>NC_064628.1:136310291-137560291 GCF_023864275.1 Schistocerca cancellata
GAGGCGCTGCAGACAAAGTCGGTTGTTTGCTGACATAGCCCATTAACACCATATTTCGCCGTTCTATCCTATCAATACAGTGTGTTTAAAAAAGGACCTAACAACTTTAAAAATTCATAAAAATTTATTTAAAGAAGATATAGAGCTGGGTTTAGTGTTTTTTGTACGCAAACACATCCAGTACTTTTGCCTTAAACTAAAGCTGTTGTATGTGGCTTTCATTGGTTGTCATGCACACATCCCATCGGAAGTCAATTTTTTCCCAAACTCACTGTAGCATTGCAGGTGTAACTTGCTCAGTGGCGGCGTAAATTCTTGCTCTTTTGTAATGTAATGTAATTAATGTAGAGAAGCCAGCACTGGAGATACAAACACGATATCTTTGATGAATCCCCATAAAAAAGATCGAGTGGTGTCGGGTCTGGGGAACGTGGGGGCCATGCAGTTGGCGCATCACGGCCAATCCATTGACCTGGAAAGCGGTCACTGAGAAATTATCGGACGTCAGCCAGGAAGTGGGGTGCTGCACCATCCTGCATGAAGTAAATATTTCGTTTTTGGAAATCCTCGTCGATCTATGATATCAAAAATTGTTGTAACATATCCAGGTACACTACGCTGTTGATGGTTCTCTCACGAAAAAAAGGGCCTTAAACACTTTGTTCTTACTCAATGCACAAAAAATGTTCAGCTTAGGGCTATCACGAACATGTTGCAGTGTTTGATGTGGTTTTTCACTGCCCCAAATCCTACAGTTATGTGTGTTAACCTTGCCACTTAAGTGAAAAGTCGACTCGTCAGAAAAGATGATTCTGTCCAAGAAATGTTCATCCTCACACAATCGATTTAACATATCCGCACAGAAGTTCTTGTGAGCAGTTTTATCGGTGTCTTTTATTTCTTGTAGGACCATCAAATGCAAATGGTTTAAAATGAAAACGGTTTCTCAACACATGCCAAGCAGTTGTTCATGCGATTTGTAATTCGCGAGATGGACGCCGGGTTGATTTCGTAGGGCTATTGACAAAACATTGTATCACTTGCTCAACGACGTCGACAGATGTGGTTGGACGACATGATGATTTCCCGTGTCTTACCGAACACCTGTTTCTACGAAATATTTATGCCACTCATAAACTGTAGGCCTACTAGGAGGATCTTTAGCGTACTTGGTACGGAAATTACGCTGAACTGTTGTCGCCGACTTTGATTCTTCAAAACGCACAGCTAGAACGCTCGGGTCCAGTGAAGGCAGCCATCTTTAACGCAATTGCCGCTGGCGCTCCTTACGGTGCGATCAGCACTAGCGAACTACGTGAGACAAAACGTGATATATTTCCCTAAAAATTGACACTACAATCACTTCTGTAGGTACTACGAATTAATTTGAATGCATTTTCAAATATGTAAAGCTTAGTTATGTTTGAAATGGTGTTATTATTTTCCAGACCAAAAAAGTTCTATTGGGGGGGGGGGGGGGAAGTGGTTTTCATTCAATACGGACTAGTGTTCTTTTAAAGTCAGAAAGTACAACATGACATCTATGGCCCAACTGATGTCGTGACGGACATGCAGCTTGTTTACATGCATTCATCAGGACAAAAATTACGGTAGACAGAAATGTCCACGGAGGTCCGAACCAAAGTCTTGGTAGCGTCGAAAATTGCAGAAATAGCAGTGCAAATCTTGTGGCAGGCATAAACTACGTACGAGTTAAATCTGTTTTCTTCTCACATATCCAACCCACTGCGTTTCGGCCGGCCGTGGTGGCCGTGCGGTTCTAGGCGCTCGAGTCCGGAGCCGCGCTGTTGCTACGGTCGCAGGTTCGAATCCTGCCTCGGGCATGGCTGTATGTGATGTCCTTAGGTTTGTTAGGTTTAAGTAGTTCTAAGTTCTAGGGGACTGATGACCACAGCAGTTGAGTCCCATAGTGTTCAGAGCCATTTGAACCATTTGAACTGCGTTTCAGATTGTCCTACAACATCTAATTTTACGATCTCACATTCCTTGCATTTCCAAATCTCTCTGGGACAGGTCTGCATAAACTCACTATAAAATCTTGGAACTTTGAGTTTCTTGACGAATTTACGAGTAAGTATATCAGTATTGGTAAGTGGTCTGTCGTTAGGCGACTCTAAGTAGCCCAGACTCTACCTTGAATGGTTTTAAATATAGTTCTGTACCCAACACTGGCAGCTTGCACCATCCTTTAAGGCCTATTGTATTTGTGTATTTGCTCCTGAGTGTTTTATGCATTCTTCACTGTTTGGGCTAGGGTGGCAGCTCCTACCGCCAATGACCCAATTGCCAATAGTCCCGATAATGCCAGCATTAGCAATAGAATATTTCGAGCAGACCCTGGCATTTCTACAAGGCTTCTTCTTCTTCAATATAGTTTTTGCCACTACCCCTGCTGATTTGATACTATGTTTTAAACACCCTGTATGTTTCGTCTTCTTTAGTGTACAACAAGCTGTGCGCATTATTTGCTTGAAATTTATTCCAGACCGAATTTAAATTTGGTACGCATTGCTTTATCAGATGTGAGTGCCACAAAATGTTGCCGTATGGCTATATGCCTTCTTCAACGTTGCTTGTTTTTATCAGCTAAACTTTCATCTACAGAGCGACATTCTTCCAAACCTTGATTTACATGCCCTTGCAGGCCACATCAAGTACATTAATTCTCTTATCACCTTGAGCCAGTCCACAGATATTGTATCTGGGAAAATGAAGTTCATCTAGCTGTTTATTGAAAGCACCACCACCACCTCTGCTGATGCGTATCCTGGCATCCATAATATGCTACTGCACTCTCTGTTATATAGCAAATCGAGAGCGTTCACTCAACTTTTTGTGATGCTGGAAAGCCAAGCCTGGTACAGAACTTTTCTGTAATTCCTCTCTGTAAGATCTCCCTGTGATATATTCACCGTCGCTGTACTTTAAGATGTAAGTTAAAGTTTGGTCTCTGTTCTTTAGATACTGTACATATCTTTTTTGGCCAACTAGGAAAATACATCTCAAATGCAGTTTTGTATTTCGAAATACACACAAAATTACCTAAACTGAAGTTCTTCTTGCGTCGGTTCACCATCCTAATACGACTGTATGCTGTATTAAGAAATTCAATGGCATATTCACCCACAGGCCTCATCATAGTCGTAATAAGTTCACTCCGTTTTTACGCCCCAATAATTTGTGGGAGAATGTCTAGCCATGTGTATGAACCACAAAGATTAAACTGCATCCGCAAACGTGTCTTAATGGCCCTGCTGAGATACTCCGCAACACTCGCTTTCATGTGAGACAATGTAGAACAGTTGTTTATTCTTTATCCCTCCGTTACTTACGGTCTGTAGGTTGTCAGGACACCGATTCTTACCAATTTGCAGCAGGTGTTGAAACACCTACGCAACGGTGCCCTCCCACTGTTTGCCATCGGAGAAAAGACCCCGGCGAATTTGAAATACGTGTCTATGATCAGTAAAATATATCCGAACGTTGGTACAGAATTATGTACGATTATGTGAATATTTGAACTTGTTTCTACAACCAACTACATTAAACAAAATTTTAAAAGAATGGTTAATACATGAAAGTCTCTGTCTCTAAGGCTGTTTCATTGCATACATTCTCCAAATAAAATATGCAGCTATGATGACAAGCGCAACTTGAATGATTTGCACGTTCAGTAATCTAGATAAAGAGAGTCAGTCAAATTATGTCTCAAAGAGGAATTGCAAACACTTACCTATGCCCAGGAGGATGTCGGAGAACTGTAGCCCAAATTTAAACGAATAGTTGTCCATAAGCGGTATACTTTTTGTGTAGTGATGTAACGTCCTCCTTCTTAATCGGCCTACTGGATTGCGATATAACTGATTGTGATCACATATCTTTAATTATATTTTACAGTGACTAAGTCTATCGTTACCGAAGGAAAATAACACCGGTCAGTTGTAGGAAAGTTTACAACAGACTCTTCTGAAGGAAGAATCTATTCTAAACCTAATCTAAATACTGATGAATTATCATCAGTATCAGTATCAATTGAAACAGGTGGAATATGCTGCAATCGCTCACGAACCACACAGAGGGGAAATATTTACTACAAAATTTACCGATCATACAAAGAAAACACAGATTAGCCTAAAAGGGATAATAAAATGGTCGCCAGCCCGCTAGGGCAATGAATCTCCAGAATTTTAAGAAAGGCAATGGCATAGCAATTTAAGAAAATAATCACTGGTGTGGCAACAGGTTGTCACACTTTTCCACAATACAACAGTTCATAAGAAAATAAATGAATCAGAAAGCATTAAGTTTGCAGTTATCTATTCCCAAATAATAAATTTTGAAAGTAAAGTTAAATGGAGTTACTGGTGAAATAAATGTAACTAAAACTCTGTTATGAAAAAAAATATATATATTACATCCAATAAGCTCACTGTAACGTAACGCAAAATTTAGAAGAAGCAACCAGTTTACTTTCGCTTATTGAAAGACTGAATTAAATTTACTTTAAGCAAATGAGCAACTGCTTTTACTTTCAATATAACAATAATAAAATAGTTACCAAGTCAACAGTAGTCACTCGCTAAGATAAAAACAGAATAAATGTAATTGCGCACTCTTAATTTATGTTGTATCTTTAGTTACTGCGAGGTGCATTCAAGTTCTAAGGCCTCCGATTTTTTTTCTAATTAACTACTCACCCGAAATCGATAAAACTGGCGTTACTTCTCGACGTAATCGCCCTGCAGACGTACACATTTTTCACAACGCTGACGCCATGATTCCATGGCAGCGGCGAAGGCTTCTTTAGGAGTCTGTTTTGACCACTGGAAAATCGCTGAGGCAATAGCAGCACGGCTGGTGAATGTGCCGCCACAGAGAGTGTCTTTCATTGTTGGAAAAAGCCAAAAGTCATTAGGAGCCAGGTCAGGTGTGTAGGGAGCATGAGGAATCACTTCAAAGTTGTTATCACGAAGAAACTGTTGCGTAACGTTAGCTCGATGTGCGGGTGCGTTGCCTTGGTGAAACAGCCCTTCCCGGACGTTTTTGTTGCAGTGCAGGAAGGAATTTATTCTTCAAAACATTTTCGTAGAATGCACCTGTTACCGTAGTGCCCTTTGGAACGCAATGGGTAAGGATTACGCCCTCGCTGTCCCAGAACATGGACACCATCATTTTTTCAGCACTGGCGGTTACCCGAAATTTTTTTGGTGGCTGTGAATCTGTGTGCTTCCATTGAGCTGACTGGCGCTTTGTTTCTGGACTGAAAAATCGCATCCATGTCTCATCTATTGTCACAACCGACGAAAAGAAAGTCCCATTCATGCTGTCGTTGCGCGTCAACATTGCTTGGCAACATGCCACACGGGCAGCCATGTGGTCGTCCGTCAGCATTCGTGGCACCCACCTGGATGACACTTTTCGCATTTTCAGGTCGTCATGCTGGATTGTGTGCACAGAACCCACAGAAATGCCAACTCTGGAGGCTATCTGTTCAACACTCATTCGGCGATCCCCCAAAACAATTCTGTCCACTTTCTCGATCATGTCGTCAGACCAGCTTGTGCGAGCCCAAGGTTGTTTCGGTTTGTTGTCACACGATGTTCTGCCTTCATTAAACTGTCGCACCCATGAACGCACTTTCGACACATCCATAACTCCATCACCACATGTCTCCTTCAACTGTCGATGAATTTCAATTGGTTTCACACCACGCAAATTCAGGAAACGAATGATTGCACGCTGTTCAAGTAAGGAAAATGTCGCCATTTTAAGTATTTAAAACAGTTCTCATTCTCGCCGCTGGCGGTAAAATTCCATCTGCTATACGGTGCTGTCATCTCTGGGATGTATTGACAATGAATGCGGCCTCATTTTAAAACAATGTGCATGTTTCTGTCTCTTTCTAGTCCAGAGAAAAAAAAATCGGAGGCCTTAGAACTTGAATGCACCTCGTAGTTTTGCCTGTGAAATTTTACGTTAATGTAAGTGAATAAATTTAATATTTAAAACTGCACATTGGTTAGGCTCCAGTTATGCAATACAAGAATGAACAGTTACTGAGGCAGAAAATTTAGATAGAAACTGGTCATCAGCAAACACACAAAACTGTCAATAAATAATTAATTTTCATACTTTTACGACACTCGGTGATTGCCTGCAAATGAAAGGGACCCTGTTTGGTGATAATGTCTGAGGACAATGATAACACAGGTGCCAATAAGCTTCAACTCTTGCAGATAACACTAGTTAACAAATTTAAACCTTTTTTCGGCATCTGGTTTGTAAATGGGTGCATTTACCTAATTTTGGGGTGCTGAATACACTGGTAAATTCAGTTTTTCTCTATGATGTCACATTTCGTAGATACACAGCAGAATAAAAAATGATAACAACGAAAATTGACACAATTAAGTCAAACAAAATTACACATTCAGAACGTTTGAAATCAATACTATTTTGTATGTATATATGGGTATGATGCCAATAAAAGGTCCAAATTAGTTCAGAAGATATTTTCACTTTTAATCGTCTTTGGTTTTTGAAAAAATGCGACGGCGGAGCTCTTCTTTTATTTGCCGTTTCATCAGTCTCCCTAACAAGACCCCAGCAACAGTCACCCATCATCGAAGGGTTCCAATGGGCTTGGTAACGGTGTTCCATGGTAAGAATGTCTTGGTGAAAGCGTCCACCATGCTCATCGCTTACGGCTCCCAAATTTTTCAGGAAGAAATCAAGGTGAGAACGTAAAAATTTAATTTTAAGCGACATTCTGCACCCCATGTTCTTATAGTTGTCCAACAGATAATTCACAATGGTAACATAGTTTTTGTCTTTTCTGTAACCCTAAAAGCCATTCACAATTGCTTTGAAACACCAAGCAGCTGATTGGATATCATGAGTTTGGTATCAAAGTATGGATCTTTCAGCAGTTTTATTATTTGTGGTCCAACAAGTATACCCCCTTTCAGCTTTGCCTCACTTAATCTGGAAAACTTTTCTTTTAAGTGATTGAAGGCGTCAGCTTCTTTATCCAGAGCTTTTACAAAGTTCTTGATAAGGCCCTACTTGATATGAACGGGAGGCAAAATGATTTTATCGGGTTCAAACAATGGGGTATTGTTCACATTTACGTTTCCAGGAACAAATGACTTTCTTATAAGCCATTCCTTGACTGTACAGTGATTCTTGGTGTCACGGCTACCCCAAAGGCACAAAAAGCAGCAGTATTTCCTGAATCCAGCCTGTAAACCTATAAGGAGTACAACAACTTTTAAATCGCAGCAAAGCTTCCATTCATGATCCTAATATTTGATTGCCTCTAGCAATAAGTTTCTTTCACGTCTATTACGTAAGCCAAAGGTACCGATGGAAATGCTTTGCCATTATGCAGTGGTATTGCTTTGAAGCTGATTTTACTGGAGTCAATAAATAGTCGCCAGTCCTGTGGATTATGATGTATACCTAGCTGCACAATCAGACCAC
The DNA here is from genome assembly GCF_023864275.1 of Schistocerca cancellata. Classification (NCBI taxonomy): domain Eukaryota; kingdom Metazoa; phylum Arthropoda; class Insecta; order Orthoptera; family Acrididae; genus Schistocerca; species Schistocerca cancellata. Next base: position 136,317,795 of record NC_064628.1, read on the forward strand.
TGACATCTCTACATACACACATTGAATTCTGAATGTTGAAATATTGAGCGTAGGAAACACCTTCTGATCTGTAGCAGGAAAGTTTTGTCCCTGGAGCTAGAAGTTTCCGTTGCTGCAGTCTCGACCCCAAGAGTTCACCTTACTGTTTCGAAAGTTGTAGATTGCGAAGCAAATCGTTCATTTCCTTTTGATTAAAGAGCTGAAGCGAAGTGTCATGATGTTGAGGGCAGTACTCTTCTATAAGTTCAATACTTTCTGATTCACTTGACATGGTGTCTGATTCCGTGACTTTCAAGTTACAGGCAGGAACAGGCAACCCCTTATCATAGGGCACAGGCAAATGCACAGAAGATACATTTGGATACTTTATTTTATGTCTAGTTTTGCTTGAATGTCCCAAAATATCTGTAAAATAGAAGTAACAGCTTGAATAATGGTCTTTAGGCTCACACCACACCATCGGAGCAGCGTATGGCATGGCTCGGCGGTTTCCTGTCAGCCACTCGGTTAAAGTTGTAGTACGGGTTATGCAGGCAATATGAGGTGCAAAATTTTTATTTTGATCACCAATAGGACAAACAAAATACAGTTTATATGCCTTCTTAACCAAATCAGTGATTGGTTTTCTTTGGGCTTTTGGAGTGAATTTCCCACACACATAACAAAAGTTATCGGGATGGTTTAGACAGAAACGAGCTTTGATAGTTACCATTTTTCTTTGTATAAGTTTTAAACAGAAAAAGTTTGCCTGTCTTTCGCAGGAAACGTTCACTGAGGATCTCTTTTACACCACTAGATTACCAGACCAACCATTTACTGGCGATTTGTAGACCTTCTAGCTCTCCTCTGAAAATAAAAAACAAACAATTAAACATCCAAACAGAAGAACAGCAAAATGCGAAATACCGAATACGAAAAATAAAAAACCTTTAGAAACTCAAAAATGGTACATGCTAGAACATTTTGAAAGGTATATTCGGATTCTACACACCAAAATACACACTAGTTGATGTATCACGTCCCAGATGCAAAATGGCTGTTGATTAGTGTTATTATTCATGTAAGTCATTCTTTGTGCAAGAAATGCCTCTGGGCAATGCCTATGTAATTTTTCACTTAACGGTCTTACCATGTTGTAACTGTGCGGATGACGAAGAATGAAGCCGATGACAAAGCTGAGCTGTCGCTGTTGCTGCCTTTTGAGAACACCGACCCGTCTCCAGAGCCATAGATTATTATGGGACAGACAATAGTTAGAGTTACAGCCTCCTCCGCCTGTCCACTGCTACCGAGCTCTCAGTACTCGCGGGTTAACGACTTTGGTGCGCACACACTGGGGCGACAGTAGCCGCACACCGCGTCTCCTGAAGCGCCCAACAAACACTTCCGCACTCTTTGATGACTCCAGCTGCTCTGCCTCCTCTCTGCTCGCAACGCGACAGAGACTCTCCATACGCAAAGATAGACAACTGCACAGCTACTGCCATTTTGTCATTGCTATCGATACATTCAAATAACGAGCCCTTGGCTATTACCCAGCAATTTACAATATTTTCATTATAATTAGAATCAATTATTTATGGTCATAAGTAAATGCACTATTGCATCAATTACTTATTAATTATAGTTCCTCTAACAATGCTTACAGAATCAGAATCAGAAGTACACTACAAATTATCAATGGGTGTTAAACGGCGAAAATTTTGGATGTTGCAGAAGGTATTTTATCCGTATTTTCAATGTTACATGTGCCCCACATTCCTTGATTTTATACCGAATGGAAACAGAATCAGCGAACGTCCCAGGAAATACAAAAGGAAATGCTGGTGCGTAAATGCGTTCAATTTTGTCTACATAAATTTTGTTAATCACTCATTAAGCATCACATTAATTGCCATAATTATGTGTGGGCACAGAATAGCGTGACAACACTGTGTCATTGTAAATCAAATCATCATAGTGTTCTGTAACATATTTTAAACAACAAAATTACATTTTTGAAGAAACCATTACTTTTGAAATAAAAATTTCATGTTAGTACTGTACAAGAAAACGTAGTTAAAGGTATACAAAAAAAATGAGTAAAAGGATAGGGAACGAGATAAGAAATCACTAGTTACAATGTTTACCTTAGATAGTTTTTCATAAATATCATAATCATTAACAGATTCCATTTAGCATTGTGAGAGTTCATGTGCTTCAAGCAAGCCTCGAGATAACACTTAAATGTTTAGAACAAAGCTTTACACTGGTTGTGCTGAAAAGAGAAATACGGCGTTCCACACCGGTGTTTACAAAAGACACTGCAGCGTTGTAAAAGCCCGCAGCGGCTCAGTCCAGCGTATGCCACAGTGGCACGCTTGATCTTTTTATTTTCGGTGTTACAGTGGTACAGTTCTCGACGTGAGAGGCCACGATTTTACAGTAGAGTTGTTGGTATGTCTAAGAGACAGAACATTTTGCACGAGATGAAACATAACAGTCCACTCCCGGGCGGCCGGCTGCTCAGCTCTAGAGCCAAACATAACAGTCCAGCTGTTGTAACGCCATAGATAGTGATACTGAACAAAAAATGGTTCAAATGGCTCTGAGCACTATGTGACTTAACATCTATGGTCATCAGTCCCCTAGAACGTAGAACTACTTAAACCTAACTAAACTAAGGACATCACACAACACCCAGTCATCACGAGGTAGGATACTTAACAGTTCATACGTTCTGAGTCATAGGTACTATGTTACAGTGACTTAGCAGTTCGTCCGTTTTTACTTCTTGTTGCTGCACTTAGCTTTTCATTAATAGAAAAAAAACAAAATAGGTGTGTTTATTGCAGCCCAAGCGCTTAGACGGAATGGTAACAGATTTTTAGTATGAATCTGTCTGAATCCAATAGTGTCAGTTGAGGAGCATTACGGAAGAGGTAACTTACGTTTTGCTAACAAAACTATGATTTTAATGGTTGAGTTAAAGCTCCTGCACATTTTTATGGCACTTTATAAGCACGTTAAAGAAGATCACATCCAGTATCAAATTGTACTACTGCGAGCGGCAGCCAAAGGTAACCTTATCTGAAGGAGAACAGTTGATACTGAAGGCGGGGGATGTGAGATATCCGTGCATCTTCTCTCAAACTTCCCCATTGTGTTCACATTATGTTAAATGAATATTCAACACAGTGCCGAAGCAGTGCATCATAATGATCCAACTGACGGGGCTTGCTCCATTGTGGACACATGGTGAAATGGGCTGGAGATGGTTGGAGGAAATGGTCTTCAGGTGCTCGCTTGGCTTTTCAGCCATAGCCCAGTCTGTGGAGTGGACTCATGCCCCATTTAAACATCACGATAAGCTCACAGCACAAATCATTAGTCGTACACTTCAGAGAACAGCCTTGATGCTTTTGAGCACTATAGATGCTACGCAACTGGCACCAGATGATCGAGAGACACTCCCCCCCCCCCTCTCCCCTTGACCTCACCCCCTGCCACCACCGCTGATGTGAAATGGCGAGTGCCAGTCGGTCGTATGGAATCAGCGCAGTAGGTTGAGTCCACGCGGAGACAGAAAGGAGCTATTCTGTCTGAGCGTGCCAATTTCCACACCGTGAATGGTTGCACAACTGTATCAACATAGACTATACGACTTATCTCGTAGAACAAGTGATGTACCACTTGCAGCCACGTAACTGCTCTTAAGAACAGTGCTCGCAAAAAGACTACAGACAGGCAGAGGAGGTGCGCCGATGACCTAACGAGGTATTTATTCCGCAGGTCTGTGCAGTGTGTAGTTCAGGCCAGAGGTGTTTATGTGTTGTTTTCGGGGTGTTTTACGCACCACGACTTTAGCCCTCTCCTTCAGGTTACTGCGAACTTGAACCAGGATGTATATTCCAACATTCTAGGTGTCCAAGTGTTCGCCTTTTTTCTAGATACCGATTATCGTGCTTTGGACACTGTCTTTGAAGGTGACTCCCAACTGCGTTCACAGGGCTGTACGCACATGTACCTAATTTTTCGAGCACTTAGGCAACCTATCGTGGCACAAATAGCCCGCTAAATAACCCGATATTAATCCCATAAAATGTCTAGGACACGGCTGAAACGTAGCAGTCGGCATACCCGCAGTCGATGAGTGGCTTCACATGGAAATACCTGAAAAAACTCGTTAACTCTGTTCCTCACTTAATTAAGGCCGTTATAGGCTAGATAGGGGAAGTGTTCTTGCTATTAGTATGCTGTCTCTTGGTGCCGACCAATTTTTTTTTGTCTGGTGTGCTTATCTTCCATGTAGATATCTAGTTTCATGCTGCCGATCTTCAGGAAATTGTAGGAATGCAGAGTCAGCCCAAAAACCGTTTCTTGCAGAACTCCGTAGAAGGGTCTCCGACGCTCTGCCCACGACGCCTTGCTGATACTGGAAAGGGCTTGGTACCTTTTGGTATAAACAAACTGTAGTCCCACGTGGTGATCACCGTCAGACGCTGTGGAGAAGTCGCAAACGACTGAGTTGAGATATTCCTGATCTTGCAGACAGTCATGTGCTTCTTTCGGCCCTCATTAGCATGCCTTTGCGTGACGTGCCTCTTCAAAGCACGAATCACATCTCGGGTTTCCGGTGTGTAGCCAGGCATGTGCTTAAATAAATTTCCACATTCCACTTTACGCACCGATGTGATGAATGCTGGTCACAAGAAAGTTAAATATTCCATACCGTGTGTTTATGGTTACCCGCTGTGCACAATTTCAGTCATATTACGTATCTTAAATAGATACCCATGTAGTAATACGACAACTGGTCTATAAGACGAAAAATATGGTTTTTCGACGAGACATGTCACAAACATGCCAGACACATTGTAAAATTTCAACACGCACTTGAGAATGATTATGACGCCGAAATCATGATTATGTGAAATAAATAAACAATTAAAAAAGTATAGTTGCGTAAATGGCTACAGTTGTATGCTGTACAGGATAGACGCCCGCTTGTTGTCAATATACAGGATGTAATTTTAAGTTGACAAACAAGAATAACTCGCAAAATAAGCTTCACGCGAAAAAATGTGTGGAATCCAAAGTTGATTATTTTCGAGGGAGACATCTACTGGTGTTAAAATTAGCCCGCCTCCCCAGCCCCCTGCGGGGTGGGGTGGGAGGCAGTTTTAAAATTTCAAATGGGAATCCCCATTTCTTCTTGCAGAATCATATTGTACATAAAAACTACGTACATTTTGTCTTAAACATTTATTTTGATTCTTGGTAGTCGGCGCTGTAATTAAAGAAAATCCATGTTCTCATTTTTGCGCAGAAAATTGGGCTCAACATTTGTAAAAGTCTAATTCCTCTCTCTCAAACCCCTCTCTATGGGGAGAGAGGGAGAGTTTTAGTTTCAGTAACCAAAATTTACGAAGTAAATAAGTATTTTTTATTTATACGTAACCATTTTCCACGCAAAAATGAGAGCATGGATTATCTTGAATTACAGTGCCAACTACCAAGAATCAAAACAAATGTTTAAGACAAAACGTACGTAGGTTTTTATGTAGAATCTGATTTTGCAATAAAATGGGGGTTCATATTTGAAATTTTAAAGTTGCCTCCCACCCCACTCCCAAGGGGCTGGGGTGGCGGGCTAATTTTAGTAGCAGCAGATGTCCCCCTTGAAAATAATCAACTTTGGATTCTACACATTTTTTCGTGTGAAGCTTATTTTTCGATTTATTTTGGTTTGTCAACATAAAATTTACACCCTGTATAACAGGTTTTAGAAATTGCATAATGTCAATACTATCTATTTTACAGACAATTAAAGAAGAAGAATTTTCGAAGAATGACGAGCTGCGCTGTTATCATAGCGAAATGGCTTGGCGGCAGTGATCTCCTGTTACCATGCAAACAGAAAATGAAAAATTCCCATTTGAGACACATTTACTCTTGATAAAGCCTAGCGCAGCTGTAGTTTTTTGATACCATTTCTAGTTTTAACCACATTCCGACTAGTGCATGTACTCACTATTTAGCGCAGATAGGTCTTCAATTTCGTATTATCTTCGTCTTTCATAATCCATCGACAGTAAAAGCAAGCTGTAACAAAAAAATCATTTTATTTTTGGTTGGTACGTGATTCTGGCTACCGTCTGTAAATTTTTAGAAGGACGTGAAAATCGCGGACGGGACTGCCTGTTTTCCTCTATTTGCTGCCCCTACTGAACTCCATAGACTCTGTCATCAAAATCAAGGACGAATACAAAGTTAATAGCACAAAATTCGCGTTCTACTTAGCTGCAGCTAGAGTGATTTGCCCTGAAACTACAAGCCTGTTAAAAGCCAGTATACAGGGTGTTGGGAAATTCCCGTTATAAACGTCTAGAACTTGTAGAGGGGAGTGGGTACATAATGTTTTGAACAGGAACCCTATGCGGAAATGTACCGTTTCCGTGTTGCAGCCGTTTGAAAACGTGTTTGCTAGGTAGGTATGCAACAGGATAGCTATTGAGTGGGGTAGTTGGGTCGGATCGGCTGATGTCATTTGAAGTCGGTCCTACCTCTGTGACCTGGCTCGAGCCTCATTCAAGTGTCTGGGAGTGTTCGAGCAACAGGGCTGAGTGGCGAAGCTCACGGTAATGGAAGAGCTGTTCGTAGCCTTTAACGAGGTATTTCTCCACAACGCCCGATTCCATCGTATGTGCTTTCCGCCTCAATTGCGCAACGGATTCGAGAAAGGGTAACTTCGCTGTCAGCAGGCGTGATTGTGGTGCTCCAAGGAGACGCAGCCCACCTGAACTGGAAGAGGTCGTACTGCATCGCATCAACGAGTACGCGAGCAGTTTCTTTGGCTATTAATGAGTGGAATTGTAAATCAAGTAATATACTGGGTCATGCATAATCTGTTACTTGTAAAAGGTTCGCTTACCAACATGTTTTCAAATGATTGCAGCACGGAAACAGGACGTTTCTGGACATGGGTTCTAAATTAAAATATATATTATCTTCTCACTCCCCTCTACAAGTCCTAGAAGTTTGCTACGGGAATTTATGAACACCCTGCATATTAAGTGCTACAGCAAAAAAAAAAAAAAAAAAAAAAAAAAAAAAAAAAAAAAAAAAAAAAAAAAAAAAGAATTACCTTAACAAGTTTATATCGTCCGCTGGCTACCGATTACGGTAACAACTACCATCAGGTGTAGTGTAACGACGTAAGTTCTTTATAAATGATTTTCTTTCGACATATGGCCATGTGTAGACTTCGTCACCTGCGTCAGTTACAACCCACTTCAAAATTATTTATATTCTTTTTAAATTGTCACAGAATGGTTCTTGAACGAAACTGTAAAACATCATTTGAGTCGTATGCACAGAATTACGTCACTCGGGTCAATTGGTTTGCGTAAACTTTTTCAATTTTAGATGTCGTTTGTTTCTCCTCAGAAATTATATTGATACACGTTATCTGATTTAATCGAAATTAGAACCACACATTGAATAAACTTTTGAGATTCAAAGTTGCGATGAACGCTGTCAAAATTCAATAATCTTGTCAAATATATTATTAATCCATTCAAATAATTCTTCATAAATAAATCCTCAGAACACGTATTTCAACTTTAGTAGCATCCACTAGTTTATTATCTTCCTACATACAGACGTGAACCTGAGCCTTGACAAGATAGGACTAACATTTTCAATAAGATTAAACTTCCTATGATATCATTGTTGTACAAAAAAATTACATATTTTCATTTATCAATTTTTAGAAGCACGACGCAACAACTCGTTCCAGGATCTTCTGTTGCTCTTTGGCTGTCGACCCGCGACGTATAGTGGTCAGCAATTTTCTCTCTGGTCGCGGCAGCGAAGATGCTGTCTCCGTTCGTTGCGCCGCCCTCTCCGTACATGAAACATAAAAAAAATACAAAACTTTAGGCAATTCACAACCATTACAAAAATATTACAAAAATACATAAACAAAAACTAAATTAAACTTATATTCACCTGCAAACTGGGCTGACACTGGTGGATGGGTGACGCTTCAGTTTCGTTCCACTACACAGGCCATACGCTGGAGAATAGTTGTCAAAATCGCTTCCCAAGTTGGTATATCGTGTATGAAATATTTATGAGATACCTACTTGAGAAGTGAACTTGTCAACTGCGCCCCAGGGGATTCCCTGACGGTCGTACTTGGTAGCAGAACCGGTAGCCTGTAGACGAAATAAAAGTGCGACGACAGACAAAAGCAGACACATTTTCTTGATTGTGCTGGTAGCTGTTCCAACCGACAGTATGTTGGAAATATGTTACAAAAACAAACTTCTCCCTATCGCGTATAAGTTCGCTAGGAGCAGAGTATAGGAACAAAACTTAACAAATACATCGGAACTGTACTGTTCTGTTATTGCCCACTGAAGAAAATAATTCACTCTGGAGTCTCCATTGCCTACACTGATTTGATTTGCCAGCAGGCCTCTATGCGTTCCTCATCAGACGAATTTTACTGAGAGTGCAGCGCAACTTAAAAATCATTACTGCTCGGTAACAAAGCGTACGATGTTATTTTTTATTTAACGCTGAATGTGACAAACGAGAAAAAGTGTTACCTATTTGATCCGCCGCGTAACGTTCGGGAGGACTGCATACGCTTGCCCACTTGTTCCAATTTTTTGTACGTTTCTCTTTTTTCGCTTGTTACAACGAGAGCTACTACAGTTAAACACGCTCTTCATAGCGTTTTATGTTGATCATTATATTGTGCGCAGTTCGTTGCGTGATGCAGCAAACAGCTACTGAAAATGTTTAGCGTTAAATAATTACAAATGAGTGATACACTGATTAGTAGGTAATTAACGATCGGTTTTAATGATCCCTTTTTATTCTCCTTTATTAAACATCACTAAATACGAGATTGAGCATGTGTTTTAATTTGAATGTGAACTCCCTGCTTTCACCTCCAATAACCCCCTTCTCTCAATCCATCCTTCCCACTGGCAAAAACGGAAATTACGTTACGTACTCCAGGTCCACAATTACAGTGTGAATTACAGAAAGAATGATATTTATAAGTTACTTATCTTCTTTGACAGATTAAACAGCGAGATAAATTAAATCAGGGATAAACAATGCACGGACTTATTTCATTTACGGGACAGAAATCTGTCTCTTTTAAAAACATGTCTAATTTTCCTACAATCATATAAAATGAAAATAACCGAATTTGAGCATGATAAGAAAGGTTCATGTTTACTGGACAGAAAGTAAAACGAAAATAATCTGGAAAAAATAAGATAAAAAATTAAAATTAAAAACTGTAAATAATGACAAGATAAAAAAATTCATCCCTCTTACGCTAACATAAAATATCGCGAAACTGTGATGTCACACTCTAAAAAAAAAGCAGTAATTCTCTCACAAGGTCATTGAGGACGCCAATTTGTTAATGGAAGTGAGTTTCTAGCACATCAAGAATAATCTCCTTATGGGTATGCGATTACCTATTCATGTGTGGCATTGCATATGTAATAGACATCTTTAGGCCCATGCAATGTGCACAAGCTGAAAGTCTGCGACGCTTTCTGGCTTATGCTAAACATTTGAGTGCCGAAAAACAACGAAATTTTTTGACATTTTTCAGTCTTTCGCCCATAACTTGAAAACGATGGGTCCTATAGAAAATATTGTCAAATCCAAAATGAAAGAGCATAAAATTTCACGTAGATTGACCTACTTAAAGCTAAAATCGGTTCAGCTGTTTATCTACAAACGATCGTCAAAAATTGGTATTTTCTTAGTAACTTGTGGAAAAGTGAGTTATACTCATCTTCCAGCGTTTGTAAGTCAAAAATGACTACTCCAAATGAAAAATACCTTGCATCAGAGTTGTAGAACATTAAAGTCTGCGTAAAAAGAGTTCCTAAATATTAAAATTTCCTCACTCCTATGCGTAGATACCAATAAAATATGGAAAGTATTTGCAGCGCAAAATTTTGCTAAAACATTTTTACGAAGTCCAATTCCTTTTGAACCTCCAACTCATTCACATTGGTCCAAATATTCAAATCCTAAGGCTATTTAGTTAGGTACATACCAACTTAGATACTTAGCTCTATGTATTAATACGAATTAATTACCACACTAGTCAAAAATTGTAATAAACCGATTTAAAAATGAACCAAAAACAACATATCAAATGAAAGGTTTTACTAAAGAAAATATACTTCAATTACACTATAAAACCGATGAAAAATAATTTTTTTATAAACGTTCTTTATATTACTAAATTATTGTTCTGTGTATACATTTTATTTCCTTTTTAAGTTTTTCGGGAAAGATGGTCCGGGGAGGAAACGTCGTCCAATTCTTTGTCTTCTTCTGGCAGTGGATGTAATCAATGTCTCCCTCAGTGCTGTCAGTCTCATCATCTATTTGTGCCGAATCAAGAATGTCCTCTTCTGTTAGACAGTGAAAGCATGAAATCCCATTGCAGTTCCTGCATATAGCCGACCACTTTAAGAACGCTTTCCTGCAGGAACAAGTTGCTTAACATCTCTTCTTGCTCGTCATGATATTGTGTTGAGCTGCTCCTGGGGTGTTGGTGGTTGGGTGGTTTCAATGAGCATAAAACCGTTTTTTTCCCTCCATCCCCATTTCAGTGGATCCAGCTGATTATTCCTCCAGATCTGAACTTACAAGTAGACCCTGAGGGAGCGCTGGCTAGTGGCGGCTTCGGTGGGAGGCAAACATACCAAATTGAAGATATTATTTTTCGTTATAGCTCTCTGGAACAGTTTATCAAAGGTTTAGAGCTACCACTCGCGAACAGACACACAATGAACTTCACTCCTGCCTCTGATGTCTTATCAGGAGTGAGACTGGGATCCATGAAGTCTGAGGCGGCGTGCTGGAGGCTAGCGTTCTTTTGAAAATTGTTTATAAATCTTAATTTGCCCCGTCGAAAAAATGTAGAGGTGGTATCACAGCCACTGAAGGCGGTAAGAAATGAGATGTTTCTTGACTTCTTCAGAGATCTTAGAACGGTTGAGGGCGTAAATGGATGTGCCTTGCTTGCCTTTTCCGGGTTTCATAAGAAAGATGTGGCAGGCGCTTCCTGTTCACTACTACTAGGTACATGATCAGTCAGTGGACCGGCAAATCAGTATCTTCCCCAACAATGAAGACGATGGCTCCCTGTCTCGACTTTTCTATGGGTGGGCCAACAACCGAGGAGTCTGCATCATCAATGGCCTGCTTGACCTGATACCCTTCACCACATAATTTTTCTTTCAATATTGAGATAAGACGTTTCTTATTACTTTATACACTTATTAATTTCATTTGACATAGTTGGTGACGTTGTTTCATCAAATAAAATAGAATCGGATGGCATACCGCGTGTTTTTCGAGCACAGTTAGCAGATTTTTATGCTTTTCTCAGTTCCCTCCTCACGGTAGCCATCACACAATATAGTGCATTTGTATCTAAAGTATTTTTGCACGTAGTTCACATACTTTTGAATGATGAAGGAAAAAAACTTCATCAGTGTTCCACACAAGACGTTGTAAGAGGAACCCACCGTCAAGGACGAAGATGTGTTGCTTGTGATTTCAACACTGACTGGATTGAACAGCTTAAAAAGGTCCGATTTTATTGTCTTGCCAATTATTCAGTTGTCATCAAAAAGAGATCATGGATATGGAACTAATTCAAAGTCGAAATGTGATTCGAGGTGTCGTGGTGTCGTCATGTGGAGAGGGGTCCGACGGAAAATTATATCAGGACTAAGAGCGACTGGTTCACTATTCGTCTTGACTGTACACTTCACGGCTCATAGGCCACTACTCCTTTCTTCCTCAGGAACTGCACTGCCTAAAGTTTTTCTCTTGAATATTTTTCATGCTTTTTTCTCCATTTTATAAGCTTCTTGACAGTTCATGTTTCATCTCCCAACACTCCTGCTCTAATGCACATGATGGACGTTCCTTGACAGAACCGGTCATGTGAATCGAACCATTTACTGAATTTTGTCTCTTTTCATCCGAGAATTTGTGGTATCAACGTGTTGATCTGATGAGGCAAACTATACACCATAAAATTCCTCGATTTGGTGTGTGTGACATATACTGCTGTTGGCATTCCAGCAATCCATCTAGCCGGAGTTCCATCTTTAACCCCCGCCCTCGTAACACGCCCCCAGAGCAGAATATAACCCCCATGACAACGTTTTCAGTGGTCCTGTCTGACCATACGCTGACCAGTGTTTTTGGGTTCGACTGTTGGTAAAATAACCTTTATTCACAAATTGCTCTTATGCGGTATGAGCGAGTCTTTTATTAAGATCCTGCATACCCTACAAGTATATTTGGCTAGCTTTGGCTTAGTTAGAGTGGCCACTTGCGTGAAAGTAGGGTATCATGTTTTTTACGTTTGATAGGTGCAACTCCCAATCCCCGCTTTTCTCAGCTTCAGTGAATTGTTTGAGTATGAAACACAGGAAAATACTGCACTCACAGTTTCGCTGTTGCGCTTTTTCCTCCAAATTTTGTAACTGTGCTTAGAATTTCCGCATCACTTCCTCCACGATGAGGTAATTGAATTCAAATTAATCAATCCCAGAGGTGTCTAGAAGAGATGATAATGCTGCGTGCTCCATCTGTGTTAGCTCCATTGTTGATAGGATAATTTTACTAACAGCAAGCTGAGCCAAAATATTAGCTCTTTCAGCTTTTTAATAGTAGATCACATACATCGTTTTTGTCGATACTAGTTCGAAACAAACAGTGAATAAATCTTGCAAAACACTACCATCCATTATGAACCCAGTGACAACCACGAAGGACATTAGTAAGTGGAAGCCAGCAAGTTGCACGATAACACAGCTCATCTCACTATGTAGTCCACAGGAAACAAGACTTTTTCTTGCTTTCATATAGAGTGCATGGGCAAATGTGACAGAACTTTTTATATCACTCTTCACATTTTGTTAGCATCTGTTTAGAGGGCTGTATAGATGATGTCAACATCTGAAGCGGTGAAGGAAGGGAGCGGGGGGCAGGCTCTGATAAATGGGAGGCACAATATTTGAGGTCCAGAAGGGCTGGTTAGATGTTATTGTCTCCATAAACCCATTCCATCCAGGTAAGTTGATAGCACTGTTCCTTTTCCAGTACACCCACAGCAGATCTGCCGACCTCGACAGTACATCTTTCAACTTCACTAGTAGCTATGGCGTCAACGGTCATTGTGGCTAAACTTCCTCCAATAGGTTTGTCAAAGTGCTCCAGTGGAAGGCTGTTGTTTTCGGTAATGACTTGACCCCCTTAATAGCGGCTCTTGGGGTCAGTGAGTTTTTGGGAGTAAAACACTGAATACCCCCACTGCATGAAAAGTGTCAAGGTCATCAATTGTATCCATCTTTATGTTTGCATTGTCAGAACTGAATTATATGGATGGGTTTTTGGTTACGATTTCAAGAGGCTGCTGAAAAGCTGAAATTTCAGATTTCTTCACATCACCATATGAACTGCTGAAACCCGTGGCCGAAAGCACATCTACTAGGTCTCTCGATCCATATTTCCTGTACAACACGGTTCCAACTCCTAGTAGGATTGGGAACGTGAATGATCTTGCTTGGATCGCTAATATCAGTGAATGGCTAATGACTTGGAGTTTTATTTTACTTTTGTCCATTCTTTCTCCATCTTCCTTCCTTATTTTAACAGTGCTTGTTACTGTGTCTAACATCAACTTCAAAGAATCTGGGATGTCATTGTTCACACTACATAAAACATGCGAGGAGAGGGATACTTATCCAGTGAATGCACTTTTGACCTGATCTCCTCACGTATGATCTCTGTGGCAGCTTTCACTACTGTCATCCGTTTGTCGTTCATGTCAGCTTTCCTAGATTTATACCAATTGTTGGTGACCTGTGTTTTGAAAGCATATTGTTGATTGCTGGAATTTGCTGCTTCCGGGTACCACAACTGTATCGTGTTCAAACATTTCAGACAACTTTACAAGTCTGTTTTTCTTTCTGGGAACAACTCCATCATATGTCTGCAGACTGTGTTCTAGTGTAAACTGACACAAGTCCTCATTCTCTTTGATCCATTTCACGCTGAAGTCAATACATTCAGTCATTTCAGCACTTTCCGGCCGACCACGAGGTTCCGAATCTGTTGAAGAAGATGCATGGAAAAAGAAATGCATGGGACAGGAACTGTGGTACCTTCCTTCTGCTGCTGCTACAACTGTTTTAGTGCCAAGCTTCCATAAAACATCCTCACCCCGTTCATCCTCTCCAGCAGCGGCCGCCATTATTATACTTTCTATAGGCTCTAAGTTCATTACGAGGTGCACGCTATCTCGCCTGTGTTTATTTAACTCACATTGCTGGGCCTTAAAGGATACAGATGCACCCTTCTCACAATAAATACATAATTCCTTGAAATTGAACTTGTTCATTTTACCTCTGTTCACTCGGTCTTGATATTTTACTTCTCTTTCAGGCTTGAGAACACTTGATTCCTTTTGGACACTTCTCATGAACAACAAGTGATTTTTAACGTTCTAACCACGTATGATGGCCATCTTTTCTCCTCTTGCTGGTATCAACAAAGGTTGTCAATACCCTTTCCTTTATTGTACCCTTATCTTCATTATTTTCAACAGCATCACCACATATGAAACATGTAGTGCTCGCAATATCAAGGTACGTGTTGCACAACTCATACACGTCGTTGTGGATCCCCGTAAATGGCATCACACATTAACTTAGTAAAAACAACTTCATTAACTGGGATACGCCAGATGACCAGCCGTTTGATTCCCTTTCTCCAGAATGGGATTTCTGAAAGGAAAAAAGGTGGATGTGCTATTGTGTACCATACTTGTACCATGTAACAAGCATCTGTGAGTGATATGTAATTGATCATGGCCTTTTGGGCAAGGTGATTTGTCATTTTTATATATTTTACCAATTACAGTGGTTTCTAATATGCTGAATATCTTGTGCATAGGTTCAGCGTACACACACGCACACACACACACACACACACACACACACACACACACACACACACTCTCTCTCTCTCTCTCTCTCTCTCTCTCTGTCACACACACACACACACACACACACACACACACACACACACACATATATATATATATATATATATATATATATATATATATATATATATATATATATATATATATATTAGTCGTAAAGCTCCCAACATGGAAGACGCTAAGTAAAGATGGTTCACTTCTGGGGCTTCTTATTCTTCTTGTTTGCCCACCAGGTCTTCATTCTTTGCGAGAATTCAGCTTTTCTTTCTTCGCTCCATTTTGTTCCAGTTCTCGGCGCTTTTGTCTCTGGTTTGACCTCCCATTTGTCAACTTTAAGTTTGAAATTGTTTCTTTTGTTCATGTCTTCAGTAGTAATGTTGACTAATTCCAGATCTTTCTTTACATTTTTGATCCATTCTCCTCCATTAACAAGGGATGCTACGTATCTTACTATTCTTTTTGTAAGTCTGTGATCGGGAAGTCTCATTATGTGGCCATAGAATTTTAGACGCCTCTTCCTCATGTCTATCTCTATGTTAGAATATTCTTCAATTTTAGAATTTTTCTGTAATCTATACCCCTCTTTGGTCCATCTTGGTCCCAGAATTTTCCTAATGATTTTCCTTTCCTCTTTCTTCAGGTTTTCCATATCTGTTTTTCCTTTAAATGTCAAGGTTTCGCTGGCATATAGCATTATTGGTTTAATTACCGACTTATAATGTTTAATTTTTGTATTTATAGATAGACATTTTTTATTGTAAATGTTTTGGACCAGCCCTAGACCCCTACGAGCTTTTAATATTCTTTCTTGTTGTCCATTGATCGTGACTGGGCCAAATATCTCACGAAATAGGCTTCAAACGAAAAAAGTAGAAAGAACGAAACTTGTCTAGCTTGAAGGGGGAAACCAGATGGCGCTATGGTTGGCCCGCTTGATGGCGCTGCCATAAGTCAAACGGATATAAATTGCGTTTTTTAAAATAGGAACCCCCATTTTTTATTACATATTCGTGTAGTACGTAAAGAAATATGAATGTTTTAGTTGGACCTCTTTTTTCGCTTTGTGATAGATGGCGCCGTAGTAGTCACTGTTATATCCTAGCCAGTAATGCCAACCGAGGCCGCTGCCAAAAGGTTGGCAGCATCAAAGTCCGGACGCCGTCCGCATAAGCAGCGCCAGCGACACAGGAAATCGCCGCAAGTCTGCGTGCGCCACCGCTGGCTTCTGGCTTCTTAAGCGCTGGAGTCGCGAGCGCTAGGACAGTTCTGTATTCGCCGCTCAGTTGTATACTCGCCACCGATTTGTGTACTTGCTAGTCAGTTGTGTGTTCATCGCAGCAGAGTTGTTGTTTGTCGTCAGCCGACGCTGACCTAGCCGCTCCGACTCGAACTAGACAGATTTCTGTAGACACGGAGTTCACTACTGTGTTCCTGTACCGAGCGAGGTGGCGCAGTGGTTAGCACACTGGACTCGCATTCGGGAGGACGACGGTTCAATCCCGTCTCCGGCCATCCTGATTTAGGTTTTCCGTGATTTCCCTAAATCGCTTCAGGCAAATGCCGGGATGGTTCCTTTGAAAGGGCACGGCCGATTTCCTTCCCCATTCTTCCCTTACCCGAGCTTGCGCTCCGTCTCTAATGACCTCGTTGTCGACGGGACGTTAAACACTGATCTCCTCCTCCTCCTGTGTTCCTGTATCTTCGTTAATAAAGATAAGTACCGACTTTTATTTAATCAGAGTGTTTGGGTTTTCATCTTTCTGTTCACTGTTCCAGCGGACCGGTCGGCCCGCTATTAAAAGTGTGGCGGTGACTTCGTAAGCCGTTTCTACCGCGAAGTGTTTGTCGCTACGAACGCCGCCACAAAACTGGCGACGAGGACTTCCGAACTCGTGTGCAGAGCTGGTTCAACTTGTTTCTTGTTATACTAATTATAGAGATAAAGTTTTGGGGGCTGGTTTAATTTGTGTTCACTATGTCTGCCGAATTACAACAGTTGATCTTGTTACAGAGTCAGCAAATACAAAGTCTGGTGGAAGCAATCGCCAAACAAGCGGCTAATCCACCAACACAAAAGGAACAAGCACAGGCAGCACCATCTTTCCGTGCTTTTGATGCATCAAGAGAAGAATGGCGAGAATATTTCGCGCAGTTGCAGGCGCACATGACAGTATACAAAATCACAGGTAATGAGCGGCAGCTTTATTTAATTTCCACTGCAGGCGTGGAAGTCTATAGACTACTTTGTAAGTTGTTCCCGGAATCCAAGCCAGAAGCTTTAGACTATGACGTTGTTGTTAACAAGCTTGCTGAGTATTTCGAGTCGCGAGTTCATGTGGCAGCAGCCAGATTCAAGTTCTTCAGATTAAAGAAACTGCCACATCAAACTAATAAACAGTGGTTAACAGATTTACGGGGCCTCACCCGTCAGTGCCGATTTAATTGTGTGTGTGGAGCTTCCTACAGTGATGTCATGTTACGAGACGCTATTACTCAAAACATTGCAGATTCTCGTATTCGTGCCGCTATCTTAAAGTTACCTGACCCGTCATTAGAGGCTGTGATGAACATCATTGAAGCCCAAGATATTTTTGACTATGCTGAGTGTGAGTTAGATCAGCCATGTATTTCTCAAATTGCCTGTGCTAAGCAAGTTATGTCAGGCCCGCGGCCCCACCGGCAGAGTCAGACTGTAAACACTAGCCGGCCGCGTCATGTTAAACGCATTCGTCAGCCGCGTGTGCAAAATGATAGAGTTAAGTCTTGCCCTAAGTGTGTTCTTGCTCATCCTCGTGAAAGTTGCCCTTTAAGAAACGCGGTTTGTCACTTTTGTCAAAGGAAAGGACACATCCAGACTGTTTGTTTGCGTAAACGCAAGAACAATTCTAGTGCTGCCCAGCCCATGGATATTCATGTTATTCAAAGCCAGCCCGCCCAGAAGGTCGCGTTTAAAGACTCTTCCACGGTTCGTGTGGGTAATAAACTTGTTCGCAATAAGCCACCCACCCAGCCCTCTGCTATGCGACCCAAGCGTAATTCAAACGCTGTAAAAAGTAATGTACAGACTGCAAGTGAAGCGGGAGTTGTTGTTCCACCCGCCCAACCCACGAGTTGTCGTAAGCAGCGAACACGCGCTCAACGCGCTGATTTTGTGTCTTCCGCCTCCACTGCACCGATCCAGAGACGGTGTAATAAACTATTTGTGAAGCTACGCATCCAGGATAAGACCTTCAATTTTCAATTAGACACTGGTGCGTCTGTGACTCTAATAAATAGTGCTACGTATGCGGCTATCGGCCGCCCTAAACTTTCAGCGGCAAAACATTCTTTGGCTACTTATAGTGGAGAACTAATTCCTGTGTTAGGTGTATGTAGCGTGCCAGCCACATTCCGTGGCAATACAAAAACAGTTTCATTCACAGTGCTCTGCGCTACAGACAGTGTAAACATTTTCGGATTAGACTGTTTTGACTTGTTTGGCCTGTCTATCCAAGACAATGTGTTGCAAATTAATTCTGTTGTTGTTCCTCAAGACAGCATAACCGCTTTGTGTAAACAATACAGTGACATATTTAAAGACGAACTAGGTTGTGCTGCGAACTTTGCCGCTCATATTACGTTAAAAGATAATGCTCAGCCTCGATTGTTTCGTGCTCGTCCAGTGCCTCACGCCCTCCGGGCACCTGTAGAAGATGAACTTCGTCGTTGGCAAAACAACGGTGTTATTCAACCAGTTTCAGCGAGCCAGTGGGCTTCTCCCTTAGTTATTATAAAGAAACCGTCTGGCAAGTTACGTTTGTGTGCTGATTTTAAGTCGACAGTTAATCCTCAGACTGTCATTGATTCTTTTCCTTTGCCTAGACCGGACGAGCTGATGGATAAGTTAGGGGAAGCTCGTTTCTTTTCCAAAATTGATCTCCGTGAAGCATATTTGCAATTGCCCCTCGACGAGCAATCACAACAGTATTTTGTCATAAACACGTCGTTGGGGTTGTTCCGTTTTCTGCGTTTGCCTTTTGGTTGTGCGTCAGCTCCAGCTGTTTTTCAGCGTTTTTTGTCACAACTTCTGGCTAATGTGCCATCGTGTTGCAACTATTTAGACGATATTGTTGTGTCCGGTCGGACGCCTGCTGAACATTTCCGTAATTTGGAGTGTTTGTTTACAGTGTTGTCTCAGGCAGGCCTACGTTGCAACATCGATAAATGTTCATTTTTCCTTACGGAGATGGAGTATCTGGGACATGTTATTAATGCTCAAGGCATTCATCCCTCCCAGTCACATTTAGCAGCTATTCGTGATTTGCCCGCCCCTCGCAATCTGCATGAATTGCAAGCAGTTCTTGGCAAATTGACATATTATATTAGGTTTATACCTAATGCATCACAGATTGCTGCACCGTTGCATCGTCTCCGCCGTAAGAATGTTCCGCTTGTGTAGTCAGCTGATTGCCAATCAGCCTTTCAGCGGCTTAAAGAGGCTTTATTGAATGATCGTTGTCTGGTCCATTACGACCCAAACAAGCCTCTAGTGTTAGCTTGTGATGCCTCTTCTTTCGGCCTCGTTGCTGTGTTGTCTCACCGAGTCGGTAACACCGAACGTCCTATTGCGTTTGCATCTAAATTGCTAAACAAAGCTCAGTGTAATTATAGCCAATTGGACAAGGAAGCGTTGGCTATTGTGTTCGGTGTCACAAAATTCCATCACTACCTCTATGGTAGACCATTCTATTTAGTAACAGATCACAAGCCTCTGACGTCACTGTTTCATCCGTCTAAACCAGTTCCTCAGCGGACAGCTCAGAGACTACAACGTTGGGCTCTTTTGTTATCACAATACCAGTATGAGATGCTGTATCGCCCTACAGCTCAGCATGCCAACGCTGACGCGCTTTCTAGATTGGCGATTGCTGCGGATGATGTCTTCGATTCCTCTGAAGACTCTTGCCATCAGATTGACGCCGATGAGCATCAATCCCTCCGGGATTTTCCGATTGATTATCGTCAGGTGGCACGTGAGACAGCTACGGATCCTCATCTGAGTTTACTATTACGTTTTGTTCAACGTGGTTGGCCGTCCAAGGCAAAGGACATATCGGATCCTGTGGTTCGTCGCTATTATCCGCAACGTCATCTGTTGTCTGTTTCGCAAAGAGTTTTGCTGTTACGCACCGAGAATGACCAGCGTCGTGTAGTGGTTCCCCAAGTGCTCCAATCCAAGGTCCTCGACTTGTTGCATCAAGGTCATTGGGGAGTGGTCCACACCAAGCAGCTTGCCCGCCGTCATTGTACATGGATCGGCATTGATAAGCAGATTACGCAGATGTCTACAGATTGTTCGACGTGTGCCGAACACCAAGCTGCTCCGCCTCAACGCTATTTTGAGTGGGCACGCCCTGCCGGTCCCTGGCAGCGAGTACATATTGATTTCGCTGGTCCATATTGGAATTCTCGTTGGCTCATCGTGATAGATGCATTTAGTAATTTTCCGTTTGTTGTGCCCATGCAGTCTACAACGTCTGCACAAACTATACAGGCGTTGACTTCAATTTTTTGTATTGAGGGTCTTCCAGAAGTTTTAGTGTCTGACAATGGTCCACAATTTACCTCTGCTGAATTTGAAAGTTTTTGTTCTGCCAATGGCATTCGCCATGTTCTTACTCCGCCGTTCCACCCTCAATCGAATGGTGCAGCGGAACGTTTTGTACGCACATTCAAGGATCATATGGACCGCCTTCGTGCTACGCA
Organism: Schistocerca cancellata; assembly: GCF_023864275.1. Classification (NCBI taxonomy): domain Eukaryota; kingdom Metazoa; phylum Arthropoda; class Insecta; order Orthoptera; family Acrididae; genus Schistocerca; species Schistocerca cancellata. The sequence continues at coordinate 136,338,604 of NC_064628.1, forward strand.
CTCTCGTCAGCGGGCCCTCATCACGTTCCTGTCGTCGTACCGGACCACGCCACGCGACGGCCCTTCGCCTACGGAGCTTCTTCACGGCCGTTGTTGCACCCCCCGGATCGACCCGCCGCTTCTGAGCATCGCACGCGTTTTCAGCGCAACGACGCCGTTTTTTTCAGAGTTTATCACGGTCGCCGTCGTTGGGAACGAGGCACCGTGATAAGTGTCCAGGGTCGCGGTTTTTATACTGTTCAAGGTGCTACTGGGGTGCACAGGAGGCATCAGAACCAGTTGCGCCGCGCTGGCCGCCCGGATTCTGCCGCTCGTTCCTTGTCCACAGATTTGGTCCGCGGCGGGTTCCAGCCGCGCCTTCCGACTTCGCTGCCGCCACCAGGGCAGCAGCAGCAGCCGTCGCCGCTACCACGCCGACAGCCCGTCCCGTTGATGCCTCCCGCGCAGCTTCATCCGGGAGCGCCCCAGGTGGTCGCTCCGGCGCCTGCGGTCCCTCTTCAGTCGCCTCCGCCTTCGGAGCAGATGGACGTCGACCCCTCAGCCGGGCCGCCATCCCAAGCGGTGGCTGTGCAGCCTGTCCTGCAGCCGCTTTCCTTGGGCACCCCCAAGGAGTAGGACACCGCAGCGCCTTGTCCGGCGCCCACTCAGCAGCCGTCGACGCAGAGTCAGGAGACGCTGCCTCTCTTCGTGGGTCCCGACGCCCCGTCGCGTCCAGTACCAGAAGCTGCGCCCGTGGTCACAGGCGTGCACCCTGACCTCGGTTTTCAGTCGGTGTTTCCCGAGGCCCCGCGCAGCCAATGCTGGGGTGCGGACCGGGGACTGCCACCGACAACAGTCTCCGCCCCGGTCTCTTCTGCTACGCCTGTGGCCAGACCCCTCCCCCGCCGTCGACACTCGCCACGTCATTATTCAACGACGGTGCGGCGATTTGGGGGGGAGGAGTGTTATATCCTAGCCAGTAATGCCAACCGAGCCAACCGAGCCAAAAGGTTGGCAGCATCAAAGTCCGGACGCCGTCCGCATAAGCAGCGCCAGCGACACAGGAAATCGCCGCAAGTCTGCGCGCGCCACCGCTGGCTTCTGGCTTCTTAAGCGCTGGAGTCGCGAGCGCTAGGACAGTTCTGTATTCGCCGCTCAGTGGTATACTCGCCACCGATTTGTGTACTTGCTAGTCAGTTGTGTGTTCATCGCAGCAGAGTTGTTGTTTGTCGTCAGCCGACGCTGACCTAGCCGCTCCGACTCGAACTAGACAGATTTCTGTAGACACGGAGTTCACTACTGTGTTTCTGTATCATCGTTAATAAAGATAAGTACCGACTTTTATTTAATCAGAGTGTCTGGGTTTTCATCTTTCTGTTCACTGTTCCAGCGGACCGGTCGGCCCACTATTAAAAGTGTGGCGTTGACTTCGTAAGCCGTTTCTACCGCGAAGTGTTTGTCGTTACGAACGCCGCCACAAAAGTCACAAACATATGGCCCACAATTTTAGACAAACAGTTGGTAACAGGTAGGTTTTTTAAATTAAAATACAGAACGTAGGTACGTTTGAAAATTTTATTTCGGTTGTTCCAATGTGATACATGTACCTTAGTGAACTTATCATTTCTGAGAACGCATGCTGTTACAGCTTGATTACCTGTAAATACCACATTAATGCAATAAATGCTCAAAATGATGTCCGTCAGCCTCAATGCATTTGGCAGTATGTGTAACGACATTCTTCTCAACAGCGAGTAGTTCGCCTTCCTTAATGTTCGCACATGCATTGACAATGCGCTGACGCGTGTTGTCAGGCGTTGTCGGTGGATCACGATAGCAAATATCCTTCAACTTTCCCCAGAGAAAGAAATCCGGGGACGTCAGATCAGGTGAACGTGCGGGCCATGGTATGGTGCTTCGACGACCAATCCACCTGTCATGAAATATGCTACTCAATACCGCTTCAGCCGCACCCTAGCTTTGTGCCCGACATTCATCATGTTGGAAGTACATCATCATTCTGTCATGCAGTGAAACATCTTGTAGTAACATCGGTAGAACATTTCGTAGGAAATCAGCATACATTGCACCATTTAGATTGCCATCGATAAAATGGGAGCCAATTATCCTTCCTCTCATAATGCCGCACTAATATATATATATATATATATATGTGTGTGTGTGTGTGTGTGTGTGTGTGTATAGGGTGGCCCACTTAAACGTTTCAGTGCCGATAGATGTTGAAAAATGACGACTTTTGCGGGCATGGCTTATGAATGTAACGCAGGGGCTCGTGAAAGTAAATACTAAGCCGGCTGCTGTGACCGAGCGGTTCTAGGCGCTTCAGTCCGGAACCCTGCTGCTGCTACGGTCGCAGGTTCGAATCCTGCTTCGGGCATAGATGTGAGTGATGTCCTTAGGTTAGTTAGGTTCAAGTAGTTCTAAGAAGGAGACGGCACGACCGTGGGGTCGGGTAATTGTCCGAAATTTTGTGTGGTGAAAGAGGACCCCTAACACCTCACGTGCTTAAAATATTGGGACGCACCATCCGGAAAATCCCGGGAAATATCGATCCAAAGTTTCTTAGGTGTCTCATGAGTATAACATATTAGTACATTGCCGAGTCGCCGTCTGGCCTACATGGTTGGGGTTCGGATCTTACGCCAGAGGTCTCGGGTTCGATTTCTCCTCTGGAACGTTTTTCTTCTCTTTTGTTTCATTTTCTTTTGTTATTCCACGAATTATTCAGAAAGTTTCCCTAACCTACGTTATCTTTAACAAATTAGTTACATTATTGAATAAAAATTATTTTCTTTTTGTCCAACAATACAATTCATGGCGGCGGGTTTTCCATTTTTCATTGTAAAGTATATGAGGAGAAACATTGGGTTTTTAATCAGAACAACAAAGTCGGCTGGGAAACATTCAATTTCTATACATATAATAATTATAAACAGGAACCGCAGTGGTAATTATCGTAAAAACAAACAAAGCAATAATTTTTTCGACATATAAAAGCGGATTTTTTTATAATCACAGGGCGTTTGCAATAAATCTGTACAAAAACATGCCCCATTAACATTTACGAAAATGTTTCGAGTTTCTGATAATTTTGAGGCAAACCTGGCATATTGAATCATGTTTCGGAATATTGGTGACGATAATTGATGGTGAATTATAGAATGAAATTTTATACAATCTTCCCGGGGATTAATTTCACGATTCTCCTGTAACAATGCGCTGCAATTTTGCAAGCGCTTTATAAAATTTTTAACTTGCCTGTAAAAGTAAACATTACAAGGTTGCACCAAATAAATGCATTTTGGAGGTATGACTTTTACAGACCAAGTTGGCATATTTTCGTCAACTTGAAAAATTGCATCATATAACTCCGGATTCGTTTGACCTCCCCAAGAGTCAATGAGAAGTAAATATTTATTCTTCCCGACGTAAGACTTTAAAAATTTACGGAGAAAATCCACGTGTAAAACTGTTGTTAATTTTCCGGACTTCGCTGGTGTTACGACGAAGTTCATATAAGTATTGGCATAGCCATCTATTAATTTGTGAATACGAGGTCCGAAATGACCGGTCGCATATGAAGACATGTGGGAGCAGTTTTCCGGAAAATGTTATTGAATATTGTGCGGTGTACGAATGCGTCACGTTATTCAAATCCGACTTTTTCACGAAAACTGTTTTACTCCCTTTTTCAGTGAGAGTCCTGTTGAAAACAGATTGATATTGGCATCCTGAAACAATAGTATTTTTAATATTAAACAATATTCGAATGTGTGTGTAAATAACTTTTTCTGTAATTAAATTTGAATTGATGTATTTTACATCGGTAAAAACATTTTGTACGCAGAAAACATGTATTAACCTGTTTGGTCAGTATTTATCACATAATCCTCATGGTATTGAGGGATTAAACGGCACGTCTGCCGACGAAAGGTCTCCGCAGACGCCTGGATGTCCTCCATTGACGCCGCTTCTTTTTACGAAACCAGTTTCGTGATCTTGCGTTGTGAAATTCTGTGCTTCTTTTTAAATGCCGTGACCTATCGATCAGACGCCTTGAATTTGGAAACTACGAATTGTGCAGCCGCAGCCAATGCCCATTGCTGTAAATTTCTTGTCGTGATTTGCTGATATTGCTGTCTTGCTTCCATAAAACGGTCGTAGGTCCACGATTCTATCATCTCAAATTTATCCATTCGCGTACCACCACTTTTAATATCTTTCTCCCATCGTGAAAGATATACTTTTTTTTTTTTTTTTTTTTGCAATGTCGCCAAGGACTATGTGGGGTGCGCTTTAGCAATATTCACGACTTTGCCTTTGTAGACAATGGGAATCATGTCACTTTTAAATTCTTTCGGTGACGGTTTATATTCGTCTGGAGACGAATCACTTTGTGGCACTTCGAACTGTTCGTCGTTCTCCTCACATTCTTCGCAATCCTTATGAGCGTGAATTAATTCCTCTTCAGTTACGAACGTTTTTTCACCCAAAAGTTCCAGTGTATTATTATAAAGTTCTCCGGCCAATAACATAGCATCGCGAGAGATTTTTCCGAAGATGTTGATGCAATTAAATTATTTTCCGTCAACAGCTTTTCATAACACACCACTGCGTCCTGCAATCGTAATTTTTGTAGATCACTATGAATGGATTCTTCAGGAATTTCTTCTCCTATTCCAGATTAGCCAGCGCAACTTCTTCAGTCGACAAGTTAAACCTCGGATCGGAATAACACGTTGAAATTTGAAACGGGCACGTCTGTTCACGACGAAATCGAAAAACAAACTGCCGTTTACTTCTCATGGCTCGCTCACAGTCCTATGCGCAGATGACCGTTATAATCCCAAGGGGACCCTTACAAAGCCCCTTTAAACCTTGAATCCTCATAAAACGAAACAGAACAACGAGCACGAATACTTTACGTTCTTGAGCTAAAATAATGTTTTAAAAATAATGTAGGTTTCAGAAACTTTTTGAATAATTGGTGGAATAACAAAAGAAAATGAAAGAGAAGAAAGAAAAGTGCCAGAGGAGGAATAGAACCCGAGACCTCTGGCGTGAGAGTCCGAGCCCTAACCATCTAGTTCAGACGGCGGCTCTGCAATTGATTAACATTTTATACTCATAAGTCACCTAAGAAACTTTGGATCGATTTTTCTCGGGATATTCCGGGTAATGCGTCCTAATATTTTAACCACGTGAGGTATTAGGGGTCCTCTTTCACCACACAAAATTTCGGACAAAACCCCGACCCCACGGTCGTGCCGTCTCCTTGTAAGTCTAGTGGACTGATGACGTCAGATGTTAAGTCCCATAGTGCTTAGAGCCATTTGAAGTAAATACTATAAGACATTCTAAAACGTAAGCAATTATTATTTTTAAAACAAACCTATGTTTTTTAATGGACTCTGTATTATTTATTAAGCAGTTAGTAACGTGAAAAATCACAAAAAGAATAGTGCAGTAATAGGTCAATTCTACACGGAAAAATTGCAAAGCGAAGTTGACGCTTGAAATAAACGAAACTTGCAAGTCCCGAGATGCAAGCGTGATTCCCAAACATCAACGTTTGTGGCAGGATACCCTATTATTACTCGTACTTTCAGCCTTCGTGAGTACTGTGTAAGTTATATGTTCAATAATGTCTTATGTCCCTTCAAATGTTTGTTATACTATCGCGCAAAAATTTGAAGCAATTTGGTCAACAGCTTTTCAACATTTTTGGTGAAAATATTTTCTCTATATATTTTATGAAAGTAATATTTAAAACTCTAAAGTGAATCGGTGAATAACTTTTCTAGATATTTGGTAACAGCGTTAAACATCGATTTGTCTTTATATAGTAGCATATACAATTGTCCTGATATAAACTTATTTTCTTAAACAACATCAATAAAAGGACAAAATCTCAATTGAAATGATACACAGTGCCGATTGTGTTTTAAATGATTTGATACAATACTTCTGTGTGGCCACCTTTAATAAAAACATGCGCTAGATTAAATATTACACTACAGTATACCCAGTATCAACACACAAAACTAACTAAATAAGATCTTAATGCTACACTGGCGACAACCAGAGAGTCTGTCAACTCATACCAGACAGAAGTGCAATGATCAGAACCGGTAGGAACTCAACATTCTATTCTAGGACGTAACGTAGTAGCATATGAATCAACAAGGAACGCGAGATGGAACCGCAGCTAAAGAACTCAACGTTGTAACCAAATCAAAATGTTTGGAAAACACGCCGCTCAAACACTGCTCCAAGATGCGCCTGTGCCTCAGCGCAGCAAAAAGGAAACCATCTTAAATGGCATTTAACAAGATTTGGTGTCTGTAGAGCCGTTCAATCGCAAGAATGTTCATTCTGGTCTGTGATAGCGGCTATGTTCTCTTGAATCTGCTGCCACTCCAGTTACTGCGTAACCATCACTTCTGTAGCCAACCTTACTGAAAGTGACTGATGAAACCAAAACCAGTGCCCCATTCTTGGAACACAGCGCTGGGGTGGAGAGAGAGAGAGAGAGAGAGAGAGAGAGAGAGAGAGAGAGAGAGAGAGAATGAAAGAGAGAGGGGGTGAGGTCATCTAATGCTGTGTAGCAAGAACGTAATAGAGAAGAAATATGCTGTGACAGCCCAAAAGTCATGGAAGGGCACTGGATGTGATAGCAAGATGTTCTTGCGCAAGCCCTCAGAATTGCAGTAACACGTCTAATCATCGACTCTACGAGGCACAGGGACCGTTCTGCCCGTCTCCTCGCTCCGCAGTGTTATTTACTTATTGGACTCCACTGACTGCTCACTTCAGCTTGATCATTTAGTCGTTGGTCAGAGAGGCTCCTCGTTGATCTCAGACCTAGCACGAGAGCTGCCTGTGATCGATAGCTGCAGGCGTTGCAGTAACGTCTCAGGTATGAACACAGGTGTTTGACGAACGGACTTCACGCCATCTCTGCAGAACCATACGAGGCAATCGATGATCTGCTGTGAGATTGCCGCTGATCTGAATGTGGACGATCAGGAAACGATTTCTGTCAGGACTATAGGGAGTGAAACGGACCGCATAGCCTTCAGCAGCCGATGACCAACTCGTCTAGATTTTATGAGACCTCACAATGGCTGGCATGGGCCTGTGAACGTCGTTACTAGACCTTGGAACAGTGGCTGCGTGTAGCGTGGTTCGATGAGTCTCAGTTTCAATTATATTGAGCTGATTATGGACGCATGAGAGTGACCCATAATGCTATGTGTCCTTCGTGTCAACAAGATTGTGGTCCAAGTTTGGTGGTTATTGTTGCACACCATCTGTACACTTTTCAAGCATTGGAGTACCCTTATGGAGATGCAGTGTTTCAACCGAATAATATAACGTGTCATTGCTCATTGATTGATGAGCATTCCAGTGAATTCACAACCAGAATCACCCAATATTAAGTGAGTCTTAGATTTTTGTGATGCTGTCGATAGCTGTTTACGCTCGGTAAACCCAAAGTCAGCTAAACATGAACGATTGCAGGTACCAACACAAGGTAAGTGGATCAATATGCCGAAGAGGCCATGACTAGACGTGTTACTGCAATTCTGAGGTCTTGCGCAGGAACAACATGCTATTAATATCACAAGAAACGCCTTCCCATTACTTTTGGCCAGTCAGTGTATATTTCCTTCATTTCATCATCATAAAATTATGATGAGAGCTTGTAAATCTGTACAGTGACGTAGGTTTAGTTTCAGTTCTCAGAAGAACTATGCGGTCACTGTATTTGCTCACAATAACTCATCTTGCATACGATGACGAAGTCTATTACGTAACTCATTGATGCAGTTGTTATTAACCTTCAATCATTTGAATGGAAATATCTGTCCTTTTACTTAACTAAACCATAACTTTCTTAAGTCAGCCTGTTAGGCGTCTTATTGACAGTCACCGCCGCTTAATAGAATGGGAATCCGACTTACAAATACATAAACTTTTATGCTGTTTACTCGACTTGCAGCTCTGTAAATACGTCACTTGTGTGACACATTTGCTGTAGTACCAAGTCACTAACGCTTGTTAGTGGTCAAGCCATCTTTGAGTGGTTGACAGCTTTAACAGCTTTACTTTTACTGAGCCGGTGAACCTGACGTTCTATAACCCCGAAGACATCACCGATCAACACTTGCTTTTCGTCTTCTTATCGCCATTCATTGTGTTATGAAGAATCACTAATAGCAGCAGGACGTAAATACTAGGCGATCCTCGCCATTTACCTATTCCAAAAGTTAATCGACGCTCGTCTGTGACAATATGTGCTTTGAAAAATTACTTGAATTGGAACTTTCTTCCGTTCTTGTGGGATCTATTGCATAATATGTATATCTCTGAAACAAGCACATACAATGTGTATAAGATGATACGCCCTTCACATTAGCAACGACTGTTAATTTTCAGCTTTGGAGGAAATGTGTGCGTGTGTGTTTGTTTCACTACGCGCATGCGTATAAGTGTGTGTGTGTGTGTGTGTGTGTGTGTGTGTGTGTCACAACATGGGCTTCGCAGACGACACATACTGAAAAGCTGCATTTGTAGCAAGATGTGATAAACGGTGTCTCTGAGGCGCTGCTGCTTTCCTTAGCAATATTTGCTGCTGTCAAATTTGTCAAAAAGAAACGAGGACCACTGTTGGACATAGACGTTAAACTAGACGACAGCGCTCTATAACGGGCCTTCAACTGGGAGTAGCACATGGGAGTACTGAAGGAACTCACTCGCGAGGGCTTTACCCAAGTCGTTTATTGACTATAGAATGCCAAATAACTCTTGATCACATGAGCCACTTGATACTGACATGACATGACACTGATTTATCACGTGTCTCATTTGGTGGTTGACAGTTGATGATATGACTAGGTTATATGTGTGTACTATTTGTGTGCTGCAACAATTGAAAGAAGGGTTTAATACAGTGGCTTTTTATATTCGTCGATTATGAAACTACGCCTTTTAATCGATTTGTTTGTGTTTTTTCTTTTTTTGAACTAAGCTTTGGTATTTTTGGTCTTCCTGACGTCTTTTACTGAATATTTTTCACCTTAAGAAAGTATTACCAGAAGCAGTCGCTCCGATGGTTTAATTCATTTAAAATCTATTGGAGTGCCGAGCATGTTTCATAAACTTCAGCATACTGACATGACATGACACTGATTTATCACGTGTTTCATTTGGTGGTTGACAGTTGATGATATGACTAGGTTATATGTGTGTACTATTTGTGTGCTGCAACAATTGAAAGAAGGGTTTAATACAGTGGCTTTTTATATTCGTCGATTATGACTTCAGCATTCCATACAGGAATCTTCATGTTTTCTCCACGTTCTTAGCGCGCGGGGTAGCAGCGCGGTCTCGGGCGTCTTGTCACAGTTCGCACGCCCCCCCCCCCCCCCCCCCCCCGTCGTCGGAGGTTCGGGTTCGACTCCTCGACTCCTCCCTCTGGCATGTGTGTGTGTGTGTGTGTTGTCCATTACGTAAGTTAGTTTAAGTTAGATTACGTAGTGTGTAAGCTTAGGGACTGATGACCTAAGCGGTTTGGTCCCATAAGACCTTATCACAATTTTTTTCCACGTCCTTGCAGAGTGACAATTATTGAACTATATGAAATAAAATCATCATTAATTCTGAATGGTTTGCGTTTGAACATTCAAACTGCCGCAAGGCATGATGCGAATTAGTACGCACATGCGCATTTGGTTTAGCGACGAAGCCCAGATTCATTTGGATGGGTTCGCCAATAAGCAAAATTGGAGCATTTCGGGGACCGAGAATTTGCATTTCGCGATCGAGAAGTCTCTTCAGCCTCAACGGGTGACTGTGTGGTGTGCAGTGTCCAGTCACGGATTAGTCGGTGCGATATTCCTTGATGACACGGTGACTACCGAACGGTACGTTAACATTTTGAAAGATAATTTCATCCCCTTTATCCAAAGTCACACTGATTTCAACAATATGTGGTTTATGCAAGACGGAGCTCAACCCCATCGAAGCAAGAGATTGTTTAATGTCCTGGAGAAGCACTCTGAAGACCGAATTCTGGCTCTTGGGTACCCAGATCTGAACACGTGGGACTCCTTTTTGTGGGGATATATTAAAGACAAAGTGTACAGCAATAACCCCAAAACCAGTGCTGAACTGAAAACAGCCACCAGGAGGTCGTCGACAGCATCGATGTTCCGATACTTCGGTGGGTCATGCAGAATTTCGCTATTCGTTTGTGCCACATAATCGCCAATGATGCAGGCATATCGAACATGTCATACCTTAAATCCGAATATCTTTAGTGACGTTTACATGTTGAATAAAGTGTGCGCACGCCATAGTTTCTAAATAATCTACGTTTTCTTTACACAGTTCAATAACTGTCATCCTGTATGGATCATTTCTTCAGCAATAAATTACACACGCTTATTCTACTGTAAAGAAAGTTGAAGATAAAAAAAAACTTTCTTGCATGCGAAACACATTTTATCAGTAAACTTACGAGCAGTCAAATTTTTAACAGTAAATAAACTTGCGTAACCTAACATTAGAAAGTCACTCATTCTTGACTCACCACATTAGCTTTCTACTAGTCAGAAGTTGTTTGCCCATGTTAGAAAAAGGTGGAAGACTGGCGGTGGTAAATTCAGACTGCTTGGTTAACGGGGAAAACAATTTATCTTGTATACTGTTCTGCCTGAACTTGAGGCAGGCCTTAGCAAACATACAAGGTATACACGGGTATCGCCTCCAGTGCTTTACCCTCGCGAAAACCAACTATAGGATTTGCATTGTAAATGGGACTCCAAATTATTTAATCTCGGTTCTGATTTTTTTGTTATAGTGGCTCATCCCCTGCTGTTATAGCCCCAATGCTTTGTCGGCTGTTATTTGTTATCTACTTCTCCTCTTCAGGGATTTGGATTCTGTGACTACGAACGTTGGGGTGTCTCAGTTTGCTAATATATGTCACACTACTACCAGCCTGAAGGCGCTGCTTTCACGCAGCGAAATAGGTCGTGAATAAATCATCAATGAACACCTGTTTGCAGTTTTATTAAAGTTAAGTTGATATAGATAAGAATATGTGGGATTCATGTTTTCCCGGCGAGGCGTAGGTTACGCGGAACATAAATGGAAAAATGAGTACCTTTAGTTCGCTGTCGTAACGGAAAAGTATTGCTGTTTTTACCCGTAGTTTAAAAGTTAATCAGCCATTTGTCAGTATTAAAATACTTCTTGAATACATTTAAGTGATTATTCTTCATTATGTGCACAATGTAACTTGACATAGCGTTTCAGTGCAAGCTTTCTTTTCTAGGCCCTCAGTCCGGAACCGCGCGACTGCTACGGTCGCAGGTTCGAATCCTGCCTTGGGCATGGATGTTTCTGATGTCCTTAGGTTAGTTAGGTTTAAGTAGTTCTACGTTCTAGGGGACTGATAACCACAGATGTTAAGTCCCATAGTGCTCAGAGCCATTTGAAAAATTTTTGCAAGCTTTCTTTATTTAAAGACCACCAGTCTTGAACGGACCTTGTTTTGTGATACATGAAAATCTGAAGTTGTATTTTCCATTCTCACGAAAGGTCGTCAAAACCAGAAAATGAGATTTCATTTGTAGACATAAAATCTTATTTTGTTTTACACTAATGGCCATTAAAATTGATACACCAAGAAGAAATGCAGATGATAAACGGGTATTCATTGGACAAATATATTATACTGGAACTGACATGTGATTACATTTTCACGCAATTTGGGTGCATAGATCCTGAGAAATCAGTACTCAAAACAACCACCTCTGGCCGTAATAATGGCCTTGATACACATGGGCATTGAGTCAAACAGAGGTTGGATGGCATGTACAGCTACAGCTGCCCATGCAACTTCAACACGATACCACAGTTCATCAAGAGTAGTGAGTGGCATATTGTGACGAGCCAGTTACTCGGCCACCGTTGACCAGTTGGTGAGAGATCTGGAGAATGTGCTGACCAGGGCAGCAGCCAAACGTTTTCTGTATCCAGAAAGGCCCGTAGAGGACATGCAACATGAGGTCGTGCATTATCCTGCTGAAATGTAGGATTTCGCAGGGGTCGAATGAAGGGTAGAGCCACGGGTCGTAACACATCTGAAATGTAATGTCAACTATTGAAAGTGCCGTCAATGCGAACAAGAGGTGACAGAGACGTGTAACCAATGGCAACCCATACCATCACGCCAGGTGATACGCCAGTATGGCGATGACGAATACACACTTCCAATGTGCGTTCACCGCGATGTCGCCAAACACCGATGCGTCCATAATGATGCTGTAAACAGAACCTGGATTCATCCGAAAAAATGATGTTTTGCCATTCGTGCACCCAGGTTCGTCATTGAGTACACCATCGCAGGCACTCCTGTCTGTGATGCAGCGTCAAGGGTAGCTGCAGCCATGGTCTCCGAGCTGATAGTCCATGATGCTGCAAACGTCGTTGAACTGTTCGTGCAGATGGTTGTTGTCTTGCAAACTCAAGGATGGAGACGTGACTGCACGATCCGTTACAGCCATGCGGATAAGATGCCTGTGGTCTCGACTGCTAGTGATACGAGGCCGTTGGGATCCAGCACGGCGTTCCGTATTACCCTCCTGAATCCACCGAATCCCTATACTACTAACAGTGATTGGATCTCGACCAACGGGAGAACCATGTCGCGATACGATAAACCGCAATTGCGGTAGGCTACAATCCGACCTTTATCAAAGTCGGAAACGTGATGGTACGCATTTCTTCTCCTTGCACGAGGCATCACAACAACATTTCACCAGGCAACGGCGGTCAACTGCTGTTTGTGTATGAGAAATCTGTTGGGAACAGCATCTTCTTCGTGTCGGTTAAATTTCGCGTCTGTAGCAAGTCATCCTGGTGGTGTAGCAATTTTAATGGCCAGTAGTGTATGTCGATGCATGACCGTGACAAAACCCATGCATGATATTTGATGCAGGGAGTAACATAGTTGGTCAATCGTACCTGTTACACGTTGGGGGGGGGGGGGGGGTTCTAACATAGAAACAAGTTTTACTACTCGCCTAGTTTATGGAGAGCAATGAGAAAACTGTTGGAAATCGTTCAGTAATTTTAAACAATCCATTCCATTCGCGCCTTGTCAGTGTAACAGTCAGCCCATGACGTCCGTCTCTCAAGCTGTCATAGAAATATAGCTTTGTGCCTGCAAGTTGTTCGTTCCTTGCGAAGGTTTCATCACAGTCGTTCTGCAGTGCTGCAGTGATTCATTAGGTGTTACTCGCATGCCTTCAACATCATCTTTCGTTCGTAACTTTCCATCGCGGCCGTTCCTTACTGTTCCTCAATAGCAGCGCCGAGGAGGCTGTAACTCGCGTCTGGAAAGTAATCGTTCCTTTGGTAGCAGTGACGGTGCCGGACTGCCGACCACGGAATCTCTCCACTGTGCAAGCAGTGGCACCATCCCAATCATCAAGCTGTGACACCTTTAAAATGTGCTGCGCGTTATTGTCAGCAGACCTGGACTTGTGTAGTATTCGTATCAGAGTATGAGAACATAGATATTTCATATTTGAGTGTTGAGTATAGATGCTTGTATGAAAGGCAGTCAAATGAAAATCGAACAGACGTTAGAATAGCGCCATGGAACGGTTCCATTCAAAAATAATCACAACAGGCTTTAAGACGATCCATTACTGTTTCGTAGAACTCGGTCGGCCTCTGACGGATCCACAACCACACCCACTCTTGCACTTCATCGTCCGACTGAAATCGACATTCACGAACGTCTTTCTTCAGGTCGCCAAAGATGTGAAAATTACACTGTGAAAGATCCAATCTGTACGGAGAATACAGCGATGTTCCCCAACCAAATCGCTGACTCGTGTCCTTTGCCCGATTGGCGGTGTCGGGGCGGGCGTTATCGTGCAAGAGGCTAGTTCCGTCCTACAGTAATCCGACAGCCCGGGTGCAAATTGAAAAGCTTACAGTGGAAACATCTCACATCTCCCCCGCCAAAGAAATCCAAAGATGTTCACACAAGTTCTGATAAGATAATGATGACTTCCTTCTACGACTGCAAGGACCCTCTGCTCGTCGAGTTCCTCGAGCGTGGAACCACAGCGTGATGGAGATACTTTGCAGAAGCTGCGTATGAAAGCGTATGACTTGCATTTCATTGATGACGTCAGGGAAAACATGCGTGGACGTCAGTTTCAGTCGGGGGAGGAAATGCAAGAGTGGACGCCGTAGTGGATCCATCAGCGGCCGACGGCCTTCTACGAATCAGGCATTAATCCTCTCGTCTCCCAGTGGGATAAATAGTAATTGCTTCTGAATGGTGCCATCACATGATCGTATTGTTGTGGGTATTCGGTTTGTATTTGACTGTCCCTTGTAACTGTCAACACTGAATAAAAGAGGTCCATTTATTGGGAGAGGAGGGGAAGCATAATTTGCTGTATGAGACGAAAGAAACAAAATTGAACATTGCGGTGTTTGTGATCAAACATTGTGTTTCAAAATGACAAATGTTCGAATGTGTGTAAAATCTTATGGAACTTAACTGCTAAGGTCATGAGTCCCTAAGCTTACACAATACTTAACCTAAATTACCCTAAGGACAAACACACACACCCATGCCCGAGGGAAGACTCGAACCTCCGCCGGGACCAGCCGCACTGTCCATGACTGCAGCGCCTCAGACCGCACGGCTAATGCCGCGCGGCTCAAAATGACAAACATGCAACATTCAGTTTATAAATTTACAATATTGATATTTTGCTTGGTTAAGCAATAAGCATGTGTAAAAGGTCCTGTTATTATACTAAATATTTTTTAGGATCTGAGGTAAATGAAAATCCAAAATTATTTCCGTAACCACAGAAAAAACTTCGAAAACGTTGGTACAGTAATGTGAAGTCCACCGCCTGACACACAGGTGCAGCAGCCAAAACAGGAGGAGGAAACGACAAAAACTTCATGTCGCTGTTGGTCCATCATGGTCAGGGGATATCGGCTGGTTAATTAATTGTCACAGTCAATAAAATTCACCAACAGCCGTGTACTTTAAGAAATTATTTTATTTTATTTTGAAAGCCACCAGTTCCGGCATTTCATTATGCCATCTTCAGGTCCCATACGCTTCTGTCCACTAACAAAATGCCGAAACTGGTAGCCTTCAGAATAAAATAAAATAATTCTTTAAAGTACAAGGCTGCTGGTGAATTTTATTGACATTGATAGAAACTTTATGGGTTGAGTGGGTATGTAATGTTATACATTGATTACAAAATCGAGCCAGACTTTCGAAGAAATGGCCAGTGTGAGCCCACTTACAGTATGAGGTTGCTTCCTCTCTGGCCTGGACGCGCGCACTGATGCATTTGATGAGCGTGTCATGAAGTCGTTGCACTTCTAAGGCAAGGCGGCCAAAATCTGTTGCAACTGGTCCTTGATATCCTGGATCTTGGATACAGTATCCTGGATACTAACGTCAGAGCTGGTTCCACAGAGTGGGATCTTGCTAAATACAAGAGTACATCACATCACGCAGACATATCATAAAGACACGTGCCACGTGTGGATGGGCATTATTATGTTTCAAAATAGCACCACAATACTATAGCATGAGAGATTATGAGGACGCAGGATCTCCGTGATATACTGGCGTGAATTCAGAGTGGCCTCAGTCACTACCAGTCATGACACGAAATCATATCCGATGCCCCTCACACCAAGACGCCAAGAGTAATACTTCTTTGTCTCTCGAAAATAGTGGAAGAATGGAACGCCTTCCCAGGTCGCCGTCATACTCCGTGGTACTGCAAAACCCCGATTCATCTCTGAACACCACGCGACCTCATTCATCAGCAGACCATGCTTCCTCTTTTGGTCACGGCACCACTCCAAATGCAGTCGTCTGTGTTGTGGACTTAGGGCCGACTGCACGTGGGACGGTAATTGCCTAGTCCAGCTAGTCTCGTAATATTGCAAGGAATCTATGACGTGTTCTCCAATGGTGGAAGCAGATATGAAGGAGTTACGATGCGATAGGTGCATAAAACGACGATGTTCCCTTACGGTGATCAGATGTGGCCGACCAACACCTTCACGAGTGTGACCGCCCTTAGGTTCCTATGCCACATCAGACACTAAAGAACCGAATGCCCCACAAATGTGGATATTGGGAATGTAAACAGACAACCTAAATGTGCTACTGAACTCAAAGTCACATCACTTGCATGAAATTGAAAAGAATTTTGTGTACGTGGAAACCGATCTTATTCATATGCAAATAAATAAGCAACGCAATAATTCCACGCTCAATAGACTTGGTCAGTGCGAACTGTTTGAAAAAAGTAACTGTATATAAAAAAAAAACCAGTAATGTCGACCTGTATAAGAATGTAACCTGAAAACCCGTCAGGGTAGCCGAGAGCACTAACGCGCTGCTTCCTGGATTCGGGTAGGCGCGTCGGCCCCGGATCGAATCCGCCCGGCGGATTAACGACGAGGGCCGATGTGCCGGCCATCCGGGATGTGGTTTTTAGGCGGTTTTCCACATCCTGCTAGGTGAATAGCAGGCTGGTCCGCACGTTCAACCTTAGTTACACACGTCACAGACATCTGCAACACGTCCGCACTATTTCACGATTTACACTAGACGCAGACAGTTGGGGTGCACTGATTCCGTCCTGGGTGGTACGGGATGGCGGCAGGAAGGGCACCCGGCCATCCCCAAGCAAAAAATGGTTCAAATGGCTCTGAGCACTATGGGACTTAACATCTGAGGTCATCAGTCCCCTAGAACTTAGAACTACTTAAACCTAACTAACCTAAGGACATCACACAACACCCAGTCATCACGAGTCACGTATTATGAATCTCACCTGCAAAATGAAGTACTGGCAGAAACAGCAACACAGCAAAACACCGCAACAGCTAAAAAAATACTGCTAAAAACTAACTACAGTTGGTCCAGAGAAACTGGGTATATAATCTTGACACTGAATGCCAATGAAACATATAACTCCACCTTTAAGTTCTGAAATTTCAATTAAGAAGGTGAGGCGTACGAGGCTCGTGTTCATGCCCTTCATTTTTTTGTCATCTTCTCTTTACAATACTACCGCCTCGTTAACTTATTCCACTTACTGGATTCACTAACTTCCTGACTTACCTGCCTGTGAGTGGCAGCAGCAGCACTTACCGATAAGTGCACTGTCGTACCATCTCTGGAGAGACCGATAGTATTTCCGGGTCGTCGTGTGTCTGGAGTTCAGTTGGGAGCTCAGTCGGGGCACAGCAGCAATGAGTCGGCGATAGAGCGCCAGTGAGGCGCGGTCAGCCAGTGCTCGCCGACCGCTGGTGACACACATGAACTGCCCGACGGAAGGACATTGGAGCAGGACGACCTGGGTCGTTCGTTCGGTTGGTCATCTCATCGGGCGACTTGTATTGGGTCTTTTGACCGTTTCTGGGCCTCGTCACTTGGTCATCGTGTCGGACATGGGTCGATTCCTTCCTTGTGCAGAGATGTCGTGGCCAATGGGCAAGAGTTACCTCTGCATGGATGGGTCCGAGCCAGGGTGCCCGGGTCGCCGTGTCTCCGAGTTCCGAACGGACATAGAGTTGAGTCAGGTTGGAGGTGCAGTCGGCTTCGGACAGCCAAGACTCGCCCGACCGTTGCCGACACAAGTACGAGTGGGGAACGACCTGGGTTGGTCGTTCGGTCGGTCGTCTCATCGGACGACGCGTATTTGCTCGCCGACCGCTTGTGGAAACACACTGTGTGTCGAATTCGTTCGGCCTTGTTGTTCCACAGTGACTGCTTTCACGATTATTCGGGTTCTTGTGCAAGTGTGTCTACGTGGAACCGTGTGCCGCTTCTATGATTTCCACTGAGCAGATGAATGCTGTCTGCGTACTGGAGTAGTTGAAATAGAGCAGCGAGTTGGTCAGGTGGGAGGGAATTGCTTAGGCTGTTGGTTGGTTCCCCAGCCGTCCCTAGGTCGTGTTGCCACCTGATTGTTCAGTGTTACGCTTGGCTGCCTGTCTCACCTAAACTGTGATTAGAGTTTCCTCCCCAGGCCGACCCTTCGAACACTTCTGAGTACCACCGTTTGTTGTTTGTGATTGTCATTTTATTTGGTCACAGTTACTGTGCCAGGCCTTCAGCCGTGTATTAATATTGTCTGTTTATGTTTAGTATATGGCCTTCAGCCGAAATTCATGACAACTATTTTAAGATTAGGCCTTCAGTCCTGCTTCATTTAAAATTATTTTTGCTCTGTATTTAGGCCTTCAGCTGCGTTTGTTTCAGAATCTGTGGCTTTAATATGTAAATCCTTGTCTGTAATATTTCTCTTTAAGTATCTGGAATTCTTCAAATGGCCTCTAGCTGTATTCTGTAAATGTTTATTTTAAGGTTGTCTTTAATTATTATTGAGTAATTGTTTGGACCTTCAGCCGACAAGATACTTCAAGTTTTCGGTTGTACTGTGTAAAAGCTAACCTTTAAAACATCTCTTTTATTATTTAAATGTTTTTTTATTTGGGCTTTCAGCTGAAGAATTAATCTGAATTTCCTTAATATAGCCTTTAGCCGAAATTTGGGAATGCTTGGCTTTTAAAGAATTTCCTTAGCTGATCTTCCGTATTTCGGCTTTTAGCCTAGAAGATTGCAATTTTACTTAAGTAAGGCCTTCAGCCGTTACTCTAAATCCTGGTGTTTTAAAAGGAAACATTTAATATTATTCCGGAGACGTTACTTGGGCCCTCAGCCGTGAATTAATCTCTGTTGTTTTAAAGAGAAAACTGTGTATTGGTTTGAGGAATAAAGTTTCGTGTGTTCTTGTATAACTAACGGTAACTGAACTTGGCCCCTTTCCACAACCAGATCCGCTCTGTCCTGCGAAACCAGGTTCCAGAAGGAACTTATAAAAAAAGTCTAACACACTCTTTTGATCTTTCTAACTGTCACAGAGAATTACAACTATAATCGTTTACACTGATCAGCCAGAACATTATGACCACCGACCTACTAACAAATTAAGCCCGTCCAGACGATAGCAACGTCACCTGGGCAGGAACGACTGCTAGTCAGACACATGCACGGTGCACATAGTGTCACTGAATGTGCTGTTAGTGTGGAGAATGGGAAAGGCGGGCGTTCTATCTGAGTTTCACCGATGCCGGATTGATAAGGTCCGGAGGCTCGGCATGAGCATTATGGAAACTGCACGACTTGTTGGGTGTTCGAGGAGTGCAGTGGTGAGCGTCTTGAACACGTGGCTAAACCAAAGTGAAACCACGTCCAGACGTTGTGGAGTAGGGGGGTCACCCATCAATACAGATGGTAGATGTCGTAGGCTGGGCAGACTGGTAAAACAGGACAGACGCCAAACGGTGGTAGAAATAACATCAGACCTTAATGCTGGCCAGAGTACAAGTGTGTCTGAACACACAGTGCACCAAACATCAGTCTTTAGAATGGGCCTCCACTGCCAGTGACCCATGCTGCTAACGATACCACCATGACATCGGCAACTACGGCTGGAATGGGGACATGACCATCAGCCCTGGAATTTGGTGCAATGGCAGGACGTGGCATGGTCTGACGAAGCCCGACACCTCTATTATGCCGATGGTAGGGCGCAAATCCGTCGTCTTCCAGGAGGACAGCTCCTTGACACTTGCACTGCTCGATGGAGACAAGCTGGGAGCAGCACCATTATGCTGTGGGGAACATGCAGCGTGGGCATCCATGGGTCCATTGGGGCTCACGAAAGACACACATGGCAAAGGACTGGTCGCGGACCACATACACCCCTTCATGGCTATCATGTTTTCTGGTGGCTATAGAATTCTTCAACAAGATAATGCAACATATCACAAGGCCGGGGATGTGATGGAGTGGTTCGAGGAACACATTGACAGGTTCCAATTGTTGGGCTGCGCTTCCCCCCGTTGCCAGATCTGAACCTGATCTAACAAATCTGGGATATTTTTGAATGTGGCCTCAGAGCTCATCTCCCCCTCACTGGAATTTTGGGAATTAGGTAACTTGTTTGTGCAGATGTGGTGTCAACTACCTGCAGCGACCTACCAAAGCCTCATCACTTCCATAACACTACGCGTCGTCGCTGTTATGCATGCCAAAGGTGGACATACCGGCTGTTGGGTAGGTGGTCATAATGTTCTGACTGATCAGTATACAAAGCCATTCATGGTGTGTACGTGTCTGATGTTACATTGACATCCGACCACTTCTTCTGGGTGCTCCATTTTTGTCAGGCGGTGTACCTTTTTGCATACTTCATGGCCTACTTGGAAACTGTTAAATAATATGTACTTGGAATGTATTACCTGTATGGAACAGAATGTCGATATTGACAGTTAAGCTCATTCGTGTAACCCACACTAAACAGCTTCGTAAAACTGAGGAGTATTTAGTTATCCTTAAATAATAATTCCTGCACTACTGTCACACGACCCGTTCGGTCATTGGCTACTACTGCAAAACTAGGTGCTTATGAAAAATGTCTGACAAGTTTCGCGAACTCTATGTTTCTGATTTAAATGCTCAGTGTCAACATCTAGTGAATATCACTTCATATTTACTTCTTCATCAAGCGACATAATTCGTTAAAGGGAGGCAGCCTTTTTTCCATCAGGTTATATTTTTATTATTATTCCTTCATTAATTTCAGCTTTTTAAGCCATTATCCAGTATTTAATTAAAATCTGTACAAATTAAGATGGTTTGACAGTTGGTTAGTATACATAAAGCACCATGTGTCAAACAATCATGATTTATGGTCCAAAATCAAGAGAAACACATACTGTAAACACGCGATCATGTTTATAATATATATATATATATATATATATATATATATATATATATATATATGACGCTATGATTGGCCGGCTAGATGGCGCTGCCATAAGTCAAACGGTTATCAACTATATATATATATATATATAGGGTGAGTCACCTAACATTACCGCTGGATATATTTCGTAAACCACATCAAATACTGACGAATCGATTCCACAGACCGAACGTGAGGAGAGGGGCTAGTGTAATTGGTTAATACAAACCATAAAAAAATGCACGGAAGTATGTTTCTTAACACAAACCTACGTCTTTTTAAATGGAACCACGTTAGTTTTGTTAGCACATCTGAACATATAAACGAATACGTAATCAGTGCCGTTTGTTGCATTGTAAAATGTTAATTACATCCGGAGATATTGTAACCTAAAGTTGACGCCTGAGTACCACTTCTCCGCTGTTCGATCGGGTGTATCGGAGAGCACCGAATTACGTAGGGATCCAAAGGGAACGGTGATGGACCTTAGGTACAGAAGAGACTGGAACAGCACATTACGTCCACATGCTAACAGCTTTTTATTGGTCTTTTTCACTGACGCACGTGTACATTACCATGAGGGGTGAGGTACACGTACACACGTGGTTTCCGTTTTCAATTACGGATTGGAACAGAGTGTGTCCCGACATGTCAGGCCAATAGATGTTCAATGTGGTGACCATCATTTGCTGCACACAATTGAAATCTCTGGCGTAATGAACGTCGTACACGGCGCAGTACATCTGGTGTAATGTCGCCGCAGGCTGCCACAATACGTTGTTTCATATCAAATGGTTCAAATGGCTCTGAGCACTATGGGACTTAACATCTGTGGTAATCAGTCCCCTAGAACGTAGAACTACTTAAACCTAACTAACCTAAGGACATCACACACATCCATGCCCGAGGCAGGATTCGAACCTGCGACCGTAGCAGTCGCGCAGTTCCGGACTGCGCGCCTAGAACCGCTAGACCACCGCGGCCGGCTTGTTTCATATCCTCTGGGGGTGTAGGCACATCACGGTACACACGGTACATGATGGCTCACATATGTGTACAGTGTGAGTCAGGAGGAAAGGTACGTGTTTTGATGGGTGGTAGTATGAGCGATTCTGAACAAAAAATTTGATGTGGATGTAAGCGCTATTTCGAATGGTTTCCGACACAGAACACTTTTAATGTACATTTCTATTTATTTTCTGTATTATTCGTTGTCATTGTTTACAACGTACCAAGGTAATATTGAGGAAGTTGAGATGAACATTTTGATACTGGACGGTTGTTATCTATCAAGTCAGATACTGGCCTACAAAAAGCACCTAAGCTACAGCACTCGGGCATCGCGCGAGATTTTCAATATTCTATCGATCTCTCCGCGCAAACTGTTACTCCTAGAAAAGAAATAAAAAAAGGACCTTCTTTGTAGTAAATTTTATTTAGTGTAGTTGTGTACTGAGACACATTTTCGTTAGAGTGTGCGGTTTTCGAGTTATTAAAGAAAAACGTACAAAAGTGATATTAAAAGTGTTCTATCTCTAAAACCATTCGCATTAGGGCATATGTCCACATGAAGATTTTTGTTCAGGATCACTAATACTATCGCATCTCAAAGCATGTACCTTTCCTCCTGACTCACCCAGTATATACATTACTGGCCATTAAAATTGCTACATCAAGAAGAAATGCAGATGATAAAATGGTATTCATTGGACAAATATGTTATACTAGAACTAAGCTGTGATTACTTTTCACGCAATTTGGGTGCTTAGATTCTGAGAAATCAGTACCCAGAACAACCACCTCTGGCCGTAATAACGTCCTTGATACGCCTGTGCATTGAACAAACAGAGCTTGGATGGCGTGTACAGGTACAGCTGCCCATGCAGCTTCAACACGATACCATAGTTCATCAAGAGTAGTGACTGCCGTATTGTGACGAGCCAATTGTTCGGCCACCATTGACCAGACGTTTTCAATTGGTGAGAGATCTGGAGAATGTGCTGGCCAGGGCAGCAGTTGAACATTTTCTGTATCCAGAAAGGCCCGTACAGCACCTGCAACATGCGGTCGTGCATTATCCTGCTGAAATGTAGGGTTTCGCAGGGATCGAATTAAGGGTAGAGCCACGGGTCGTAACAAATATGAAATGTAGCGTCCACTGTTCAAAGTGCCGTCTATGCGATCAAAAGGTGACCGAGACGTGCAACCAATGGCACACTATACAATCACGCCAGGTGATACGCCAGTATGGCGATGACGAATACACACTTCCAATGTGCGTTCACCGCGATGTCGCCAAACACGGATGCGACCATCATGGTGCTGTAAACAGAACCTGGATTCATCCGAAAAAATGACGTTTTGCCATTCGTGCACCCAGGTTCGTCGTTGAGTACACCATCGCAGGCGCTCCTGTCTGTGATGCAGCGTCAAAGGTAACCGCAGCCATGGTCTCCGAGCTGATAGTCCATGTTGCTGCAAACGTCGTCGAACTGTTCGTGCAGTTAGTTGTTGTCTTGCAAACGTCCCCATCTGTTGACTCAGGGATCGAGACGTGACTGCACGATCCGTTACAGCCATGCGTATAAGATGCCTGTCATCTCGACTGCTCGTGATACGATGCCGTTGGGATCCAGAAGGGCGATCCGTATTACCCTCCTGAACCCAGCGGTTCCATATTCTGCTAACAGTCATTGGATCTCGACCAATGCGAGCAGCAATGTGGCGATACGACAAACCGCAACCGCGATAGGCTACAATTCGACCTTTATGAAAGTCGGAAACGTGATGGTACGCATTTCTCCTCCGTACACGAGGCATCACAACAACGTTTCACTAGACAACGCCGGTCAGCTGCTGTTTGTGTATGAGAAATCGGTTGGAAACTTTCCTCATGTCAGCAGGTTGTAGGTGTCGCCACCGGCGCCAACCTTGTGTGAATGCTCTGAAAAGCTAATCATTTGCTTATCACAGCATCTTCTTCCTGTCGGTTAAATTTCGCGTCTGTAGCACGTCATATTCGTGGCGTAGCAATTTTAATGGCCAGTAATGTATATGCTACTATATGCTACCTTTTCCCAGCTAAAAACTGGATAACGGCTTAGAAAGGCGAAAGTAGATGCGGAATAAAAATACAACTAATTCGAAAACTGCGCATTTATTTAAATGCAATGAAATTACAATTCTGATGTGATATACATCCTAACTCAGCTTGTGCTTACGTTGAGTTGAATTAGCTGCATGAGACTGTGTCACCTGACTCCTGCAGACGTCTGCTTACGTCAGAGGTTTCATTCAGAGCGCCTGACTGTCGCGAACCCACCCCCGCAGTTACGGAACTTTGAAAGGAGTTGTCTGACACGTGTCGCAGCGACTGCAGGAATTTCATTCACGAAGCCAGCTCTGGAGCAGAGACGTCGCTTTCAGAGGGCAATAGGAACTCCACAGTACGCCAACCAACGAATGAAGAAGTTACGACAATCTGCTTCGGTACATTCTGTTATTTAGGACTGAGGGAAGACCATATCCGATGAAGGTTTGATATAAAAAACACTCTTTCGTAGAAAATCATAACGGCAGAGCCGACATGTCTTAGTCTGCATCACGAGTTACGTGGGTATCGTTGATCTGATTGTCGTATAAACATGGAATGTTTTATCTCCTATGACTCATTACACACTCTCAGTCTGCTGTAACATTTACGTTGTAGGCAATAACTCTTATTTTGTGTAGGAATATTGGATACCGGTTGTGTTATGATACTTCTGATCGAGAATTAACAGGATCATGGAAATTACGTGGAAGGGCTATGTTACTTTAATTAACATCATTTATCCTTCTGAGAACAAACATTTCTTTCTTTTTCAAAGTAACAACAGGTCGCATTGAAAAACATAAATAGAAAATTTTAAAGCTAATTTACCATGTTAAATTCACACATTTGAAAAGCGTTCAAATGGTGAATAACACAGTTACCCTTTTAATGGTCTCAAACAAGATGCAAGAAGATAAGACTTTAACAATATTGGACTTCAAAAAAATTAAATTTAGAATTTTAAGTAAACCAGCAAACAATTAAAACTGAACTCTACATAAATTTCTGCCGGCCGCGGTTCCAGGCGCTTCAGTCCGGAACCGCGCGACTGCTGCGGTCGCAGGTTCGAATCCTGCCTCAGGCATGGATGTGTGTGATGTCCTTAGGTTAGTTACATTTAAGTAGTTGTAAGTCTAGGGGACTGATGACCTCAGATGTTAAGTCCCATAGTGCTCAGAGCCTTTTGAACCGTTTCAACCATAAATTTCTGCAAGCGAGCTCAAAACCAAGACGTTAGACAGACCCCCCATAAGATGAATATTAAGTAGCTAATAAGACATAATAGTTCATGTATACGGGTTACCCAAAGGGTTTTACACCAAACAGTTTAAAATAAAAATTACAACAAGGTTAAATAGGTATTACACAGAACAATAACATTAAAGGGAAAATTCTCTGTGTAAAGATGATTAATCATATAAAGCTCTCTTGACAGTCAGCAAACTTTCATTTACAAGTTAGGTAACATAAGATTCTCAACTTGAGCACAGACAGTCCGGATACGCGGCTGCAAACAAATAGGGAGCCGTTCTAGGAAATGCTCGAAAACTGTCCACACGGCCACAAGCAAGCCATGCCCACGTGGCAAGGAGCTACCGACACGGAACGCTCTCAGGGCAACTTAATTTGCGCTGTCAACGAACACCGAACGTAAATGTCTCACTGAATTGCAATATATCTGGAAGTTGTTGTTTAACCACTACTGCACTTACGGAATATTAGCAACAAGGTAAACGCCCTAGGATTCCTAAAAATGTAAGGTATAAAAGAAAACTACTCAAGCAGGTGCATTCCCTTCACGTGTTTAAGCCAAATATTACGCATGCGATCGGGAATGTTCAGTGGCAGCCAGGCTACATGTACATTTAACAATTAAGCGTCAGCAAGGAGCATTAGTGATGACATCATAGGAGGCAATGTTGTGCAACCTGATCCGACTATTCGGGAATAGGATCTTATATATATATATAGGAAACGAGAGAAGTGTCCCCATTGGCTGAGAGAGAAAGGTGGGGTGGTCTCTCTTGTCCTTCGGGAAGACAGGGCGAGAGAGTCGCGAGGAGCCACTCAAAACGCACGGTCGAGTAGCCGGGGCGGCTCTAAAAGAACGGTCACGAGTGCATATTTCAGGTGTTAAACAAGATATAAAGTGAAGTTATTAGTTATAAGAACGCCATGTGTCGTGGGCAGTGTCTATCATTATGTAAAGTAAGAAAGAAAACGTTGTTAATGTGTGTAAAGGGTAGAATATAACGGCGTAGTCCAGAGCCGCCATATTGCAAATTCTGATTCTGTGACGAGTGTGACTAAGCAGTTTCTGTATTAAAACAAGTATAGTTCAAACGTTGTTGACAATTAACAACTGGCACCCCTAAACACTCCACTTCAGCAGGTTCACCACCTACATGGAACCTGTCCGCCTCTCGTGGTCTCGCGGCAGCGTTCTCGCTTCCCGAGCACGGGGTCCCGGGTTCGATTCCCGGTGGGGTCAGGGATTTTCACCTGCCTCGAGATGACTGGGTGTTTGTGTTGTCCTCATCATTTCATCATCATCCAGGAAAGTGACTAAATTGGACTGAGCAAAGGTTGGGAAATTGTACGGGCGCTGATAACCACGCAGTTGAGCGCCCCACAAACCAAACATCATCATCATCATACATGGAACCTGGCGACTGAGCACTACTTCTGTGCTACGAGGGACTTACCGAAGCAGCCAGACACCAGGTTAGTGACACCGCCCAGAGAAGCATCTCCTTCTCGCTACAATACCAATGAGGGTGTTGTAGAGAGCTGTAAATTCTTGCAGGAAGGAATATAAATAATAACTCGCAAAGGTCTTAACGTTGTCTGGAGGCCATAACACACAAAACTTAAACGGCTGGATGATAATGAAACAAAGACCACACCAGTTTCTAAAACATAGTGAAAACCAATATTAAAATCCAGAAACAGTTTGTTCTCTCGCATAAAACAATATAAAAACAAACGCAAAATTTTAATCACTTGATAATTTATAGGCCCCTGATATAATTGTGCGTGAAATCTGGGCAAATTACGTAGTAACACAAATCTCCATAACAACATTAACTGTGACAAATTTTTAGAGGTAAGGCTGGCTAAAGGATTGATAGAACTCACTTCGATAAACAAACAGACAGAGACACCAGTAAATTTGTCCTAAAATCACACTGAGTCAAATAACAAAGGCGTGCACGACGACTAATGAATATAAACACGAACATCTGCTCAAATAACCTGCGGAATGGGAAATTGGTGCACAGAGATGAACAACCAGATACGCACGGCATAGGCGAGCCAAACCTTTTGCCTTATACCCAGCCCCGGCGAAGAAGATTGAACGATGACCCGGAAACGACGTCGTGCCGATCCGCACTGCCTGTCCGTTGTTAAAAGAACTGCTGCTGGCCCCAGCTCCGTGCTGCGCGAAGACTACGCGTAAACTGCCTGCACTGCGCTTTCTGAAGGCCTCCCTTGACGTTGCTGTACAGCTGTTTTTAAGGCCTAGCCATGGCAGCGATGATCGCCCAAAGCAGTACTACGTGCCTCCTGATGAGACGCCATCCGGGAGGTATCGATAGTGGGGAGGTGAAATGAGCAGCCACGGCTCAGCCTCCTCCACTCGGTCCAAAAATCTTGCCCTCCCTTTTTTTTTTAAATGAGAATAGAAGGAGGGGAACGAATAACTTGAGCTGATATGCACCTTCAAGGTTTTTCCATTCACAAAGTTGCGCACTAGCAGATTGGTGAGACTAAACATCTTAACAACTGCACAGGATCCCAAAAACCTAGGAGCAAGCTTCCTGGATATACCATTACCCAGGTTATCACCCATGCTAAAATTCCGAACAGAAACCTTATCCCCATCTCGGCCGCAAAAGCCTCTTTTCCTGATTATACCGTCTAGTCTTAACAGCGACGGACTAGGTCGATGTTCCTCCTATCTCTATATCCTTTATTCAGACAAGGGTTAATCCCTTCCGGCTCCACAAATCAGCCAGGGGAGGATTAAGGGAGTAAGGAAACATCAAACCAGCGGGAACTGCTTTGGAAGCCTCTTGTTGTGCTGAGTTGTATGCAGTATTAATCTGAGGGATGGAAGTGTCCCATTTGCTCTTACTCTTAGTATGGTAAATTCTTAAGGCGGCCTTAAGATTAACCCTCTCAGAAAAGGAAGTTTGAGGGTAATAGGGCCTCGTCACAGCATCCTTAATGGCATTAGCAAAACAAAACTGCTTATATTATCCTTACTCAAACGCGTGGGCATTGCCAATGTCAAGTGCCTTTGGCGGACTGAACCAGGAAAATGTCTGAGTTAAATGACGAATAGCGTAGCTGTAACCCCTTTACTTGGCAAAAACCACACAAAACGAGGAAAGGCATCGAAAACAACTAATATACAGCATGAAGAAAAATTAGCGAACTCGGACTTCGCTGAGCGATTTGTCGTAATAAAAAAAATGTCTCTCTTCGTCATGAGCACATTTATGGCAGTAAATGAAACTTAAAGACTAGCAGTTTGGCAACACTAATCACATGTACGGTAATTACCTCTGTCAGCATGTACGAGTAGGGTTCACATGTGGGAGGTTGACGGTTCGATGCTGGGTGGAAGCGTATTTGCTTTTATTTGCTAAATGTGTTCTGCTTTGTACGACGTCTTAATCGTCATACAGCGATTACACTGGGTCTTCTACAAAACATTTCCACTTACGTATTACGAACCCAGAAATGGAAGTGCAACCGTTTTCAGTGGTCAGCTTATAAAGAAGCGTTTAGCACATTGTGGATGGGAACAGTTTCACACCACTTCATCTACTAGATTCCATACGTGTTATCTATGAACCCTCCACGCAATAGTACCATCGATTAGTATCAACTATTATTCTTGCCACGTTCAGGTCCATTGCATTTCGTTAGGGTCTTAAGTCACTAGAAGGGCTAACAACGTGCTTTGCAAATAATTTTCAAACTCTGTTACTATGTTTATGTATGATCACCATGGAACCACTAAATTATGCCTTTCAACATTGAGTCTGATAAACGCATGATATTTAGTAAGTATATCCATGTGTTACGGTTATTGTTACACACATCAAAAAAAGTTTTGCATCACCTCGGTACCGAGAGTTCCGGAACCTGTGCAGAAAAGAATAGAGATTAACATAAACACCATTTCCCCCCTTTTATTGCTCATGAAAAGCACACATTGCACGTCTTACCACCATACAGCGAGACCTTCAGAGGTGGTGGTCCAGACTGCTGTACACACCGGTAGTTCTAACACACAGTAGCACATCCTCTTTCATTGATGCATGCATGTATTCGTCGTGCCATACTATCAACAAGTTCATCAAGGCACTGTTGGTCCAGATGGTCCGACTCCTCAACAGCGATTGAGCGTAGATCCCTCACAGTGTCTGGTAGGTCACGTCGTCCATAAACAGCCCTTTTCAACCTATCCCAGGCATGTTCGATATGGTTCATTTGTGGATAACATGCTGTCCTCTGTAGTTGAGCGATGTCGTTATACTGAAGGAATTCAGTCACAAGATGTGCACGATGGGGGCGCGAAATGTCGCCCATGAAGACGAAAGCCTCGCCAATATGCTGCCGATATGGTTTTACTATCTGTCGGAGGTCGGCATTCACGTATCGTACAGCCGTTACGGCGCCTTCCATGATCACCAGCGGCGTACGTCTGCCCTACATAATGCCACCCCAAAACAGCAAGGAGCCTCCACCTTGATGCACTCGCTGGACAGTGTGTCTAAGCCGTTGAGTCTGACTGTGTTGCCTCCAAACGCGACACTCATCAGTGAAGAGAATGTGATGCTAATCCTGAGCGGTCCATTCGGCAGGGCCCATCTGTTCCGCACTGCGTGGTGTCGTGGTTGCAAAGATGGACCTCGCCATGGACGTTAGGAGTGAAATTACGCATCATGCAACCTATTGCACACGGTTTGAGTCGTAACATGACATCCTGCGGCTGCCCTTGCGGGGGCCTAAGCGAGGTATATCATCGACAGTTCCTGTCTCTCTGTATCTCCTCCATGTGCGAACAACATCGCTTTGGTTCACTCCGAGATGCCTGGAAAGATCCCT
This sequence comes from Schistocerca cancellata, assembly GCF_023864275.1. Taxonomy (NCBI): domain Eukaryota; kingdom Metazoa; phylum Arthropoda; class Insecta; order Orthoptera; family Acrididae; genus Schistocerca; species Schistocerca cancellata. The sequence continues at coordinate 136,368,730 of NC_064628.1, forward strand.
TGTTGAGAGCCCTTCCTGGAACAAAGTATCAATACGGATGCAATCGAACCGCTCTATTGACCGTCTAGGCATGGTTAAACTAAAGACAACATGAGCCGTGTACCTACTGTTGGAATGACTTGCACTGATCGGCTATCAGACACCCTCAGTATTTGGACAACGGTGATTCTACTCCAAAGTACTGTTATCCTAAATGGTGGCGATGACGTCATCAGCTGACGTCAACTGATGACGTCATCCAAGATGGCAGCTGTGATGTCAGCTAATGATGCAAGTACCGTTATCCAAGATGGCAGGAAAGTGCCACACCCCCTGGCAGGAATTTTAAATTCCATCAGGACAATGCAACACACCTCTACTAATGTAAGAAAATGGTGGGAAGATAGGTCACTTGGGCTATGTACACTAACCTAAGAAAATTTCAGGAAAGAAAGGGTATTTGGACTACCTCCACTAACCTAAGTCATCCGACCACCACCTGTTCCTAGAGACTGGCTGGGAGAGAACTCGACCTATGTTGGACATAAGTCTCTATTTTGCGTGCACTATTTATTTAAACAATTAGAGGCAGTACCACCATCAAGTGCAGTCGCCATGGGGTCCAGAGTCCAACTGACCTAGAACACAGTACCGCCACCAGAGGGGCTTGTGGTCGACATGTGTGTGGCACTAATACTGTCGTCACAAATCCTGCGCTATAAAAACTGTTCCACCGCTCGCAACATGAGTGTGATGTGCATACTGATGTCATCATGCAATAGAAACAACTGTTCCACCACTCACGACATATGTGTGACATGCCCACTGACATCACACATTGTAGCTACATACTGGACTGCTAGAGGGAGAGGAATGTACTTTATTTATTTTAAATCAATTTATTTTCCGATCCAGTATATTTATCACACTGATATAAAACACTCACTATGACATGCTTGGGATCACGCCACACAGCCTGCAGACCTGTAATCTACTCCTAAATAATGCAGTACAAACAACTCCTAAATTACCTAAATAATTTCAGTACACAGCACACAGACCTGCAAACTGCTCCTAAATAATGCAGTTCACTGATAGGTAGACACACTCAGTACCCATAAACTGTCCAAATAACGCATAGCACAGCCTACAGACCTGCTCGCAAAATAGTGTAACAGACATGCGCAAGCACTGCCTGCTGCCCCCCCTGTCCACTGGACTGCACATGCTCCCAGAAGTCGAGATGCACCGGCAGCCTCTGCGAAGTGATGCACAAATGCTGCAAGCATGAGGCCGCGGCGCCCCTTTCATACTTGGCACCTCAGAAATTTCTCTCGAAATATGTGATCACCTAGGCACCATTGCCGATGCGACCTCATGCGAGCAAAGATCTGTTTGCAGAGCGCAGATTCCCCAAAGGTATGTGCACGTTGACTCCATCTAAAAGACTCCCCAAACACGCTTGCTAATGATCAACTTTCGAAATCATGCACTGCACACCTGTTTAAAAAATAATGCAACAAACACTAAAACAACTACTAAATCCTCGAACCATATTGCATGTCTAACACTCACAGCGCTTAAACAGCAGGGAAAAAATCCAGTGCACAAACACTCAGTTAATGTAAAAAATGCTTCCGAACTATCAACAACCGGAGCTATCAGAGCCAGCCAGCATGAGCCAGCGCAGGAGAGCTGCCGATGGCATGTGAAAGTTCTTCGAGTGTTATACTGACGTCACATGTCTGTCTATGTAAATAAGCGCTAAGTCATCCTCTGGGCCATGCATGCGTGTGTTTGCCACTGCTGGTGTGCTCTACCTGTGGTCCAGCAAAAACCTAATTGCCAAGTGACTCACCCTCACAGACCTTGCAGAAATCGTTTCCATAATTTCACAGGGTCCACTGTTCCTCGCATTCCTAATGGAACATGAGAGCTGTGTCTAGCCATGCTTACGTACCCGGCGTGGCTCACACTTTGCGGCGAAATGTTCGTCCTGTTGTCAATGTACCTCTTAGAAACGTTAAACGTTCACACAGCTAAAAGCCTGTGCACACTTGCGAAAACACCCTTAATCATAAAAGCATTCTCCTTGTTTGGAAATAGATCACTGTCTAAGCACAGATGGGGGCGACTCAGAAAAATTACGTAGACAGAATTCTAAGCACTGTCATGCAGAAGAGAACAATGTCCTGAATTTTCGGTATCCTATGGCTACAGGTCCGGAGATGTCCTAATAGTACAATGACGGATGAGTGACGGTATCCCCACCAGAGATGGATGGCCTACTTCATCATGGCTTTGAACACTTGCTTCCTCAGAAATTCTTTAATTACTCTGCATCCATCTTGTTCGAATCCGTTTGTACATGCTCCTACGTCCTGGCACAAAGTATGTCTTGTGAATGAATAGAGCATTCTATTGTGTTTTGTACAGATAATCATATTGCACTGGCAATTAAACCTTGCAAAGTCCCCTACATATCGTCAAATACGAAAAGACTATTACTCAATTACACTGCTCTCCGACTGAGGACAGCAGCCTGAATATTAGAGCGTGAAGCCAATCTCCAACCCAGGAATATATCACCACATACCGTCTCAATGTAATAAACATACTAAATCGCCCCTTTTACATGATTCGTACATATACCACTAAGATAGACAGCATTGTATACACTCCTCGCAGCACTAGATAACCCACTGTGAGGTCGGCGGTCATCTAACTCTGGCAGGTGACCAGAGCGCCCTCAGTGGACTGAAGTCACACTCAGAACTTTTCTACAAATTTGGGCTCGTTCCCCCTCGGCACAAACGCGTTATTGTTTCTGGTCCAAATCTGTCCAATGCTTGCATTTTTCTACACCCTCTCCAGACTCTGGGATTACAGGAAAAAATATATTTTCGCATGGTTTGCACACAACAGTATCATACCAATCTCTCGCTCAACATAATGCTAGAGTTATAGACTGGGAATTATTTCTCTACAACCCCAAAACTTTAGCTAGGTGGAGCGTGATCTAGACCACTGAGTAACTAGAAACTCATCCCGTGTTCGAGGACCTTTAAGTGAGAACTCGAAACAAATAGGGGAAAATGATATTTACACTCACGAATAATGATGTCGCTGATGTAACATATTCCAAATCATCCCTATAATTTACAAACTCGCTAAGGTGTTTCTCATGTCTACAGAACTAGCAAACGTGTCTTCCACCTGCTAGATGCACACACTACAATCGATCTTCTCTCAACCAAATAAAGGTGTGAAATGTGCAGAAGCAGTCAACCAAACAATTTACATGGGAGGGAATAACGGTCCAGCGCAAACACACCTCAATATTCAATCTACTCAAATTTACACGCGATCACCAAAGATATCCAACACATACTAACTATTAGTTCGCTATTTGATCGTCTAGAGGGTAACACAGTTAATTCATCTATATTCACACGGCTCCTACTATCAATGGGAAACGTGAATCATTCGCACAGAGGTCACCTATGCTGCACGCATAGGCAGAATCATCATCCTAAGAAACCACCCTCATATATATTTTATGCCTGTAATTACAATTAAATGTTAGGTTTGCGGTCTCAATTGAATGACATTTGACAATGAGCGAAGTATCAGAAATACACCCTGCTGAAGACAGCGGCTCTGGAAATAGAAATATCTGTATCGTCGTTATCACTTTAGATACTCTTCTCTTCTCTTCTCTTTTTGGAACACAAGCACATACTTTAATAAGCCTCATGCTCAAGGTGAACCTATCACGCATCCCCTACTACTACTAATGTAAGTAGGCTGTTAAGGTTTTCTTATTGGTAACGCCACGTAGCGCTCTGTATGAATATCACTGGCTGTGCTGTGTACAGTCTGTGGCTAGTTTGCATTGTTGTCTGCCATTGTAGTGTTGGGCAGCTGGATGTTAACAGCGCATAGCGTTGCGCAGTTGGAGGTGTGCCGCCAGCAGTGGTGGATGTGGGGAAGTGAGATGGCGGGTTTTTGAGAATGGATAATCTGGAGGTGTGTCCATCAGAAACAGTAAATTTGTAAGAATGGATGTCATGAACTGCTATATATATATTATGACTATTAAGGTAAATACATTGTTTGTTCTCTATTAAAATCTTTTATTTGCTAACTATGTCTGTCCTAGAAAGAGAGGCATAATCGTCTTACAAACCGCCAGGTGTTAAAAAGCGACAACCACTGTCACAAACGGTCTTGGTTCCACAGATGCATACAAGTATCCATGTTGAAAGCTATACTGGCTCTATAAATCGAGGTATGGCATTACCTCCGAATGAATTGATTTTTCTAGACAAATATCGAGACAGTGATCATAGGAGTGTGTATTATCAGACCAGCAGTCCGGTTACATGAAGCCCACGATGCTACCTCGCGATAAAATCGATGAATTTTGAAGGTAATTCGGCTAAAGAACGTGTTATGAAACCGCTAACTGCAACTCCCTCATGACACTAGATATTTCTCCAGTATGTGTAACGTATTCTGTCTTGATACCATGTCGGGGGTTCTGCGATATATCCACTGAGTTATAGGCAATGACTGGTTGAGAAAGATCACAAACAGTAGTAGATGGTGTGCTGATTGTGTGGTGTCACCACCAGACACCACACTTGCTAGGTGGTAGCCTTTAAATCGGCCGCGGTCCGTTGGTATACGTCGGACCCGCGTGTCGCCACTATCAGTGATTTCAGTCCGAGCGCCGCCACACGGCAGGTCTAGAGAGACTTCCTAGCACTCGCCCCAGTTGTACAACCGACTTTGCTAGCGATGGTTCACTGACAAAATACGCTATCATTTGCCGAGACGATAGTTAGCATAGCCTTCAGCTACGTCATTTGCTACGACCTAGCAAGGCGCCATTACCAGTTACTATTGATACTGTAATCATGTACCGTCAAGAGCGACGCTCATCATTAATGGATTAAAGTTAAGTATTCCACCAGCTACGTCCTTTTTTCTAAAGTCTAATTTCCTTGTCCTGTTCCGGACCTCACGCCAGCCTGCGTGATCTAAAACGCGTGCCTTTCGGCTTTCTCTAGTAAACCGGTGTTGGCTCTCCTGCCAACACACAACAGATTGAGGTCGTAAGAAAATGTACACTAGCTTTTCAGATTTCTAGTGTTACTCTATCCGCTAGAAATCATATTTCTGGCACTCTCATATCTTGAAACGAGTTACCTTTCTCGAATCTGTCTGCTACAGAAAAATTACAACCTGATTTTAGTCAGCCCCTATGCATCTTGCAACTGCTCCCATTTCTACAGCTTTGCAGATGTGATCTTTGCAATTTAAGTCCGAACTGAGCAGAAGTCGGAGAAAGACATATCCACCATCTTCTGCAACCCGTGTAGAAAGAGAACAACCTGAGTTAGTGCAACAAGACCGTGTTTTGACCATTCAGTGGAAATGCGCACGTTGTGGTGCATCTCCAAATCAGACACAGATTCTACAGTCTGAAGCAGATCCATGTCCATTCACATCTATCATCCCAACATGCTATCATCCTTATTGTGTACTATCCAACAAAGAAAAATTGTGAACTATAAAATCTCCACTAACTTCAACCGATATGGAACTCACCTGGGCACGGGGGGGGGGGGGGGGGGGGAGGGGGGTGGCGTGTCGATGGAGGGAGAGGACACATAAAAAGGGGGTTGCAGGGCAGACGCGAGAAGTACTGGGGAAGGCAGTGGAGGGGAAAGAAAAAGGACTCGAGAGAGAGACAGGAGTCAAAGAGAAGGTAGGCAGGAAGAAACAGGATGGAAGGGAGGAGAGGGAGCCCAGGAAAAGGACAGAGGGAGGGAGGGGGAAGTGAGGATCAGAGTTGATAGGAGGGATAAATGGAGGGAGAGAGGGCATCATCCGGGAGGGGGAGTTGACGGAGGCCACCTTGGGAAAGGAGATGAAGGGTGAAGAGGTTGGGGGAAGGGGGGGGGCACAACAGTGAAGGTGCAGTAATAGGCAGGGGGTTGGAGAGGAGAAGAGCAACCACAGGATGTGGGGCAATCAAGTTGATGGGAGGTGTAGAGGATCGGATATGTTTGAGGGAAAAGGAGCAGATGTGGGAAAGGAATCAGATCATAGACGATCCACATGGGGGATGGAGGCATACATGGAAGACAAGGCAGAGTGCATGGCACTCGAGGATCTGGAGGGACTTACAGAATTTGGGGGGGGGGTGGATATCAAGGCAGGACTGGCATAACTGGGGATGGGACAGATTAAGGATTTGTAAGTGTGGAGGATGGTAAAGGGGTTCAATCTTCGTGTCTGGCCAGAGAGGAGTTTAAGGAGGTGGAGGCGGTTGTGGGCTTTGGATTGGATAGAGCAGAGATGAGGGATCTAGATGAGGTGACGGTCAATGGTGAGTCCAAGGTAGGTGAGGGCGGTGGAGAGTTGGACAGGACAGGTACAGATGGTAATGGAAAAATCAAGGAGCTGGATGGAGTGAGTGTAGCGATCTATGATGATTGCCTGGGTCTTGGAAGGATTGATTTTGAGGAGCCACTGGTTACATCATGTGGTAAAAAGATCAAGGTGATTCAGGAGAAGGCGTTGGGACCCTTGAATGGTAGGAGCGAGGGCAAGGAAGGCCATGTCATTGGAATATTGCATGAGGTGGACTGGAGGTGGGTTGGGGCATATCGGCCATGTACAGGAGGTAGAGGAGAGGGGAGAGAACAGAGCCCTGGAGCACACCCAAGGAGGTGTAGAAAGTGCGGGAATCGGCTTTATGGGTGGTAACATAGGAGAGGAAGGAGGCAATCAGACAGACATAGTTGATAGGAAGGGTGTAGGTCTGGAGTTTAAACAGGAGACTGAGATGCCATACGCAGTTGTAGGACTTTTCGAGGTCTAGGGAGACAAAAATGGCAAAGTGATGGGAGTTGAGCTGGAGGGAGAGGAGATGATTGAGGCATAGGAGCTGGTCATCGGCAGAGAAGGAAACTCGAAAGCCACATTGGGTGTTGGGGAGAAGGTGGTGTCGGTGAAGGTGGTGATGGATGCGTTGGGTAAGGAAGGATTCCAAGAGCTTGCTGAACACCAAGGTGAGACATGTAGGGCGATAGGAAGAGGCATCAGGTGGAGGCTTGTTTGGTTTGGATGACATCAGGATATGGGAGATTTTCCACGAGTTAGGGCAGAAGCTGGTGGCAAGGATTACATTGTAGAGGGCGGCAAGGACTGCAAGGAAGGAGGGAGGGTAGTGTTTAAGATGGCGGTAAGTAACGTGGTCGTGGCTGGGGGACAATGTTGCATTTAGTGCGGAGTGTGAAACTGATGTCCTGTGTAGTGATGGGAGTGTTAAGTTCTGATGGTGGTGTGTGGCCCAAGTACTGGAAGCTAGGAGCAAGGGGAGGAGCAGAGGTATCCGTACATGCGGCGACGTCTTGGAAGAGGAATAATCAAACTGGAGATCATCTGGAATGGAAAAGACATCAGGTAGGTGGGAGGCAAAGTGGTTGACCTTACTGAGGTTCTCAGGAAAGGGATGGTCATCAAGGAGGAGAAGGTACTGCAGGGTAGGACGGTTCCTAGTAAGGTGGTGGAAAGCAGACCAATGCTTGGAAGAATTTATTGGGAGCGTGGCGTTGAGTTGTATGTATGTCTGTCGCGAAACACGGCGTTTCTTCGCAGTAAGCATGGTGCGGATGTGTCGTTGTAATTGCCAGTGGCGGGTGAGCGTGTCCCAGTCACGACCGGTCACGAGTGCGGAGGAAGGGTCGGCAGAGGCGACGAGATTCACGAAAAAGAAGGACAGCTTGTGGAGGCAGGGCTGGGTGGTGAGGGTGGATGGCTTTGGTAGGGATATGAGTGGCTACGGTGTCAGTCAAGCTCTGGTGGAGGAAGGTAGCAGTACAGGAGATGTTGTCCGGAGATTGAAAAGTGAGGTCGTGGCGTTGGACCTGGGCGTGTCCCTGGACATTGCTACCTGGCTACTTCTGAAGCCTAGCCGGGGCAGCGACAACTGCATGGTGCCACCTGGTGCGACGCCATCTAGAAGCTATCGATAGTGGAAAGGTGAAATTAGCCACGACTTCTCATCTACCTAAAGGATTAAAACTTTCTCAATGAGATTGTGAGACTGAGCCATGTCTCCACAGTATCCTTTCTTCCAGAAGTGCTAGTTGTCCAAGGTTCGCAGGAGAGCTTCTGTGAAGTTTGAAAGGTAGAAGACGAGGTATTGGCGGAAGTAAAGCTGTGAGGACAGGTTCGTGAGTCGTACATGGGTAGCTCAGATGGTAGAGCACTTGCCCGTGAAAGGCAAAGGTCCTGAGTTCGAGTCCAGCAATTAATTTTAATCTGCCAGGAAGATTAAAACTTTGTCAGCCGGAGACCATAGCCCAGCTATGGTATCCAGGCACTAATCAGGGCTCACCCTCAAAGATATACTTTCGGGCAATACTTATTTCCTACTTTCCAGACTTCACAGAAGGTCTTGTGCATACATTGCGTGACTAACAATCCAGTAAGAAAGAACTTGGAGGAATAGATAATAGGCAGCAGTTTGGTGTGTAGTCTCTTTCATGTACGGTCAGGTACAGAACTCGGGAGACTCTTTCCTTTTTCTTTATGCTGTTACCCAATGTAACAGGCAAATACACGCAGTGTTACCAACATACCATCCAGTCACATGTGTCCCTTTTCAAAACAGAAAGAGAAGCATTGCCGAGGAAAGCTTAAAACCAAGGATTCTACAGTGCTCTTTTCGCACGAGCATCAATGTGCAGCTCCGGATGACGCAAGGTTGGAAGTACAGAGGACTGTGAACCAGGCAAAGAAGAGGGCACGAGAGGAAAATACGTCTATTTCCAAAATCTATTCAGAGGAGCTAGGTAGTTTGCATAATCGAGGGTACGACACTGTGACAGAAATGCCAGAGCAGCGAACAACGAAGAGCAAAGGGCAAAGTCGCAGGGAAGTAAGAGGGATCCAGAGACAAGAGAAGCTCTTGATTGAACTTAAAGCAGACCATTAACTATGAATGATAGCAGCAGTTTCCTGTTACGCGACGATAAATCCGGAGACAGGATAATAGTTTTTCGTGGAAGAGCAGGGAGAGAGGCTCTAAGAAGTAAACGAGACTCTTTTATGGACGGTACGTTCAAGTGCTGTAGCAAACAGTTTTCACAGATATATACAATTCATGCAGATTTTGGAAATAATAAAAATGAGACTAATACCTACCCAGTTGCATTTGCATTATTATAGAATAAAAGGAAAGAGACATACATCCGACTTTTCAGAAATGTACTGGAAAATATTGCAGAATGGAACCCTGCAAGTGTGACTATAGATTTTCAGTCAGCAGCGATTTCTGAAATTACACATATGTTACCAACTTCCTCAGTGCATAGGCGCTATTTACACATAAGAAAGTCTCTCTGGAGGAAAGTATAGTATCTTGGACTCACTCGCGAATATAAAGAAAATGAAGAAGTGAGACAACAATTTCGCATGTGTGCTGCGCTGGCGTTTCTACGGCCTGAAGATGTATGTGATGGCTGGCTGGAGATACATTCACAGGCACCGGATGTTCCTAGACTTTCTGATTTTTTCGACTATTTTGTAGAGAGATGGTTGAAAAATGAAGAAAACCCTATTAGCCTTTGGAGCTGCTACAAACGGCTCCATCGAACAACTGACTCTGTAGAGGGCTGGCATAACAAAGTTAATAATACGCTTTCCAAACCAAAGCCTCAAATTAGTGATGTAATTACTTGCATGAAAACAGAAGCAGAAAATTCAGCGTGCCCGTTAATGAGAACAGAGCTGAGTATGGAAGGTAAAAGAAGCAAAACAGTGTACATGAAACGGGGTGAAAGGCTGGAGAAAATATTGAAAAAGTACGAGGAGGATGGTGAGATAAGGGCTTGCTTGAAGGCTATCTCCTACCTTCAAAAACTAGACTAAATAATGCATCAGAATATGGTATAAATAAAAATATATGAAATGTAAATAGCGATCTTAAAAAAATACAAAAAACAAAAAGCAAATGAAAAAGATAAAAAAATTGACGGTGCTTATAAGCTGATTTTAAACACGCCTAAATGACAATAAAATTACTTTTGCCATTTAGCCAGTCCAAAGCCCGGATAAAGTGCGATGGGAATCAGATTATTTTTAAAAGTGTAGGTATGTGATTTCTAACACATCTAAACCCAAAGCGCCACTACTCCCATGCCTCAGTAGTGTTTACAAATTAACAGTTAAAATTGAGCTACACTACACATGCATCTTTCCGTGAATTTAATAAGTGCACTTTTACGAAAATATATCTATTGACAATGACTGCTGTCTGGTGCTGTAAAAGAACCGAATCTTCTTTATGTACTGAAATACTCTAAAGGCTCTGTGAAGTCTTATTTTGTTCTATCTACTGTCTATTTGTTGTTTATCGTACCAAGCGAGGTGAGCGCAGTGGCTAACCAGGGCTCAATCATCTGGCCGTCCATAGTCTACTGTATTTGGTTTTCCTCGTTTAAGCAAATGCTGTGAAGATTCTTTAAAGACGTCGTGGTAGCTTCCACCTCCCCCCTTCCCCCCCCACCCTCTCCCGTGACCAACAATCCGAGCGAAACCTAAATCTCTAATGACCAAAACTGTGGACGTGACATGAAACACCAAACGCAAAATTGGTTTTCTGTAGGTTGTAATGATGAATGATCATATACTGAGCTAAAATTAAGCATATGTTTGCAATGTAAACTTGCTTTTTGTGAGTTCCCATTCAATTTAGAAAGACGCGCACTAATGATGCAAAGATGAGACTCCTGAGTTATTTAAATATTAAGTTACTGAATGACTTGGCGATATTTACCGTGATCAATTTCGAGCTCACACAGAACTGTATTAATTTCCTATTTTGTTACCTACAAGTCGAATATTTTGTTCTGCTTCAGACTGACGTTTAAGCAGTGGTTCAGCTATGTATTTTGGAACCCAACGCGGACTTCTGTCTTCCTCACCAATTACCATCCTCACGAAATCATTTATTTATTTACTAATACCGCTAGGACCATTCTTCCGTTTGAGGTGCTGTCTAGGTAAGGTATTTCTGTTTACAGTTAGACTTGTTCCTAAGGTTTTAAGGTTTAAAAATTCAACCACGCTTGAAAACTTTTAACAAATTTACGAGTATATGCGTCGTTTAAACTCGTGCCTGTGGTAAAGAGACTGCAACAGTAATAGTACAAACTGTGATTTTTAGTTGAATGTGCCATCCAAGATCTAAAAACATTCTCAAACTGTGGCTGATATAGAAGGAGTCAGACGTTAACCGTTAGATAACGTGTTTTTTATCTCATTGTCTGTTAAACAAAAACGAATGAGTAATGTTTGTTTTTAAATTTCTTGTCACTTATTCAACTGTTAGATTTCCAAGACAGTCAAAGGTCACTGCCAGAAAAGAAAATATTACTACTACTTTCATTGAATCCTTCTTCATTTGCTCTTTCTTCAACTAATACACTGTCTTCTTTTGCATGACAGTTATGTGCAAGATTTTCTACGTTTAAGTTCTTCTCTTTTATCAAGAACCACTTCCTTAATAGGTTCTTAATTTTTGTTAGTCTCGTCAATTTTTTGATCATCTAGAAATGTACTCTTGAACTATAATATTTTTGCGCCTTTTTTCATGTCCTTTGGGTCGAGTGCTTCAGTGACGTAAGTTTAACACATTTCAGCATTGAACTAGCCAACAAATGGACCTTCAAAAACCTGACCGTAATTTACTTGTTCGTTTATTTATTTACTTATTTTGTGCTCCACATGGGCAACGTCGCTATGTATGTATTCTAAACAAAATTTCTGCATAAATTAATAGAATCTTTTTTTTTTTTTTACTTTTAATCAGGAAGAACTCTCTACGTTAAAACAGATACATATCAGAATTAATAAAACTGAAATTGTTACATGCAACATATAGTATGGCTAGTACTGTACGGCTTGAGCATGCTAGCTGGCGTCCCCAGGGGATTAGTGGGCCATTCCTTGACCTTTTGTGGGCGGAAATTTCACAGGCCGGAAAATTCACAGGGCGGAGAATACACGACACCAAATAACTGGTGTGAGACAAATTAGCTACATATAATTCTGTATACACCCAAATGATGAACATGCTAATTTCTACAATTATAATTCGTGGTAGCAGTTTGATGTGATGCGCACGACTCTCATCTACAGTTGGGGACAGAATTCGGGTTGTTGGGTTGGGTTGTTTTTGGGGAAGGAGACCAGACAGCGAGGTCATCGGTCTCATCGGATTAGGGAAGGAAGTCGGCCGTGCCCTTTCAGAGAAACCATCCCGGCATTTGCCTTAAGTGATTTAGGGAAATCACAAAGAATTCGGGAGACCTCTCGCTTGTTACTGTAGTTATGCTAAACGGCAAGACCTTCTTGTCAGTTACGCAATGTAACAGGCAAATATACACAGTGCTACCAACATACTGTCAACTCACACCTAACCCAGCTGTACCTACCAGGAAACAAAGTGTGAGATAGAAAATGGACTGAAGTTAGGAGTTAAAAAATACGAATTTTAATAACAAATTGTTTGACAAAAAGGTCAACTTTTTACTACCATAAAATGGGAAAGGAAAATAGTCGTTTATGAGCATCGCACCCAGTAACAACAGCAATCTTCATAATGCACGCTTTTTTGTATGAAACGATGAGCAGCTCGTAAATGGATGTAGCATAGCAACCAATCTGCAATTTTACTTTTCTGACAGTGTTTTAAGCTCTTCGCAACTATCACCTTCTTTCCTACGAACCTGTCATCACGGTTCCAGTGAAGGATTGCAACAATAAGATACAAGATGCCTGATGTATTAGACATTTTAGAAGCATTAGAATCAATCGGGGCTTTATTTACAAGGAAGTCCGCGAATTTGATGGTGCAGAAAATTATCGATAGTAGCTGGCAGACCTGTGCATCAGCACTTGGCGCCTGCGCAGAAACGCTTACATCTCAGCACTGGGCGAGTCCGTCACTCAGTTCTGAAGGGCTGGCGCCTCTGTTTGCAGTCGCCTACCGAGTGCTCCATCCACGATGGAAGAAAAATACTCTGCTCACTTTAGTGCGGGCAGTAGCCAATACGCTACACCGCAGAAATGGAGACTTGCTTGCCAGCTGGCCAGCATTTCTTCTCAAATAATATTAAAGAAACTATTTGTTAATAAAATGTGATCTTCCCGTATCTAATAACCTCACTTGTCAGCTTCATGATGAACAGACTGACATTTTTTTAACGGTTATACTTAGTGTGATATTTCGGTGTTGAGTGAGGTACTGCACAAAGTTCGAATAATTTACAATGGTAAGTAGGGGGCACAATGAGCTTGTTTGGTGGTGTTAGGTCGTACATTTCTGTGCATGACATATAGCTAACACTACGAATTTTTCTTTAAAGTTTAGATGAGATCTATATCCATCTCCAGTCTCAGCAAAGCGGATTATATAAAGCTCGCGTACTGGCAAAAAGGCCTCTTAAGTTCAGGAGGAAGATAGCAATAGAAATAGCCAAGCTACCTGCCAGCTTGAACAAAGAAGACGGGCACCGACTGCCGACGTCTTGGCTGCCGGCAATAACAGCGTTACGGGACGACAGCTCACGCGAAGTAACACACAGGCGCGCGGGAGACTGCAACGGCCGCAAGTACAGGGAGTACTGGCGAGCCTCAGCCGCCGCTAGAAAGCTGAAAAAAAAAGAAAAAAAAACCGCCACGATACAGCGGCCACCTAGTTTTTCCATTCGCCGATTTCCGCCAATCACAAGCAGTAATGCAAACACCAACCGAAACGTTGGGTATCCACTAATGAAAAGAAATAATAAAAAACGCCAATATAAGTTTCTAACAATTCACCCCTGCATCCTTAACAGCCTATCGGAATTAGCTAACAGCCACGTCTGCAGGTATATAACAAACGAAGTTTTCTCATTTAGCAATAAAGAAAAACACCCTGAACAAGGTCACTCGCAACAGTGACCGAAAAGTTGGTAATTTTACATATTGACAATGCGGTCATAAAACCAGAAAAATTTCATTGAGTGTAACAATGGCCGCGGAAGTCTACGTTTATATTGTCCTATATTATTTGTTTTATAACAGACTTTTGCTGCATTTGTTGCAATTGCAACTCCATTAGCGTGTTAATGAGGTGAAATTTTAAAAACTCCGCTGTGCTTTGGCAAACGAGGCTAACTTTAACGTTTTAAGGGAAAGGAAAAGTTCAAGTTTTCTGACAAAAGGTATGCTATGTGATCAAAAGTATCCGGACACCCTGCTGAAAATGACTTACAAGTTCGTGGCGCCCTCCATCGGCAATGCTGGAATTAGTATTGTGTTGCCACCCTTAGCCTTGACGACAGCTTCCACTCTCTCAGACATACGTTCAATCAGGTGCTGGAAGGTTTCTTGGAGAATGGCAGCCCATTTTTCACGGAGGGCTGCACTGAGGAACCGTATCGATGTCGGTCGGTGAGGCCTGGCACGAAGTCGGCTTTCCAAACCATCCCTAAGGTGTTATGTTGGATTCAGTTCATGACTCTGTGCAGACCAGTCTATTACAGGAATGTTATTGTCGTGTAACCACTCCGCCACAGGCTGTACATTATGAACAGGTGCTCGATCGTGTTGAAAGATGCAATTGCCATTCCCGAATTTCTCTTCAACAGTGAGAAGCAAGAAGGTGCTTAAAACATCAGTGTAAGCCTGTGCTGTGATACTGCTACGCAAAACAACAAGAGGTGCAAACCCTCTCCGTTCTAAACACGTCCACACGACCGCCTCCGCATACTACTGTTGGCACTACACACGCTGGCAGATGACGTTCAACAGACATTCGCTGTACCTTTACACTGCCATCTGATGGCCACATTGTGTATCGTGATTCGTCACTCCACACAACGTTTTTCCACTGTTCAATCGTCCAATGTTAACGCACCTTACACCAAGCGAGGCCTCGTTTGGCATTCACCGGCGTGATGTGTGGCTTATGAGCAGCCACTCGACCACGAAATCCGTTTTCTTACCTCTTGTATAACCGTCATAGTACTTGAAATGGATCCTGATGCAGTTTGGAATTCCTGTGTGATGGTCTGGATAGATGTCTGCCTATTACACGTCACGACTCTCTTCAAGTGTCGGTGGTCTCTGTCGGTCAACGGACGAGGTCGGCCTGTATGCTTTTGTGCTCTACGTGTCCATTCATGTTTCCAGTTTACTATCACATCGGAAACAGTGGACCTAGGGATGTTTATGAGTGTGGAAATGTCGCGTACAGACGGATGACACAAGTGACAACCAATTACCTGACCACGTTCGAAGTCCGTAACTTCCACCGAGCGCCCCATTCTGCTCTCTCACGATGTGTAATGACTACTGAGGTCGCTGCTATGGAGTACCTGGCAGTAAGTGGCAGCACAGTGCACCAAATATTGAAAACGTGTGTGTCCAGATACTGTTGATCACAGTGTATGACAACGAGTCAGAGTTAGTAAGTAAACTCATCTCTTTAGCAAAACTAGGTACTTTGAGTTCAATTTCAAATAATTGTGTACTTTAGTATTACCAACCAATATGCTACAATATATTCACAACTAACTATTTTAATAGAATGTTGATTCTGGGACAACTAGCTGCAGCTGTAGAGGTTCACAATTGTCAACATTTTTAGATGTGGGTACTGATATATAGAAATTAAAAACGGAAGCGAGCTTGAGTTTTGGACTCTCGTTTTGGGAATTATGGAATTCGTTTTCTGCTACATGCGCTTTCTGGATTCACTATTAATCAAACTAGTAAGTGTTTAGCCTACTTAGCAAAGGTTTATTTTCCTTTGGGTACTACTGTAACTACTGTTTCCACCTAGTTCACAATGGCCTTTAGGCTATTGTACTAGGGTTACTCGGAAAGTAAGATCCGATCGATCACGAAATAGTAACCACAGTGAAAATCGGATGAATCTTTGCACATATGTGCTGGGAAGTGTCTCTAGTATGGCCGTCGAACGCGTCACGTGGCTCTTTTCAGTTATGAGAGGACAGTGTGCACGTAAAGAGGCCTAGAAATATTGTATGTACCACCAAGAATGATAGTATAGGAAGACGTGTGCAGAAACGTCATCGAACGACACAACAAAGCATCGAAATTAATAGCCAGTGCCTGCCACTATGCATCCACTTCGGCAGCAGACGTGACTTTGTAGAGAGAACGTCTCGCAATGTTGTTTGTTATGCAGTGATCCCGACTGATTGACGCGATAGCTAGTGGAGAAGATGTAGTTAGCTGCTGCGTAGAAAAGCCTTGTCTCCTGTGAATGCGATGCTCTGTTGCCTTGTTGGATGATGTTTTTGGACACAGGTTTGCATCTGCATTTTGTTCTTCTCCTCTTTCGCTGAAACACAGATTGCAGTGATTCCAGGAGAAAAATAAACTGTGGATTGAAACCCGTTTCGAACCCGTCCTCAACCAAGGCAATAAAACATAGTATTCGTAAGAGACAAGGCTTTTCTACGCAGGAGTTAGTTACATCTTTCTTCAAGGGCGATCATGACTGAATGAGAAACAATACTGCAAGACGTTCTGCCTATGGGTATAAAGTCACGTTTGCTGCCAAGGGGTGCAATAGTGGCATGCGTCGGCACCTATAACTTCAACGTTCTCTTTGTTCCTCAAGATACCCTCTACAACCTCTCTTAGTTTATCTCATCATTTCTAAGACATCCTGTATAAAGGAAACTGTCAACCGGACATTCCGAAAATGGCCGGGCCCTGTGGTCAATAGGGCTTCTTAACAGAGGATGTAAAACAGGATTACTGTTTGTCTGTCCCGTCAACGAATCGGTGGTCGTATCCTGCCCTGCACGTTTTTGTTGAATTTCTGTACACTGCCCACAATGTTTTTGCCATCACAAAGGAAAACCAATATGCAATTTTAATAATGCTGAAGGACAGTAAACACTACAGGCTATTATTGTTGTCGTTTAGCGTCTCGTTCAGTAACACTAAAAAAAATCTGGGTAGTAAGAAACGAAACAAAGAACTTCATAGCATCAAATGAATTACTGAAATCCATCTATTCGCGAAAGTTAAAATGCGACATAAAGTCGCGTAGGAGGCATTTGACCATTAAGTAAACTCAAAACATTATCCACTGCTGATTACGTCGCTAAAATAATTATTCACTTTGCTGTTGCTTCTTTAGAAGTAATTTATTGACATGTTTCGGCCTCTACCCATCATCAAATATATGCAAATAAGAACAAAGCCTCCATACAAAGTATAGTGCCTCGCCCATCAGTATCAGATCTTCCAGTTAAGAGACGGGCCAGCAAAGATGGGGAACTAAACCAACTGCGTCCTTTCAAAAGAATTTGAAGTGGCCTGCGTCGGATTTGGTGTGAAAAAATTAACACCCAAGTAGTCAATTAATAACCGACTTATTACTAATTTTCCGTATTTAATCGCATAAAAACACAAAAACAGTTTATTAATCGAAGCCTCTGTCTCGCAAAACACTTCTGATAGTTTAACTGTTCACCTAGAACGGCCAAGTCACAAACGATATGATAGAGCCGAAATCTTAAGGACCCAACGGAGAGAGGTCTCTAAATGTAATCACAGTAACGAGCCCACAAATTCCGCGAGGCGCGAGTGTCGTGAAGCCAACTTTCTGCACAGCCAAGATGAAGTCTGCTGGCGGCCTCATGTAACTGTGAGAGGCGGCTGTTTCAGGTCGGATGGCTGGCTGCAGTTGATGGACGTAACCCCGACAGTGGCTTAAGTATTGACGGGAAGATGGATTACTTATGAACTACTTTCGGTTTTGTGACGTGGCGTACGTAAATACGTCCGCGCTATTGTGACTCTTAGAAGCGATGCCACTGTTGTCCGTCGATGAGGCAAGCGCCCAGAATCGCAGCGATGGTGTCCGGAGTTGCTCTCCATAACGTGGCTTGCCTTTGTTGTTGCGTACTGACACACTTTGTTTTGTTTGCGCTGTCGCGGCCTCTGAGGTCTAGGGCATAGACAAATCGTGGTACAGTACTGTCACGTTGGTGTGAGCCATAAGCCCTTCCGCACCACTCTCCCGCCTCCTAGAGAAAGATGGTGACACATCTCAAGGAAGTGGCGAACCCTTTCGACTGTTCCGGATATCCATGGGGATGGGCTGTGGAAGAGGTGCCGGCTGGTAGAGAGATGTCCATGCGTCTCCTGGCCGTCGGTTCTGAAGAGTGGGTCAACCAGGGGGTCGACTGTAGCCTCTGGTTCTACATCTACATCCATACTCCGCAAGCCACCTGACGGTGTGTGGCGGAGGGTACCTTGAGTACCTCTATCGGTTCTCCCTTCTATTCTAGTCTCGTATTGTTCGTGGAAAGAAGGATTGTCGGTATGCCTCTGTGTGGGCTCTAATCTCTCTGATTTTACCCTCATGGTCTCTTCGCGAGATATACGTAGGAGGGAGCAATATACTGCTTGACTCTTCGGTGAAGGTATGTTCTCGAAACTTTGACAAAAGCCCGTACCGAGCTACTGAGCGTCTCTCCTGCAGAGTCTTCCACTGGACTTTATCTATGATCTCCGTAACGCTTTCGCGATTACTAAATGATCCTGCAACGAGGCGCGCCGCCCTCCGTTGGATCTTCTCTATATCTTCTATCAACCCTATCTGGTACGGATCCCACACTGCTGAGCAGTATTCAAGCAGTGGGCGAACAAGCGTACTGTAACCTACTTCCTTTGTTTTCGGATTGCATTTCCTTAGGATTCTTCCAATGAATCTCAGTCTGGCATCTGCTTTACCGACGATCAACACTAGATGATCATTCCATTTTAAATCACTCCTAATGCGTACTCCCAGAAAATTTATGGTTTTAATTGCTTCCAGTTGCTGACCTGCTATTTTGTAGCTAAATGATAAAGGATCTATCTTTCTGTGTATTCGCAGCACATTACACTTGTCTACATTGAGATTCAATTGCCATTCCCTGCACCATGCGTCAATTCGCTGCAGATCCTCCTGCATTTCAGTACAATTTTCCATTGTTACAACCCCTCGATACACCACAGCATCATCTGCAAAAAGCCTCAGTGAACTTCCGATGTCATCCACAAGGTCATTTATGTATATTGTGAATAGCAACGGTCCTATGACACTCCCCTGCGGCACACCTGAAATCACTCTTACTTCGGAAGACTTCTCTCCATTGAGAATGACATGCTGCATCCTGTTATCTAGGAACTCCTCAATCCAATCACCCAATTGGTCTGATAGTCCATATGCTCTTACTTTGTTCATTAAACGACTGTGGGGAACCGTATCGAACGCCTTGCGGAAGTCAAGAAGGTCTATAGTTCTGCACATCTGTTCGACGTCCCTTCTTGAAAACGGGGATGACCTGTGCCCTTTTCCAATCCTTTGGAACGCTTCGCTCTTCTAGAGACCTACGGTACACCGCTGCAAGAAGGGGGGCAAGTTCCTTCGCGTACTCTGTGTAAAATTGAACTGGTATCCCATCAGGTCCAGAGGCCTTTCCTCTTTTGAGCGATTTTAATTGTTTCTCTATTCCTCTCTCGTCTGTTACGATATCTACCATTTTGTCATCTGTGCGACAATCTAGAGAAGGAACTACAGTGCAATCTTCCTCTGTGAAACAACTTTGGAAAAAGACATTTAGTATTTCGGCCTTTAGTCTGTCATCCTCTGTTTCAGTACCATTTTGGTCACAGAGTGTCTGGACATTTTGTTTTGATCCACCTACCGCTTTGACATAAGACCAAAGTTTCTTAGGATTTTCTACCAAGTCAGTACATAGAACTTTACTTTCGAATTCATTGAACGCCTCTCGCATAGCCCTCCTCACACTACATTTCGCTTCGCGTAATTTTTGTTTGTCTGCAAGGCTTTGGCTATGTTTATGTTTGCTGTGAAGTTCCCTTTGCTTCCGCAGCAGTTTTCTAACTCGGTTGTTGTACCACGGTGGCTCTTTTCCATCTCTTACGATCTTACTTGGCACATACTCATCTAACGCATAATGTACGACGGTTTTGAACTTTGTCCACTGATCCTCAACACTATCTGTACTTGAGACAAAACTTTTGTGTTGAGCCAACAGGTACTCTGAAATCTGCTTTTTGTCACTTTTTCTTACCAGAAAAATCTTCCTACCCTTTTCAATATTCCTATTTACGGCTGAAATCATCGATGCCGTAACCGCTTTATGATCGCTGATTCCCTGTTCTGCGTTAACTGTTTCAAATAGTTCGGGTCTGTTTGTCACCAGAAGGTCTAATATGTTATCGCCACGAGTCGGTTCTCTGTTTAACTGCTCAAGGTGGTTTTCAGATAAAGCACTTAAAAAAATTTCACTGGATTCTTTGTCCCTGCCACCCGTTATGAACGTTTGAGTCTCCCAGTCTATATCCGGCAGTTGCTGTCTGAACTAGACCTGAAACAGAAATCCAGGAGAAATTCTCTGCCAGAATATTTCAAAGATGTACTTGACTGCGCTACTTTTGAAAGTGCGTGTGATCTGTCAGCTAGATCATGACTACTGCCCTGCCTATGAGCCATGTGACACAAGCTCGTACATAATGTTGGTGCAACAGCTCGAGAATACCAGTGTCTATTCATCATTCTGAAGGCTATAGCGACGGCGGGGAGGGCGCTGGGGTGTGGGTGTTTGAGAAATGAGATGGAGAACTGAGACCGCTGCGGTCTTGACCTGCACTGTGGTGTGGAGCTGTAGGAGGTGAGAGACAAGTTATGTGCATCTCTGAGACCATTGTAATACTGCCACCCTTTCCACCAGGCCGCTGGAAGCGAAATTGAACGACGCTGTTTCGATCAGTGTGATGCCGGTTTCTTCGCAAAAGTGCCGAAATACTACCGATCTGAACTGAGGTCCATTATCTGCTCCAATAGTTCTGGTAATCCTTAGATGGAAGAAAATGCATGATAAGGGTTTCATGCATTTTGCAGAGGAAGTCGATTGCATCTGAGAGAAATTTCTTCTTGCTCCGATCAAAATCAAACCAGACAAACCAAGAAAAAGCCCAGCAAAATAGAGATGAATCTAGCACCAGAGTGACGTTGTCTCAGACCACTGGAAACAGCAACATGCCGGGGTTGCCTTCTACCTCTGGTATGTCTCGCACGCTGCGACCACCTGTTTTATGTCTTTGTCGATGCCTTTCCAGAAGACATGTCATCTAGCCAATCTTTTAGTGATGACCATCCCACATGGAGTTAATACCCGGCATTGGAGTTTATTGGGGATGATGACTGTGTTGTGTCCCTCATCTCCGTGCAGCAAGAGGACACACTTAAAAGTGGATGATTCATGCATATGGTGCCAATATCCCGGGATGCAGGGGCATTTGATGACTTTGAGATTCGCCAGCCAACGTTGGTAGACAAACTAGATGAAGCCACGGAGGCCTGGATTCTTTGCTGATCTGTGGGCGATGGTCGTGAAATTCTGTTTCATGTAAAAGGTTTGAAGCTACGATGAAAGTGCGGGCTGCAAAAGGAAACACAGAAAACGGATTTTATTCTGGCTTCAAGTACATGTCAATTTCTAGTCCATTTTTCAATCCGTATTAATTTCAGATAAGTTATAAATATTTTTGTGCATTACGTATAGATTTTTCCACAAAGCGAATGTAACCAACCACCCAAGAAGTCGAGGAAGTTCAGTAAAAGCAAATATTTAAAAATATGAGGAGAATGGAGACATTTCTAGATTTACAGCTGAAATACAGTGGCGAAGAGTCGCCACGCCGAAGAAGGCGATAACGTTGTGAGAGCGCGGGATCTATAAAAATAAATAAATAAATAAAAGAGCGTAGTGTCTTTGACAAGAAATCAAAACGTCTTGGATCACGGGTTCAGTCCCATCAAATTCTTGAAGTCGTTTAGAAATCATCAGCTATAGCGGCTGAAGACTTAAAATACATCGAGTCAACCTCGTTCCGCCTATGTTCTTGCAAAGAAGGCTGAGGAGCTAAAAGAGGTTTGGAGCACCCTCCTGGCCACTGGGTGAGAAATTGCCCTATGTGGCGTAAAATCAGCTATAATCAACGTCATGAGGATGCAAATGGCAATAGGAACCGCTACATCAAAGACATATAACGTGTATCCATGGGACATTTTGCGTGTAACTGAAGTATCATGATGATCTTCCATTGGCAAAACATTGCGGACTAGTACCTCATTCGGATCTTCTGCGGGAGGTGACTATGAGTAAAAAATTGAATAACGAACGGAAGGGTGAGCTTCTACGAACTGGAGTGAGTAATGGCAGAACTCTTAATGTTGTAGAGAAGAAATCTGAATATGAAAATGGAAAGACTCAGTACAAATGCAGGAGGAGTCGGTGAAGTGAAATTAAAAAAAAAGAAAAAGAAAACGATAAAAATTTATGACCAGATGAACATAGGATGATATCAACAGTAGCAGAAATTATGTAACGTAAATAGGATTCGTCATGAATGGTAAGGTAGGGTAGAAAGAGTTACTGTGAGCGGTTTAGAGACACTATTATTCTCATGAGAATAGACAGAAAACCAGTACCAACAACAATACAACACACTGGGGATTAGACCATCATTCTTACCTCCGGTAAGCCACTGCGAAGGGGAGATGACCATGAGAAGACGGTTGATTAAACAACGAAAGGGTAAAATTCTTCCAATGAATCCCAGTCAGGCATCAGTCTTTCATGTGATTAGTTTTATGTGGCCATTCCCCTTTAAATCACTCTGTACGTTTCCTTCCACACGTCTAATGGATATGACTGCTTCCTGTGATTGTTCACATGTCGTCGTACAAAAGGGTCTTTCCGTCAGTTTATTCGTAAATACGTTACATTTCTGTTTCTTGACGGTCTTTTGCCAATCGTTGCACCGACAGTCGATTCTCTTCAGGTCCTCCTGCATTTTCTACAGTTATCTAGCGCTGCGACTTCTGCACATACAACAACACTATCAAGGAGAGAGGGGGTACACATTCCTTTGGTTGCAGTATGACAGGTGGAAGTCTCATTACTCCAATCTAAACGAAAACTTTCTTTCAAATTAAATTGTGATAACCTTGAATTACTCGAAAACATTAACGATGAGCAGGAAGATTGGGTTAGCGTCCTATCGACAACGAGTTTCATACACAAGCAGTACTTAGATGGAGAAAGGATGTCAGAGAATATCGGCCGTGTCCTGTTCGAGAGAACCATCGTAGAATTCGCCAGACCAGAATCTGAATGCCGGAACACGAATCCGGTCTTTGGACTAACATCGCCCTTCACTCGAGATCTACGAATCTGCAGGACAATCCAAAATCATAGTAGAGGTGGAGACACTGCCTCCGAAATAGAATCAGGCAATGAGGTTTGCTCGCTGGGAGCTCGTATGTTTCCTCTATCCTTACACCGCTCCTTTCAGGTCTCTTGAATAGCGAGGTCTACCCACGGCGCGCCACGGTACCGCCTACACCTGTGGAAGTGTGTGAAAGGGCCTCCGTGGATTCTGCGAGATTGCTTCGCTCAAGCTCCGGGGGAGTGCTACGCTTTTTCTGTGCGATGGATTTAAAGTCCGCCGTTCTCAACCACAGATGCATTTACGTCCTACGCTCCAGAAATCGCTCCTGCTTTTAGTGAGAGAAGTGACAGCCTCTTTTCTCTTTCTTCGTATTGCACGCGTCGTGGATCTATTAAAAGAACAGTACAATCTGGTGCGAAAGAAATACGTCGAAATTTTTACTAGCAGTTAAATGTTGAAGATACTTTGCGTAAATTAACCCTGTAAGACATGTGTTTTCGTATTAGCAACAAATAATCACACCAATAGTTAAGTTAGCGAATGAAGAGTGAAGCGTTTCATTTTGTTCTTATTATCTTCTTATTATCTAATTGATGCCTGTAGTGATCGTTTTTAAGAAATTGGTAAAGTACCACTAAATAGATATAATTAAAAGTGTCATTATCTGTAAACCAGTGAACGTTTCTTTAATTCCAATGAAAATTTCGCTGGGAGAATCTTACAGGACTATAACATAAATAACATCGCTGGGAAAAAAGATAGAGACGATTTCACTTGTCTTCCCAATTTCATTTTGTCTTCCCTTGACGGTAGCCTATACGGAACATATGCAAATTGGATGGAGTGTAATTTTTTGACTTAATAATTATCTATTTCACCATAATTATTCGAGTTCATTGTTTCACAAGGACCTCCATCCTGTCTCCATATCATTTACTCCGTCTGTATTGTTCTCTTAAATGTGTTTCAGTGAGAAAATAGAAGAGGCTGGCGGTGGATTGTTCGGAGTCGGACGACGGAACACTATCCGTTTTCTTTTGTTAACTGCTTTACAACAGAAAGTCAGAATCCCCTTTAGATATGTTATCCGATCGTTTCCCTTGCTGTACGTAACATTTTATTGTGAGTATCGCGTGGGTATGATCGGTTACCGCTTTCGAAAAATGAATTCGGGTAGCCTACTCAATAGCAGTACCAATTAAAACAAATCTTTTCGTTGATGAACCACAATAAGGGAATGTTTCACTTACAGCAAGTGAGGTATTAATGTGCTGCAATGCGTGATGCCATCTAAAGAGATTGTCCATCATCAACGCGAGTTGCCTCCGTATCACGACTGTTGAGCTACGCAAAAATCTCATGCCTGTTGCAATTAATTAATGTCGGGCCTTTAGAGAAACCCTCCCCTTGAATATATCATTGAGAGACAGGAACTAACGCAACAAGAAAAAATCTGTAAACGAGGTGGAATGTTCCAGGTTTCTGGGTGTACATATTGGCGGAAACTTGGACGTTATGAAATATATTACTCAGCTTCTTAGACGCTTAAGTCCAGCTACTTTTGCTCTTTTTATAGTTGCTAGCCTTGGAAGCAAACGAATCAGTCTGCAAATGTATTTTGCATATTTCCACTCAATAATGAAGTCATCAGGAGGTAAGTCATCACAAGGTATTGATTATACCAAAGCAGTTAATATTCCCATAAGAATATGAAGTAGTGTTCACCTGCAGTCATCTTGTAGGATCATCTTCAGGGAGCTAGGTTTCTTAACTACACTTTCTCAAAATGTATATTCGACAATGAAACTCTTCATAAAGCATTAATTAATGTCCCAGTAATACTAGAAGAAAAAGTGACCGTTATATAGTCACATTACAGGTGACAGGTGCTGAGAAGGACTTCACTGTACTACAACAGAAGTTTGTGATTATTTAGCCAATAATATAATATGTCAGACATGTAATAAAGCAAGTTTTACCATAACCTTTAACTACTTCTTCCGCATAATTACTTCAATTCCACGGGCGAAGCTGTAATTAAAAGAAACTGCTGGCCCGAAAAAAACTAGTTTTAAGTACAGATACTGGAGTAGGACTGAAAAATAATCCAGTATGCCAATTATGAACTTATAACGGCAGACTAAATCATCTATACATAGTCTGTAAACTATTATTTAGATAAATCGTTCAGATGATCTGTGGAACATGTAACGAATTAACTATGAAACTACCTAGAAAGCTTTGTAGTACAAGTTGTTGAAGACCAACTGTTGTTAATCCTGTAAGTGCTTCGACATAGACATTCGTAGTAAAGTTGCCAACGACGTATGCAGGGTGTTCAGAAATTCCCTTTACAAACTTCTAGCGCTTGTGGAAGGGAGTAAGTATATAATATACTGAATAAAAACGTATGTCCTAAAACGTAACGCTTCCATTCCATGATGATTTCAGTTCAGATGTTCAACACGTCCACTTCTGCTTGAGGAAGTGAATTACGCGTGACGCAGTACAATTATTGGGCAACAATTAAAAAGGAAACATAACGAAATATACATTTATCACTTAAGTGCATTTTTTATATTAACACTTATAAACCACAGAGCCAAATAAACTGGAACACCTGCGTAATGTCGCGTAGGGTACCCCGCGAGCACACAGAAATGCTGCAACACGACGTGGCATGAACTAGATTAAGGTCTGAAGTAGAGCTGGAGGGAATTGATACCGTGAATCCTGAAGGGCTGTTCATAAATCCATAAGAGCGCGAGGGGATGGAGTTCTCTTCTGAACAGCACGTTGCAAGGCATCCCAGATATGCTCTATAATGTTCATGTCTGGACAGTTTGGTGGTTAGCGGAAGTGCCATTCTGTAGCAACTCTGGACGTGTGGGGTGTCGCATTGTCCTGCTTCAATTGGCCAAGTCCTTCGGAATGCACAATGGACATGAATGGATGCGGGTGATCAGACACGGTGCTTATGTATGTGTCACCTATCAGAGTAGTATCTGGTAGGGGTCCCA
The DNA here is from genome assembly GCF_023864275.1 of Schistocerca cancellata. NCBI lineage: Eukaryota > Metazoa > Arthropoda > Insecta > Orthoptera > Acrididae > Schistocerca > Schistocerca cancellata. The sequence goes on from NC_064628.1 coordinate 136,395,093, forward strand.
TATCACTGCAACTACACTTGAACAGTCCTCTGCTCGATACAATTTGAATACGTGACTCGTCCGACCAGACAATACGTTTCCAGTCATCAATAGTCCAGTGTCTGTGTTGACGGGCCCAGACGAGGCGTAAAGCTTTGGTAGTGCAATGATCAACGGTACACGAGTGAGCCTTCGGCTCCGAAAGCCAATATCGATGATGTTTCGTTGAATGGTTCGCACGATGACTCTTGTTGATGGTCCACCATTGAAATCTGCAGCAAATTGAGGATGGATTGCACTCCTGTCACGTTGAACGATTGATTCCCTTCAGTCACCGCTGGTCCCTTTCTTGCCGGATCTTTTTCCAGCCTCAGCGATGTCGATGATTTGAAGTTTTACCGGGTTGCTAATATTCACGGTACACTCGTGAAATGGTCATACGGGAAAATCCCCACTTCGTCGCTGCTTCGGAGATCCTGTGCCCCATCGCTCGTGCGCCGACTGTAACACCACATTCAAACTCACCTAAATTTTGATAACCTGCCATTGTAGCAGCAGTAACCGATCTTACAACTGCACCAGACTCTTCTTCTCTTGCATAGGCATTGCCGACAGCACGGCCGTCTTCTGCGTGTTTACATATCTCCGAATTCGAATACGCGTGTCTGTACCATTTTCTTTGGCACTTCAGTATACATTCCATGTGTACATTATTCCAAACCAAATGTACAACATCTGTACGTACAGAACGTAATATTTAAGTGTTAATACAAACAAATGTGCTTCAGTGGTAAACAGGTATTTAGTTATGTTCCCTTTCTAACTGTTACCTAAAAACTCTACTGCATCACGCCTAATTCAATTCCTCAAGGAGAAATGTATGAGTTAAGGGGGGGGGGGGGAGAGACATATGTGAGGTTTCAAACTCAGGAAAAAAACCTTATAAGGTCCTAAGTCTTCGAGGGAATGTAATTAAATTTGGCACAGTTATTAAGGATTTTTATATGGATACACCTATACCTTCTCATGCTTATTGAAGTAATATGTTTTTAACTGATCAACAAGGTAGGTACAAGTGTTCTTGTTTTGAAAAATCTGTCAGATCAAAATTAATGTTTTTTGTGTCAACTTTGATACACCATTATTACCAATATCAGTGGAACAGAACAATGATACCTTCTTTCATTAAATTTTTACAGCTCTTCGAATTTCTCTGAAAAAAAAAAAACCAAATCTTAGGGCATTTCTGTTCCATAAATACCTTACTATTGTAGTAAATGAAAATTCCTTTCACAGAATGTTTCACTGTGGTACTGACTAATTGCATGCCAAATTTAAATACTGTAATGTGAGTGGTTTGCGAGGAAAAGGTACATAAAGTTGGCAAAATGTAAGTTACGGGAAAACTGAATCAAAGATTTGACAGTGTTTGTATTAGGCCTTACTTTATCTGGTAACTAACGCAAACCATATGCTTTCTCCTCTTCATCTTCAAGCAGTCTTTTCTTTGCGTCTTCTCTTAGTTTAACCAGATTTTCAAACTGATTAACAATAATAACAGTTGCATCAATTCTCCTGTTACCGATTTCTTCAATATCGACAGGGTGAAGGTTCCTGGATCAAATCCTAGCCTCTGTAGAGCCCGCAGCCTACCAAGAATAACACTGTTAAAAACTAAACATGCATCATACGCAGCAACTTCATCAGCAGGTGTGGAAACGAATGTCTTGGGGCATGGTTTTCCTATCAGAGAGTTGTAACTTTCATAGGGATTTTGAGTTTTTCCATGCACACAGTTTTGTAGTTCTTGATGTGTTAGGCGCCGAAATATTCCGTACATTGTGACTGCATAAAACTGGAAGATAACACCGCAGAATTAAACAATATGAGGGAATACTGAACAACAAAGAGGCATGGCCCTGTGTAAGCTTTTGTTAATTACTGTTTTTGTCACTCTTAGGTCTGGAATTGGAACGTAATACTCAGGAATTGAAATTTCAGTACCACATAGTAGATGAAGGTCCAGTAAAAAAAATATCTGAATTGAAACCGTCGTAGAAAGGAAGCGGTACGTTCCCAGGCATGCATTCCTGTTCAAAATGTAATATACTCACCCTCTTCTACAAGTCCTAGAAGTTTGTAAGGCGAATTTGTGAACATCTTGTATATGGGACAGGAGTCAATACCGCAGTGATCACTAATGTCTGGTGTATACATTTCGGTGTTTTAATGTAACGTGAATTTACAACTTAATCTACAGCTCTTCTCAAAGATAGTAGTCGTGCTAGCATCTAACGTTGATTTCAGATGGCAGAAGAAGCTTTGTCTTTCTCCAGTTTTTGCATAATTGCGATGTAGCGGTGCGTTACGAAGCAGTTAGAAAATGTACACGAGACAATTTTCAAACGCCGATAAGAATGGTGATAGTAAGGATGAAATTAATGTCTCTTTGTATTTGGATGGGGACAAATGGTTCAAATGGCTCTCAGCACTATGGGACTCAACTGCTGTGGTCATAAGTCCCCTTGAACTTAGAACTACTTAATCCTAACTAACCTAAGGACATCACACACATCCATGCCCGAGGCAGGATTCGAACCTGCGACCGTAGCGGTCGTGCGGTTCCAGACTGTAGCGCCTTTAACCGCTCGGCCACGGCGGCCGGCTGGATGGGGACAATACAGCTGTTGTTCATCCTGGCCTTTCAGCGTCTCAGGACAGAGAAAATCGTTTTTCAAGTTTCCCCCGGTCACCTTCGAGGAATGAAAGTGATGAAGTCAAAGAAGAGGATGTCGACAGAGATTTCCCCTCCAGTCTGTCGTATGGACAATTTTCTGTGGCATGGCCATCACACCACAGCACAGCATAACTGTGTGCCACTCCGCACACAGAAAAACACGTTGCTGGTGCCAACTAGGAAGCGAGAGGATCAACAGCTCTTCCGCGCAGAAGAAGAACTAATAGATTTTGATACGCAATGAAAGTATATGCCTCAGATTATCCGTTGATTATACGATAGTCTAATGGAAAAGCACGAGGCAATTCGAAAAGTAAGGTCCGATCAGGTGCGAAATGGAAACGCAGTGACAATACGATGAAGCTTTGCACAGATATGTTGGGCAGTGTCTCTAGTATGCCAGTCGATAGCTTCAAATCGCTCTTTTCAGTTCTGAGTGCATAACGAGTACGTAAAGAAGCCTGGAACAATAGTATCTTCCGTCTAGTATGGGTATCTGCCAGGAGAATTTGCCTGATTTCATGCAGCCCACATAACTTAACTGTCATGCATTTCCTGAAAATTCTTGGCAGCCTACTGCAGGGGTAATGAAGGTACTCCAGGATTTTCGATGGGAAGTCTTTTATCATCCACCGTACGGCCTGGATCTGGCTCCCCCTGACGTTCATCATTGCTCACAGGAACCACTGACTATGAAGAGAACATTTTGGAACAGACAAAGAGCTGCAGACCAGCGTAAAGAATTGGCAGAAAGCACAGGCAGCTGCTTTCTGTAACGAGGGTATTGGAAAGTTGGTACAACACTACGGAAACTTTCTAACTCGGAGCGGCTATTATGTAGAGAAATAGCTGGAAGATGTAGCTAACTGTTACATATATAAAAAAAAAATGATTTACACAGTGGTTTCCATTTTGCGACCGATCGGACCTTACTTTTCGAATAGCCCTCGTATGTGTGAAAATCAGATGAAAGCTCCTTATACAGGACATCCCAGGAGTAATGGTCAATATTCAGGGATATGAGAGTAACGATAATTCGAAGCAAAGGAGTCGAACAAACAGGTGTCTAAAACGCATAGCGTAAGAGGCATGAGCAGTTCTTCATTTTTCAATACTGTGGAATAAATCGCTTCTATTGGAAGCTCTTTGTTTTCGATATCTTGGGTGGAGGTGGTATGAACCAAAACAAGTAAAAAAATTATCCAATAAACATGGCCCCTAATATGCATGCCTTAAGAGCTATGAGCATTGTTTAGCAGAAGACTTGCGTTCCACAGAGGCGAGTATCTTAAGGTAGGTTTAGAGAGCATGTCTAGTAGACTTTTTACTTCGACTGTTAGTTCCTGTCATATCCCTGATTATTGGCCATTCTTCCTGGGGCACCGAATATCCCAAACAGTTGTATTGTATTGCACTGGGGACCTAGAAACGACGGAGAGGCTTCGTCCCCGCCGTAGTCCTTAGTGGTTCACAACCCCACAAAAGGCTACAGCAGTCCACTCACCACACCGCTGCCCCACACTGAACCCAGGGGTATTGTGCGGTTCGGCTCCCCAGTGGACCCCCCCCCCCCCCCCCCCGGGAACGTCGCCCACCAGACGAGAGTAACCCCAAATGTTTGCGTGGTAGAGTAATTATGGCGCATGCGTACGTAGAGACAGTGTTTGCGCAGCAATCACCGACATAGGGGAACCAGCACGCATTCACCGAGGCAAATGGAAAACCGTCTTAAAAACCATCCATAGACTGGCCTTACACCGGAGCTCGGATTCGTGCCGGGGACCGGCACGCCTTCCCACTAGGGAAGCAGTGCATAAGACCGCACGGCTAGCCGGGTGGGCTCCCAAACAATACTCGAAAGTTGGAAAATGTGTTTGGGTGTAGTGTAAACCTAGGGAAAGGTTCTCATGTAAAAATTTTTGAATTTATTAGTACTATACCATTTTAAGATTAATAAAACACTGATTATTAACATCAAAGAATGAAGTCGAAAATTTAATAGTGAAAGACGTGAGAAATGTTACAGATATTTTAACATTTTCTACTTGTGGCCACAAGGTTTTCACGGATGTGTAAAAGTTGTGTGATGTATTAAGAAGAAGAAACATTGAGTGATAATATCGGAAAACGTCGAAAAATTTTACCGAATGGAGATGTTAGCAGAAAAAAAAAAAAAAAAAAAAAAAAATATATATATATATATATATATATATATATATTGCTAACATCTCCATTCGGTAAAATTTTTCGACGTTTTCCGATATATATATATATATATATATATATATATATATATATATATATATATATATATATATATATATATATCGGCATCGTTAAATCGTTAAGCAACGAAGAGACAAATAAATTCTGATAACCTTCAAAATGATTTTCCTGTAATTTCTAAGGAACCGTTTTCTTAATATGAATATGTGAGTTGTTTTGAGTGCTCGCAAATAAGCGTCCAATCTTTTCACCGCGCTATACGACAACTGAATTTACTCTATTAACAATTTGGTTCGATCTACATTATTTTAACACATTCACACATGGAGACCAGAGAGTATCAACAAGTAGTATCGTAACTCATCAGGCCAGGGGACCTTCTGGGCATATAATGTCCCATGTAGGAGATCCTGATCACTGGTGTATGGTTAACTCAACTAAAGATGTGTAAGGTTGGTTTCTAAACCCTTTATTAAGGACACAGGACTGGACGAAATGATTGTTAACAGTAGAGTCAATTCATCCAGCGTTTGTTGTTGAGTTACCTGGATGAATTTTAATACTAAGTACTTTTTTAACCCCAGACTTAATAGACGCTACTTGACGCTACTTTTTTTCAGCTGGAATCGTACCTGGAGTCTCGTATCTTTAGATTGTGGGCCAAAGGCACTGACTCCTGCTCCATATTAAAGAAATGTATATAAACTCGGTTGTTTCTGTACAAGAATATTTACAGTTTTACTATTTTGTGGAAAGTGTATTTCAGATGTCAGAAATTTTTAATGTAAACTGTTTTGGGCACGTTTTAGTTTCAGTTGCCTTGTTATTAAATTTTCGACACCACGTTCTGCAGCGTCACACGGGATAATGAGCAATTACATTGAAGTCAGGCGCAACTTGCAGTTTCGGCTGTTACGATTGCTTTCAAGGAAGTGGTGCAGATTGTAGTAATATCCCCGCCATTCACCAGTTTATCGATACAGTTCCAACCAGATATGGCGTACCTACGTATTAAGGACCATCACCAGGTCTTCCTGCAGACCATTCAGCGGACGTTCATCCTTCAAACGAATATACCGTGTCGAATAAATCAGAAAATGACTGAATAGTCGTCCATGTTATACGAAAGACCACATCAGTACCCTTATTGCCAAATTGTCCAATGTCACGATGTGCAGAATTGTTTATTGCAACTTCTGACGTTTTTCCAAATTTTTAACTACATATCAACATTACTCTTGCAATACTCTGGAAGTTCAGTTCTTCATTTGTTACATTGTCATAAATGTTACAAATACATTCAATATATTCATTTTTGAATAAGCCAGTACTGCCAATAGAAATGCTAGGATGACCCTACGTATGACGGATACAAGGGACAAACTCGGATATAAGTGCTGATAACGGACAGTAAAAAATAAAAAATAAAACAAAAAAATGGACACATAGGAAATATGTTTAAGTACACCATCTAGCGCGTTTTCCCTCTTTTCCTTCAAGTACAGTAACAGTTAACATCGACTAACAAAGGAAATGCTATAATTTATTTTACAATAATTTTACAGCAGAAAAAATGTATCTGAAAGACAAAAATTTCATGTCTGGAATAGAATGAAATTCTATTTTTGCCGTGGTATTTATTGTTCAATTCGTAGATGTTGTGTAGGAAAACTTTGTTTTGAACTTTTCATCGCCCCAGAAATTCGTCCAAAGATGGTGGAGTTTGATTAGAAGACAGCTCATTCAATTTCAACAGTTCAGAAATAAACAACGAAATCAGATGTACCTGCATAACTCTAGAAGATTTTCCGCTTTCAGGACCGCCAGAAAAAACTACCACGGTGGAAAACGTCATGGAAATACCTTATATCAGGGTCAACCAAGGCGTCCAAAACTCCACGCACGCATAATGTGCTGCACGCCTACGTTACGGACGCTCGGCTTGTCTCGGCAATTATCCTTACATCTCGGCTTTGCACTGTCCTTCTCGGAAACACTCGATGCAGCGCAACATTTCATTTCGCAGTGCGTTACGATATTTGGCGTCGGAATGACTTTCTTCAGTTCCACACAGTTGTCGTGTCAGCGGTGTTCGTTCTGCGCAATTTGTTCATGATTTACCGTTAGCATCTTTGATTAATAATCACAACGCCCTGTATCACGAGTTCCGATCCTGCCATTGTTTAAATTTTGATTAATAATCGTGAATGGCTGCTGAAGAATTTCGGCATAAGAAATCACCGTCATTCTGCGAACGGCCTTGTGAAAAGAACGGAGGAGCGGACAAAGGTTCAGGGCACTCTCTTGTCCTTGGGGTGGGAAACTGCCCCTAAAAGTGGAAGAATCAACAATGATCAGCCCCATGAAGATGCAGAAGGCAAGGGAAACCACTGCATTAAAGACTGCACAGGGCATGTGACCTGTAATTGGAAAAAGATCGTGATGATCTCTTGATTGGCAAAACATTCCGGAATAGCCCTCATTTGAATCTCCGGGAGGGGACTGCCAAGGGGGAGGTTACCGTAATAAAAAAGACTGAATAATCAACGAAAGGATAACGGTCTACTAGTCGGGGCATGGAATGTCAGAAGCTTGAAAATGGTGGGGACAATAGAAAATCTGGAAAGGGAAATGCAAAGGCTCAATCTAGATATAGCAGGGCATAACGAGAGTAGCATTCGTTATGAATAGGAAGGTAGTACAGAGAATGTGTTACTGTCAACAGTTCAGTGACAGGGTTGTTATCAGAATCGACAGCAAAACAATATCCAGAAAGATAATTCAGGTATAGATGCCGACGTCACAATTTGAAGATGAGATAGAGAAAGTATATGAGGATATTGAAATGGTAGTACAGTACGTAAAGGGAGATGAAAATCTAATAGTCATGGAGGACTGGAATACAGTTGTAGGGGAAGGAGTAGAAGAAAAGGTTATAAGAGAATATGGGTTTGGGACAAGGACTGAGAGAGGAATAAGACTAATTAAGTTCTGTAATAAATATCAGCTAGTAATAGCGAATAGTCTGTTCAAGAATCACAAGAGGAGGAAGTATACTAGGAAAAGGCCCAGTGACACGGGAAGATTTCAGTTAGATTACATCATAGTCAGACAGAGATTCAGTAATCAGATACTGGATTGTAAGGCGTACCCAGGAGCAAATACAGACTCAGATCGCAATAGAGATGTGATGAAGAGTAGACTGAAGTTTAAGACATTAGTCAGGAAGAATCAGTATGCTAAGAAGTGGATTACGGAAGTACTAAGGAATGACGAGATACGCTTGAAGTTCTCTAAGGCTATAGTTACAGCAATAAGGAATAGCTCAGTAAGCAGGACAGTTGAAGAGGAATGGACACCTCTCAAAATTGCCATCACAGAAGTTGGAAAGAAAAACATAGGCACAAGGAAGCTAACTGCGAAAAAACCATCGGTAACTGAAGAAATACTCCTGTTGATCGATGAAAGGAGAAAGTTCAAAAATTTTTCGGGAAACTTAGGAGTACAGAAATACAAGTCGCTGAGGAATAAAATAAATAAGAAGTGCAGGGAAGAAAAGATGAAATGTCTCCATGAAAAATGTGAAGAAATCGAAAAAGAAATGGGTGTCGTAATGACAGAATCAGCATACAGGAAACTCAAAGCAACACTCGGTGACATTAAAAGCAAGGGTGGTAACATTAAGAATGCAACGGAATTCCACTGTTTAATGTAGAGGAGAGAGCGGATAGGTGTAAAGAATACATTGAAAGCCTCTATGATGGGGAAGATTTGTCTGATGTGATAGAAGAAGAAACAGGAGTCGATTTTGAAGAGATAGGGGATCCAGTATTAGCATCAGAATTTAAAAGTGGTTTGGAGGACTTAAGATCAGACAAGGGAGAAGGGCTAGATAATATTCCATCAGAATTTCTAAAATCATTTGTGGAAGTGGCAAAAAAACGACTATTCACGTTGATGTGTAGAATGTATGAGATTGGCGATATACCATCTCACTTTCCGAAAAATATCATCCACACAATTCCGAAGACTCCAAGAGCTGACAAGTGCAAGAATTATTGCACAATCAGCTTAACAGCTCATGCATCCAAGTTTCCAAGTTGCTGACAACAATAATACACAGAAGAATGGAAAAGAAAATTAAGGATGTGTTAGATGACGATTAGTTTGGCTTTAGGAAAGGTAAAAGCACCAGTGAGGCAATTCTGACGTTGCGGTTGATAACAGAAGCAAGACTAAAGAAAAAACAAGACACGTTCATCGGATTTGCCGACCAAGAAAAAGCGTTCGACAGTGTAAAATGGTGCAAGATGTTCGACATTCTGAGTAAAATGTGAGCAAGCAATAGGGAGAAATGGGTAATATACAATAAGTACCAGAATCAATAGGGAATAAAAAGAGTGGACGATCAAGAACGACGTGCTCCGATTAAAAAGAGTGTAAGACAAGGGCATAGTTTTTCGCCCCTACTGTTCAATTTGTAGATCGAAGAAGCAATGTTGGAAATAAGAGAAAGCTTCAGGAGTGGAATTAAAATTCAAAGTGAAAGGATGTCAATGGCACGATTCGCTGATGACATTGCTATTCTGAGTGAAAATGAAGAAGAATTACATGATATGCTGAATGGAATGGATAGTCTAATGAGTACAGAATATGAGGGTGAATCGAAGAAAGACGAAAGTTATGAGAATCAGCAGAAATGAGAACAAAGAGAAACTTAACATTAGAACTGATGGTCACGAAGTAGATGACGATGAGGTAGGAGCAAGGAGACATCTGAAACAGACTAGCACTGGCAGAAAGGGCATTCCTGCCCAAGAGAAGTCTATTGGTATCAAACATAGGGCTTAATTTGAGGAAGAAATTTCTGAGAATGTACGTTTGGAGCACAGCATTGTACGATAGTGAAAAATGCACTGTGGGGAGACCGCTACGGAAGAGAATCGAAGCATTTGAGATGTGATGCTGGTGGTGAATGTCGAAAAATAGGTGGACTGATAAGGTAAGGAATGAGGAGGCTCTGCGCAGAATCTGAGGGAAAAGGAATATATGTGAAAACACTGATAAGAAGGGACAGGATGATAGGACATCTGTGAAGACAAGAGGGAATGACATCCACGCTACTAGAGGGAGCTGTAGAGGCAAGAACTGTAGAGGACGACAGAGATTGGAATATATCCAGCAAGCAATTGAGGACGTTGGTTGCAAGTGCTACTCTGAGATGAAGAGGTTGGCACGGGAGAGGAATTCGTGGCGGGGCACATCAAGCCAGTCAGAAGACCGATGACCCACAAAAAAAAAAGAAAAACAAATTGTTCGTGATATAAAGGAAGTCGAATATGCTATGAAACGACGTTACAACACCATGCAGAAAAAAATTTAAGAATTTACGTGACGAAGAAAGAACAAAAAATGACAACAATTGACACACGATTTGCTTGGGAATTTCAGTTCTGTACGTCAAGAAGGAATAAGTTGTAAATTTGCAGGCGTGGAGCACGTGATGAATTTTTTGGTACAAAGAGAAAATTTGCTGAAGTTACTCGAATGATTACACAGTCAGTTGCAATAGTTTTTGATGGAAATGAGCAAGCGTGGCCACTCCCGCCGGAGGTTCGAGTCCTCCCTCGGGCACGGGGGTGTGTGTTGTTCTTGGCATAAGTTAGTTTAAGTAATGTGTAAGTCTAGGGACCGATGACCTCAGCAGTTTGGTCCCATAGGAGTTCACAAACATTGGAACATATTTGGAAATGAGCAAATAGTATGGAGGCTAAACATATTACTGTAAAGTACGGTAGTTAAGTGAAGTGGCCTGGCTGGAACGATATTTCGATCTAAACGCCGATATTTTTAAACTTACGAAGAAGAAAGGAAAGGAGGAACGAAAATTAGAATATCCGAAATGGATTGCACATCTCACATTTTAATATTTCTGATCTGATATGGATGCATTTAAAAAGCAAATTGCATTATTGAAGGGACAAATTCTCACAAAAAAAGAAACCATTTCCCTAGCCTCACTGGCGTTAAAGAAAACGCGAATTGTGAAGAATTCATTGTGGCGTTGAAAGAATAATCAGGATAGTTTTTTAAACATATTGAGGACACTGCATATACTTTATCTGTTGTTAAGATGTTTTAGAGACCTTTTATCGTTTCAGTTGGAACTGGTCTATCTGCAATGTAATTCCAGCATCAAATATAAATTATTTTACGTTATAACTGTCCGAGTGAATTGAATAATGTAAGCTCATCTTTTGTGTCATCCACATATCTTCTCTATTAAACATCTTTTTGTCAAGTTTATTTTTCCCTGAACTCCCCATAGAAAACCACGGTGAAAAACGTGATCTGCTAGAGTAATTTGAAATAATGCTAGACAATGAAAAATCGTCGGAAAACATGTTGAATGAATAAAAGAAGCTTAGCAGCCAGTAACTTTAAAAGTTTATCTTTTCTTAAACAAACAAATGCTTAATAGTGCACCTATTTGATTAATTACGTTTGACATATTCATAAATATTTTTTATGGATTATATCTGTGCACAATTAATAATGAAATGCTGCATTGTTTGACTTGGTTTGATTAGTCCTTATAAAACTGCTGTAGAGTGGCAATTACGTTTCTTAAATTTTGAGTCAGCAGTTTTCTGGCACGAATTCCTCTCCTGTACCAAACTTTACATCTCAGAGTAGCACTTGCAACCTAAGACCTCAATTATATGCTAGATATTTTCAGATCTCTGTCTTCTTCTAATGCACCCTCAGATACGATGGAAGTTATTCCCCGATGTCTTAGCAGAAGTCAAATCATCCTATTCCTTTTTCTTGTCTGTATTTTCCATGCGTATGTATTCCTTCCCTCGTTGATTCTGCTTAGAATTTTCACATTCCTCACCTTATCAGTCCACCTAATTTTCAACATTCTTCTGTAGCACCGTATCTCAAATGCTTCGATTCACATCTGTTCCGTTTTTGCCATGGTCCATGTTTCACTTCCAAACAATTTTGTGCTCCAAACGGACAATGTCAGAAATTTCCTCCTCAAATTAAGGCCTGTGACACCAGTAGATTTCTCATAACCAGGAATGCCCTTTTCTCCAGTGCTAGTTCGCTTTTCAAGTCCTCCTTGCTCCTTTCGTCATGGAATATTTTGCTGTCAGGGTATCAGAATTCCGTAACTTCATCTACTTCCTGATCCACGATTCTAATATTATGTTTCTTGCTTTTCTCATTTCTGCTACTTCTCATTACTTTTGTCTTTCTTAGATTTACTCTCAATGCATATTCTGGACTCATTAGACTGTTCATTCTATCCAGAAGATCCTGTAATTCTTCATTTCCAGTGATGATAGCAATGTCATCAGCGAATCGTACCTTTGATCTTCTTTCACCGTGAATTGTAATTCCACTTGTGAAACTTTCTTTTATTTCCCTCACTGCTTGTTCGATGTATAGATTGAACATTACGGTCGAAAGACTTCATCCCTATCTTGCACAATTTTAAACTGAACATTTAGTTCTTGATCTTCCACTCCTATTTTTCCCTACTGTTTCTCGTACGTAACGTATATTACCGTCTTTCCCTGTAACTTACCTCTATTTCTCTCAGAATTTCGACCATCTACCACCATTTTACATTGTCGATCGCTTTTTGTAGGTCGATAAATCCTATGAAGGTGTCTTCATTTTTCTTCAGTCTTACTTCTGTTATCGGCCACAGTGATGGAACTGCCTCTCTGGTGCCTGAACTTTCCCTAAAGCTAAACTGATCATCTAACAGATTCTCACTCATCTTTTCCATTCTTCCGTATATTATTCTTGTCAGCAACTCGGAAGCATGAGCTGTCAAGCTGATTGTGCGATAATTCTCGCACTGTCAGCTCTTGATATCTTTGGAACTCTCTGGATGATGCCTTTCCGAAAGTTTGATTAGTATACTGAAGCGCCAAAGAAACTGGTATAGGCATGAGTATTCAAATACAGAGATATGTAAACAGGCAGAAAACGGGGCTGCTGTCGACAACACCTGTATGAGACAACAAGTGACTGGCGCTGTTGCTAGATCGGTTACTGGTGTTACAATAGCAGGTTATGAAGATTTAAGTGAGTTTGAACGTGAAATTATAGTCGGTGCACAATCGGTGGGACACAGCACATCCGAGGTAGCGATGAAGTGTGGGTTTTCCCGTACGACCGTTTCACGCCGCGCGAAGTGTCGGCGCGGTTAGAGGCGCCATGTCACTGACTGCGCGGCCCCTCCCATCGGAGGTTCGAGTCCTCCCTTGGGCATGGGTGTGTGTGTTGTTCTTAGCATAAGTTACTTTAAGTAGTGTGTAAGTCTAGGGACCGATGACCTTAGCAGTGTGGTCCCTTGCAAATTCACACACATTTGAACATTTTTGAACCATTTCACGAGTGTACCGTGAATATAAGGAATCCGGTAAAACGTTGGAGTAATATGTCTAGATACGACTCTGACAGGTGATACATACGTAAGCATCCTGTCTGATCACCAGCATCCATTCATGTCCATTTGCATGCCGACGGACATGGGCAGGACAATGCGACACCCAATATATCAAGAATTGCCACAGAGTGGCTCCAGGAACATTCTTCTGAGTTTAAACACTTCCGCTGGCCACAAAACTGCCCAGACATGAACATTATTGAGGATCACGGTATATTGATAATTTTTACTTATGGACCATCTGACAGCAACTGAATAAAACACAATTTTAGTGCCATACGCGTTTCGCCTTCATTTTCTGCAAGGCATCATCAGTGGCAGGTTGCGTGGACAATTTCTTACATATTACGCTCCTGTTGCATTTTTGGTGTTGTTGTTCTTCTTATGAATGGCAATTTGCGTTTTTTTCCACATTCCACAGCACTATGAACTGAAAACTGAACGCTTGTTTCAATGAAACATTTTCCTGCTGGAATTGCCCAAGTCCGTCGGAATGCACAATGGACACGGACGGATGCAGGTGATCAGACAGGAAACTTTCGTACGTGTCACCTGTCAGAATCGTATCTGTAGTTATCAAGGGTCGTATCACTCGAATTGCACGCCCCCCACATTGTTACAGAGCCTCCACCTCCTCCGTTCGTTACAATTTGAAACGAGACTCATCCGACCAGGTAACATGTTTCCAGTCATCAGCAGTCCAAAGTCGGTGTTGATGTGCCCAGGCGAGGCGTAAAACTTTGTGTCGTACAGTCATCAAGGGTACAGGAACGGGCCTTCGGTTCCGAAAGCCCATATCGATGATGTTTCGTTGAATGTTTCGCGCGCCGACACTTCTTGATGACCCAACATTGAAATCTGCAGTAATTTTCGGCAGGATTGCACTTCTGTCAATGGAACAAATCTCTTCAGTTTTCGTTAGTCCCGTTCTTGTAAGATCTTTTGCCGGCCGCAGCGATGTCGGAGATTTGAGGTTTTGCCGGATTTCTGACATTCACGGTACTCTCGTGAAATGGTCGTATGGGGAAATCCACACTTCATCGGTACCTCGGATGTGCTGTCTCGCATGGCTCGTTCGCTGACTGTAGCACCACGTTCAAACTCACTTCAATCTTGATATCTGCCATTGTAGCAGCAGTAAGAGATCTTACAACTGCGTCAGACGCTTGTTGTCTCATACAGGCATTGCCGACAGCAGGGCCGTGTTCCACCTTTTTACATAACTCTATATTTGAATATGCATGCCTATACCAATTTCTTTGGCACTTCAGTGTATTTACACACACACACACACACACACATACACACACACACACACACACACACACACACACACACACACACACACACACATGCTCTTTATTGGATGCTATTACAATGCTACATAGCGTATGCAAAAGGACTTCTTCCTCTCCTAGCAGCAGTCTCCCACACATGGACGGAGGGACGAAATGTTCCTAGCGATTGAGAAAAAGCATAGGTAACACGCTTTTTTAAGAAGAATCCTCTAAAATCTCCAATGATTTTCGGTGTACAGGATGATAATAATATGCAAGTAGAAGCCCCCATCGAAAACCGTCACCCACCGAGGCAACAGAGCGTCGCATTCATAGAGACAAGGCCTGCCTGCGCAGCAGCTAGCTCGTTCTTTTCCACTGGCGATCGCGGCAACCAGTCGCGATCACAGAACAGCAAATAACATTGGAGATGGCCCACCGACGGTCCGCATCGCACAATGTAAAGCTTGCCGCCGAAGGGGTGCCTTAGTGGTAGGCACCGCCTCCTGTTAAGTTCGATGCTCTGTACTGTCGTTGGATGACGCTTCCAGACACGGGTTCCTATCCTCGATTTGTTCCTCAAGCCGTCCTCTACAGTCCGTTTCAGTTCGTCGCAACGTTTCTGCGACATCCTGTATAGAGGTATGCTTACGGAGGGATTTTAGACGGAGTGGCCTCATTAAAACTAATTGCAGCTAAGACAGATGCCAGACAAATTCGCTGAACGAATCCGCATGAAGTGTAGTCCACGCACAAATTCTCGTTCGAGCAATAGGCGAATATTGCTCGTTGGTCTGAGACCCATAGCGGATACGATTTATAGAGGAAATAGAGAAGATCGAAAGGCGAGCAGTGTGTTTCGTTGCAGGTTCATTTAGGAAATCCGAAAGTGTTACGGAGACGCTCAGCCAACTGTAGTGGCCGAGGATGCAAAGGGAAGAGTTCCGCATCACAGTATGGTTTATTGTTAAAAATTCTTCCATTCTGTTGTGGCAGCGTGGTACAACAAACGGCTTTGAGTTACTTCAGAATAAAAACACTCTTGGTTGTGAAGTTATTTAATATCAATAATGCGTTCCACCCTCTTGGGTCATCATCAGATTACATAAAAGTAGCTACTTGTACACTGATTATGCCCCTGACATACACACAGTGGTTACGGTTACTACAAGCCACACCACAAGTTGGGAAACGGGGCCAAATTTCTAGTAGTTTACTGTCGAGTTGACATTTTCACACACAAATGTTTTATTCATATCTTACAGAAACTGACAGTACGGCAATAAACAACCTTTTAAACACGCCACTAACGGCAATCAAATCTTTTATAGCAATACAACAATTAAAAAAAATTCTTTTTTTAAAAAAAAATAGAAGTACCAGTACGGCAATCAACAACCTTTGAAAACACGCTGGTAACGGCAATCAAGTCATTTACAGCAATACAACAGTTAGAAAATTTCTTTAAAAAAACGGCAATCCAGTCATTTATAGCAATACAACAGATTAAATTAAAAAAAAAAAACACAGAAGCTAACAGTACGGCAGTAACAGCCTTTCAAAACACGCCGCTAACGGCAATCAAGTAATTTATAGCAATACCACAATATAAAAATTTCTTTTTAAAGAAACACACAATCTAGCAGTACGGCAATAACAGCCTTTCAAAACACGCCGGTAACGGCAATCAAGTAATTTTTAGCAACACAACAGTTTTAAAAAAAATTTAAAGAACATTAGTAACAGGCTACTAAAGTAAATACAGAACTTTGTTAATAAAGTACGGTGAGGTAGTGAAGCTACCAACACCGCCATTAAAAAAAATCGAAGGTCTCAGCAAACACACGATTACTGGCAATAAAGGAATGGAGGAATTTAAAAAGTTTTTAAACAAAAGTGCCCTGGAATATCACTAGAACATAACAAATATGACGGACGTGTAAGGCGGTCACAAATCACCTACTCAGGGATGCTCAGGCTGTTCACTGCACCGACTTTTAGCCAGCGAAAAATTGTAATAAGATGGCTTAACTTGCTGACATAATTAGAGCTAACCTCGTGCAAGGAAACATTACACCCCACAGTCCTGAACGAGCAACCACATGATCAACCAATAAGAAGCATGAATTTACTCATAACACACGGTAGAATAGTGAAACAATTAAACTGCCAAAACTACACCTCCCATCGGGCAGTAGCGACAGGAGGAGGAAAGATCACTGTCTTCAATTATACCGGTGCCGGGGACAGGAAAGCCGATCACCGGAGGCCACAAGGCAGAAGAGACGCTGGTTATGCAAACTTATTACTTAATGGCTCAAATGGCTCTGAGTACTATGGGACTTAACATCTGAGGTCATCAGTCCCCTAGAACTTAGAACTACTTAAACCTAACTAACCTAAGGACATCACACACATCCGTGCCCGAGGCAGGATTCGAACCTGCGACCGTAGCGGTCATGCTGTTCCAGACTGAAACGCCTAGAACCGCACGGCCACACCGGCCGGCCTTATTACTTAATGATTAGACCTTCCACTAACTTAACTTGCAATTATGGTCGAACAGGCAGTACACGATCTCCGATGGCAAGGATCCACACATCCGACCGCGCACGCGTCGCCAGTTTACCCAACACAACACGCTTTGTCACCGGAGTTCACGTCTTCTCTGCAACGTTGACAGGTAGTGACCGCTCCTTCATGTTAGGTGTCTACCTTTTAAACTCCAGTGTTGAAAGGAGGACTTAAAGCTTGTTAACGTCCCACCAAGGTGAAGTGAACAGCAATCACTCGTGGGGCGGTTCTGTATACAACCAACCCGCGGGGAGCTCTTCCGTCAACTCGACTCGCTCGTTACACACAACAAACATACATCACGCGGCGACTCGGTACAACCGTTCACGCCTGGTCCGCGCTGGCGAGCCACACTGCCCTCCCGTGTTCACCAGACACACTGCGCGCACGCCCCTACTTCCGCGCCACCACACGAAGTTACCACCAGTCAAAGATCTCACTTCCTCCATAGCAGTTTCCCGGAAGCAAAACGCAGATATCGATAGCAGAGGGAAAAGACAACCAAGCAGCCACTTAATGACAGACAACATATCAAACAAACATGTCAGGGGAAGAAAAGGAAAACCAATGCAATTTAAACACAAGGTGTAGCACGAGTCGATACACGTCTCAGCCTCAAGAGTGTGAAACATATTATTGATATTAAATGACTTTGCAACCAAGACTGTTTTTACTGTGAAATGGTTCATTGTTCTAGGAGGTACGTACATCTACAAGGTTCGTCCCTGTCGCGAATAATTCGCGACTCGAAGAATATAATGGCGAGGTGAGAGGTGAGATCGGTACACAAAGTACCCCCCCCCCCCTCACATAAGACGGCTTGCAGAATATAGACATTGATGTAAAAGTTGGATATATGATGCAAGATGAATGCCAAGAATGAAAATTGTGCGGTCGATCGGTGACTCGTAGGATGTGTTAGTCATTGCTGACAGAAGGTCTCTCTTGCCTGTAACCTGGTGAGTCCTTTGTAGCCTAGGATGGGTGCTCGCCTCACCGATGCCAGTTAGAGCTCTAGCTACCTGTCAATCCAAGCTGCGGCCCCCGGCCCCCGCGTCCGGAGGGCAGCTAATCTGGAACGCCTCCGCATGCCTGGGGGCGAGCCGGCTGACAATTACATAATTACCACCGGCAACACCACACAGGGGCGAGCTCTGACCGCCTCTGGCCTGGCCGCCATTATACCAATTGCACGGACGTTATGAACTGAACCTAATCCGGAACATAACGCGAAGGGCTTACACATAAGCTGATAGTGTGTAACGTTCTTAACTCGCCTATACAGGGTGAATCAGAACTCAAAAATTCGAAAGTTTCCTAGTAGTTTGATAAAACTAACCCGTCATCTGCAGTGGATCGCGTTTTGGATAAAATCCTTTAAGTAGTTAGAGCACATCATTTTGAAACTAAAACCATTATTAATTTGTGTACAAATCTGCCGTGACCCGAAAAAACGAGTGTACGATCTAAGACAAGAAGGTAACGAAACACCACGACCGAATTATCCTAAACGGACGGTAAATATTATGTGCCTGTACAGGCAAATGATTACACTTTCAGAAAAACTGGATTACTTATTCAAGAGAAAGAGCTCCACAAGCTGAGGAAGACGATAACACGTTGATTCACCTCTGGCACTTATGCAAGTAATTATATGGCTTGGCACTGATTGATAGAGTTGTTGGATATCCTCCTAAAAGATAGCGTGTCGAATCCAGTGTAATTGGCGTGTTAGCTCGTCAAAATCCAGAGCTGGATGGAGGGCCCTACCGATAACGCTTCAAGCGTTCTTTGTTACAGTCCTGCAAGATAACGCCCGCCCTCATACGGCGAGGGTTCCTACTTCTTGTCATGGTGCTCACCACACCCTATCTTGGATCGTAAAGCCGCCGGATCTCTGCCCAAAATGGAAACTTTTGGAGAGGAGCATTATGGGCAGGGCCCTCAACTATCTCGGGATATTGACGATCTAACGCACCAGTTGCACAGAATATGGTAAGCTATCCCTTTGGAGGACATCCAAAAACTCTAACAAACATTGCTAAGCCAGGTAATTGCTTGCCTAGGGGCAATTTGTAGACCAACGCATTATTGGCTTGCTCAGTTTGTGAAGTTCTTTCTCTCGAATACATCATTTAATATTTACTGTAATTGTAATAATTTGTTTGTCTGTACTTGTACGTCTTATCTACGGGTTTCCACCCCATTCGGACAGTTCCTTCATGGGGAGGTTTTTTATTTTTATTTTTTTTGTCTTAGTGTGTTTATGTACGACGGGAGTACAAAAATTAAGTTACACATCACTGCGGCGGACCAACTAACTTACGGAATGCTGCTTACACTTCAAAGTCACATAGATACACGGCTAAACTTTTCAACGCAGTCAGCAAGTTTCTGTCAAGAAAGGTCTGAGCAACCTACCAAACGTCCGTTTCCTCGACGATAGAAATCCGTTTCTTGGTCAAAGAGCTGTTGGAGAACCGCTGTGTGAACGTCTCTGTTGGAAAAATCTGCTATAAGCTATGAATGAGTTCCTCGATTGCCTTGACTTTTTCTCTTTGGTCATCCCGATCACCATCACCCACGTATGTGTGCTTATACAAATGAAATGAAACAATTTCAGAGACTTGGCTAGTCTCATACAGATATGATTTTATTTATACAGACTGAAGTGGCGAGTGAAAATTTGTACCAACGTCGCCAATCGAACCCAGGCCTTCTGCTTACGAGGCAGATGAGTTAGCCAAAGCCACCTTTGCTCAGTGGTTTACACATCTGCACGGACTACCCTTGCATGCCTCCCTCCTCGATCCAAATTCTCACTGCCGCTCAAATCTGTTTTACATTATCCTTTGCATTTAATTTGTATTAGTACCTGCACCTGGGTTTGAGGCTAGATTCTTTAAGTTCGAGTGGGTTTAGATCTGCCGAGCTAGGGGAGGGGGGGGGGTGGGGAGTGGGGGAGAACATAAATTGGAACCCGCCACTGTTTTCCTCGAACCACTCCATCATACTCCTGGTATGCCGTCAGGGAAAATGATCATCATGAAGGGCTTGTCGGACAAAATGGCCACGCTCCTCGCATTCGCGACGCGGGAAAACAGCGTCTGCAAATAGCGGCTCAGAGCGCGCGGACAGTGTGTTGGCGTCCAGTTTAGGTGGGCGCACTTTGATTCTCCGTCTGCGTTGACTCGAATGTTCGAAGCTATGGTGCTGTTCCGGAATATGGAGAATCGCGGCAATTCTTTTCATGTGTGAGGGTGAATTTAAAGTAGAATGGGGCGGCAGTAATCATTACGTCGAGGATGGAGGTAATCCACGCAGCTGTGGGAACCAGCCAAGAGAGCTTAGTAGCGCCAGCGTGTTCAGTCAGGTTAGCTGCCGTCTGAAAAAAAAAGAGCTGAAGCAGGAGAACTCATTGACACCGGTGTGTCAGACCCACCATACTTGCTCCGGACACTGCGAGAGGGCTGTACAAGCAATGATCACACGCACGGCACAGCGGACACACCAGGAACCGCGGTGTTGGCCGTCGAATGGCGCTAGCTGCGCAGCATTTGTGCACCGCCGCCGTCAGTGTCAGCCAGTTTGCCGTGGCATACGGAGCTCCATCGCAGTCTTTAACACTGGTAGCATGCCGCGTCAGCGTGGACGTGAACCGTATGTGCAGTTGACGGACTTTCAGCGAGGGCGTATAGTGGGCATGCGGGAGGCCGGGTGGACGTACCGCCGAATTGCTCAACACGTGGGGCGTGAGGTCTCCACAGTACATCGATGTTGTCGCCAGTGGTCGGCGGAAGGTGCACGTGCACGTCGACCTGGGACCGGACCGCAGCGACTCACGGATGCACGCCAAGACCGTAGGATCCTACGCAGTGCCGTAGGGGACCGCACCGCCACTTCCCAGCAAATTAGGGACACTGTTGCTCCTGGGGTATCGGCGAGGACCATTCGCAACCGTCTCCATGAAGCTGGGCTACGGTCCCGCACACCGTTAGGCCGTCTTCCGCTCACGCCCCAACATCGTGCAGCCCGCCTCCAGTGGTGTCGCGACAGGCGTGAATGGAGGGACGATTGGAGACGTGTCGTCTTCAGCGATGAGAGTCGCTTCTGCCTTGGTGCCAATGATGGTCGTATGCGTGTTTGGCACCGTGCAGGTGAGCGCCACAATCAGGACTGCATACGACCGAGGCACACAGGGCCAACACCCGGCATCAAGGTGTGGGGAGCGATCTCCTACACTGGCTGGTGATCGTCGAGGGGACACTGAATAGTGCACGGTACATCCAAACCGTCATCGAACCCATCGTTCTACCACTCCTAGACCGGCAAGGGAACTTGCTGTTCCAACAGGACAATGCACGTCCGCATGTATCCCGTGCCACCCAACGTGCTCTAGAAGGTGTAAGTCAACTACCCTGGCCAGCAAGATCTCCGCATCTGTCCCCCATTGAGCATGTTTGGGACTGGATGAAGCGTCGTCTCACGCGGTCTGCACGTCCAGCACGAACGCTGGTCCAACTGAGGCGCCAGGTGGAAATGGCATGGCAAGCCGTTCCACAGGACTACATCCAGCATCTCTACGATCGTCTCCATGGGAGAATAGCAGCCTGCATTGCTGCGAAAGGTGGATATACGCTGTACTAGTGCCGACATTGTGCATGCTCTGTTGCCTGTGTCTATGTGCCTGTGGTTCTGTCAGTGTGATCATGTGATGTATCTGACTCCAGGAATGTGTCAATAAAGTTTCCCCTTCCTGGGACAATGAATTCACGGTGTTCTTATTTCAATTTCCAGGAGTGTATAATCACTTATGTATGGCCTCCATAAAATTGTTGGCATCAGTTCACTATTTCTGGAAGTGACATTGCATTTGGCGCATAAAACGCCAGAATATCACGGTAAATCTGTGTGTAATTTAGAAGTTTTCCCCGTAGGAATCGTACTGTTCAATGCCACTCAACTCTGGAGTACACCTGCAGTTGTCCCTAATTTCCTTCACACTTCGTGATACACCTGTTAATCGTAATGCATCAGAGATTTGTGTGCAGGGAACTTAGATCATGTACATTCGTCTGAATTTGACACGATTTGACGTGTAATTTACTTTTTGAGGTCTCTTCCTATGTTTACGAGTACCAATACAATAACAAGCGAAATTTATGCAGTTGGACGTAAGAAAGTGAACACATGCAGATAGCGTATGATCATGGTTAAGCAGTCGGAAATGTCAAATACAGCGTCAGAGAATTTTTGTTCACGTACAAATTTTGTTGCCAACAATGCATTTTATTTCGAATGAGATATCCTCATATACAGTTGCAGAAGGGAAAACGACAGAATTTAAATAAAACTGCTTCGCTAATGTACCACAGTAATGAAATGACTAGAAGACAGCAGTACTGTTTTTAAAGTCAGTATAAATATTGTTTCCTATGGCGTCTTTTATTGCAAGGAGAAATACCTAAGCAGAGTTAATTACTTAATTACAAATTTGTAATTTGCCATAAAGCAGTAATATACATTTTATAGCATAGTCTGCAACATTCTCATTTTGCGTATTCAGCATCATAAATTTATCGTGCTCTTGCGTCATGAAACGCAGCAACTCAGATAAAGTCACGGAATAATTACATAGTATGAAATCAATGTATAGGCTATGAGAAACCCTTCTATTATCTGATTAGCTCCTTCTTATTGGTACTGTCCTTTCCTTGAACTGAACAAATTTGAACTCTTATCTTCGGAGGTTACGACACTAAACTACCTGAAAATGTTGTTGAATTTCCTTCTTTTCACTTGTACATTGTACGGTAGTAACATCCTTTCCTGCAGCGGAATTGAGTGGTTTATACCATGAATTTTAACTTCAGTTCTGCGTAGTCTGAAATTGGCAGTTTATATCCACTATGTCATTTAATGATT
This sequence comes from Schistocerca cancellata, assembly GCF_023864275.1. Taxonomy (NCBI): domain Eukaryota; kingdom Metazoa; phylum Arthropoda; class Insecta; order Orthoptera; family Acrididae; genus Schistocerca; species Schistocerca cancellata. The sequence continues at coordinate 136,418,281 of NC_064628.1, forward strand.
ATACTTTAGTTAATCATAAATTTTAATTATAAATTTAAAAAATATTATATTAAATAGCGAACGCTGCAAAGAAAACACTGGCGCAAATATTTCACGAGAGCTCCATTTATTAATTAAATTCGGCCCACGCACACATTATCGTGACGGTGTTTTTATCAGGATTGCTTCCTACGCAGGTCACTGCGGAATCTTTTTTCACGACAAATACCGTCGCATCGCAAGCGTACAGGGGTTGGATTAAAATATGGGACCCCCGCGAGAAATGCATGTTTGAAAAGTATAACTGCTGGTCAAGCCTGTAGGTGGCGCTGTGGTATATGACCGCGAAAGGCACCTGTGCAGTGTCGTCAATACTTTGCAAGTGTCAGTCGCGGACAGAATCGTCTTCCGTCTAATTGGGGGTGCATTATGTCGAAGCTACGTGTATTCGAACGTGGGAAAATAGCCGGCGCTCGTATGATGGGTGGTTCAGAAACCAACTTAGCCGAAGCCTCTGGTGTGTCAAGAAACACCGTATAGAAGATTTACACTACTGGCCATTAAAATTGCTACACCACGAAGATGACTTGCTACAGACGCGAAATTTAACCGACAGGAAGAAGATGCTGTGATATCCAAATGATTAGCTTTTCAGAGCATTCACACAAGGTTGGCGCCGGTGGCGACACGTACAACGTGCTGACATGAGGAAACTTTCCAACCCATTTCTCATACACAAACAGCAGTTCACCGGCGTTACCTGGTGAAAGGTTGTTGTCATGCCTCGTGTAAGGAGGAGAAATGCGTACCATCACGTTTCCGACGTTGATAAAGGTCGGATTGTAGCCTATTGCGATTTCGGTTTATCGTATCGCGACATTGCTGCTCGCGTTGGTCGAGATCCAATGACTGTTAGCAGAATATGGAATCGGTGGGTTCAGTAGGGTAATACGGAACGCCGTGCTGGATCCCAACGGCCTCGTATCACTAGCAGTCGAGATGACAGACATCTTATCCACATGGCTGAAATGGATCGTGCATCCACGTCTTGATCCCTGAGTCAACAGATGGGGACGTTTGCAAGACGACAACCATCTGCACGAATAGTTCGACGACGTTTGCAGCAACATGGAATATCATCTGGGAGACAACGGCTGCGGTTACCCTTGACTCTCCATCACAGACAGGAGCGCCTGCGGTGGTGTACTCAACGACGAACCTGGGTGCACGAATGGCAAAACGTAATTTTTTCGGATGAATCCTGGTTCTGTTTTCAGCATCACGATGGTCGCATCCGTGTTTGGCGACATCGCGGTGAACGCACATTGGAAGCGTGTATTCGTCATCGCCATACTGGCGTATCACCATACGTGATGGTATGGGGAGCCACTGGTTACACGTCTCGGTCGCCTCTTGTTCGGATTGACGGCACTTTGAACAGTGGACGTTACATTTCAGATGTGTTACGACCCGTGGCTGTACCCTTCATTCGATCCCTGCAAAACCCTACATTTCAGCAGAATAATGCACGACCGCATGTTGCAGGTCCTGTACAGGCCTTTCTGGATACAGAAAATGTTCGACTGTTACCCTGGCCAGCACATTCTCCAGATCTCTCACCAACTGAAAACGTCTGGTCAATGGTGGCCTAGCAATTGGCTCGTCACAATACGCCAGTCACTACTCTTGATGAACTGTGGTATCGTGTTGAAGCTGCATTGGCAACTTTACCTGTGCACGCCATCCAAGCTCTGTTTGACTCAATGCCCAGGCGTATCAAGGCTGTTATTACGGCCAGAGGTGGTTGCTCTGGGTACTGATTTCTTAGGATCTATGCACCCAAATTGCGTGAAAATGTAATCACATGTCAGTTCTAGTATAATATATTTGTCCAATGAATACCCCTTTATCATCTGCATTTCTTCTTGGTGTAGCAATTTTAATGGCCAGTAGTGTGCATCGGATACGTCGTTCGCTAAGTCACAACGCGGACCCAAGTATGTGTGACAACCGTCACTGAAGAGAACTGTGACGGGAAATATGAGGACATCAGCTGCAAAAGTAACTGCAGAACTGAATGTCGCACTTGTAAATCCTGTCAGCACCAAAACTACACGAAGGGTGTTCCGTTAGCAGGTAACTGCAGAACTATCTGGAATTCTAGAATCACTCATCAGTGATGAAAATGCTCATAACAGGAAAACGTGACATCGAAGCCATAAAACTTGGACTTGGTGCAATGGAACGAGGTCTTTTGCTCGGGTGACTCTTGTTTCACACTGTCTGCCACTTCTGACTGAGCTTACCTCCAAGGAGTGAAACTTGGCGGAGGTCCGTTGCTGACTTGGACAGCCATATCGAGGTATTCAATGGGCCCCCTGGTTGCTCTGAAAGTTCGCATTACTGCCGAGGGTTATGTGATAGCTTTGGCCGATCAGGTCCGTCCCATGGGACAGTGTTTGTAGCATGTGTTCCAAGACGACAGAGCCCTTAGTCACACAACTCGAATCGTCCTGGACTGGTTTTGTGAGCACGAGGATGAAGTGTCGCACCTCCCATGGCCACCAGCCACCAAGCTCGAAATTACAGAGCCATTGTAGTCTACTTCCGAGACGCATGCGTGAACACTATCCACCACCATCATTGTTATCTGACCTTGGTACTATTTTCGAGGAGGAACGGTGTAAGCTTCCATTGAAAACCGTTGAGCCGTGCTAAAAATTGCTGTTTTGAAGAGCGCGCCACAGCACATAGTGTGAAGCTGTCGCCCTCCGTTTCTAGCAGTGGTGTCGCTGTGGCAATCGCAGCTTTGGTGTCTGCCTCTGGTGGGAAAGGCGAAAGGTTGCCCGTTCACGTGCATTTAAAGGGGCGCTATGAGCTCGCCAGTCGGTCAGTCTGGGTCAGTTTCTCGTCCCCAGATTGCTAGTCTGTCTCTCGTCCGCATTTGTTAGGCAGCTGGTGTCTGTCTGTCGTTCGGAATGCTAATATGTCTGTCGTTCGGATCAACCTTTAAAGCCGGCAAAATGAGAGTCTTTCCACACCGCCAGTTAGAGAACTGAGCGAGTGGTCGCCCGGTCGGGGCTTAGTTCCTGCATCTGAGTCTGCGCGTTAGGCCGCCAGTCTGCTCGAGTTTGCTCAGGTAATGGTCATTGGCGGTTGGATCGATTGGTTGGTCGGTCGCGCACTGAGGCACAAGATGACTTGTCCGTCTTGGGCGTCGGCGCATGTAAGGTCGCCACGTGAGTCCATTGGGCCGCGGCGTATAGCGAGGGGTAGAGTTCGCAGTCGACACGAGAGCAACAGGAGTCAACCCACATCAATCTGGCCGGTGCGAGCTGCGACGTCGCGAGACGGGAGATCGGCGCGCCTTCCTGCGTCCGTTGAAGCGGCTGGCAGCGGACGGTTCGGGAGAGCGTTTTGGGGGTGCTGGGCCAGGTCTTCTCGAGCAATCGCAGTTTATTAGAAGTTAAGTGATTGGTGATATGTTGTCTGATTTACTCTTGTTAAATTCTACTTGTTTGCTGGTGAGGTCACCAGCCGTGTTGCTTTGGGGTCGTCCCACCATTCTTCTCCGTTTGCCCACCCGCGGGAAGGTGGTTGTTATAAATCGGGTGGTCTGTTTTTCGCTTGTGGAGTAGGGGCGGGTTAGAGCAACCTGCGGTTCGGGTTGTTCGGTAATCTCCCTATCAATCTAACATACGTTAGTAGCTGCCTCTGTCATGTTTGTCGGATTTGATGTGTTAACGAATTTATTGCTTGGAGTGTAACCGCCTAATACCTGAAATATGTTTTGATCTTTGGAAACCTTGATATTATTGCCTATGACCTTGAGAGGTGGTATCTGTATACTGTAGAGCATCTTAGCTATTGTTCGGCCAACCTTGTAGAATTTTATATAAGATTGCATTTCATGTGCTTTTATTTAAATGATCTTTTTAGTATATAAAGTTGCCACCCTTTCACCGTAAGACTTTTCTTAGAAGTTAAAATCAAGTTGCACCTTCGGTGGCAAGGTTAATTTATTAATTGTTAGTGTTTTGTACCATTTCTATCCCTCCTACGCGGGGGGGGGGGGGGGGAAGTTCATAGTTTGTGTGCTTGTGTAAATTGTTAAAACTCTTAGTTTAAAGTTATCTGGTGTGTGTTGCAGATTTGTACCAGTGTAGTCTTTCAGAGGCTGTTGTGAGCGGTCGTAACTACGGCCGTGTCAAAAGGGAGTGGCAAGGTTCTCTGCCTGAAAGCTCATACAGTCAAAACTTGTTTCTTTCTGCCTCTGAATAAACTGTAACTTTGATATTTATTTATTTAGAGGGTGCTTCCTGATTAAAATTTTAATTCTGTTTCTTTTAAAAAAATGCTTTTAGTCACTATTAAAGTGAGTAAAATTCCCATTTGTTAAAAGGAATTTGGTTATGATTTCATCATTTACTCCCTGGCAACTACTTCCATGCTTACATAGTGTGATTAAATGTGTTAATGTTCTTGATGAATCGCTAGTAAATAAAATAAAGTCTTAAGAATGTTCTTTGAAAATAAATCACGTTTCAACCGTACGGTCCTTTATTTATACATTCAGAGACCACTGGACTATGTTTTGAATGCGAACGGTTTTCATACAACATATTGTGCTGTATCTGTGGTGCTCCCATATTTTTGTCTTCCACACTATGCCCGCCGCCGCCCCACTCCGGGGACTTCGGTTTGTCAGTACTGCGCATACTCAGATACGATCAGCTCTTTGCTTTCCGTTGCTACACTGTGAAACCGCCTTTTCTACGGCTGGCGAGTAAGGACTGAGTCATCTCCTCTTCTGAGTCATGAAATTATGGAATCTGTGTGTCACTGAACTGAACGGTGACATGCTATGTAAACTACTTGGTGAGTAACCGAGTGAAAAGTTGGCAGTAAGCTCTGACAGCAACAAAGGAAGTGAAATGGTGACACTGAACAGTGTGCTATTTCCTTGATATGTCTGTAGTCAGTGTCAGCATAATCTTCAACGAAATTAATGCAGAAGATAGAATGGGTTTGTACAAATGAAGCGTTACTGTCATTACTTTTGGGAGACATCAGTGCGTTCGCTAAGAGCAGCAAATAAAGTACTACGCATCAACTGTTACAAGCCGTACGTTCCACGGATTAATCGCGTATCACACTGCAGCAGTAGCAATAAAAACTATTTTGCACAGTACTACAAAAAATGAACAATCTCGGGTTTACTAACTGTTTCACTGTGAAACCATATACATTAAAATTACAAAACCCGTTTTCTCTGACAATACCATACTTATGTCGGTTTGGAAAACACTCGAATGTATAATTCTGACAAAGAGTTTATTGTTGGTAAGGAAAGGGTTGGATATAAAAATGAAGGCGAACCTAAAGGAATTTCATTGTAGCAAAAAGATTAAACACACAAAAATTTGTGTGTTATAATTTATGTATGTTCTGCTTGATCCTATAATTCGTGCAAACATTAACGAATTTTCTAAAATGCGAATAGATTTTAAATTTTGAATTCGAATAATGTGTAAAATCTATGTTAATAATAAAACTGTAAACCGTTGTGCCTATATGTTTGTACTTGAACTCGTTAACCTCTAAAACTATTGGTCGGATTTCTATGGGGTTTTATCTGGTGACGTTAGCGTTGCTTGTGGGCAACGTATGGGTTTTTTTCCCTTTAGTATGAGGAAAGGTAAAAAGCTTATCCCTTACTACATTTTCGCACCAAGCATGACGTTTTATTTCGTTATTTCTTTACTGCTAACTGTAATTACTGACTGTGTTCGCACATACCACTGAATGTACTACAAAATTATATCGTAAGATAAATAGTTCAGGATATATGACGTCACAAACCATGAGGTGCGTGAAAACCTGCCGCATCATGCATGACGTTTAAATTTAATATAACTAATCCGATGAACCGATTTAGATGAAATTTGATAAAGAGAGAGCTTGAACCAGGAGAAAGTACATAGGCCGCATTAGAAAGTATGTGGTGCAAGAGACTTATAAATTTGAAGAATATTACCCGAAATATGGAAACATACATACTATTTGAAAAAGCGGTTTACTCTTTGACTTCTGAACTGTATAAAATTAGTGAAAATGCATTTGTTGGTTGATATGTGCTACGTGATGCCATTAAAAGTAATGAAAACAATGCTTATTCACTCTTCAGTGTGTTTAATTCATACGTCCACGCTATTTGTAGCATAATGCACGCATTGCACGATGTATGGCAACTACGTTTGAGAACTAGTGCACTTAGTGACTTGCAAGAAGCCTTACTCATAATTTCAAACCTTTTTGAAACTTTTTCTCTTTTACAGCCCCCACAAATTAATGAAAGTAACAAGTTTATCACTGACTATATATTCGCCGTTCATTTAGTAAAGCAGTCGCAACGGACACGACGACATGACGTTCAATACCGGGTGATCAAAAAGTCAGTATAAATTTGAAAACTTAATAAACCACGGAATAATGTAGATAGAGAGGTAAAAATTGACACATATGCTTGGAATGACATGAGGTTTTATTAGAACAAAAAAAAAAAAAAAACAAAAACAAAAAAAAACAAAGTTAACAAAATGTCCGACAGATGGCGCTGGACAGCAATAACTGATACCATGACGGGTGAGAGGTACGCCTATATGTTACAGAATCGCATCATCCCCAGCCTGGCTGATAAACAACTGCTGGAACGTTCGAGCCGGCCGGTGTGGCCGTGCGGTTAAAGGCGCTTCAGTCTGGAACCGCGTGACCGCTACGGTTGCAGGTTCGAACCCTGCCTCGGGCATGGATGTGTGTGATGTCCTTAGGTTAGTTAGGTTTAATTAGTTCTAAGTCCTAGGCGACTGATGACCTCAGAAGTTAAGTCGCATAGTGCTCAGAGCCATTTGAACCTTTGGAACGTACGATGTTTATGCAGGACGGCGCTCCATCCCATATTGCTAGACGCGTGAAAGATCTCTTGCGCGCTTTGTTTGGTGATGATCGTGTGCTCAGCCGACACTTTCGTTATGGTTGGCCTCCCAGGTCCCCAGACCTCAGTACGTGCGATTATTGGCTTTGGGGTTACCTGAAATCGCAAGTGTATCGTGATCGACCGACATCTCTAGGGATGCTGAAAGACAACATCTGACGCCAGTACCTCACAATAACTCCGGACATGCTTTACAGTGCTGTTCACAACATTATTCCTCGACTACAACTATTGTTGGGGAATGATGGTGGACATATTGAGCATTTCCTGTAAAGAACATCATCTTTGCTTTGTCTTACTTAGTTATGCTAATTATTGCTATTCTGATCAGATGAAACGCCATCTGTTGGAATTTTTTTAACTTTTGCATTTTTTGGTTCTAATAGAACCCCATGTCATTCCAAGCGTGTGTGTCAATTTGTACCTCTCTATCTACATTATTCCGTGATTTATTCTGTTTTCAAATTTATACAGACTTCTTGATCACCCGGTACATTAGTTCTCTATTACTCTATTCACAGCACTTTTAGCAGACATCATCCACATATGCCACCGACTGTACCTAAAAATTTATGTCACTGCGAAATAGAGAGAGGGGTGGAGGACATGAATAGGGAGAGGGAAAGAGAAGATGGAAACAGAAAGAGAAGACGGACGGAGAGAGGGAGGAAGAGATGAACAAAGAGAGGATGGAGTAGCAAATGGATGGAGAGGGGGACGGGAGGAGATTGGGGGTGGGGGTGGAGTAGGTGGACAAAGGGAAGGGGGAGCAGGAACTGGACAGAGAGGGTGTCAGACGAGAGGAATAGAGAAAGGGAGAAGGGTGAAATTACTAACAGAACTGAAATAACTGCATGACCGAGCAACGCCGCGTACTCGCCTAGTACAGAATACAATGACACATTTTATAACCCAAAGGCAGATTCATGGTCTGAAACGTCCCTAGAAGGTTTATACTCACCTAGTACAGAATAAAATGCCACATTTTTGTAACCCAAAGGCAATTTCATAGTCAAACGGCCCTAGAAGCTTTATTCAGTCCAAACAATAAGAAAGTGACGTCTTTAGAGGGGAAGTCCTGTTCTGTGTTGGCACTTTCTCAACATGAAAATGTACCTGAAGTGCGTAAAGAATTCCGCTGTCGGTGCAAAACACTACCTTTTCTCAATTACAAAAATATTTAGGAGTAATATAAAACGTTACTAAACGCAGATCCATCTGATAACAGGAAAGCACTGGCAGTTCTTGGCATCAGCTAAAGAACTCGGTGCATGCGAGATGTGAGTGCCATGAGAAATTGACCCAGTGTCGATGAAGATCTTACAATACTGCAAAATAGAGAAGAGTACCTTTATTTCAGAAAACCAACTTATTTTGGATAAACTCCTTGGAAATGTTAATCTCAGAATTGGAATAAAGAAAGCCACCTACGAAGTCGCTTATATGGCTTCCGAAAATTTATTTGATGATCTTCCATTGTAGCGTGTAATTCATCTCGTTACTTTAGGATGTCCACTATACTCAGCATCTACGATAGATTTCCTTCACATCCTTTCGTATTCAGAACACTCATGTGCGCGAATCAGCCTGGTTTTAGAAAGCGTGGCTAGTCCGAAACTCAGCTTGCCCTTTTCTCACATGATATTCTGAGAACTACGTAGATGAAGGCCAATAGGCAGATTCCATATTTCTAGATTTCTCGAAAGCATTAGACACTGTGTCCCATTGCAGGCTGTTAACAAAGATAAGAGCATATGGAATAAGTTCACAGATAAGTGAGCGGCTCGAAGACTTCTTAAATAGTAGAACCCACTATGTGTTCTCAATGATGAGTGTTCACCAGAGACAAGGGTATCGTCAGGAGAGCCCCAGGGAAGTGCGATAGGACCGTCGCTGTTCTTTATGTACATAAATGATTTGGCTGACAGGGTGGGTAGCAATCTGTGGTTGTTTCTTGATGATGCTGTGGTGTACGGTAAGGTGTCGAAGCTGAGTGACTGCAGGAAGATACAAGACGACTTAGACAGAATTTCCAGTTGGTGGGATGAATGGCAGCTAGCTCCAAATGTGAAAAAAATGTAATGTGGATGAGTAGGGATCAAATCAGTAATGTTCGGATACTGTATTACTAGTGCCATGCTGGATACAGTTAAGTCGTTTAAATATTTGGGCATAAAGATGCAAAGCGATATGAGGTAGAAAGAGGATATGAGAACTATGGTGGGGAAGGCGAATGGTCAGCTTCGGTTTATTGGTAGAATTTTAGGACAGAGTGGTTCACCTGTAAAGGAGATCGCATATAGGACGCTGGTGCGACCTATTCTTGAATACTTCTCGAGTGTTTAGGATCCGTACCAGATCGGATTAAAGGAAGCAACACATCCGCAGCTCGTGGCCTTCTGGCTGGCGTCGCTGCCTCTGGATCGCGGGGTCCCGGGTTCGATTCCCGGCCGGGTTGGGATTTTCTCTGCCTGGGGACTGAGTGTTTGTGTTGTCCTCATCATTTCATGATCATCATTCCGGACAGTGGCTGGAGTGGAGTGTGTCAAAATTAGACTGTGTAAAAATTGGGACTTTGTATGGGCGCTGATGATCACGCAGTTGGAGAGCCCAACAAACCAAACATCATCGTCATCGAAGCAATACAGAGGCCGGCTGCTAGATTTGTTACTGGTAGGTTCTAACAACACGTACATGCTACGGAGATGCTTTGATAACTCAAAGGGGAATCCCTGGAATTAAGGTTGTAACCTCCCCCTCACTTATCGACCTTAATGACAGTGAAAAATGAAACCGCGTGTACCTAATGGAAATTTGGGAAAAGCAATCGTCACCGAAGTTAATCTGTCGGTAAATAGGGAGGAAAGGGTTACATCTAAATGAAAGGAAAAATGCTAATGAAACAGGTGGAAATTAATTTTGAAAAGGGGTAAAGTTAATAAAGAAAGTAAATGTGCGGCCATTACGTTAACAGTTAACTAGCGGTAATTAGATATTTGAGATTTGGGGGAAATTACGGTCGCCAGTCCTAAGGACAATTACTATAGTAACTGAAAAAGAAAGGTTATTACACATATAATTAGCACTAGAAGCGTGACAACTGAAGGTTGACACGTGCAGTGTGAAAACTGAAAGTTTGTCAGAAGTAATAAATTTCGCTACACTCTGACTTAATTTAGCAAAAGAATTAATAAAACAGAAAAATCGAAAGTTAATTTAGTGACTGAAGTTAATAGTGAGCTTTCTTTCTGAAGCACTTCGAAATTCAGTAAAATACGGTTAGTCTTGGATTATTAGTCTTGGATTACCTCAACAATCATTTCAAAAGCTACTTGAATCTACGCAATTTAGAAATAAGAGATTTAACTTTGAACTTGAATTAAATGATTCTGAACAATTAACAATAGTAAAATTTAGTACGTACCAAGGTGAGCTGCAGTCACAGGTAAGCTAAAATACGGTGACAAAACTCGCACTCTTAATTCGTGCTTGTGTAATCTAAATATTGTAGCTAGCTATGAATACTTTAACTGAACTTTGAAATTAAAGCATTGAAATCGAATTATAGTACTTTAATGCTGGCGTTTGAATTTCAACGACACTCGGGTTCATTCCGGAAAAGGAAGGGACCCTGCTTGCTAATGCAATTGGGACAATGAGCAACAAATGTTCACGCTAAGTTGCTGTAATTATAGTTACGAAAATGGTACAGTTTGAAAAGCTGAGGTCTGCCATACAGTTCTAAAACTTTACGTGCTTCCAGTCTTTCTTGTTGGTTGATTGAAGGTTTGAAGCCGTCGATCGAGGAGGTGGCGACAGTCACTCATTGTCGGCCGTCGCTGTTGCAGAAGCTGGATGTTGGCGCGCCTTCTTCTCGACACGGTCACCAGGTGAAACGGGCTCTTGATGTGCGCCAGCTAATGCTTCCCGTCCGCGACACCATGTCAGAAACTATCATCGCGAGTCGAGCGCAATTACATGCTGCCGAACCCCGAAAGCACGGCAACTCGCGGGAGCGTCACACAACACACCTGCTCCACTGCACTACCCCAGCCAGACTCCTCTGCTCAGCCCGCGCCCCACGCGGCAGAGTTAACACTACCAAAGATCCTACACACTTTGATTCTTCACACGACCTATCGATGCAATCGTTCGATAGCAGTTTTCCCTAGGCAAGACCCAGCGTAAAAATACAAATAATATTTACGAAACAAACCAATTATACATCGACATAAATGCATAAATATATATATACAAATAGTAAAACAATTACAATATACGAAGACACAGAAATGTTATATATTCAGGTAACAAAAATAAGGAAAACAAATTTATAGTACAATAAATGGAAATAGGAGGATATGCATTTCCGGCGTTACAAGGTGACGTTGTTTTCGAGAGAAACTATTGAGAAAATTTAGAGAATCGGCATTTGAAGCTGACTGCCGGACGATTCTATTGCCGACAACATACATCACGCGTAAGGACCACGAAGATAAGATACGAGAAGTTTGGGCTCACACGGAGGCGCACAGACAGTTGTTTTCCCCTCGCTCTATTTGCGAGTGGAACAGGAGGGGAAATGACAAGTAGCGGTACCGGGTACCCTCCGCCACACAACTTACGGTGGCTTGCGGAGTATCTATGTAGATGTAGATGCGGAAGAAACTGATGAAGGAGAACACATTCGTCCAGTTTTCTTGAGTTATTTTATGTGGCGTTCCATCGGTCCATGATGCAGCTGCTAACGAAAATTGTCGAATGCTGAAAAGGGAGTAACTAGCAAATGCATATATGACTTAAACTAATTTTTCTGATGTTTGACGAATCATTTACTAATAAATGTAATAAAAAGCTTGCAAACAATCTTTTCCCCGTGGACCATTTGTGAATGGAGGAGGAATGGAGGGAAGTGACACTGGCAGACATCGTACCATTTGCGACACAACGTGATGTGCTTTGCGAGTACAGATGTGGATTCTGTGTTGGAGATGAACACCCTGCAACAAGTAATATTCGTTTCATGATCAAAACTTTATGAAAGTTTTTATGGTTTGGGCAATTCGCATTACCGTGGGTTCGTTTGAAGAGCGTAGAGGTTCACAAGGTAGAGTCATATTGTAGAAAGTATAACCTAACTATTGCCTCATGTGAGACCTGTGCATTTCAGCTTTCACAGTATGGCAAGAAAAAGTAATGTATGATCGAAAAGTAAACTTCGAAGCAAAATTCCGTATTAAAAATCGAAGAGATTTAGAAAATAAGTTAGATCAGATCCCTACTAACGCTGACACAGCTTAATTCGATATTCATGGACACTTTTCCAGTATTCCGGTTAATAATTATACAGGGTGTTTCAAAAATGACCGGTATATTTGAAACGGCAATAAAAACTAAACGAGCAGCGGTAGAAATACGCCGTTTGTTGCAATATGCTTGGGACAACAGTACATTTTCAGGCGGACAAACTTTCGAAATTACAGTAGTTACAATTTTCAACAACAGATGGCGCTGCAAGTGATGTGAAAGATATAGAAGACAACGCAGTCTGTGGGTGCGCCATTCTGTACGTCGTCTTTCTGCTGTAAGCGTGTGCTGTTCACAACGTGCAAGTGTGCTGTAGACAACATGGTTTATTCCTTAGAACAGAGGATTTTTCTGGTGTTGGAATTCCACCGCCTAGAACACAGTGTTGTTGCAACAAGACGAAGTTTTCAATGGAGGTTTAACGTAACCAAAGGACCGAAAAGCGATACAATAAAGGGTCTGTTTGAAAAATTTCAACGGACTGGGAACGTGACGGATGAACGTGCTGGAAAGGTAGGGCGACCGCGTACGGCAACCACAGAGGGCAACGCGCAGCTAGTGCAGCAGGTGATCCAACAGCGGCCTCGGGTTTCCGTTCGCCGTGTTGCAGCTGCGGTCCAAATGACGCCAACGTCCACGTATCGTCTCATGCGCCAGAGTTTACGCCTCTATCCATACAAAATTCAAACGTGGCAACCCCTTAGCGCCGCTACCATTGCTGCACGAGAGACATTCGCTAACGATATAGTGCACAGGATTGATGACGGCGATAGGCATGTGGGCAGCATTTGGTTTACTGACGAAGCTTATTTTTACCTGGACGGCTTCGTCAATAAACAGAACTGGCGCATATGGGGAACCGAAAAGCCCCATGTTGCAGTCCCATCGTCCCTGCATCCTCAAAAAGTACTGGTCTGGGCCGCCATTTCTTCCAAAGGAATCAATGGCCCATTTTTCAGATCCGAAACGATTACTGCATCACGCTATCTGGACATTCTTCGTGAATTTGTGGCGGTACAAACTGCCTTAGACGACACTGCGAACACCTCGTGGTTTATGCAAGATGGTGCCCGGCCACATCGCACGGCCGACGTCTTTAATTTCCTGAATGAATATTTCGATGATCGTGTGATTGCTTTGGGCTATCCGAAACATACAGGAGGCGGCGTGGATTGGCCTCCCTATTCGCCAGACATGAACCCCTGTGACTTCTTTCTGTGGGGTCACTTGAAAGACCAGGTGTACCGCCAGAATCCAGAAACAATTGAACAGCTGAAGCAGTACATCTCATCTGCATGTGAAGCCATTCCGCCAGACACGTTGTCAAAGGTTTCGGGTAATTTAATTCAGAGACTACGCCATATTATTGCTACGCATGGTGGATATGTGGAAAATATCGTACTATAGAGTTTCCCTGACCGCAGCGCCATCTGTTGTTGAAAATTGTAACTACTGTAATTTCGAAAGTTTGTCTGCCTGAAAATGTACTGTTGTCCCAAGCATATTGCAACAAACGGTATATTTCTATCGCTGTTCGTTTAGTTTTTATTGCCGTTTCAAATATACCGGTCATTTTTGAATCACCCTGTATCTTACTATGTTTGCGAAAGCATGATTTTTAAGCAGCGGAACAGGAACTTTATGGACATTCCCAGAATTAAACTTTCAAACTGCAGCGGTATGTGCGCTGAAACGATAGTTCCTGGGAGATAGAAAACTGTGTGCCGGGCCGAGACTAGAAGTCGGGACCTTTGCCTTTCGCGGGTAAGTGCTATACCAGGTTGTGGCTAAGCCATGTCTCCGCAATATCCTTTCTTACAGGAGTGCTAGTTCTGCAAGGTCTGCAGGAGAGCTTTTGTGAAGTTTGCAGTGTAGGAGACGCGGTACTGTCGGAATTACAGGTGTGAGGACGGACCGTTAGTCGTGCTTGGGTAGCTCAGGTTATACAGCACTTGCCCGCGAAAGACAAAGATCACGAGTTGGAGTCTCTGTCCGGCACACAGTTTCCAAAGCACGTTCTGTTTCCAAAGCACGTTCTAAAACAAACTGGTTGATTAGCAATGTGTTTCACTTCATCTCAACTAGTAGTGGAAATTTACACGCATAATTCCGAAACAGGCTTTCTTAAATTTGAACTCCAGTCATGTACGTCGTGTACTGCTAAAAGTACATAGATGATGTCATTCGTATGTGGAAAGGAATAGCAAAGTAGCTTGAGACATTCCTAGGAAGTATGAACAAATAACAAAAGAACAAAAGGTTTCGGCATGGAAATGGGACGAGAACAATGAAATTTCTAGATATTAAAGCATCAATATTGATATCAACAGAAGTAACCACCAATTTAAGATATACTGGAAATTCACACGCAGACACCTCCTCCAGACACCTGAGTGCTGCTTTTCATTTCAGATCTACCATTGGGTACTAGTTATACTGATTACGAACAAAAAAAATCTAAAAATTCAAGCAACAGTAACCGAAAAGTTAATCAGAAATTGCTATTTCTTGATACATTCCTTATTCAAGAAAAGTCATAAGATAGGAACAATAGAAACAAAATTTGTTTGATCACTAACACAAGCCGTAGTCAATAAACGAAAATGAGGTCTATAAGATCACTTATATAGTATACAGCAAAAATTCGTAGATCAGTGTACGCGTTCTTTCTTCGACTCATCAGCCTTCTGAATGGTTTCATGCTGCCTGCCACAAATTCTCAATTACTTTATTTATTTATTTATTTGTTTATTGTTCCGTGAGACCAAATTAAGGAGAAGTCTCCATGGTCATGGAACGAGTCAATACATGAAATTATAACACGATATTAGAAACAGATAAAATGAAATATAACTTGTTAGATGTATTCCAGTCTCTTCCTTCCTCTGCAGTTTTTATCCTCTACAGCTATCTCTAGTGACATGAAACCTATTCCGTGATGCCTTAACAGATTTCCTATCAGCAGTCCCTTCTTACTGACAATGTTTTCCGGTTCTGCGAAGAATCTCCGCATTTCTTATCATCCACCTAATTTTCAACATTCTTCTGTAGTAGCACATCTCAGATCACTTCTGTTCCGGTTCCACTAAAGTTCATGTTACACTACCATACTACACTGTGTTCCAAAAGTACATTCTCGGAAATATCTTTCTCAAATTAAGACTATGTTTGATACTAGTACACTTATCTTGGCCAGAAACGCAATTTTCGCCATTGCTAATCTGCTTTTGATGTCCTCCTTGCTCCGTCCGTCATTGGTTGTTTTACTGCCTAGGTAGCAGAATTAATTAACTTCATCTACTTCGTGACCATCAATCCTGATGTTAAGTTTCTCGCTCTTCTCATTTCTGCTACTTCTCATTACTTTCGTCTTTCTTAGATTTACTCTCAGTCCGTATTCTCTACTCATTAGCTGTTCGTTCCATTCAGCAGATCCTGTAATTCTTTTTCATTTTCACTCAGGATAGCAATGTCATCAGCGAATCGTATCATTCATAACCTTTCACCTCGAATTTTAATCCACTCTTGAAGCTTTCTTTTGTTTCCGTCATTGCTTGTTCGATGTATAGGTTGAGTAGTACGGGCAAAAGAGTAGCGCTCCTGTCTCACACACTTTTTAATCCGAGCACTTAGTTCTTTGTCTTCCAGTCTTATTTTTCGCTGTTGGTTCTTGTACATATTGTATATTACTCATCTTCCCTATAGCCTACCCCTGTTTTTCCCAGAATTTTGGACATCTTGCGCCATTTTACACTCTCGAACGCTTTTTTCCGGTCGACAAATCCTGTGAAGGTGTTTCGATTTTTCTTCAGCCTTGCTTCAATTAGCAGCCGCAACGTCAGAACTGCCTCGCTGGTGTCTTTACCTTTCCCATGGCTAAACTGATCGTCGTATAAGAGATTCTCAATTTTCTTTTCCATCCTTCTATTGTCCTTGTTAGCAACTTGGATGAATGGGTAGTCAAGCTGATTGTGCTCTAATTTTCGCACCTGATGACTCTTGCTAGCTTCGGAGTTGTGTCGATGTTTTTTCTAAAATCTGATATTACATCCTCCGTCTCACTCATTCTAAACACCAACGTGCATATACGTTTTGTTGCAACTTCTCCCAATGATTTTAGAAATAGTGATGGATTTTAATCTGTCCATTCTGTCTTATTTGATCTTAAGTCGTCGAAAACTCCTTTAAATTCTGGTTCTAAAACTTGATCCCTTATCTCTTCTATATAGACACCTATTTCTTCTTCTATCATGTCATCAGGCAAGTCATGCCCCTCGTAGGGACCTTCAATGCACTCTTTCCACCCATCCACTCTCTCCTCTGCATTTAACAGCGGACATCCCATTGCACTCTCAATGTTACCACCCTTGCTTTCAATGTCATCGAAGGTTGTTTTCACTTTCCTTATGTTACGTCAGTCCCTCCTATTGTTATTTCCTTTTCGACTTCTTCACGTTTTTTTTGTAGCCATTCCGCCTTAGTTTCCCTGTACTTCCTAAGTGACTTCTATTTCTGTAACCCACGGGTTCTTCGCAGTTACCTTCTTCGTAACTTCGTTTTTCTTTCCAACTTCTGTGATTACCCTTTTTAGATATGTCCATTCCTCTTTAAGCGAACTGTTTACTGATTTATTCGTTATAACTCCATGTATAGCATCAGAGAACTTCAAGCGTATCTCTTCATTCTTTAGTACTTCTGGATCCGATCTCTTTGTGCATTGATTCTTCCTGACTAGTCTCTTAAACGTCACCCTATTCTTCATCATTAAATTGTGATGTGAATCTCCATCAGTTCCCGTATACGCCTTACATTCTAGTATCTGATTTCAGTATCTCTGGCTTCCAGCCTTTACCAAGTATACCTTCTCCTCTTATGATTCTTGAACAGTATATCCGCTGTTATTAGTTAAATTTATTGGAGTACTCACTTCATTTCCTATCTCATTCCTACTACCAAGCCCACAACCACGTTACAGTCTTCCATGACAGTTAAATTTTTATTTCCCTTTACGTTCTGAATTACCCTTTCAGTACCCTCATACACTTTATCCTTTCATCTTCAGCTTGCGACGTCGGCAAGTACATCTGAATTATTTTGTCGGTATTCGTTTGCCATCGATTCTGATGAGGGCAAGCCTATTACTGAATTGTTCTCAGTAGTTCACTCTCTGCTCCACCTTCCTATTCATAACAAATTCTACTCCCAATATATAATTTTCTGCTGCTGTTAATATTACCCTCTACTCGTCTGACCAGAAGATCTTGTCTTTTTTTCATTTCACATCACTGGTCCCTACTGTATCTAGATTGAACCTTAGCGTTTCTCTTTTCAGATGCGTAGGCCTACGCTAAACCTGAAGAACACCACAGAAGCTGAAAACTGTAGAAAACAGATTCACATTTACGTGGCATTGCGTGGAAATTACAGTCAGTTAATATATAGAAATACTGTTGTCTGAGTCAACGGACAGAGTACGTCTATGTAACAGTACTATAGATCAAAAGCCGCACTAGAAGAATCCTGAACAGCTGTTGAATGAACAAACAGACTTCATTTACTTTCCACTTCTTGGTACTACCAAAAACTGACTTTCTGCCGTTATTCGTTAAATTTCGATCGACTAAAAAATCGATTAACCAGAAGTTTTTCAACGTTTAGTATATTTAGCGTTGTTTAGTATCTTAAGCGTTAGCAATTAATTTCCTTGTATTTTGTAAATTGTTTGGTTTGTTTTGTATTCACAATAACTTCTTTGCCAGAAACGCTAGAGGTGTGGTAATATACTGAAAATTAGATTGTATTTGGAAAAAAAATAAGTATTGAGATTAGGTGGATCTGGGAGGCTGTGAAGGCTCTGGTGCAGTCTACCTTGTTGCCAGATTTCCCCTCTGTCTCCTGCCCCCTTCAAAATGGTTCAAATGGCTCTGAGCACTATGGGTCTTAACTTCAGAGGTCATCAGGCCCCTAGAACTTAGAACTGCTTAGACCTAACTAACCTAAGGACAACGCACACATCCATGCCTGAGGCAGGATTCGAACCTGCGACCGTAGCGGTCGCGCGTGCCCCCTTCCTCTCACCCTATGATATCATCGATGATATCACGCATTGCGGCCAAACTGTTCCCCACCCCATTCTTCTAGCACAGGCTAACTGCCCTGTGTATAAAACGCCGTATAATTCAATATAGCCAGATTTTTCTCCCCTTCTATGACGTCATTGCGGTGGTAGGGAAGCTGTTCAAGGTCAAATACGACGGAAAACTAAAAAAAAAAAAAAAGAATTACAAAATTATGCAGTGTCCTGTAAGTTGAAAATCGAAGATTGCAGACCTGTGGAATACGAACACAGTGTCCTGTACGTTGCAAATCGAAGATTGCAGACCTGTGGAATACGAACACAGCCCTATGACGTCAGAATTCAAGATCTATGTTCCTGGGATACCATGGCAGCTCATGACGTCAGAATCCAAGATTGCGATCTTTTCACTGCTGATAGAAATAACATCAGCGAATCTTATAACTGGTGTCCTTCCACCCTGAACTTTAATCTCGCGTCTCAACGTCTCATTCCAGACGAGTGTAACCCTAATGATTGGGTGGTAAAGTAGTTATGCAGTACGCGTAGGTGTGTGAGCAGCAATCGCCGACATAGTGTAACTGAGGCGGAATAAGGGAACCAGCTCGCATTCGCCAAGGCAGATGGAAAAGCGCCTTAAAAACCACCCACAGGCTGGTCGGCTCACCGGAGCTCGACACTAATCCCTCGGACGGATTCGTGCCGGGTACCGGCACGTCTTCCCGCTCGGGAAGCAGTGCTTTAGACCGCGCGGCTAACGGGCGGGCGACGTAACCTTAGTTTAAACTTAGCAGCACACGTGAGCAATACTAGAACACACTAAGATTTCCATCAGTTTCCAATACAAATAAATGCATGAATTTGAAACAAATCGCTTACATAAAAACTTAAACAATGTCACATTACACATAGCCGGAGCCAAAGCAGTTACACGCAGTCATTTAAAATACAATCTCAAGCCAGTTCTCAGCCATGCTGCCAATGCAAACGCAGAAGGAAGCAATTACACTGCTTGGATCCACAGTTCGGAACAGTAATGCCTTCGCTTCCAGAAGATCGCTTTCGTTCTCCGCACATATGGCTTTAATGGACAAACGTAAGGCGCCAAAAATATGTTCAGCCTGTCTGCCAACGTGCGACCAAAATACGGCACGACAACTAGGATAGAGACCACTGCGAAATGCTCCCAGCCCCCACAGTCCGTGGAGCTACCGCCGGCGTGCAAGATGCCCAGCAGCGCACACTTCCTCTCAAACGGTCTTGCGAAGCTCGGTGCACTCGCCTCATTGCCACTACACCGACAACCCTCTCTCGCTTACCTCCCGTCACCGGAGCGCCACCTAGCAATACGGCGCGGCAGTGAACCGAAGATGAGCAAGCAGGGATGGATCGACTCGAAACGAGCCGCCTCGGCTCACATACAAGTGACGTACAAACCAGGAGAATTACTGAGGTGTGTAATAATCTTTCAGAAGGATGTCTTTGTTGTATAAGAAAACACGGTTAGGTAACTGAGACATTCTTGGTATGGAGAAGATGGTGATTTGATCTGATTTTCGGGAAACAAACGCACTGTGACACCCATAAACACATGCCACCCTATTTTGTTGGCCACAGTCTTTCGTATAACCTTTCTGTGGTCTGTAGCTTTTTCTCCAAGTTCCGACAGCACCTCGCTACAAATATGAGATATAGAATCCCAACGATCAAAACTTTGGTCGGACGTATGTATCTTATCAAGCACGAAATTTTTAAGCACGTTGTTTCTCAGCATACAGGTTTCAAACATAGGAATTATGCAGCCAATCGGTCGAAAATAACTGTTTGGTACAATTGACCAACGTTTCGACACTTGCTAAGGGTGTCTTCGTCAGTATGAAATTTTGAGTAACCGTAGTATTACATTGCGAGAAAGCAAACAGATGCTATTCCTGGCTAGGAATACGTGACAAGGCTGAAACGTGTTTTACTTTATTTTTGGCTGTAGCATGGCTGTTTTAAATTCTGACCATTGCTTTCTCGCAGTGTTATTTTAAAGTTTCTCAAAATTTCGTTCTGATTCACACATCCTTCATAGGTGTCGATACCTAGGTCAATTGTACCAAACAGTTATTTGCAAACAGTTGGCTGTGTAATTCCTACGTTTGGCAGCCACGAAAGAGTTAATTGTGACCTTGAACGAACGCGCTACAAATCTTACAGTTGAAACTATTAAAATTTGTAGCTGATCCGTTATTTTGTGGTGACCCTGAATATGCAATGTGTTGGGACTTGAGATGTTAATGTCACTAGTTCGCTTCCAAACGTGTCGACTGCTTCTGCCGAAAACAGATTTTTCAAGTGAATGAGGCAATGGATTGTTGTCGGTTCTCATACAATCCTTGACGTATGATGGATTTCTTTTTAAACCTCTGATCGGTAACTAAATTGAAACGACAATGAAAATACTGTGCAGCTTTGTGCAGATGTGTTGCGTAGTGTGTCTAGTGCGTCCATCTACTGCGTCATGTCACGCTTTTCGGTTACGGGCGCACAAGCCTAGGTAAAGATGCCTAGAGAATAGTATCTTCCGCCAAATAGAAATATCTGCTTAGCGGTTTCGCCTGATTTCATGTTTCCCACATAAATTAACTGTCGCGTATTTCCTTCCTCATAACAATTCGCAGCTAAATACTGCAGGAACAACAAAGAAGTTCCTGCAGCATTTTTAATGCGGGACTTAGTTCCCTCAGATTTTCATGATTGGCCGAATGATCCACTTTAGGTGGGTGCAGAATTTTGGTACAGACAAGAAGCTGCGGACCAGCATTGGGAATTGGCGAAAAGCACAGACAGCTGCCTTCTACGATGAGGGTATTGGAATGTTTGTACCACATTACGACAAATGTGTAATTCAGAGTGGCTACTATGGGGAGAAGCAGATGGAAGGTGTAGATAATTGTTGTAAATAGAAGATTTTTGAAGAATGAAAATTTTCACTCTGCCTTTTCAGTCTGTCAGTAAGTTTCAAAACACTTTTTTTTTCACAGTGATTTACATTTTCTACCAACAAAAGGTTGAAAGAAGTAGCCCTCGTATTTCAGCCGATTTCACACCATATCACTCAACTGCATTCTTGTACGCTGCTTGACATCCTCTGTTTCCTCTAAAACGTCGAAGGCTATGTCAGGTTTCTGAAAAGGATCTTACCAGGAGAAGGTAAAGGCCAACACAAGGGCTGTGGTGTGGAAGGTAACAGCAACACCAATCATAAGAAAAAAAAATATCTAACTTCTGGTAAGCTTAATTTGATCTAGCAATCTTACCTAAGTGATTGCATTTATGATAATTAAATGTTAAGAATGACAAAAAAATTATCTCACTCAGTTGGAACAAAATGAGATGTATTTAAAATAATGATCTCTTTGAAAAAAGTAAAAATAATTATCTCCTTAAAGAAGATAAAAATTTGCTTAAACGCCCTGTATCATTAAGGTAATCAACGCATGGAACTTCTAGGAATTCCCTGAATTCGTGTCAAAACTTAAGGCTAACAAATACGACGCTAACAAAATGACTGATTCAATTTATAACATCGAGAATGCAATACGGTCAGACACTTTATTTCTCAAGATACACAACAGGCTAAAATCGTAGAACCAACATTCAATAACTGGCTAGTAATAATTTACAGAGATTAAAACGTGATCAAAAGAATTTCGTGCACTCGCACAGAATATAAGAAAATACTGCTAGCCACACACTTAAATACAATTCAGTTAGCAATTAACCCAGTCACTTTAACAGAAACTTTTAAAGCTACTAACTTTAACACAGCCATTATGTACAGAACTCAGTCCATAATAACCAAAGGTCGAGATGCTAACCCACACTCCTTTGTCACAGCAAGGTCACAAATACGGTTACCGCATCGGGCAGTTTCCTTCCTCCAACTGATCGTCCCAGACATTCGGGCCACCGTAAACAACTTGAAATGCTTGCCTTTCAAAATGGAGGGAAAGGAGACCAATTACAGGATCCGACAAGTAGTGTACTTACTAGACTAAGTTTATAACGTTACTAAGGAACAATAGTCGGCTACACCGAATGCTTATATTGCTTAAAGGGGCACTTGACATATCAGCACTGACACAAATTTAAACTCCGTAATTTGACAAGAATGAAACCTGAATGTACTAAGTTACTGCCAGTCGGCACTAATAAGGTTCCATGTATGTAATTACAGCAAGCACGACACGGCAAGGGAGCGTTTACAGTTGTGAATCTTAACAGAACAGCCCATGTAATTCAGCTGACCAAGCTATACCACAAAGTCACATGCAGACGTATGCTCGAGCCTACTGCCCTTGTGACACCTTTAACCGCCGAACACAGTTGATAGCATTAAGTTCGATTCATGAGAAACTTCACAACCAACATGTGATCCAACTCGCTGTCGTTGCACTCATATTTGTCCGAAGCACAGCAAGGCTCACCGTTTCCAATCGCCGACTGCCTACGGGCCGGTCAGCACACCCACAGCACTCCTCCAAACTCCCTCTCGCTTCCGCCTCCGCATGCTTCTCCTCATTCGCTCCGCTACCCGGAACATCGACCTCTCGAAAGTCTCGCAAAGGTCGACGAAAAGCGTCCCGTCACACTGAGCGCCACGGCTCCATGTTAAACCGACAATAGCACCCTTTGACCTGTTGGCAGTCAGTTGATAAGTAGTGTTGAACAGCAGCACTCTGAGACAACGTAGTTGAGACTCGTTGAGTGGTGTAGGTATTAAATGTAGTAGAAAATCAAAATCTAGAAAAAGTTCTGTGTCTTGGTCCAGTATATCAGGTGTTACGTGAGAGAGCTTATCTGCAAACTGAATTTAGTGTGCAGGTGACAGAGGTAGTGGAAACCCAAAGTCTGGAAACACTTCTGCATCGTGATCTGATATTCATTCCAATGTGTTGGAAGGTGCATCAGGGAGCATGTCTGCATGCTGGCTTGATTTCTGCTGCTCCTGCTCCAATATATCAGGTATCACATCAGGGAGCTGTCGTGCTGACAGAGAAGAAAAAGAAAAGCCGTCAAAACAAGCTTACATATGAATTTATAGTGAATAACAGTGATAATAACAGACATCGAGAGAGAGGGACAGGTTAATACCTACATTTGACTATGCATGCCATTTTTTCTGTGTGAAGGAAGTAGATCTTTGGCGACACTTCATGATTACGACACTTCATGATTATCAGCCATTCACTAGGGTGTACTGAACGTCTCTACCAAATTCGCATGCTGGGTAAATGGTGACTGCAGCACTAAGGAAAGTGAAACAATTGTTTTGAACTGGCAACGTTGAAAGCTGCATTCGTATACCCAAGTCAGCCATTCTCTATCACCATCTTAAATTCTGACATCATTGGCGATATTCTAGATCACAATCTTGGATTGTGATATTATGAGTGTGCCTTCTTGAACATCCACCTCGAATTTCAAAGTCGGCGACTAGCTTGGTTGTATAAGCGATCTACTTTCACTGCGAAATCGATGGAAAACATTGTAGGATACAGGAAATTTGATAGCCATGTGGAATAAATCGGTTATTGAAAGTTTGTGATCCATAAATAGATCGTATAACTGTTACAACACATGATGTCGGACAGAAATCCATTTGGTAAGAGCATCAAACACTTGTGAAAGTTACAATGAACAGCTTTTAATAGCCTCCACATCAACACAACTGGTATGTAAGTAACGTAGAACATGCCGTGATCTATTCTGTTGCATCTGTCTTAAATCTCTCATGGAACAAAACTGCTTGCAGGCATTCAGTGAATTTTTCAATAAGGTAAGGCGATTTGGTACAATTTCAATGTAATACAAGACAATTTGTTACAATTTTTACACTAATAAGGGGTAATTTATTACAATTTCACCGTGATGTGGGACAATTTGTTACATTTATGCCAAAACATGGCATATTATGTTATAATTTCTCTTCAGTTGGGACAGTTTGTTACGATTTCACTGCAACATGTAGATGATGGGGTGAAGTCATGCGTGAATCGTTCAGTTTATTGCCACATTCCCGATCCCTATGAAATGTCACAGTCCAAGCTTCATCGAAAATGAAGAGTAACTTTCTTATATCCAGAATACCTATGATCTTGAATAGCAATGATTCTCGGAAATATTTCTCTACAGTCAAACATATTTCAGTGTCGACAACCTAGAAGGCTTGCACCGTTTTTCCAGTTCCTCAAGTGTCCGGTCGTTTCACACCTCAGTTCCTGGCACTCTCTTTCATGATTAGCAAATGACCTGCTGCACAAGCTCGCTTGCCGGCCGCTGTGGCCGAGCGGTTATAGGCGCTTCAGTCCGGAACCGTGCTGCAGCTACTGTCGCAGGTTCAAATCCTGCCTCGGGCATGTTTGTGTGTGATGTCCTTAGGTTCGTTAGTTTTAAGTAGTTCTAAGTCTAGGGGACTGATGACCTCAGATGTTAAGTCCCATAGTGCTTAGAGTCATTTGAACCATTTGAACAAGCTCACTTGTTGACGAAGTTATACTGGCATTCGTCAGGAAACGACATAGAAATCCTGTGGCAGCACGAAAGTTCTTAAACTAGAAGTCGCACGACCCCACTCATCGAAAACGACAATGATAACCTTTCACTTATATTTCTCAGCTTCAGATTCATCAGCTTTCACCACTAAAAATATACTGGAAATGTCAGATGTCTATGTATAACGAAAAACACAGTTTGTGTAAGGAATAGCTTAAAATTCACTTACACATGCATTGATAATCTGGAAATTATATGACTTTCTGGTTATAAGAAGGATGTTTTGCCTACATCGGTTGTCAAATTTTCATCCCAGCCAGACACACCCACAGAAAAATCAGTGTTAGTTGAATATTAGTGTCATCCGTCAATCATTAAACCATGAGCGTTTACCGTAGAACATCAGTTGTTTGTCAATAAATTTTGTTAATGTTTACCATTCCCACCTCCCGGTTATCTCATTATCTGTGACTTCGTAGTATTATTAATTAAGAGATATATTCGTTAACTAACTTTTTAAATACTTGGCTTTTAGTTGTTTCTTTACTCTCATTGGGCAGCGTTGTAAAGTTTTATTCCATTGTACAATATACTGTTTTGTGTCTTTTGTTTGTTTACTCTTGGTAAATGTAAGTTTAGCCTGATCCTTTTCCCTGATCATGATTGTTGTGGGTTGGCAAGAGAGCCAACCCGGTACTACTAGAGGAAGCCGAAAGGCACGCGTTTTAGCTCACGCAGGCTGGCGTGAGGTCTGGAACAGGACAAGGAAATTATACTTAGAAAAAACTGACGTAGCTGGTGGAATACTTAACTTTAATCCATAAATGGTGAACGTCGCTCTTGACGGTACGTTTTACAGTATCAATAGTAACTGGTAATGGCGCCTTGCTAGGTCGTAGCAAATGACTATCGTCTCGGCAAATGAGAGCGTATTTTGTCAGTGAACCATCGCTAGCAAAGTCGGTTGTCCAACTGGGGCGAGTGCTAAGAAGTCTCTCTAGACCTGCCGTGTGGCGGCGCTCGGTCTGCAATCACTGACAGTGGCGACACGCGGGTCCGACGTATACTAACGGACCGCGGCCGATTTAAAGGCTACCACCTAGCAAGTGTGGTGTCTGGCGGTGACACCACAATGATTACTACTGTTTTTGAGATAACTGTTGACGTTCTTCATGCGCGTAGTGGAGCGGTAGATGCTCTTAGACTCCTTAGGTCTTTAAACAGATCTGTGCTGAGATCTGATTTAATGTTATTACTTATTATTGTAATGACCCATTTCTGTAGTTTGAACACTGTGTACAATTTATAACCAAAAGTCTAGGGCATTGAGGTCTGGGGAACGAGCAGGTCAAGGTGTGCCCTCCCCCCCACCCCCCTTACCATCGAGCAGTGTGTCAAATATCTACGCACACTGAAATGAAAGTGTGCTGGTGTGCCATCATGCATGAGTCATATTTGTATTTGTTGCTGCAGTGGCACGCCCTCCAGCAAGGTAAGCAATACACTAATGAGAAAGTCAGAATATGCAGCCCAGTTAACCGTTATGGTAGCACGTATGACCCTATTAATTTGTCCTCAAGTATGCCTGGCCATACGTTGGTTGAGAATCGGTATTGATCCCGTCTTTCCTGATTTTCTTGGGGATTTAAATCTACCTATACATGCTGGTTATGGAAATTTGCAACACCCTGCCTCATCAGTAAATAAAATCTTGGATGCGAACAGCGGATCTGCGGCACACTTCGGCAACAGCCGTTGACAGGACCGCCGTCTGCCATGATGATCCTGTGTCCTTAGGCGCTAAACGCGCTGTAGATAACGTGGGTACAGCAGTTGCTCACGAAGTGCTCCCCAGACAAGAGAGGTAGAAATGCCTTCTGCTGCTGGTAATCGTCGTACACTGTTTCCAGGGGTTTCTTCCACAAAACATAGCACACGCTACTCCATCTCAGTCATGCGGACTGTGCGGGGGCTACCACTGTCAGTCTTGCGAGGTGGAAAACTTTTCTGAACAGCTTATCAGAGGGCTCTCTGCGTTGTGAATATTGTCAGCGTAGAGGGCACGGGTTTGCAGGCTATGTTCACTTGTTAAACCGTAGCAGAATATCATATAAACCATTTCACTTGTCAAATAGTAGGCTTCCATTGTTAACAAGTGGTGGAAGAGAGAAAATGTAAATGTAGTACAGCATTTGTTGAAACGTCCCCTTTGAAAAATTTATACATGACTGTGCTTAAACTGACACACAATATTTTTAGCGCTACGCAATCTGACTATCAAAGATCCCTGCAAAAGAATGGCCCTGAGTAACATTAAACTATACCTTTCAGAAATCACTTACCTCACAAAAATCTTCATTACTCGAACTACTGCAATACAGCGAGCGCCACTACTGCCAGCTAAATAAAAGATTCAAACTATGGAAGGCACTAACTACTGATAGGGATAGTTAGCAAATGAAAGATATTAATAGAGAACAAACAATGTATTTACCTTAATAGTCATAATATATATAGCAGTTCATGACAAATTACAAAACTCCGCCATCTCTCTCCCCACATCCACCACTGCTGGCGGCTCACCTCCAACTGCCAACGCTACGCGCTGTTCACATCCAGCTGCCGCTGCCCAACACTACAATGGCAGACAACAATGCAAACTCGCCACAGACTGCACACAGCACAGCCAGTGATTTTCATATAGAGCGCTACGTAACGTTGCCAATAAGAAAACCTAAACAGCCTACTTACATTGTACGTACAAACCGCGCAATTCCGTGTTTGGAAGAAGGTAAAACCCTATGATACGTACTCTGAGGTGACGGTACTGAACAATCAGGCACACAAACATGACGAAAACTAACGTAGCCTACAACTTGAGTCGAACCACACAACTGACTGCAGACCACCTAATGGTAGGTAGAGTACTGTGAGTAAAACATCATAATACCTGCCGACACATTTGACGGACCGCCAATGCAACGACTGTGCTAATATTCATGCAGCCCTCACTACAAATATGTATTTATTTCGGGAAGTCTGCGTTTACGGACCCATGTTTATTGGGCTTATTTTTCTTGTTTCAATGTATTCCACACTTTTTAAACACTCTGTATAACTATAAGGCATTGCCTGTTACACACTGCTGACAAGACTCTAAGGACACGGCATGTTGATGACAATTTCTCTGATAGTGTATCAGTCTTAATTCCACTTTAGATAGTACATTTATATCGATTGCAGTTAAGGTGAATCTCAGAAATGTTGTTCAGGTTACAGTCAATATAAATTCCTAAAAGATTTGTGTTTGCTATACAGTATACTGGATTCTACCTGAACAGATGAGAATCGAAGCATTAGAGATGTAGTGTTAAAGAAGAGTGTTGAAAACTGGGTGGGCTGATAAAGCAAGCAATGATCAGGTTCTCTGCAGAATCGGCTTTAGAACACAGGAAAAACACTGACAAGAAGAAAGTGCAGGAAGATAGAACGTGTGTTAAGACATCAGGGAATAACTTTCAGGAATAGGAGAGTGAGCTTTGTACGGTAAAAACTGCAGAGGAAAACAGAGATTGGAATACAACCAAAAATATTTGGCGACATGGGTTGCAAGTGCTTCTCTGAGAGCGAGAGCTTGACACAGACCAGTCAGGAGACTGATTCCAAGGCGCCACATAAAAAAAATATAGTTGACGCAAGACGCTATATCACTATTTAGAACATTTTTGCTCTCCTCAAAAATGTAAATTTTTGAGAGGATAGTTTTTGGTATGAAGTTATCTTAGCGGAAATGTGGAGACAGTAGAAACATTATTTTATAGATATTTTCGCACTAATTAACGTAAGAATTTTAAATGTAGATAATCTTATTTCTTTCAGAACTTAATATTAATATTCTTGTTTGTGTGATTAACTATATCAGTAAAAATACCACTGCTGAAGTAAAGTAGATACAATAATTAGCAAGGTGCCTTTGGATTGTAACTGGGAAGCATTATCAATTGATGGAACTATAATCTTAATGAATGTATTTATTTTAACAAAACAATATCAATGCTTAGTAAGAATAATAATAATTACACTACTGGGCCATTAAAATTGCTACACCAAGAAGAAATGCAGATGATAAACTGGTATTCATTGGACAAATATATTATACTAGAACTGACATATCATTGCATTTTCACGCAATTTGGGTGCATAGTTCCTGAGAAATCAGTACCCAGAACAACCAACTCTGGCCGTAATAACGGCCTTGATACGCCTGGGCATTGAGTCAAGCAGAGCTTGGATGGCATGTACAGGTACAGCTGCCCGTGCAGCTTCAACGCGATACCACAGTTCATCAAGAGTAGTGACTGGCGTATTGTGACGAGCCAGATGCTCTGCCACCATTGACCAGACGTTTTCAATTGATGAGAGATATGGAGAATGTGCTGGCCAGAGCAGCAGTCGAACTTTTTCTGTATCCAGAAAGGCCCGTACAGGACCTGCAACATGCGGTCGTGCATTATCCTGCTGAAATGTAGGGTTTCGCAGGGATCGAATTAAGGGTAGAGCCACGGGTCTTAACACATCAGAAATGTAACGTCCACTGTTCAAAGTGCCGTCAATGCGAACACGAGGTGACCGAGACGTGTAACCAATGGCACCCTATACCATCACGCCGGGTGATACGCCAGTATGGCGATGACGAATACACGCTTCCAATGTGAGTTCACCGCGATGTCGCCAAACACGGATGCGACCATCATGATGCTGTAAACAGAACCCGGATTCATCCGAATGGTTCAAAGGGCTCTGAGCACTATGGGACTCAACATCTGTGGTCATCTGTCCCCTAGAACTTAGAACTACTTGAACCTAACTAACCTAAGCACATCACACACATCCATGCCCGAGGCAGGATTCGAATCTGCGACCGTAGCAGTCACGCGGTTCCGGGCTGAAGTGCCTAGAACCGCACGGCCACCGCGGCCGGCGGATTCATCCGAAAAAATGACGTTTTGCCATTCGTGCACCCAGGTTCGTCGTTGAGTACACCATCGCAGGCGCTCCTGTCTGTGATGCAGCGTCAAGGGAAACTGCAGCCACGGTCTCTGCGCTGATAGTCTATGCTGCTGCAAACGTCGTTGAACTGTTCGTGCACATGGTTGTTGTCTTGTAAACGTTCCTATCGGTTGACTCAGGGATCGAGACGTGGTTGCACGATCCGTTACAGTCATGCGGATAACATGCCTGTCATCTCGACTGCTAGTGATACGTGGCCGTTGGGATCCAGCACGGCGTTCTGTATTAGCCTCCTGAACCCACCGATTCCATATTCTGCTAACAGTCATTGGATCTTGACCAACGCGAGCAGCAATGTCGCGATACGATAAACCGCAGTCGCGATAGGCTACAATCCGACCTTTATCAAAGTCGGAAACGTGAAGGTAAGCATTTCTCCTCCATACACGAGGCATCACAACAACGTTTCACCGGGCAACGCCGGTCAGTTGCTGTTTGTGTATGTGAAATCGGTTTGAAACCTTCCTCATGTCAGCATGTTGTATGTGTCGCCACCGGTGCCAACCTTGCGTGAATGCTCCGAAAAGCTGATCATTTGCATATCACAGCATCTTCTTCCTGTGGGTTAAATTTCGCGCCTGTAGCACGTCATCTTCGTGGTGTAGCAATTTTAATGGCCATTATTGTTATTGTTACGGAATAAATTAATGTAAAGTTCAGTTAATGACATTTTGTTGTATTCCTGTTATCTTCTGCAAATTCTCTATCTTCCTTGTCTACACTGTAATGTTCCTATCGCGCTTCCATTTGCCAGGCGTTTTACAATCAAAAAGTTTTTTTTTTGGCCACTGGTGATCTGCCACTCTCAACAAATGTCCATACTACTTGAATGATTCTCTTTCAATTGAGCCACTATTTCACTTGCTCATATTCTAGCTTTACGTCAGCATTCGTTTCATTTTTCGATTCTTGATATTCAGGCGCCCCTTCCTACTTAATCCATTTCCACATCGATTAGTCTTACTTTTAGGTCAGCGTTTAAAGTCCATAGGATCGTACAAATTCAATAAATAGCATATACACTCTTGTACTACTGTTGTTAGAAATGTTCTTGTCCCACCAAAAAGGATTCCTACACACTATTACTTTCCTGCTTTGTTGTATTCTGTATTTTACTTCTGTATCACCAGTCCCACTTTCCTCAGTATATGCCTCTAGATTTTACTAAGTGTATCATAATACCTCCATCACTGACATGCAAATTCATAAGGTCAGGATCGTATTCGCCTTTGCTATACATCATTAACGATCGCTGCCATTCCTCCACAGGTGTTCCTGCATCGTCGTCTTCGGACAGCCATTTCTACGTATAAAGCTAGCAAGCTGGGTGGCATACTGCAACCTCGTCTAAAATCTATTGTGACATTAGTAAGTTCTATAACTTCGACCCTGTTTTAATCTGTACCTTAATATCAGTGTACATTTCAACAATAATCTGTAAAAGATAGCCATCGACACCTTCTGTATAGAAAACGTATAATAACTCTATAGACTGCAGTTAGGAATTTTTTCCATTATATTATCACTTTTTACTTTCTATGTATTTGTGAATATGCGGTAGATGCCTTGGGTGAATGACTTCTACAGTGGATGGTCTAACTGGGCTGCTAGTGATCAGAAATACCCTCACCTTTCCACTCTTGGCGTGGTCCCATCAATGTGGCGGGTAGGTACCAGTTGGCTGCCCGACGTCCAGTCATAAAAACAATAATTTTATATGTTCCTTTGAAGTGAGTTTTTAGTATTGGGAATGGAGGGCTGAGTTTATTAACTGACGAGGTTTAGTTGAATATCTTTTTTTGATTTATTGAAACTTTTATTTGCGGCAGGCTCAATAGCCTTACAGGCTACAGTGGAGATTCCGTCGTGGCTGCGGGACCGCTTGGAAGGCGATGTCGATCTACACCGATCTGCCAATAATGCCTCCGGACACCTCCCTGTAACTGATATCGGTGTAAGAAATACGGCTCAGTCAAGTAACCAACCTCTGAAATACGCCTGGCAACACAATATGTAAGATAAATATTGAATGATAAGGCAACTTTATACCAAGAAGGGATTTTACGTTTAAAAATTCACAAATGCAATGTTAACAAAATTGCATAGCCTTTAAAAAAACTTTCTAACATCCATAGACTCTCATTTAACAGAAATTGTGAAAATTGACTTTACATGTTACCATATTCGTAAGATTAAACTTTTATCATGTGATAGTACACACTCAAATTTTGATGATTAATGTTAATGCTTAATATCCGTTTTTTAACAGTCTTGTGCCATAAAATAATAAAAGTCAACTGAATTCACATTTTGTTTAGCTCGTCCTTGTCGACAAGAATCTCTCCATAATAACAAATTGTTACATATGTAACAACTAATGAATTCTGGTCACCAATCACCACCTGACACAACAAATGACACAGAACCTTCGGTGTCGACTGCACCACCCTAACTGTACGACTTACACGCAACACTCATTACACGCCAAAGCATCAGCAGACGAAGCAAGTCATAACTCGCGGAGAGGAATTTTAATAACTTAGTGCGCCTTAAGATTTATTCTAAAGCAGGCCAGCATACAGCCCTATATTTTCATCGCTATCACTTACGCTAGATAACTAATAAGTACTGTAGCCTAAGGGCTCATAGTGAACCCCATCAAACTTTAGAATTAGCTGGCAGCCCTATTAAGCGCAAAAAGAATGGGACAGACAGACCAAAAACTTAAAAATTGATCGTGCTCGCTTAGTTAAAATACTGAATGAACGTTAATGGTTTAGAAGTTGTACTAGGGTCTGAACTGTACTCGTGGCAACTATTTATTTACAGCTCGTACAAAATAGATACATGTTTCAAATTTTTACTAACTTTCAGAGTAGTCACCAGCATTGTGTATAGCCCGTTGCCAGCGATGTGGTAGTCGTAGGATACTCTTAGCAGTGAGAGTTGTGTTCACAGTTCGAGAGGCGCGGTCTATTGCCTGACGAATTTGTTGTAGTTCTGAAGCGAATGCCGTGAAGTGTTTCCTTCAGTTTAGAAATCGAGTTGAACTTACGAGGGCTTAAGCCAGACGAGTGCAGTAGGTGATATAGCACTTAGCAGCCCCATCAGTCAAACAAATCAGTAACAGCTTGCTGTTGTCCTGCAAAATGGTAGTCAGGTCCTGCAGAAAGTGTCATCTCTTATGTCTTCATACTGTTCATTTTTGGAACACAACCTACGACCAGCTTAGAGAGAGAAGTGATGACACTTCCTGCAGGACCTGACCATTATTTTGCAGGACAATCCTCAAGCACGTACAGTGCAAGTTGTTACTGATTCGAGGGCGAGCGGTTCTAGGCGCTTCAGCCTGGAACCGCGCGACAGCTACGATCGCATGTTCGAATCCTGCCTCGGGCATGGATGAGTGTGATGCCCTTAGGTTAGTTATGTTTAAGAAGTTCTAAGTTCTAGGGGACTGATGACCTCAGATGTTAAGTCCCATAGTGCTCAGAGCCATTTGTTACTGATTTGCTTGACTGAGGGGCCTACTAAGTGCTATACCACCTACTGCACTCGCCTGACTTAAGCCCTCGTAAGTTCAACTCGATTTCTAAACCGAAGGAAACACTTCACGGCATTCGCTTCAGAACTGCTACAAATTCGTTAGGCAATAGACCGCGCTGCTCCAACTGTCAACACAACTGGCACTGCTAAGAGTATCCTACGACTTCCACATCGCTGGCAACAATGCTGGTAACTAGTCTGAAGGTCAGTAAAACTTTGAAACACGTATCTTTTTTGTACGAGGTCTAAATAAATAGTTTCCACTATTAAAGTTCCAACACTCGTGCAACTTCATCTTAAGACAAGTCACTAGTCGTTCAGTTCACCCGAAACTGTGAAGTACATGAAGTGATCCAAATGTAACCTCGTCGAAAATCGGTAGACGTTTTCATTGTCATCCGTCATCTCGCCGCTTTGATGATGTATGGCATGAATTCCTCTCTTGTGCCAGGCTCTTTATCTGAGGGCTGCTCGTGCACCCAGTATCCTGAATTATTTTTCCAGTCTCTATCTAGTCCTAAGGTTTATACCACCTGCAGGTGTCTCAAGTACCACGGACGTTATTCCTTGATATCGTAACATAAATCTTATTCTCTCGTTCTTCTTACCAATGTTTTCCACATGTTTCTCTTCTCACATATTCTTACAGCACACCTCATCCCCAACGTCCTTCTACAGCAACATATCTCAGACGCTTCGAATCTCTTCTTCTCTGGTTCTTTCCCCCTATTTTCCCACTGTGCATGATTCACTTCCACACAATGTTCAATTCCTAAAATGTATTCTAAGAAATTATCTTCCCAAATTAAGGCCGACGTTAGTAGTGTGGTACAGGCGGCGAAAGAAACCTCACATCAGGCTGCGCTGTTGCTAGCACTCAACACTAGGCGCCTATAGAGCTGCGACAACACTGAACTGTTGCCATGGCTTTTGTTAAACAGCGTAACTTGAAGGGGTTAAAGTAGGCGTGCGAAGCAGCCCCGTCAGACCCACTGCAACTGTCAACGATCTTCTTTCTTTGATGCTACTGCAAAGGACCATGTCCCCCTTTCTGGTTTCGCGACGTGTTATTTTGTTTCCAAGGTAGCAGATTTCATTCATTTCTTCTACTTCATAGTCCTCATGTTGATGTGATTATCGTTAAACTCGTTTCTGCTATTTGATATTATTTTCGTCTTTCTTCCGTTTACTCTCAGACCATAGTGTATGCTCATTATACTGTTCATTCCAGTCACAGGTCTTGCAGTCCTGGCCGTATTTAACTGCGGATAACAAAGTTATTGGCAAATATTATCATTGATATTCTTTCACTCTGAATTTAAATCCTATCCCTGCACCTTTCTTTTATTTCTTTCATTCCTTCTTCGATATTTGGGTCGAACAGTAGAGGCAAAAGACTGCATCGCTCTTTCCATATTTGCTCTTTCCTCTCTATTTAACATTGAACTCCTTCTTTCACTCTTAATTTTGGCACCTTCTAATTTCTATGAATGTTATGACTTTTCTACTGAAACGTCCCCTTAGAAAAATTATTGAATTACTGTGCTGATAAACCTCTTACATTATTTGATTTTCAATCAGCTGAGCAAAACTTAACGTACTCAGACATTACTCTCTTATTCTGATCAACACTAAACTGACACACAATATTTTTAGTGCAACGCAATCTGACTTTCAATAATCCCTACAAAAGAATGGCCCTGACTAACAATAACCTATACCTTTCACAAATCACTTGCCTCACAAAAATCTTCGTTACTCGAACTACTGCAATACAGCGAGCGCCACTACTGCCAGCTAAATAAAAGATTCAAACTACTGAAGGCACTAACTACTGATAGGCATAGTTAGCAAATGAAAGATTTTGATAGAGAACAAACAATGTATTTACGTTAATAGTGTTCAAAAGTCATAATATATATATCAGTTCATGATATCCAGTATTACATATCTACTCTTTCTGATGGACACATGTCCAGATCGTCCGTTCTGAAAATTCCGCCATCTCTCTCCCCACATCCACCACTGCTGGCGGCTCACCTCCAACAGCGCAACGCTACGCGCTGTTAACAGCCAACTGCCCAACACTACAATAGCAAATTCCAACAATGCCACCCAGCCACAGACTCCACACAGCACAGCCAGTGATTTTCATACAGAGCGCTACGTGGTGGTGGCGTTACCAATATGAGAACCTAAACAGTCTACTTACACTACTGCTGAATATGCGCTTCCGATGACGATTCCTTTCTTGATTGTTCTATGTCTTTCCTGCAACTATATTGACCTTTTTTCTATATCTACATATACATGAGTACCCTGCAATTCACACTTAAGTGCCTGGCAGAGAGTACGTCTAACCACTTTCACAGTTTTTCTCTACCGTTCCACTCTCTAAGAAGGCTCGCGAGAAATCTTCCCATGCAAGCTCTGTTTCCTCATATTTTATTACAATGACCGTTTCTCTATATGTAAGTGGGTGTGAACAAAATATATTCGCATTCGGAGGAGAACGCTGGGGGTTATTTCGTGGATAGATCTCCATGCAACCATAAACGCCTTTGTTTTAAAGATTGCCCCACAACTCGTATCTGTTACACTCCGTTCATTTACAATTACTTTAATTCGTAAGTGACTTACAATGCTGTGTTTTTGTATTTTTCTGAATATTTTTGTATTTCCTTCTTTTGTTCACCAACTGAAGTGTTTCGTCTGTTACCCATGGTTTCTGTCCCGTAACCTTCCTTGCACTTATATTTGTCTGTCCAATTTCTATGAGAACCGTTTAAGAAACAGCCATTCTTCTGCAAATGAACTGCCTATTTTAGTACTCATTATCGTAGTATCCTTAGAGATCTTAAATCGTACCTCACCTTTTCTCATTTCTTCAAAAATGGTTCAAATGGCTCTGAGAACTATGGGACTTAACTTCTAAGGCCATCAGTTCTCTAGAACTTAGAACTACTTAAACCTAACTAACCTAAGGACATGACACACATCCATGCCCGCGGCAGGATTCGAACCTGCGACCGTAGCGGTCGCGACTCGAACTTGGGTCTTCTTGCTTGCTAGCCAGACATACTAATCGTTACACGACCAGAGCGCTATGGTTACCATTGCTGCACGAACTACCGAAATTGAGTGCCCTCCCCAACACAAACTCCAATTCATATCTTCTGCTAATTTTCCCTTAAATTGTCACTATTGCCATGGCTCTCCGACACTGGAATAGCACCCCAGCGTTGGACGTAACGGGAAAGTTCTCATAGGTGATCTTATAGATCTTATAATTATATAATGTAAGGGAAAATAAACAGAAGATACGACTTAAGTTTGTGTTGGGGAGGGCACTCAATTTGGGTAGTTCGTGCAGGAATGTTAACAATAGTGTTCTGGTGGTGTAATGGTTAGTATTTTTGCCTAGCAAGCAAGAAAACACAGGTTCGAGTCCTGGCTTGAGCACAAATTTCAATTCATTTCTTCTGTTTCAATCACTATCGTAGAGAAAAGAGACTTAGATGCCTCAGGGAAAAAATACAAGATCTATAAGATCACTTGAGTTTCCTTCTGCCTGTCCACCAACAATGTCGTATGGTGACATGTACCGCTGGGAGTTTGTTGGATTATAACTCATTCAGTTGGTATGTTCACTAAAATGGATCATTTTTGTTGGATATCTTGGTGTTTTATTTGTTGTTTTATGTAAAGCAGTTCAGATTTTGTAATTTCCCTTTATTTTAGCAGTGAAGATGGCTATTTATGATTAAATCTGGATATACAAGAATAATAGAAATTCAATGTGATTGCGACTGATTGCTGTGTTCCCATCTTTCTTTATAGCAAAGACAATGCTTGAGCGGCCCCGAACATTCCCATGGAGACGGTGGAGAAGTATTGATAGACACGTTTCAAGGCAAGAGGAATTCAAAACTGCCACAGCGACTAGCTGATAAGGGGTACGCGTATACAGGTAAGATAGCTATAGAGAAACATGTCAGATACCACAGATGAATGTAATAAAGTTACCGACAAGTAAATGAGTGTACATAATATACCGGGTGATCAAAAAGTCAGTATAAATTTGAAAACAGAATAAATCACGGAATAATGTAGACAGAGAAGTACAAATTGACACACATGCTTGGAATGACATGGGGTTTTATTAGAACCAAAAAAATACAAACGTTCAAAAAATGTCCGACATATGGCGCTTTATCTGATCAGAATAGCAATAATTAGCATAACAAAGTTAGACAAAGGAAAGATGATGTTCTTTGCAGTAAATGCTCAATATGTCCACCAACATTCCTCAACAATAGCTGTAGTCAAGAAATAATGTTGTGAACAGCACTGTAAAACATGTCCGGAGTTATGGTGAGGCATTGGCGTCGGATGTTGTCTTTCAGCATCCCTAAAGATGTCGGTCGATCACGATACACTTGCGACTTCAGGTAATCCCAAAGCAATAATCGCACGGACTGAGGTCTGGGGACCTGGGAGGCCAACCATGACGAAAGTGTCGGCTGAGCACACGATCATCACCAAACGAAGCGCGCAAGAGGTCTTTCACGCGTCTATCAATATGGGGTGGAGCGCCATCCTGCATAAACATCGTTTATCAGCCAGGCTGGGGACGATGCGATTCTGTAACATATCGGCGTACTTCTCACCCGTCACGGTAGCAGTTACAAAACCAGAATCAGGCATTTCGTCGAAGAAAAAAGACCCGATAAAGATAGATGTGGTAAATCCAACCCATACCGTGACTTTCTCGTCGTGCAATGGAGTTCTAGAATTTTTGGTAGCCCAATTTCTGCAGTTGTGGGCATTGATAGACCCTCGGAGCGTGAAATGAGCTTCGTCGGTCCACAACACGTTACTCAACTAATCGTCATCTTCCGCCAGCTTTTGAAACGCGCACACCGCGATTACCCTCCGCTTCACTAAATCGATCAGGTAACAGTTCATGATGCCGATGGATTTTGTACGGATAGCATCGGAGGGTACGCCTCAGTGTCAACCAAACAGTAGTGTATGGAATGCCGATGCGACGTGCGACTGCATGAGCGCTGACTTCCCCGTGCGTAGACTAACCCGCTACAGTCTCCATTTCTTCCTGAACTGTCTCAGCAGCATTACGCCTTGTGCTCGGTCGGCCACTAGGGGTCTATCGACTAAACAACCCGTGGCTTCGAACTTCGAAATCATTCTCGCCACAGCTTCATTTGTCAACAGACCTTTACCCGTTCGAATCCCCTTCCTATGGCGATAGGATCGTAACGCTGAACTAGCACATTCCCCATTCTGATAATACAGCTTCACTAAAAGTGCCTTTTCAGGTAACGTCAACATGCTGCGACTGCTGGCGCTTCTGATTCTCTCTCACATTACAGCTCCTTTTATACACGATTGTCATGCGCAGACACTAACGTTTTGCTGTCCAGCGCCATCCGTCGGACATTTTGTAAACTTTGTTTTTTTTTGTTCTAATAAAACCCCATGTCATTCCGAGCATGTGTGTCAATTTTTACCTCTCTATCTACATTATTCCGTGGTTTATTAAGTTTTCAAATATATACTGACTTTTTGATCACCTGGTATGTTACATGAAAGGAAGCATTGCGACAGAAACGTTTCACGTTATCGACCTGTGTTGAGCCGTTGTATTTTACGTTTCAGATTTTCTAGTTTCCCTAACACATTCAGTCTTCTAACATTCGACACTACTGCCTGTGTAATATTACCCATTCCTTCCATGTTCAACGTTGCCATTCAAAATTTTAATTATGGCTGGAATAAAAACCGGGATCCATGACTTATGGATTACCTAGTCCAAGATGCTAATCCTAGGCCATAGCGCTACTGTAAGAAGAAACTGCCAAATCCTGTCTGCAACCGTCAGGGAGGTCGAACGTTCAGAGGAGTCAGTGAAGTTCTTGGACGATGTTAGCTGCCTCCCGGTCGCGCGCCACTCGAGTAGCCGATATCAGGTTATGGCGACCTACTTGACGAGCTGTTTCAGCTCCTGAACTTCTGGTGGCGTTGTGTGGAGGCAGATGGGGGTCACGAATAGCAGGGCGAGGCCAGGCACGCGCGACCCGCTGACCCGCGCCGCGCCTCGCCTCGCTGCTGGGCTAGGCACTGGCTGGCCGTCCCTCTGAGGAGCGCGCATCCTCCGAGACCACACTGCTACGTGCTCGCCGACACACGCCTCCGTCTCTCGCTGCGGTGGCAGCAGAAGCCCAACACGATTCCACCGCCTACCAACGAGGGGAGCGGACAGTATCACGAGATATTTGTTGCACTTCTCAAACAGAAAGCCTTCTGCAATGTATGAGGTGCTCCCAAAAAGTATCAGGAATATTTGATTTCTCCAGTTGAATTAGTCCGCTTCACCCGATTTTTCTTTGGTGTGTTGGTAAACACGTTTGAAAGCAAGATCGTAAGAGATGGAAAAGAGCCACCGTGGTACAACAGCCGAACTAGAAAACTGCTACGGAAGCAAAGGGAAGCTCACAGCATAGCCAAAGCCTTGCAGACAAACAAAAATTACACGAAGCGAAATGTAGTGTGAGGAGGGCTATGCGGAGGCGTTCAACGAATTCGGAAGTAAAGTTCTATGTACTGAGTTGGCAGAAAATCCTAAGAAATTTTGGTCTTACGTCAAAGCAGTAGGTGGATCAAAACAAAATGTCCAGACACTCTGTGACCAAAGTGTACTGAAACACAGGATGGCAGACTAAAGGCCGAAATATTAAATGTCTTTTTCCAAAGCTGTTTCACAGAGGAAGACTGCACTGTAGTTCCTTCTCTACATTGTCGCACAGATGACAAAATGGTAGATATCGAAATAGATGACAGAGGAATAGAAAAACAATTAAAATTGCTCAAAAGAGGAAAGGCCGCTGGACCTGATGGGATACCAGTTCGATTTTACACAGAGTACGCGAAGGAACTTGCCCCTCTTCTTGCAGCGGTGTACCGTAGGTCTCTATAAGAGCATAGCGTTCCAAAAGATTGGAAAAAGGCACAGGTCATCCCCGTTTTCAAGAAGGGACGTTGAACAGATGTGCAGAACTATAGACCTGTATCTCTAACGTCGATAAGTTGTAGAATTTTGGAACACGTATTACGTTAGAGTATAATGACTTTTCTGGAAACTAGAAATCTACTCTGTAGGACTCAGCATGGGTTTCGAAAAAGACGATCGTGTGAAACCCAGCTCGCGTTATTCGTCCACGAAACTCAAGAGGGCCATAGACATGGGTTCCCATGTGACTTCCGCAAGGCCTTTAATACATTTCCCCACAGTCGTTTAACGAACAAAGTAAGAGCATATGGACTATCAGACCAGATTGAAGAGTTCCTAGATAACAGAACGCAGCGTGTCATTCTCAATAGAGAAGTAAGAGTGATTTCAGGTGTGCCGCAGGGGAGTGCCGTAGGATCGTTGCTATTCACAATATATATAAATGACCTTGTGGATAACATCGGAAGTTAACTCAGGCTTTTTGCGGATGATGCTGTAGTATATCGAGAGGTTGCAACAATGGAAAATTGTACTGAAATGCAGGAGGATCTGCAACGATTGGACGCATGGTGCAGGGAATGGCAGTTGCATCTCAATGTAGACAAGTGTAATGTGTTGCGATTACATAGAAAGGAAGATCCTCTATCAAGTAGCTACAATATAGCAGGTCAGCAATTGGAAGCAGTTAATTCCATAAATTATCTGGGAGTAGGCATTAGGAGTCATTTAAAATGGAATGACCATATATAATCAATCGTCGGTAAAGCAGATGCCAGGCTGAGATTCATTGGAAGAATCATAAGGAAATGCAATCCCAAAACAAAGGAATTAGGTTACAGTACACTTGTTCGCCCACTGCTTGAATACTGCTCACCGGTGTGGGATCCGTACCAGGTAGGGTTGATAGAAGAGATAGAGAAGATCCAACGGAGAGCAGCGCGATTCGTTACTGGATCATTTAATAATCGCGAAAGCGTTCGGAGATTATAGATAAAGTCCAGTGGAAAACTTTGCAAGAGAGACGCTCAGTAGCTCGGTACGGGCTTTTGTTGAAGTTTCGAGAACATACCTTCACCGAGGAGTCAAGCAGTATATCGCTCCTTCCTACGTACATCTCGCGAAGAGACCATGAGGATAAAATCAGAGAGACTAGAGCCCAAACAGAGGCATACCGACAATCTTTCTTTCCATGAACAATACGTGACTGGAATAGAAGGGAGAACCGATAGAGGTACTCAAAGTGCCCTCCGCCACACACCGTGAGGTGGCTTGCGGAGTATGGATGTAGATGTAGATGTAAAAACGTAACTGTGCACTGGTAGCCACACTGGATGTTTGGTGTGTCGTCAGTTGTCATGAAGTTACATGTGTTCTCTTACGAGTGCCGATTATTGATTTGCTTTAAAAATGAATCAGAGAATTTGCATTAAATTTCACTATAAAAACGGAATAAAATGCATCAAAGCGTTAGACATTTCGACTATTGTTTTTGGTCAGTCTTCTATGAGTAAAACAAAGGTTTACGAGTGGTGTAAGTGTTTCCAAGATGACCGTGAAGAAGATAAAGCTGACAAACGTCCTGGACGCACCAGCGCATCAACAACCGATGAAAATGTAGAAAAAGTGAAAGAATGATTATGAACGATCGCCGAATCATATTTAGAGAAGTTGCTGATAATGTTGGCGTATTAATTGGCACATTTGTGTATGCAACGTGTGACAGCAAAATTTGTGCTAAATTTGTTGACTTTCGGGTAAAAGTAGCGGCGAATTGAAGTTACTCAGCAGTCACTACATGTAATAAACAACGATTCAGAGGGATTGAAACTTGTCATAATAGGTGACGAAACATGGGTGTACTCGTATGACGTCGAAACTAAGGCGAAATTGCCCCAGTGGAGGCATTCTAGATCGCCAACGTTGAAAAAGCTCGGCAAGTGCGTTTTAATGTGAAGGTTCTCCTCATTTTTTGCTTCGATTTTAACGGGACAGGTGCTTTTGCCAAAGGGTCAATCAATCAATAAGGAGAAATACCTACACGTTCGACGCCGTTTGTAGGAAGCAATCCAAAAAAAAAGAAAGAAAAAGAAAAAAAGGCCTGGATTGGAGGCGAAACAAATTATGGATTTTGTAGCACGATAATGCACCTGCTCACGCTTCACCGTTTGTTCGTGAATTTTTGGCGAAAACAAAAATGTGATGACGAACCAGCCTCCATATTCGTCAGGTATGGCACGTGTGACATTTTCTGTTTGCAAAAATAAAGAGAATCTTAAAGCATCGCCGTTTTAAATGCTTAGATGAGATTAAAAGCGCATCGCTGAAAGAGCTGAGTTTCGGGGGTTGGAAGAAGCGCTGGCATAAGTGTATAATATCTAACGGGGACGACTTCGAAGGGGATAACATTAATGTAGATGAATAAATATGATTCCTTCCAAAAGATGAAAATTCTCGATACTTTTTGACCGTACTTCGTAAGCTTGAGTACGAAGCACACCGTTTCTAGAACTCTGAAGCTACAGCACAGACACATACGCATAGTCCACAATATCTGAAAAACAAAAGGGGGTGGACTATAATGGACGGTCAAAAAAAATTAATTTTCACTAATAACTGTCCAGATACTTTTCATTATAAAGTGTAGGGAAGAGAAGTAAAAAGGCGTATAATGACATGCATTGACATCAAAATCGGGGGCGTCAATCAGTAGAAAAAGTGAAAGAATTCCCTATAGAATGCCTCACTCCTCCTCTATTTCAAAAGTTAGCAGCAGTTGCAAATACAATTAAAGGCA
Source organism: Schistocerca cancellata (assembly GCF_023864275.1). Classification (NCBI taxonomy): domain Eukaryota; kingdom Metazoa; phylum Arthropoda; class Insecta; order Orthoptera; family Acrididae; genus Schistocerca; species Schistocerca cancellata. Next base: position 136,461,620 of record NC_064628.1, read on the forward strand.
GTCGAAGTTAGTTAGTTGCGGTGGTGAGAGGGGAGAGGGGGGGGGGGGGCAAGGAAGAACTCAGACATAGGTAAACAAGTGAATATTAAGAGCTCTGTAGCGAGGATAGATGGAGAGGTGTGGATGAGTGGCTCATTGCTGGAGGTGAAATGAGATGTAGACGATTTGTTCCTAAGACCCTTTATTTCGATTCATAAAGGAAAGTGGAGAAGCATGTCTGCAGCAGGCAGGCGGCAGGCGGGCGACGATGTACCGCAGACCTGAGTGCGTCGCGTCGAAGTTGTAGCTTCATACTTTATAGAGTTCCAGTTCCAGTCTGAAAACTCTACAGAAGGAGAACTACTTCTCAGATTGGCGTCAGTTTTCAACAGCATCTTACTAAGGCAGGGGAAAACGCCACGAAAAAATAATTACGAAAATTTACCAATAGATGGAGCAGTAACGGTCAGAATATGCACACCAACAGACACGCGGCTGTTCCTCAGTTTCCGTCCGGGACGCCTAACGTCATTTTTTCCATGAACGATCGCTCACTGCTGGTACAGCTCTTTTACAAGAACGGTGATTGTGCGCCACTTGCCCAACAGAAGTTCCGAATACTCAAGGGTATGAAAAAATGCATTGGTCCGATGTCTGCTGAGGGTCTGGAGGAAATTATTACAAAATTAAAAAAAAAAATGGAAATGAGTGTACAGCATCGTTGGCCGGGAGGCTCCTATTCGGGGAAGTTCGGCCGCCAAGTGAAGTCTTATGTCATTCGACACCACTTTAGGCGACTTGCGCGCCGGTGATGAGGATAAACTGATGATGAGAACAACGCAACACCCAGTCCCTGAGTGGAGAAAATCTCCAACCCAGCCGAGAATCCAACCTGGGACCACTTGCATAGGAGGCGAGCACGTTACCACCCAGCTAAGCACGCGGACAATTCGAAAAGACTGGTTCTTTTGTAGTGCAGTGCGGCAAAGGGAGGAAAGCAGTTCATCCGACGTATGTTAAAGAGGCGGCGACAGCATTGCAAGAGGGGTTCTGCAGTGGTATGCAAATACGCAGTGCTCAGTGAATTGCCCGTACGTTGGGCTTGCCTGCGAGCATGATGCATAAAATCTTACGAAACATCCTGCATTGCTGTCCATGCAAAATCACCCACGTTGAGGAGTTGATTCCTGCAGACCTGTCAGCATGACAAATGTTCGCTCTGGAATTTCTTGATCGCAGGGAAATTCACAATGAATGACCAATTGTACTGACGAAAGCCATTTCCATCTCAAAGGCCATGTCAATATACAGAATTGCACAATATGGGCGACGGAAAATCCGCACACACATGAACGGGTCCCACTTCATTCTGCTAAAGTTACTGAGTGGTGTGTGTTGGCGGCATCGTTTATCGCAGGGCAGTAGTTTATCGATTAGGTGACTCTGCGGATTTTCTACCTCTATCTCTACCGTCATTGGTAAATGCTATGAGAGATTTTTTCTGACCGGCGTGATTCTAACCCTTCAGCAGCATGAAAGAGTGGCTAGGATCATTTTTATACAAGATGTTACCCCTGTGCATATTGCACAGCCAGTGAAGAATTGCCGTCGAGACATTTTGGAATTGATGGAGTTATCATTCGTCATTTACCTACAGCCTGGCAATCCAGATCACCGTCGTTGATCCCTGTGACTTCTTGCTGTGTCGTTATCTGAAAGATGTTGCGTTCAGTTCTCCAATTACGAACGTATGTGTACTGAAGGCATGCATTGCGCAACGCCTTCTGAACGTAACCTCCGAGATACTTCGATCCGTTGTGGAATACGCTGTTTCTCCATTTCAACTTGTGACAGAAAACGGTGGACAGCGTATTAAAAATATCTTGCGCCAGTCTCGCGACAATTAGAAACTGATGTCATTTTGCTTTCTATGCGGTTTTGGCCCCAGGAAAATTAACAACCGACCTCATTTTGCTTTTTAGGCTGTTTTTGGCCTCGGGGCAGTTAAAACTGGTTCTTCCATCGGATGTGGTACTATCTTGCGTGATGGATGGGCTCACTTAACTAATAGCCACAGTTGCTGATTGCGGAACTTTTGTAGCACACAGAGTCAATAGTGCAGACGGCTTAATGAGCAGCTCCTACCAAAGCCCTCGCATTGCCATTCATCTGTCATTTGTAACTGACAACATTTACGTTAAGACGCTCACGGCGTAAAATTTGGTAAAGTTATAGTTAACTTTTTTTGTTCCATGAAGTTTACTCCTGCCTCAGTAATATGCTGTTCAAATTTGAAGTCATTCTAAGATGTAGTTCTGTTTCTAAAGCGTTCTGAAACTCTAAATATGAACACCCAGCAAGTTAGCCATGAAATATACTTCTGCATCGCTCATGAAACTACGAGATCATATAAAAAGTAAAGTAAATGTATATTGATCAACATGTATTATAAAAGCAAGCGTACAATGTGCGTGCCGTTAAACTTATAAACGAGTCCCGATACGATCAACCCCCCTCTATCCCCAATCCATGAAGAAGGTTCCCGCTTTTTCCTGAAGGGCATGCTTTTGAAGATATAAGAGCTGCTAAGTTGCCCCCTCTAGAAATTTCTAGAACATTCCAGAGTATTAGAGAGCATTACACAAAATTCCAGAATGTTCCAAAACGTTCTACAATGATCCGGGATGTTCTGAAATGTACAGGAATAGTCTGGAACATTCGGGAAGTTCCAGAATGTTAGTGAACGTTCCGGAACATTCCAGCCGTGGATTCGAATGTCGGTTTCTTATCAGTGACGACGGGAGGAACCGATAAAAGTAGTGCAATTGAAACGTCCCTTTAGAACATTTTCTGAATTACTGTGCTGATAAACCTCTTACATTATTTGCTTTTCAAACAGCTGAGCAAAACTGAACGTACTCAAACATTCACTAAAGTGACACACAATATTTTTAGCGCAACGCAATCTGATTTTCAAAAATCCCTACAAAAGAATGGCCCTGACTAACATTAACCTATACCTTTCACAAATCACTTACCTCACAAAAATCTTCGTTACTCGAACTACTGCAATACAGCGAGCGCCACTACTGCCAGCTAAATAAAAGATTCAAACTACGGAAGGCATTAACTACTGATAGGCATAGTTAGCAAATGAAAGATGTAATAGAGAACAAACAATGTATTTACCTTAATATTCATAATTGACATCCAGTCTTACAAATTTCAAAACTCCGCCATCTCTCTCCCCACATCCACCACTGATGGCGGCTCACCTCCAACTGCGCAACGCCACGCGCTGTTCACATCCAGCTGCCCAACACTACAATGGCAGACAACAGTGCAAACTAGCCACAGACTGCACACAGCACAGCCAGTGATTTTCATACAGAGAGCGCTACGTGGCGGCGGCGTTACCAATATAAGAACCTAAACAGCCTACTTACATAGCCCCCATGCTCCCCACAAAAAATTTTACAAATTGTTTTGGGCAGTGGCCATTAATGATTTGATAAAATTTTTCATAATTACAATAACAAAGATATCAAATGCACACATTTATTGATACAATGTTGGTCAAAAGCTAAAATTTTCTCACAGTCCATAAAGACAGTCCTGATCATTCATCACAGCAGAACTGCCGTTTCTTTTCTCAAAGTCTGAGCAGTAAAAGACAATGCACACGGAAGTAGTGGATTTCCATGCAGTCTTGAAGAAGTAGTGTTGTCCTTCCAACGGAAAGACAGTGCTGACTCTTGACATGCAGACAGGTAATGGGCCACAACAGAGCAAACCCACAGCAGAGTCATTCGACGTTTTGAAGAATATTCAAAGCTCTCATAATATCACAATGGGTCCGAAAAAAAATATGAACAGTTCATAAAGTACAGACAAAATACAATTTCGTAAGTGTGAAGTTATCCAACGGTGTAATTACGTAAACATCTGTCACTGCCGTAGTAAAAAAGTTTGTCTCTCTCAGTTAAATGATCAGATAGCTATGTAATTTATGTGTTAGAGGAATATGGCACCGATGTGTAAAGTTGTATAAGCAAATACCATATTAGCTAGGGCTCCTTGTGCTTGCCAAACACATGATACACAAAGTAAGCGTGTATCCCCCTGAGGATTAATGTAATTATACCCTCAGGTATTACAGATTACAGCAATGGAATGAAATGTATCACGGAAAACTTTCTTTGTAATTCAAAAATCTTAAAAAATAAATGATTTAAGTACAAAATTAATCACTCAAATACGTGTACTGTAGCGCTAAACTGTGCGTCTTCTTGTAAGATAATCTCTGTGGAAGTGTCGTATTTATCGTCCTCCGAAAGCTAAGTTCTGCAAAAGTCATTGTACTTACCTCATGATAAACAAAAGTGAAATGCTTTGCGTATAGATATCTTAGTTATTACGCTTATTGTTGTGATGATGAAAGTACTGTGCTGTAACGTATTGTTGTGCTACTGAAAAGGCTGTCTCCTTGTAGCTATACCACAAAAGTTACTACTAAAACATGTTTTACTTTACAGAAGAATTCAGAAAAACTGTGCAGATATAAAACAGAAACACCGCAAAAGCAACATTGTAAATTGTCACTCATTAGTAGCGTCATGATAAAATCGTGTAGCTGTCACATAAACTAACCACTGTGTCATCTGGTATCTCACAGAAAGTACTTTAAATCCAGAATGTATTTTCAAGTAAACCAAAATGTTGCATTAAAATCTCATTACCAGTACTGGTGAATGTTCTAAGTATGTGAGCCTTATAGTCATTACGTAATCGTGCAACTAACAAGCAAGAATGTACAAATAACAACATTGTGTCGTCTGTTCGCAATAACAATGCATTCGCAATTACTTGTCTAAGTTACCTATGTTCTTGACTGGATAGTTAGTTAGCTTTAAAACATAGTTGCATGTTAACAGTTTGTAAGTGTGACAAAGAGTACTAGTAACGTGAAGTGAAAAATTTTATAGCAAAGACTAAATTAAAAAACAGTTTATCTCTCAATAAACGGTTTTACATGTGAGATGTGGTGTAACCCTTTGCTCTTCTCAGTACGCAGAGTTTCAACTTGAATGCAATTATCATGCAGTATTTGTCCGTAAAGAATACTGGAATTTTGCTCAAGGTTAGCGTCAATGTTATTTTTCCCTGAGCCAGCGGGCGCACATGGCTGCCTGCAGTGCGAGTCATTGTCTGTTCCTTTGTTGGCACGCGTCGTTATTGGGATTAGGAGACCTAGCTTCTACAAATTCACGTTGTCGAAAGTGCCATGCTCTGTTTGAATCCCGCCAGTTCTGATGGAATTCAGGTCTGTCGTTCTGTTGGTAGTTTACATAGTTTCTTGTTTGTCGGTCATGTGGTGGAGAATTTCTCCCGGAATCGTAACTGCGCGCTGAACTGTTGCGTCTGAAGTTATTCTGTCTCCCTTGGTTTCCATGTTGTCTGTTCCTATGGTTATCTCTGTCATATTCATAGTTACGGAAGTGCGATCTTTCTCTGTAACTATTACTCTGCCAGTGGTTGTCGTATGGGTGGTGTCTGTTTTGTTCATGATTTGTGTTGTGAGAATAGCCTTGTCGTGTCCAGTTATTATTTCTTTCATCGTGGAATTGCGACGGATGTGACCTGTAGTGATTGTTTTCCTGTTTTCGCATCCCGCGGCTGTCTGTGTCAATTTCTAATTCTTGTAAGAGTCCCTGAAAAGCTTCAATGTCGTCTTTGCAACGTCCTGCTAAAATAATTTGTCGTAAATGTTCAGGCAGTTCGATTAAGCAAATACAGATGAGTTCTGAGGGGCTGTATGGGTTTGACAGGTACTGATTCTTGTGCAACATGTCTTCAAAATATTTCACAAGACTGGAAAATTCAGATTGTTCGAAATGTTTCATCATTATGATGCTATGTTTTACTCGGTCTTGTGTAGCTTGAGACCAATATGTTGAGAGGAACGCATGGTAAAATTCTCCTTCACTGTGACAATCGTGAATGACCGATCGCATTCTTACAGCTGGTTCATTCTCCAAGTAGCCACACATAAATTCTAACCTGTGCTCCAATGAGCAGTTGGGAGGAAAACAATGAGAGAATTGATGGAGCCACGCTTGTGGATGAATGTCGTTGGCAGAATTCTTAAACGTTTTGAATTTACGTGTAGTAATGAACAGCTTATAGTCAAAATCATCGTGTCGGTGAGTAGCATATCAGTCATTGTTACGTCGTGTCGGCGGTTCCATCTCAAAATTCGGTGTACCTTGCCAATTTCTTTCATAATTTCCGAAGTGCCCTGTGTTATTATTTTGTGGATGTTCCGTATTTCTATGTCCCTCTTCCCATATTGGAGCGCGAGTGTCCTCTGAAATATGTAATTCATGTATTACCTGTGTCAGCTGATCTTGTACTTCCCGGATTTCTCTTTGGTGTTGTGTATTAACTTGATTCTGATTTTGTTTGAATTTACTAATTTGTTCGCACTCTTCTGTGTCAGTGATGGCTACAGGTCTTGTGCCATTCAGATCATCATCTACCTTTGCAGATAAGTTAGTGAACTGATCCGAAAGTTCGGCTACTTTCTCCGATAGTGTACTTATTTCCTCAGTATGTTTTTCTGAACCAAGTTTCAGAGTGTCCATTTGTGTTGAAATCGTATCTACTGTGTCCTTTAAGTTTTCTTGAGTTTTTGCAAGTTGCGTAACCGAATCGGCAGATGCAACTGAGTCAATTTTAGCTTGCAAGGTGTCGTGATTTTCATGAACAATAGTTTGGAGTTCTTTTATGGCTGCTTCGTGATTCTGTAATGCATTTTCATGATGCGAAAAAATAGGTTGGAAATGCTCACAAATTTGTGTTTTTACGTCATTACAGACTTTTTGACATTTTGATTCGATTTTATGTAACTCAGTAGTTAAATCTTCACGTGTTTGTTCAAGCTTATGTTCCACTGAGTCTAACTTTTGAAGCTTTTGTTCCATTGTGTCTAACTTTTGAAGATTTTGTTCCATTGTGTCTAACTGTTGCTGTGTTTGTCTCTCATTTTGTTCCATTGTGTCTAATTTTTGAAGATTTTGTTCCATTGTGTCTATCTTTTGAAGCCTTTGTCCCATTTGTTGCATTAACTGTAATAACAGTGCACTGGTGTCTGAAACATGTTCCTCAGTGCTTTTCGGCAGTGAATTTGCACCGGCAACATTCACATTTTGACGAGCAGAAAATGTGTCTTGACTTATTTGAGAAAACGGTGAGGACCCAAAACCTGAATCTACAGTATCTGCGAAATTGTGTCCTGTCATTTTGGGTTCCTGAGGCGAGCTGTTGCCGACCGATCGATCGATAATGCTTCCCTGTTCACTACCTGTTTCACTGTCTACACCATTATTTGACGCCCGCTCCATTTCCCTATGCACAGTTACCAAATTACTACTTTGAATATTAGTTAATTCATTACATGGTGGCGTTAACACACTGCTTTCGTCTTCACTGTCATTTCTCAGTTTACTTTGGAGCCTAGTATTACGTTTTTCACAGGCCATTATTGTCACAATATTTCACACAACACAGAAAAACACAATTTGAAGAGCAACAATAAGAGAACACATTAACATAGCACTGAAAATAATATCTCGTTAATTGCAAGCGCAGCTGTGAAATACTTGGTGCAAATCTACATGCATGCCACAACTGTTTTACTGTACAACAATGAAAGACTGCAACTACAAAGGAGATTCTCTCTACAATTACGCACTAGCAACAAACGAAATCTACACTAATTACAAAAACTACAAGAAAAAATCAGAAGATTCCAGTGAGGTATCCTCGGCTAAGGGTCGACATATGAAACGTCCCCTTAGAAAAATTGTACAAGAGTGTGCTTATCCTGACACACAATATTTTTAGCGAAACGCAATCTGACTTTCAAAAATCCCTACAAAAGAATGGCCCTGACTAACATTAACCTATACCTTTCACAGATCACTTACCTCACAAAAATCTTCATTACTCGAACTACTGCAATACAGCGAGCGCCACTACTGCGAGCTAAATAAAAGATTCAAACTACGGAAGGCACTAACTACTGATAGGCATAGTTAGGAAATGAAAGATTGTGATAGAGAACAAACAATGTATTTACCTTAATATTCATAATTGACATCCAGTTGCGACCGAACCGCTGAATCTTTCCATCAGTAAAAGTGGTATGTTCTCCACTGACTCGGTTGTTTTAACCCCCTCCACTGACGGAATGACCCACTTCCCAATTCCGTATGTATAAAACCAATACGGACTTGTAGCTGTCACGCCTTTGCGCTTACTGCTACATATTTTAACTGTAAATAGCTCAGTCCCAATGGTAAGAGGCAGTAGTGAATTCACGTAGTTAATATTTGAATCCAGCACAGCTGCCACAAGCTCAGCTCACTTTTACTCCACTCCTACCCTCGCCATTGCACCACATTAACTAGGTGCTACGTGGACCTTGCTAAATCCACTTGCGTATACATTTTTGACCGTTACTCGCCAGTATTTACCTAATGATTAGTACACTCCGAACCGGACTATTTACCTAAGAGCTGTGATGATTGAACGGGTTCGATCCACGGCCTACAGTGCCCTACAGTTCACTCGGTAACACTGCCTACCTGACCCACTTAACTTGGTAGTGAGCTTATGTATCCAATCACCACTGCTAGCAGCAGTGGATAATCCTATCAGCACGACGAGAGCAGCAGACTTACCGTCGAAACCTCCTGAAAATACTTATAACTACGGTCGCCAGCTCTGAAGGAGCAAAAGAATAAATCAATTTTTGGCTCGTTTCAAAGTGAAATGGCTTGAGTTGAATTTAAACTTAATTCTGAATATTACTATTTCTGATCATTCTAGATGATTCTACAAAGCAAATACTCTCTCAATTTCTGTGAGTTGGCTTGGTAATTACTACCAAGACAGGTTATGCAACTTCGGTTAACAAAATTCTATCCTTCAACTTATTTATTAATTTGGATATTACTCTTTGGACCATTGATACAGAATTAGTTAAGTGACTTTACTTGAAAGGTTGCTCAGAACAATTTAAGTAACTATAAATAGGCGACTCATTCTGGTGTGACCATTGCTCTTTTCCACATTCTTATACGCTAAAGTATTCTACAACCAAAAGAATTGTAAATGAAAGAGGCGATGGTGGCCTCAGTCTGATTTCACTATACTATGTTTGAGGTTACTACACTTTACAATGAACAACATGCGTCGTAATTTTACTCATTACTATATTCTGTCCTCTGCACTTGCATAAAAGAAAACTGGTATTCTCCTTTTACATGTATACAAAGTTCGACTTAACAATTGCAAGCAGTCTTGCCTTGGGTAGACGTGTCGGTGCTGGTGGTGAGATGCCGGTGGCTAACGCAGCTCTTCACGCCTCATGCCCTTAATGGCGGCTGGAACTATGAGCTGTAGCACTCGTATAAGCTACTGCTCGTCCGCCATAAAATCTGGGCACAGGAACTCTTACAATCAGCCCCAGTGGCATAGAGGCGGCTTCAACAACCATTCGTCGCGTTTTACTCCAAAAAGAGGCGACGATATTCGCCTCTTCGCTGTTGCACAATCACTTTTGTGTGAGCACAGTTACGCACGTCCGATCACGTCAACACTCCCCAGGCCATTCCATTGTTCAGTCCCTGTGTCTCCAGCTACCCCTAGCTACGCTCGTATCACCAAGAGTGGGGGAGTTCCCCTACCACCTTTTTACCGAAATCATTTAGTATTTAAGAATATTTATATTTACTACCCTGGAGTCCATTCCAGTCATAATAATTTACTACTAGCGCTTTACAGCATTAAATTATACAGTAATAACTTATAATTACCAAGAAAAAGAATACATTTGACTCCGAGAGCTTAGTGCGTTGTCTGACAGGCAGCGCTAATTCCCAGTTTCGCCAATAGATGGCATCAGGGTGCACTCCCTGGCAGTCTCACACAAGCGCGCCTGTTTCCGACGCGCGGGCTCCAAATTACTGTCAGCCCACCATCATTTCAGTTCCGTTACACAGTCTTACAAATTTCAAAACTCCGCCATCTCTCTCCCCACATCCACCACTGCTGGCGGCTCACCTCCAACTGCGCAACGCCACGCGCTGTTCACATCCAGCTGCCCAACACTACAATGGCAGACAACAATGCAAACTAGCCACAGACTGCACACAGCACAGCCAGTGATTTTCATACAGAGAGCGCTACGTGGCGGCGGCGTTACCAATATAATAACCTAAACAGCCTACTTACACAATGAGTAAATAAAAACAAACAGTGAAGACTGTTAAAGAGATACAGTGTCTGAATATAAATCGAAAGTAAAGTGTGTAAAGTGTACTTAGTGTATTTGTCAAAATTCGTTTGATTTATACGAGGCTAAGTCAATTATTATCCCCCAAGTAATAATAAAATTTTATTGTACTCTAATAGGAAGCTTACAAGAACATCATGTATCGACATGGTCTACTTGCTTCTCAACGAACTTGGTCCATCGTTATACAAGCTTCCTGATGCCCTCATAAAAGAAGGTTCTCGGTTGAAATGCGAACATAGAATGCACCGCTTCTTTCACTGCTTCGTCCGAGCCAAATCGACAGCCCCTTAATGCCTGTTTCAGTGGACCAAGCAAGTGATAATCAGAAGGGGCAACATCGGACATGGAGGATGATCCAGTACTTCAAATTTGAGTTTCTGGAGCGTTTCAGCAGTGTGGGCAACAGTATGAGGACGGGCATTATCGTGCAACAACACAACACCTTTTGACACCAATCCTCGGCGTTTGCTTCGAATTGCAGGCTTTAGCCTCGCAGTGAACATCTCACTGTAACGCACACTGTTGTTGTGCCCCTTTCCCCGTAATGCTCCAGTACTGGGCCTTGTGCTTCCCAAAAAACCGTAAACATCAGTTTTCCTATGGACGATTGGGTCTTGAACTTTTCTTTGTACGGCGAATTTGGATATTTCCACTCCATATTCTGCCATTTACTCTCCGGCTCGTAATGATGGATCCATGTTTCTTCAACAGTAGTGATCGCCTGTCTAAGAAGTTGTCCCCTTCGTTACCATAGCGATCCAAATGTTTTTCGTAGATGTCCAAGCGCGTTTGTTTATGCAACTGTGTGTGTTGTTTTGGGACCCATCTTGCATAAACTTTATGAAACCCAAGTCTGTCGTGGATGGTTTCGTAGGCAGAACCGTGACTAATTTGGAGACGATGTGCCACTTCGTCAATAGTTAATCATCTGTCTAAGAGAATCATTTCACGTGAACACTCAATGGTTTCTTCATTTGTGGCGGTAAAGGGTCGTCCGGCTCCTTCATCGTGCATAGCACTTCTGCGACCATTTCGGAATTTTTCAATCCATTCGTAGACACTCGGTTGTGGCAAAACACTGTTCCCGCAGTGTACTGAAAGTCTTCGATGAATTTCGGCCCCTGATACGCCTTCCGAACACAAAAAACGGACAACTGAACGTTGCTCTCCTTTGGTGCAAACAGGCAGCGGAGCAGCCATGATTAACAGCACGGCAGCGATAACCAAACTAACCTATCAGCTTGAAGATTCCATAGATACAACAATAATTAAGCAAAGCATGCGTCATCAAAGTAAAACGACAGTACTACCAAACTAAACAAAAATATAACTAAATTGCTGATTATAATTGACTTGCCCTCGTATTTTAGACAATGCCCAAATGTAAAAGAGGAGGAGATCTGGCCAGTTCTGAGCTAAAAAGGCGAAAATAAAAAGAACAACGAAAAATCGAAACAGACTAAGAGCGCGAAGCACGTTTCAGTTCCCAACGAACGACAATGAGTACCGTGAGAAGCAGAAGAACCGAAGAGCAACGCAGTGAACGGATTGAAGAATAAAGAATTGCGACTCGGTCTTATAAGAAAATCCTGTGAACTAAGCCAGCCATGAAAATGTCACCCTACGAGAAGCGCGGACGAGGACAATTAAACAGTACAACCTATAGAATGAAAACATTCCACTACGACCCGACGAAAGAATATAACAAACACAAGCACATGGATAACACCTGTCAATTTTGCAACGCGAAAAAAATTCAGTAGAAAAACACTAGGATTCAGTTGCTTGAATGGAAAAATTCGATTACCACCACTGGAAGCACCTCCGCGGAAATTTTTAGATCACATGAGTGGGAAAGCTCCAGAATGAAAACAATTTCTCCAAAGTCTAAAAGCGGGAAACGCCTGCTTCCAAATGACTTGTTTCGGTGTCACTTCGATCAATACCACCAGAGACGAAATCGATTATGTTTTTGCCATCCAAGGACAAATACAGTATATCAGTACATGGGATCATTACGACCGCTAACCAACGAAGACCATAAATTTACGCAGCCACATTTCATCGGAAATGAAGAAAGAGAAGTTGATCAACGTTGCACAGCTATCACTGTATTGAGAGAAGATGTAGTCGAAGATGCACAAAGGATCTTACACAAATACAATCAACTGATTCACATATTCAAAGCAGCAGTAGACCGAATGATTTCTGATGACTATAAAGTTATAATTCGAGTCGACAAAAGACAACTTGGAGAACACGAACGTCGATTTAATACGCCTCAGATAGCCAAAGTCGCCATCGTAATTGTGGACAATGAAGACACAACCCGTGACATAATTGTACAACGAAGAAGAGAAGGGCTACAACGCATTGAACGACACGCCGTTCATATGATGCCCTCCAATTCCATTAATATTTCTGCGCGGAGAGAACGAATATCATTTTAATGTGAAACAAATCCAACCGCAAACGGGCATAGACACAAAAAAAGGCATTTCCAAGCAGTTCTGTTCTTACCGATTTATAAGCAGTGACATTGAAACCTACAATTGCATTCCGCGTATTCCAACAGTTTCTTGTAGATATGTATGCAAAAACAGAATCAGAAAGGATTCCTTGCCTAAGACTGAATCAGAAGAAAGTACGCACGCAGGAGTACACCCATCTTCGAGACGCAATCATAAATGACGGGAACATTGACGACATTGGAACAATGGTAGTCTTACCCTCATCACACATAAGAATTCCGAGACACAAGCTCGAATACACTCAAGATGCCATGACGTACGTAAGAAAATATGGACGACCTGACCTCTTCACAACATTCACATGCAACTCGTCGTGGCCTGAAATCAAAGAACAACTAAGATACGGACAAGCCCTCAGGCCTCGACACGACATAATAGCCGGAGTTTTCTGACAAAAACAAGTGAGATGTATTGAAGTCATCACAGAATATCACATCTTTGGAACCGTTAGATGCTGGACGTACGCAATCAAATGGCAAAAACGAGGACTGGCTCACTCATACAATCTCATACGGCTACACGACAGCGACAAAATCGTCCAAACTGAATTTCCAAATCCAAAAGAATATCCGGAACTGTACGACACAGTAGTAAAAAACAACGTTCGCGGACCATGCAGGTCATTAAATCCCAATTCGCCATATATGAGTGATGGAAAACGCAATAAAATTGTCCAAAATAGTGTTTGGACGACACACAATCCGTAGTTGATGACTATCCCGAATACAGAAGAAGATCACCCAAAAAATGTGACTTCACAGCAAAAATCCATATACAAGGCAGTGATGAACTGGAAATAGATAACCAGTGGTAATACCATATAACAAAATGCTTTCCAAAATATTCCAAGTGCTCATAAAAGTAGAATACCGCAATTCAATGAAATAAATCAAATATGTCTGTGAGTATGTGAAAGAAGGCAGTGACATGACAGTATTTCAAATAGCCAAAGACAGACAACAACAGAACAGAAACGACGAGATCTTCATATACCAAATGGGAAGATACATCAACATGAACAAAGCAGCTTGACGGATTTTCGTTTTACCCATATATGAACACAAACCAGCGGTGCAACATCTAGCAGTACATTTGGAGAATGGACAGACAGTTTATTTCACAAAAGATACCGCCTGAAAAATTGTAAGCAAACCGCCTCAGAACAAAATATTAAGAGCTTTTTACCAACTGTGCCAAACAGATCCATTCACGAAAACATTACATCCGTATCTATTACATGTGGAACACAACAAGAAAAATCTTTCAATGACGAAAACAAGGAATTCCAGTAGAAGATCATCCAGGAATAAAAACTGGCGGATTAAGCCGAGTATATACAGTACATCCGTACAATGATGAAAGTTTCTATCTCCTGATGTAGCTTGTAACGGAACCTATTAAAGACTTTACTTTACTGAAGTATGCGATACCCTCCAAATTCAAACTGTTTAACGAGTATTTATGATTATAGAAAAGTTATTGTGTATGTTAACAATGATTGCATAACATGTCTCCATAAACAGTCAACCCATTAAATTATACTGAATAACTGACCCACACAAAAGTTAATATCACTTGATCACTGATGCAGCAAATGTCATCGCGCAAAAACATTAAGTTCACCTTAAATAATTAATATGAAGTACGAAAAATTGTGGTCAACTCAAGTATTTTGGATCTCCTTAAATAAAAATCACCCAGTGAAACCTATTTGTTCACTAGGACCGTTTTCACTCAGTATTCATGTAAACACTCCTATTTTAGACGAAAACCAATGTAATTCTTAATAATTCATGTTATTTACTTATTTATACAAATTAGAGAAGTCAATTGACAAACTTCTAAAAAATTGCCTGTTTGTAACAAGGAATTATTCTGTCAAGTCAAAAAATCTGTCTGTCATTTTAATAACCTGTTAAATTATGTCACTTGATATAAATTAATAACTTTTCTGCACAAATTACGATAACAGATGTATATGTGACTTATAAACTATATCTCTTTTTAGTAGTTCTTTGACAAGGTTATAAATACAAGCAGCAAGAAGGGTCCGGAGGGCAGTCGGAATGTCACTTTGGTAAAGTGTGTATGTGTGTTATTGTTCAAGGTGTATAAACAATGCAAAGAACATGTAAAAGAAGTACTACTTTGTGTTGTGTCAATGTCTTTGGTGGACAGTGGAATTAAGATGGCCACCAGAGTAATAAATATTTGAAGTTTAAATATTTGTTGGTTTTGCTCATTATTTATCATCAAAAGCACATCAAAATCACGGGACCTCATCATTTTAACCCTAGACAACCAGATTTAGAGCTAGCATCAGCATCGAGACACAGCAGCGATCCAGCAAGCAGCAGCGATTACCACAGTGCAATTTAATGGCGCCAACCTAACATCAAGTGCTAACAAGCTCCGTAAATGAGAATGAAATTGTGTGATGATAGCAATATCTACGGCTAGGTGACCATTAGAAAAGTGGGGGCTCGTCCGGGATCTTTAAGTGCATCGATGATATGGTGCAGCGATAAATTTCGTAAGTGATTAGCACTACAAAAAAGTTTATTTGTGCAGTGTGGCAACAGTGAAAATATTTCAAAGTGAAAAAAACGTGTGTATATGCGACTACGAAAAATTATTATCACACCACTCAGAAGATTAACATCTGGATTATGACAATGGAATTCATCAATCAACCGAATAAAAGTGAAGAAATCCAACAAGGAACACCGACCATGACATCATAGCAGACCTACAGAAAAAAAGCAAAGTATTTTGTTGTTGTTGTCGTTTAACAAAATTAATAGTTAACATGTGTCTATCTGAGAGTGATGAGATCGTAGGAAATGTAATAATTGATCCAGGGGATGGTGAACAATTAAACTTAACAGAGTGGCTAATAGAGTTTGCAACTCAAATAAGCTCGCAACTTAAACAATCGAGTGAACAAGTAAGTTTGAAACTTAAAGAAAACACAGATGGACTGGATAAGTTAAGTTTGAATTTTGACCTATTAAGTACTCATCTCAATGAGAAGTGTGAGGAAATTAAAACTACCCTCAGTAAGGACACTAGAGAACAGTTGATACACTTCAGAAAAGAATTTCAAGTTAAAGTTGAAAGTTTAAATGAAAATGCACAAGCTAACACAGACAGCATTGCTGTCATCAACAACAGAGTAGATACTGAAGTAGAAAGATTAGATCAGAGAATAGACAAAACATCAGAAAACCTTAAACAAGAATACAACCTGTATACCACTAATGTAGATACAAAAGTAGAAAATATACACACCAAATATACACAATTGGAAGACGCAGTTATGTCAAAACAAATGTTTTACAATCAAAATAGAATGTATGAGCATATCCAAGTGAAATGCTTTCATGGTGAAAATCTACACCCTATTGACTTTATTCACCAATGTAAAGATATTTTTGTAGTAGGAAGGTCAGATAACATAAAAATTAAGTTAGTAAAAAGGTTTCTAGAAGGGGAAGCCCTATCCTGGGCAAATGAGAATAATGATTCTTGGAATACTTTTGAAGAGTTTGAAGCTAAATTTATTTGTAAATTTAGGTCACAATCCATACAAGCCAGATTAAAGTCAGAATTTCTAAATGGAGCAGTGTATAGAGGGAAAGTAGGGGGCATGCAAAAGTTTTGCAGAGATCAATTGAAAAAACTTGCTCACTTGAATAACTCTTTTGATATTATGACACAAACTGATGTTTTAAAAAGAAGGTTGCCTGAGAGACTGCAGTGTAAATTGGTCCATGGACCAGATGATTCAATGGAAGAGTTACTGAAATTTGTAGATAGATTAGATAGGGCCTTGGAAAGAGAAAATAACCAAAGTTTTGGTCCTGGCAACAACCAGTATAGGGGGGGGGGGGGGTGGAACAGGAATGTAAATAGAGATTATTATGGGAAGAGAGACTTTGAAAATTCTGGAAATAATGCTCCAAATAGGGGAGATAGGAGATATGAAAATGATTTCAGAAACAATACACAGGAGGGAGGATGGAGGAGAGATAATAGGAATAATAGAAATAGGTATTGGGGAAGAGAACAAGATAGAAGGGGGTTCGTTGAAACTAGTGAACAAAACGACAACTACAAATGGACAGACCGAGGGAAACAGCTGGCAAACGGTGGACAGCCCCACTAGGTGTCCGTAGTTTTGGGGCTAGACAATATTATGACAGGACAACACATAACAAAACTGGAAAAGGAGAGGATACAATGTAGAGAGTAAGTACCATGAAAATACTGATGTTGTTAGAATGAATAAATTAGAATTTTATAAGAGGTTTTGGGATACTATGAGTAAAAGTGATACAGTTAATAAAAACAGTGTTCAAGCACAGGTAGTTAGTGAAAGTGCAGAAGCTGAAGGTATTGCAGAGTTCCATAGTTGGTGTTTTAATGGAGCCAAAGACTCAATTGCTGAGATTCAGATACATATGGGGGAAACTGAAGATGGAGTTGTTGTGGAGAAGGAGGAAGAAGTAATAGAGGGACATTTAAATAATGATCCTAAGTCAAGTGATTTTATGGATGAGAGTGTGGAGGAAGAAATAAAAGTAATTGTAGAATTGAAAAGTGATGATGAGGTAAAGGTAAGTGATGTGACAAATATGGGTAATAATGGGGTTAATTTAAGCGAAATGCAGGCTAGGGAATGTGTATCTGATGACAAGCTATTGCATATTGGGAACTATGAAACACTGATCTATGAGAATGCTAATAATAATAATAATAATAATAATATTAAAGAAAATATAAAGGGATGGAATGTAAATGTATGTTTTCAATAAAAAGGGGAAAGTTTTTAGAAGTTTTGCGGAACAACTATGGAAACTGTATAAACGAAGATGCCTTTTGGAAAGAATTGGCAAAGGTAAGTGCAACCTTGTATCCTATATGGTGGATAAGAATCCGTAGTGGACTTCTTAAAAAATGGGGTGAAAACAGTAGTTTGTCAAGTGGCAACACAGTGTTAAGAGGAACAGATGAAAACAAAGGTTTATATTTAAATGTCAATGCTTTGCAAACATAGAAGGATGTGCCTAAGTGTAGGAAAGAGACATTAGACTTAGGAACTAAAGAAATTGAAAATGATCTATTGTTTGAAAATATTGAAATAGACAAAGATATTGAGCTACATTGCTCATATGTTAAAGTAAACATTGACAAGTGGGAAGGAAGAGTGTTAGTAGACACAGGAAGTCCTGTTTCTGCCATCACTTCTAGACTTAGAGATAAGCTCAGAAATTCCTAACATTTTCCTGAGATGCCAGTTGTTGGAGTAAAAGTGAAAGGAGCTACAGGCAGAGCCAGTAAGGTAGTTAAGAAACAAGTGTTACTTACTTTTAAAATTGATAACCTAAATTTTGAACATGGATGCTTAGTAGTAGATGACCTGAATGAAAATTTCATTTTAGGTATGGATTGGATATTAAAAGTGAATGCTGCATTTAATTTTGGAGCGAGACAAATGAGTATTATAGAGCCTGTTGCACAACAAAACTGTGTAGTGGATTTGTTAATTTTAAACTGTGGTGACAGCTGTAACCACATTCAATCAGTGTATCATGAAATTGAGGGTGTTTATTAGCCAGATGAGAACTTAGAGGAAGATGCAGAGGGAGAAGAGTTTGATAAGTTAGTAGAGAAAAAACTGGGAGTAGCTGAAAGCCTAAATAGTACACAGAAGGAAAAATTAAGAGAGTTATTATGGGAATTCCACGACATGTTGGACGATAGACCTGGTAGAGTTAAATATTATCAATGTAAATTGCAGTTGAAACCTCATGAACGTTTCTTTATAAAACTGTATGGAATACCATTTGAAAAAGAGATGCTGTGGAATAAGAAATACAAAAAATGGAAAATTGGGAAGTTTTAGAAAGAAGTTGCAGTGCCTATAACAACCCATTGGTCATTGTATAAAAGGGAGACAATAGCGTTAGGATTGTATTGGACTCCAGATATCATCAGAGAAAACGACCACCCAGAAAGTATAGATGAGCTGTTAGGTAAATTTGAGTGTGTCAAACACATGACAAGCCTAGATCTCACCGCTGGTTTTCATCAAGTTGAACTTAGTCCTGATTCAAGAAAATATACAGCCTTTCTGTATAATGGCAAATGTTATCAGTATACAGTCATGCCATTTGGTCTCAATGTATCAGTTGCAGAATTCATCAGAGCATTAGATTTTGTGCTTGGTCATGGAACTAGTTCAAAATTAACCATTTTTATAGATAACATTTTAATCACTGGGAATACTTGGGAAGAACACCTTGAATTATTAAGGGAGGTATTTATGAAACTCAGAAATTGAGGAATAACATTAGAACTAGAAAAATGTAAATTTGGGGTAGCGGAGTTAAAATATTTGGGACGCATTATTACAGAACAAGGGATTTTGCCAGACAAAGACAAAATAAAAGCCATAGAAAATTTTCCAGCACCTAGAAACAAGAAACAACTCAAATCATTTTTCGGTTTCACCGGATTTTACAGAAAATTCATCAGTAATCAAGCATTAAATGCAGTTTGTTTGTATAACTTGCTTAAGAAAAATGTAGTGTGGGATTGGACACCAGAATGTGAAGATGCTTTTAACAAAATCAAAACGTAACTATATAGCAGCCAACTTCTACATAGACCAGACATGACAAGTCCTTTCTGGCTAGCTACTGACGGCAGCGATAGAAGGTTAGGAGTACATTTATTTCAAGAAAAGGAAGTAAATGGAAAAATAGAACACCGAACAATCGCATTTGCCAGCAGAATTCAGCAAAAACATGAAAAACACTACACAGTGACAGAAAAGGAATTACTAGCTATACATTGGGGTTTTACAAAATTTAGAAATTACCTCTAGGGACATAAAGTAATAGTACAGACAGACCACAAAGCATTAAGCTACCTCCAAGAGTGCAGGTCATACCATAACAGACTCACCAGATGGGCCATATTTCTCCAGCAGTTTGATTACGAAGTGAGGTACATTCAGGGAAAACAAAATGTGGTAGCAGACGCTTCATCAAGAGTACCTTTGGGAAGTGATTTGGAAGGAAGTACTGGGGAAGAGGAGAGAATTTTCAAAATCATGTATCTAAAGGGCATTAAAGAAGAAAAGGAAATACAAAAAATCTGTAACGACATTAGGAGGTATCAGAACCACAATGAAAACTGGAAACTAGTCAAAAGTTACATAGGAAAAACTGGGGGAGAAAAGGTAGTAGCATACTATAAAGTACCCAAGGGGATTCTATTCAGAAGACCTAAACCGGATTTAGACTATTGGAAACTGTGTTGGCCTGAGCAACAAATAGATACGCACATTACTTACGTACATGAAAGCTTTGGCCACTGTGTCAACACTAAGTGTATTCAAAAAATACAGGAGAACATTTATTTTTACAACATTAGCAAAAGAGTAAAGAAAAAGTTATCAACATGTGACAGACGTCAGAGGGTAAAAGTGACTAACCAAACAACCAGGGGAATAATGCAGAACATATTACCCACAAATAAACTCGATCTCACTGCAACCGACATCTACGGATCGTTACCCAAGACAAGGGGGGGGGGAGGTTACAGTTATATTTATGTCATGGTAGACATCTTCTCCAAATTTATAAAGCTTTATCCCTTAAGGAAAGCTACCAGCAAACAGATAGTTTCAAAAATTACAAGTAATTTTTTCAACATTGTGGGAAAACCAAAGGCAATACTTTCAGACAATGGGTCTCAGTTCACCTCTAAATACTGGAAAACGTTTATTGAAGACACGGGAATAAAACACATTTTAATATATGCTTACCACCCATCAAGCAACCCAGCTAAGAGATACATGAGAGAGATTGGAAGACTCTGCAGAACCTACTGTAGCCAGAACCACACTAATCGGTTAGAGTACATAAATAGTTTTGAAGAAATAATGAACAGCTTACAGCACTCTTCCACTGGATTTTCCCCACATGAAATAATGTACAACCAATACCCTGCTAGTTTCTTCACTGAAAACATAGAGTACACACCTTGCAAAATTATGTCACCCCAAGAAAGAGAAGACTGTGTACGGGAAACCATGAAAAAACAAGGGGAATCAAGAAAAGCCGACATGCAGCCAAATGAGAAGCTACACAGTTCAAACCAGGGGACCTTGTACTCGTCAAGACGCAAGAAAAATCAAAATTATTGTCAACCGAACTTAAGAAGTTTTTTGATATTTACATTGGTCCATTTGAAATAAAAGAAAGCCCACATCCTAATGCGTATAGACTTATCTTTCCCAGATCAAGAAGGTATTTTTGATTAAGAAACATCACTGAATTGAAACCATATAAACATGATTAAGCACATTTTCCTTTTTGAATACAGTTACTTACCCATTTTCTGTAAAGCATGTTCCCAGCAAAGATTTTAACTAGGTGTGTCAAATAGCAACTGCCACTCATTCTATAGACCCTGGTAATGTTCCAGATCTATGAGAGAATGTTTTTATATTTTTATTGTCACTATTGAATATTAAATTTTGAAACGTCTTCTTTACTTGCAATGGGCAAATTTAACCATGTACCCAAAGAGGTGACAAACATTTAATACTTTTTTTTGTATTGTTGAATACAGGACATACTTGCACCAAATATAAAAGACAATGAAAAAATTGTTGTGCAAGACCCATCATTTTGTTACTATTCTTTTCTTAGGCATAAGATTTGTGTGCAGTTTTCTACAGCTAATCAGATGTTCACCAAGTTTGATGTTTGTGTTATGTTGTGACCAATTTAAGTGTGCAATTTTGGTATTAATATGTTCTTGTACTATCTTGACTGTGTGTCTCAATGGGAGACAATATTTAAAAAACTTTTTTTTCCAAATGCATATTATATCCATACACGTGACTTGTCTAGTGTTTGTGTGTATATATCATGTCCATACTTATAATTATGTTCTTTGATTTCATTTCCATTATGTGGCTCAAAAAGAACATACAGTTGCAATATTTTCTTATGGGCATATGACCTGTCCATGTATGTAATATATTTATGTTCCTTCTGTTGTCTTGATTATTCTGTGACTCAATGAGAGCTGACTTTGAAATAATTTATATATAATTTTTTATATATCTTAACATCGCATGTGATGTATTTATGTCTGTTTTTGATCATTTTCCATGTGGCTCACTGGGAGCAAAGATTATAAAATTTTTTTTTACTTTCATATATTATTAAATATTTTTATAATGCTGTCATACTTAGAGTCATAACACAAAGTACAATTGAAAAAAACACAACTAAAATATTTGCAGGAAGAAGTCATTTTGAAACGGTGTAACAGTCATTGTATACATACACATTATGCCTAGTAAAACATAAAATTTATTAAAGTAGAACTTTTCCAAATTTTAGCCATTTGACACACTTGTCCTAGTCGGCTAATATCATTAACATTCTGTAAATGATATTACCCGAGGGGGGTATTGTAACAGAACCTTGATATTACCCGAGGGGGGTATTGTAACAGAACCTATTAAATTCTTTACTTTACTGAAGTATGCGATACCCTCCAGATTCAACCTGTATAACGAGTATTTATGATTATAGAAAAGTTATTGTGTATGTTAACAATGATTGCATAACATGTCTCCATAAACAGTCAACCCATTAAATTATACTGAATAACTGACCCACACAAAAGTTAATATCACTTGATCACTGATGCAGCAAATGTCATCGCACAAAAACATTAAGTTCACCTTAAATAATTAATATGAAGTACGAAAAATTGTGGTCAACTCAAGTATTTTGGATCTCCTTAAATAAAAATCACCCAGTGAAACCTATTTGTTCACTAGGACCGTTTTCACTCAGTATTCATGTAAACACTCCTATTTTAGACGAAAACCAATGTAATTCTTAATAATTCATGTTATTTACTTATTTATACAACTTAGAGAAGTCAATTGACAAACTTCTAAAAAACTGCCTGTTTGTAACAAGGAATTATTCTGTCAAGTCAAAAAATCTGTCTGTCATTTTAATAACCTGTTAAATTATGTCACTTGATATAAATTAATAACTTTTCTGCACAAATTACGATAACAGATGTACATGTGACTTATAAACTATATCTCTTTTTAGTAGTTCTTTGACAAGGTTATAAATACAAGCAGCAAGAAGGGTCCGGAGGGCAGTCGGAATGTCACTTTGGTAAAGTGTGTATGTGTGTTATTTTTCGAGGTGTATAAACAATGCAAAGAACATGTAAAAGAAGTACTACTTCGTGTTGTGTCAATGTCTTTGGTGGACAGTGGAATTAAGATGGCCACCAGAGTAATAAATATTTGAAGTTTAAATATTTGTTGGTTTTGCTCATTATTTATCATCAAAAGCACATCAAAATCACGGGACCTCATCATTTTAACCCTAGACAACCAGATTTAGAGCCAGCATCAGCATCGAGACACAGCAGCAATCCAGCAAGCAGCAGCGATTACCACAATGCTATTTAATGGCGCCAACCTAACATCAAGTGCTAACAAGCTCCATAAATGAGAGTGAATTAGTACGATGATAGCAATATCTACGATTAGGCGACCATTACAAGCTGCACGAAATACGGGAACCAACAAGTTTCACACACATCACTACTGTTTACCTTTACCTATGCCAGACATACAGAGAAGCATGCTAACGCTTAGAACTACCGGAAAACGAAACCACTGGGAATTAAAACCACGAGAAGCCTCAATTACAGCCTCAAGTGAACAAATGAGAGACCCATTCGCTATAATTCTATCAACATGTAAACCATCGACTCCAAAACAGCTATTGGACTCCTTCAAAGAGAGTACAAGTGATGACATACTGTACCAGATCCGACAAGCTCATCCTGAACCAACCATCGAATTCAGTGATGACATCTTCAATGAAGAACTCATTCACCTAAAAGATAAATGTTTAGCAATAAACGACCACAACTTAGTACAACTTCGGATGCAAGCACTATGAAAAGATGCTGTCAGTGTGTTAAACTTCCAAATTACTAAGGAAAAAGCTAGAACATCAACGAACTACATCATATATTGCTAACAACAAACCACTCCTCAAAGACAATCAAAAGGAAATTTTCAATGTTATAATGAACCGGACTGACAACAAGACTGGCCGAATTATTTACTTGGATGTACCAGGCGGCACTGGGAAAACGTTCCTAATACATCTGTTGCTGTCAGAAATACTTGCTAAACAACACGTTTCATTTGCACTGGCATCATCCGGCATTGCAGCCACACTTATGGAAGGAGGACGAACTGTCGATTCTGCCCTATAATTACCGTTGAATATAGCTGACGGTCAGTGCCGGTATGTAAAATTTGAAGACCATCTGGACGGAGTGAACCTCTAAAGCAAGCCAGAGTTATCCTCTGGGACGAATTAACAATGTCACGACATGGTATGGGACTTTACCAGACTTGCGAGGAAATTCTGAAGTGATGGGAGGAGCTCTACTCATACTCTCAGGAGATTTTTGACAAACGCTTCCAGCAATCCCCAAGGCAACACCAGTAGATTTGATCAATGCATGCTTAAAAAAAGAATCACATCTTTGGCCGTACAAATACTACGACTAACAAAGGTATGAGACAAATTTGTTAAGGCTTTCGTGGCCACTTGTTGACAAACTGCCTATTGGCTTCTGTCTCGGGTTCTTCGGCCGACGTTCATCTAATGATTTTTCTGACGTTTCGCCAGCACGAGTGGCTGGCATTGTCAAAGCTTCACCGTCCATTGCCGGTGGTGAACTGGAGGCGAGATCGCGGCCGCAGACTGTATGTACCTGGCGCGCCAACGTCCGTGGGCTTCTCCGCGGTCATTTCCGGTGCGGTTCTCCTCTTGCTACCTGCGATGGTCGTTCGCTGCAGTACGGGAAGCCAGGATCCGTTTACCTTAAGGCTTTCCTCTTTCTTGTTGAAACTGTTCGCGTGTTTTTTAATTTCTACAGCTTCTATGAACAAGCGCGTGTGATAGTGCTTCTCTACAGCCAGAACTTCCGTGTCGGCGAATTTTATTACGTGGTCGGTCTCATTCAGTGCGTGCTCTGCCACGGCCGATTTCTCCACCTGCCCCAACCTGCAATGTCGCTTATGCTCTTTGATCCTGGTGTTAATGGATCGTCCAGTCATTCCGACATAAACTTTTCCGCATGTGCAAGGTATACGGTATATTCCCGACATTGCAAGTGGGTCTCTCTTCTCCTTTGCCGATCTAAGACACTCTTTGATCTTCCTTGTCGGTTTGAAAATCGTTTTTACGCCGTGTTTGCGCAATATACGGCCGATTTTGTTCGTCACTCTGGGAATGTATGGCAGAAAGGCCGTACCCGACATTTCTTTTTCTGGTTCCTTACTTCGCCGAGTGTTTGGCTCTGTTACACTTCTAATGTAATTTGTGGAGTACCCATTGCTCCTCAGAACAGTTTCCAGGTGTTGCACTTCTCGTTTGAGGTGTTGAGGCTCACATATTCGTCCTGCTCTCGTTACGAGCGTACTAATCATGCCTCTTTTCTGGCTCGGGTGGTGGTTTGATAGTTTGTGCAGGTATCGGTCCGTGTGTGTCGGTTTTCGATACACGCTGTGTCCCAGGTTTTCGCCGTCCCTTGTGACCAGCACATCTAGAAATGGCAGTTTCTTGTCCTTTTCTACTTCCATGGTAAATGTTATGTTGGCATGGAGGCTGTTCAAGTGTCTCAGGAATTCACCGAGCTGTTCTTCACCATGGCTCCACACCACGAAAGTATCATCGACGTACCTGTACCACACCTTAGGTTTGCAAGTCGCCGAGTCCAGTGCCTGTGCTTCGAATTGTTCCATGAAGAAGTTGGCCACCACTGGACTGAGAGGACTACCCATGGCGACGCCTTCCAGCTGTTCGTAGAAATCGCCATTCCACGTGAAATAGCTCGTGGTGAGACATGCATGGAAGAGCTTTTTGATGTCTTGCGGGAATATGGAACCGATGTGCTCCAGAGCGTCGTTGAGTGGCACTTTCGTAAATAACGAAACAACGTCAAAACTGACCAGGATGTCGTTTGGTGCAAGTTTCAGTTTCTTCAGCTTCTCAATGAAATGTCCTGAGTCCTTAATGTATGTGTCGGTCTTTCCCACGTGTGGCTGGAGCAGGGAGGCCAAGTGTTTCGCCAGTTTATACGTTGGTGAGCCAGGAGCGCTAACGATCGGTCTCAGAGGAACGTTGTTCTTATGGATCTTGGGTAATCCATACAGCCGAGGTGGTAGGGTTTCTGTGTTGCGCAGGTTTCTCTGTATGTCCGCCGGCAGAGAAGACGCCTTGATTAATCGATTCGTATTCCGAGTGATACGCTGCGTCGGATCTGCACTTAGTTTTCGGTACGTCGTCGGATCTAATAGGTCTCGGATCTTTTGCTCATAATCTTCGGTCTTCATTACGACGGTCGCATTCCCCTTATCGGCAGGCAGTACCAATATACTCTTGTCGGCGTTGAGATTCTTAATGGCTTGTACCTCTTCTTTCTTCAGGTTGCAAGCTGGTGGTTTTGCTCGGCGCAGTATCCTGGCTGTTTCAGTGCGTATTTCCTCTGCCCTTTCACAAGGAAGGGTCCGAATGGCTGCTTCGGTGTTGGCAATGATGTCCTCCATAGGTATAGTTCTCGGGATGATAGCGAAATTCCCTCCTTTTTGAAGAACAGACACTTCCTCTTCGGTCAATTTTCGTTCAGTGAGGTTGACCACTGTGCGTGACATGTCGGGAATCGCCTTGTCGGTCTGCTTCCGGCATCTTTCAAACTTTTTCTTTTGCCGCTCGGTGCAGCGCTCGAGTTCGTTCTGCATGCGCCTGTGAGTGATGCTGTCGATCTTGTCCCAGTCGTCTCGATGCATTCTGCTACTTAGTTGATAGAAAATGTCCAGAAGTTCCTGATCCGTTCTTGCCAAGTCTCTCCATGTTGTATGTATTCGCTCACGAAGAAAAGCTCGTTCCATTCTGTCGTAGATACGATGTGCTTGGGCGGTGGTGAAGGTATGAGACTTGAACTATCGAAAGATGAAACAAGAGCACATTTTGCTCAACATCTTTTGCAAATAGGCAAAGGCACCTCTCCTGCTGACCCGGCGACCGACCTCGTTAAACTGAACAGTGATTTCTGCAGCACAGCCACTGCTGAAAACGAAATCATCGACCAAATTTATCCAAATATTGTTCACAACTATACCACAGGATTGGTTACTTTAAAGGGCAATTTTAGCAACGTAATATTACCGACGATATCAACTTTAATATTCGCAAGAAAATTCCCGGTGAAGAGAGAATATACAAATCCTTCTTCTAATAATTTCCGGGTATGCAGCCGGATCCCGTCGACATTCTGCCACGATATTTCGGCCCAGAGACGTCCGGCCATCATCAGGTGAGTACACAACTACTGAAGAGCCCAGGTGCAGTCGCGGTATTTATGCCGAATCTCGCGCATGTGAAATGTACTGGCATCCTACAGCGCATGCGTCAGGTGTTGACATGCGCAGCATAGCCGAGTTGTACGTGCTGCCCTCGGTGGTGGAAATAAAGGTTCATCTAATCATTGAGTATCGAATGACACTGTCGATTCCGCTGTGACTGTATAATTTTAATAACAGGATTCCAATTTTTATCCAGCTGAAAGCCGTTGTTACGATTTATAAGATTATTGGCAAGACGTATTTCCACTGATTCCTTGATTACGGAATCCCAAAAACCGGAAACAATGTAACAAAAATTTTATCCCCGGTTTCCGGTTTTTGGGATTCCGCAATCAAGGAATCAGTGGAAATACGTCTTGCCAATAATCTTATAAATCGTGACAACGGCTTTCAGCTGGATAAAAATTGGAATCCTGTTATTAAAATTATACAGTCACAGCGGAATCGACAGTGTCATTCGATACTCAATGACTAGATGAACCTTTATTTCCACCACCGAGGGCAGCACGTACAACTCGGCTATGCTGCGCATGTCAACACCTGACGCATGCGCTGTAGGATGCCAGTACATTTCACATGCGCGAGATTCGGCATAAATACCGCGACTGCACCTGGGCTCTTCAGTAGTTGTGTACTCACCTGATGATGGCCGGACGTCTCTGGGCCGAAATATCGTGGCAGAATGTCGACGGGATCCGGCTGCATACCCGGAAATTATTAGAAGAAGAAATACGCCGGGAAAATTTCAGAAGTCACAATATACAAATCGATCGACACCATGGTAAACATCGAAGAAAGTGTGAACTTATGTACAGAATTTCTAAATTCTTTGCAAGTACCAGAAATGCCACTACACTGCCTTCGACTTAAAAATGGATCTCCGATCACACTATTCAGAAATCTCAGCTCACCAAAACTATATATTGGAAGAAGGATGATCGTAGAGCTACCGAATAACGTCATCGAAGTCAAAATTATGACTGAAAAGTACAAGGGCACACAATATTTATCGCCAGAATTCTGCTGATGTGTTCAGAACTGCCTTTACAATTTAAAAGACTGCAATTTCCAGACAAATTAGCCTCAGGTTTTCAAATAACAAAGCGCAAGGACAAACTTCAAAATATTGAGGCATCAACCTCAAAGACCGCTACTTCTTTCATAGTCAACTATACGTACCGTGCTCTCGAGTAGGAAATTCGAAAACTTTGTCCTTATACACCACCGATAACAAAATGGAAAATGTTGTACATGAACTTAGAATATGTTTTCAATAATTTTTTATTTCTCATACTTTAAATTTTATGCTTTCATTCCAACTACCACACAATCTCATATCAACTCCCTGAGCGAAGCCAGGTACCCCTGCTAGTAAAACAGTATAACTCTTGCAATAATATACAAATCTATGTTCTGTTTTATTTGTGAAGCATTTGATGTTATTAAAAACAAAGTAGAGTTTTGAGGCCAAAGACTTTTGATAACTGGTTAAGCTTCTAGAAGTGAAAAGAACTCAGAGCAACTGTTTATTAAAAACAGGTGGAAGATTATACTTCACTTTTCTCTCCATATTTAGGGCCCTTTCTCGGCCTACTTTTGTAACTTTAACATCTATGTTTCTGTATAATGTTGCTTCAACTCAGAGAGTATTCTAACAACTAAGTATGTAGAATTAATTTCGTAATACTTACCTTGATTAATTCCCATGCTGATAAAGACAATTTGTTTCTAATGCTGCATTTTGTCAGAGGCTGTGAAGAAAGGGGTGGTGATGAATTGTTCAGTGGCGTAACGACCGATAACATTACGTGTTCTTTCCGTATTTGTCCATTACCGCAAAGCATAATCTCCTCGAGATCAATTTGACGGTCATTGCTTTCAGTTAATTGTGCATATTTTTATCTTAGAATTTTGTTAGGTTGATCGGTTAATTGACATAGATTAATGACGATGGCAATCGCTTCAATGGCTAAGTGTCTCCAGCCTCATAAATAAAATGAATCCGATGGTGAACTGAAGTATTACACTAATGCGTAATTACTTTATTAGCAATTATTCCTTTCTTTTATCTAAAATTTTGGATCAGCTTTACCGTCATTGGGTTTTTTTTCTCTCTCTCGTCTTGGTATTATATTTAAAAATTGCTTTGATAATCATATCCTGTTCCTGCCGTGACTTACTGAGAAAACTTCTATTTAAATCATCTCAGCCCTTACAGAGAGAGAGAGAAACGCTTCAAAGCGTCTCGGACGGGGGCCAGCAGTGTGAGTCTGGCGTTCGCCACACCACAGTAGTGGGTCGAACTGTAGAAGCTTCCTGAAAGCTGATCTCTGTTCCAGGCCCGGCCATTAACCTGCGAAAGTTCGGCGCGGAAACGTCTCCCTGCTGCAGGGCTGCTGTTACGGGAGCAGCCAGGTCGTCGACCGCCACTGCTGGCGTTGCCTGCACTCTGCTCACGTCCCGGCCTGTGGCTCTGTTGAACTCCATTACGTTTCCATCCCGCTTAGGTAAATTCAGCAGCCGGAGTGCTAATCGAAAGTGTAGCTGCAACACAGTAAATGCTTTCTGCGTAATTTTTCCCGTGTTCTTTTTCCGTTTCCCATATCGTACTACATACACTTCCTTGCTCTTGCGGCGCTCACACGTGGAGTTTTTGGTTTCCATATTTGCACTACTTTGCTTCACTCACTGATACCTGAAGTACTTATCTCTTCATTGGTGCCAACAGGAATAAGGTGGACTAGCAGGTTAAAAGAAGTTAAAGTTGGGTATCCGGTAAACTTGCTCCTTTGATACTGATGATATTTATTGTTACAGAATTACACAAGCGGCTGATTTGGTATTTCCTATGGTGAAGGCTCAGAGGCAATGTTTGCTTCTGTATTTTTCACATGGCGGAATAGGTGTTTCATAATGACGTGATGATTTTGCGTAGCTATCTTCCGATGGAAGGAAGCAAGAAGTGTCGGGCTAGCGTGTTTTTCGTGGGTGTTCGATGTAGCATGGCATTGAAGTAAGTTATGTTTTTCTTGGGCAAGATCTCTAAAGATTAATCCTGTAGGCATATCAACGAGTAGGTGATGTTTGATGTTGGCTCAAATGGCTCTGAGCACTATGGGACTTAACTGCTGTGGTCATCAGTCCCCTAGAACTTAGAACTACTTAAACCTAACTAACCTAAGGACATCACAGACATCCATGCCCGTGGCAGTATTCGAACGTGCGACCGTAGCGGTCGCGCGGTTCCAGACTGTAGCGCCTAGAACCGCTCGACCACTCCGGCCGTCGTTTGATGTTGGTGCACCGGTAATGGTGGTAGGGTAACTGGAAGATAGGTAAGTGGAAGGTACGTCTTGAAATGTTGCGTCGTGCGCCATTTGTCAACAAACCCTTGCCTCTGCAGCTCTAGTCGCTGTGCTCCATCGAAATGAGCTTGTTCGTAGTAGGTGTAAATGGCGACTACCACTTTTGCCTCTGAGAATTGCATGTGTGACCACATCGTTTGAAAGAATTCAGTTCCACTTGCAATGACCTCCATAGGGAACTCGATCTCAGAACAAGGTGTACTCATATGACCCAAGTACTGCATATCTGTTTTGTGGGGCAGAAGGTGTGTTGCCCAATTTGCCACTGCAGTAATTCCCTGGTAGAGAGCCGGCCAGGTTGGCCGTTCGGTTCTAGGCACTACAGTCTGGAACCGCGCAACCGCTACGGTCGCAGGTTCGAATCCTGCCTCGGGAATGGATGTGCGTGATGTCCTTAGGTTAGTTAGTTTTAAGTAGTTCTAAGTTCTAGGGGACTGATGACCTCAGAAGTTAAGTTCCATAGTGCTCAGAGCCATTTGAACCCTGGTGGAGAGAAGGGCATATGATTTTCTATCAGGTGAGACCATTAATATTTCCTGTACCCTTTAGAGCTCAGATTTCCGCATGGTTCCTCATGCCGATGATATGGAAGGGATCACACACACACTGGCAATTCTTCCACGTTAACGGTATAAATATCCGAACCTGGTTCCCCTTTGCGTACTGGCGACGCTGGTCATATCACAGAACTGTGGTAAAGATTCTTCCTCTGTTGATGCTAACAATTATGATGGTGCTGGCAACTCGGATCGAACTTTGCGTAGTTCTTCCAAGAATTGTCACAGTGGTAACAGTGTGGTCACTGAAGTGACGAGGAGCGCTTCTGCAGTTTTATGGTTTCAATGTGTTTTTGGCGAGAGTGTGTAACAGCCTTACGAAGGCCAGCTCTGTGTCAAAATTATCCAGAGTACCTGAGAACGGCCAAATCATGATTTACTGTGTCTGCTGTTTCCTGTATGTGGGTCATGAGAGTGGCGGCCATTATACATAACAAGTATAGTTCACTGCGTGTTTTTCGTTTATCGAGATTTGCAACCTGCATGATGTGCAATTCAGCGGCCCCTGGTTCCCTTCCACGTCCGTTTGTACTTCTTGCTACAACGTGTTTGTCTTCTGTGCCCAATATTGTCCTCAGGATTCTGCCACCTTCGTCTAACCAGCCTCTCTTTTGTCAGATTTGAAGGACCAGTTACATGATCTTGCGCACCTGCTTCTGCAAATGTAGTAGACTGATCGTAACAACTGATACGCCCCTCGAGTGTCATGCAGCCAGTCTTGCCTTGCATCACGAATTGCAGTTTCCTAAAAGTACATTCAAGTCGTTGAATTTAAATTTCTGTTGCTACAAGTTAAAATCAGTGTTTAATGTTCAGTGTTATGAAACTCTACGTTCAGCTGTTGAGTGCGCAGTACCCCATCACTCACAGGACGTACCTTGAGAGCGACTGCCATTGTATGTTGTCCGCCCCAGTAGCTGAGTGGTCAGCGTGACGGATTGCCGTCCTCCGGGCCCGGGTTCGATTCCCGGCTGGGTCGGAGATTTTCTCCGCTCAGGGACTGGGTGTTGTGTTGTGTTCATCATCATTTCATCCCCATCCGGCGTGCGGGTCGCCCAATGTGGCGCCGAATGTACTAAGACCTGCGCCAAGGCGGCCGGACCTGCCCCGCGAGGGGCCTCCCGGCCAATGACGCCAAACGCTCATCATCATCATCATTGTATGTTCGCCTAGCAGGCTCTTGTGATGATGCTCTTGTTTTCACATTCCCATTTGCCTTGCATTTGACGACTGGTACTGGAGATGCTACTGTCTACCCTCTGTGAACTAGCCGTGGGTTGGATCTGGACTGAGTCCTACGGGAAAAGGAAACTCCCTGTTAGTTTGTGTGTCCTTCCCACGTCCTAAATGTGTAGGGATGGGTCGGAATAACGGTATTTCTTTCTGCCTCACTAGCCTGGTTTTAGCTTTCTTTTGATTTTTATTGACTTTCCTTCCACCTTCAGAAGGAGCTGTGGTTCGGGTTTGAAGTTACCCAGAGATGTCATGTTGTCTATTTGACAAGGTCTATGGTAAATGAAATGAACTTCATAGTTTCCGCTGTCGGCACATAAGAATTAGTCAAAGCTTAGGCAGCTTTGTATTTTTGTTGTCTGTGCCTTTCAGCTATTCTAGAGCCTTTGTATTCCTCTTTTTAACCTTTTAAGCTTCTAGCAAAATTTCTAATGTAGGATGTACTTTCTCTTGAGAGTGGTTTGCGTAACTGTAAAGGGGAGATCATTTTTGGGTCAAAAACAACGTCATGTGGCGATAAGCCTGTTGTTTCATGGATCTTCCAATTATGCTCTCGTTCTGCGCGTTGTAGAAGAGTGTTATTTAAATAATAATTGAGCATTTTATTACCGTTCTGCGTACCGTTTCAGTCTTCCTATTAATTTGCAACTGTAGCGCTCTAGTTCATAAATTCTTTGTTTATAATAGTCGACACAATTACTTCAATAGCTCGGACATAAATGTAGTGCATTGGTCAGTTGTTACGGCCTCGGGTGTCCTGAATTGCAATATCCATTAGTTTACCACAGACTGTGGCATCATTTCCGCTTGTTGACCTGATGTAGCGGTAATGGCCACAAAATGCGAGAAATGATCGATTATAGTTAATACACAACGATTCATTGCTGGCGTTTGGGCAAAGATACCAGTAACATCCATATTGATCATCTGGAATTGACTATCCACCTGAGATAATCTTTGCAATGGGATTCACTGACGACTCAGATCGGCTGCAGTGACAGTGTACTGCGAGAGAGTTGTTACCTTCAATAATTTGTTTGTAACTATTATTTCCGCTCTGTGTCATTCCCACTTCTGACAATCTGCCATACTGCCGCTATGAAAGCTATTTTCCCAGCTTGGGAGTACGGCTCCTGCAGGCAGAGCACGTCTACTCTCTTCTCCTCCATCACCTTACGCAGCTCCTGCATCACAAGTCAGCTGTTGTGAGTGTTTAGTCGGCCAATAGCTACTTTAGTCATACGGGAATTATGTATGTATTCGATCATCTGGCCAGTTCTTTCTCTAATCACAAGCGATGAGACCATCTGCCAAGACTGCCTGAGTATAGATTGTGTGTAGATCGGGCGTTAGTCGTGCATCCGTACCGAAACGTTTTCATGAAACAGTCATCGTGCACATGGAGTTACAGATATGTGTGTCACGGATACGAAACACGAGATGGAATGGATATAATTGCAACAAAGGCGTTTTTAGTTGCGGCGGGATCATTTTAGGAAAGTTTGATCTTAGCTTTTCTCTTCGAATTGCGAAAATATATTTTTTATATGCGCAGGTCCATAGGGAGAAACAAGTGTCGTAATACAATAACATAAATCAGAATTCCCACGGAAAGATTTAAGTGTTCTCATTTTTAGTTCGCCATTCTATATTGGAATGGCAGAGAAATAGTTTGGTGGTGGTTCGATGAACCCTCTGCCAGGCACTTAGGTGTACATGTAGAGAGATAGAATGAAATTGTTAAACCGATGCTGTTACTGGGAGGAATGACGTCGCTAAAGTTTGTTATTACTTTAGGAATTCCAGTGTTGTCGCGATGTTTACGTTGAGATGGCTCGCTTAATGGTCGCGCTTATCAGAGACGTTATTATAAATAAGTACGTTCCGGATATTCCGTCTCGGCAGCGCCCACCAGAGCGCGGAGCCAGCCACCGGCATTCGGTCGCGGCCGTCAGATACCACAGAGGCGGCTGAAGGCCGCGTCCCCAGCAGACTGCTTCGGTATCTCTGGCTCCAGCCGGCGTATTCAGGACGGGCCGGCGCTGCCTATGCTCGTGGAAATTCAATACGGCAGCCCGAATGAACTGCAGATGGGCCGCCGTGAACAGGGGTGGGCTGAGGTGGCCGTCGGAGGAGGAGGGATGGTTGGGGAGGGACGATGGGGGCGGGAGGGGGAGGGGCCCACGTCGCTAACTGCGTTGCCGCGCCTCCCTGATGAGAGCACGCAGCGCCCGCGTAGCTGCCTGCCTGCCTCCCGGCCCGCGTCTACCCTGAGAGAGGTGTCGGGTCCAGCGCCGCCACGTACCGCCTGACACCTCACACGTCCCCTCCTCGCCGTCGTGCAGATCATAGCGACTCTGTAGACATATAGTGTAGGTTAATTCTTACAAAGCAGAAAACAGTAACCAGCCGCTATTAATACTGCCTTTTATTTAGGCAAATAGCGCCGTTACCGGTTTCGAACTGGAAAGTTCATCATCAGACGGCTGTTCACATGATTTTCAAGATACACTTTACATTATCGTCCGTTTCCGATTTTTATTATTCCACCTTGGCGAAGTATTTTTGGTGTGTGGTTGCCCTACGGTAGAAAACAGTGTTAGAAGCGCACTATGTGAAAGTAACTACCTCCAAACGATGAAATACTGCGTAAATAAATGTGTGAGGTTAAGTGGTTATGGTACTTACGTCGAAAATTCCGCGTGGTTTTGTTGCGAAGTTGCAGGATTGTATTTTTCGAATATTCCAGAACTTATGCAATTGTACAGATGCATAAGCTCTGTATATATTTTGGATTTTTTTTTGGAATATCTTTCGAAATATTTACGCTGTATTTCATCGTTTGGACTTAGTTACTTTCACATAGTGGGCTTCTGTTTTGGAACATGTCCCAGAAAAGGGACACCACATATAGTTTCATCGATGTTATGACTTTGCAGTTGATTTGTTAGCGATCAACACCCGACTGTTACGGAGACGTTACGTGAACTCGAACTGGAATCCCTGGAAGGGAGACGACGTTGTTTTCGCGAAAAAATATTGAGGAAATTTAAAGGAGTGGCATTTGAAGCTGCCCGCACATAGATTCTACTGCCGCTAACATACATTTCACGTAAGGACCACTAAAACAACATAAGAAAAATTAATACGATATTTTGGTGCCTCTGTTACTCTGATTACGATGCAAAGTTCATTTGGACATGCATACATGTCCAAAGGACAGGCACTGTTACGACTACAGCCGTTATTAAGTACATTAAATTTATACGCAATGGCGAATAATGACAACTACCTAGAATGGAATGACGGCAATGAAAATTTGTGCGGGGCCGGGACTCGAAGCCACTCGCAATAAGCCGGAGATCCGGATTCGAGTCACGGTCCGGCACAGATTTTCATTGCCGTCATTCCATTCTGAAGTTGATGATTGTCATTATTCGCAATTGCGTATACGTTTAATCTAAAGAGAAATTAGGTTTCGCACGGAGGTACACAGACAATCGTTATCTCTTCGCTCTATTTCGAAGTGGGACTGGAAAGCAAAAGACTGGTAGTGGTACAAATTACCCTCAGCACGCATCACGCTGTGGCTTGCGGAATATATACGTAGATGCAGATTTAGATCCTCATTTCTTTTATACTCTTTACTGTCAATATCTCCAACTTATCACAGAAATCGCATTTATGCATCGCTGGTTCTGCGACCCATGACTCACTTCCCTATAACAAGACGTCAGTAGCTACGGTTTTTTAAAATTTTAGTTTAGTTTCCAGCCGTATTTTACCTTGGAGTATTTTGTTCGTATTCCGCATGGTGACTGGTATTTGTTTATCTTATTTTCTATACCCTTGACCATACCAGAGCTAAAACCACCCCTTGAGAAATTAAAGCTGGAAACCCACTGAGTTATTATATTTGAACAAGTTGGGTATTTTCCACATCGGACCACGATTTTAGTTTTCTTGGCAGATATACGAACCTTATATTCTCTATTTCCTAAATGATGTAATTCATACATTGCTTTTTGGAGGTCATCATCACTTTCTTCCATAATTATTATTACATCATCTGCAAGGATACGTGTATTAACACGTTTATTTCTATTAATCTCTATGCCTAGGCTTCGCAACCTTTCTCCATTTCCAAATCAAGTTATTTATGTTCCGGCTTAGCGACAAGCGACGGCACGAAGATGAAGAACGCAAGAGCAGAGAAGGCAGTGAGACGACGTGAGCCAATAGCACGCTGACTAGGATGTCACCACGAGAGGAGCGACCAATAGAAGAAGAGGATATAAGCGCCGCTCCTGCCAGCCTCGGTCGGTCACTAGAAGACCGGCGCTGGCAGACCCGGACTAGAAACCACGCAGCAGAAGAGCCGTCATCCTGTTATACTGAGACAAATGCCTTATATTAATTGCTTGTATGGACATCGTCTATAGCGAAGAACATTGATTGTTTGCGTGTCGCCAATCGCTTGCGACATGTTCTTATAAACCAAAGTTAAGTATTGTCAGTGTGCTTTTTTGTAATAAAACCATTAATATGATTCGTTTGAATTGTTATATAGCTATCTGAGAAAGCAGCTTCCTTCAGACACCTTATAAAAGACGAGTGGGCAGGACCCCACATTTTATATACACACTAAATATAGCTTTTTTTAAGTCCCATATTGCTAGTGATTTCTTCAGCATTTTTATTACCAACTTTTTGATTATTGTTTTTGTGGCCTTGTATAAGTTTGATACAGCTTCAGTAAGTTGTATAGGATATCCAGCTTTAGTTATTATGTTCCAAAGTTTTTTTTTCTGTTTACACTGACAAAATGTTTTTAGATGTCGATAAAGGATACATATGTCTCTAAATTGACTTTTAGTCATTTGTCTATAATTCTGTGAGAGAAGTATTTTGAATTTAGTTATACAAGTGCCAGACAGTGACACTGAAAATCACAGATGTGATAATTTGTTTCGCTTTGAAGTCCTCTCTCATGTTTTCTCAACCTAACACAGAAAACTTTTTTGCTCTGGTGAAGCTATACAGGGCAGCAAAGTATTTACAGTTCATTAGAACCAGGTTAGTGTACAGTTAACTGAACTATCCTAATTGTAAACTTACGCCACGCGGGATTATCCGAGCGGTCTTGGGCGCTGCAGTCATGGACTGTGCGGCTGGTCCCGGCGGAAGTTCGAGTCCTCCCTCGGGCATGGGTGTGTGTGTTTGTCCTTAGAATAATTTAGATTAAGTAGTGTGTAAGCTTAGGGACTGATGTCCTTAGCAGCTAAGTCCCATAATATTTCACACACATTTGAACATTTGTAAACTTATCTCAGTCAAGCAAAATTACCGTGACCACTGGGGCAATCATCCCACCAAAGCATCAGGTTGAAGATACCCGCTTAGTAAAACACCGTGTCTTGCTGCATGTTGAAGTGCCTGCTGCGCATTCTCGCCTGATAGGAACAGCAGACCCTCGATGGCCTTTTTCAACGGACAGAAGGCTGATATTCGCATGGAGAGATATCACGATCGTAGGAAGGATGCTTCCACTAGAGTTGGCGAAACTTCAGCGTTACAGTAGTTGCAGTAAAAGGACTTGCGTTATCCTGAAGCAGCAACAGCTCTTGTCACAGTTGGTTTTCAACAGACACGTTGCCCCTTGCGGTGGATGTCTACTGGTATTTGTCCTTCGGCAGCCGAGAAAAGAATAGCTCCATGTTGTTGCTGTTTGGATGGCTAAAAATGGTTGAAATGGCTCTGAGCACTATGGGACTTAACATCTGAGGTCATCAGTCCCCTAGAACTTAGAACTACTTAAACCTAACTAACCTAAGGACATCACACACATCCATGCCCGAGGCAGGATTTGAACCTGCGACCTTAGCGGCCGCGCGGTTCCAGACTGAAGCGCCTAGAACCGCTCGGCCACTCTGGCCGGCGCTGTTTGGATGCTTTCGGTAAAAACCGCTTTCGGTCAGTGCTTGTGCACTGAGGTGACAAAAGTCATGAAACACCTCCTATCATCGTGTCGGACTTCCTTTTGCACGTCGTAATGCAAAAACTCAACGTAGAATTGACTCAACATGTCGTTGGAAATCCCCTGCAGAAATACTAAGCCATGCAGCCTCTGTAGCCGCCCATAACTGCAAAAGTGCAGGAGTCTGTGCACGAGCTGACCTCTCAGTTATCTCCCATAAATGTTCGATGAGGTCCATGTCGGGCGATCTGGATGGCCAAATCATTCGCTCGAATGGTCCAAAATGTTTTTCAAACCAATCGTAGACAATTGTGGTCCAGTGACAAGTAGACGATCATAACCATTTCCTATCGGTTAAGTTAGACTAGAAGACCCAGTCGTTCAATCTAAACACAGCCCCCCCCCTCCTACACAATTAGGAAGCCACCACCAGTTGCACAGTGCCCTGTTGACGACGCGGGTCCATGGCTTCGTTGGGCCTGCGCCACACTCGAAACGTACCATCAGTTATTACCAACTGAAACTGGGACTCATACGACCAGCCCAAAGTTTTCCAGTCGTCTAGGGTCCAACCGAAATGGTCACAATTCCAGGAGAGGCCACGCTTGAGATTTCCCATCTGCAACGTTTAGGAACTCTGATTTTTATTTGCTACATTTCGAAGGTTTACTGCGCGACCTTCTATTTCTGGTTATCGGACCTCCAACCGGTTTAATGCTTCCCGTCACGAGTGACGCTGAGTCATGCTCTTCATCTCAGAGTAGAACTTGCACTGTTCGTCCTCAATTATTTGGCGGATATATTCCAATCTCTGAGTTACCCAACAATTTTCCCCGGTGCAGCTCTCTCAGATACCACGGAAGATATTCCTTGATGCCTACTATGTCCTATTTTACAGTTTTGACCATGTTCCTCGTTTCGTCAATTCTGTGCAGAACCTCCTCATTTCCTGTTTACCAGTCCAACTGATTTTCAACATCCTTCTGTAGTACCCTATCACAAACGCTGCAGTTCGTTTCCGGTTTTCTCACAGTACGCTGTTCACGTCAGAATAATACTGTGACGCGGACGTATGTTCTCGGTCCTTCTTCCTCAGTTTAAGGCCAACGTTTGATATTAGCAGACCTCCTTCGAGGTTGATCACTTTCTTTACGGATGCTAGTGTGCTTTTTAAAACGTGATTAATCTTTTCTGTGTTTTTTTGCTTCCAAGGTAGCAGAATTATTTCACTTTGTCTACTTCCTTGGTCCACAATCCTGTTATTATCAGTAATATAGTTTTTAGTATTCCTCAATACTTCTGCCTTTCTTCGATTTATTCTCAGTGTATGCTATATGCTCATTAGACTGTTCATTCCGTCCAACAAATCTTGCAATTCTTCCTCGCTTTCATTGAGGATAGCAATATCTTCAGCGTATCTTACGCTGGTATTCTGTGTGACAGAATTTTAATCCCACTCCTTAACTTTTGTATTATCATTACTTCGTCAATAGCGAATAGTAGAGGTGCCGGACTACATCCCTCTATATGTCCTAAATATTTCGTTTTTGAAACTTCCTGGCAGATTAAAACTGTGTGCCCGACCGAGACTCGAACTCGGGACCTTTGCCTTTTGGAGGCAAAGGTCCCGAGTTCGAGTCTCGGTCGGGCACACAGTTTTAATCTGCCAGGAAGTTTCATATCAGCGCACACTCCGCTGCAGAGTGAAAATCTCATTCTATTTCGTTTTTGTTCTTCTCATATTCTTATTTTACCATTTTGCTTATGGTACATATAGTGTATTTTCCTTCTTCAGAAGTTAGAAGCTCACACCGAATTTTCTGATTTTTCTATGTCAACAAATGTCGTCACTATGCTATAACATTTGCTTCTATTATCACTAGCAACGTTAGAACTGCTATTTCCGAAAGCCAAACTGATCGTCATCTAACAGATTATCAATTTTCTTTTCCATTCTTCTGTATATTAATCTTGTCTGTATCTTGGATGAGATGTTATGCTGATGTGTGTTAGTTCTCGCACTTATCTGCCCTTGCTATCTTCTAGAACAGGATTGCCGAACTGCGTTCCGTGGAACGGTGTTCATCGAGAAGTGAATAAATGGCCTGCGAAAAACTGTCAATAACATGGCGCTTTTCCTATGTTTTGACGATACCAATTATTTTTAAAAATTTTTATTACAATTTCTGTGTTTTTAGTTATCATTGAAAATTGAAGTAATCACTGAATCAAAAAAGACTTCCTCAATTTGTAAAATATTATCAACCTTCAAAATAAGCAAAGTGTTCCAACAGAGTACTGGGATACTCAAGTGTTCCGTTGGAGAACCCATGGTATAGATATTGCGGGCGCTATTTTCCCGTAAGTCTGATTAGTGGGTCAAGAAGTACTGCTGTCTGTGTCATAGAAATTTAAGACTGAACGTATAACAGCGGATTTAGTACAGATCGCAGTCTGCGATGTCATCCCGCGCAGCACTAGCGTTCAACATAGTCACCATACATCCGTATACTCATTTGGACCATCTTTGGACACAGGCATCATAACCAGTTTGGAAAACTTCAGGGTTTTGTTTCTTGATCCATTATTTTAAAAGACCAGGTTTTCCTGTGTCCTCGAATCACTTTATGAGTTCGTTCTGGATTGGCACCATTGGCAAATGCCGGCCGGCCTCTGTGCGTTTCTCCTGTGCGTTTGCCAAAGCACTTCACTCAACGCCGCACATTGCTAATCTCCATTAAGCTTTCACTTACACTTTCTAATCATGGCTCAAGAAGAAAACATGAGCATTTTTCAAAACTGGTTTTGATGCCTGGGTTCTAGCAAGGCACAAATGTGTAGAAGTGCATGGGGACTATTTTGAATGGTACTGTTGACTAGAGGACAGCTCCCGCTACGATCTATACTAATTCTGCTATTATATGTCCATTATTAAATGTTTATGGCACAACGGGAGGCTTCACTTTTTGATCCACCCTTGTATATCCCATAAACCAACTTCAACAATTCTTTGGTTGCCACTTACCACCCCCGCCCACCACCACACGGAAGAGATTGAGAAGGAATGTTATCTATTCCTTCCAGTTTACTGCAGGTCTTACAAAGGTCTGACAGAATGTGACTGTTATAGCGGAGCCCATAGTCTTCCATACTGACACCCATCTAGTATCCTATCACTACATCAGACAGTTTTTCCCCCTGTAGAGGTCTTCGATGTACTCTTTCCACCTACCCGTTCTCCCTTCTCTGCACTCCTAATGTTGACGCCTTTACTTTTAATTTCATGGAAGGTTGTTTAGTGCTAAATCAGTTCATTCGATGACAAGTTTTTCTTCTATTTAAAAATTTGTTTCCTTAGCGACACAATAAAGGAATGACAGATATTTGCCATATACATAATTATGCACACACTGAGGCCTTCCTAATCGAAATGGAGCTACTCAAAACAAGCACCTCTAATAATATTATCGCTACGAAGTAGCATTAGTATTCAGGCATTTAAAAAGCCAAAGACCGTGCCCCAGTACGCAAGGACTCTTAGCGCTACTCGAAGGAAAAGCCACACTAAAGTTTTGATATTAGAAAAAAGGGAAAAAGTAGCACACTGTTTACTCTCAGCATCGTAGAAAGAACTCCTTTCAAGATCAAGTTTACGCCAGCTCATCAGGCACCTTAAATAAAACTCACAAGGAAACGAGCTGCAGCTTTTTCCCTAGTTTTCTTGTTTTTTCAAATATTTCGAGAGAACAACAAAGTGAAGCTACTGTTGTCACTTACTAATTTTTTAATTGTTTCATTCCCTACGCTCGATACGGATTTTTTTTGTGTGTGTGGAAGGAGCATTATGAGATGAAGCGGATGAAACAACATTTAAAAAATAATTTTGTAAGTTCTCACTTCATTTGCTCCTGGGCCAACATGTGTGTTCCTTAGATGAAAAGCAGTGGATCGTCCCTGACGGCAAAGGGTCAGATAACACACACTTAACAAGTTCGTTTGCGTGACCATCCTCCGCAAAAAGCATAGAAATACTTGTTTTGTAAATGAAACCGCCTTTCCTAGTTGCATCTTCTATATTTTTCCCAGACGCGTTTCGATTATTTCTTGCTCTAAGGCACCATCAGTGGGATCCATAACGATACAATTTTGTTATTTTTAGATTATCAAACAGTTCACGTCACTCTTATTACGTAAATAAGTAATTACTTACAGTTTTATGTGATTTGCGTTTTCTCTCATCTGGTCTGGAGGTCGCACTACCACTTTATTTCTGAAAAATAAGCACAATTCTGTATTCCGAACTTTTTCACACTGTTCACCATGTTTCTCCTTCCTTTTTGTGGTGTACTATTATTCTTTTGCCACTAGCTATAGCTATTTGTTCGAACACTGTGTCTTTAACAACGTAAATATTGCAACTTCATTATCTGTTTCCTCCCCTTTAGTTTGTTTACGTACATGTTGCCAACCTAAAGAAGTATACGGTCAAAACCAACCTCTATTCACGATGTTTATATCTATGTGCTTACATAAAAAAAGTGGCGTGAACTTGTAAGCGTATTGTCATATCGCTGGTTTGGTTGCGGAGTATCTTTGCTCGTGCGCATTTGCAGAGTCGAGCACGGGAGACGGAACTGTTGTGTTGTGTTGTGGGTAGCTCTGCATGTGAGAGGCATTGTTATGATGGAAGTTAAGTGTTGCTACAAGTGATATTACAGCAAAGTGATGAGATATGGAAGTGATTCAGAGGAAAGTGCGTAGTGATGTAATTAAAAGTAAGCAGTGCCGCCGATAACGTATTTGTGTATCCTCTCGTTGCGTGTCGCACCGTACATCATTCATCCGCACCGTGTTCGGCGTCTCAGAATGAGCTAATGTCGATCAGCAATATATTTTACCACGAAAGAGAGTATTCAAGTGCCAGTGTCTTGTAGTGAGAGTGAGAACATACGTTCGGTCATCGTGTTTCCGCGTCATCAACAATCTACCGCACCGCAACGTTTACGCGTGAACCCGTACAATTGAGAACTGGGAACTGAAAAATTAACTTCATGAACAGTGTTATATCATTACTATTGTCAAGGAGGACTGGTACTAAATATCTGTGTATGCGTGAGGAGCGTAAGAACTTTTGTTCAACTATTCGGCTTCCACATCATCAGCAATCACCCGCGTCGTGTCGGTTACGCGTACACTCGTCAGAGTGATATTGTGGACTGGTAATCATCCATTAACTGGGATAAACACTTATGAATTAGAATATAAACACTGCAACCTGCAATTTTGTTTTATCGTCTCAGAATATAGTTGTTCATACCAGACGTAGGACAGTGTTGTGTTTTAACGTTGAATGGCTCCCCTAAACCAGCTTGCATAATTCGATATATAATTTCAGGCAAGGAGCAGAACAATATGACCGCCACGGGAGTATCAGGTACGTGGTGTGGACAGGGCACCCGGTCACGAAACAAGAATCGGTCCGAAGTGAAAAAACAGTTTAAGGGTCCCCCTCCACCTATTAGTACCCTCGGACGTGTTACAAACTGTTTCATAACCTAAAAATAACAAAACTCTATCGTTATAGATTGAATAGATGACGCTTTAGAGCAAGAAAAAGGCGAAACACGTCTGGAAAAAATAAATTAAGTTGCATCCAGAAGTTTTATTTATAAAACAAGTAACACACATTTAAGTTTGCACATTTATTGATGTCGTGTGTATATCACGGCATCTGTTCTAAAAACAACAGCCCACAACTTGTAAGCAAAGGCGGCACGATGTAAATAGCTTGAATGAATAAGTAGTTTGGTTATTAATTATGCGCTTTCAAAAATTCCCACATCTTATAAACTGAAAGGACGCTGGCTAAGTAACTGTTTAAATTACACTCAGTTGCAAGTCCACAACAGCGGGTTTGATCGAGCTGTACTTGCAGTGCAGTTGCTGGACCAGCCAGGTGAGCGGACGCTGGCGTGTGTTGCTGCAGCGAGCCGTGCACGCGTGTGTCCAAGCTCCCGGCCAGCCGCAGCGGCCGCTTGGCAGCACGGCACCTCGCGACTCGCCTGGTGCTGAGCGCTTGGACACCTGGTGGCCACACCGGAACATCGATGCCAGCCGCCATAGGCGTGTTGCTCGAACGCACTGTAGAAATATCTCTTCTAGTTCTGAGTCAGAAAATGCCTCAGGCAGGAAATACGTCTTTGAAATATGACCTA
The DNA here is from genome assembly GCF_023864275.1 of Schistocerca cancellata. Lineage (NCBI taxonomy): Eukaryota > Metazoa > Arthropoda > Insecta > Orthoptera > Acrididae > Schistocerca > Schistocerca cancellata. The sequence goes on from NC_064628.1 coordinate 136,506,352, forward strand.
TTGCGGAAATTACCATCATGTTAGGTACATAGTATTAATTGTGAGAGAAGTGAAATTCGGGAATTCATGTTGGAGACGAAATTGATGATACTACTACAAGCTCTTCGTATTTTTTTTACGTAGATACAGTTTCAGAGAAAATAGTACAATGACCTCTAAATACAGAAATTCTATTGCTGTAGGAAGCCAACAACGGGTGAAATTGCTACGCTGTTTCAAGAAGTTCAGTCTCCGTAGCTGTCAGGTGTTCCTCAGATAGCTAACACTCCTGAGCCACAGAGTGGAGAAAAATATGTTGCACTATGTCTACAAGCAAAGGCCACCCGTTGATGGACCCTGAGCGAAAGAACAAAACTGAGGTACAAGAGCGAGACAGAAGCTAAAACGGTGATCTGTTCTTTCAGAGTTCGTTACCAAATATGGCTGAAATTCCAACTTTGCAAAATCTTATATTCAGAAGCAAAAATTAAAATTTAATTGTTGCAGAATTTGAATCAGTTCAAGATGTCTCGTCATCTATGGAAACTGCAAATATTGATGCTTCATCATCGGTGGTAGAAAATGACATAATCAGCAGCGTTTATCAGGTAGTATAATCTTCGAAGCTACTAGGTGACACGCCAGGATGAGCCAATACGACCGTTGCTCCCATGAGACCCGCCAAGCGAGTAGCTTTGACATCTGGCGCTTAGTGCGGCAGCACTCGGAAATTGAGCGCTGTGTGTCTAGCAAGGTGAGTCGCCTAGCGAGTCGCGAGGTAGCGAGGCGCCGAGCGAGGAGCTTCCGGTGTTGCCGTAGCCTAAGTACCAAAGTAGTAAGGCAGGAGGTGCCTCGGCGTGCTTCAAGAAGGGTTAAATATGGTCGCGAACAGGCTATGTTAAAACTCGAAACTACACTACTGGCCATTAAAATTCCTACACCAAGAAGAAATGCAGATGATAAACGGGTATTCATTGGACAAATATATTATACTAGAACTGACATGTGAATACATTGTCACGCAATTTGGGTGCATAGATCCTGAGAAATCAGTACCCAGAACAACCACTTCTGGCCGTAATAACGGCCGTGATACGCCTGGGCATTGAGTCAAACACAGCTTGGATGGCGTGTACAGGTACAGCTGCCCTTGCAGCTTCAACACCATACCACAGTTCATCAAGAGTAGTGACTGGCGTATTGTGACGAGCCAATTGTTCGGCCACCATTGACCAGACGTTTTCAGTTGGTGAGAGATCTGGAGAATGTGCTGGCCAGGACAGCAGTCGAACATTTTCTGTATCCAGAAAGACCCGTACAGGACCTGCAACAAGCGGTCGTGCATTATCCTGCTGAAATTTAGGGTTTCCCAGGGATCTTATGAAGGGTAGAGCCACGGGGTCGTAACACATCTGAAATGTAACGTCCACTATTCAATGTGCCGTCAATGCGAACAAGAGGTGACCGAGACGTGTAACCAATGGCACCCCATACCATCACGCCGGGTGATACTCCAGTGTGGCGATGACGAATACACGCTTCCAATGTGCGTTCACCGCGATGCCGCCAAACACGGATGCGACCATCATGATGCTGTAAACAGAACCTGGATTCATCCGAGAAAATGACGTTTTGCCATTCGTGCACCCAGGTTCGTCGTTGACTACACCATCGCAGGCGCTCCTGTGTGTGATGCAGCGTCAAAGGTAACCGCAGCCATGGTCTCCGAGCTAATAGTACATGCTGCTGCAAACGTGGTCGAACTGTTCGTGCAGATGGTTGTTGTCTTGCAAACGTCCCCATCTGTTGACCCAGGGATCGACAGTGGCTGCACGATTCGTTACAGTCATGCGGATAAGATGCCTGTCATCTCGACTGCTAGTGATACGAGGCCGTTGAGATCCAGCACGGCATTCCGTATTACCCTCCTGAACCCACCGATTCCATATTCTGCTAACAGTCATTGGATCTCGACCAACGCGATCAGCTATGTCGCTATACGATAAACCACAATCTCTATAGGCTACAATCCGCCCTTTATCAAAGTCGGAAACGATATGGTACGCATTTCTCCTCCTTACACGAGGCGTCGCAACAACGTTTCACTAGGCAACGCCGCTTAACTGCTGTTTGTGTATGAGAAATGGGTTGGAAACTTTACTCATGTCAGCACGTTGTACCGTAGATATCGCCACCGGCGCCAACCTTGTGTGAAAGCTGTGAAAAGCTAATGATTTGCATATCACAGCATCCTGTCGGTTAAATTTCGCGTCTGTAGCACGTCACCTTCGTGGGGTAGCAATCTTAATGGCCAGTAGTGTAAGAATATTCACTGAAAACGCTTAAACTACATCCAGATACAGTAACGAAAACTTAAAGACAGCCAGCCGAAGTGGCCGTGCGGTTAAAGGCGCTGCTGTCTGGAACCGCAAGACCGCTACGGTCGTAGGTTCGAATCCTGCCTCGGGCATGGATGTTTGTGCTGTCCTTAGGTTAGTTAGGTTTAACTAGTTCTAGGTTCTAGGGGACTAATGACCTCAGCAGTTGAGTCCCATAGTGCTCAGAGCCATTTGAACCATTTGAACTTAAATACAGCGTTGAATGTGCGTTAGTGGAATGAACTTGATAAACTCGTTACCATATGTATCAAGCCAGGTCTGACAAATTTATTGACATATATCCGTATAAAACTGTTTATAAAATCAATAACAAATGTTTCAGACTGCTGTATGTCTGTACAGCACCCAGTTGGATAGGTTTTGATGCCTACTGTAGCATGACAATGTTTACAGCGTTGTTGAACCAATACGAATGTAGCTATAACTAATTTATTGAATATTTATACAGTAATGCGAAAACAAACGTTTCTGCACATGTGCATTAAAAATTATCGCCAGCAGTAATGATTTATTCTGTTATCCAGTTATGCTCATGAGAATAACTATTTTAGAAATGTAATGTTTGTGAAATGGTCTTTTGAAAGCGTGTTGCTGGAGAGCCATGGTGAATAAAGTTCATCTGTTGCCAGTGACCACGATGTCGATGGGACGTTAAACTCTAAACTTCCTATTTTCAACAAAGTTCACAAGCTGACTGGATTTCTGTAGTTCGGTTTTGTGACGTCTGGAAGAACCATATGTCATAAAATGGCGGTAGAAATTTTGATATCGATAGAATTAGTGTACATATAGGTCATTAAAAAAGGTTTACATATCAACAATCATGACGGTCATGAGTCAGCTGGGTCCGAGGCTATATTGACAAACTGGCACTGATACAGCTGCAAACATCCGGCTGCCAGGAAACCCAGACTTACGCTCCGCATTCGGCATTTGTTCCATCCCCCTCACTCTCTCCCTTTCCTCTTTTGTTCCTTCGGCAAGCGCTTGGTTTTACATTTTCTGTAGTACAGACGGTTGCCGTAAGAGGAGATACATAAAGCAACTGAGAACATAGCTGACAGCTTGACTGTTCAACAGCGAGCACAGACCGCTGCACTTTATGAAGTGAGGAATTCAGTCGTCCTGGTACAGAAACGGTGGCGTACTATAACTGAAGTGAACGCAACAATTCGCCCAGAAACAACAAATAATTGTCACAGAAAGTGACCCACAGGCTCGGTAAAAACTGCAATAAAAACTGTCGTCCATCCGCTCCTAGACCAGACGATACAGTGGCGACTCTGCAAGAAATATCTGTACGCAGCCCTTCAAAATCAAGACCCTAGGCAGCATGTGTAGGTGGACTTACAAAGTAAACGGTCTGTGAAATATTGAATAAGGAATTGAATTATCGAATGTAGAAACCTCATCACGAGCAACAGTTGACACCGGAAGAATTTGACAGCAGACAGGTGAATGGGGGTCGATATTGGGTTGATATGAAGATCGGTCTCAGTTGTTCAGCAACATGCGCTTTAGTAATCAGGCCTTATTACATCTGGGAGATTTTATCAATAGACACAGTTTCCATTATAGAGCGGTACTGAATCCTTGTGTTACGTTGAAGAAAATGAAGCCTTGGCCAAAAGTGACCAAGTGGTGTGGAATGACTGACACAAATATTACTGGGCGATTTATCTGGCGCAGCCCAATGAATGCAGAAATCTAGCTGCAGATGCTTGAAAATTATGTTTGGTCGACAGTATCCGCATGGGATAAACTCGAAGACATTATTTTTATGCAAGATGGTGCACCATCTCACTTTGCAAAAGTCGTGCGGGCGTTGTTGGATGACAAGTTTCCAGGATGTTGGCTGGGAAGATGCCACCTTATGAGCGGCCTGCAAGAAGTCCAGACTTCACACCATGCGACTTCTTTTTGTGGAGCAGGGAAAAATTTGAGGTGTACTGTACGGAACCTCGCATACTGGAAAAACTCGAATCGGAATGTTATCAGGAATATCACACGCCATTTCCTCCGGAGGACTATAGATTCCACAACCAGCCGTTTGAGATGCCTGGTCAAAATAACAGGTCCCTATGTTGAATTTTAAAGTAAGCATTCATGTTATTATATGATAACGTATGTTTGACATTAATTTCAATACATTAGCGTTGTAATTGATGTATTTACACTCCTGGAAATTGAAATAAGAACACCGTGAATTCATTGTCCCAGGAAGGGGAAACTTTATTGACACATTCCTGGGGTCAGATACATCACATGATCACACTGACAGAACCACAGGTACATAGACACAGGCAACAGAGCATGCACAATGTCAGCACTAGTACAGTGTATATCCACCTTTCGCAGCAATGCAGGCTGCTATTCTCCCATGGAGACGATCGTAGAGATGCTGGATGTAGTCCTGTGGAACGGCTTGCCATGCCATTTCCACCTGGCGCCTCAGTTGGACCAGCGTTCGTGCTGGACGTGCAGACCGCGTGAGACGACGCTTCATCCAGTCCCAAACATGCTCAATGGGGGACAGATCCGGAGATCTTGCTGGCCAGGGTAGTTGACTTACACCTTCTAGAGCACGTTGGGTGGCACGGGATACATGCGGACGTGCATTGTCCTGTTGGAACAGCAAGTTCCCTTGCCGGTCTAGGAATGGTAGAACGATGGGTTCGATGACGGTTTGGATGTACCGTGCACTATTCAGTGTCCCCTCGACGATCACCAGTGGTGTACGGCCAGTGTAGGAGATCGCTCCCCACACCATGATGCCGGGTGTTGGCCCTGTGTGCCTCGGTCGTATGCAGTCCTCATTGTGGCGCTCACCTGCACGGCGCCAAACACGCATACGACCATCATTGGCACCAAGGCAGAAGCGACTCTCATCGCTGAAGACGACACGTCTCCATTCGTCCCTCCATTCACGCCTGTCGCGACACCACTGGAGGCGGGCTGCACGATGTTGGGGCGTGAGCGGAAGACGGCCTAACGGTTTGCGGGACCGTAGCCCAGCTTCATGGAGACGGTTGCGAATGGTCCTCGCCGATACCCCAGGAGCAACAGTGTCCCTAATTTGCTGGGAAGTGGCGGTGCGGTCCCCTACGGCACTGCGTAGGATCCTACGGTCTTGGCGTGCAACCGTGCGTCGCTGCGGTCCGGTCCCAGGTCGACGGGCACGTGCACCTTCCGCCGACCACTGGCGACAACATCGATGTACTGTGGAGACCTCACGCCCAACGTGTTGAGCAATCCGGTGGTACGTCCACCCGGCCTCCCGCATGCCCACTATACACCCTCGCTCAAAGTCCGTCAACTGCACATACGGTTCACGTCCACGCTGTCGCGGCATGCTACCAGTGTTAAAGACTGCGATGGAGCTCCGTATGCCACGGCAAACTGGCTGACACTGACGGCGGCGGTGCACAAATGCTGCGCAGCTAGCGCCATTCGACGGCCAACACCGCGGTTCCTGGTGTGTCCGCTGTGCCGTGCGTGTGATCATTGCTTGTACAGCCCTCTCGCAGTGTCCGGAGCAAGTATGGTGGGTCTGACACACCGGTGTCAATGTGTTCTTTTTTCCATTTGCAGGAGTGTATTTGCCCTTTTTAAATACCTAAATCTTTTCCAGTCACATAGTATTTAAATACAGCCAATTACTTAGCTAACATAAAGTTGAATAATGTAACATCAGAATGCAAACTAACCATTAATATACGGTTTATGTGCCTGAAATATGTAATTTTAGGATGGATGGTCAAGTTGAAGGTTGGTGCATTGAGTTAAGCAGTGAGTCGTGTGACCAACATTTTAAATATGCCAACAGAGCAATGTTAGTAGCTTTTAGTTTCATTATTTGTTTCATGAAGTTGGTTGCTGTTCAGATTGTGTGGCCAGGATGCGTGTGATTAAACGTTCCTTGGAACTTGGAAATATTTCGACGTGCTCCAGTTTGCAACCGTGAACATTAGTGGGCATAGACTCTTAGCTGGGCTGTCAGTGAGTGAATATTTCCACCAGCGCTGAATTTGTTAGTGTATAGAGACTTCTACGCGCTGATTGAACTTTAAGATTTTGTGCAGTATAAGTGATTTGATGCACAGCTCCACGCCTTAGTTAATAATCGTTACTGGTTGAGAGAGCACTGCTTGCATTGTAAAATAAAACATTTTTATTTTATACAGGGTGAGTCACCTAACATTACCGCTGGATATATTTCGTAAACCACATCAAATACTGACGAATCGATCCCACAGACCGAACGTGAGGAGAGCGGCTAGTGTAATTTGTTAATACAAACCATAAAAAAATGCACGGAAGTATGTTTTTTAACACAAACCTACGTTTTTTTAAATGGAACCTTGTTAGTTTTTTTAGCACATCTGAACATGTAACAAATACGTAATCATTGCCGTTTGTTGCATTGTAAAATGTTAATTACATCCGGAGATATTGCAACCTAAAGTTGACGCTTGAGTACCACTCCTCCGCTGTTCGATCGTGTGTATCGGAGAGCACCGAATTACGTAGGGATCCAAAGGGAAGGGTGATGGACCTTAGGTACAGAAGAGACTCGAACAGCACATTACGTCCACATGCTAACACCTTTTTATAGATCTTTTTCACTGACGCACATGTACATTACCACGAGGGGTGAGGTACACATTCGACGGGCGTTTCATAGGACGTGGAGGACGCATAAATTGGCCAGCCCGTTCTCCTGATCTTACACCTCTGGACTTCTTTCTGTGGGGTACGTTAAAGGAGAATGTGTACCGTGATGTGCCTACAACCACAGAGGATATGAAACAACGTACTGAGGCAGCCTGCGGCGACATTACACCAGATGTACTGCGGCGTATTCGACATTCAGTACGCCAGAGATTGCAATTGTGTGCAGCAAATGATGGCCACCACATTGAACATCTATTGGCCTTACATGTCGAGACACACTCTATTCCACTCCGTAATTGAAAACGGAAACCACGTGTGTACGTGTACCTCACCCCTCATGGTAATGTACATTTGCGTCAGTGAAAAAGACCAATAAAAAGGTGTTAGCATGTGGACGTAATGTGCTGTTCCTGTCTCTTCTGTACCTAAGGTCCATCATCGTTCCCTTTGGATCCCTACGTAATTCGGTGCTCTCCGATACACACGATCGAACAGCGGAGGAGTGGTACTCAAGCGTCAACTTTAGTTTACAATATCTACGGCTGTAATTAACATTTTACAATACAACAAACGGCAATGATTACATATTTGTTACATGTTCAGATGTGCTAACAAAACTAACGGGGTTCCATTTAAAAAAAAGTAGGTTTGTGTTAAAAAACATACTTCCGTGCATTTTTTATGGTTTGTATTAACCAATTACACTAGCCGCTCTCCTCACGTTCGGTCTGTGGAATCGATTCGTCAGTATTTGATGTGGTTTACGAAATATATCCAGCGGTAACGTTAGGTGACTCACCCTGTATATTTATTGTATTCAGTGGCTACATTTGTGAGGCCACTACTCGGTATAGAATTTTTGTGATTTGAATAAAGGCATGATTTACACACACATGGTTGTGAACCACATAACTGTCGTACGGGAATATATCCGAACATTTTCTCCTTTATTATTCGCAGTTATTTATTCATGTGTTTAAGTAACCTGCTAATTTGTCTATGCTAAAGTAAGGTGCCTCATGTTTGATCCGTTTGTAAGGGCTTAAAACAATGGTACATGGCCGAATCCTCCTTGTTCAGACGTGCCCTTTGGTTATTGGGTGGCAAATAATTAATGCCGAATGGCAATTACTTTCTCATCTTCAATTTGTTATCAGTCTCCTAGCGACGTTACATACTTTTTTCGGATTAAACCACAAACTGATTCTAAAACATCTAGCGAGTGTACCCTTTTTTTGACACTCATGTACTCACGGACCAGGCCTTAAAACAAAGTATTGTGAGAAACTAAAATTCGGGTTTTGTCCTCTGACTGCGAATGTACAAATCATGAAGTCCAAATTACTTCAAAGCACTCCAAAAGCGTATGCTACATTAGAATCTGTTGGTTACATGTAGTCCATCTCTCTCGAAAATTTCAGTTCATAGTAATCACTTGCGATGCCCTATGACACTCACGAAAACTCCAAGTTCATCTACGCAACGAGTCGCTCGAAAACGAAGTTCTAGTATGTGTCCTTAGTATAAATTTGACTTCTTAAACAGTCGGTGCACAGTTTAGAAAACAAATACATTAAGATTACTGTAAAAAAGTTCCTATTTATCAATTGCAATTATTTTGAGATCTTACAGATCTAAATATTATTCTATTCATCAGTTAGGTATGCCATTCTGAAGCGATTTTTTGTGCTTTTTTAGTAGTGCTGTCAACAGGGTGGTCCATTGGTATCGAACCAAACTCTAAAACAAAACTGGGAGGAAAAACAGAAAGGTCAAGTGGCATCAGAAGAACTTCATATTGCCACCATAAGCAGTTTTCAGTTCATAATGCTTTGTTGACGGCTGGTTTCGGCAGGTACTACTGTTCTGAACTCGAAGTAAAATACCCTGTAATAAAAACATCTTGATAGGACAGGTCAGCACGTAAAACGTACATACCCATGGTAACATTAGTCTCGGTTACGAAAGTTTACATCAAGACCTGTACTGCTGTCGTATGTCTTCCGCGTCACATATCGACACAGGTCTATTACTGTTTGGTGTCTAGGATGCCTGCATACTCGGTTCGCTAGACAAACATTCAAACAAGTCGTATTAATGATTTTCATTATAAAAAGAAAATTACAGTACTTAACTTTTGCGGTTCTAGGCTCTACAGTCTGGAACCGCGCGACCGCTACGGTCGCAGGTTCGAATCCTGCCTCGGACGTGGATGTGTGTGATGTCCTTAGGATAGTTAGGTTTAAGTAGTTCTAACTTCTAGGGGACTGATGACCTCAGAAGTTAAGTCCCATAGTGCTCAGAGCCATTTGAACCATTTGAACTTAACTTTTGCAATTACAAAATAATCAGTCTTCTTCAGTATAGACAATCTCAGGTCTGTGCTGCACAGAGAGAAGAAGCGAAGTGATATAGCGTTTACACTGCTATCCAAGTCACTAGTCTAGAAGCTGCCATTGAACTGGGCCGTCACTAGTCGGTCGCGGCGCTTATGTCTTCACATAGGGGCTCCTGATGTCGCGTTGTCGTCCTGGAGAAGGGTCGGTCAACGTGCTATTGGCTAACGTTTTCTCACAGCCATTTCTTCTCTATCGTCCCCGACTGGCGAGCCGGCGCTTGACTGTACGCCGTAACTTACTGTTGTGCAACGTACAGTGAAACGCAAAATGACTGCTCAACCCGAATAATATCAGAGTCCAAGAACAGAGCATTGCGCATGCCCAAGTTCAAAAGTGCCAGTGTTCACAACTCTAGAGATCCATGGAGCTTCAACTTGGTGTTAACATCGTCAAATAGAAGCAATATACAAGTATGTCGAGATTCATTGCAGTTTAACTCATCGTATCATTTCTTTTGAAAATCATTATTTGAACACGTAGAAGTGGTTGAAATGTAAGAATTCCATGTCAGTAGAATTACTACAACGACAAGCGTTTCACACCTGTTTCAATGGCTGAGTGGATAGGCTGATGGTTTATGAACGTAAAAGACGTACGTTCGAATCCTAGCGGAATTAATTTCTCTTTTTTAGAAATGTGTAGGTAATATTTTAAATCTTAATTCCCTACAAATTGTGCAATTGTAGACTTTTCTGAGTTCCACACTCTTTCAAAAATTCCATTTTATAATAGTCTGATCTTTAAACCAACAGACAAACGATCACAGTAAAAATATTGGAAATGGATGTATTTGACAAACTGCGTATTGGCTTCTGTCTCGGGTTTTTCGGCCGACGTTCATCTAATGATTTTACTGACGTTTCGCCAGTACGAGTGGCTGACATTGTCAAAGCTTCACCCTCCATTGCCGATGGTGAACTACCGGCAATGGAGGGTGAAGCTTTGACAAAGCCAGCCACTCGTGCTGGCGAAACGTTAGTAAAATCATTAGATGAACGTCGGCCGAAGAACCCGAGATAGAAGCCAATAGGCAATTTCTCAACAAGTGGCCACGAAAGCCTTAACAATTTTATATGGATGTATTTATCTGTAATTAGACCGTCCGTCACCTGGAGTCTCTATAGTTTTCAGCTAAGAGAAACGTATTAGCTGACTGGCATATTTGTCTAAAGTCCTTACGCGTGGTTTACACTAGCTAGTGGATGTGCCTTCCAGTATCTGTTGTTTCCAGTTTAATATTCGTTCTTCAACTACGGCAGGCCTGTTGGAAGGTTAAGCTAAAAAGAAAGCTCGGTATTTCCTTGGTAGCGTGCTAGCTTACTCTGCTGGTAATTGCAGTTATGTGTCAGATGAATCTCACTCCAGCCTAGTTTTTTATCGCTTCGCAAATGTTTCGTGCTTTATTTGCGTTTTTTCTTGTTAAATTATATTTCATTTTTTTACTTTTTTCAATATTGTCTTCAGTAACTAATTATAATTTATGAATCTGATGTCTAAAAATAAATTTCCTTGGCAGTTAATATTTACCTGGCCTCCCACAACAATAAAAATAATCCCCCTTGGAGAGTGATATTCATCTGGCCTCGGGTAAAAATACAAATAATATAGTAGCAATAGATTTGTATTTTGAAGTTCACATCGTTGGCCTAATAACAATGAAATAAAATAAAATGTATCTATGTTTAGTTTCAGTACTTTGTTCACGTGCCTTTGGCATCAAGAACATCTCGGATCTCTTCGAAGGATAGAATTGACAAGGCTATGGGAGAAGTCCTCATCCATGGGAGTTCTCTTCCATCAAGAAAGAACCAAATCTCATAGGGTATTCACAGCTCCCGGAGGAGGGTAGGGAAATTGTCCCGCAAAGTCTTCTTGAGCCCGCCCACACACGCTCTATGGAGGTTGATATCACGTGACTTTGGAGGCCTCGGAAGTCGCTGAATAGTATTCTCCCTCCTTTGGAAACTGCTCTGAATCCTAATGCTAGTGTGTGATGGATGATTATCATATTGGCAATTGAGGCGTCCTTATTTGAGTGCCAAAGTCGAGCTCCAGGGATGATTGTATTTTCAAGGAAATGTTCATAGCATGCTGAACTGAACTTGTCTTGGATACGTTCTTAAGTTCCTGTACCAATGTAAGACATCGCCGCGCGGGGTTAGCCAAGCGGTCTAAGGCGCTGCAGTCAGGGACTGTGCGGCTGGTCCCGGCGGAGGTTCGAGTCCTCCCTCGGGCATGGGTGTGTGTGTTTGTCCTTAGGATAGTTTAGGTTAAGTAGTGTGTAACCTTAGGGACTGATGACCTTAGCAGTTAAGATTTCACACACTCATTTGAACATATTTTTTTAAGACATCCAGCCCCTACATTTCACACTTATGCGTTCATTTATAGCGCGTGTGGCCACGAAGCGTACGTGATATCGTTGCCTGGTAAACAAGAGCAGGACCTTTGCTCGTGGATTCAATTGTGCATGCGTCAGAGAAAATGGCTTTCTTCCAATCGACATCTTTCCAGGAACTCACGACTGCTAGTCTATCCACGGCTTGATCATCAGACATCGGTTCTTTGATAAGAGCTAGACAGAGCCTGACTTCCCTTTTATCTTCTGAGAGCAGTTCTCGAAGAGCCCGGGAAATGTAAAGCTGTCCTCAGTTCCCGGATGAGTGACAAAGAAGCATTCTGGGTCGTCCTGACCAATTCTTCATCTTGTATCCGTGTAGAGGCTCGAGGTCTTCGAGGTATTGGACGTCTCGCTACCTCCTTAAATCCTCCAATTCATCTCCTTGCTGCGGAAGCATCAATACCATAACGATTTACTGCCTCAGATGCACTAACACCATTTCCGAAGAGAACAATTTTTCCCCCGCGAACATTCACATCAGCCATTTTGAAGCAACCCTAGGACGTACGCCAGTCAGCTGATACGTTGCTCATAGCTGAAACCTACAGAGACACTAGGTGGGGATCGAAGTAATTACAAATAAATACTTTTACTATGAGCATTTTTCTATTTGTTTAAGGATTAGACTATTACAAAATGAAATCTTTTTAAAGAATGTGGAAAAGCCTACAATTGCACAATTTTGTAGCGAATTGAGGGTTAAAATGCTACCTGCACAGGTCTAAAATTAAAAAAAAAAAGGCAAGTGACTCCAGTTAGATTCAAACGTTCGTCCTTTACGTTCGTAAATCGTCAGCGTATCCACTTCTCTTTTCTCTTGTTCCGTGCGACCCTCAACAAGTGGTATAACGAGGCATTATCTTCGTGGAGTGTCGTTCTGGCTTAGATCGCTTTGTTAGACATTCGAGACGTTTTCGTTTTAATGCTATCAGTTTCGCTTTGAACATTTTAATTTCCATGTAGAGCGCAGTGGAATCTGAAGGTTGATTGTAGAACTCATACTGTAGAATTCGATAGTGCTTTTTGTTAAATGAATCCTCTCTTACCCATTCTTAATCACTGTAGACCTTAATTTCTTACTTGCATACAATGTTCATCAGTCATTAGCAGATCTGGGACAATTTGTATGCCTCCTTCTAACTCATTGTCGTCAAGTATACTAGCATTCAGCTACCAGTGACCACGCCGCCATTATGTTTTCTGCTTCACTAATTTAATACATCAATGCACAGTGGTCTATAAAACTGGCTGAGATTACTTCATCAGAAGAAACATTTTGTTCCAGATTGCGTGTTATATACAGGGTGGTCCATTGATCGTGTCCGGGCCAAATATCTCACGAAATAAGCGTCAAACGAAGAAACTACAAAGAACGAAACTTGTCTAGCTTGAAGGGGGAAACCAGATGGCGCTGCCATAGGTCAAACGGATATCAAATGGCTCTGAGCACTATGGGACTTAACATCTGTGGTCATCAGTCCCCTAGAACTTAGAACTACTTAAATCTAACTAACCTAAGGACAACACACACATCCATGCCCGAGGTAGGATTCGAACCCGCGACCGTAGCGGTCACGCGGTTTCAGACTGAAGCGCCTAGAACCGCACGGCCACACCGGCCGGCCCAAATGGATATCAACTGCGTCTTTTTTTAAAAATAGGATCCCCCATTTTTTTGTACGTATTCGTGTAGTACGTAAAGAAATATGAATGTTTTAGTGGACCACTTTTTCCGCTTTGTGACAGATGGCGCTGGAATAGTGACAAACATAAGGCTCACAATTTTAGACGAACAGTTGGTAACAGGTAGATTTTTTAAATTAAAATACAGAACGTAGGTACGTGAACATTTTATTTCTGTTGTTCCAATGTGATACATGTACCTTTGTGAGCTTATCATTTCTGAGAACGCATGCTGCTACAGCGTGATTACCTGTAAATACCACATTAATGCAATAAATGCTCAAAATGATGTCCGTCAACCTCAATGCATTTGGCAATACGTGTAACGAAATTCGTCTCAATAGCGAGTAGTTCACCTTCCGTAATGTTCGCACATGCATTGACAATGCGCTGACGCATGTTGTCAGGCGTTGTCGGTGGATCACGATAGCAAATATCCTTCAACCTTCCCCATAGAAAGAAATCCGGGGACGTCATATCCGGTGAACGTGCGGGCCATGGTATAGTGCTTCGACGAGCAATCCACCTGTCATGAAATATGCTATTCAATACCGCTTCAACCGCACGCGAGCTATGTGCCGGACATCTATCATGTTGAAAGTGCATCGCCATTCTGTCACGGAGTGAAACATCTTGTAGTAACATCGGTAGAACATTACGTAGGAAATCAGCATACATTGCACCATTTAGATTGCCATCGATAAAATGGGGGCCAATTATCCTTCCTCTCATAATGTCGCACCATACATTACCCCGCCAAGGTCGCTGATGTTCCACTTGTCGCAGCCATCGTGGATTTTCCGTTGCCCAATAGTCCATATTATAACGGTTTACGTTACCACTGTTGATGAATGATGCTTCGTCGCTAAATAGAACGCGTACAAAAAAAATCTATCATCGTCCCGTAATTTCTCTTGTGCCCAGTGGCAGAACTGTACACGATGTTCAAAGTCGTCGCCATGAAATTCCTGGTGAATAGACATATGGCACGGGCGCAATCGATGTTGATGTAGCATTCTCAACACCGACGTCTTTGAGATTCCCGATTCTCGCGCGGATTAACCGCGACAGCAGCTAAAACACCTACTTGGGCATCATCATTTGTTCCACGTCTTGGGAGACGTTTCACATGAGGCTGAACACTTCCTGTTTGCTTAAATAGCGTAACTATCCGGCGAACGGTCCGGACACTTGGATGATGTCGTCCAGGGTACCGAGCAGCATACATCGCACACCCCCGTTTCGTTGATGTTTACTTCGTGAGATATTTGGCCCGGTCACTATCAATGGACCACCCTGTATATTCCTTCCAGGCGGCTTACTGGAACGTTGCTAAGGACCATAAACTAGACAGGAGGTGGATATGTGAGTTCCAAAACATATTTCATTTGCAGACTGTTTACTAAATCAGAGGGTTCGCGAGAAAAATTGAAATTTGGTGACTGGTCTTTGGCACTAAGTACACTGTTCCAAACACCACCTGTTATCACGTGTTCAGCGTCATCATTCAGGAGGTACAAAATCTTTTGTTTAAAAACCACGGCCCCTCCCTGTTTGGAATTGTTACCAGATGAAACATAAATATGAATAAATGTCATCTTAGAAAAACTTTCAAGTAATCTCTCTCCATGATTCGAAGTATTTTATATTTACGACTGCTGTGCGTTCCCTAACCAAAAAGGTGTCCCACAAGAATTTTCTGTTACTACATTTAACGTCTCTTGACAGGCTGGATGCGAAGATCCTTAAGATTTACTTCTTGTATCATTGCCATATCTGTCTGATTCATATAGAAACTCTTTCAGTACACTAACTTTCACCGGAGATTGCATTCTATTGATATTTAAGGCTATTATACTATACGTCTGATCCATGGTTAAAGATGATGAAGGGAATAAATTATGTCAGTAATCACGCAAACATCCATGACTCAAATTGCAACGGGTGCTTCAGATTGAGATAGGAGAGTGGATGCTGAAGCGAGATTGTCACGAACGGAGTCAGTCAGACAGATATCGATTCTTTCCTGAATTAACCTCAGATTCTGCGCCTTTTCCGCCTCCGACGTCTGTCAGCACCGTTGTACTCGCTGTGGCCTGCATCAGAACATCGTCTCTTTCAGCATCATTTGTCCAGTCCATATTATGGTCCATGTCGTGACTTCCAGCTTTCCTCGTTACTCGATTTGCTGGGACCACGTTTTTCGCGATTGCCCCGTTGTTTGTTCTTCCCTCCGCAATAGTGTCAGCACCAGAAACACTCTGTCTGACTTTGCGCTTAGTGTATATTCTCGAAATTTGTTCTGTCTCGTTTTTTCTTTTTTTCATTTGTGACAATTTCTCTCTAGTATTAGGCGCGCCAAAATCTCTGCTTTGAGATTTGCTATACGTCTTCCTTCTTATGTTTCGAAGAGGATTCGGAATCACCAGATAACGCAGGTCAGGCCGGAGTGGCCGAGCGGTTCTAGGCGCTACAGTCTGGAACCGCGAGACCGCTACGGTCCCAGGTTCGAACCCTGCCTCGGGCGTAGATGTGTGTGATGTCCTTAGGTTAGTTAGTTTTAAGTAGTTCTAAGTTGTAGGGGACTGATGACCTTAAGTTAGGTCCCATAGTGCTCAGAGCCATTTGAACCATAACGCAGATCAGTTTCTGCGTTTGGTGCTGTCTCCCTGAGAGGTTTCTATAAATTTGTGTCATTGACTGGGTTTGACAGTAAGTGCAGTGCAGTGCAGTGCCTTAGCAACTTCCATGTTCGTCGATGTTCATACCTCCAGGAGGGAGACACGCTGAGTGACTTCCGGCAGGTGGGGGGCTGACTTACGGGTTGCAGTATGTAGGGGACAGATGTCGCTTCTGTGACAGGCTTCTCTACTTGCATCGAGCGGTCAGCCGGTCACCTATTGGAAGGGATGAAGATGTATATGCAAGATGTATCTTTTGGGAGGTGACGGATGCCGTCCGGTCTTCTTGCTGTGGCTGTTCAAGGGGGGGGGGGGGCTGACTCGCGAGGCAGTCGTTCGAATTTCGGCCGCGGCCTCGGCTGAGTGCGTCAGTATGATGATTACGACCGGCGGCGGCTGGGTGACACGCGTCGTCGCCGGGAGATTGCTGGGCCACGCGGCGACGCGGGCGCGTGTTAAGTGCCCCAGACAGTCGAAAATGGCGCACGTTCTTGGCTGTCTGTCATACATAGCCTGTGTTCTATAGCCTGACACAGTGATGAACGACTGGATGTCTTTTACCAAACTAATTTTCGTCTGGCGAACACCGCTTAGCACAGACAATGGAAAACCGCTACCCCACCTCTCCTCAGCAACTGAGTACACACGCCCATATCGACTAAGCGCCCTGCTAATATGATCAGGTGGAATCTCAAAAGGCAACTCAAATACGCGACACTTTTGATTCACTAATATTCCAGTCCATGTGTGTGAACTTTAAGGTAGCTCGACACAATTCGTTATCTGATAACTGACGTAAACCACAGCTGCAGTTTGCGACACTAGAATCCACTTATCTGAGCTAAGGGGATTCCTGCCACTCCAGTGACAAACTTATGAATTTCATGTCAACTGGGCTTAGGACATTAACGACTGAACGATAACTTGATCGTATCTCTACTACCAACAAGGGAACAAGCAAACCGACTTACAGTATAAAGGGTGTTACAAAAAGGTACGGCCAAGCTTTCAGCAAACATTCCTCACACACAAATAAAGAAAAGATGTTATGTGGACATGTGTCCGGAAACGCTTAAATTCCATGTCAGAGCTCATTTTAGTTTCGTCAGTATGTACTGTACTTCCTCGATTCACCGCCAGTTGGCCCAATTGAAGGAAGGTAATGTTGACTTCGGTGCTTGTGTTGACATTCGACTCATTGCTCTACAGTACTAGCATCAAGCACATCAGTACGTAGCATCAACAGGTTTGTGTTCATCACGAACGTGGTTTTGCAGTCAGTGAAATGTTTACAAATGCGGAGTTGGCAGATGCCCATTTGATGTATGGATTAGCACGGGGCAATAGCCGTGGCGCGGTACGTTTGTATCGAGACAGATTTCCAGAACGAAGGTGTGCCGACAGGAAGACGTTCGAAGCAATTGATCGGCGTCTTAGGGAGCGCGGAACTTTCCAGCCTATGACTCGCGGCTGGGGAAGACCTAGAACGACGAGGACACCTGCAATGGACGAGGCAATTCTTCGTGCAGTTGACGATAACCCTAATGTCAGCGTCAGAGAAGTTGCTGCTGTACAAGGTAACGTTGACCACGTCACTGTATGGTTAGTGCTACGGCAGAACCAGTTGTTTCCGTACCATGTACAGCGTGTGCAGGCACTATCAGCAGCTGATTGGCCTCCACGGGTACACTTCTGCGAATGGTTCATCCAACAGTGTGTCATCCTCATTTCAGTGTAAATGTTCTCTTTACGGATGAGGCTTCATTCCAACATGATCAAATTGTAAATTTTCACAATCAACATGTATGGGCTGACGAGAATCCGCACACAATTGTGCAATCACGTCTTCAACACAGATTTTCTGTGTTTTGGGCAGGCATTGTTGGTGATGTCTTGATTGGGCCCCATGTTCTTCCACCTACGCTCCATGGAGCACGTTATCATGATTTCATACGGGATATTCTACCTGTGCTGCTAGAACATGTGCCTTTACAAGTACGACACAACATGTGGTTCATGCACGATGGAGCTCTTGCACATTTCAGTCGAAGTGTTCGTACGCTTCTCAACAACAGATTCGGTGACCGATGGATTGGTAGAGGCGGACCAATTCCATGACCTCCACGTTCTCCTGACCTCAACCCTCTTGACTTTCATTTATGGGGGCATTTGAAAGCTCTTGTCTACGCAACCCCGGTACCAAATGCAGATACTCTTCGTGCTCGTATCGTGGACGGCTGTGATACAATACGCCATTCTCCAGGACTGCATCATCGCATCAGGGTTTCCATGCGACGGAGGGTGGATGCATGTACCCTCGCTAACGGAGGACATTTTGAGCATTTCCTGTAAGAAAGTGTTTGAAGTCACGCTGGTACGTTCTGTTGCTGTGTGTTTCCATTCCATGATTAATGTGATTTGAAGAGAAGTAATAAAATGAGCTCTAACATGGAAAGTAAGCGTTTCCGGACACATGTCCACATAACATATTTTCTTTCGTTGTGTGTGAGGAATGTTTCCTGAAAGTTTGGCCGCACCTTTTTGTAACACCCTGCATACTAACCAGCGAAGTGAACAAGCTTGTGTCGCGAGAAACAGCCACAGGGAGCTCGGCTATGCGATCGCTCGCCACGACGGCTCCAGGCAGCCTGTCCACTCACCAATGTGAAACGCTCATCGTGGTACTAATTCTATCGACGTGCAGTTCTCATATCCCAATCGTTTCTACGTGCTCGAATAATGATTTTCAAAATAAATGATAAGATGAATTAAACTGCAATGAATCCAGTGGCTGATACATATTGGGGGGGGGGGGCGCAGCCCCGCCCCCCTTGCGGGACCGCCGGCATTGCCACCCGCATCGCCCCCGCCAGTCAGCCCGCACGCTATTCGTTCGTTTCTTTCGTCAGTCGACTCGACTGAATCGAGTTATCGAGTAGTTGTACTTTCCTATGTAGTACGTGCGTTCGCGTCATCGTATTTTATACATTTCTGTCTGGCACGTAGATAGCTAACAAATATCTACGAGAAGAGTCGCGGTCATTCTAGTGATCTCGATACGTTATTCTGTCTGGCATTTGTTTGAGAAAAGTCACGAATATTCTACTGTTTCCTTGTATAGAGAACCTTCGATACGCAGCGTTATAAATACGGACTATTCCCCGAATAGGAAGCTACTTTACATTTTGAAGCAGAAATCTTAAGACTGAAGAATGAATAAGCAAGAAGTCCTAGTTGTAGCAAGTGAAAGTGTGAAGGGTAGTCAAGAGTGGGAATGATCAGTTGACTGAGGCGTATAAAGACGTGGCTGAGGTCGACAAAGAGGAAGATCGACTTAATGGCTTAGCTCGGTTGAACACTCACCCTGACATTGATTGTCCTATTGACGATGTAATTAACCAATTTGCCAGGAAGAATAGGTGCACAGAATTCATCATTCAAGGAAGAGAACCACAATTGTAACTTTTTTTTATATCATAAGATGACATTCTCTTGTATATATGAATAATCAGTTTGAATAAAACTTTCTTAAACTTTGCATGTGACGATTATTTTTTATTACTGTAAAAATAAAGGCAGCTCAAGATATCTTTAGCGCCTCCTCCTTGAGGCTTTTATGTATCCGCCACTGACTGAATCTCGACGTATACTGTATCATAACTATTATATTGCTTCTATTTGACGATGTAGACACCAAGCTGAAGCTTCACAGATCACTGGAGTTGTTAACACTAGCATTTTCGAACTTGGGCATGCGCAGTGCTCTGTTCTGAACTCTAAATTATTCGGGCCGGCAAATCTTTTCGCCTCTCACTGTACACCAATAAGTCCAAAACTTGCAACTTAGCTATCATATGATGTCTTACTTGTTAACGTATTCTACCAAACTGTTTCTATTACAATGAATTTTAAGGTGAGTTGAAAATACTACTCCGTAACGATATTAGTTATCAATAAGGCATTGTTCACTAAAATAACCTTTTGGTGGTAACATGAAAGTCTTTAAATGTTTTGGAGCTATGGAGCATATTTCAGGAAAAAAAAGTGGTATGAGATGGGAGACAGAGCAAAACGTGTGAGGCTATGACACAAACATGGTGGCCATATACATAGCGGCCATTTTGGAGACCGCAATGTAGGATTCAACTCGGCCGGCCGTTGTGGCCGAGCGGTTCTCGGGCATGGATGTGTGTGATGTCTTTAGGTTAGTTAGGTTTAAGTAGTTCTAACTCTAGGGTACTGATGACCTCAGATGTTAATTCCCATAGTGCTTAGTGCCATTTGAACCAGTTTTTGATTCAACTCGTAACTTTCAAATGGAAAGGGTGTTCATGTGAATATGAAACAGGAAGTAAACGACAAACTTTCTTCTTTTCATCATTTTGTTGGGGTTGTCAACGAGATAAAGTTTCGAAATTATGTGTGAAGTTTGTTGCAATTCTCTAAGTGCTCTAATTCTCAAATACTGGATAATGTAAGAATGGGTATTCTCGCGTCTGGCTTACACTGCTATTTCACTCTCACCCTCATCCGTTTGATAGGTGGGTGGTTCTTACCCCATAGTGATTCTTTCCAGACAGTAAATGATATGTCTACCAAGTTTGAAATCGGTCTTATTGTTTAGGAATAGATGTGGAACATACATGCACACGTATATACGTAAATGGTTCAAATGGCTCTGAGCACTATGGGACTTAACTGCTGAGGTCATGAGTCCGCTAGAACTTAGAACTACTTAAACCTAACTAACCTAATGACATCACACACATCCATGCCCGAGGCAGGATTCGAACCTGCGACCGTAGCAGGTCGCGCGGTTCCAGACTGTAGCGCCTAGAACCGCTCGGCCACCCCGGCCGGCATGTACGTAAATCCATTTTTATAATTTGTATGGGTTTTTTGCATAGGCACGATAAGCAGAATTTAGATTTATTTCCGTCGTTTCTGATGTGGCACTTTTAGTGGCCAACTGTGTAATACAAACATCTGCAGCAAGGACGAAAATATAGCTCAGTTCTTGGCGATAATTCACTCTGGAACGATAAGTTAACCGCAGTTAGCTATTGTCTCATTAAGGGTTTGTTTAAGTTGGTCGGGAGCTACGTACCGCCTGGCGCAAGCTCAGGTGCGTGGGCGGGCAGGGAGCGCTGGCGCGCCAGCTGGCGTGTGGCGCGCAGCGCACACCGCACACCACCATCCGTCGCGCCGCGCCACCTGGGCTGTTTGCTTTGGCCTCGGCGGAATGGCTCGGAACACGAATATACTCATGTGTTTGCACAGAGCGCAGCCGACGCTGCGAAACACCACACCCACCTGCGAAGACCCTGCGGACAGCTCCCGCTATTAGCAGCTCTCGTGCGTCTGGAGCAGTAATAGCAAGTGTCAAGAGCAAACAGCAAAAGCTAAGCAGCTCCATAACGCGTCGGCGAAGTCGAAAGCGACAGCTGGCGCCTCTGCTGGAAGACTCACCCACAGCCACTCGAAACGTAGCTCACTTCATACATCCACCGACTATTTTACCATATTACTTTGTAAGACGTGTATATTTCTATTGTCTACTGTCAAACCACAATTTATGAAAGATGGATATATTTTATTTATGGGATTAAGTAGGAATAATTAATATTTGTCATTTTGGAAATAATTGTGGTAGCAGGGAAAGTCTGCACCGAAGTATTGTTGGCGGGAGACACCGCACATTGATATAATTTTTAAAAAGGGCGGGAGAGACCGCCTATGGATAAATTTTAAGAAAAGAGCGGGAAAGACCGCGCATTGAGACATTTTGTAATGGTAGCAGGGACTGTCTGCACCAGAAAGCATTGTTGTCGGGAGAGACCGCACTTTAGCGTTCGTAGTAAGCGAGTAGTAAGCGAGATGTGAAGCGAATCGGTAGCAGGTCTGAAGCGAGAGGTTGAGAGGAGCGGTGTGCCTGCCAGCCACCAGGTATGATTTACAAGAGATTATAAATGGATGTACAGAGACATCAACTAACTATTAGCATAAGAGGAACTAATATTATTGAATTATTTTTTTTTGAGAAACTCAACACTACTGAAGGTATGTTTGCGCATTGCTAGTTGTAAGATTATTGTAAAAAGTAAGTCCCATTAGAACGGTTAAAAATCATTTCATTAGCAACAGTAAATATTTGAAGAATCGTTTTCAGAATATAATTAATTTTTGCCAGCAATATTCCATTGCTATTATAATCAATCCCAAAATCCAGCAAATTGAAACTTTGCAAAATTTTATTGTTGACAAGAAAAAGTTTAACTATGAATTACGTTACTTCAGTCAATTAATTAAAGAATAACGTCAGGTTTGGTAATAAATAAAGCCACTTATTATGACAGCTCACCAGCAGCTAATAGTGTA
This sequence comes from Schistocerca cancellata, assembly GCF_023864275.1. Classification (NCBI taxonomy): domain Eukaryota; kingdom Metazoa; phylum Arthropoda; class Insecta; order Orthoptera; family Acrididae; genus Schistocerca; species Schistocerca cancellata. The sequence goes on from NC_064628.1 coordinate 136,528,946, forward strand.
TAGTAAAACAGAGTAAGTATATTCATGTCGCAGTTCGATGTAGCAGTCAGATGGCGATCCAGTAACAGTAAAAAAGGTCCTTAACAATTTTCGGTTATTGCAGGTAACGACTGAGGGCCACGACTACGACACTTTCTATGTTTCTTCGAAATAACCAGCAAATCACTTTTAATAACCAGCTTAAATTTGTATGCGAAGATTGCACTTATTATTATTGAGAAAGCGAATTAATTTCAAAGGGAATATTTCCTTTGTTATTATTAAGCAAGAGATAGAAATCCTAAGGGATTGTTTCATAGGTTATTGTAGAAGGGAAGGTTGTGTAACAAAAGAGATGTAGAGGAGACGGGAAGGTTTCAACCTTAATATCTTAATGCGTAAGCCACGTGGAGGATAGGACACTTTTTCGTTTTAGTACTCAGCTGTGAGGCAGTTTGGCGGGCGAGTGATAGCTCCAGCACTTCTGGAACGGTGCTGTTACAAATTTATGGGCACCTGGTCAACAAGACATGTCTAGATTTTCCTGCCATGTCAGTTAAAAAATAAGAACAATTTTTCTACAGAAGATGTACGCGTATATGCCCTCAGAAAAATACACTATCAGGCCAAACAAGAAGAATACATTGATAAACTGCGAGAAGATCTTATACAGTTCGCAGAAACAAGTGCGGAGAATAAGTCAAAACTTCTTATTAAGTTATCAATATCACCATTAGGGAAGGTTGTGTAATATCGCAGAAGCTCATTCCTCTGGAGCAGAACTAATGTGTTGTTGAGTCTGTTGTTCCCATACAACGGACAGTGCTCATTGTTAGTAACTGTGTATCTCTCAACAGCTCCTCCCTCTCTGCCATCAACTCTTACTAACAAAAATTTCTTTAAAAATGAAAAGACAACATCCAGGTAGAAAACCAGGACAATAAAGTGAAAGTTTTCGATGACGGCAACGGGTTGCACGGAAAACTGAATTAAATAACAAAAGTGGTATCATTCTGTGTGCAGGTGGACAATTTTGGTAGGTTCATCGGTGCATATCTATAGGAATCTTCTGACCCCTCAATCATTATATGGTTTTGGGAGCTCAACATCTCGTTCACTTCTTCCGCCATTCTGCAGTGAAATGAAATGTCGTGTGGCTAGGGCCTCCCGTCGGATAGACTGTTCGCTTGGTGCAAGCCTTTCGAATTGACGCCACTTCGGCGACGTGCATGTCAATGAGGATGAGATGATGATGATGATTAGGACAACACAACACCCAGTCCCTGAGTGGAGAAAATACCCGACCCAGCCTAAAATCGAACCCTGGTCCCTTGGCATGATATACCGTCGCGGTGACCACTCAGCTACCGCTGCGGACGCCATTCCGCAGTACCTTCCGTCGAGATCGTCGAAGCAATTATTTTCAACAATTTACGTATTTATTTATTTCACCTGGAAAGATTAGGGCCATGAGATCCTATATTGCAACAAAACACATACCTTTAGTCAGCCTGCATCACGAGGTGTGCAGCACATAAGCCATATAATAATAACAACATGTATGATACTTAATATGTAGAATTTAAGTAATGTTAGCCTTATGAACATTAAGCAAGTTTCTCACTGCATTCTTGTCGAAATTGAATAGTTGCATCCAACAGAAATGTGCGATAACAGTACTGAAGGAATCAATGTGGAGAGGAAGTTCATTGGTCGGAGGAAGAGGGAGAAATAATATGGTTTGATCAGAGGATATTATGGGGGAAAAAAGCAGGATATAAAGGGATGAGAAAAGCATAGTGTACCAATACAGTGTGTCAGAGGTACTAGTTCCTTGTTGGTCAGAAGGAAAACATCTACTAGGATATGCCAAAGTGCGGGCGAGTGGGGAGGGGGGGAGGGGACAGGACTAGACCGAGGGTACCAGATAAAGTTTTCTTGGACGCTTACTGATTTTGGTCAGACAAAGATTACAGGACAATTTATTTCAGACATGAGACTGAAATGGAGAAGGAGATGAAAAATGACTTTGTGTTATACAAGGGTACAGCAAATAGCGGCACGTATCTGATCTGGTACGCCAGTGATAGAATGGTGTTAAGTATTTGGTATTGCACGAGAAATACTGGTGATAAAGTAACTAAGAAACCGATGACGTAGACAAAGTGTGTGAGAATCATACCGCTTATACGGTCACGTTCTGCCTAACTGTCCGTGGGAAAGATTGATAGATCATTGCACATACATCTTGCACAAGTTAGCTTGGGTCGTCGAGAGTTTTCACTATTTGTGTCATCTGGTAAAGAGAGTAGTAAGTCTTTGTTAGGACTAAACAGTGTGCTAATTTTTGTTTAATTTGAGTAATTTTTTCTAATGTTTTGATAGCACGTAGGCAGGAGAGAAGCTTCCCTTCTCTTACGGCAGTTTGTTCTTCCCAGTTAGGGGACTCATCCGAAATTATGAAAAGGTCCTTCGTCATTCAGTGTCTCAGAAGACAAATCAATTAAATAGTTCATTTTCGGAATCGTTAAATTGGCGTGAAAGTAAATCGCATTGGGCTTTAGCTGAACAGATCACAATTAATTTATTACTGCTTTTGAATCCTAAAATGAGATAGACTCTTAATTCGAAACCACTGAAAAACTGAGTGCTGCTGAGGGAGAATTGAAAGGTTTGTGTTGGTAATTACTAGGAGATAAACAGAAACGAACAAATGAATCAGGAAAAAGACTGAAGTGGAAGGAACACTTAAGGCTGTGATGAAAATGTGGTGCAGGTGAGTCGGACAGGTAGCCAGGTGAAAGCGTTTTGGCTGTCCTATGGACTACGACTGGTATTCTGAAGTAAAAGGTACTCAGAGCATCAGTCTGACGGGTGACGCAGTCAAAATCAAGAGCGACAGAAAAAGAGGTTGGACTGAGATCGAGAAAGACATGGCAAAATCGCGCAATCTGCCTTATGCTGGTCCAATATTCCCACGGAAATACGACATCCAGAGAACTGCGATCTCTTCAACTACGATAAAAAGTATTCTTTTTATTCTGGCTTAACCACGAAGATGAAGAACACAAGATCAGAGAAGGCGATGAGAAGACGTCAGCCAGTAGCGCGCTTGACAGGACGTCCCCACGACAGGAACAGCATCCAACCGAAATGAATATGAGCGCTGCTACTGGCAGCCTAAGCCAGACAAAATAATGAAATAATGTTGAAATGTGTGTGAAATGTTATGGGACTTACCTGCTAAGGTTATCAGTCGCTAAGCTTATACACTACTTAACCGAAATTATCCTAAGGACAAACAAACACACCCACGTCCGAGGGAGGACTCGAACCTCCGCCGGGACCAGCCGCACAGTCCATGACTGCAGCGCCCAAGACCGCTCGGCTAATCCCGCGAGGCAGTCGGCCGGACATTAGTGGTCAGTATTCGCAGAGTGTTAGCCCCGCCTAGCAGAGAGTTCTACGGTATCAGTTAATAGTGATCCACAAACTGTGTGTCAAACTTGCATGAACCTTATACACTACTGGCCATTAAAATTGCTACACCAAGGAGAAATGCAGTACCCAGAACAATCACCTCTGGCCATAATAACAGCCTTGATACGCCTGGGCATTGAGTCAAACAGAGCTTGGATGGCGTGTACAGGTACAGCTGCCCAAGCAGCTTCAACGCGATACCACGGTTCATCAAGAGTAGTGACTGGCGTATTGTGACGAGCCAGTTGCTCGGCCACCATTGACCAGACGTTTTCAATTGGTGAGAGATCTGGAGAACGCGTTGGTGTGCTGGCCAGGGCAGCAGTCGAACATTTTCTGTATCCAGAGAGGCCCGTACAGGACCTGCAAGATGTTTTCGTGCATTATCCTGCTGAAATGTAGGGTTTCCCAGGGATCGAATGAAGGGTAGAGCCACGGGTCGTAACACATCTGAAATGTAACGTCCACTGTTCAAAGTGCCGTCAATGTGAACAAGTGGAGACCGGGACGTGTAACCAATGGTACCCCATACCATCACGCCGGGTGATACGCCAGTATGCTGATGACGAATACACGCTTCCAATGTGCGTTCACCGCGATGACGCCAAACACGGATGCGACCATCATGATGCTGTAAACTGAACCTGGATTCATCCGAAAAAATGACGTTTTGCCATTCGTGCACCCAGGTTCGTCGTTGTGTACACCAACGCAGGCGCTCCTGTCTGCGATGCAGCTTCAAGGGTAACCGCAGCCACTGTCTCCGAGCTGATAGTCCACGCTGCTGCAAACGTCGTCGAACTGTTCGTGCAGATGGTTGTTGTCTTGCAAACGTCCACATCTGTTGACTCAGGGATCGAGACGTGGCTGCACGATCCGCTACAGCCATGCGGATAAGATGCCTGTCATCTCGAATGCTAGTGATACGAGGCCGTTGGGATGCAGCACGGCGTTCCGTATTACACTTCTGAATCCACCGATTCCATATTCTGCTAACAGTCATTGGATCTCGACCAACGCGAGCAGCAATGTCGCGGTACGATAAAACGCAATCGCGATAGGCTACAATCCAATCTTTATCAAAGTCGGAAAGGTGATGGTACGCATTTCTCCTCCTTACACGAGGCATCACAACAACGTTTCACCAGGCAACGCCGGTCAACTGCTGTTTGTGTATGAGAAATCGGTTGGAAACTTTCTTCATGTCAGCACGTTGTATTTGTCGCCACCGGCGCCAACCTTGTGTGAATGCTCTGAAAAGGTAATCATTTGCATATCACAGCATCTTCTTCCTGTCGGTTAAATTTCGCGTCTGCAGCATGACATCTTCGTGCTGTAGCAATTTCAATGGCCAGTAGTGTATATAGCAAAGGACTCGGATTTATGTTGCATGTCACCCATCGCTAGCGTCACCATTGTTATTTCAAAGTTAAGTATTGTCAATTTGCTTTATTGAAAGAAAACTACTAATGTGATTTGCTTGAATTGCTGTATAGCATTCCGAGAACGCAGCATACTTCAGCACCTATACGAGACGTGCGGGCAGGACCCCACGTTTGGCGACGAGACCTTCCAAACTAACTTAGTGCCGACGGCCACGGAAATTCTTTTGCTGGCGCATTAATTCTCTCTCGTCTTTATTTTACATGGACGCATATTGCTTTAACAGTTTCTTGTTGTTATTGCTAAGCAGTGTTTTCAGGCGAGCCTTGCATAAATTTCCTTTGCTTGTCCTTGTTTTTGTCTGTTTGTTTCATTTGTCTTCCAACATGCCCGCCCAACCTGTCCCACCCCCTGCTCAGGTGCCACAGCCGCAAGCGTTAGATGCCACACAGCTAATGCAGATGTTTCAGTTCCATATGCAGCAGATTTCTGCATTACTCAACACGCCGCAGCAGCTACTGGCCAACGCTGCACGCACGACGGAACAAGCACCGCCTACTGCAGCTGCTACACTACCTTTTCAACATTTTGTGTATAAGATGAGGATTGGCTCGAGTGGTTTTTGGAGTTCGAGGCACATTTACTAGCTCACAATGTACCAGGTACTCCGAAACTTCCACAACTATTATCCATGGTAGGAAGTGCAGCGTTCAGATTAATTCAAAAACTCTTTCCTAACGCCACTCCGAGTGAGCTTGCGTATGACAGTGTTATTGGCTCGCTAACAAACTATTAGAATCAACAAGTGAATGTGGTAGCAGCTAGGTATCAATTCTTTAGTTGCAAAAAACGGTCAGAACAAATATATCACGAGTGGGTAGCAGATTTGCAGGGTATGACAAGGAAATGCAAATTCAAACGTGCTTGCAGTGCTTAATATTCAGATTGTATGTTGCGCGATGCGATCGCGTACAATGTGCCTGATGTTAAACTCAGAGAACAAATTTTGACACTGTCCAATCCATCATTTCAGCAGGTAGTGCAAATACTAGATTAAAACGATTCCGGTGCCTTGTCGGCTCATACATTTGAGCAGCCAGATATGTGCTGGGTCGATCCCTTGCTTGCAATCGCCCCATTCCGCACCGGTGGCGTGTGCTAGCCACGCCGAGTAAACAACCTCCCACGCCGCGTAAGCTGTTCGCCAAACAGGCGGCTCCACACGTGAACAGAATTAAGTTTTGCCCTCGTTGTTATTCACGGCACAAACGCCAAGACTGCCTCTCCTGAGGGGCTCAGTGTTACGCTTGTGGTAGGAAAGAACATGTGCAATCCATATGTTTGCAATGGAACATATTTAAGAATTCGGCCCACTCACAAAAATCTAGTCACAAGGCCCATGTCATTAATGCAATATATTCGAAGTTTGCGACTAGCAAGCATGCAGTTCCGTCAGTGGTACGCCAGTCAAACTTCTTGTTCATTTACTTCTTTGTGGGAAAAGTGGGAAATTTCAGTTCGGTATGGGTGCCTCTGTCACATTGCTAAATCGTCACAGATATAAACTTTTCGGCTTCCCATGCCTGTCTAAAAGTAGCACACAACAGACGGCTTATAAAGGACAAGACATTCCCGTTCTCGGAACATGTACTTTGCCTGCCATGCATTGCTCGCATAGGTGAACAGTGACTTTTACAGTGCTAAAATCACACGAGTGTGAGAACATATTTGATATTGATTCTTTTGATTTGTTTGGCTTTAACATTCAAGACAATGTGTTGTCAGTGTCTGCATTCAATGCAAAAGTGTAGCTAGCTTGCGAAAAGAGTTCCCAGAACTCTTTTCAGAAGGTTTAAGCAAAGCTAACAATTTTGTAGCACATATTGCGCTGAAAGACAATGCTCAGCCCAAATTTTACCAGGCCAGAACTTTTCCTATTGCATTACCGGACGAAGTTGCTGCTGAACTTAAAGAATTGCAAGATAATAGAATTATTGCGCCCATATCAGCCAGTCAGTGGGCAAGTCCACTGGTTTTTCTCCTCAAACCTTCAGGTCTCATTCGCCTCTGTGTTCACTTTAATTTTACAGTCAACCCACAAACTGTCATTGATACTTATCCATTGCCACGCACAGAGGATCTCATGGACAAATTAGGTGCTGGACGCTACTTTTCAAGAATTGATTTGCGCGAAGTGTATCTTCAAATACCGCTCAATGAAGAATCTCGAAAAGTGATTGTCGTAAATAATTTGGGCTTGTTCAAATATTTGCATTTGCCTTTTGGCAGTGCTTCCACTCCCGTCATTTTTCAACGGTATTTGTAATAGCTGACTGCACAAGTGCCAAACCGTTCAAACCATTTGGACGATATTGTAGGAGCAGATCGTACACTTGAAGGAAATATTGCAAATTTACGTGCTTTGTTTCGTGTGTTATCTGATGCAGGGCTGAAGTGTAGACTGGACAAGTGTGATTTTTTAAACCTGAGTTGCAGTATCTTGGTCATGTCATAAACAGTCAAGGTGTACATCCTCTTCAGCCACATTTGTTAGCCATATGAGATTTGCCCGTTCCTCGTAATATCACAGAATTGCAGTCAGTCTTAGGGAAAATGAACTATTGTATTCGGTTCATACCGAATGCTGCACAAACAGCGGCTCCATTGCATCGCTTGCGTCGCAAGAGTGTCCTCTTTGTTTGGACAGATGAGAGGAACGTAGCTTTTCAAACACTTAAAGATGCATTGCTCAGTGATCGATGGTTAGTTCACTTTGATCCTGATAAATGGGATCCTGATAAATGGGAACCAGTCGTGTTGCAAGTTCACATTTCCTCTTACGGAATCGGTGTCGTGCTTTCGCACAGAATTGGTGATAAAGACAGACCTATTGCACACAGACCTATTGCTTTCGCATCAAAAGTGTTGTCCGAAGCTCACAAATTGAGAAAGAGGCTTTGGCTTTTGTGTATTGTGTCACTAAATTCCACCACTATTTGTATGCAGAAAATTCTACTTACAAGGGAACCTCCCCATCGCACCCCCCCCCCCCTCATATTTAGTGATAACTTGGCACAGTGGATAGATTTTGAAAAACTGAACACAGATCAATCGAGAAAACAGGAAGAAGTTGTGTGGAACTATGAAAAAAATAAGCAAAATATACAAACTGAGTAGTGCATGCGTAAGATATGCAACATCAAGGATACTGTGATCTCAGGAGCGCCGTAGTCCCGTGGTTAGCGTGAGCAGCTCCGGAACGAGAGGTCCTTGGTTGAAATCTTCCCTCGAATGGAAACTTTACTTTCTTTATTTTCGCAAAGTTGTGATCTGTCCGTTCGTTCATTGACGTCTCTGATCGCTGTAATAAGTTATGTGTCTGTGTTTTGCGACCGCACCGCAAAATAGTGCGATTAGAAGACGAAAGGACGTGCCTATCCAATGGGAACCGAAAACATTTGATCGCATTTGCCCGATTTAGGTTTTCTTGTGGATGTGATAATCACTCCCAAAAAAGTGATCGCATCGGACCGACGGACAGATAATAATTGTCTGAAAATAAAAAATTAAACTTTTCACTCGAAGGATGTATTGAACCAAGGACCTCTCGTTCCGCAGCTGCTCACGCTAAGCACGGGACCATGGCGCTCCTGAACTCACAGTCTCCTTGATGTTGCATATGTTACGCATGGGATCCTCAGTTTGTATATTTTGCTTATTTTTTTCATAGTTCCACACAACTTCTTCCTGTTTTTCAAGGCCTGTCCCCTGTGCCAACTTATAACTAAATGTGAGGGGGGTGCGATGGGGAGGTTCCCTTGTTAGTAACGGATCACAAGCCTTTGCAGTGCTTGTTTCATCCGGCGAAACCGGTTCCTCTACGAACTGCCCAAATATTGCAAAGATTGGCTTTGTTGTTGTCTCAATACCAGTACATTTTGTTCAAATACATTCACACATCTTGGGCTGACTCGTTGAATACCATAAAAAACTTTGTAGTGCGCCAATACTTTGCACGTCGGGGTAGCCTAGCTGTACAGAAAGGTGTAATTTTTGTACAAAATAAGAGTGGACAGTCACGTGTGTTGATCCCTAAAGGTCTGCAAAAAGAAGTGTTGCACTTACTTCACCAAGGACACTGGGGGGATTGTTCGTGAGAAACAGTTAGCGCATCAGCACTGTACCGGGCAGGGTATAGACGCCCAAATAGAACAGATGACGTCACAGTGTCACGCATGTGCAGAAAATCAGTCCGCTCTGCCACAAAAATTCTCTGTCTGGCCTAAGTCGTAATCGCCATGGCAACGCGTGCACATAGACTTTGTGGGACACTTGCTTGTTGATTGTGGTTGACTCGTATATCAAGTTTCCGTTTGCTGTGCCAATGAACTCGACAATATCATGTAGCACAATTCAGGTGTTGTTATAGATTTTTTGCCGAGAATGTTTACGTGAATTATTAGTGTCAGGCAACGGACATCAGTTCACGTCAAATGAATTTAAAACATTCTGTGAGCGCAATGGCATACAGCATCCCATTAGTGCACCGTTGCATCCACAGTCAAACGGAGAAGCGGAACGTTTTGCCATAACCTTCTACATCTACATCTACATCTACATTTATACTCCACAAGCCACCCAACGGTGTGTGACGGAGGGCATTTTACGTGCCACTGGCATTACCTCCCTTTCCTGTTCCAGTCGCGTATGGTTCGCGGGAAGAACGACTGCCGGAAAGCCTCCGTGCGCACTCGAATCTCTCTTATTTTACATTCGTGATCTCCTCGGGAGGTAAAAAGTAGGGGGAAGCAATATATTCGATACCTCATCCAGAAACGCACCCTCTCGAAACCTGGACAGCAAGCTACACCGCAATGCAGAGAGCCTCTCTTGCAGAATCTGCCACTTGAGTTTGTTAAACATCTCCGTAACGCTATCGCGCTTACCAAATAACCCTGTGACGAAACGCGCCGCTCTTCTTTGGATCTTCTCTATCTCCTCTGTCAACCCGACACTGATGAGCAATACTCAAGTATAGGTGGAACGAGTGTTTTGTAAGCCACCTCCTTTGTTGATGGACTACATTTTCTAAGGACTCTCCCAATGAATCTCAACCTGGCACCCGCCTTACCAACAATTAATTTTATATGATCATTCCACTTCAAATCGCTCCGCACGCATACTGCCATATATTCTACAGAAGTAACTGCTACCAGTGTTTGTTCCGCTATCATATAATCATACAATACAGGATCCTTCTTTCTATGTATTCGCAATACATTACATTTGTCTATGTTAAGGGTCAGTTGTCACTCCCTGCACCAAGTGCCTATCCGCTGCAGATCTCCCTGCATTTCGCTGCAATTTTCTAATGCTGCAACTTCTCTGTATACTACAGCATCATCCGCGAAAAGCCGCATGGAACTTCCGACACTATCTACTAGGTCATTTACATATATTGTGAAAAGTAATTGTCCCATAACACTCCCCTGTGGCACGCTAGAGGTTACTTTAACGTCTGTAGACGTCTCTCCATTGAGAACAACATGCTGTGTTCCTTCAAGCAGCAGATGGCCAAACTTCGCTTTGCACACACCAGAGATCAAGCACTTCAATTGTTTCTCGCCTCATATCGTTTGCACACACGAGATGGACCATCGCCGGCGGAATTGCTTCACGGCCGCCGCCATCGCACAGTGGTCCATCTTCTCCACCCTCCTGGGCATCCGGCGCCGAAGGACGGCCGCAAGTATCGCTTCGCGCCGCATGATACTGTCTTTTACAAGGTTTTTATCGGCAGCAGACGGTGGGCGCGAGGCGAGATCATCCGTCGACTTGGCGCTTGTATGTATTTTCTTTCAGGTCCAGATGGCTTAAGCGCCGCCATCAAAATCAGTTTCGCCTCTGTCATGTACACCATGATCTTTCAGTCTCTCTTCCCCCAGATTCACTGGTCCAGAGGACAGCGCCGCCACAGCAGCCGCCAGAGGGTGTCCTCACGACGGGACGTCCCCATGGAGACGGAGTCTTGGCTTCCTCCGCCTCCTTTCGTCCTACCGATGGAGCTGGATCCTCTCATGCCGCCTTCCTCATCTGGTTCCTGGCAGCAGGATGTGGACGCGTACCCTTCTGGTCGTTTTCCGATGGACGTTTCCGTCAGAGCGCAGGCCGGGTGGCAGGGTACGGCCGGAAGCTTGACATCTTCCGCAGCCACAGCTTCCGGTTCAAATGGTTCAAATGGCTCTGAGCACTATGGGACTCAACTGCTGTGGTCATAAGTCCCCTAGAACTGAGAACTACTTAAACCTAACTAACCTAAGGACATCACACACATCCATGCCCGAGGCAGGATTCGAACCTGCGACCGTAGCGGTCTTGCGGTTCCAGACTGTAGCGCCTTTAACCACTCGGCCACTCCGGCCGGCTGCCACAGCTTCCGGCCCAGCGATGCACCCACACTCCTGCCTCCCCTGCCGTGGTCGTACTCCCTACACGACGACGAAAGGGATGTTCTGGCGTAACTACAAGCACTGGAATGAAGATGAAGGACATACGACCAGAGAATGCGGTGAGACGACGTCAGCCAGTAGTGCGCTGCCAGGGCGTCACCACGGTAGGAGCAGCGTCTAGCCGAAGTGAATATAAGCGCTGCTTCTGCCAGCCTCGGCCGGCCATTAGTGGACAGTATTCGCAGCGTACTAGCACGGTCTATCAGAGAGAGCTATGATATCAGTTATTGGTGATCCAAAAACTGTGTGTCAAACTTTCATGAACCGTATATACACTCCTGGAAATTGAAATAAGAACACCGTGAATTCATTGTCCCAGGAAGGGGAAATTTTATTGACACATTCCTGGGGGCAGATACATCACATGATCACACTGACAGAACCACAGGCACATAGACACAGGCAACAGAGCATGCACAATGTCGGCACTAGTACAGTGTATATCCACCTTTCGCAGCAATGCAGGCTGCTATTCTCCCATGGAGACGATCGTAGAGATGCTGGATGTAGTCCTGTGGAACGGCTTGCCATGCCATTTCCACCTGGCGCCTCAGTTGGACCAGCGTTCGTGCTGGACGTGCAGACCGCGTGAGACGACGCTTCATCCAGTCCCAAACATGCTCAATGGGGGACAGATCCGGAGATCTTGCTGGCCAGGGTAGTTGACTTACACCTTCTAGAGCACGTTGGGTGGCACGGGATACATGCGGACGTGCATTGTCCTGTTGGAACAGCAAGTTCCCTTGCCGGTCTAGGAATGGTAGAACGATGGGTTCGATGACGGTTTGGATGTACCGTGCACTATTCAGTGTCCCCTCGACGATCACCAGTGGTGTATGGCCAGTGTAGGAGATCGCTCCCCACACCATGATGCCGGGTGTTGGCCCTGTGTGCCTCGGTCGTATGCAGTCCTGATTGTGGCGCTCACCTGCACGGCGCCAAACACGCATACGACCATCATTGGCACCAAGGCAGAAGCGACTCTCATCGCTGAAGACGACACGTCTCCATTCGTCCCTCCATTCACGCCTGTCGCGACACCACTGGAGGCGGGCTGCACGATGTTGGGGCGTGAGCGGAAGACGGCCTAACGGTGTGCGGGACCGTAGCCCAGCTTCATGGAGACGGTTGCGAATGGTCCTCGCCGATACCCCAGGAGCAACAGTGTCCCTAATTTGCTGGGAAGTGGCGGTGCGGTCCCCTACGGCACTGCGTAGGATCCTACGGTCTTGGCGTGCATCCGTGCGTCGCTGCGGTCCGGTCCCAGGTCGACGGGCACGTGCAACTTCCGCCGACCACTGGCGACAACATCGATGTACTGTGGAGACCTCACGCCCCACGTGTTGAGCAATTCGGCGGTACGTCCACCCGGCCTCCTGCATGCCCACTATACGCCCTCGCTCAAAGTCCGTCAACTGCACATACGGTTCACGTCCACGCTGTCGCGGCATGCTACCAGTGTTAAAGACTGCGATGGAGCTCCGTATGCCACCGCAAACTGGCTAACACTGACGGCGGCGGTGCACAAATGCTGCGCAGCTAGCGCCATTCGACGGCCAACACCGCGGTCCCTGGTGTGTCCGCTGTGCCGTGCGTGTGATCATTGCTTGTACAGCCCTCTAGCAGTGTCCGGAGCAAGTATGGTGGGTCTGACACACCGGTGTCAATGTGTTCTTTTTTCCATTTCCAGGAGTGTATAACAAATGACTCGGATTTACGTTGCATGTCGCCCATCGCTTGCGACGCCATTGTTATTTCCAAGTTAAGTATTGTCAATATGCCTTATTGAAAGAAAACTACTACTGTTATTTTATTGAATTATTGTATAGCATTCCGAGAACACAGCATACTTAGACACCCTATACGAGACGAGGAGGCAGGACTCCACACTTTTTAATGTTACAGGCGATCTAAGTCCACACCAGTGTGTCATCGGAACAGTCCAGGAGAGATGCAAGAAAAATCAGTGACTCAGCCGACTAGAACAACCAAGCTATCCAGCGGTCGCTGCGCACCGTCTCTGGTGTAATAGTGAAGTAAAATACGATCGGACCAGTAGCATGGCACAGATTTCAAGTTTCTGGGACAGCGTAATTGAGGAGGCTATCGAAACAGAGATGTCAGAAAATTTAATATACAGGGGTGGAGGTCCAATTTAAAAAACTCTTGGAGTGTGGCATTCAACTTATTAAAATCCCGCCGGCCATCACTTCTGTCAGAACTGCAGAAGGCTGTGGGGATTCGCGTTTCACGAAGTGTAAATGCGTGTGTGCTGTAAAACAAAGGAGCATCAAAGGGCGCAGTGGACGTTGGGAATCTAATTCGGCTATAAATAGACCAAGAACAACTCCCAGTCTAGTTGTTGTGAAGGCACCGAGTACACATAACAGCAAAACTCTCACCACCTGAGGAAAACAGCTGAGTCGTTCGTCGAAAGATTGTGCAAAAAATCGAAACAACTTTGCTGAACATCCGGAAGCTTACTATTAACCTTCAGCTTCGTTTCTAGGGGGAAATGTAGTATCTCGAACTGGTGAAACTGGTATGGAAATACCTTTAAATGCTGACGAAAACGGCATCAGGAAGGATCATTACACGATACCTCTCAGAACGTGAGATTGTCCCCCGTCACTGCAGTGGTGTGTTGCTGTGAAAGCGGATACATGATGTATGATGCGCTTTGTTGTGGCGCCAAAGTGCCCTCTGTTTCTGCCCCACGCCATACTTCCCGATTATTACCTACTCTGGTAACTGGCAGCGCTGGAATAAGAGCCATACAGAGCAGCAATTTCTCATCTGATTCTCTCTAGATAAATTTATATGCTTGGAAAAATATCTCTGTACTTCTTAACGTAACACATGTCGTGTTTGCTTTATATATCCCTTAATGAACAACACAACAGTGGCTGATTACGTCTGTCATACTTGTAGCAAAATGAAAATCAAAGCTGAACTAAACGAGCCCTGAAGTGCGTGCTACAGTCAGACAGGGCTGACTAACGCCATTAGTTGGAGAGTCACGTGGTACACTGACATTTGCTTTTTTACGTGCACACTACTATAACAGAAGTAAAAATGCGTACTGAAAATTGAGTTAGCCCGTAAATAGATGTAATTTATTTTTTTACGACTTCGAGTAAGCAAATTTTTTAGATGCTGCGTTTATGCAGTATCGCATGTAAACATTGTGTTGTCAGTCAATAGGACACACATAACAATACGGAAGAAAACATCAGTTGTTTTATATTTTCGTCTAAAATAACATCCAACACAAAGAAACAGACCTTTGACCGAGAACGTTTATACAAAAATCGTGGCAAGGCAAAGTATCCTTACCAGAGCTATGTGACACTATGCACACAATATTATACGAACTGTAATGTAAAATATGAAGTTGAATGATTTTCACAGCTTTTGTAGTCGAATATCGTTAAAAAGGCTGCGAAACAGAATTCCACGCCACTTGTCATTGTTGTTATGCAAAGTAGCCAAATTTTTCTTTGCAAATTGGAGTCAATTTGATATCCACATCAGTTACGTTCTAAATTAAATCTAGTCGAAATTGGGTAGACTACGGAAATGCACATTTATTATCAACTGCATTACAACAAAAGTGACTGTGTGATTTCTCCCTTTTTCTTTCACCTAGACAGTTGTAGATATTCTATTTTATGTACTGTGTATGGCCTAAGGCGATTTCTGCAGGTTGTGTCAGCCGCAGAGTAGCAAGAGCCGTCCAGCAGAAGAAGTGTTCCAGCCCCCGCTGGTGCCGGAATCACGGAGGAGGAGGAGGACGAATGCTGCAGATAGTCTGCGTTGTGCTCTGTTGGCTTCCTGGGGAGACTTTGCCAGTCAGTGGTACTTTGCGACATTTCTCTGTTAAGAACATCTGCGAAACGTTTGCCTGATGGAAAGAGAATTTGGCAAATAACACAGCCAGTGGTAGGAGATATACCAATGTCGAAAGTTTTCTAAGAGACACAGGCAGTCCTTGGGAATGACGGTCACGTGCTTCGGTTGCGTGTTCGGCATCTAGCCCAACATTTTCCCCTTTTCTTTCCGTTTTTCCCGTTTAATGTTCCCAAGCTACAATACAGCAAGCAAAAGGCGCCAAATATAAGAAATGTGGACTTTGATGGAGTACCGTGATGTAATAATTTTAGAAGCACGTTTCTCGAAGAGGGGTTTCAGTACACTTGATTGGAACGGCCGAATTTTAATTGCGGTGGTGGGAATATAGTGGAGCCTGCTCAACTTTATTTTTATTTGTGGAACAAAAACGTTCCTTTCTGATTGGCAACTGCTGCTGACGCAGGAAACGTCACCATAACTGATGCGTTTTTAACTTCACTTCGAATTTTGCTCTGAGGGATTTCGGGCTCTGCTTGCAGAGGGGATACTTTGGCCTCATTTCGCAGCAATCACTTCCCGTCTTGCACTCGATAGAAATACTTCGTGTTCCACACAAAGCTGGGACACTTTCTGCGCATGACGCTCCAGGCGGAGACTTCTACATCTACATCTACATGTACATTTATACTCCGCAAGCCACCCAACGGTGTGTGGCGGAGGGCACTTTACGTGCCACTGTCATTACCTCCCTTTCCTGTTCCAGTCACGTATGGTTCGCGGGAAGAACGACTGTCTGAAAGCCTCTGTGCGCGCTCTAATCTCTCTTATTTTACATTCGTGATCTCCTCGGGAGGTATAAGTAGGGGGAAGCAATATATTCGATACCTCATCAAGAAACGCACCCTCTCGAAACCTGGCGAGCAAGCTACACCGCGAAGCAGAGCGCCTCTCTTGCAGAGTCCGCCACTTGAGTTTGTTAAACATCTCCGTAACGCTATCACGGTTACCAAATAATCCTGTGACGAAACGCGCCGCTCTTCTTTGAATCTTCTCTATCTCCTCCGTCAACCCGATCTGGTACGGATCCCACACTGATGAGCAATACTCAAGTATAGGTCGAACGAGTGTTTTGTAAGCCACCTCCTTTGTTGATGGACTACATTTTCTAAGGACTCTCCCAATGAATCTCAACCTGGTACCCGCCTTACCAACAATTAATTTTATATGATCATTCCACTTCAAATCGTTCCGCACGCATACTCCCAGATATTTTACAGAAGTAACTGCTACCAGTGTTTGTTCCGCTATCATATAATCATACAATAAAGGATCCTTCTTTCTATGTATTCGCAATACATTACATTTGTCTATGTTAAGGGTCAGTTGCCACTCCCTGCACCAAGTGCCTATCCGCTGCAGATCTTCCTGCATTTCGCTACAATTTTCTAATGCTGCAACTTCTCTGTATACTACAGCATCATCCGCGAAAAGCCGCATGGAACTTCCGACACTATCTACTAGGTCATTTATATATATTGTGAAAAGCAATGGTCCCATAACACTCCCCTGTGGCACACCAGAGGTTACTTTAACGTCTGTAGACGTCTCTCCGTTGATAACAACATGCTGCGTTCTGTTTGCTAAAAACTCTTCAATCCAGCCACACAGCTGGTCTGATATTCCGTAGGCTCTTACTTTGTTTATCAGGCGACAGTGCGGAACTGTATCGAACGCCTTCCGGAAGTCAAGAAAAATAGCATCTACCTGGGAGCCTGTATCTAATATTTTCTGGGTCTCATGAACAAATAAAGCGAGTTGGGTCTCACACGATCGCTGTTTCCGGAATCCATGTTGATTCCTACATAGTAGATTCTGAGTTTCCAAAAACGACATGATATTCGAGCAAAAAACATGTTCTAAAATTCTACAACAGATCGACGTCAGAGATATAGGTCTATAGTTTTGCGCATCTGCTCGACGACCCTTCTTGAAGACTGGGACTACCTGTGCTCTTTTCCAATCATTTGGAACCTTCCGTTCCTCTAGAGACTTGCGGTACACGGCTGTTAGAAGGGGGGCAAGTTCTTTCGCGTACTCTGTGTAGAATCGAATTGGTATCCCGTCAGGTCCAGTGGACTTTCCTCTGTTGAGTGATTCCAGTTGCTTTTCTATTCCTTGGAAACTTATTTCGATGTCAGACATTTTTTCGTTTGTGCGAGGATTTAGAGAAGGAACTGCAGTGCGGTCTTCCTCTGTGAAACAGCTTTGGAAAAAGGTGTTTAGTATTTCGCTTTACGCTTGTCATCCTCTGTTTCAATGCCATCATCATCCCGGAGTGTCTGGATATGCTGTTTCGAGCCACTTACTGATTTAACGTAAGACCAGAACTTCCTAGGATTTTCTGTCAAGTCGGTACATAGAATTTTACTTTCGAATTCACCGAACGCTTCACGCATAGCCCTCCTTACGCTAACTTTGACATCGTTTAGCTTCCGTTTGTCTGAGAGGTTTTGGCTGCGTTTAAACGTGCAGTGAAGCTCTCTTTGCTTTCGCAGTAGTTTCCTAACTTTGTTGTTGTACCACGGTGGGTTTTTCCCGTCCCTCACAGTTTTACTCGGCACGTACCTGTCTAAAACGCATTTTACGATTGCCTTGAACTTTTTCCATAAACACTCAACATTGTCAGTGTCGGAACAGAAATTTTCGTTTTGATCTGTTAGGTAGCCTGAAATCTGCCTTCTATTACTCTTGCTAAACAGATAAACCTTCCGCCCTTTTTTTATATTCCTATTAACTTCCAAATTCAGGGATGCTGCAACGGCCTTATGATCACTGATTCCCTGTTCTGCACTTACAGAGTCGAAAAGTTCGGGTCTGTTTGTTACCAGTAGGTCCAAGATGTTATCTCCACGAGTCGGTTCTCTGTTTAATTGCTCGAGGTAATTTTCGGATAGTGCACT
Organism: Schistocerca cancellata; assembly: GCF_023864275.1. Lineage (NCBI taxonomy): Eukaryota > Metazoa > Arthropoda > Insecta > Orthoptera > Acrididae > Schistocerca > Schistocerca cancellata. Next base: position 136,547,109 of record NC_064628.1, read on the forward strand.
CAGTATAATGTCACTCGATGCTCTGTCCCTACCACCCGTCCTAAACATCTGAGTGTCCCAGTCTATATCTGGTAAATTGAAATCTCCACCTAAGACTATAACATGCTGAGAAAATTTATGTAAAATGTATTCCAAATTTTCTCTCAGTTGTTCTGCCACTAATGCTGCTGAGTCGGGGGGTCGGTAAAAGGAGCCAATTATTAACCTAGCTCGGTTGTTGAGTGTAACCTCCACCCATAATAATTCACAGGATCTATCCACTTCTACTTCACTACAGGATAAACTACTACTAACAGCGACGAACACTCCACCACCGGTTGCATGCAATCTATCCTTTCTAAACACCGTCTGTACCTTTGTAAAAATTTCGGCAGAATTTATCTCTGGCTTCAGCCAGCTTTCTGTACCTATAACGATTTCAGCTTCAGTGCTTTCTATCAGCGCTTGAAGTTCCGATACTTTACCAACGCAGCTTCGACAGTTTACAACTACAATACCGATTGCTGCTTGGTCCCCGCATGTTCTGACTTTGCCCCGCACCCGTTGAGGCTGTTGCCCTTTCTGTACTTTCCCGAGGCCATCTAACCTAAAAAACCGCTCAGCCCACGCCACACAACCCCTGCTACCCGTGTAGCCGCTTGTTGCGTGTAGTGGACTCCTGACCTATCCAGCGGAACCCGAAACCCCACCACCCTATGGCGCAAGTCGAGGAATCTGCAGCCCACAAGGTCGCAGAACCGTCTCAGCCTCTGATTCAGACCCTCCACTCGGCTCTGTACCAAAGGTCCGCAGTCAGTCCTGTCGACGATGCTGCAGATGGTGAGCTCTGCTTTCATCCCGCTAGCGAGACTGGCAGTCTTCACCAAATCAGATAGCCGCCGGAAGCCAGAGAGGATTTCCTCCGATCCATAGCAACACACATCATTGGTGCCGACATGAGCGACCACCTACAGATGGGTGCACCCTGTACCCTTCATGGCATCCGGAAGGACCCTTTCCACATCTGGAATGACTCCCTCCGGTATGCACACGGAGTGCACTTTGGTCTTCTTCCCCTCCCTTGCTGCCATATCCCTAAGGGGCCCCATTACGCGCCTGACGTTGGAGCTCCCAACTACCAGTAAGCCCACCCTCTGCGACCGCCCGGATCTTGCAGACTGAGGGGCAACCTCTGGAACAGGACAGGCAGCCATGTCAGGCCGAAGATCAGTATCAGCCTGAGTATCAGCCAGAGACAGAGCCTGAAACCGGTTCGTCAGACAAACTGGAGAGGCCTTCCGTTCAGCCCTCCGGAATGTCTTTCGCCCCCTGCCACACCTTGAGACGACCTCCCACTCTACCACAGGTGAGGGATCAGCCTCAATGCGGGCAGTATCCCTGGCAACCACAGTCGTAGCCCGATCGGGGGATGCGTGGGACGAGCTGGCCGTCCCCGACAAACTCCCATCCGGACCCCCACAGTGATGCCCATTGGCAACAGCCTCAAGCCGATTCACCGCCCTCCTCCGAGTGCGACGTACCAGCGTCGCGCACACAGCCACGCTTAGCAGGCCATTGGCGTCTCCCCCAGCCAGTGCATTCGCATCTCAAAGACAATGAGATTTACGCGCTGCACCGGCGGTATAATCGCGACCAATTTAATAACATGCAATAATTTCATAGTTAGGTTCTATCTCGCCACAGGCCGTAGCATAGCTGCACAACCTATATTCCAAGCATGAATGCAATCGCTGTTGTAAAGTCGCGGATATGAGCCAGTTAAAATTTAATATGTTAGATGATGATGTTTGGTTTGTGGGGCGCTCAACTGCCTGGTCATCAGCGCCTGTGAAAAGTCCTAATTTTTTCACAGTGCAATTTTTTTCATAGCCCAGTCTAGCCACTGTCAAGAATGATGAGGATGATGAAATAAATGATTAGGACAACACCCGTTCCCCAGGCAGAGAAAATCCCCAACCCGGCCGGAAATGAACCCGGGACCCTGTGATCCAGAGGCAGCAACGCTAGCCGCTGGACCGCGAGCTACGGACTAATATGTGAGAGAGCTGATCTTGTTCATCACGTTCTTCCCTTCCTGAACTTTGCCAACCATAAGCCACTTCAATTTTATTTTGTTTTGTGTTTATGATTATTGTTGTTGCATCTGGAGTAACTTCTACTGAACTGCTTGGCAATGTTTTTACGAAATCAGCATGTCCAATAAACACAGAAATTTATCAGATCTGAAACAGGTCTATTGGGAGTTTGTTATTTGGATTACTGAAATCTGTACATATTTCGGATGTCTCAAACGCCAGGCGATACTTTTGAATTTGCTGATTATTTGCGCGCAGTCTTTGGTCAGAGTAGCTGCGTCGCTGGAAGATGTGTTTATTTTGTCATCGCTGCTCTATCGTTAGAGGAGTAGTGAGACAGACGCAGAGCAGAGGACTACTTAACGTAAAGTTAAGTACAGGGTGTTTATAAATGAATATCGGGGATTTAACGCTTTATAATATTTATTATATTAAACTAACAGCTATAAATGATATGTCAAATGAAAGAGCAACTCAAACAGTTTTTCCAAGAACCTTATAAATGTTCAATGTGAGCACCATTTGTCACACGGTACACATCAAGTCTATAGTCGAGTTCTTTCCAAACGTTGATAAGTGTGTCTTCAGTGATTGTCGCAACAGGTGGATCAACCCAGTTTCTTAATTCAGGGAGGTCTGCTGGTAGCGGAGGCACATACATACGATCCTTGATGAAACCTCAAAGGAAAAAATCGCATGGCGTTAGGGCGGGTGAACGCTGAGGCGATCACATTGAACATTTATAAGGTTCGTGGTAAAACTTTTTCAGTTGCTCTTTCTTTTGACATATCATTTATAACTGTAAGTTTAATGTAATAAATATTATAAAGCGTTAAAACCCCGATATTCATTTATAAACACCGTGTACATCTGTGTTTAAGTAAAATGATTTGTTTTTGAATGTTGTGAAACAGAGGAGGAAGATTCTATTAGTGATTTAGAATGAAGTGTGATTAGGAAAGCGTGTGAAGGGTAATGAATGTAACGTTTAAAGTTGGTTGCATTGCAGTTGCAGTTTAATTTTTATTAATTCTTTGGTCTAACATTTGTGAGAGAAAGAACTTGATATCAATGTTACCCTTTATCAGTGTTAATGAGTGTTGTAACATAAATTTCATAAAAGTAATAACATATCAGATAATATGAAAAGAGTTAGGTAAGGAAACACGAGAGTTGGAACTTTAATAGTGGCAACTATTTATTTACAGCTCGTACATAATAGGCATGTGTTTCAAAGTTTTACTGACCTTCAAAGCAGTCACCAGCATTGTGTATAACGCGTTGCCAGCGATGTGGAAGTCGTAGGAAACTCTTAGCAGTGCCAGTTGTGCTGACAGTTCGAGCGGCGCTGCCTATTGCCCGACGAATTTGTAGCAGTTCTGAAGCGAATGCCGTGAAGTGTTTCCTTCAGTTTAGAAATCGAGTTGAACTTACGAGGTCTTCGTTCAGGGGAGTGCAGTAGGTGGTACAGCACCATCAGTCAAACCAATCAGTAACAGCTTGCACTGTACGTGCTTGAACATTGTCCTGCAAAATGATGGTCAGGTCCTGCAGAAAGTGTCATCACTTCTGTCTCTAAGCTGGTCGTAAGTTGTGTTCCCAAAGTGAACAGCATAGAGACAGACCTTACGTCATTCCCGTGACAACCGCTGGCAGTGGCTACATTCCTGCCAAGTCTTTATGCAATATCGCAGAGCTTCTCGTAGCCCTATCACAAGACCTCATTCAAACACAGTGAGGTGTTGACGTTCAAGGACTAGTCTCAGGAATGGGGAAACACCAGCAGAGTCACGATAAGAGAAAAATGGGATAAAAGTAAAGCACACAATAATTAAATACTAGATAACTTCACGGGATATAATGATAATTTAATGTGGACAGACAATGGAGAGCAGCTTTCAGTGTTACAGACAGTGGCGGCTGCTGTGTAAGAGCACAAGAACACGTTGTAAGTAGGCTGTTTAGGTTTTTATATTGGTAACGTAGCGCTCTGTATGAACATCACTGGCTGTGCTGTGTGCAGTCTGTAGCTGGTCTGCATTGTTGTTGGCTATTGTAGTGTTGGGCAGTTGGCTGTTGAACAGCGCGTAGCGTTGCGCAGTTGGAGGTGAGCCGCCAGCAGTGGTGGATGTGGGGAAGTGAGATGGCGGATTTTTGAGAGCAGATGATCTGGACGTGTGTCCATCAGAAATAGTACATTTGTAAGAATGGATGTCATGACTTTTGAACACTATTAGGGTAAATACATTGTTTGTTCTCTATCAAAATCTTTCATTTGCTAACTATGCCTATCAGTAGTCAGTGCCTTCAGTAGTTTGAATCTTTTATTTAGCTAGCAGTAGTGGCGCTCGCTGTATTGCAGTAGTTCGTGTAACGAAGATTTTTGTGAGGTAAGTGATTTGTGAAAGGTATAGGTTAATGTTAGTCAGGGCCGTTCTTTTGTAGGGATTATTGAAACTCAGATTGCGTTGCGCTAAAAAATACTGTGTGTCAGTTTAGTGTTGATCAGAATAGGTAAAGAGCGAAATGTCTGAGTACGTTCAGTTTTGCTCAGCTGTTTGAAAATCAAATAATGTAAGAGATTTATCAGCACAGTAATTCAATAATTTTTCTAAGGGGACGTTTCATATGTCGACCCTTAGCCGGGGATACCTCACTGGAATCTTCTGATTTTTTCTTGTAGTTTGTGTAATTAGTGCAGCCTTTGTTTATTGCCAGCGCGTAATTGTAGAGAGAATTTCCTTTGTAGTTGTAGTTTTTCATTCTTGTACAGTAAAACAGTTGTGGCATACATGTAGATTTGCACCAAGTATTTCGCAGCTGCGCTTGCAATTACCGATATATTATTTCAATGCTATGTTAATGTGTTTTCTTATTTTGCTCTTCAAATTGTGCTTTTCTCTGTTGTCGTGTGAAATATTGTGACAATAACGGCGTGTGAAAAACGTAATACTAGGCTCCAAAGTAAACTGAGAAAAGACAGTGAAGACGAAAGCAGTGTGCTAGCGCCGCCGAGTAATGAATTAACTAATGTTCAAAGTAGTAATGTGGTAATTGTGCATAGGGAAATGGAGCGGGCTGCAAATAATGGTGTAAGCAGTGAAACAATTAGTGAACAGGGAAGCATTATCGATCGATCGGTCGGCAACAGCTCGCCTCAGGGATCCGAAATGACAGGACACAATCTTGCAAATACTGTATATTCAGGTTTTGCGTCCTCACCGTTTTCTCAGATAAGTCAAGACACATTTTCTGCTTGTCAAAATGTGAATGTTGTCGGTGCAAATGCACTGTCGAAAAGCATAGAGGAACAGATTCCAGACACTAATACATTATTATTGCAATTAATGCAACAAATGAAACAGAATCAGAGACAAACACAGCAACAGTTAGACACAATGGAACAAAATCAGAGACAAACACAGCAAAAGCTTCAAAAGTTAGATACAATGGAACAAAATCTTCGGAAGTTAGACATAATGGAAGAAAATCTTCAAAAGTTAGACACCACGCTTGAACAAACACGTGAAGATTTAACTACTGAGTTACATAACATTGAATCGAAATGTCAAAAAGTCTGTAATGACGTAAAAACACAAATTTGTGAGCATTTTCAACCTATTTTTTCGCGGCATGAAAATGCAGTACAGAATCACGAAGCAGTCATAAAAGAACTGCAAACCATTGTTCATGAAAAAATAAATTGCGGGCTAAAATTGACTCAGTTGCATCTACCGATTCGGTTACGATACTTGCAAAAACTCAGGAAAACTTAAAGGACACAATAGATACTCTGAAAATTGGTTCAGAAAAACACATGGAGGAAATTAGTTCATTATCAGAGAAAGTAGTCGAACTTTCGGATCAGCTAAATAATTTATCTACGAAGGTAGATGATAATCTGAATGACGCAAGACCGGTAGTCTTTAATGACACAGAAGAGTACGAACAAATTAGGAAATTCAAACAAAATTAGAATCAAATTAATACGCAACACCAAAGAGAAATCCGGGAAGTACAAGATCAGTTGGCACAAGTAATACAAGAATTACATATTTCAGACGACACTCGCGCTCCAATATGGGAAGAGGGACATAGAAATACGGAACAGCCACAAAATAATAACACAGGGAACTTCGGAAATTATGAAAGAAATTGGCAAGGTGCACCGAATTTTGAGACGGAACCGCTGACACGACGTAACAATGACCGATATGCAACTCGCCGACACGATGATTTTGACTATAAGCTGTTCATTACTACCCGTAAATTCAAACCATTTAAGAATTCTGGCAACGACATTCATCCACAAGTGTGGCTTCATCAATTCTCTCATTGTTTTCATCCCAACTGGTCATTAGAGCACAGATTAGAATTTATGTGTGGCTATTTAGAGAATGAACCAGCTGTAAGAATGCGATCGGTCATTCACGATTGCCACAGTGAAGGACAATTTTATAATGCCTTCCTCTCACCATATTGGTCTCAAGCTACACAATACCGAGAAAACCATAGCATCATAATGATGAAACATTTCGAACAAGCTGAATTTTCCAGTCTTGTGAAATATTTTGAAGACATGTTGCACAAGAATCAGTACCTGTCAAACCCTTACAGCCCCTCAGAACTCATCCGCATTTGCTTAATCAAATTGCCTGAACATTTACGACATATTATTTTGGCAGGATGTTGCAAAGACAACATTGAAGCTTTTCAGGGACTGTTACAAGAATTAGAAACTCACACTGACAATTGCGGAACGCGAAAACAGGAGCACAACAATTACAGGTCACATCCGTCACAATTCCGTGAGGACAGAAATAATAAATGGACATGACAAAGCTATTCTTACAACATAAATCGTGACCAAAATAGACACCACCCGTATGACAACCGTTGGCAGAGTAGTAATAATTACAGGGAAAGATCACCTCTCTGCAGTAATGACTATCACAGAGACAATCAGAGAAACAGACAATATGGGAACCAAAATAATTATTATCAAGGGAGACAGAATAACTTCAGACGCAACGGTCCAGTATGCAGTTACGATTCAGGGAGAAATTCTCCACCACGTGACCGACAAGAAAGAAACTATGGAATCTACCGACATGACGACAGATGGTATGATCGTAACGACAGACCTGAATTGCATCAGACCTGGAGGGATTCAAACAGGACAGGGCCCTCTCAACAAGGTGAATTTGTAGAAGTTAAGTCTCCAAATCCCAATAACGAGGCATGCCAACAAAGAGACAGACAATGACTCGCACCACAGGCAGTTACGTGCGCCAGCTGGCTCAGTGAAAAATAACATAGATGCTAACCTTGAGAAAAATTTGAGCGTTCTTTACCGATGTACCATATACCACATGATGATACCGTTGAAGCTGGAGCTCTGTATAGTAGGAAGAGCAAAGGATTGCTCCACATATCACATGTCAAACCGTTTATTGAGAGATAATCTGCTTTTTAACTTAGTCTTTGCCATAAAATTTTTCACTTCACGCTACTAGTACAATTTGTCACACTGAGAAACTGTTAACATGCAACAATGTTTTGAAGTTAACTATTCAGTCTAGAACCTAGGGAACATATTTAGACAGTATTTATGAGTGCATTGTTATAGTGAACAGACGACACAATGTTATTGTGTGTGTACATTCTTGCTCGTTAATTGCACGATTACATAACGACTATAAGGCTTACATACTTAGAACATATACTGCTAATGAGATTTTAATGCAACATTTTGGTTTAGTTGAAAAGACATTCTTTATTTGAAGTACTTTCTGTGAGATTAAAGATGACTTAGTATTTGGTTTCTTTGACAGCTACACGATTATATCACGATGCTACTAATGTGTGACACAATTTACATTGTTGCTTTTGCGGTGTATCTGTTTTATATCTGTACAGTAAAACATGTTTTAGTAGTAACTTTTGTGGTATAGCTACAATGAGACAGCCTTTTCCATAGTAGAACAATACATTAAAGTACAGTACTTTCTTCATCACAGCAATAAGCATAATAACTACGATATCTATACGCAAAGCATTTCACTTTTGTTTATGATGAGGTGAGTACATTGACTTCAGCAGAACTTTGCTTACAGAGGACGATAACTACGACACTTCCACAGAATTATCTTACAGCAAGACGCACACTTAGCGCTCCAGGACATGCATTTGAGTGATTAATTTTGTACTTAAAACATTTATTTTTAAAGATTTTTGAATTACAAAGAAAGTTTTCCGTGATACATTTCATTCCATTTCTGTAATCTGTAACACCTGAGGGTATAATTACATTAATCCTCAGGGGGGTACACGCCCACTTTGTGTACCATGTGTTTGACAAGCACAAGGAGCCCTAGCTAATATGGTATTTGCTTGTACAACTTTACACATCGGTACCATATTTCTCTAACACATAATTACACAGCTATCTGATCATTTAACTAAGAGAGACAAACATTTTTTTCTATGTCAGTGACACATGTTTATGTAATTACGCAGTTGGATAACTTCACACTTATGAAATTGTCTGTACTGTGTGAACTGTTCATATTTTTTTTGGAACCATTGAGATACCATGAGAGCTTTGAATGAGATGTGATATGGCATCATGATTTTTAAAGTACGTGTGAGGTAGATGACACTATTGAAATGAGCAGAGAATTTTTTAGGTTTTGAAATTATTGCAGAAAGCTACGACGTTTTTGAGATTTGACTGAGGTGTTATGATGTTATTATTACGACGACGATGTGTATTATGCTGCTGAGGTATGTTTATGATCAATAAGCTGATGCTATATGAGGAATTTGATTATGCTACGTATCTGTTATGATGAAATATTGAAGAAGTGTTGACAAATATGTATATGTGTAATAAGGTAAGGAATAATGAGTAGTGGTTAGGGACTCTGGTTTGTGAAAAAGGTTGTTGGAAACCAAGAATCGTACTTTAAGAGTTATGAAATGTATTACAATGCGACGAAAATTGTGGGCGCAAAGCTATGCGACAGTCGCTTCGGAAAAAAAAAAAAAAAAAAAGCCGTGCCTTTCAGAGGCACAAAAAAAGGGAGAGGTCATTAACCTCGCTATTGACATTCCTTTCCAGAAAGCATCGCAAATACGACACGCTCATTACTTGGAAAAATACTTACATCAGCACACCTGATAATGACAAGCGTCTTTCTACGAGAGTTGAGAGAATTTCTACTAACTTATGAAATGTCACATAACTATTGAATGATATTTTTATGCTTTACTTTGTACGTAGTTGCCTATTTCATTTGATATCTGGTTTCCAGCTGTCTTGCAGCATTGGTTTCATAAAATAAAATTAAATGCATTTGCTAATGTGAACACTTTCTGTCAACAGATGTATTAAATAATAATTTTATGATCCACATTCTTCGAAAAAGGAGGACTTGGAAAAGAAAGAATAATAAGAATGGACTAATAACAGTAACTGCATACTTATATTTCTTTTCAAGTACTTGGTAATTTTTTGTAGAATAAATTTTTTTGGTGCACCACTTTAATTACATAGACTCTAAGATGTGAATAGACATTTCCCTTATCTGCATTGTTGTCTTAAGTGTATTATGTTTTTGCTTGTGGATTTGTCATGATTAGATATAAGTTACTGCATTTGCTGCTGCTGTTTGCCAGGCATAGTGTTACTGAATTTCACTTTGTATTACTCTGTTAAACACATTTTACTACTGATTTAGTTTTTTTTGCTGCACATTGGCTCATATTAGTGATAATGTTGCATTTTCTTTGCTAACTTATATATATTGCTGCTTGCTTTGCCAATTTGAATTTTTTGTCATTGATGTTTGTGTTAATTGTTTTGTGCTGCTGCATTGCCTCGTCCCTTAGTTTAGCATCTGAGCTCAGTAGATTTAAGTTAGTTTAAGATGGGGTAGGCTATGCAAGAGAACGAGTCGTAATGAATTGGAAGAAATGCATTAAGAAGCTATAAGAAAATGGTTTGGCCAAAAAAATATTTTGAAAGGGGATATGAACAAAAAAGTAGGGTTTAGGGACAACAGGTTTAGGTAGGATTTTCTTGGAAATAAATGATGAGGTAAGATAATGGAAAATAAATAATGATGTAAGAAATATGTGATCATATAAATACAGAAAGCATGCTTGGATAGGATTTTTTTGGTGGAAACAAATGTTGAAATAAGACGAAAGATCTATGGAATGAAGTTTTGGGTTGGACTACAGTACCAAATGTTACACTGAAAACAAACCCTGTCCTTTCCTCCTGTGTTATTCTGCTATGTGTTTGTGTACTATTGTGTATTTGTGTTTTTTCCTGTCTTTATGTGTTTAGCTAATAAGATTTATGTTGTAGAATTTTTCTAATACTAAGCTACATTCACTATGATGAAGAATACTGTTATCCTCAAATATAATTTGCATTTAAAATATGTTATTTACTTTGTAAAGATGTTTAGACATTATTTATTCTGTTTTGTTGCTCACGTGTGAAGTTGATGTTTCAAAAGTTATTCTGATCTTTTATGTATTTACTTATGTCATAATTCCTGTAACACTGATGTAGCTGTTTATTTCTATTCTTTTGTAAAGCCTGTACTACTACAAATGTTATCTGTATTCTTATGCTCTTTAATGATGTACTTTGTACCTTTGTTATTGTATTCTCATTTTATAAAATTGTAATTGACACCAGTTCATCAAATTAAGTAACTTGTAAGCATTCATCTCACTGAACACATTTCTGTTGGTCATAGTATATGCACAAGATGTGACAAATTGGGACTGTTAGTGTTTGCATGTGTGTTAATAATTCAGAAAGGGAATGATAAACAGCATTGCTGGTTCTAAGGACAATTCCAAAAACTTTGTGAATGCACAAGTGGTGGTTCATGGACTTGCTATATTGTCTGCAAGATTCTTCAATGGTGATTGTGCACCTGCACAGTCGGAACAGATGGCTGCTGGCCATCTCTACAAGGACTACAGTGGGTCTGCATCTTTGATGACCCACCAATACCATTATTTCTACAAGGACTACAGTGAGTCTACACCTTTGCTGACTCACCAGTACCACTATTTCTACAAGGACTGCAGTGGGTCTGCACCTCTGGCGGCCCACCAATACCATAATCTCTACCAGGACTACAGTGGGTCTGCTCTGTGATGACCTACCTACCAATATTCTTCAAAACTTCGACTGACTCTGCTGTGGGTTTTCTCTGTTGTGGACCATTACCTGTCTGCATGTCAAGAGTCAGCACTGTCTTTCCGTTGGAAGGGCAACACTATCTCTTCAAGACTGCATGGATTCCACTACTTCCGTGTGCATTTTCTTTTACTGCTCAGACTTTGAAAAAAAAATCTGCAATTTTACTGTGATTAATGATCAGGACTGTCTTTATGGACTGTGAGAAAATTTTAGCTTTTGACCAACATTGTATCAATAAGTGTGTGCATTTGATATCTTTACTATTGTAATTATGAAATTTTTTTTCAAATCTGTATTGGCCACTGTCCAAAACAATTTGTAAAATTTTTTGTGGGGAGCATGGTGGCTATGTAAGTAGGCTGTTTAGGTTTTTATATTGGTAACGGCACGTAGCGCTCTGCATGAAAATCACTGGCTGTGCTGTGTGCAGTCTGTGGCTGGTTTGCATTGTTGTTGGCTATTGTAGTGTTGGGCAGCTGGCTGTTAACAGCATGTAGCGTTGCGCAGTTGGAGGTGAGCCGCCAGCAGTGGTGGATGTGGGGAAGTGAGATGGCGGATTTTTGAGAGCGGATGATCTGGACGTGTGTCCATCAGAAACAATACATTTGTAAGAATGGATGTCATGAACAGCTATATACATTATGACTTCTGGACACTATTAAGGTAAACACATTGTTTGTTATCTATCAAAATCTTTCATTTGCTAACTATGCCTAACAGTAGTTAGTGCCTTCAGTAGTTTGAATCTTGTATTTAGCTGGCAGTAGTGGCGCTCGCTGTATTGCAGTTGTTCGAGTAACGAAGATTTTTGTGAGGTAAGTGATTTGTGAAAGGTATAGGTTAATGTTTGTCAGGGCCATTCTTCTGTAAGGACTATTGAAAGTCAGATTGTGTTGCGCTAAAAAATATTGTGTGTCGGTTTAGTGTTTATCAGAATAGGTAGAGAGCGAAATGTCTGAGTACGTTCAGTTTTGCTCAGCTGTTTGAAAATCAAATAATGTAAGAGGTTTATCAGCACAGTAAATCAATAATTTTTCTAAGGGGACGTTTCAACGTGAACACCCTAGCGTTCGACACCTTGTGGATTTATTGGCTAGCTTTCTTTGAATGCTGTTGAACCTAACACAGATGCTGCAGTCTGAAAGACACGGCACTTAGATGTACCGCGCTTCTGCTCCTCTAGACTCCGTGACCTTCGCGTCAACGTTGCGAGCACACCTTCAGTTGAGCATGTTTTGAGGAGCTTTTGCGCATGCGCAAGTCGCATGATGTGATCTTCTTACAGGCCAAATACATACAGATTTGATAAACAACGTGAACGTTTCACGATGTGCCACTCAGATAGAAGTTTAAGTCGGTGCCACAAGGTGGTAGCACACTGTGGCAGACTTCTCTCATTCGCTCGGCATACATGATAGCACACTCCTCAGATATGCTAATTCATTCACTACATACTCTAGTAAAATTAGATCGGACGTCAGTGTATGTTAAAGTTGTACTGACAGTATGAATTTTATCAGAGAGTAATCCATTTGAGGCGCTGAGAATCATAAGGGTCTAAAGCACATTACCTTTTACTGTGAGACTGTAGCAATTATTCATGCTTCGGAAATCTATTGATCTTACGGTGAGTCAGGTTTATCTGTGCTGTAGTCCCACATTGTGTATACCAACACTCACGAAAAGCTGTATCAGTGGTTTCTCTGATATTCATTTAAATGTGAGATCGACAACAGTGTGCTTTAGGCCCTTATGGATCTTAGCTCCTCATTTGTATTCTAGCTAACTGACCGTGTTAGTAGACATTACTAGCTGAGTTTAATCATTTCCACAAACTTCAGTTTGTGCTTGGAGATGGTTGTTTACTGTATTGGAATTAGCTTTCGTGTGCAGTGTAAACATGAACTATGTTGAATGTATTTTAAAGGCTAACGGAAAAGTAAAGCTGTGAAGAAGGGTCGTGAGTCGTGCTTGGATAGCTCAGTCAGTAGAGCACTTGCCGGCGAAAGACAAAGGTCCCGAGTTTGAGTCTTGGTCTGGCGCACAGCTTTAACCTGCCAGGAAGTTTCATATCAGAGTGAAAAATCTCACTGTGGGAACAGAAAAGTAAATTTGCAGGAAACGTTAGCTGGAAAGGGACTAGGGCCTCCGAGAACACATCGTTTGATTGAGAGAGTAACGAAATCAAATAAGCGTGACTACAAGTGAACATTTAACAACAAAGTGTACAGTTAGTGCAATTTGTTGTATGGGTGCAGCATATGAATATTTGTTTCTCAGCCCGGAAGTAAATTCGTGAACTAATACGTCTGTTAGACATCTTGTACATTTTTCTAGAAAAACGTGAAAACACGAGAAGCCCACTGACACAGAAATGCTAAATGGAGAGTTGCGAAAGCTTATACATTATTTCGTTATTGCCCTAAACTGTATTTAGTTATGTACAAAACAGCAAAATCCCACAGAAACAATTCTTTCTTTTGTCAGGTAAGTTATGAATCTTATTATTATTGTTATTATTACTGTTATATTATTATTGGCAGTGACTGCAGTTGTATAAACTTGCATAACCGTTGTACAGCAGATACTATTATTAATTTCATGCTCTTAAATTTTTCTGAACTTAAAAATTTGTGAACACTCAGAATGTATACTCGCGAGCCGCCACTGGTTACATAGTTCCTATGGATATGGGTGAAGATGACCGAAGATAGGGCTGATTACTTAGAGAATGAGTGGTCCGCAAGAGGGCGTCTAGCGCTCGGCTGTGAGCAGACAGAGAACGGCGAGGACTGATGTAATTGGGTGGCTCAAGGCGGAGGTAACGAGGCCGGCCGGCGCCAAGTCTTGGCGCTTAATTTGCCGGCTATCCGCGGCACGGCGCCGCTGTATAATGCACGAGATCCGGATGAGGGTGGGCGTGCGGAGCTAATCCAGCCGGTCTGGGGAGGACAGAGCGCCAAATTGCGAGGCGGCCCGCACAAGAGGACGGGCCGCGCCCACTGTCGCGCCACATATTAAAAGTAAACACGCGAGGCACTGGCGCCAGTGGCAACCAGCCAGGGCTCTGCCAGTAACGACGCTGTGAATGGCCCCATCCCACCCGCAGCATCGAGAGAGCGCCTGAATGTCGCTGCCTCGTGACTGAAGTGCGTCCCCTTATCGGGCTTGCAAAATTGTATCAAATATCGCTCTGGCCGTTCTATCGCCCCCCATTACGATGGCTCGAAACGTTCGCGTAGCTTTTTCTCTATATTCATCTATATGGTACAGAGATAAAACTGGCAAAATGTGTCAGCAAGAACTCCAGTTCGGCTAAAAGTGGTCTCGTCTAAATACACTATTCACCATTAGAACTGCAACGCCATAAATGCAGCAAGCAACAAACGAGAAATCTCCATTGAGTGTACTGTGTTGTTCGATATGATAATGATCAGCATTCCAGTATGGGCGCACGGAGTGGATATGAGTGATACTGTAACAGGAATGTGATATTTTTTCCTATATTTTTTATTGTTTAAAACAGTGAAATTCAATAAGTTTTATGTGTAAAGTTGGTGAGTTTTACCTGGGCATGTAAATGTTATTGTGAGATAAGGATATTTTGACTGTAATAGAGCTCACCACTTAACCATTTTCGTAATGACTGTTTAAATTTTATTTGTAAACTAGCTCTTTCCCCATATCTTTGTCCATGTATATTCTGAACACACCTCGTTCACCTTTCTGTGTGCACTTCATCCTCCCTGTGTCCGTCTATCTAATCCTCCCACTTCATCTCCTCCTCTCCACTCTCTCTGTTTCTTCATCTCCTCCTCCTCCTCTCTTGGTCGAATTCCTCTGCCCCCCACTCTCTGCCCATATCTTTGTCCCCCCTTTCTTTGACCATATCCTCATCCTTCCCTCTTTTTCCATCTGTAACTCTGCCTTCCTTTTCCACCTGCCCACCACCCCTCTACACCTTCACCTGCCTCATGCATCTCCCCTACCTCACCCTCTCTCTCTTCATTTCCTCCTTTACTTAGCCCTGTCCATCTCCTCCTCTATCCATCTAAACCTTCCCCCTTCATCCTCATTGGCTCATGTAGTTCAATAAAGCAGGCAGATACTACTCCCACAACACACCTGTCATGCAGGGCATACTACACATCATGGTCTTGAAAGTGATTTATTTGCCCTGACATATGCAAACAAGGTCAACAAAGAAGGCCAATAATATTCCAATGTGACACACCTGTCATAAAAGGCAGTCTACATGTTGGAGCCCAGAAAATCATTTCTCGTCTCTGACATGTAGACTGCCCTGCAAAGCAGGTTGATTTGGCAGGCCAATACTGTTCCCACACAACAAGCATGTCAAGCAAGGCAGCCTATGCGCTAGGGAAGTGTTTGTCCATAATCCTGCTGCTATGGAGCTAGTAAGTTGCTGATACTTGTGATGGCTGCTATTTGTGCATAAACTTTGGCTGAAATAGATCAGGAGTTTGGGAGGAGATCCCACACATAGACAAATAAACACATAGTCCCTGCTTCCTAGAAATAACTTAGCATTTTTACAAGCTACACCTATTCCATATCTGGGCACATGTTCAATGGTTAAACTTTATTGGATCTGTCCCCAGTTAGTACAGAAACACTGTAAACTAATGATTCAGGTCAAATATTGGTAATTTTCGATTATTATTACATGTCATAAATGTCCCACCGAATCTTATTCCAAGTGGTACCTGAGGTGTGTTATTTGGACAGTAATTTCTTCCTACACATCAGTGTGTTTAATTGAAATTTCTTCAGGCATAGCAGACATATTCCCATATGTCAACCCATTCCACTCAATATGACTACTTCTGGAAGTGTCAAGATTGTCCTAACTCGGCAGTATACTTTTCTAGGTAACCATTCATAAGTGTACCCAGTTTGGTTGACCTAACTTTAGTGTTTTAAAACCTTAGTTAACATTTTCTTGTTGTTGTTTCATAAAGTGTTTATGTTGGTTTTTTGTGTGAACCATTTTCTTAACACATTTGTTTAGCTAAGTTATGTAATAGTTACTGTTCTGATGAGTAATTGGTTAATGAAACGAGATTGAATGGACTGAATTCAGAAATAACTTAACTGAAGTCTTATGGCACTTCCTGTAGTCTTTCTGGTGTGTAATTTGTATTGCTTTGTAACCATCACGGAAAATTTACGTAAGAAAAAAGTGGAGTAAATTATTTGTGGAAGTAATTTGTTGCAAAAATTATCCACTAAACAGTCATTATTTTGAAACGACTGACTTACCTTTGTGATCAGATTATGCTCCTGTGATCACAGTCATTTTCATAGCTTATTAGATAAGTGGGTGCTATGCCACCAATAACTACAGCTGTTAATTTGGGAATTTATTGCAAATTTTGCGCAGCTATGGCTGGAAGGCATTAATTAAGGGACCGATTGGCGGATAGCGGGCGCGGGCGATATTGTCATTTTGCAAAGAATTCTGCGAGGCAAGTTTACGACACCCCTCATAAGCGGGAGGGCATGGTGCGGCGGGCACTGTATGCCTCCTGAAGAACTATGTCAGAGGGGAGGGAAAACATAAATAAGCGGGCCGGGGAGCTCAAAGCAGGCAGCTGTGTCGCGATTTTGTCCGCGTCTAGAAGCTGAGAGAATGACGATTGTGTTAAGTTGCAGGCCAACCACAACGACATTTTGGTGATGGATATCGGTGGCCAACCGGCCCCCTCAAGCTATCTCCAATCTGCGCTGTACGGACGCATCATTGCTATGGCGGGGCACGTCGCGTTCGTGCGAGGTGCGGGATGGCTTCTAGCCTCCGCTCTCTGGGTGGCATCGGCTGGCGCACAGCAAGCTGCTGTCCACAGGGGGATGGCTGGGGCGCGAACTCGCGGCGTCTCATACGCAGATCTGACTGCGGGCTGTCTGCTCTGGACGGCCAGAGCTACTAGGGTTCACTGCAACGACGGCCTTCAGGTGCTTCCCTTTAGCGCTCTGCATGGGTTCCACGAGTTACGTTTGACGGAGCAGTCAGCCGTGTTCTGACCCACGGGGACAGTTAATGCACGCGGCGACCACTTAGCCGTGGAACGAGCAGCATCGCTACGTCCGCAAGGCTGGGCAACCGGACACCAACCCTGCAGCTTGCCGCACTGGCGTGGGCGCTGACCCACGCACGCTTTGTGGCGTCATCGCCGAGTTCAGCGCAAGACCGGCTATGTACTTTCGAAGTAATAAAGTCAGTGACACACTTGCCGGTGTTTCTGTGCACGCTTCGGCGTGAGTCGTCTCTCTTTCCCGAACCATACATCTCGTTCGTTCTGACATATTACAACCTCTGAGCTTGGGGTCTGTAACATGTGTAGGGTTACGAAGATTATGTTATGCCTAGTGTAAGAAGGTTAAACGCATCGCAATTTGAGAGTAGTAGGATCACGGCATGTCGAGAATGTGGTCTGTGATTCGATATTGCTACTCGGATTGGTCGTGACCTCATCAGTGTCACGTGAATGTAGAATCTTGAGGGGTTAGGAGAGCCACACTCGATGCCATCCAGTGTGTCAATGCTTCCACGTAACTAGTGCCTGAAAGGATAGACATTTTGTTCTCTTGGCTGTGAAGGGCCATAGTCACATCACAAGCCAATTATTCGCACCGGCAGCAAAACTCGTATCGAGTACCATAACAACACAGTGAACATTGTTGACATTTCTCTTGGTATGGAGGCAGAGAGAGGCGTCGCGACAGAGGAGAACTCAGCAACTACACTGGACACAGGAGTGACACATCTTTTCAGATGAGTTACAGGTCTGTATACAGCATCACTATGGACGTATCTAAGTGTGGAAGTTCCGAAAAGAGCGAACGTTCCCAGCTTGCGTTCATCACTGCGTAGTAACTCAGTGCCTTGCTTGACGTTGTGGGATACCATTGGTGCAAACACGATCACCTCTCGTTGACATGCACTAATGACCACAGCAGCCGTTGCATTTCTTACGTGTTAAGGCAGATGGCTATGCCCTATGTACGGAGTCTCCACGATGTCATCTTTCAATAAGATACAGGCAAAACACCAGGTAGCCCGTCCTGTACTGACCTAATTCGGTGCGGAGGGTTTTCTACAGTTATACTGACCACCAAGTCCTCAATCTACCTTACCCATCGAAAACAACTGATTCTACGGTTTCCTGACACTCGAGTTTGCAGCACGCTACTAACTGCACCTGATGATGGGCATTTGTTAGCCCGAAAACGCTCGTGAAATGAAAAATATAGATTTACAAATTAAGTGGTGTTTCCAATATCTATTTCGATACACAGTTGCAGGCGTTCCTCACAATAGTATTGTGTTGCTCAAAAATGATTTACCACCTCCCGTTTAGCACTGTGGTTCATGAATTGTGTCATCAAGTTTAATCAGCATAGGATGATGTACATGAATCTTCCGTCCAAGTTGAGATCGACAGGATGTGCAGCCTAGATCGGGCAGTTGTTGCTGCTTGAGATGGCTGTTGTGCATACTAAAATCTACATCTCGCATACCAACAAATCACCAACAAACTTAATCATAATTTGCTTTGGCCACAGTCAATGGGCATATAAAGTAAAATTTTGATAATTGCTATCATTCTTGGTGTTGCAGTTTTAACAGAATTGTCTTTCGGTAAATTCTTCTGCGTGATCACGGTACTCGCTTTCAATGTGGCAGTTAATGATTACAGAGGGATCGCTATTATGAGACTCTAAGGCTACGTTTTTTAACTCGCCGGTCTTACAACTAGTTTGACGCCACCTCCTATTTCTTTCCAACTTACTTTACTGAAATCTTTATTGTCGTGCTGCAGGCTATGTACCAAATATATACTGACAGTCAGCTATCTTTATCCAATGAAAAACAGTTCCGTTGAAGCAAAATTTTTATTTCAATTTGTTGTACAGGACGTATTTTGAAGTATATTACACACATGAGACAAACATCGAAGAAAAATCGGTCTTTCATTGGGAGAAAATTTCACCTTTACTTGCGACCTGTGTCGCAAAGTTGATTGAAATGACTTAAATCGTCGGCCGGTGTGGCCGAGCGGTTCTAGGCGCTTCAGTCTGGAACTGCGCGACCGCTGCGGTCGCAGGTTCGAATCCTGCCTCGGGCATGGATGTGTGTGATGTTCTTACGTTAGTTGGATTTAAGTAGTTCTGAGTTATCGGGGAATGATGACCTCAGATGTTAAGTCCCATAGTGCTCTGAGCCATTTGAACCATTTGACTTAAATCCAAGTGGCAATATCTGCTATAAACTCTGGCTTTGGGAGACGTATTGATGCATAACTAGTGCGGAACAATTTAAGCTGATGGCAATTTGTGTGCTGAGACCGTTCGAACGTTGTAGGCCACAGCGTACATGCACATAGCAGGGAAGATTTGTTTATGTGCTCCAAAAGTGACAATGGACCCTCTTATCTAGACGTGATGCGGAGGAAGAGTATTTACGACTTATTCAAATACTTTCTGAACAGGAGAGAAACTGTTAATGATTAGCCACATTCGTAGAATGTCAACTAGAATATCGAGAGATATCATGGAGCTACAGGTGGTAGAACAAAAGCTGCATCTGTTTTTGGACGAATTTTAGATTACAAATAACACTGATAATGTCATTAGCAAACGTTTGGTAAATGAATTCCTGATTTGTTTCTCACAAATTGACTGACTAGCACAAGGTAACATGAATGGAATAGCTGGAGATGTAGATGTTGTTGTTGTTGTGGTCTTCAGTCCTGAGACTGGTTTGATGCAGCTCTCCATGCTAATCTATCCTGTGCGAGCTCTTTCATCTCCCAGTACCTACTGCAACCTACATCCTTTTGAATCTGCTTAGTGTATCCATCTCTTGGTCTCCCTCTACGATTTTTACTTTCCACGCTGCCTCCAACGCTAAGTTTGTGATTCCTTGATGCCTCAGGACATGTCCTACCAACCGATCCCTTCTTCTAGTCCGGTTGTGCCACAAACTTCTCTTCTCCCCAATCCTATTCAATACCTCCTCATTAGTTACGTGATCTAACCACCTAATCTTCAACATTCTTCTGTAGCACCACATTTCGAAAGCTTCTATTCTCTGCTTGTCCAAACTATTTATTGTCCATGTTTCACTTCCATACATGGCTACACTCCATACAAATACATTCAGGAACGACTTCCTGACATTTAAATCTATACTCGATGTTAACAAATTTCTCTTCTTCAGAAACGCTTTCCTTGCCATTGCCAGTCTACATTTTATATCCTCTCTACTTCGACCATCATCAGTTATTTTGCTTCCCAAATAGCAAAACTCCTTTACTACTTAAGTGTCTCATTTCCTAATCTAATTCCCTCAGCATCACCCGACTTAATTCGACTACATTCCAATATCCTCGTTTTGCTTTTGTTGATGTTCATCTTATACCCTTCTTTCAAGACACTGTCCATTCCGTTCAACTGCTCTTCCAAGTCCTTTGCTGTCTCTGACAGAATTACAGTGTCATCGGCGAATCTCAAAGTTTTTATTTCTTCTCCATGAATTTTAATACCTACTCCAAATTTTTCTTTTGTTTCCTTTACTGCTTGCTCAATATACAGATTGAATAACATCGGGGAGAGGCTACAACCCTGTCTCACTCCCTTCCCAACCACTGCTTCCCTTTCATGCCCCTCGACTCTTATAACTGCCATCTGGTTTCTGTACAAATTATAAATAGCCTTTCGCTCCCTGTATTTTACCCCTGCCACCTTTAGCATTTGAAAGAGAGTATTCCAGTCAACATTGTCAAAAGCTTTATCTAAGTCTACAAAAGCTATAAACGTAGGTTTGCCTTTCCTTATTCTTTCTTCTAAGATAAATCGTAAGGTCAGTATTGCTTCACGCATTCCAACATTTCTACGGAATCCAAACTGATCTTTCCCGAGGTCGGCTTCTACCAGTTTTTCCATTCGTCTGTAAATAATTCGCGTTAGTATTTTGCAGCTGTGACTTATTAAACTGATAGTTCGGTAATTTTCACACCTGCTTTCTTTGGAATTGGAATTATTATATTCTTCTTGACGTCTGACGGTATTTCGACTGTCTCGTACATCTTGCTCACCATATGGTAGAGTTTTGTCAGGACTGGCTCTCCCAAGGCTGTCAGTAGTTCCAATGGAATGTTGTCTACTCCCGGGGCCTTGTTTCGACTCAGGTCTTTCAGTGCTCTGTCAAACTCTTCACGCAGTATCGTATCTCCCATTTCATCTTCATCTACATCCTCTTCCATTTCCATAATATTGTCGTCAAGTTCATCGCCCTTGTATAGACCCTCTATATACTCCTTCCACCTTTCTGCTTTCCCTTCTTTGCTTAGAACTGGGTTTCCATCTGAGATCTTGATATTCATACAAGTGGCTCTCTTTTCTCCAAAGGTCTCTTTAATTTTCCTGTAGGCAGTATCTATCTTACCCTTAGTGAGATAAGCCTCTACATCCTTATATTTGTCCTCTAGCCATGCCTGCTTAGCCATTTTGCACTTCCTGTCGATCTCATTTTTGAGACGTTTGTATTCCTTTTTGCCTGCTTCATTTACTGCATTTTTATATTTTCTCCTTTCATCAATTAAATTCAATATTTCTTCTGTTACCCAAGGATTTCTACCAGCCCTCGTCTTTTTACCTACTTGATCCTCTGCTGCCTTCACTACTTCATCCCTCAGAGCTACCCATTCTTCTTCTACTGTATTTCTTTCCCCCATTCCTGTCAATTGTTCCCTTATGGTCTCCCTGACACTCTGTACAATCTCTGGTTTAGTCAGTTTATCCAGGTTCCATATCCCTAAATTACCACCTTTTTGTAGTTTCTTCAGTTTTAATCTACAGATCGTACCCAATAGATTGTGGTCGGAGTCCACATCTGCCCCTGGAAATGTCTTGCAATTTAAAACCTGGTTCCTAAATCTATGTCTTACCATTATATAATCTATCTGATACCTTTTAGTATCTCCAGGATTTTTCCATGTATACAACCTTCTTTTATGATTCTTGAACCAAGTGTTAGCTATGACTAAGTTATGCTCTGTGCAAAATTCTAACAGACGGCTTCCTCTTTCATTTCTTAGCCCCAATCCATATTCACCTACTATGTTTCCTTCTCTCCCTTTTCCTACTCTCGAATTCCATTCACCCATGACTATTAAATTTTCGTCTCCCTTCACTACCTGAATAATATCTTTTATCTCATCATACATTTCTTCAATATCTTCGTCATCTACAGAGCTAGTTGGCATATAAACTTGTACTACTGTAGTAGGCATTGGTTTTGTGTCTATCTTGGCCACTATAATATGTTCACTGTGCTTTTTGTAGTAGCTTACCTGCACTCCTATTTTTTATTGATTATTAAACCTACTCCTGCATTATCCCTATTTGATTTTGTATTTATAACTCTGTATTCACATGAGCAGAAGTCTTGTTCCTCCTGCCACCGAACTTCACTAATTCCCACTATATCTAACTTTAACCTATCCATTTCCCTTTTTAAATTTTCTAACCTACCTGCCCGATTAAGGGATCTGACATTCCACGCTCCGATCTGTAGAATGACAGTTTTCTTTCTCCTGATAACGACGTCCTCTTGAGTAGTCCCCGCCCTGAGATCCGAATGGGGGACTATTTTACCTCCGGAATATTTTACCCAAGAGGACGCCATCATCATTTAACCATACAGTAAAGCTGCATGCCCTCGGGAAAAATTATGGCTGTAGTTTCCCCTTGCTTTCAGCCGTTCGCTGTACCACAACAGCAAGGCCGTTTTGGTTAGTGTTACAAAGCCAGATCAGTCAATCATCCAGACTGTTGCCCCTGCAACTACTGAAAAGGCTGCTGCCCCTCTTCAGGAACCACACGTTTGTCTGGCCTCTCAACAGATACCCCTCCGTTGTGGTTGCACCTACGGTACGGCCATCTGTATCGCTGAGGCACGCAAGCCTCCCCACCAACGGCAGGGTCCATGGTTCATGGGGGGAGGGAGATGTAGATGAGGTGAGTAATAGAGGGTCATTTTTTGACACAGATGCAGTCGATAATTTCAATAAAATTTTAGCTGTATCAACGTTGCTAATAACGCATTGTTGGCAATGGAGATTATTTTGAAAGTGAGCGGAAGATTGGTATATTTTCTTCATTTTATAGTAATGTAGTACTTGTTCTACGATTACCATGTGCCAGACAACGCAGATGCACTTTAAACCTACCATACTCAACAACTCAATAATATGGTTCTGCAATATTGCTTTACTACCGGTCATCGTATAACAACAAAAAATTTCTGACGTGCAGCTTCAGCTAATGGTTGTTAAAGGAGCAATTGATATTGAATGAGTTGGAGGCCTTATAAACAGAGAACAGGGTTCTTGCTGCACTTCTGCTTGTAATCATGCTCTCTCCCTGTTGGAACAACAGAGGTACGTAGTTACTGCTAGCTCAGCTAATCGGAGTTAGTGTTTACCATCGATAAGTTACGACGTTAGCCATCTTTACTTGAGTGGTAACACTAACAGTTTATTGTGTGGAGCTCGTCTTTCTGCATACGACGTATTACGCTACCTGGCGGGCGTAGCTTGCTTGATCAGAGTTTTGTTTCCGCAGCGCTCGCTCATGCATGCCATGAAAATGACTCGGTATTTATCTGTAGAAATATCGACTGTGGTTCAAATGGTTCAAATGGCTTTGAGCACTATGGGACTTAACATCAGAGGTCATCAGTTCTCTAGAACTCATAACTACTTAAATCTAACTACCCTAAGGACATCACACACAGCCATGCCCGAGGCAGGATTCGAACCTGCGACCATAGCAGTCGCGCGGTTCCAGACTGAAGCGCCTAGAACCGCTCGGCCACTCGGGCCGGCTATCAACTGTGGTCCAAGGCGTCACCCGGCTTCCTTTTCGTATGTCTTTTGAAAATACAGGGTGATTCAAAAAGAATACCACAACTTTAGGAATTTAAAACTCTGCAACGACAAAAGGCAGAGCTAAGCACTATCTGTCGGCGAATTAAGGGAGCTATAAAGTTTCATTTAGTTGTACATTTGTTCGCTTGAGGCGCTGTTGACTAGGCGTCAGCGTCAGTTGATGCTAAGATGGCGACCGCTCAACAGAAAGCTTTTTGTGTTATTGAGTACGGCAGAAGTGATTTTTTCTTATGGGGGTATGTTAAGGATATGGTGTTTCGGCCACCTCTCCCAGCCACCATTGATGATTTGGAACGAGAAATAACAGCAGCTATCCAAACTGTTACGCCTGATATGCTACAGAGAGTGTGGAACGAGTTGGAGTATCGGGTTGATATTGCTCGAGTGTCTGGAGGGGGGCCATATTGAACATCTCTGAACTTGTTTTTGAGTGAAAAAAAACCTTTTTAAATACTCTTTGTAATGATGTATAACAGAAGGTTATATTATGTTTCTTTCATTAAATACACATTTTTAAAGTTGTGGTATTCTTTTCGAATCACCCTGTATTACACGTCTGTAGAAACTGAAATCTGGTTTATATTCGAATACTAGCTGAAGAATCAGTCTTACGTATCTATCTCATTATTATATGGGAGTGAAGTGTAATAATAACTCGACATATATTTGACTTTGAAAACTGTAAATTGTTGTAGGTACCTTCCGACTATTTTCACAAGTTACACCCAATCTATACGCAGGCGCTTTTCCAGCAGTGAAACGTTATCGGCTCTGAGACCAGGTAGTTCATGAACACTGGGAAATAACGATTTAGGTCTAATATTGGTCGTTTTCCATTATTATTACACGTCATCCAATTCTCACGTCGTCTTATTCGTAATGGCACTTGGGGTGCAGTATCTACGCATTATTTTTCCCTATACAGCAAGGCGTATGAGTATTGCGTTTGACTGAAATTTCTTCAGGCGTTGCAGAGCTATTCCTATATGTTACCCCGTTCAACTCCATATCACTACCTTTAGGACAGTTACGATTGTCCTAGTCCCACGGCATATTTTTTCTAAGTAGTGATTCATGTATGTATCCAGCATGGTTTGTATTGCCCCAGCCCAGTGACCAGAGAAAATATGAATTCGTAGGTAACACACACTAAGGAGAGAGAAAAAAAAAGCACATCGAAGGAACTGTCAGAATGGAATGGAAATCGAAACACGAGATGTACATGCACAAACAAACACACTCTAAGGAGAGAGAGAGAGAAAAAAAAGAAGCACGTCGAACGAACTATCCGAATGGAATGGAAATCGATAAACGAAATGTACATGAAGAAACAAACAAATGATTACAATTTTTTAAAAAATTGGATGATTTATTATAAAGAAAGAGCTTCAAAAATTGAGCAAGTCAATAACTGCTTGTCCACCTCTCGTCCTTATGTAAGCAGTTATTCGGCTTGGAACTGATTGTGAGAGTTGTTGGATGTCCCCCTGAGTGATATCGCGCTAGATTGGGAATATATCTGGTGGTCTTGCTGACGAAAGTAAAGTTTGGCAATCATGTAGGCAAGCAGTAGACATTCTCGCCATGTGCAGGAAGGCATTTATCTTGCTGAAAAGTGAGCCCACGATGGGTTAAAATGAAGGAAAGCAATAGAGTGCCGTCGAAGTACCCCTGTGCGGTAAGGGTACAGTGGATGACAACCAAAGTGGTCCTGTTATGAAATGAAATGACACCCCAGAGCATCACTCCTGGTTGTCGAGCCATATGATGGACGGCAATTATGCTGGCATCCCACCACTGTCCGGATCGTCTCCAGACATGTCTTCGCTGGCCGTTGGGGCTCAAAATGAGACGGGACTCATCAATGAACACAGTTCTTCTTCAGTCTACAAGATGCGAGGTGGAAGACGTGTCTGCAGACGTCTCACATCTCATTGGCTGGAGAAGAAGTGTGTTTGTTGATGAGTCTCGTCTCGTATTGAGCCCCAATGGCCAGCGAAGACATGTCTGGAGACCATCCGGACTGTGGTGAGATGCCAACCTGACTCTCACCTGTCATATGGCCCAAAAACCTTGAGTGATGGTCTGGGGTGCCGTTTCGTTTCACAGCAGGACACCTTTGGTTGTTATCCGCAGCAACCGTATGGCACGGCGGAACGTCGACGATACTCTACTCCCCACTTTGTTGCCCTTCGTGACAAGCCATCCTGTGCTTCTATTTCAGCAAGAAAATGCTCTTCCGCACACGGCAAGTGTTTCTACTGCTTCTCTTCATGCTTCTCAAAACCTACCTTGGCCAGCGAAATAGCCAGGTCCCTCCCCAGTTGAGAACCTTTTGGGCGTTACCGGCAGGACCCTTCTACCAGCTAGGGATTTTGACGATCTGACGTGCCAATTGGATGGAATTTGGTACTCACGAGGACAGCCAGCTACTGTATGAATCAATGGCAAGCGGAATACTTACCTCCACAAGGACAAGATATGCACCAACACTTTACTGGTGTCTCAAATTGTGAAGCACTTTCTCTTGAATAAAGCATCCAGTTTTTCTGAAATTATAAGCACTTGTTTGTCTGAACATTTACATATCATCTACTAATTTCAGTTCGATTCAGATAATTCCTCCCGGGTGCATCTTTTTTTTTGTCTTAGAGTGTATTTTTCTACTTCGATTATTTTTACGTTTCACTCCTTCACATCACCCTAACCCTAATGATGCTAATGGTGTTTTACCACAACAGAATATTTATTTCTAGACCGTAAGTGATATGCATAATAAGTTCGGGTGAAATTGCTCTAGTGCATTGGAATTATGTCTAGATATCATTACTTCCTGCACCACTACCATCATAAGTGGTATTGTTACGATGTCTTACGGCCTAAACAGGGGTTTACTACTCCCGTTGTATTTTTCCCAGTGATATTTGCACCTAATTTCGTTGGAAGTTCACCAGTAGTCTAGATCTGTGGTTTGTATGTCACCATCCGACCGCCACTGCCACTTCTATGAGTTAGATGCTGTCAGGAATATCAGCAGTCAGTGCAGCAACTTCGCAAACTACGAGTTCGACAACGGCATAGTTAGTTATCGATTTTTTTTCATGTCAACCCTTTGAAAAACCCTTCTACCTAAACAGTACATTCTTCCAGTTTGAAAGTGATACGTGTACCACATTTTGACGAAACTTTTTCACACGTTCCGCAGTTAACCTAGAAAACACACACACACACACACACACACACACACACACTCACACACGCACACGCATGCATACATACTGTAACTGGGTAACCTCTTTTGATGCTAGTCAATTGTCAGGATGAGCGAAGGGCATTTGATTCTAAAGCATTATGTCAAGGTGAAAAACACTAAATAAATTACATTTACTCTCTAACAACATGTGGGCAGGGTGGGTTCTTCCTTGGCTCGGGTATGAAGTAGAATGAAACAGCATTTTTACATAAGATAACTTTTATTGAATGATATGTACAATGGTTTCCTTACTGGATTGTTCTGGCTGGAAGAGCGGCAGCTGTGTCGTTTGTGAAGCCTTCTGCTGCGTGGGCAGTGGTGCCTGATTACGCCTGGTGGTGTGTATCCCGTGTCGCCATTTCACCCAGTTGACTGGAGATGCGCATCGTGAGGTAGCCCGTTTAATTATTGAGAACGAAGTCGTGAATCAGATGGAGATACCTTGGATGTGGCATCCCAGTGTTTCTCTTCTCTATGCGGCCCTGTATGTCAAGTGTTGTGCGTTGGCCAGCGGAGCGGCGCGGCGGGGGAAGGCCATTGTCCCAGACTCGAACAATGGACTCCAGCTTGCCAGTCTTTGGTTGTCAGATCTTCATCACCAGCTCACAGGTGACTGCTGATGTGAGGCCATCTCCTTCCCGTCCTCACGAGTCACCTGGGTACATAAAAATCAGTCTTCAAATACCTTCTAACTTCTGTCTTCTGGCGGCAAGACTGCTGCTTGCTATTCCATTACAGCAGTGTACTTGCTGCTTCTGTGTGCGATGTAGTCTCTTCCTGCATGACAGTCTTCAGCACTGACTGGAACTGAACTCGAACTGAGACCGAACTGAAAACTACTGTCGGGCCCACTGCACCTCGCATATTTATTTACTTCAGTTCACTGGAGGTGAATGACTTCACAGTCATTGCCTCTTCTGACATGTTGAAAAGCTTCTCAACGAATCTTCTTCACATCGGTCATTGGATCTTGGAATGTAGGCAAGGGCCTTTGAACACATGTGACAATTGAGAAATACGTGAGCCGGTTGGGCGATGCGCTGATGGCTGAATCGACAGGTTCCTCTTATGTGGCGAGGGCGATGGCTTCTCCTGAACGTGCTGACTTGCAAGCGTCGGCCATTGCCACTGCTGCTCTGCCCGCTGTTTGCCAGTGTGTAATCCTTCTAAACTAAACTAAGTTTTTCTTTTATTTTTTAATTTCTACTTCACTTCACATTGATTTCACTAATTTATTTACGTACTTAAGTACCACTCAACATTCCTCCACTCTCCGGAGAAATTCGCTCTCGAATTTACCACTCGATATTCCTCCACTCTTCACATGGCAAAAGCACTAACACAAGTAATGAAAACTCTCGACTTAGACGATTAAACACGCTTCACATCAAGTATGTTGAAGATACTTTATCACTTTACTAAAGCACTGTATGCTCATGAATCACATAGTTCACACATAAATCGTTATAATAAGTGTAACAAATCTTGATGACAATGAATAAAAAAAATAGATTTTTCATCAGAAAATTACATAGCAACACCTTTTGAACCTACCCTATATTAATGCAAGAATATGTATTCTACAGTATTGTTTATTTTAACGTGAGACTGTTTAATAAAGAGCGAAGTACAATAAACAAAATTAATACACTAATGCTCGAAAGTAACCACTGAAGTACATAAGTTAAGAGTGTGGTATCCAGTTAACAGGGAACTGATGAAGTGGTATATTTTTATTTGGCTTATTTTTTCATCTTAAATAAAAGAAAACTGTACAAAGCAGAAACACCAAACCGAAGGTTCCAGATATACCCGTTGCTAACATAATAATTTTAGTTTTGTATTCACTTTTTAACTTTAAAACATGTTGCATCATAACATTGGCATCAATTTTGCCTTGCTGTGAGTTTATGAACATATCTAATGACTTCAGAAGGGAACTGTCAAGGGAGTCATTGATGTAGAATAGGTTTTGTGTAGGAAATGCTTGCATGGCGTTTTCTGGCCAATAAATTTGAGGGAAAGATGAATTAACATTAGTTGTACCAGTGATTGTTGCGGGTAAATGAAAATTCGCTCCTGAGATGGAACAAAACGTGCCATTAATTATTAGTCCGCTTCCATGAAGTTCAAAACGTTGTAATGTTGTAGCTACACTGTTCTCGTAACATTGCGCTAAATATCAGTTGGTTTACTGACTGCGTGTAACCAGTGATTTTCTACTTGCTCGAAAAAACATGATGTAGAAGTTAATATATCGCTTGGGCAATTGGTGGCGTCAGATTGTTCGAAAAATAATTAAGATTCACAACTATTGGTATGTAACTCGATTGTGCGAGATGGACACATAATAACTTCTTCGGATAGAAAACTATTTAATTCAGAAGTTGTCATTACCGTGCTGGTATTGGTTGTTTGGGAGATTAAAAGTACTTGGTGTGTTCGGAACTGTACAAATTTATTTAGTTTGCCCGATTTCACCGGAAATGAGTGTACTCTGTTACAGTCATATACAGGGTGTTACAAAAAGGTATGGGCAAACTTTCGGGAAACATTCCTCACACACAAATAAAGAAAAGATGTTATGTGGACATGTGTCCAGAAATGCTTAATTTCCATGTTAGAGCTCATTTTAGTTTCGTCAGTATGTACTGTACTTCCTCGACTCACCGCCATGATTTCATATCGATACTCTACCTGTGCTGCTAGAACATGTGCCTTTACAAGTACGACACAACATGTTGTTCATCCACGATGGAGCTCCTGCACATTTCAGTCGAAGTGTTCGTACGCTTCTCAACAACAGATTCGGTGACCGATGGATTGGTAGAGGTAGACCAATTCCATGGCCTCCACGCTCTCCTGACCTCAACCCTCTTGACTTTCATTTTTGGCGGCACTTGAAAGCTCTTGTCTACGCAACCACGGTACCAAATGTAGAGACTCTTCGTGCTCGTAATGTGGACAACTGTGATACAATATGCCATTCTCCAGGGCTGCATGGGTGCATCAAGGATTCCATGTGATGGAGGGTGGATGCATGTGTCCTCGCTAACGGAGGACATTTTGAACATTTCCTGTAACAAAGTGTTTGAAGTCACGCTGGTACGTTCTGTTACTGTGTGTTTCTATTCCATGATTAATGTAATTTGAATAGAAGTAATAAACTGAGCTCTAACATGGAAAGTAAGCATTTCTGGACACATGTCCACATAACATATTTTCTTTCTTTGTGTGTGTGGAATGTTTCCTGAAAGTTTGGCCGTACCTTTTTGTAACACCCTGTATACCGATTTTATCTGTAACAGGGAAATATATACGAAGTCGTATTCTTGCATTATCTGTGTCCACTAGTATTGTAGCTAAGTGGTAATACTGTGGTAAATGTTTCTTATCTGCAGGAAATATTAACTTTAGCGATTCTGGCAATTGTTCTTCAATAATGAGATGAATGTAACCGGCGATAGTAACGTGGGTGACAAATGTCCCTGTACTGCATAGTGGATGGCTTCCTTTAATTCCTCCGCTGCTAGCCATGCATTTATCACTTGATCAGTGAGTAGCCTAAGCGATCTTCCTACTGCATGTTTCTTATCCACAATATCGAGCCTTGTTTGTATGACTTTTAAGTCTTCATTCAGCGTAGCAGTAGTAACTAGAAGATACTCGTTAATTCGTGGGTGAGGTTCCTGATGACCTTGGTATTAGTAAAAACTGTTTGCTCCAATCCATTTAATCTTGTTGCGTGCCATTCTATAGTGCCTTTATTTAATTCCGCGGTACTCTCTATGTTCTGTAATGAATTATTTAACTGATTAATATCTCCGTTATCCGCTGTACCGAAAATGGTCTTTAGTAGTTTACCTCCTGCATCCACCCATCCACGTTTAGCTCGTTTAACGGTCTGCGGAAGTGTATCTCGTAACTGCCACAACTGTCCTCTCAACTGTTCGTATGAGTAGTGTGATGTTTTAAATTCACTGACTATTTCCTCAAATATCTCTGGTGAACTTGCCCTTTCATGTAGTGTATCAAATTCTAATTCAAGGTTCCTAAGTTCATTATGTAAGGCACATAAATTATACTCTGATGAAATAGAATTACAGTACCCTGTTTTACAAAAATTACACCACTCATCAACTGGTTGATCTGTAGTCCATTGTTCATATTAGTCAAAAATGCAATTATAATAAGCAGTAGTTGTGCATTATGCTAGAGGCGTTACCTAAAAAAGCAAACAATATGGTTATGGACCTACCAACCTAGTAAAAACAAAAACAAAGAAAAGGAGGAATACATTGTTAACTACAAGATCTACGTTCAACTTTTTTTCTTAAAAAAATAAACCATTATCATTTATTAACTATTTACATTTGTATACTGTCCACAGTCTACTACGATTCAACTAGGACATTCGCACCCTTGGTCGAAGATTGTATGGTGCCATGTCTGTATGTTGTGCTGGTGTGACCACTCTTTTTCCTTTCCTGGCACTTCCTCCACCCTTCGGAAAAGCAGACACTATTGTTGAAGGAATTACATCTGGAGCGCCCTTAAAAGGCTTTAAACGACTTGCATGGACAATAGTAGTTCGGGTGGGCAGTTGCAGTTTAACGTTGACTGGTGGCGTGATCTCAATAATTTGATAAGGACCTCTGTAGTT
This sequence comes from Schistocerca cancellata, assembly GCF_023864275.1. Classification (NCBI taxonomy): domain Eukaryota; kingdom Metazoa; phylum Arthropoda; class Insecta; order Orthoptera; family Acrididae; genus Schistocerca; species Schistocerca cancellata. The sequence continues at coordinate 136,579,309 of NC_064628.1, forward strand.
TGTTACTAATTTCCTCGTTTTTCCTTTCGCAATGTATGGGGTTGACAGAATCACCCACTGACCGATTTTGTAATTTGGATATTTAGCTTCGGCATTATCTAATCTTTCCTGTCGTTCCAAAGCCTTTGTATTAGATTTTTGCACTTTTTTCCAGACATCCTTCATCATTCGACAGAAATCTTTTACTGTTTCTCCGCCTTTTCCGTTTTTCTGTCTGATTACATCAAAAGGGGACGGCATTTTTCTCCCATAGACCATTTCATAAGGTGACATGCCAGTTGCTTCATGCGTTTTGGCGTTGTATACCGACACGATATTGGTAAATACATATCTCAATTAGAATGTTGTTCGGTAATATAATAACTAAGTATCTTGCCAATTGCCCGATGAACTCTTTCTGTGCATCCGTTGCACTGAGGGTGTAACAGAGTTGTGCGTAATTTACGTATTTTTAGTAAGTGGCATAGCTGTTTCATTAATTCATACATAAAATTATATCCCTGATCTGTGATAATAGCTTCAGGTACGCCTAATTTAAATATCCAGTTGTTAACTAAAGCTTGGGCAACTGTATTTGCTTGTTGATCAGGGAGACTCACCATAGCTAGATAGCGTGAAAAGTGATCTATAATCGTAAGAACATAGTTATTACCAGCAGGTGTTTTATGAAATGGTCCGTAGATATTTACTCCGTAGATCTGAAATGGGCATGAAGCCTCGGGAAGCCTCTGTAAGGGTATTTTCAAACGAGAAAGTTCAGCTCGTTGTGCACACGAAATGCAATTACGAATGTACTGCTCAACATCCTGCTTTCTGGTTTGCCACCAAAATCGCTCTGCTACGAGTCTTTCGGTTGTCCGCTGTCCACCATGTTCTGCAAGGATATGATCGTGGGCCTCTGCCATTATTTCTTGTCTAACGTGTTGGGGAACAACAATTCGCGGTCCAAGCTTTGTTTTATGGCATAATACACCATCTTCAAAGCAAAATTGTTTTTGAGTTGCGTATTTTTTGCGTTCAGTATCCTCATCTTGTGCCTTTCTCCAGTCCTCAGTATCTCAGCCTGTTGCTTCCAAAAGTGTTATTTTCCGACTTAGGCAATCTGCATTCGTGTGTTTTTTGCCTGGTTTATGGATAACTTCGAAATCCATTTCGGAAAGACATAGGACCCAACGGGTGAGACGACTAGATGGATCCTTTAACCCAAGCAACTATTTTAAAGCTGCGTGGTCTGTAATAACCTTGAATTTCCTACCATACAAGTAGAATTTAAAGTATTTGATGCCATAAATAACACTTAACAATTCTTTCTCCGTTGTGTAATAATTTATTTCTGCTGTTGTTAGTTGTCTCGAAGCATAGGCCATGGGGCGTTCCGTGCCATTAATATTCTTACTCAAAACAACTCCTACTGAATGACCGCTTCCATCACAGGATGAAATAAATCCTTTATTATAATCTGGGTAGGCTAATACTGGACTGTGTGTTAAATTATCTTTAAGGGTTTGAAATGCTGATTCACAATCTTCAGACCAATGAAATTTTGCACCCTTTTTCAATAATTGGGTTAAGGGTCGGGCAATTTCAGCAAAATTTTGAACATACTTTCGGTAATACGATGCGAGATCAATGAAACTTTGTACTTCCTTAATGCGTTGTGGTGTTGGGAAGTCCTTAACTGCCGAAATTAATCGAGGATCTGTTTTAATTCCTTTTTCACTAATGACATGCCCTAGGTATGTAACCTCTGTCAATGCATAACTACATTTTTCCATATTTAATGTTAATTTAGCTTTTCTAAGTCACTGAAAAACGCTATGCAGACGTGCAGCATGTTCATTAATATCTTTGGAGAATACAACAATATCGTCTAGATATACACAACATTGCTGAGTTTTGAGTAATCGCAATACTCCATCGCGTAGTCTTTGAAAAGTTGCTGGTGCGTTTTTCAAATCGAAAGGAATTCTTTTAAATTGCCAGTGGCCTCCAGGGGTAGAAAACGTTGTTTGATGCCTATCTTCAGGTGCAACTTCCAACTGATGATATCCGCTACGTAAATCGATTTCAGAATATTCTATAATTCCATCTTTTAGATGCTGTTCTAAAAATTCATCAAGCACTGGCTGTAAGTGATGCGGAACTCTATAAGGCTTCCTATAAACTGGGGCGCTATTTCCTGTTGGGCTCCTATGCTGTGTGATATCTGTTGCTGGCAGTGGACCTTCTGCATTAAATAAATCTTGGAACTCAACTAAAACTGCTTCTATCGTGTCTCTATCATTTCCTTTCAAAAACTCAATCTTCTGGCGTAATGCGGTTTTATAGGCGTCTGGTTTCTGACCATCAGTAATATCTGACCAAATGAAATCTTCTTCAAAAGTACTGACTGTAGCTACTAATATTCCCTTATGCAACCCTTTGTCCTCCACCCCAAAACTGTCAATATGTACCGGTACTTTACTTTCTCCCTCAATGTCTTGAACCCGTATAATACTTCTACGTACAAAATAATGTGATACATCTAACTCCTCATTTTCCTCTAATGGCTCTATTAGACACATTGTATCTGTAGGTACCTCAGGGTCAACGGTCATCCAGAAAAGTTTTCCTGAGCCAAATGGTATCTTATCCCGCGAATCAACCTTCAAGGACATTGCACGCAGTGTAGTTGATTTCGCCTTCCCGTTGGGGAAATATTGCGGCAGCGGGCCTTTGCAGCGGTGTCACCTAGCTGAAACACTATTCCGCTAAGTTCTACAGTTTGCTGTCTGAGGTCGATTTTAGCGTGATGTTCAATCAGGAAATCCAGTCCTACGATCGCGTCGTACCCGTCAGTTACATTTGTTCCCACTGCTACATCTTCTTGAAATTGTACACCGTGAATATAGAAAATCAATGATGTACATCCTAATGACTTCACTGTACCTCCTCCTACCCCACTCAATCTATACCTTGGAGGGTCATATTTCTTTTCTCCAATACATTCATTACTCACTATTGATACGTTTGCGCCTGTATCCACCAGTATCCTTGCCTCTTTATCCTGTATGGTAGCAGATAACCAGCATTCCGCCTTCACATTCGCCTTAATGGCATGAAATTTTATTGGGAACGCCTGGCGGCGGCTCCGACATTCCCGTTTGAGTTTAACTGGTTTCTATTTCCAAAAACTTTCTTAGACCTGCATTCCTTGAATGTGTGACCTATTCTTTAACAATTAGTGCATTGAGGTTTTCTGCAGTTTTTTGCTACATGTCCCTGTCGATCGCACCTAAAACATCGTACTCCTGCTGAAAATACATTTCGCTTCTCCTTGTATCTGGTAGCAATGTCAATTTCTTCGAAAGCCGTCGCCACAGATACAGCTTCCGCAAAATTTTTAGGAAACTCTGCCCTGACACGACGGGACGTTTCAGGAGGTAACCCACGTAAAAATGTATACAGAGCTCTATCATCTGCCTCTTGTAAAATAACTTTATTTGCTTCATCACTAGCTGTCAAGTGATAGGTGTTAATATTAACTTTTCTAATCCTATCTATAAAGCTTTCTAAGGACTCGTTTTGCCTCTGAGTGATAGTGTTTAATTTTTCCCTATAAAATCTACAGCTGTTATGCTTTTGAAACGTTTAAGTAATCCTTTCTTCAATTCCTCAAATGTTGGAGCATTCCGTAATTCTTCATGGTATAATACGTGTGCTTTAGCCTCTCCTATCAATCTTAACTTTGTCATATGTAAGAGCTGTTCATCTGACCATGATCCTAACTTTGCAGCTGCTACTAAATCATCGAAAAAGCTGTTATGTCCTCGCCAGGTTTACCTGAAAAAGGAGTTACCAAGGCTGCTGCTGAGGAATCTAGGGTTGGAGGGTTTGAACCGGTTTGCTTAACCTCACACAACTGTTTAAATAATGTGTTATTATCATTTTTAAGCTGTGCTATTTGATTAACTAAGATCTAAATAGCTTCCTCAGTAGAAACCGCTTGTGGTGCTGACTCTGACTTTATACGATTTCGTGTAATCATTTTACAAACTATTAGTTTCACAATCTTACTACACTCAATTAAAAAGATGTATAAATATTTTCGACAAACTCTTAAAATTATGAGAGAAAATACACTTCTAAATAAAGAAAATATTATGACTGCTATGTAAACCTCTATCCTTTCACACATTAAGCAATACTAACTGTGGACCTTTCGTGACTGTCGTTCACACCTCATGCTGAGCCAAAGGTTTTTTCTCTGACACCAAATATAACTGGGTAACCTCTTTTCATGCTAGTCAATTGTCAGGTTGAGCATTACTGCGAAGAGCATTTGATACTAAAGCATTAGGTTAGCGTGAAAAACACTAAATAAATTACTTTTTGTATCTTAACAACATGTGGGTAGGGTGGGTTCTTCCTTGGCTCGGGTATGAGGTAGAATGAAACAGCATTTTTACATAAGATAACTTTTATTGAAAGATTCGTACAATGGTTTCCTTACTGGATTGTTATGGCTGGGAGAGCAGCAGCTGTGTCGTTTGTGAAGCCTTCTGCTGCGTGGGTGGCGGCGTCTGATTACGCCTGGCGGTGTGTATCCCATGTTGCCGTCTCGCCCAGTTGACTGGAGACGCGCATCGTGAGGTGGCCTGTTTAATTATTGAGAACGAAGTCGTGAATCGGATGGAGATACCTTTGATGTGGCGTCCCAGTGTTTCTCTTCGCTATGCGGCCGCGTGTGTCAAGTGTTGTGCATCGGCCAGCGGAGCGGCGCGGCGGGGGAAGGCCAGTGTCCCGGACTCGAACAACAGACTCCAGCTTGCCGGTCTTTGGCTGTCAGATCTTCATCACCAGCTCACAGATGACTGCTGATGTGAGGCCGTCTCCTTCTCATCCTCACGAGTCACCCGGGTATGTAATAATCAGTCCTCAAATACCTTCTAACTTCTGTCTTCTGTCGGCGAGGCTGCTGCTTGCTATTCCTACAGCATTCCTGCATGATGGTCTTCAGCACTGACTGGAACTGAACTCGAACTGAGACTGAACTGAAAACTACTCTCAGGCCCACTGCATCTCACGTATTTATTTACTTCGTTCACTGGAGGTGAACGACTTCACGGTCATTGCTTCTTCTGTCGCGTTGAAAAACTTCTAAAAGTATCTTCTTAACGTCAGTCATTGGCTCTTGGAATGTAGGCGAGGGCCTTTGATCACATGTGACAATTGAGAAACATGTGAGCTGGTCATTGCCTCTTCTGTCACATTGAAAAGCTTCTCGAAGAATCTTCTTAAGTTCGGACATTGGCTCTTGGAATGTAGGCAAGGTCCTTTGATCGCATGTGACACTTGAGAAACATGTGAGCCAGTCGGGTGATGCCCTGACGGCTGAATCGACAGCTTCCGCTTATGTGGGGAGGGCGATGGCTTCTCCTGAACGTGCTGACTTGCAAGCGCCGGCCGTTGCCACTGCTGCTCTGTCCGCTGTTTGCCAGTGTGTAATTCTTCTAAACTAAACTAAGCTTTTCATTTATTTTCTAATTTCTACTTCACTTCACATTGATTTCACTAATTTATTTGCCTATCTTAAGTACCAGTCAACAATACATACATTTACAAGGTTTCTATATCTCTATTAATTTCTCCATTGTTTCTTACCGTATTTTGCAAACAGTTAACTGTTCCCAGATACAATATAATGTGTCCCACTAATCTGACTTCTTCATGAATCGCATCATTTTTTTAATTTTTAACGTGTTTCGTAGCAGCACGTATGTAAGTGAATATGTAAACTGCCTAACTCGAAAACTAAATCTAAAAAAATCTGACGGTCTGCACTACATTATACATCATATCTGGTGTAAAGACATGTATTACGGCATACCTAGTAAGTTTTTTAGTACTGGTCCGTGGAAACCTTTGGTAGTTACTCACGTTGCCGACTATCTAATACAAAACAGATTACTCTAGCAATGTACTCGTTTTCAGTTCCGGAAGTACTTTTTCGTTCTGCACTAATCCCGTTTCAATTAGTGAAATCTCAGTTACTTCTTCGAAAATACCCACTGAGAAGCAACAGTACACAAATCATTCAGAAGGCATTGGAAAAGTGGAAGACGACTCCGCAAATCGCCATATGCACTTACATGTTACACTCCTTTTATCAGAAAGCAAAAATTGTCTGCAGTATCAATGTAATAATTAGGTACCTTAAAATAACCACCGTTCACAGCCACAGGCTTAGTCCTATGTGTGCAACATGACTAGGACACACGTAACGTAGTTCAGAATTCAGTATTTTTTTACTATTTAAGACTTCACCTCTTATGTCCACACACATCAAAAAAGTTTTGCATCACCCTGGTTTCCAGAACTCCTCAAGACAGACGTTGACTGTGGATATTGTAACACAGACACAGTCCCTTTGACTGCTCATAGATGTCACTAAACCCGACCAAAGACATAAACAACCATGCATGAGCAGCTCTTATTAGACGGAGGGGGTCCGACAGCCGTTCATTTCCAGTCATTCCAACAGGAAGGAGGTACATGGCTCGTGTTGTCTGTAGTTCAACCATGCCTAGACGGTCAATACCGCTGTTCGATCGCGTCCGCATTCTTACTTTGTGCGAGGAAGAGCTCCCAACAAGGGAAGTGTCCAGACGTCTCGGACTGAACCAAAGCGATGTTATTCGGACATGGAGAGACAGTAACTGTCGATGACATGCCTCACTCAGGCCGTCCAAGGGCTACTACTGCAGTGGATGACCGCTACCTACGGATTATGGCTCGGAGGAACCCTGACGGCAACGCCTCCACGTTGAATAATGCTTTTCGTGCAGCCACAGGACGTCGTGTTACGACTCAGACTGTGCGCAATAGGCTGCATGATGCGAAACTTCACTCCTGACATCCATCTACAGTATCTTTGCAACCACGACACCATGCAACGCGGTACAGATGGGTCCAACAACATGCCGAATGGACGGCTCAGAATATGCTTTCAACCAGACAATCCTCGGAGACCTGTTTGGAGGCAACCCGGTCGGTCTGAACGCCTTTGGCGAGTGCAGCAAAGAGGAGGTTCAAAAAATTGGTTCAAATGACTCTGGGACTTAACATCTGAGGTCATCAGTCCCATAGAACTTAGAACTACTTAAACCTAACTAACCTAAGGACATGACACACATTCATGTCCGAGGCAGGATTCTAACCTGCGACCGTAGCAGTCGCTCGGTTCCGGATTGAAGCGCCTAGAACCGCTCGGCCACCGCGGTTGGCAGAGGAGGTTCCTTACTGTTTTGGGGTGACATTATGTGAAGCCGACGTACGCCGCTGGTGGTCATAGAAGGCGCCGTAACGGCTGTGCGATTACAACCATATCGGCAGCATATTGGCAAGGCATTCGTCTTCATTTTTTTTAAATTTTTTTTATTTGGCCTTTGAGTGTGTACTCAATTTAGCCATTGGCAACACATAGTGACAATGTACACATAATTGAATAAACAAATACAGAAATGCATATTTACAAGAATAAAAAGCTTAACTGTTACAGGTTTGTACATAATGTTTTAAAAATTGAATTGAATTGAATTGGAAAATAATTAAAAGTGCCTTGGCTTACAGTTCACACCAATTCTGAAATACCTTCATCAGCAAGACATATTTATAATTTACGTACACCATTAAAACCTACAGATTGTGACCAGTACTCTTGATGAAGTTAACTATCACTTTATATAGACGAACGTCTTTAGTACACAAAAGAGAAGAAGCTGATTGAGGAAGACGGTAGCCCATACTCAGCAATGTCTTCAGAATGACCAACCGTTCACGGTCAAATTTTGGGCACATAAATAAGATGTGGTTGACATCAGCTTCCGACTCAGGATCACACTCACATGCTGTTTAACTGTAAACGTTGATCAGATGTAGATGTTGTGGGAAAGAGGCATGATTGAAGCGGAGTCTTATGATGGTAGAAATGGACGACAATTCGCGCCCCCATCGTTCATATCTTGTGAATGATTTCCTTCAGGATAACGACATCGCTCGACTAGAGTGGCCAGCATGTTGTTTGGACATTAATCCTGTCGAATAGGCCTGGGAGAGATTGAAAAATGCCATTTATGGACGGCGTGATCCACCAACTAGTCTGAGGGATTTACTCTGAATCGCCGTTGAGGAGTGGGACAATCACGACTAACACAGGCATGCATCAGTGCAAGAAGACGTGCTACTGGATATTAGAGGTACTAATGTGTACAGCAGTCAGGACCACCACCTCTGAAAGTCTCGCTGTATGGTTGTACAATATGCAATGTGTGGTTTTCAAGAGCAATTAAAAGTGCGGAAATGATGTTTATGTTGATCTCTACTCCAATTTTCTGTACAGGTTCCGGAACTCTCGGAACCGAGTTGATGGAAAACTTTTTTATGTGTGTAGTAACTAAGAAAAATATACTCCGTAAATAGATTCAGAGCCCTCAGGAACAAATTTAAATTTAAACTGAGTCGATCTGCAGTTTGGAATTCCGTTGTACAGTGCAATTAAAATACGCATTATTTGACTGTTATAGTGGCAAACTGAGAAATTCAACTCAGTCTGAGTAACTCGTCCACACACCTATAGGTTCTCCAATAAAAGGTTTATTTTCAGAAGAAAATTTTGTTTAGTAATGAAACATATGACTGCGTGGTGTACAATGAGGTAGTTAAATTATATAGCCTGAGACAATAGAACAGAAAGTGGCAGTTAAACTGCGTAGTCTGAGACAATAGGACAAAAAGTGGGTTTTTACTTACAAACGAGAGCCCGCTGACAAGTAATGCCTCCGAACTTTTTAGTCTTTTCTCAATATCGGTTGAGGTGTTACACGTCATGCATATTACTCAGTCGACTTTCTCGCTTCGCTGACACAAGTCGCAGCCCTCTGCCGCTAGAGGGCTCCGAATTCTAGCGTGTAACATGGTGGTGTGTAACGTAAATATGTCGGTGCATGAGAAACAGCGTGCTGTAATCCAGTTTCTAACCGCAAAAAACATTTCTCCACACATGGAGCACCCTCTTCTTCTGAATGATTTTGCCACACCATACACGAACGCTGCAACACGAAGCCGTGGGTTCACTCTCATCGATCATTCTCCATACAGTACCGAGTTGGCCCCATCCGATTTTCATCTCTTTCCAAAACTTAAGGAATACCTTCGAGGAGTTCAGTTTGATAGTGACAAAGTGATACAAACAGAGGTGAGGCTGTGCCTCCGTGAACAAAGTGAAACTTTCTACAGTATAAACAAACTGGTCTCTCATGGGGAGAAACGTTTTCTACGTCAAGGTGACTATGTTGAGAAATAAATATGTAGGCGTGAAGAATAAAGGTGTAGACTATTAACATAGTTTATTTTGTTTAAGTTGCTGTAACAGTTTCTATATAAAAAATTCGGAGCCGTTACTTTTCAACAAGCCCTTGTAAAAACGTAATTAAAAATGATATCCACAAATTTTAAGAAAGTAAGAGGCCATTTCGCTGCGAATAGCTGCTGTAATCCACAATACTGTATTATACATTACATTAACGTTAGCATATGATTACTGTTTTTTTTAACGGCTTGTTCTACATTTTTATTTCCCAGTCACTGGACTAAATATCATTGCAGTTGGTAATGTGTAGTTTTCAAATGTAAAGTCTATCTATGGTCGTTTCTACAAAAACCATTCGTGTTCCTAACTGCACGCTTTTGAATCTGGTTTTATAACGCTGCAAATGCCCTGTGCATTTCAGAAAATAGACACATTCTCACAAAAATGGTGGAGCAGTGATAAATTTTCATTCTTTAAAATGATTCGTGTGTGCCTTATCAAGATCTGAAGGTTAAATGATGGCTTCCTGGAATATTTACCTTACCAGCCACTTTTTCTCAAGCGCATATTTCTGGTTAACTTCAACAATTCGTAGCCTTTAAGGATCGTAGCCGCTCCTGTATAAGGGAACTGCTGTAGTGTAGTTCATTCTGCAAAAGGTGTAGTGTGATCGTAGTACACTTATTAGTAACTTTGACGTTTGTTACCCTGTCTGATAACTCGATAAATTTCAGGACTCTCGTTCTGTCAGCTCACATCTCACGAAACTAGGTCAACTGCTCGGATTAACGTCAGTCGCTCCAAATTTGAATGACATGACCGAGACAACTGCTGTTCAGAATTTCAATGTGCTCCGTCACGCCGTGCAGGTGAAGCGGCAGAATATCGAGTGTGGCGTTCCTGCGTCACGCGACCTCACTGAACATTCTGACATACAGGCGGTGGGACAGGAGTTTAACCAACAGCAGCAAGAAGTGGCGGGTTCGTTTAGTACCTTCCTGTAGCACTGAAGACAAACATTTTGTCGGCAGCAGTCTTTTGAAATGTAGATTCACGTTCGTTGTCAGACATTTGTCACAGCACAGTACTTATACTAGGAAGCCGCAGCTGGTTTGCATTTTTTAAAATAACGGCGGCTACACACTCCAATTGTTTCTAAGTGAACTCTGTATCATTATCGATGTAATGCAACTACTAACTGTGACAATGACGACAGACGAAGAAATAAAACCGGCCAGATACGCTCGAAAATGATTATCTAATTAACTGTCGATAACGGGTGGAAGAGGGAAGAAGACTGGTGTTAATATTAATCCAGAATGTTCTACAAAGGACACATGTACAGGTAAGTCAGCATGCGCTACCACATTTAAGATAGCTTCCTTAAGGAACATTATTCTTCCCATACACTACAGTTCGACAAATGAAAGTCCATTCACACACAGCGCGAACATCTTCTCCCTGACTGGCAACGCTCTGTTAGTAGCAACCCATTCATACAAGACGCACTGTCACGTCACGTCGGTCTTTACTGAGGGCGAATGAGGGCCGACAACGGAAAGACTGTCATACAAAAAACTGAAGTTTATTCTGAGACTTAAAGAATTATTAATGGTTGCAATTTAAGGTTCAAAGAAACTCAATAATGGTTGCTATTGGCAATGATCCTGTAGCAGATACACACTGCTGTCTGCTGAAAAGAGAGGAACAGAACTTAATGTTTTACTTCCTCCAGAAACTATGAAGAAAAGGAGAAATATTTAGGAGAACAATCGGTGCTATATTTCATTTTGTCTATGGCACATGACGATTTTCTTGTAATTGTGAATTAAAGCAAAAATCGCTGTTATTGTTGCCACTGATTTGTCAACTGTGTCAGTGTTTACACAATATTCATGAAACTGTAAATGTGCAGGCTGAAATGCACTGTCAACTGTTTTTATAGGTGTAAATTATAAATTATATTTTTCCTTAGGATAGTATGCTTATTCTCAGGGAAACAGACGTTTAAAACTAATTAATCGGTAGCAACGGGTCACGGGAAAAGGAAGCGATGAAATAAAGATTAACAAGAACAAAAGAATTATATCTACCAACACGAAAGACCACTGCAAGAACATCATATCGTCACAATCAACCAGATTACACTTGTCAATAGAACCTAGGGGCACGTCAACGTCAAGAAACAATATTCAAGACCAGAGTTTTTAAAGTGACGCTATTGTATGTTCCATTCGGTTGACAGCTATTTATAATGCTGGGCAATATGTTACAGCGAAGAATGTTTGACGTGACGAGATATCTACGAGACCATACAGAAAGTAATGCTTCCGAATTTTTATGTGAAAACTCTTAAAGCTCTTTAAATAAAACAACGTTGTTAACATTTTACGTCTTTATTCTTCATGTCTACATATTTTCAGCCGCCTTCCGCTAGAGAGCTCGGAATTGTAACGTGCAACATGGCGGTGTGGAACGTAACCATGTCAGAGAGTGAGAAACAACGTTCCGTAATCGAGTTTGAATCCTAAGAGTTCGTCCACACATGGGCATCCTCTGCTGAAGCATCACAATGCCAGGCCATACACGAGCACTTCGTCATGTCCAACAATTCGACGGCTTGTGTTCACTATCATCGATCATCCCCCATACAGTCTCGACTCGGACCCATCCAATTTTTTCCAGAACTTAGAGAACGCCTTCGAGGACTTCACTTCGATAGTGATGTCAAGTGGTGCAAGCAGAGGTGAGATTGTGGCTCCGTCAACGCCGTCAAATATTCTACAGTGACGGTATCAGCAAGCTTGTCTCTCGTTGGGAGAAATGTGTTCGTCGCGAGGGTGACTATGTTGACACGAGGAATAACGATGTAGAATGTTAATAAAGTTCGTTTTATTTAAAAAGCTTTAAGAGTTTTCACATAAAAAATGCGGACGCATTACTTTTCAGCACGCCTTCGTCCAGTCAAAAGCATATCGTAGCTGATTCGATAGATTAAGCTGCTGTACAAATAGGTTAATTAATTAATTGGTTTCGCTGACACTCTGTTGAAATTGCTAATCAAATGCATAGTATGTTAATTATTCAAATTAATGGCATACCAAGTGCCATTTTGCATACAGCTTACTGTATCGTGAATTTCATTATGGTAAGTAAGGACATTATACCATTACCATATAATATTACATCAAATGGTATTAGTAACTAATTAATGTTCTTTATTTGACGTCAGTGGGAATGAGATTGACTCAAGTGCTATCTGTGCACAATGTTACAAACAAAATCGCAGTTTCAGAATAAGGTGATTGACGGGTTATAAGTTCTTTCTTACGTGGAAACACAGATGAGACTTTACGAAAACTGTACCCTCCATTCTCCCTTATACAAACGAAATTAAGAACTTGGAACCTTAACTGGCAGTTACAGATACAAGTCACTGAGATATAGGGATAGGGTCTCTGACTACCAATCAAATTGTATGGGGTTTTGGCTTTGATGCCAGTCATTTACTGGATTTTGACCAGAACTAATCAGAAACGATGGGCGAAAATCTTGGGTTTGAGGAGTAATTCTCAAACTAACAAGTTTCATGTACTTCATACACAGAATTACATCTGTTGGAATGCAAGCCGAGAGACTTTCTCAGACTCGTTATTGGCGAAGACATGGCATGTTTGATTAAAAAACATGATCTACAGTTCAGATTGCCTGTTACGTTGTTTTTAATTTACGTATATTCTGTAAATTAGAACTCGCAATTTTGTTTACAAATTGGAACTGATAGCTTGCCATTAACATCAAAGGAACATGAGATAGTAGTAATTTATGTGCAAAATGCGTACACACCAACTACTTCACAGTTTTTGAAAGTGGAGTTATTAAACACAGACAAAAAACCGAACTGTTAATATATTTGTCAACCCAACACGGTTTTTAATACGGATGTGTGACAAAAGTCACACACTGCAGCTGCAGGTAGTAGGGTGGGGTGGGGTGGGGGGTCAGCCACATGTCAGGGACAACACCGATGAAAAATGTAACAGGGACCTTGTTAGCATTAAAACACCTGTGTGATAAAACGAAAGTAGTTGTAAAACAAACAGCAGACAAGATATAACTAAAATCAACAGATCGAGTAACTGAAGAAGTATCAACACCTCAGTTTTATAAAGTGGCATCAATACTTGAGGAAATATATTATGCTGCGGGAAAAAGTTGGAAAAATCTCGTTGAAGACACAGATCCTCAGCAGAGGATACAACGGCTTCATGACAAACTTCCCAACTGATACACCTCGTGCATCCAGGACAAAGGGGAAGCAAACTCATACTGGCAAGTGGGCTCGTACCTTCAAGATACTCGTAAATTTGACTCGATTTTTTAAATTATGTTTTCCTTTATTGTCTAGATATAAGGGCAGACCAAATGTTGCACTTGAATTGACATGAATACAGCACGTAATATTTTATAGAATTTCAAATATGTTAGTATAACTAAGCATTATGGTTTTAAAGGGGAGCAAATATACATAAACATCTATATAAAAGCAAAATATTTAAAAATGAAAAAAAGTCTACATACGGCCATTTGACCATCTGGCACACGGATAAGTATTTGTCCATTCTGAATCCAGAAGGTACATACTACTGGTCGAATACACTTATGCAGCACTTGTGGATCACAAATTTTATAATTTGTGTTTCTGGACTACACTACTGTAGAATAGTGCACAGCACAACACTACACTACACGGCACTACAATACATTACAGTACACAACCGCACTTGGTATCAGAACCAAGCAGATTTTTCGTGTGCCTGGATAGTTAACCCCGGTGTGCTGAGGTACACCTCAGGATTCACAGGGGCTGTACTGCTGTGTCACTCAAAGTGTAGAGATTTAGAGATGGCTATTATGGTCTCAGGAGCTCCTTCCTGATCACTCCTGAGGCTCATTTCTCCGCTGCTTCTGGAGTGCTGTTGTAGGGGAATGTTCTGCCTTTGGGCTTCTCGTTGTCTAGGTGTATGACCTCTTCTTGATTATCTCTAGCCATGTGGGCTTGCAGTGATATTTTAATTGTCAGTGAGTCCTGTTTATGTCTAAGTTCCTCAATCCTTACTATTTTATAGACTGATGTATTACCAAAGACATTCCTGTGCTGGGCTGTAAATTTCGTGTAATGTCACATTGCCAGACGATGTGGTGTGGGCAGCAAATTGCACCACATTTACAAGTGTCTGTAGAGTGCTGTCGTATTTTCAGTAAATATCTGCGGTAGAGACCATGTCCCGACATGTATTGTATAGGTCCCACCGTCGGAAATAAGTATGACATTCTTGAGCTCTCTTTTACCTTAGAAAGGAACTAGTAAGTTTTTATCCCTATTTTCACCTTGTCCCTGGCCATTCTCTTTTAGTGCGTGCCTCCAGTGCTGTGGCCAACTGTGCTAGGTTTCTAGGCTGAGGTCTATGGCACGAACAACCTGTTCGATGGGGTCCCACACTGTGTTTGTACCCGGTGAGCTTGGTGGCCAGGAGAGTGTGGTGCCCTTCGGACCATTCACATACACTGTGACCTGTGCGACACGTTGCAACACTTCCCATACTCCTGCTGTTTGGTAGCAGTGTGCCGAGGAAAAACTAACTTCATATAGGGATGGATATGCCCCCAAGGATAAATGTATACTTGTATTGATTTATAACGCCTTCCAGAAGGACGAGATCACCCAGGAAACGCAACGAAAACATTCCTCAAACCATTATGCTCCCTCTCTCTGGTTTCAGGCGGATTACTGGTCGTAAAGACTGACAGACATGCTTGCAAGATAAAGGCGGACCACACCATTTGCAGCGTTGTCGACAGAACCGACTGTCGTCCGTTAGTACAGACCTATCGAAGGGTCTGAATCAGAGGCTCATCCGAATATGTGATCGTGTAAGCTGCAGACTGCTCGACTTGCACCATATGATAGTGGGTTTGCGGATTCCACTTCATAGGTCAGGGATCCACTACAGAGAAGAAGCATCTACCAGGGTAGTGGGGGCTGTCTGGAGGGAACTGGCAGATGTTTTTGTTTAGAGGATCTAAGGAAATTATAGAAAAGGCTCCAATCTAAAAGTTGCAGAGCAAACGCAGGAAGATAATCCTAGCAACAACAGTAGTGTAGTTGTAAAATGTCGTCACTATGTTGGGCAGAAGCAGAGCGCCGATCGCCAATAGAAAGCACTGAATCCCAAAGCGTCTTGAGATATGGAATGCTGGCTAAAGCCAGAGACAAGTTCAGCCGAAATTTTTACAGAGAATCTGAACCAAAATGCAGTTGGTGGTGGAATGTTTACTGCTGTCAGAAGTAGTTTACCTTGTAGTGAAATTGAGGTAGATAGTTCCTCTGAGTTAGTAAGGGGAAGGGCTATAGTTGACAACCGGAATAAATTAATATTAATACGGGATTCCTTTCACCGATCCCCCCCCCCCCCTTCCCAGACTCAGACGATACAGTTGCTGAACAGTTCTAAGGAAACTTGAGAACCTGAGTCACAGTTCAGGTAGGTACTCCACTCCTACAATTATGGTTGGTGATGACTTATATGTATGTATATCAGAAATTGCTGGCGTGAACAGCTAGTTCTGGAGCCCACTCGAGGTGTATATGGTTGCGAAGACATACTTAACCTCTTAGCTACAAATAATCCTGAGCAACTAGAGGGCATCATGGTGGATACAGAGATTAGTACCGCAACGTTGTTATATTTGCAAAACCAGATAAAACTCCGGTAGACACTTTCGTAAAAGACAGTCTCCACTCCTTCCAATTTGACTATGTCAGTTTGATACAGATATGGCTGAAATTCAAATAAACAGTATCGGTAGCAGCTGAGAGATAGTGAGAGTTAGTTATGATACCCCATGGTGTACAAAACACGTCGGAATAATGTTGCAGACGGAACGAAAAAAGCTTGCTAAATTTAACGAAAGAACGCCAAAATCCCCCAAGACTAGCGAAGTTTCACCGAGATTCGAAGTCTAGTTCAATGCGGGATGGTTTAAATAGTTTCCACAGTGAAGCTCTGTTTCCAAATCTGGCAGAAAATCCGAAGAGGTTCTGGTTGCATGTAAAACACACTAGCGCCAAGAGGCAATCAATACCTTCACTACGAGATAAAAATTGTGATGTGACTGATGACAGTGCCACTAAAGCAGAGTTACTAAACAACATGAATAACTTAGAAGTAGATAACCTCGATGTAGCGGAGCGCCTTAAAACACTTAAGAAAGGCAAGGCTTATGGTCCCGATTGTATGCCTGTCAGGTTCCTTTCGGAATATGCTGATACAATAACTCCATTCTTAGCAATCATGTTATACCACTCGTCCATCGAAAGATCCGAGCATAAAGACTGTAAATTGCACAAGTAACAACAATACTGAGGAAAGGAAATACGAGCAATCCGCTGGATTACTGGCTCATTAGCGTCGATTTGCAGTAGTCTTTTGGAACGTATTGAGCAGTGGCGGCTCGATTCGCTCGATCTTCGACCAAAAACTTCACCTTTGTCCGCTTCCTATGACCGGTGGGTAGGTGAATTAATTAAGAAAAATTTTGGAGCTGTGTTGTTGTACCTTGTGTAATGTGTTGTTTAAAACTGTTCGTTATTGTCAAGCCTTGGGCCCAGTATGATATATTATGACTTAATATAGGGGGTATAGTGGGCCTGTGTAATGGATGTGATATACGTTGGTTGGGAATCGCAATCTAGTGAAACGTCCCCTTTTTTGAACAATTATACATATGGCGACCCTGCCAGGATTCTTAAATGTTTTGAATTTACGTGTAGTAATGAACAGCTTATAGTCAAAATCATCTTGTCGGCGAGTACCATACCAGTCATTGTTACGTAGTGTCGGCGGTTCCATCTCAAAATTCGGTGTACCTTGCCAATTTCTTTCATAATTTCCGAAGTGCCCTGAGTTATCATTTTGTGGCTGTTCCGTATTTCTATGTCCCTCTTCCCGTATTGGAGCGCGAGTGGCCTCTGAAATACGTAATTCTTGTATTACCTGTGTCAGCTGATCTTGTACTTCCCGGATTTCTTTTTGGTGTTGCGTATTAATTTGATTCTGATTTTGTTTGAATTTCCTGATTTGTTCGCACTCTTCTGTGTCAGTGATGGCTACATGTCTTGTGTCATTCAGATCATCATCTACCTTTGCAGATAAGTTAGTGAACTGATCCGAAAGTTCGGCTACTTTCTCCGATAGTGTACTTATTTCCTCAGTGTGTTTTTCTGAACCAAGTTTCAGAGTGTCCATTTGTGTTGAAATCGTATCTACTGTGTCCTTTAAGTTTTCTTGAGTTTTTGCAAGTTGCGTAACCGAATCGGCAGATGCAACTGAGTCAATTTTAGCTTGCAAGGTGTCGTGATTTTCATGAACAATAGTTTGAAGTTCTTTTATGGCTGCTTCGTGATTCTGTATTGCATTTTCATGCCGCGGAAAAATAGGTTGAAAATGCTCACAAATTTGTGTTTTTACATCATTACAGGCTTTTTGACATTTCGATTCAATATTATGTAACTCAGTAGTTAAATCTTCACGTGTTTGTTCAAGCTTATGTTCCACTGAGTCTAACTTTTGAAGCTTTAGTTCCATTGCGTCTAACTGTTGCTGTGTTTGTCTCTGATTTTGTTCCATTGTGTCTAACTTTTGAAGCTTTTGCTGTGTTTGTCTCTGATTTTGTTCCATTTGTTGCATTAGCTGTAATAACAATGCATTAGTGTCTGGAATCTGTTCCTTTACGCTTTTCGGCAGTGCATTTGCATCGGCAACATTCACATTTTGACAAGCTGAAAATGTGTCTTGACTTATTTGAGAAAACGGCGAGGACGCAAAACCTGAATCTACAGTATTTGTAAAATTGTGTCCTGTCATTTCGGATTCCCGAGGCGAGCTGTTGCCGACCGATCGATCGATAATGCTTCCCTGTTCACAACCTGTTTCACTGTCTACACCATTATTTGCCGCCCGCTCCATTTCCCTATGCACAATTACCAAATTACTACTTGGAATGTCTGTTAATTCACTACACAGTGGTGCTGATAAGCTACGCTCGTCGTCACTATTATTTCTCAGTTTACTTTGGAGCCTAGTGTTACGTTTTTCACACGCCATTATTGTGACAATATTTCACACGATAACACAGAAAAGCACAATTTGAAGAGCAAAAATAAGAGAACACATTAACACAGCACTGAAAATAATATCTAGTTAATTGCAGCTGCTAAATACTTGGTGCAAATCTACATGCATGCCACAACTGTTTTACTGTACAACAATGAAAGGCTGCAACTACAAAGGAGATTTTCTCTACAATTACGCGCTAGCAATAAACAAAAGCTACACTAATTACACAAACTACAAGGAAAAAATCAGAAGATTCCAGTAAGGTATCCTCGGCTAAGGGTCGACATATGAAACGTCCCCTTAGAACAATTTATACATGACTGTGCTTAAACTGACACACAATATTTTTAGCGCAACGAAATCTGACTTTCAGAAATCCCTACAAAAGAATGGCCCTGACTAACATTAACCTGTACCTTTCACAAATCACTTACCTCACAAAAATCTTCGTTACTCGAACTACTGCAATGCAGCGAGCGCCACTACTGCCAGCTAAATAAAAGATTCAGACTACAGAAGGCACTAACTACTAGTAGGCATAGTTAGCAAATGAAAGATTTTAATAGAGAACAAACAATGTATTTACCTTAATATTCATCATATATATATATATATCAGTTCATGACATCCATTCTGTACTCAAAAACCCGCCATCTCACTTCCCCACATCCACCACTGTTGGCGGCTCACCTCCAACTGCGCAACGCTATGCGCTGTTAACATCCAGCTGCCGCTCTACAATGGCAGACAACAATGCAAACTAGCCAGAGACTGCACACAGCACAGCCAGTGATTTTCATACAGAGCGCTACGTAAAGTTGCCAATAAGAAAACATAAACAGCCTACTTACACTAGTAACACATGGCAAATTGTAAGTAGCTACTAAAATTATTGGTGATGTGCGTCTAGGCCTTAGCGTAGTCTTATCGTATTTCATAATCGTTCTGCTGTACTTGAGCGTAATTTCCTAAGGCTTCTTGGTCGCCTTAGCTGTCATTATTAATTGTGGTCTTGCCTGTGTATTGACTGAGTTTAGGATGCTGTTGTAATTACTAGAATCTTTTGTGTCTCATGTTCCTGTGGTAAACTGTATTTAAGGGTTGCTGTAGCAGTACCAAGGGCACACTGCTGCTGCTTATCTGTGTTTGCCCTGTGATAAATACATTAAGAGTCGGCTGTACGGTTTGCTGTCGGCTGTCATAAGCTGTGTGGGAGCCGTGCGCGGCGCGGTACCTTGTGTCCGTGATACATATGTTTCTTGTTCGCCGCATTTAAATATAAGTTAAGTTGTTTTGGGTTTCAGTAAGCAATAACTCATGCTGCAAATTACATTTCCGTTCCCATAGAGCCTACTTAGCCTTTTCATTCTTCAGATTATGCTCGGCACGTGGGTGCTGTAAGTAAACGTTGTTTTAAAATTGTTATGCTTCGTGGGTCTTGGTTTAATTTTACTGTCTACATCTATTTCCGGAGGTGGGAGGGGGGGGGAGGCGGGGGATTGATATATATAGAGGGTTTCCTCAGTTCAAGGTTAAAGTCCCCTGCGTCTGATTATTCAGAGTTTTAATGTAATGTCATTCCACTTTACATGGCTTAGGGAGCTGTCTGTTTCTGAAGATTTAAATTAAGTATTCGCCCTGTGAATTCTTACTATTTAAAATGGCTGGGCTGATTATCCATCATTTTAGAATTTTTGGTAAAACTGAATGTAACAAATACTGTTTTCTGTAAAGAACTTTGTGCTGAAACTCTAATCTTGATGCCTGCTCCGTAGATTCTTACGCTTTAATTATTGCTTGGGCTGATTGTTCGTTAGTTTCAGTTTTTTTGTAAAACTGGATTTAATGAATTCGGAATTGCGTAAAGAACTTCTTGTTGCAGAAAATCTAACCCGAATGCCCTCTCCACAGATTATTACAGTTTGATTATTATTCGGGCTGATTATTCAGTTTTTTAGAAATTTGTAAAATTGAATTTAACAACTTTTGAATTATGTAAAAAACTTCTTTTTGCTGAAAATTTAACCTAAACATTCCTTTCATTGATTCCTTGGTTTTTTATAGTAACTGAGCTAATATTGTATTCTGTAAAATCTTAAGAGTATTTGAATAATTATATGTACTTTGAGAAATTTATAACGGTGAAAGGCGTTGCAAGTAAAGATGAACCTGGGGCTCAGTTCTACCATCTTGCTTTCCTTAAATTTGTTTAAGGGGCTGGTGAGCCTCGTCACATATGCTGCGTTTGAACATTAAGAATTACCTTGAAGAAAACGATTTATTCACAAACAGTTAACACGGATCGTTCTTCTGTAGCACAACTAGGCCACGAAGTAATGGGTGCTATCGGCAGCGGATGTCAAATTTATTCAGTGGTTTTAGATTTCCCGAAGGCTTCTGACACCGCAGAAAGACAAGCTGCACTGTAAATGTAT
The DNA here is from genome assembly GCF_023864275.1 of Schistocerca cancellata. Lineage (NCBI taxonomy): Eukaryota > Metazoa > Arthropoda > Insecta > Orthoptera > Acrididae > Schistocerca > Schistocerca cancellata. The sequence goes on from NC_064628.1 coordinate 136,600,272, forward strand.
TTAATTGTCGTAATGAAAAGGGAAGTAGCAGTCTGACTGCAACAATTTTGAACAGTATAAACTGTCTTAGTAATTAACTTGGACATGAAACCTAGATTAATTGGCTTTTCAAAACCTGATCACACAAACTCTTTCTGAATAATATAAGTTGGCCCTGATTGAATAAACAAAAAAAAAAATCATAACATTTTCTCCTTCTGCGCAAAACTGAATAACGCAATGCAGTACTGCTCTGTCTTGCGCGCCGCTATGCTAAAGCTGCTAATTACTGTATCTACACAGAGACACTCCAGAGGTGCGATGAGTCCTCTGTTAATTGCAAGTCAAATTGTTTATCGATCATATTTGGTTGGATGATCAAATGGTTCAAATGGCTCTGAGCACTATGGTACTCAACAGCTGTGGTCATTAGTCCCCTAGAACTTAGAACTACTTAAACCTAACTAACTTAAGGACATCACACACATCCATGGCCGAGGCAGGATTCGAACCTGCGACCGCAGCAGTCGCGCGGTTCCGGACTGCGCGCCTAGGACCGCGAGACCACCGCGGCCGGCGGTTGGATGATCCATTAAAAAGAATTATAGGAGAAAGGTTGGTAATAAAATGAAATATGCGCATAAATGACAATGTTCTTTCGTATATTGACAAAAAGTGCTCAAGGCAGATTTTTAATTTAATGAACTTCTCAACATCCAAACAATAAACTTTCCTATCTCTCCAATCTAAAAACTTTCAGTACAATAACCAATTTAGTTCGACGGCATACCAATACTGAAAAAAAGTAACAACATTATTGTACTTACGTGACACTCCATTACATTTCTTCCTTCACAAATCAGTGTCATAATCATGTCGATTGAACAAAATGATAAATTGAGACAAATTTGATTCATAATATTGCCATAGCTTCCTTACTTGCCTAACTCTAACACAGCTGAATTTCGATAGCTCTCTGTACCACAGCTAAACATTGTCTGCCCCACTACGCCCTCGCGCTACTCAAAGATACTCAACTTCAGCGATACAGCTTACAACATAGCTGCTCGCTCACAATCGATTGAGATACCAAAATTATACCTGACACCTACCAATGTCACCACATGATCAAAACCAATTGTAAAATGGTACGGTGCAAATAGTGGGAAAAGACGCTAAATAATGAAAGTGTGAAGTCATACATAAGAGTGCTAAATTGTATCCTCTAAATTTCCGTTATATAATAATCACACAATTCTAAAGGTTGTAAATTCAAATAAATACTTAGGAGTCACAATAACTCATTTTATTTGTTCATTTATTGCTTATTTAGCCTGACCGAGTTAGTTCCTTAACACCCTGTCTTACATCTGACCAGGGGCCCCACATGCAAAAATATTAACTAACTCACAATAATAATGATCTGCATTATTAATAAAAATAATAATTGGCATTAATAATACTAACACTACTAACGATAATAAAATAATGGAGGAATTAAGAATGTTATCAGTTAGTTAATACATAAGAAACTCAATATTTTGCGTTAATTTAATGATAATAACAGTAATAATAATCCACTGGAGGCACTAAGCGTGATATAGATTTGTTTAGCATTTTTGATGCCTTGTTTGATATTAGAAGAAGTGAAAGGGCTAATGAAAGCGGAGAGGCTTGAGATTAAAATGACAGTGGTTCGCAGGAAATAAGAGAACTTCACGCGAGCGCTCTGTAGATATGGGGAGGGAAAAGTGTTGGAGAAGGGAGGGTTGACGAGAGTGAACTACGAGAAGAGGTGGCTATTGTGATAGGTGGGCCATTAGCTGTCTTTTGAGGTTTGAAAAGATTTCTTTAACATTTTGAGGAAGATTGTTCCAAAGTCGTGTTCCTGATTCAGAAAATCATTTAGAGAACACAGCAGTGTTGTGTAGTGGTACAGAGAGGATTTTACTTTGTTAGGAAAGAGCATTAACTGCTGTGTTGTTCAGATATTAGTGTAAGAGTTGAAGATAAAGAGGAAGGAGTGCAATGATTGAGAAGACGGTATAGAAACACAGGGTATGATAATCCATACACTTATCGGCACGTAGCCATGATAATTGTTCTTAGGCAGGAGTGACATGGTCGAAATAGCGTACATCACAAATGTATCACACGCAAGCATTCATCGCCAGTTACAGCTAACGTGAGCTCTCATACGAAAGTCCTTGGAGAGCAGGGTCACCATAATCAAGTATGGGGAATATTAATGACTTTAAGAGCTTGTTTTTATGCTCGAGATGCAATACTACTTCATATTTCTGTAATGAATGAAGTGATGACACCTTACAGACTGCTGTTGTGTGTTCAGTTAAGTCTACCCGATGGTCCAGAATTGTACCGAAATGCTTTTTAGAAGAAGTAAAGGCGATTTCTGTGCCGTATAGGATAAAGGATGGAAGAGATTCTCTGAAATGAGGAGTAACTAACTTGCGCTTTAGATGGAATAAGTTTCAAACCTATGTTCTACGCCCATTCTGATAAAACAAGGAAGCCAGCATTCACATTCTGGTTGGCTGTGCGCAGATTTTTAGGGCTTTTACTTAGGTATAACTGAAGGTCGTAAGCGTATAAATGATATGAAAGTAGACACATCATTAACATGTAATGAGAGAAGTAATGGGCCCCTAATCATCTCCGAGGTGCCCCTGGTACCACATCGTTCCATTGTGACCTCTTTGTTCCGAATATTACACATTGTTGGCGGTATGAAAGATGTGAGTGAAACAATTCACAGGATTTGAAGAAAAGTTTTACTTTAGGGTTTAGCAGGTAGAACATCGAAGTTAACAGTGCAGAAAGCTTTTCTGAAATCCAAAAGGCACATAATAGTCACCTCTGGTTTGTCCATAGCTTGTTTCAGTTCGCCAATCACTTTTATAAGAGCAGTCGTCGTACTGTGATTTTTTCGGAAGCGAAACTGGTATTCATTCAGAACGATATCTGAGGTTAAGTAACCGGTAAGCAGATCGTGAATTATGTGTTCTAAAGCCTTAGATAATGTTGCCAGAATGCAATGGGCAAGTAGTCAGAAAGTTCTTTGGTAGATTCCTCTTTGGGTAGAAGTTAAATGAGCCCCTTTTGCTAGGCCATTGGGAAGATGCTGCCGCTGAGAAAATGGTCAGAAATATCGGCTGAAATGGAGAATGATAATTAGTGTTGTAATATTGTCGTGTCCTGCAGATGCAGAACAAATTCGTACTATTGACTCCCTAACTGTTTTAGGGCTTACCGGCAGCAGAAAAAATTTTCATTTGTACCGGCCTCACATAATTTGACGGACTGAATTGTTTTCCTACTTGTGCTTTGGTCAAACGGAGATGTAGGCGTGGCGAAATACTCATTGAGATCGTCAATAAGAACGAGAGGCTCAGCCGTAAATTGCGTTTTGCATACTCCTAGGTTTCGAAAATTTTTCCACAAGACGGAAGGCCTGTGAAAGTCCTCAGTTAACAAGCTGGCATGCCTGAGTTTCGCATTTCACACTGACTGGCTTATTCAGTTGCTTAGTCGCTTGTAGGCCATGTCATTCTTGGCGGGCGGGTACCGTTCATATTTCCTGTGCGCTGCGTCTTTGATACTCATAAGGTCTTTGAGTTGATCGGTAAGCTTCTGATAAAGATGGAGCACAGCAATCAGTCGTCCTTTCCTTTGGTTTTATTAAGCTCATCTAGATTTCGGCTAGTTCCTAGCCATTATCGATGCACTATTTCATAGTATCAATGCATGTCCTAGTACGTCAGTCCCTGTTGTTCAGGATGCTGTCACAGTTCGTTCAAGACATGATCGGTAAGCCACGGTGCGGGTTTTCTCTTACAATTTTTTATCGGGGCGTGCTTATCGTATAAATTGTTGAGCCTGTCAGTGGCATTAGATGCCTCATAATTTAAGTGAAAGTTATTTCCTGTAATTTCCTGCCAAGACGTCTGACCCCTCAATGACAATTTGTTACCTTTTTACACTTTCGAGTGACATTAATGCCACCACCGCCTATGTCAGACGGGAATGTGCAGTAACCACTCACAGACGGCAGGTGGCAACCCTAGCTGTGGAGGGTATATAATGCGTGTCAGGTGGTGATGTCGGATGGTGGGGGGGGGGGGGGCGGAAGTGGACGGGCTGCAGACAACAATTTTCGTAATGCGGAAACGGAGCGATTTATCTGACGTCCAAAAAGGGCATTATCATTGGCACTTCCGAAACGGATAATTTTACAAACGGTTCGCGTGTCGCCATGGTTAAAGTATCCTGTGTATGGCAAAATGCCCCTATTAAAAAAAAAAAAAAAAACTGCACCGAGGTAGCTGTGTTGCAGCAACAGGGGTGAACGATGGCTTCGGTTATGTGTACGGGCGAATAGACGCGCAACTGTTGAGCAACAGATCGCCGGGATGAACCAAGGGACTTCCCAACAGTGTCTCCTCAACGACCGTTCGCCACCCAGACGTTGCCACGTATGGGCCTCCGCAGCAAGCGCCTGGTTCATGCACCCATGCTGTCTGCTGTTGATCGGCAACGAAGGCTGGAATTTGCACGCCAGTGCCGCAGCTGGGTGTCCACTGAATGTAACAGGTGACCTTTACAGATGAATCTCGGTTTACGGTTCACCAGCGTGAAACTTGAGAAAGTAAACACCCTGCGGAAGGGTGCAGGCCGGAGAAGAGAGGGTTACGGTCTGCGGAATGTTTTCGTAGCATTGCGTGGAGGACCTCGTTATTCTGAAACGAACACTGGATCAACACATGTACCGTATGTATCTATTCTTGGGGACTATGGCGGACATAGCAGCTAGTTCTAGAGCCCACACACAATGGAAATATTTCAGACCATGATGTCATCATAGTGACTTTGTTTACTAAAGATAACAAATCAAGCGAGAATGCTAGGAGAGTATTTGTGCTATAAAGAGCAGACAGAAGGTTGTTAGCATCCTATTTTGAAAATGAATCGACATCCTTTAGTTCGACTACAACGGATGAGGAAATTATGGGCAATGTTTAAACGGATTGTAAATCATATTCTGAAAAAGTATGTGCCGAGTAAATGGATTAAGGAGAACAGATCCGCCGTGGTTTAGCTATGAAATTCTATAAATACTAAGGAAGCAAAAGAGAAGCGCAAAGTGTATCGTCAGGAGTGCCCTAGGGAAGTGTGGTAGGATCGCTGTTATTTTCAGTATAGAAAAATGATGTAGGGGACAGCATAAGCAGAAGTCTGTGGCTGTTTGCTGGTGATGCTGTGGTGTATGGGAAGCTGCAGTCATTGAGTGACTGTAGGAAGATACAAGATGACTTAGCCAAAATGTATAGTTGGTGTGATAAATGGCCGCTAGTTCTAAATGAAGAAAAATGTAAGTTTATGCTTATGGGTAGGAAAAGGAAACCCATAATGTTCGAAACAAAATTAGTATTGGGCTGCTTGACAGAGTCATGGCGATTAAATACCGAGGCGTGACGTTGCAAAGCGATATGACGCGGAGAGAGCATGTAATGACTGTAGTAAGGAAGGCGAATGGTCGACTTAGGATTGTTGGCGGAATTTTAGGAATGTGTGGTTCATCTGTAAAGGAGACCGTGTAGTGCGAGCTACTGCTCGAGTGTTTGGGATTCGTGCCGAGTCGGATTGAAGGAAGACATCGAAGCAATTCAGAGGAGGTGGGTTGATAGATGTGTCACTAGTAGGTTCGAGCGACACGCAAGTAGTTTGGAGATGCTTCGGGAATTGAAATGGGAATTACTGGACGGAAAAATGGTTCAAATAGCTCTGAGCACTGTGGGACTTAACTTCTGAGGTCATCAGTCCCCTAGAACTTAGAACTATTTAAACCTAACTAACCTAAGGACATCACACACGTACATGCCCGAGGCAGGATTCGAACCTGCGACTGCAGCTCCTAGAACCGCTCGGCCACACCGGCCGGCACACTGGAGGGAAGGCGACGTTCTTTTCGAGGAGCAATAGTGAGAAAATTTAAAGAACAGGCATTTGAGGCTGACTGCAAAGCGAGTCTACTACCACCAACGTAAACTTCATGTAAGGACCATGAAGATTAGAGAGATTAGGGCTCGTACGGAGGTATATTCGTTTTTCCCTCGCTGTGTTTCCGAGTTGAACGGGAAAGGAAATAACTAGGGTTGGGTTGTTTTGGGGAAGGAGACCAGACAGCGAGGTCATCGGTCTCATCGGATTAGGGAAGGACGGGGAAGGAAGTCGGCCGTGCCCTTTCAAAGGAACCATCCCGGCATTTGCCTGGAGCGATTTAGGGAAATCACGGAAAACCTAAATCAGGATGGCCGGACGCGGGATTGAACCGTCGTCCTCCCGAGTGCGAGTCCAGTCTTTAACCACTGCGCCACCTCGCTCGGTGGAAATGACTAGTAGTAGTACACGGTGCCCTCCTTCACGCACCATACAGCGGTATGTATGTACGTAGATGTAAATACAGATGTACATGCAGTTCGTTTTTCCTTGGCACAATGGCATTTACCAGTTGGACAATGCAGTGTGTCACACAGTTGACAGTGGAGGAGCATGGTTTGAAGAATACCAGGATGAGTTTACCATACTCCACGGGCCACCAAACGCCTGTATTTAAACCCAAATGAAAATATGTGTAGCCATCTCGATCGGGCTTTTGGCGCCTTGGGTCCTCAGCCTAGAAACCTAGCGCTGCTGGCCACGGAATGGAGTCGGCATGGCTCCAAATGCCTGTCGGTACCTTGCAGAATCTCACTGACTCTTTTGCTGCACGTCTGGCAGCGGCAGCACTGCATAGTTGGTTAGTCAGGCTTATAACAGGTGGTCACATTAATGTGGCTGGACACTGTATATGCTCTTAATGATAGCAAGTATCGATAATTATTTAAAAATGTTATATTTCTAAGTTTTCTAAATAAAACTTGAAAAATAGGAAAAGAATTTGAAAAAAAAATACTGTGCAAATCTTTTATGAAATGTTTATATATAAAAAAAGAAATTAAACAATCTAGAGAATCTTTCGACGTGCGTTCGAACGATACTGGAAATTACGAACTGGCAACTTAAGCTTCAGTTTTAACCAAGACTGTTGGAATTTTAAGGATTACTGGAGGATATTTGTCTGGTGCAATTTCTCTCACTTGTCTTCTTACGTCAATACCGTATGAGACAGCTGCTTTAAGTGGGATGGAAGGTCACTGAAAGGCATAGCAAATGTGTCTCCAATTTGTTTTATTTCTTACTTTGGCCAAATCATTTTACAAAAAGTTTGACCGTTTTTCTAATTTTTTTTGTTGGCTACTGATCCAACGAAGTTGGTGTTGGACAGAATCAGATAAGATTAGATAAGATTAAATTAGATTATGTGTACTTTTCGTTCCAGTTGATCCATACTGAGGAGATCTCCCAGGACGTAGGACATGTCAGAAGATCAAGAACACACAATAAATACTTAAAATGAAAAACAAACACGAGTATGCTAATGTACCTTCCACATATCGTATTGGATGTGAAGCGAATCAAAAGAAATTAAACATATTATCATTTATATGGTAATAAACACTTATTTACAATGATCACATAACTGCACCGAATTTATAAGAAGTCAGATTGTACTAACATTCGCATTATTTCATATTATTAGTAACACACACACACACACACACACACACATATATATATATATATATATATATATATATATATATATATATATACAGGTTTCAGATAGATTATATAATGGTAAGACAGAGATTTAGGAACCAGGTTTTAAATTGTAAGACATTTCCTGGGGCAGATGTAGATTCTGACCACAATCTATTGGTTATGAACTGCAGATTGAAACTGAAGAAACTGCAAAAAGGTGGGAATTTAAGGAAATGGGACTTGGATAAACTGAAAGAACCAGAGGTTGTAGAGAGTTTCAGGGAGAGCATTAGGGAACAATTGACAGGAATGGGGGAAAGAAATACAGTAGAAGAAGAATGGGTAGCTCTGAGGGATGGAGTGGTGAAGGCAGCAGACGATCAAGTAGGTAAAAAGACGCGGGCTAATAGAAATCCTTGGGTAACAGAAGAAATATTGAATTTAATTGATGAAAGGAGAAAATATAAAAATGCAGTAAATGAAGCAGGCAAAAAGGAATACAAACGTCTCAAAAATGAAATCGACAGGAAATGCAAAATGGCTAAGCAGCGATGGCTAGAGGACAAATGTAAGGATGTAGAGGCTTGTCTCACTAGGGGTAAGATAGATACTGCCTAGAGGAAAATTAAAGAGACCTTTGGAGAGAAGAGAACCACTTGTATGAATATCAAGAGCTCAGATGGCAACCCAGTTCTAAGCAAAGAAGGGAAAGCAGAAAGGTGGAAGGAGTATATAGAGGGTTTATACAAGGGCGATGTACTTGAGGACAATATTATGGAAATGGAAGAAGATGTAGATGAAGATGAAATGGGAGATAAGATACTGCGTGAAGAGTTTGACAGAGCACTGAAAGACCTGAGTCAAAACAAGGCCCCGGGAGTAGACAACCTTCCATTAGAACTACTGATGGCCTCAGGAGAGCCAGTCATGACAAAACTCTACCATCTGGTGAGCACGATGTATGAGACAGGCGAAATACCCTCAGACTTTAAGAAGAATATAATAATTCCAATCCCAAAGAAAGCAGGTGTTGACAGATGTGAAAGTTACCGAACTATCAGTTTAATAAGTCACAGCTGCAAAATACTAACGCGAATTCTTTACAGACGAATGGAAAAACTGGTAGAAGCCGACCTCGGGGAAGATCAGTTTGGATTCCGTAGAAATGTTGGTACACGTCAGGCAATACTGACCCTACGACTTATCTTACAAGAAAGATTAAGGAAAGGAAAACCTACATTTCTAGCATTTGTAGACTTAGAGAAAGCTTTTGACAATGTTGACTGGAATACTCTCTTTCAAATTCTGAAGGTGGCAGGGGTAAAATACAGGGAGCGAAAGGCTATTTACAATTTGTACAGAAACCAGATGGCAGTTATAAGAGTCGAGGGGCATGAAAGGGAAGCAGTGGTTGGGAAAGGAGTGAGACAGGGTTGTAGCCTCTCCCCGATGTTATTCAATCTGTATATTGAGCAAGCAGTAAAGGAAACCAAAGAAAAATTCGGAGTAGGTATTAAAATTCATGGAGAAGAAGTAAAAACTTTGAGGTTCGCCGATGACATTGTAATTCTGTCAGAGACATCAAAGGACTTGCAAGAGCAGTTGAACGGAATGGACAGTGTATTGAAAGGAGGATATAAGATGAACATCAACGAAAGCAAAACGAGGGTAATGGAATGTAGTCAAATTAAGTCGGGTGATGCTGAGGGAATTAGATTAGGAAAGGAGACACTTAAAGTAGTAAAGGAGTTTTGCTATTTAGGGAGTAAAATAACCGATGATGGTCGAAGTAGAGAGGATATAAAATGTAGACTGGCAATGGCAAGGAAAGCGTTTCTCAAGAAGAGAAATTTGTTAACATCGAATATAGATTTAGGTGTCAGGAAGTCGTTTCTGAAAGTATTTGTATGGAGTGTAGCCATGTATGGAAGTGAGACATGGACGATAACTAGTTTCGACAAGAAGAGAATAGAAGCTTTCGAAATGTGGTGCTACAGAAGAATGCTGAAGATAAGGTGGGTAGATCACGTAACTAATGAGGAGGTATTGAATAGGATTGGGGAGAAGAGAAGTTTGTGGCACAACTTGACTAGAAGAAGGGATCGGTTGGTAGGACATGTTCTGAGGCATCGAGGGATCACAAATTTAGCATTGGAGGGCAGCGTGGAGGGTAAAAATCGTAGAGGGAGACCAAGAGATCAATACACTAAGCAGATTCAGAAGGATGTAGGTTGCAGTAGGTACTGGGAGATGAAGAAGCTTGCACAGGATAGAGTAGCATGGAGAGCTGCATCAAACCAGTCTCAGGACTGAAGACCACAACAACAACAACATATATATATATATATATATATATATATATATATATATATATATATATATATATATATTGTTTCTACTAAGAAATTCGTCAGTGGAATAGAAGAAGTTGGCTACAAATAAATCCTTTAGGCTTCTCTTAAACTGACTTTCTTGGTAGTTAAACTTTGTATGGCTGCTGGTAAGTTATTGGAAAGTCTGCTCCTGAATAATGGACACATTTATGGACCAAATCTTTGTGAAGATTATTCTTATTGCAACTATTGACTCCATGAACTGAGCCGTTGATTTGAAAAGAGATGTACGTTAATGTCAAATTTCATTGAGAAATAAATAGGTAGTTAATATACCCAGTTCCCTAAACAGGCCATCGGAGAATGTTCTTAAGTTAGCACCACAAATACTCCTGATTTAACGTTTTTTGTACCAGGAAAACTTAAGCTTCACCTGATAAGTTACACCGAAAAATAATCCCATATGACATGAAAGTAAGGATAGTATGTAATCTCCTTCATTTTTATATTTTCCGTGATTAATATCGTTGGCACTGAAAATAGAAATTTGTTTGCCGCTTCTGCAATTCTATGAAGTGCTCCTCCCAGTTGAATTTATTATCAAGCTGTAATTCCCAAGACTGATGACCATAGATGTTAAATCCCATAGCGCTCAGAGCCATTTTTTGTAATTCCCAAGAATTTAACACTGTCCACCTCTTCTATCTGTTTGTCATCATATTTTAGGCGTACACTGGTGGCAACCTCTTACAAGTTCTCGATTGCATGTAGTCTGTCAAAAGATCTATGCGCGAAACATACAAATGCTACCAGTATCATACCTTAGCAAAAGATCGGGCAGAGAACATGAGAAAATTCTGGTTCAATATGAAATCGCTGCGTTGGCCTAAGGCTTTCATCTAGTCACTGTAGACTAGTATGGTTTGGCAGTTGAAGACAGCAAAGCGAAAGCCGAAGTCAAGAAATCGTTCACAGAAGAGAATCATACAACATACCGTCACTTGACCACCGAACGGCGGACGTAGTAACAAGCATCCCTGCTGTAGATAAACAACTGCAGGAGTTGTAAACAAATAAGTTAGGAGGTCCGGATGGAATTCCAGTTCGGTGTTTCAAAGAGTAATCTACGGCACTGGCACGTGCACGTTACGTAGCTTGCACTTATCGCAAATCACTCGCCCAGCACGAAATGCCGTGCCATTGCAAAAAAGCAAAGGTGATTCCTGTGTATAAGAAGGGCAAAATAATTGACTCGCAAAATATTGACCAATATCGCTAACATCGGTTTGCTGCATAATCCTTGAACACATTCTCAATTACAATATAATAAATTTCCTTCGATAAGCTTTTGTTCACGAATCAGCAAGGTTTGAAAAAGCATCGCAAGTGCGAAACTTAGCTTGCCCTCTCCACACATGATATACTGCGAACTGTGGATGAGGGAAAACAGGCCAATTTCATATTTCTAGTTTTGTGGAAGACGTTTGAGGCGGTGCTCCTTTGCAGGCTGTTAAACAATGTACAAGCATATGGAATAAGTTCACAGATACGTGAGTGGCACGAAGACTTCTTAAGTAATAGGACGCACTATGTTGTCCTCGAGGGCAACTGTTCATCAGAGACAAGGATACTGACAGGATAATTGTTCTAGCAGCTGCAACTAAAAGCGCTCAGATTCCTTCTCGAATTTCCTGCGGCTATGGTTGCCCCTACACCCGTTTGTCAAATAGTTCATTCTTCTGATCTTGTTATTGCTAATGGGTGGGAAGTAATCTGCAGTTATTTGCTGATGATGCTGTGGTGTACAGAGAAGTGTCGAAGTTGAGTGACTTTAGGAGGATAGAAGATGACTGAGACAAAATTTCTAGTTAGCGTGATGAATGGCAGGTAACTCTAAATGTAGAAAAAATGTAAGTTAATGTTGATTAGTACCAAAAATAAACCCATAATGCTCGTGTACTGCATTATTAGTGCCCTGTTTGACACAGTCACGTCGTTTAAATATTTGGGTGTAGCACTGCAAATCGTTATGAAATTTAACGAGCATATCAGAATCGCGATAGGAATGACATATGGTCAACTTTTTTATTCTGAGAATTATAGGAAAGTGTGGTTCATCTATAAAGAAGACTGTGTATAGGGAACCAGTGCGACGTATTCTTGAGTACCGCTCGAATGTCTGGGATCCGTACCAAGTCGGATTAAGGGGGGTAGGACGTCAAACGGGCAGAATTGGAGCTGGAGAGGCATCACAGGACATTTTAATTTCCACTGTCTATACTTTTACAAATAAATTCATAAAACTTTGTCAGCATGACCAGGAAGGATTCAGAATTCACACTCATAGCAGTGGAAGTTCGGAAACAAAACGAATTAATTTTTTTACATGTAAAATTTCATCATTTTTTTCACTTACTAATGGCAGCATTTGTTGCTATAGGTACACTTTTCTTCATAAGTAAGAGAGATGATTCGATGAATTTTGCACAGTATACAAACCATACTTAAAGGTGTATGAAAGTCTAGAATTTTCCAAATTTATTAAAAACTGTGGTAAAAATTGAGGTCATTAACTACAAAATTTGTCTTTTTTCTAAACATGAAGTTTAAAATAGAACATATCAAATGGTTCAAATGGCTCTGAGCACTATGCGACTTAACTTCTGAGGTCATCAGTCGCCTAGAACTTAGAACTAATTAAACCTAACTAACTTAAGGACATCACACACATCGATGCCCGAAGCAGGATTCGAACCTGCGACCGTAGCGGTCGCTCGGCTCCAGACTGTAGCGCCTAGAACCGCACGGCCACTCCGGCCGGCTACAACAGATCATTCGTTTTTTCATAAAGTAAATAAATTCTACAGTTTCATACCCCTGTAAGTATGGTACCTATGCTGTGCAAAATTCATCGAAGAATCTCTGGAACGTATGAAGAAAAGTGTACCTACAGCAACAAATGAAGCCATTAGTAAGTGAAAAAATGATGAAATTTCACACGTAAAAAATTATTTTGTTATGTTTTCGAACTTCCACTGCAATGAGTGTGAATCCTGAATCCTTCCTGGTGATGCTGACAAAGTTTTATGAATTAATTTGTAAAAGTATAGACACTGGAAATTAAAATGTCCTGTGATGCCTCTCCTCCTTCAAGTCAGCCCGTTTGACGTCCTACCCCCCTTAAAGGAAGACACTGAAGCAGTTCAGAGGCGGGCTGTTCGATTTGTTAGTGGTAGGTTCGAACAACACGCAAGTGTTACGAATACGCTTCGGGCACTCAAATGGGAATCCCTAGAGGAAAGCGGCGTTCTTTTACGGGAATACTACCGAGAAAACTTAGAGAACCGGCATCTGAAGCTGACTGCGGAACGACTCTGTCACCTTCAACATAACACTGCACGTAAAGACAACGAAGATATGTGAAATTAGGGCTCAAGCGGAAGGATAAAGACAGTCGTTTTTCTCTCGCGACATTTGCAAGTGGAACAGGAAAAGAAACGAGGAGTATTGATGTAGATGTAAATGTAGATGTGTGTTTTTCAAACTCTTTTTTTTAAGATCAGGAACGTTTGAAGACGTATGAGTAGCCTACTGCTGGTGATCCACCACACAGTCGTGGTCGGTGGCGGGGCAAGTAGAGGCGACAGCAACCTGTGGCGCGCGCGGGGCGCTGCCTGCGCTCCCTTAAACTGGGCCGGAGAGCCGACCGCCGGTCTTTCGTATGCAGGCGACGGCCGCCGCCCTCATTGGCGGCTGCCGGGCCTGCGCGGCCACGGCTTGCATTTAGATTGGCTTGTTAGGACGGCAGACTCCTTCGGGGGACTCTCCTCCGTGATAACTGTGCCAGCAATCGGCAGACACGCTCCCGCAACTGCCACGTTCGCCGCCAGACGGAAAGGTCATCGTCACCGTCATCGTCATTTGTGCATCTGATGACCGGTTACAAGGCTGGTGCAGGCACCGCTTTTTCGGAGAAGACCGTTCAGCACACGTTGCTGAACATGGTGCTCTAGAGCAGAACATCCCTTCGTGTTTCCATATTGATCCAATGCAAAATTGATCTAATGCAAACATTTCATATTACAGAAAAACACTTGTGTCTCCTGTCACCGAATGCCGTTCAGCTGTTTTAGAGTTGAAGAAGCCCTGTCAACAAAACAGATATCCATCTCTGTGATGCGATGAAGATTGTAACAGGAACTCTTAAATTCACACCAACACGATGGCTGTCAGTACTTGCCAATTGCTCATCCAAACCTCCGTCGACAATAAGCAGTAACAAATAAATGGATGAAAATCAAACGATTCAGAGACTTACCACTTCATGAAACATTGAGCGAATTACCACGTTCTCGATTAAAATCTAGAGAACTAATATGGATAAACCCTTCCCAACTCGCCCCAGAAAGCTATAATCTAAGAGATGATTGAAGGAACCAACGGACGTCCTTCCAAGTTCATAAGAAGTTAGGTAACATAGATGCGACCAACCAACTCCCAGGTGTGAACCAACCGAAGAAGTCGTTTCAGGACTCGCCAAACCTTAACCAAAGCAACGCCATACAAGTGGAGAAACACAGATGACGAGCAATGGGACTGCAGATGGTTCAAATGGCTCTGAGCACTATGGGACTTAACATCTGAGGTCATCAGTCCCCTAGAACTTAGAACTACTTAAATCTAACTAACCTAAGGACGTCACACACAGCCATGCCCGAGGCAGGATTCGAACCTGCGACCGTAGAGGTCGGGTGATTCCAGAGTGAAGTGCCTAGAACCGCTCGGCCACTTCAGCCGGCTGGGACTGCAGAACATCGGAACAAATACTGTAACACATTTTCACGACTGTCTAAAAAGAACATTCTTGGGTTCCTAGAAACCCTTCGTAGACGCATCACCTGCACTAGTTGACTGCCTGGAGTCTTTGACTATCCAACTATGATGGAAAACGAGTATCCTAATCGAGGAAAGATATCTCAACATTTTTTCATCTGCTGCCAGTTCTCCAACTTTCATACGTACTTACATATATACACGCATACATCCATGTATATAGATGTATCTTCATCTACTGGTTCATATCTTTCATCTTGTGTTGTATTAACATAATTGTATGTTCTTTCAAATTACAATTATGTAAGCCATACGCTAATTAATCGTCAATTCAGATTGCAGTGGGCACTGGGTCTTACAGATCGGACTTCAGATTAATAGAAACGTAATCGTGGTCTCGCGGTAGCGCTCTCGCTTCCCGAGCACGGGGTCCCGGGTTCGATTGCCGGTGGGGTCAGGGATTTTTACCTTCCTCGAGATGACTGGGTGTTGTTGTGTCGTCTTAATTATCATAATTCATCCCCATTACGGTCGGAGGAAGGCAATGGCAAACCACATCCACTAGGACCTTGTCTAGTACAGCGGTGCGGGTCTCCCGCATCGTCCCCTACGCTCTGTTACGGAGTATGGGACTTCATTATCATCATCAATTCTTGGTCAGATCATTGACATTTCTTGTTATACCAGGTAGATGATCGTGTCAGGATACGCTGTCACCCACGCGAAAAACTGCTCGAAACAAGCATCGCTCCACGGATAGAGTCCGGTGGGAGGAGTATATGGTACATTCACATGTCATTCCACAGGACCTGTCGTAATAAATGAAGAGACCATGACAGCTGTGGCCTGCGTCAACAGGATCACCGACCGTAAGCATCCCTTCATGCTTGATGTCTTACCCGAGTGCGATATCATCTTCCAGGAAGATAACTGTCCATATCGCAGGACCAAAATAGTGTTGTAGAGGCTTGAGTAGCATGGTAGTGAACTAATTTTCGTGTTTTAGCTGCTAAATTTGCCTGATCCTAACCTGATGGAAAGCATCCGGAATGCTATCGGACGCTAGCCTTATCCTACCAACCATGAGCCCATAGTTTACAGGAACTGATCTGTTAGTAGATATGGTGGGCCACATGCCTCCGGGAAACTAGCAAGAACTTCTCATATCTACGTAGTGAAGAATCACACTGCAACTGACATCAGAGCAAAGAACTCGATGATGGGTATAAAGGCAGCATGGGGAACCGAGTGCGGGAGAGACCACTTTCTAGTAAAAACTGGCTACAGGTATAACCGAAAGCCTGAGTTACAAAAAATCTTAAGAAAGTAGAATGCCGCCACGTTGATGTGCCCAATGATACTACAAAAAAGATGAATTCCAGCCGCGCGGGATCAGCCGAGCGGTCTTAGGCGCTGCAGTCATGGACTGTGCGGCTGGTCCCGGCGGAGGTTCGAGTCCTCCCTCGTGAATGGGTGTGTGTATTTGTCCTTAAAATAATTTAGGTTAAGTAGTGTGTAAGCTTAGGGACTGAAGACCTTGCCAGTTAAGTCCCAAAGATTTCACAAACATTTGAACATTTTTTTCACGATTTCCAGCTGCAGCTCTGCAACCGCTTTGAAATTCTTCTGGAAGAGGACTCACAAAAGTACCCAGAAGTATCGAAATAAGTCAAGAATGCAATAAATGAGGTGGTAAATGCAGTCATCAAGAGGTGGATCAGATATTGTTTCAGGACAAATGCATTAAGGCATTAGCCAAGAGAAGAGAAGCCAGGGAGAGCAGACACAGATTTTGCTCAAGGGAAAGCACAGTTCGATGAAGTACGAGGAATTACCGAAGCAACTCCGAGGAGAGCGAAGATAATGTAAGTCAAGGGAATGATAAAGTGGGTTCAATAACATTCCTGCGAAAAGAGATGCAAAAGATGCACCGTAAAGTTAACTTCTACAAGAAGAGTTAACAGACCCGCCAAAAATACGTCAAGGACAAAAATGGGAACATATTCACTAATGAGTTCAGCAGTGCTGAGACGGAAATAATACGTCAGGGAACTCCTCAGCTGCGATGAACCTATTTCCGAATGTAAAGCTCCTGACATCATAGATTTAGATTATCCGCCATCTACATTACAAGAAATAAAGAAACATCTAATGTAGCTGAAGAAGAACAGGAATCCAGGAGAATGTTATCCAAGCAGTAGTAACTCAATCTGGAGGGGAGAGACTCCACAGTTCACCAAATAATCAGGAGGATACAGTTTTTTGTGGAAATCCCAGAAGGATTGTAAGACAATGGTCATCTGCTCTATACACAAGAAAGTGACAAAATGGACTGCATTAACTACAGAGGAATTGCCTTCCTGAAAGTCTGCTATAAGATTTTGTCCAACTGTATACTAGACAGAATTCAGTTGTTTGCAGGAGAACTGATTGGTGAGTACCAACGGAGTTTTAGAAAGGACGTTCGGCTGTCGACATCATCTACGTGCTGCGACAGCTCACCAGCAGTTAGTGGGAATAGGGCGAAGATCTGCATGTGGTCTTCATACATTTCAAGGAGGCATGGGAGGTGTGAGAAAGGTAATGAGACTGATTTTTTATCTAACAAAGTTCTTAATTTTTTCAAACAACAGTATTGTCCTCTTCGAAGTAGTTCCCTTCGGCTGCTATACACCGGCGGAGTCGTTGTTCCCACTCTTGGTTGTAGCACTGAAGGGCTTCAGCTGGTAGGGCCTCTGACACGTCGGTCAAATTAAGCTGAATGTTCTCCAGAGTCAGAATATGACGCCCTTTTAAGAAAATATTCAATTTCTCGAAAATAAAAACCTCACAATGACTCAAATAAGTTGAGTAGAGGAGGAGGGGCGGCTGTGGACGAACAAGAATGTCGTTAGAGGAAAAAATTCCGTGATGGAAGTGGCCAGGCGACATGTAGCGTTGTCATGATGCGGCACCCACTTGTCTGCAATGTCTGGTCTCATTCGATTCTCCCTTTTACTGAGTCTTTCAAGGCATTCTTTCAAAAAAAAAAAAAAAATTGGTGGCATATTCTCCTGGAGAATTTCCTTATGCGTGACATCCTTACTGTCAAAAAAACAAATCAGCATTGTTTTTATCTTTGATTTGTTGATTGGTGCTTTTTTTGCGGTCCAGGAGGTGTCTCAGGGCGGTACTCCCCACTTTGCCGCTTTATCTTAAGAAAGTACTCAAAATCCAAGATTGATTATCTGTGATCACGCGAGTGAACCCTTCGTAGTTATTGGCTGTCCATCATAGAAGATCAACACACATTTCTTCGATTGTCCGTCTGCTCAGTTGTGAGGTTTTTCAGCACCATTTTGCCACAGATCTTTCGCATGTTCAAAACTTCGATCAGAAATTGTGGAAGGTCATCCCTGTTGTTAAACGGCGGTCTGATCTCACGTTAGCACATACACGTTCGACAATTTCGTCGCTCTTGACGTTGGAGGTCTCCCTAAGCAAAGTTCATCTTCAAAGTGTTCCAGGCCTTCCAAAAATAATTTGTGCCAGCTAAAAGCTTGAGGATTTGGTAAGGAACTTTACGAAAGTCACACTGTCGGATTCCCCAAGTTTAAGCAAAATTTGGTGCCATAACGCTGCTCTAAATTTCTCTGTTCTATTTTCGAAACATACAACAAAAACTGCACTGATGGCACTGAAATTCGGTCTGAGCATCAGTGAGGGATGAACACAGCGGTCTACACAAGTAGGACAACACAGCGTTGCAGATCGCTCGTAGTGTTGTCAGTGTCATTACTTTTCTCGCACAGCTCGTATGTCTGTACCCACTGGTAGAGTCTGACGAATTGGCTAAACGAGTCTGAAATACGCAAGAAACCCGTCAGTCTAGTTCGAATTTGTCTCACTGTTTCCACAGCCAAAGTGAAGCTCAGGGATCAAGTCATGGTGAACTTGTATATAAATACACCGCTGGAATATGGAAACGGTGTGTCAGTGATATTGTTTAAACTGGCACTCTAAAAGATAGTAAGGAAAGCTTTCCGTAATAAGGGAATCGAGATAGAGGGTGAGAAAATCACACATCTCGCGCTTGCCGATTATGTGGCCATGTTGTCCAAGGCTAAGGGAAGATTGACGCGGATGAACGACAGCATGGGAGTACGCTGCGTGCAGAATCGGTCTCCTTGCGAATGACTCGAAGACCGACTGGTGATGAGCGATCCTCTTGCCCATTTAAGAGACCCACTACAGGCTCTGGTAATCGGAACCCAATCGTACAGCATAATTTTAAATATCTGGGGGTAATATTCGCAGAGGACGCATCGTGGAGGCAGAAGCAAAGCGATCATACTTCAGTATGATTCAACTTTTTAAATCACGCAGTCTCTCAAGGAATTTCAAACTACAGCTGTGCAAAAACACATAGGGAAGCACGGTTGCGAAAATCTAGGTGTGCGGAGAAAAGACTTAAATAATTTCGTTTTCGCCGTCTTAAGGAAGATCTATGGTCAGGTACAAGATGAGATCACTGGAGAATGGAAGATCAGGCACAACTGTGAGCTGGATGAAATCTACAATACGTCAAACAAAGTAGGTCTGATTTTTAGCAAGCGGCTAGTATGAGCAGGACCCCTGCGTAAGAAGACTGCTAGCAGGACCAAAGAAATGGTGGAGAGATGAAATCTGCAAGGACTTGCTGCAGATCGGTGTAGGGGGCGACTGATCACACAGCAGCTAAAGAGAATCTAGCAGAGGAGAAGCCTGATAGCTGTGCGTGGTCCTACGGGCTTCATCACATAGAGTAAATTGTTACAGTATTGCATTCCGCGTTAGTAGGAAGGTAGTTAATATGTTTGTAAATATCCAGTGCAAGACGACGATGACTATTTCCATGCACTCGAGGGTACCGAAGATACTTCTATATATTGCAGACACACGTGACTACATTGATCAAGATATACAGCTTCGGTACGTGACCAAATCAAAGTTTTATTTATTCATTTATTTAATCGTATGGCTGAGGCCCCACGTCGGGAAGACCGTTCGCCGGCTGCCGGTATTTCAATTTGACGCCACTTCGGCGATCTGCAGTCGATGACGATGATAGGATGATGATGAGAGGCCAGCACAACACCCAGTACCTGGGTGGAGAAATTTCCCCGTCCCAGCCGGGAATTGAACCCGGGCCTAGAGCATTGACAATCCGTCACGCTGACCATTCAGCTATCGGGGGCGAACAATATGAAAGTCACAGAGCTGAGACAGTTCCTACTTTAAGGCACTTCCTCAGTGACAGGGTTGCATTCGGTATAAAATGAACGAACATTCAGGAAGACAAGGTTTCAGGAGTATGTGCAAAGCATGCAAAGTAAGCAAAGATCCACATTCTGTCCCAACTGGCCCAATTGTGACCGACCGACCGCCGCATCATCCTCTGCCAATGGCATCCTTCGGGCATGGCATGGGGGTGAAGCACATTGGTTCAGCACATTGGTCTACAGGCCCTTGACGGATTTCTTGACTTTGGAGCAGTTGCTTCTCAATTAGCTTTTAAATTATCATCACCAGGCTGAGTGCACTTCTTTAGATTCATGTACGGTCATCCAGAGTTATGGCTTACATAATTCCCTTATGGTGGATTCCGGAATTGTTCGTTTGAAAAACTACGACCTGCACCGCACTTACCGCTAGGTACATGATGCTCACAAATCAAAATGTTTAGTTCCCTTCTTTCACTCTTTCTTTCGAGATAGTGATTTCACAACATATAAAATAAGAATATGTGCGTACTCTAAATACGCAAATCTAGTGGCGACATCAGTCTACTTTCCTATTATTTGTTTTCCATTACTGTGATGAAAAACGTAGTCTTGTCCAGTACAATCGAGATGTCTGATTCCTATAAGCTGTGGCATAAAACGTGAGCAAAACTTCTGAACAATTACTAAGCACTATTTGCGAAAAAAGATAGAAGCTTTGACTTTAACATGGACGCATCAGATTCGGAAAACCAGCAGAAATGGAATTAAAATGAAACCAAAAGTGACATTGAAAGAATTGTCCTGGATCAGCCTGATGTGAAAGAGAAACGGAAATCGTAAATCGCGATACTATGGAGCAGTTTTGAACCCCCTTCTTTTCTAACATAAGTCCAGTGCCTTCACCACGGAATGACGTCAGACTCGCTTTCGGGAGAGTTTAATAACTTTCACGGTTTCCTCAATAAGGGAATAAAAAATACTCTAGCATCTTGTATGGAAAATAAGGTGGGAGAAATGATAAAATAGTGCTTCTAAAAACTGGTTGTTAGAAATACATTATATTGTAAATACCTCATACAAAATCCTTCGTTATACATTCGTATTTTTAGTAAATACTCGAATCTGATGGTCGATTTAAGCTACAAAATAGTGTATATGGAAACTGTAGTATGACAGTCGGAAGCACGATTTATTTGTATTTGGGGAGTGCTTTCATTTATATAATCTATACTATGTGCTTATAATCCGTCTTGATTGAAAAATGTTTTTTCATATGACCGGTTTCGATTAATCTAGAACCATCTTCAGATCTAATATTTCGGTTACAGGAGTAACCCGTCCAAATACAGCAACTTTCACATGCATTTCGCAATAAAACTGGCTCACTAAAAACGCATGCCCACGTTATGACTACAACCAAATACCACTATACGGCGGACTAACATTTTGGTGGTGGGGAACACGTGCACTTAGTTGGTGTGGAGGGAGGTAAATGGGCAGGTCTAGTTCAAGGACCGATGCCGTCGCTAACGTTTCCTTGCTCAGCTTATATCGGCTTCCGTGCAGTGGCGCTGTGGTGCTGGGAGAGACGGCGTAGCTTCGCCAGCACCTCGCATTCGTCGTTGAGCTATACAGCGAGACATCGCTGTGTTCTGGGATATCGATGTTAGGTGTCAAATGTATTAGGCACCACGATCTTTGGATGATATCGCACTTTTTAGGGAGTTTCTGCATCGTATACGCAACGTAGCGCGTCTGTGATGCGAGTATATAAGCAAAGACAGGTATGCAACGGATTAGTGTGCCATTTGTGTCCTTTTGACGTGTGTGCTCTATTCATGGGACGTGAACTATGGCGACGTTTCACCAAATGCGCCAAAACAGGACTGGCGAGCTGTTATTCTTTTCTTGGCTGCCGACAGGCAAAGAACATGTATGATGCACATATCTGTTGAAAACCACCAATGTGGAACAGTGCGCGACAAGGTGTGTTGCTGCTTCATGGCAACGCACGTTCCGATTCCACAAATGTCGTAACGGAATGGTTACGCCAGCTCGTGTGGGAGACACTTGAGCACGCCCCCGACAGTCCTGATTTCTCCCCACGCGATTATCACGCTTTTGGTCCCTTAAAAATGCTTGGGTCGACGATTCCTGTCAGATGAGGCTGTGAAGCAGGACACTGTGTTTTTCCAGTAAGATATCTCCAACCCGGTGCGTCAGTAGGCCGATTGCCTCAATGTTCATGGCGTTTGCACCTGATTTTCATACCGATTCTCGACGACAAGGCCTTCGAACACAATTTTTTTGAGCGAACCTTATATGTTGATCTTTCTTGCTGTATACCGACAACTACGACTGACTTATTGTCTGTGCATTGGACTTGTAGTGTTATTGGGCCTTGTATTCAATACATATTGAGAACGCCATGTCATAATGTTGGCATATAGGAATCCACAGTGCTACGAGATGGATCCAAAGTGCTGAAATTCAAGAGCAGCAGCTCACAGCTTGCATCAACAGCAGATGTTCAACAGAAACGCAAACTACTACAACCTTGCCGACTCCTACGGTTCCACTATTTCTGTCTTCACACAACAGCAGTGGTGAATAGAAAATGCACCTGTGTCCACTACATAATCAATTCTCTGTTTCCTGATCTTCAGCAATCATTACTTTTATCTTTCTTGTCCCGGGATGTAGTGTGTCTTTGTAGAAAAGTAAACTTGTAAAAATGCAAAATGAAAAGTTGTCACTGTTCAGGGTCTGTGAAGTGGTTTTAGAGTTTTATACTTATAAACTGCTTCAGCATTTTTCCGATTAGAATTCTGCAGCCGTAAGAATTTGCAATCCGCATCACACCTTCACTAGGTGTCCGATTTTATGGCTTTGAGCCGTTACTACAATTTTGTGTTTGCAATTGAACAAAGAAAATAGTCGTATGCTGATTCTCTAAACAGGGATCACACTGTTCGCTACGCACGTGACAAAGATGTGCATATTCGAATGTTAAAATTTTCGGGTCCGGCTTTGGGGCGAAATTGTTAGAACTTAATAATTATTACAAGAGACTGAAGAGCATTGGGAAACATACGTCGAAATTTCCGCATTGTGCATTGTTTCAAGAGACAAACAACTTTCTCAGCTGGTTGTTTCGAGAGACAAACAACTGGCTCAGCTGGCTGTGAATCACTTTACGGTTAGGTACAGCAATAAAAAATGGTTCAAATAGCTCTGAGCACCATGCGACTTAACTTCTGAGGTCATCAGTCGCCTAGAACTTAGAAGTAATTAAACCTAACTAACCTAAGGACATCACACACATCCATGCCGGAGGCAGGATTCGAACCTGCGACCATAGCGGTCGCTCCGCTCCAGAGTGTAGCGCCCAGAACCGCACGGCCACTCCGGCCGGCGGTACAGCAATAGTAAACAACTGTATTCATGGGGGAACTCGGTCACAGAGCAAAATGGCCAAACAACTTAATTATTGATTTGTTCGGATTCATAAAATTTTTCTGGTGATTCTAAATCAAACTTCGGCGTAGCATATCGAGTTCAGATACTATCGTGTCCTGAGCGTTTTTACGGCTGCCACGCCGTCAACGTGTTGCACAGCAAAATTATTTTGCTGTACAGGTTCAAATATTTGTTAACGCTCTACAAGACGAGCTCGGAACACAGTAGCTTAGCACTGGACTGATTGTGCCAATCGTTATGTCAACAAGGCTTACCCGAATGCAACAGTCCTCAGGATGAGGCAGACAGAAACGCAAGCACTGTTCTGCTGTGTGAGGTAACAGTATGTAACTTCACTACCAGAGTGCTGCTACAAAATCAAAAGCAGACAGAAAGAACCGAGCACAACGACCCAAATCGTTACCGAAATTACCTTAGCGAGGAAAGGAGCACTAAAGAGCTCGTTAAATGAAAAATGCACTCACACGACCAGAGCCAACACGTCATAAGCTCGTATTCAACCTGTTGAACAGAGAGGCTTTCAGAGCTCAAGAACTCATCCTTTCGTGCTGCCATTCTGTCTGTGCAGCTAGAATCAAAGAGAAGGACTGCCTGTTGAGCTTCATTGGAATCATGACATACTGATCGATGATGGCCAGCAGTGGTCTGCCATGCTGCCTACTAGGCCATCGTGCATGAGAAGAGTGGTGAGCTGCCAGCCGGCGGCGCTAACGGGTCATCACAGAGGACCGGCAAGCTACCATCTTCTAACCAGTGCGTCCGCGCAGCATCGTGGCTGACTCGTGAGCATCTCCTGTAGTCTTGGTCGATAGATGGTGGGTGAGTAGGTCCTAGTCTTAACGACAACTTGCATCCTGGACCATAGTCGGCCGTCTCCACCGGTGCTTACGACAGGCTGTACTCGAGTGTGCTGAAGTGGTAGCGGCACTGGGTCATCGCTGAACATCTTGGCAGACAGCGTCTCTCTCTCTCTTCACCCTTGATGCCAACAGAGCACGCGGCCTTAGCACTGACCCATGGCAGTGACATCGTGATCTACTGACGAGTTTTCAGCACCTCTTTACGGCACACGCACTTTCGCCTCTGCACCGACTGAAGCTCTAGAGACAGTTATGCCTTTATAAACCCTGCTCGACTAATTGACGGCTGATTGCATGGGGTAAGCTCAGCTGCCAAGTTCCAGTTAATTCCACAGTGGGCGTGTCGATGATGATGAAATGATGATAACGACAACACAACACCCAGCTCCGAGCAGACAAAAATTTATGATCCAGCCGGGAACTGAACTTGGTCGCACTGGATGGCAGACAGATGTTCTGATCACTCAGCTAAGGGTGGGACACAAATCTTAGGAAAAATCATGGACGTACCTGATAAGTGTTACCATATGCCCTTTGGAAGAATATGGGGAGAATGAAGTGAAGTGGAAGGAAGACAAGGATTTCTGGTCAGATGAGTATCGGGTAATATCAACAGCAGCAGAAAATGGTATAACAGGTGTAGGATCGTTATGAATAGGAAGGTAGGGCAGAGGGTGTGTTACTGTGAACAGTTCAGTGACCGGGTTGTTCTAATCAGAATCGACAGCAGACCAACACCGACAACGATAGTTCAAGTATACATGCCGACGTCGCAAGCTGAAGATGAACAGATTGAGAAAGTGTATGAGGATATTGAAAGGGTAATGCAGTACGTAAAATGGTTCAAATGGCTCTGAGCACTATGGGACTTAACATCTGTGGTCATCAGTCCCTTGAACTTAGAACTAATTACACCTAACTATCCTAAGGACATCACACACATCCATGCCCGAGGCAGGATTCGAACCTGCGACCGTAGCAGTCGCGCGGTTCCGGACTGAGCGCCTAGAACCGCTAGACCACCGCGGCCGGCCAGTACGTAAAGGGGGACGAAAATCTAATAGTCATGGGCGACTGGAATGCAGTTGTAGGGGAAGGAGTAGAAGAAAAGGCAACAGGAGAATATGGGCTTGGGACAAGGAATGAAAGAGGAGAAAGACTAATTGAGTTCTGTAACAAGTTTTAGCTAGTAATAGCGAATACCCTGTTCAAGAATCACAAGAGGAGGAGGTATACTTGGAAAAGGCCGGGAGATACGGGAAGATTTCAATTAGATTACATCATGGTCAGACAGAGATTCCAAAATCAGGTACTGGATTGTAAGGCGTACCCAGGAGCAGATATAGACTCAGATCACAATATAGTAGTGATGAACAGTAGGCTGAAGTTCAAGACATTAGTCAGGAAGAATAAATACGCAAAGAAGTGGGATACGGAAGTACTAAGGAATGACGAGATACATTTGAAGTTCTCTAACGCTATAAATACAGCAATAAGGAATAGCGCTGTAGGCAGTACAGTTGAAGAGGAATGGAACATCTCTAAAAGGGGCCATCACAGAAGTTGGGAAGGAAAACATAGGTACAAAGAAGGTAGCTGCGAAGAAACCATGGGTAACAGAAGAAATACCTCAGTTGATTGATGAAAGGAGGAAGTACAAACATGTTCCGGGAAAATCAGGAATACAGAAATACAAGTCGCTGAGAAATGAAATAAATAGGAAGTGCAGGGAAGCTAAGACGAAATGGCTGCAGGAAAAATGTGAAGACATCGAAAAACATATGATTGTCGGAAGGACAGACTCAGCATACAGGAAAGTCAAAACAACCTTTGGTGACATTAAAAGCAACGGTGGTAACATTAAGAGTGCAACGGGAATTCCACTGTTAAATGCAGAGGAGAGAGCAGATAGGTGGAAAGAATACATTGAAAGCCTCTATGAGGGTGATGATTTGTCTGATGTGATAGAAGAAGAAACTGGAGTCGATTTAGAAGAGATAGGGGATCCAGTATTAGAATCGGAATTTAAAAGAGCTTTGGAGGACTTACGGTCAAATAAGGCAGAAGGGATAGATAGCATTCCATCAGAATTTCTAAAATCATTGGGGGAAGTGGCAAATCGACTATTCACTTTGGTGTGTAGAATATATGAGTCTGTCGATATACCATCTGACTTTCGGAAAAGCATCATCCACACAATTCCGAAGATGGCAAGAGCTGATTAGTGCGAGAATTATCGCACAATCAGCTTAACAGCTCATGCATCGAAGCTGCTTACAAGAATAATATACAGAAGAATGGAAAAGAAAATTGAGAATGCGCTAGGTGACGATCAGTTTGGCTTTAGGAAAAGTAAAGGGACGAGAGAGGCAATTCTGACGTTACGGCTAATAATGGAAGCAAGGCTAAAGAAAAATCAAGACACTTTCATAGGATTTGTCGACCTGGAAAAAGCGTTCGACAATATAAAATGGTGCAATCTGTTCGAGATTCTGAAAAAAGTAGGGGTAAGCTATAGGGAGAGACGGGTCATATACAATACGTACAACAACCAAGAGGGAATAATAAGAGTGGACGATCAAGAACGAAGTGCTCGTATTAAGAAGGGTGTAAGACAAGGCTGTAGCCTTTCGCCCCTACTCTTCAATCTGTACATCGAGGAAGCAATGGTGGAAAGAAAAGAAAGGTTCAGGAGTGGAATTAAAATACAAGGTGAAAGGATATCAATAATACGATTCGCTGATGACATTGCTATCCTGAGTGAAAGTGAAGAAGAATTAAATGATCTGCTGAACGGAATGAACAGTCTAATGAGTACACAGTATGGTTTGAGAGTAAATCGGAGAAAGACGAAGGTAATGAGAAGTAGTAGAAATGAGAACAGCGAGAAACTCAACATCAGGATTGATGGTCACGAAGTCAATGAAGTTAAGGAATTCTGCTACCTAGGCAGTAAAATAACCAATGACGGACGGAGCAAGGAGGACATCAAAAGCAGACTCGCTATGGCAAAAAAGGCATTTCTGGCCAAGAGAAGTCTACTAATATCAAATACCGGCCTTAATTTGAGGAAGAAATTTCTGAGGATGTACGTCTGGAGTACAGCATTGTATGGTAGTGAAACATGGACTGTGGGAAAACCGGAACAGAAGAGAATCGAAGCATTTGAGATGTGGTGCTATAGACGAATGTTGAAAATTAGGTGGACTGATAAGGTAAGGAATGAGGAGGTTCTAAGCAGAATCGGAGAGGAAAGGAATATGTGGAAAACACTGATAAGGAGAAGGGACAGGATAATAGGACATCTGCTAAGACATGAGGGAATGACTTCCATGGTACTAGAGGGAGCTGTAGAGGGCAAAAACTGTAGAGGAAGACAGAGATTGGAATACGTCAAGCAAATAATTGAGGACGTAGGTTGCAAGTGCTACTCTGAGATGAAGAGGTTAGCACAGGAAAGGAATTCGTGGCGGGCCGCATCAAACCAGTCAGTAGACTGATGAAAAAAAAAAAAAAAAGGGAGAATTGCAAGATCTGTGCTACCTTGACAACGAACCTTTCGTGATAGATCGTTTTTCCCATTAAAAACTGCAGCTCCGTATTATTGTGAAGAGGAGGAAAGCTATCAACGGCATTTACTTGCTTTTGGGTGCTTTTGGCATGTTACGAAATCTAGGCGATCCAAAGTAAGTTGTAAAAAATTGGCATTTATTTTGGTTTTCAGTCCCACGTTCTGCAAATTAGTGAACTGAATGCAAAGGTTCTACACGTGTATTGAGACGTAGTTTTAGGTAGTATCAGTGATTTCCGTGGAGCATACGGAACTAGACTATGGTGCTAGTTTGAAGGTACCAAGCGTTTTTCTCACTCCAGTAACATACAGAGTTTACATCCATCTTGCGAAGGGCATTGAGGGAGTCTCAGACGTACAGAAGAAGACAGAAATCCAGTCATATGAAAAAACTAGATCTTAGGAAAATTACTTTGTAAGATGGAGACAAAGGTGGTCTTAAAATTGTGTCGTCTGAAGAGGAATGTTGTTTAAACTTTGAAGTGAGTAATAATAATGAGATATTCTGATTGTGCACTTAGATAAGTTGAATGGATGCCATAAATTAATAAAAAAATCTAGACTCCTTTCTTTCTTGAGCAGTAAAGAATACTTCGTACAGAAACGTATGATTTAAATTGCACAGACGGAGTTGTAGTCTCATTTGTAGATGGTGCATCGTTGTCCATTTACATCATCAACTGCATGTAAAAGTGTCTAGCACGTTAAGTTACTTTTGAAGACATGTCAACAACACTTCCCATACTACCTCCTTAAGCAATAATTGAAAATTAATTTTAATTGCTTTGAGGATTTCATGCGCAATTGTGGACTGTAGTGATGTGATGAACAGTGATAGTTTAAGAGCAACAAGTGAGGTGGGTGAAGCCGCTGCTGCGACCTCGTGCATAATTCCCCGGGCGCCCGGCGCGGTGTGTGCCCGGAAGGAGGTGGCAGGAAATTGAATGCCGCCAGGAAGTGCCTGTGCCAGCCAAATGAGCCCGTAATGGCGCGCCCTCCCCTCTCCTCCCCTCGCCCCTTCCCATAACCACCACTGTATGACACGACACTAGCGCCCACCTCCAACAGGAAGCTGGCTGTCTTCTCTCGTCCATTAGCGACAGATAAAAGCACAGAATTTGTTCGAGGTGCATTAGTTGTAGAAAAAAGAGTTAAAAAATCATCAGCAACCGCGTCCGAAGACTTTCGGCGTAGGAAGTCACCATCGTCCTGCCAATGGTCTTTTCAAACAGTGCGGAGCAGCGGACAGAAGTTCAGGGCACTATCTGGTTCTTGGCATCGGAAACTGCCCCTGAAGGCGGAAGAACCAGAAATGATCAACGGCTATACGTCTAGTTCCGTACTACCTAATTGAGGAGCAATTCTCCAAAGCCATGGAAAGTGTCGGTAAATGTTGCCTGTAATTGAAAAACTGTCAGGATGATCTTTCTGTTGGCTAAAGATTCTGGGCTAGTCCCTAATCGGATCTCCGAAAAGACCATAAGAGAAAGACTGAATAACCAACGAAAGGGTATCGTTACACGAATCAATGTCAGAAGTCTTAGCGTGTTAGAGACGCTAGAAAATCTAAAAAGGGAAATGATAACACTCAATCTCAGTGGGAGTCAGTGAAGTGAAATGGAAAGAAGACAAGGATTTCTGGCCACACGATTATAGGGTAATACAGCAGCAGAGAATGATATAACGGATGTAGGTTTCGTTATGAATAGGAAGTTCGGGCACAAAATTAGTTACTGTTAACAGTTCTGTGGTAGGATTGATCTTATCAAAATTGACAGCAAAATAACAACGACTACAATAGATAACATATATATACCGACGTCGTAAGCAGGAAATGAAAAAAAAACAGAGAAATACGTGAGGATACTGAAAGGGTAATTGTGCGTGTAAAGGTAGGTTAAAATATAGTAGGCATGGGAGATTGGAATGCAGTTGTAGGAGAAGGAGTAGAAGAAAAAAGCTATGGAAGAATATGGGCTTGATAGTAGGCATAAGAGAGAACAAATAGTAATTGAATTTTGCTATAATTTTCAGCTGGTAATAGCGAATACTCTGTTCAAGAACCACAAGATGAAGATGTATACTTGGAAAAGGCCGGGACATACGGGAAGATTTCATTTTGGTTACATCATCGTCAGGCATAAATTACGAAATCAGATGTTGGATTGTAAGGTGGGCCCAGGAGCAAGTCTATACATAGATCACAATATAGTGATGATGAAGAGTAGGCTGCAAATTAAGGGACTAATCACGAAAGCCGCGAGGGATTAGCCGAGCGGTCTAAGGCGCTGCAGTCATGGACTGTGCGGCTGGTCCTGGCGGAGGTTCGAGCCGTCCCTCGGGCATGGGTGTGTGTGTTTGTCCTTAGGATAATTTAGGTTAAGTAGTTTGTAAACTTAGGGACTGATGGCCTTAGCAGTTAAGTCCCATAAGATTTCACACACACACACACACACACACACACACCAATCACGAAGAACCTGAGCGAAAAGAAGTAACATGCGGAAGCACAAGGACTAGAGAGTTACATTTGAAGCTCACTGAACTTACAGCTCAGTAGGCATTTCAGTTGAAGAGGAGTGGATATTGCTAAAAAGGACAATCACAGAAGCTAGTAAGAAAAACGTAGGTACAATGCAGGTAACTGCAAGAGATCCATGGATAACAGAAGAAATACTTCAGCTGATCGCCGAAAGAAATAACTACAAAAATTTTCAGGTAAATTCAGGAATGCAAAAACATAAGGCATTTAGGAAAGAAATAAACAGGAAGTGCCGCGCGGTCTAAGACGCCTTGTCAGGGTCCATGCGGCTCCCCCCGTCGGAGGGTCGAGTCCTCCCTCGGGCATGGGTGTGTGTGTTGTCCACAGCGTAAGGGTTAGTTTAAGTTAGATTAAGTAGTGTGTAGGCTTAGGGACCGATGACCTCTGCAGTTTGGTCCCGTAAGACCTTACCACAAATTTCCAGATTTCCAAAAACAGGAAGTGCAGGGAAGCTAAGGTGAAGTGGCTGGAAAAAAATGAAGAAATCGGAAAAGAAACGATTGTCGGAAGCACTGACTCAGCAGTTAGAAAAGTCAAAGTAACCTTCGGTGATACTAAAAGTAAGGGTGGTAGCATAAGAGTGCAACGAGAACTGCACTTTTAACTGCAGAGGAGAGAGGAGGTAGGTGGAAAAAGTACATTGAAGGCCTCTTTGAAGAGGAAGACTTGTACGGTAAAGTGACAGAAGAAGAAATCGGAAGTCGATATAGGAAAGATAGGGGATCCAGTATTAGAATCAGAAATTAAAAGAGCTTTGGAAGACTTAAGACAAAATAAGGCAGAAGAAATAGATAATATTTCATCAGCATTTTTAAAATCATTGGAGGAAATGGCAACAAAACGACTATTTACGTCGGTGTGTAGAATGTATGGTTCCGGCGATATACCATCTGACTTTCGGTAAAATATCATCCACGCAATCCCGAAGATTACAAGAGCCGACAAATGCTAGAATTATCGCACCATGAGCTTAACAGCTCATGCATTCAAGAAACTGACAAAAATAATATACAGAAGATAGGAAAAGCATTGGGGTGTGTTCGATGACCATCAGTTTGGACTTTAGGAAACGTACAGGTACCAGAGACGCAGTTCTGACGTTATGATTGATAATGAAAACAAGATTGAAGAAAAATCAAGACCAGTTCATTGGATTCATCGACCTGGAAAAAGTGTTTGACAATGTAAAATGGTGAAAGATGTTCGAAATTCTAGAAAACTAGGGATAAGCTATGGGAAAAGACGGGTAATATACAATATTTATAAAACCCAAGAGGGAACAATAAGATTGGAAGACCAAGAACGAAGTGCTCGGATTGATAAGTATGTAATACAGGGTACAGGGACGCAGACTTTGGCCTCTACTGTACATACATGGAAGAAGCAATGAAGGAAAAAGAAAAGCTGAAGTGTGGGATTAAATTTGAAGGTGAAAGGATACCATTGATGAGATTCAATGATGACATTGGTATCGTGAGTGAATCTGAAGGAGTATTACAGGACTTGTTGAATGCAATTAAAAGTCTGTTGAGTACAGAACAGCGAGAAACTTAACATCGGAATTAATATTACAAAATACAGGAAGTTAAGGAATTCTGCTAACTATGCAGCAAAATAAACCATAACGATCGGGGCAATGAGGATATAAAAAGCAGCCTAGCAGTGGCAAAGAGAGCATTCCTGGCCAAGATTTGTCAACTTGTATAAAACATAGGCCTTATTTTGCTAAAAAATTTCCGCGAATGTACGTTTGGAGGGCATTACTGTATGCTGGTGACACATGGACTGTGAGAAAACAAGAACAGAAGGAAATAGAAGCATTTGAGTAGGAAAAAATGTTAAGGGAATAACTTCCGTGGTAATGGAGCGAAAGCAGAGGGTAAAAACTGTAGAGGAGGACAAAGACTGGAATATACCCAGCAGATAATTGAGGACGTATCTTGCAAATTATAATCTGAGATGAAAAGGTTGGCACAGGGGAGGAATTCGTGGGGCTCGCATCAGATCGATGGGTCAAAAAAAAAAAAAATCTTGAAAGCTAGTTTACTCACTTCCACACCTCATATCGTACGGATGTTGGCTGCACTGAGTTTGTACCCAGGAGACGAGTTCTGGTGCTAAGCACAAACGCAATCACGTAGCGACAGACGCCCACAGGATGCTCTACTATATGAACATCTTGTTTAATATCGTAGTGGGTTAGTTAGTTTTGTGTTGCGTGGAACATGTGTTCGATTAATCGTACTTTTGCGAATATGCATGATTTTACACTCATATTACACATGCTGACCATTAACAAGATATTTTCCTTTTTTCAAATTAAGATGTGAATTAATAATACCACCCATCATATTTGAAATAAGCTCTTCTGCAGAAGGAAAGTAGTTGTCAAGGAGAAAATTTTCAGTTTATTTACGAATTTAGCAATGCTGTCTTTCAGATATTTTATATACTTGGAAAGTGGTCAAGTATGTTGGTGGTAGCATTATGCAGCCTTTGTGGTAAAACAGTCTTTGTGTGGTGTAATGAATATCTTTTTTCCCTTATGGTGCTTGAAACATGTACAAATGGTTCAAATGGCTCTAAGCACTATGGGACTTAACATCTGAGGTCATCAGTCCGCTAGACTTAGAACTACTTAAACCTAACTAACCTAAGGACATCATACACACCCATGCCCGAGGCAGGATTCGAACCTGCGTGCGTAGCAGCAGAGCGGTTCTGGACTGAAGCCCCTAGAATCGCTCGGCCACAGCGGCCCGCCCGAATCATGTACATCATTATTCATATTGAATAGGGGTGGGTTACTTATTATAACAAACTTCGTGAGGGAACAGATATACTGTGAAGTAGTAGCCTAAACTCCTAAGTCTTGAAACAAATTTCTATAAGATTATAGTGAGTGAGCACCACATATTATTACAGCACATTTCTGAGTTATAAAAATTTTCTTTCCTAAGGTGAGTTATCCTAGGATGTTATTCCATACAACACTATTGAATGAAAAAACCTACAATTTCGTAACCTACGGATTCGTCTATTTGCAAGATTTAAAATGATTTGATGTTCAGAAACGTATATTTTCCCAATATAAACTTTTAAGTTTGCATACTAGCTGTTATTTCCTCTCCATCTGTTACACTTATCATTGGTGTAGAACCTCAGGACCTCCAGAAATGAACATATTGTGTCTTTTTGAAATCGAGAGTAAGATCATTTGCAGGAAACCACTAAATAATACTTATAAGAACATTTTTACTATCCCTTCTATTATTGCACGTACGTTTGGATTTATTACAATACTAGTGTTGTCTGCAAAAAGAAGTAATTATGACTGTCTTATACTAGACGGTAGGTCGTAAATTGTGTTTTGTAAAACTATCAAGTCATTCCTCTCACTCAAGTTTTAAATGTTCTAGTAAATATTAAACACTTATGCTTCTACTTACTTGTTGAAACGCCGTCTCCCAATATTTGCATATTGCTTTACTTAGCTTATTCTACTGAAAATTTACTTACAATCTCATTTACTTTATATGAGTCCCATGGAAATGACAAGATGCTGTTATAAAGACAGTGACTGATAAAGAGCGCCTTCAAATGTACCATACACATTGACCATTCATTGCAGGCTATTAGGGGAAGTAATTCAAATTGCATATGAATTAATACATACTCTATCGTTATAAATGGCCAAACTTACAGGAGGGCTAATGCAAATTCTGAAATAATGATAGAGAGAAAGTACTGAGATTATGGCCATGTGCAAAATCAGCATTTTGTAGATACTGTCACAAACCTTACACAAAATGTAAATAAGAGCGCGAGAGATTATTGCTCTAAGTATAGTAATGATATTAGACACGTGTTCTCTCTCACACATGAACTTCGTTATGAGTCGATGGGCGCCAGCCGTTAGTTGATTCTAAGCACCCTACCCAAATTGCCATGACTGAGTGGGCCATTAGGAGAGGAGAATAGCCAAAGTTAATATAACCGAAGGTTCGTTCATTCATAACATCCATTTTATTTAACATGTAAATAAAATAGTTCATTCATTCCAAAAACTAACACCTCTCCAAATTAACATACACCTATATACTCCACAAAACAGAAATTCGTTCTCACAAAATATCGAGCCAATACGTTTTAATATCAATGTAGCAGTGCTGCGCACTGATATGGGTCAATATCTTTAACAATGCTTACCTTGCTAAAGCTCATAAAAATTCCCATAATGTCTCAGCAACTTTAAAACAGTTTCCCCAAATGTAATTACACTAGACTGCTAACACAAGTTTTAAAATAAGAAGCATAAAAATATTAGTAAATATGCAAAAACTTTAGATAAAGCCTGCTCATTTCTGTTAATAAAAAATACAAAACCATTGAGTAGCGCAATAACAAGTTTATAAAAAATGACAGTTTAGGTGGAAGATAATTTTTCTGTCGAAGACACAGAACCCTTCACGCCATACATCCCACATAGGCCGAACATCACTTAACGATCAGTAGAGCTATTGACGTCCTCTTTCATTAGAACAAAAACTAGCTCTACAACACACCTCTGAACGTAATCGAGCCTGTTTCCTGAAACATGCATACTTTAGACGCAGATTAACAGTAGATCATCCATAAGAAATAACTAACAGTAGCGCTTACTACTCGACAGTGACTTTTAAATCTCTTTCAGAAACGTGACAATATTAATCTTTTAAGGTGAGGCATAATAGTTCCGAGAAATCATAATATAGTCCAGGGAAACATGCAACACTTCTAACCTAAAAAAGTATCTATAGCGAAACCTCAGCCTTAACGCAAGCCTTATGTTTATTTGGTAAGCTTTACATTATCTTTGGCAATGCGAATCATAAACCACAATTTTACGAAGCAACAAACTGAAAACAAAAATTCAGTACTACTGAACAAGAAGTGCTCCGTAATATTTATAATATCATTTTGTACGAACTACCCGAATCCTTGTGTACCCCTAAGCAATTGGAAATAATTACTATTCGGCTTACTGTATACCAACATCATTAATCTTCAGACTAAGATGCACTAACAAGAGCGTAGTCAGTCAAATAGTCGCTGGTACGTAACCAAAACGCACCACAAAACAGCCTCCAGACCCAGGTCCTATCATCATAACATCATCCAGCTCAAGAATGAGTGCGTCCCACAGCACAGCACAGCACTGCTTGTCGAGGGTTGCTGTTACTTCTGATTACACACGAACAGGCAGACTCAGCCGTAAGCAGTAATATGTATTTGGAAAGACTTGCTGCCTTCCGGAAAGCACTAGAACAACACTGCAACACCAGTAAATACACTCCTGGAAATGGAAAAAAGAACACATTGACACCGGTGTGTCAGACCCACCATACTTGCTCCGGACACTGCGAGAGGGCTGTACAAGCAATGATCACACGCACGACACAGCGGACACACCAGGAACCGCAGTGTTGGCCGTCGAATAGCGCTAGCTGCGCAGCATTTGTGCACCGCCGCCGTCAGTGTCAGCCAGTTTGCCGTGGCATACGGAGCTCCATCGCAGTCTTTAACACTGGTAGCATGCCGCGACAGCGTGGACGTGAACCGTATGTGCAGTTGACGGACTTTGAGCGAGGGCGTATAGTGGGCATGCGGGAGGCCGGGTGGACGTACCGCCGAATTGCTCAACACGTGGGGCGTGAGGTCTCCACAGTACATCGATGTTGTCGCCAGTGGTCGGCGGAAGGTGCACGTGCCCGTCGACCTGGGACCGGACCGCAGCGACGCACGGATGCACGCCAAGACCGTAGGATCCTACGCAGTGCCGTAGGGGACCGCACCGCCACTTCCCAGCAAATTAGGGACACTGTTGCTCCTGGGGTATCGGCGAGGACCATTCGCAACCGTCTCCATGAAGCTGGGCTACGGTCCCGCACACCGTTAGGCCGTCTTCCGCTCACGCCCCAACATCGTGCAGCCCGCCTCCAGTGGTGTCGCGACAGGCGTGAATGGAGGGACGAATGGAGACGTGTCGTCTTCAGCGATGAGAGTCGCTTCTGCCTTGGTGCCAATGATGGTCGTATGCGTGTTTGGCGCCGTGCAGGTGAGCGCCACAATCAGGACTGCATACGACCAAGGCACACAGGGCCAACAGCCGGCATCATGGTGTGGGGAGCGATCTCCTACACTGGCCGTACACCACTGGTGATCGTCGAGGGGACACTGAATAGTGCACGGCACATCCAAACCGTCATCGAACCCATCGTTCTACCATTCCTAGACCGGCAAGGGAACTTGCTGTTCCAACAGGACAATGCACGTCCGCATGTATCCCGTGCCACCCAACGTGCTCTAGAAGGTGTAAGTCAACTACCCTGGCCAGCAAGATCTCTGGATCTGTCCCCCATTGAGCATGTTTGGGACTGGATGAAGCGTCGTCTCACGCGGTCTGCACGTCCAGCACGAACGCTGGTCCAACTGAGGCGCCATGTGGAAATGGCATGGCAAGCCGTTCCACAGGACTACATCCAGCATCTCTACGATCGTCTCCATGGGAGAATAGCAACCTGCATTGCTGCGAAAGGTGGATATACACTGTACTAGTGCCGACATTGTGCATGCTCTGTTGCCTGTGTCTATGTGCCTGTGGTTCTGTCAGTGTGGTCATGTGATGTATCTGACCCCAGGAATGTGTCAATAAAGTTTCCCCTTCCTGGGACAATGAATTCACGGTGTTCTTATTTCAATTTCCAGGAGTGTATTAATTAGGAGCCAATTTCAAAGTGCAGGAAACGCGTTTCTGCGACGGTGCAGAAACCATGCGCATTTCCCCCAAGAGTTAACACCTATCTCTCGGCACCGGTTCCGTCTAAGCTACTCGCAAACTGTCGAAACGTCCACCTCCGTTCCCTGCCTGTCCGTCACTTCTCACTGCTCAGATAATGCCTCAAACACGTCAGCCGATCTCGCGCTATGTTTGAGACAGCTGCTGTCGATTACAATAGTGCCAAGCACTGGTAGACACAAGCCTCAGAAATACAAAGTTAAAAGAGTCGATAATCAGTAGAAAAATGTTTACTCAGCTGACAAAAGTCGTGGGATAGCGATATGCACATATTCAGATGGTCGTAGTATTGCGTACACAAGCTATAAAAGGCCAGAGCATTGGCGGATCTAACATCAGTATTGAGGTGATTCATGTGAAAAGCTGTTTGATGCGATTATGTCTGCTTGATGGGAATCAACAGTCTTTGGACACGGACTGGTAGATGGAACTAGACGCATGAAGTACTCCATTTCGGAAGTCGTGACGGAATTCAATGTTCCGAGATTCAACGTGTCGAGAATGTGCCGAGAATACCAAATTTGCGAGAGTTACCTCTCATCACGGACAATGCAGTGTCCGAAGATCCTCACTTAACAACCAAGTGTAGTGGCATTTGCGTAGAGCTGTCAGTGCTAACAAACAAGCATCACTGCCCGAAATAACTGCAGAAACCAATGTGGAACGTACGATGAACGTATACGTTAGAACAGAGCGGCGAAATTTAGCGTTAATGGGCTGTGGGAGTAGATGACTGACGCGAATGGCTTTCCTAACAGCACATCACCTGCAGCGCATCTCCAGGATGAACATATCGGTTGGACCCTAGACAACCGGTAAACG
Organism: Schistocerca cancellata; assembly: GCF_023864275.1. Taxonomy (NCBI): domain Eukaryota; kingdom Metazoa; phylum Arthropoda; class Insecta; order Orthoptera; family Acrididae; genus Schistocerca; species Schistocerca cancellata. The sequence goes on from NC_064628.1 coordinate 136,638,435, forward strand.
TGGCATGGTCAAATAAGTCCCGATTTCAGTTGGTAGAAGTTGATGGTAGGGGTCGAGTATGGCACAGAGACCAAGATGCCTTGGAATAAAGTTGTCAACAAGACACTTTGCAAGTTGGTCATGATTCCGTAATGGTGTGGGCTGTGTTTACATGAAATGGGCTGGGTCGTCTAGTCCAAGTGAACCGATCATTGATTGGAAACGGTTATGTTCGACTATTTGGAGACCATTTTCTACCACTCATGGACTTCACGTTCCCAAACAACCATGGAATTTTAATGGCTGATAATGCGCACTACCAAGCCAAAATTGTTCGCGATTTGTTTGAAGAACATTCTGGACGATTCGAGCGAATGTTGTGGCCGTCCAGATCGCCCAAGGTTAATCCCATCGAAAATCTATGGGACATAATCGAGTGGTCAGTTCGTACACAAAATCCCACACTGGGCACATTTTCGCAATTATGGACGGCTATAGAGGCAGCGTGGCTTGGTATTTCTGCAGGGAGCTACTTGTGGAGTCCGTACCACGTCGAGGTGCTGCTGTATGCTGGGTGAAATGAAGTCAGACGCCATATTAGGAGATGTCCAATGACTTTTGGCATCTCAGTGTAGCCTCCAAACAATACGCATGTCGATCAAAAGACAGGGAAAGGCAAAGGGGATACTGAAAAATGAACAAGGGCAAGTGCGAAGACAGACTGTGTTGTAAAAAACACGTTTCAAATATGAGTGGCCGACGGCCTGAGCAGTGGAGACAGTGGCTTCACTCACAGTAAAGTGTGGGACCCAGCGCACAGCCAACAGAATCCGCAACGTCGGCTGCGAACGACTTCCGCGCCCGATGGGGGCAACCGCAGCACTGCGGGACCGTAGTTCTCGCCCAACATTCAGCGGCGATCTCATGCCCCAGTACTCAACCCAAAGCGGCTTTCTTCCCGGTTGGGAGGGTGGGGTAGAGAACGATAAGATTGAGCCGTACTTTGTCTAGTATGGGTAAGTAGCGATTGCGTCATAGATATTGCTACTCATTCGCTGGATGACGGATTCTACTACGTCCCGACAGGAGACATGCGAAGAAGCGAAAAAGCGAACCGAACGTTGAGAACAGCTGTGCCAGCCCTCACTTGGCTCGTATTGATAGCAGTAGTTGTTTGTCTCAGAGGTGAAGTAGAAGGTTGTGCTTCAGAGGGTCTGAAACAAGTGTTTATGCCGTATGTGAGATGGGACGATATATTCGACTGGAGTTCTCATGAGTGGAGGCGATGGCTACAGTGATGCACTGTTGAATCTGGTAGTAATCGTTTCCTTCGTTATCAGTTGGCAACCGACGGAGGTTTACCGCCAAGTGAGTCTCAAAACCTTTGCGTCGAGTTACGGATGCATGCATATAGCGACTCTGGGTGTCATCGGCAATTGGTGAAGTGCATTTATTTTCACCGAAGGCGTTACTGGAATTTCAACAACACAACGGAATCCTATCTGGTGAGCCTGATTTTTTATTAAACTTAAACTAGCTCTGAGTGACTGACCAAAGACCCATTTTCTTATAAAGCTCCTGATGGGCTTTGGGGAAGTTAAAGACAAAATTAGTGAAGTGCTGTTATTACGTTGAGAACTATGCCCGTACCCCATGTGACGCCTTGCCAGTTAAATTCAGATTCTGTGAGTAACGGCGCCAGAGGCCATTAACATGTTTTCACATTGATGTGTACTGTGCTAAGAATAATATTAGTATTTTATGTAAGGTATTGTAAGTTTAAGTTCTTTCGAAGCTGTTGAGTTTTTTTAACTGTGGTGGACCATATGTGTCAGTACTGGTAACTGAAGTGGGTTTTAGTTTTATGTGACAGGAATCGTTTTAATATGTATCTTTTAATGTACAGGATAGTCTCCATTTCAAATTGCGTCGAATGTTTCTTATTCCTGTGGGTAAGTGTGCATCACGATTGTATGTCGAGCGCAGGTGTAATGGTCTGCGGCACGAATTTCATTTGAATTGCTAACGCGCGTTTGCATCACCTGTGTGTGTTCCCTTTAATGTAGTGATTTATATTGCATGTTTGTAGCTCAGCTTTCTTATGTTGTATTGATATGGGGTGCTAGTGTCTGTTGTTCCGTAGGTGAATGTTTTTAAGCCTGTTTAAAAGATGTGCTAAAGCACTGGGTCTGTGTGCGTACTCCAGAAAAGAAGATGGTTCTTCAATAACTGAGGTTTTCTTTTACGTGTGATTTGTAATACTTATAAAGGTATAATTTGAAATTATTATAATGAAATTCTTTCAGTGTTAAACACTAATTTTACCGTTCTTCAACCTCATGTGGATTATTGGTTCTAAATTGTATGAAGTTGACTTGTTAAGATTTAGCTAACTAGTCTACAGGTTAGCCCTTTGGGAAGTCAAATAAAAGTCATGAAATAATTTTATATTTTGTGGACTAATACCTTCCGTTCCCTGCTCCATGAACTGCTATGACTCAAAGAACATAAAGGATGTTCAATGAAGTAAAGAGGCTCATTCTACAGTTATCACCCTTCATGATGGAAATGTGTGCTTTCGAAATACTGTATTTCGTAAAACATTGCAGCCAGCTGGATATTTGAAATCAATACAGATAATTGATTTTCCTGGAAAGCCTAAGACTAGGAATAAGAATCTTTAGCTGAGTATGTTAGGGGCGTTAAACAAGGTGTTCAGACCCTTAAAGTAAGGTTTTGCATTCCGGACTTTGCTAGGAAATTCCGCATAATTTGCAGTACCACTTGACCTGAGCTCAAATTTTATACAAAGTAAAGGACTGATGCCTCATTGGTTAACATTTATCTGATATGTCGTCTGATATATCATTATTTAGACGATCTTGTGGTCTTTAGTAAATGTTTTGAATGTGGACATGTGCACGAGGTTCTGAAACGGCTGAGGGTACGGGCATGCCAATCAAGCAGCCCAAGGTTAAAGGGTCCAGCGATATATTTCGCAAATTCATAACAAACTTTGCTCAGTTAGTGGGGCCTTTAAATGACCCAAAGAGGAAGATTCGAAAGAAATGAACGGTAGCAGGCTTTATCTGACGGATTGAAAACTGCTTTGCTAAATAAGTTGCTTGTTGCCATCACAGATTCTTCAAGAGAGTTTACCATATAAAAGGACGTATCTGCGTCAGGAATGGCCATCGTATTGTTTCATGAGCATCCGTTTCGCAGACGCCGTTGGTATCTGCCTCCTGGGCGTTATCGAACTTTGAAGTCAGGTATTCAGTTGAAAGGTGGCTACACTGAGCCACAGCGCCAGAAATCGCGCCAGAGAGTATTGTTCCGCCGCCTCCACTGGCAGTGATTATTGAGACGCAGCGACAGGCAGTTCTTGCCGAGAAGTTGTGGTGGACACTGCTTGTAGCTGAAGTCAGAGTGAGATGCGGTAGTGGAGAGTGTTGTTCCATGTTTTATGCAGTGGTTTGATGGGAGAGATGATGATGTTCTAATGGAGATATTGTAATGGTCAGAGTGCATTCCGTCAATATATATGGAGGTATTTTCTTTTATTCTTTTATTCTTTCAATATGAAAGGTGGCTACACTGAGCCACAGCGCCAGAAATCGCGCCAGAGAGTATTGTTCCGCCGCCTCCACTGGCAGTGATTATTGAGACGCAGCGACAGGCAGTTCTTGCCGAGAAGTTGTGGTGGACACTGCTTGTAGCTGAAGTCAAAGTGAGATGCGGTAGTGGAGAGTGTTGTTCCATGTTTTATGCAGTGGTTTGATGTGAGAGATGATGATGTTCTAATGGAGATATTGTAATGGTCAGAGTGCATTTCGTCAATATATATATGGGGGTATTTTCTTTAAAAAAAAAAAAAAAACGTGCATGGGGGCTTAATTAAAATATAAAAAAATGCAAATATTTTTAGTAGCTGTATGTCCGATTACGCAAGTCTCGTAAACGACTGGCCCTGACTAGTATTATTACGCAATCTGACTGCTTAGAATGACAACAAAGAATGTAAGAAAATTTTCGTTAACACAGTTAATTAATTAAGTCCCCAGCAACTATAAAACCTACGAAACAACAAACTCAGGTGTAGCTGTTCTGTATGTGGAAGTATGACTCAACGCACATCTGCCACGGTTCTTCTTCAACAAGACAAGAATTTTTAAATACCAATTATACTGACGTGATAAAAGAAAATTAGAAATACTAATTGTTCAAGAAAACCAAAATTACACTCTAATACAAGAACACACGCCAGATCCTTTGTTGACTGAACCTGTAATGACACATTATTCAGGTCACTGAAAGAATAAAAGAATAAAAGAAAATACCTCCATATATATTGACGAAATGCACTCTGACCATTACAATATCTCCATTAGAACATCATCATCTCTCCCATCAAACCACTGCATAAAACATGGAACAACACTCTCCACTACCGCATCTCACTCTGACTTCAGCTACAAGCAGTGTCCACCACAACTTCTCGGCAAGAACTGCCTGTCGCTGCGTCTCAATAATCACTGCCAGTGGAGGCGGCGGAACAATACTCTCTGGCGCGATTTCTGGCGCTGTGGCTCAGTGTAGCCACCTACGAGACTTGCGTAATCGGACATACAGCTACTAAAAATATTTGCAGTTTTTTAATATTTTAATTAAGCCCCCATGCACAGTTTATCAGTTGAAAGCCTTGGAAGTGTTGTTCGCATTAGAAAAGTTTGGAATGTATTTGGAGCAACGGCTTTCATTTTAGAGACCGGTAATTTTTAACTTAGTTGTGTTCTGGGAAGACCCAACCGTTCTGTTGAATTCCTAGGAGTGGTCCATATAATTATGGGTCTCGGAGAATTCTGTAGCGAATAGTCTGTGCCAGACATTTGGCAAATAAAACCATGAGCTGGTCGTCGGACACACAAGTGCTATAGAACAGCAGATGTTAGAGAACGTTAAGGCCATATTAAGTGTTGTGCTGGTTTTGTTTAAGGATGCAGGCCAACATCAAGAAACCTGTGTGGAATGAAAGCTTGTGGAGGCTAAGTTACAGCACGTCAATAAACCTTACTGGTTAAGAAGTGTGGAGCAGTAAATTGTAGTTACCTTCTGATTTGTTGGTAAGGCGGGTACCAGGTTGAGATTCATTGGGAGAGTCCTTAGGAAATGTAGTCCATCAACAAAGGAGGTGGCTTACAAAACACTCGTTCGACCTATACTTGAGTATTGCTCATCAGTGTGGGATCCGTACCAGATCGGGTTGACGGAGGAGATAGAGAAGATCCAAAGAAGAGCGGCGCGTTTCGTCACAGGGTTATTTGGTAACCGTGATAGCGTTACGGAGATGTTTAACAAACTCAAGTGGCAGACTCTGCAAGAGAGGCGCTCTGCATCGCGGTGTAGCTTGCTCGCCAGGTTTCGAGAGGGTGCGTTTCTGGATGAGGTATCGAATATATTGCTTCCCCCTACTTATACCTCCCGAGGAGACCACGAATGTAAAATTAGAGAGATTAGAGCGCGCACAGAGGCTTTCAGACAGTCGTTCTTCCCGCGAACCATACGCGACTGGAACAGGAAAGGGAGATAATGACAGTGGCACGTAAAGTGCCCTCCGCCACACACCGTTGGGTGGCTTGCGGAGTATAAATGTAGATGTAGATTTGGTGTCCATGGTTTTAAAATAGTAATATGGGGAGGTGGGAGGGGTTCACCATGGGATTTTTCAAACGCAAATCAAGATTAGAGAAAACTTTATCTTGAAAAGTGTGGATGAAGAATTAGGACCCTCGTCCAAAAATGAAAGGGCTCTAGTATCAGTGAAACAGCAGTGGATACTGAGCACGATTAATGGCCTGAAATTTAGAAGGATCCCATATAGAGAGAATTCACATCGACTACAATGGGTCGTTTCCACGTTCCAGGGAAGGAAACCGATACACGTCGGTAAGTGTGGACGTATTTATACATTTCTGTTCGTTGTTCCCGGCAGACAATGCCACAGCACGATACTTAGTTGAGCGCTTCAGTCAGTATTTGGCACATTTGGTCATTGTCAGAATCTTCTATCAAACAATATGGTTTTTACATCTAGCATGATCCATAAGTTTGATTTTAAGGTAGGAATCCCATACACCACTGCTATTCCACGTCGGTTAGCTGGCCTCATTGTTATTTCAAAGTTTTATTCCATTTATAATTTTTCATTTTAATATTCTCCTTTCACGTTCAAGCAGAATTTATTGCGATCGACGTGATAAGTAGGACGGTCGCTTCACTAATTGTTGCTGTGGAATGAGATATACAGACAACATTCCATCTTTTCCCCTCTGTGGGCCGGCCGTGGTGGCCGAGCGGTTCTAGGCACTTCAGTCTGGAACCGCGCGACCGCTATGGTCGCAGGTTCGAATCCTGCCTCGGGCATAGATGTGTGTGATGTCCTTAGGTTAGTTAGGTTTAAATAGTTCTAGGGGACTGATGATCTAAGAAGTTAAGTCCCATAGTGCTCAGAGCCATTTGAACCACTTTTCCCCTCTGTGGCTAGCCAGTAGGGAACTTGGGGGAGAAATCACATGGTGCCTGCTAGAGGACGCCTGGAGCATTGGGTCCAGGCTGTAGGATCTCTCTGGCACCTATTTCCTACTAGCGATGACGCGAATCCTTCCCTACAACTTTTTTTATGGAACTTTGTTCCAACACTGAAATTAAATTCTTCTTATGACCACCATGACTGAATAATGGCTTACAGGCGAACTTAGGCTCGCTCATATATATCTCTTACATATTTCAGTTGAAGTACACCATTGCAAAATCAGATATTGGGTTGTAAGGCGCATCCAGCATCAGATACAAACTCAGCTCAAAATTTAGTAATGATGAACAGCCTGACGTTTCAGACAATCGTCAAGAGTAAATAGTGTGGAAATACTTGGGATATTGAAATACTGAGGAATGATGAAATGTTTTTGAAGTTCTCTAACGATGTAGATACTGCGATATTGAACAGCTCAGTACGCAACTGAAGAGGAATGGAAATATCTGAAAAGGACAAGCACAGAAGTTGGACTTGCAGGCATAGGTACAAGGATAGTAGTTGCGAAATAATCTCGGATAACAGTTGAAATATTTAAAATGATTGACGAGAGTTTGAAGCACAGAAATTTTCAGGGAAAGGCAACAATACAGCAGTGTAGGTCACTAAAGGATGAAATAAATAGGATACAGCAGTGTAGGTCACTAAGGAATGAAATAAATAGGAAATAGCTGAAGGGAAAATGTGGAGAAATATGAAAAGAAATGGTCGTTGGAAGGAGTGTTTCAGCATGTAGAAAAGTCAAGAAGACATTGGGTAAAATTAGAAACAAAGGCGGAAAAGAAGTGGGTGCAATAGGAATTCCACTCTTCAATGCAGACGAGAGCACAGAAACGTAGAAAGTGTACGTTGATAGGCTATACGAGTGGGACAACGTGTGTGATAACGTGACAGAACATAAGAGTCGGCATGGGAAGCATAGGTAGTTGCTATAAATGAAGGTCGAAGGGATATATAACATTCCTTCGAAATTTCTAAAATCATTGGAGAAAGCGGTAGCCAAATGAGTTGCTATGTAGAATGTATGAGACTGGGAACATACTATAACAAAAATGTCACCCACACAATCCGGTAAACATCAAGGGTAGATAAGTGCAAGAACTATCGGAAAATCAGCTTAACAGCTCAACTTAAGGTTACTGACACGAATAATGTACAGAGGACTGGAATGAAAACTGAGAATCTCTTAAATGCCGATCAGTTCGCCGTTACGAAAGTTCTGCTTTCGACAGATAGAGATGAGAGTCAGCTCACGGTTTAATCGTTGCTGGAAGGGCAAAGGTTACTCCCGGTTGCGGCAGGTACGGCCGCAGCCCACAAAGGGGGCTATTGACTCTGAGCGCACGGCGCGGTTGCATATCTGGCGCCTGTGCGGGGCTACCGCTTAATGCACTTCCTCCGGCGGCCACCTCTCATTTCCCCCACCACGGCGCGCCCTCCGAGTATCTGATCGAAACAGGTCGGAGCAGTGAGGAAGCGGGCGGCAGCCAGCTCCTATTTCGCCGTCGCTTATCTGCTGTTCCTCGCATTTTATCCACCCAGCTCTGCCTGTCGCTTTTTCTCTGCCGTACCACTGACTTCTTTCTAAAGAGACTGGGCGCACCTCTTCAGCTGCTTTGGAAGAGCGAGTTTTGTACGGAGTTGTAAATCGTTCGCGTAAAGCTAGCCTTCCTTACACGATTCTACTTGTAGCATAATGTCCGATTTTCATATTCATGCTGTAAGGAGTACTGCTATCTTTGATGTCATAACGTATCGATATTGTACTCCTTACTTATCGCTGGCTTCTGGGACTTTTCTGCAAGGGAGCATTTCTCGTAGTATATCATGACAAAAATGACCCAGAGCTAACGGTCACGCTCCGTCTTGGCCTGTGCAGAGGAGTCGGTGAAGAGTTCTTGCACGCAGCGTACCTTGCAGTCGTGTCGGAGATAAGTTATATGAAGAATCTGATAGGAAGTGGAATTAATAGTTGAAAGGGTTTCATCGGTTTTTGGAAGACGAACGGTATTTCAATAATTCAGTTACTTCGCAGAAAGGTGTGCTGATTAATTAAGATATTAATGGTTGAAACTGTATCATGTTTGATGCTCAGTGTTTGTCGTGGAGAAATTATTGATAGCAGAACGTAAATGAAATGCTTCTGTGATCTGTAATTACCTGTTAAATTAATGTGGAAACGCAACGTAGCAATGATTACTTCAGTGAGAATGTGAAACAAGCATCACTCTTAAACGAGACTGGATAAGCATAGGTCTTGTTAGGGAAGTGTATTACATGCAAAAGGAACCAGAAGTCAGAGTAACTTTTACTGTTATCGTTTCAGAGTCACATTTTTTCATTCTTCAATTAAATAACACCGATTTTCGAAACGTATAACAGACACATATTCGTATTAGGCACAAGGTCACGTTTGTTTCGTAACAAATTGTGTTCTTTGTGTAAAGCTCCCATATTTCAGTTTCACAATCCGACAGCCGCAAAAATAAACAAGAAAATACATAACTAGAGAGACAAGGGGCTTTAAATCTGTCGTTGTGCCAGGGACAGTAACTTTACATCTGTCTCCGCGGCAGGGCACAGTTTACACATTATCACCTTAGCCATAGATTTATAAAAAAAAAGCTTTACACTACACTTTCATGTGGAGTTTCCTGGAACATACGCACACCTATCTCTTGCTGCATTCTGTTTCTTTCTCGAACACCTCGGTAGCCGAATGCTTAGCGTCGCTGTCTTCTGTGCATAAGAACATGTGTTCTATTCCCGGTACATCCTCAGATTTTTCTGAGTTAGGGAGGTATGGAACACAGTACACATACTTCAAGAGGCCAAATGAAGAGCTGCTTCAATAAAGAAGTAGTGGCATAACCAGAATTCATTTATTGACGACATGTTGATTACAAGTTCCATAATTATAGATACGACTATAGTATTGTCTTATCGGTAGCAGTTATTCAGTCGCAACAGGGCTAAGGCCGAACCTGTGAGTGGTCCTTACATTCTACCTCTCTCACATCTGCTCTCTGTCTCTCCTTATCTCTGTTATACGTGCACTCTCTCTCTTTACTCCTCTTCCTATCTGGTGCACATGGATGAGCAAGCAAGAGTTTATAATCTCGACTCACTACCTTGTGACCTTGTAATACCTGGGGTAAGCGCCTTTTACAGCGCTGAGCAACTGAACTATCTGAAAGCGGCTCTGTTGCGTACTAATAGTTCTCCAGTGGTAGCAAAAACAAAGACGTCTGCCCACATCAGTTGCAGGGTATCTTGCAGTGCTGTTAAAAGTGGCAGACCTACATATGTCCCTAGGGGTTAAGATGTGGGCAATGTGGGAGGCAAGGCATTACTTTCGCATCAATACCAAACTCTTACACCCATCTTTGGGCGATTATCGTACTGTGAGAAGAATTCATGCAATTCTAGACAAGCGGTCATCATTTCTTCAAAATGGTTCGAATGACTCTAAGCACTATGGGACTTAACATCTGAGGTCATCAGTCCCCTAGACTTAGAACTACTTAAACCTAACTAACCTAAGGACATCACACACATGCATGCCCGATACAGGATTCGAACCTGCGACCGTAGCAGCAGCGCGGTTCCGGAATGAAGCGCCTAGAACCACTCGGTCACAGCGGCCGGCCATCATTTCTTCGTGAATATGACTTCCGAGGACTGACAAGTAGCGAAAAAGGTCAAGAGTTCCTTCTCCATCGATTAATGCTCTTAGAGATTACCACAATACAGCACACGTCTTTTTTTCACAATTCTTTGTCATCTAATAACACCCGTTAAGTTGTTGTCAGGGCTTAATTTATTTGCACGTTTCGGGAGTAATCCACCATCAGATTATCTGATGAACGATCTTAATATTAAGTATCGTGACACATGACTTCAGTCTTACCATTCGTGACCAGTGTGAACCCAGAAATCAGGCACCACGATACACTGTAATAATTTCTATTATCTGATGCTCTGGTGATGGGCTATGTCCGAAACGCGTAAATAAGTAAAGTTTTAACAACAAGTGGATCAGCAGAAGAAGCAGCGAAAAAGGACGTGCTGAGTATTCGCATAATGGTTGTAGGCCTCCTCAATGAGTTTATGTAGCAGCTTTAAATACCACAATAATTATATGTTTCTTGTGGTTGCAGCCTTCATTCACTGAAATTTATCGATTAAATGGAAAAAGGTGGTTTGTTGGAGTAGTTTACACTTTTCCCACCAGAAATAAACCACTTTCAACTATTTCGAAGAAATTGGTGTATTTCCCTTCGACGTATCCATCGCACCTCCGCATCCAAGAGGCAAGAGCCTGATTGCCGTTTTGTTAAATGGTCGGTGAGCGCTTGACATAGCGCAATAATCGGCCTTGGAGTTGTTGACCCTCACGTTACACTTAAGTCGACACGCTACTTCACATTTTTCACGATGATTCTCCTCAATGCTACAATAAATCCTATCATTCTATGCTTTCATCGGACAACAACGGGCAGCAAGGATACGAACTCTCTAAATTTTTCATGACGTATTACATGGTTCCTCCGCCTCTTTTCTTTTTTTGAAAAAAATTTCTCTCTCTCTCTCTCTCTCTATCTATCTATCTATCTATATATATATATATATATATATATATATATATATATATATATATATATATATATATATATATATATACGAAAGCTGTCGATTTCGTTTTGCAAGTCTAAAAGCTTCCTTTCACCAAACAGCGGACACGAATCGAACCTACTTCCGCAATGCACACCACCTGAGGCAATATCTTGCCTGTAAGAGAGTGAGGCAGTGTAGTGCTAATACACCATTGTCGCATTCTGGAGGACTGGGCAAATGCTGCGATGGCTTCCCTGAAACGAACACGGACAATTGTCTTCTCTATCAGCCTACAATCAGAAACTTATCTTTTGACATCAGTGATCTCATCGTTGATGGACGAAAATCTATTTTCTTTCATTACTCACTGTTCACGTTTCAACTAGCAGATAATCACAATAAGGTAACGCTCTCGTATATGCAACGAAGGGGTTCACTACGAAAAGTAGCAATGTTACAGCTACGCATCCGTCTTAATTCGAAGTACCCTATGTACACAGAAGCATATATCTCACAACCTTCTTAATTAGTTACGAAATAAACCAGTGAACATTGCATAGATGTAACGAATATTTTTGTGGTTGAACTTGCTTTTTTCTGTAATTGAACTAGATTTAGATACGACATACACAAATATTGTTTGTGAACTGGACTCGCTGATGCATCTAACAGAGGCAAACGTAATTAGCTGTTTTATTATTCATTATGCTGCGGAAGCAATTGAAACAATAAAATGAGAGATTAATCTTTGAAACTGATAACAATTACAATTAACATACATACGACACATGTTTGGAGCGAGCTCACTCATTATGAGGTTAATAGTGTGTACATTACCGAGAGTTTCATTAATTTCTTTCCACAGATGCTCTCATCTGTGACGTCAAAGCAGATTTTATGGAAAACTTCAGCAAATTATGCAGCATTAGACCGATGTTGATTGGAAACATTCGATACACCTTGCATATAATTTTCGATAAATGTAGCGTATTACGATAATGTAGATTGTAGCCAAAGGCAGTGGCAATAGTCCTGCATTGAATTTAAATTTTATGTTCACATAATACGCATGCACAGTGTAAATTTGTTTCTCACCTTCGATAAACGTGTTTCCTCTGGTCGTTGATCTAAAAGTCTTGTACACTCCTGGAAATGGAAAAAAGAACACATTGACACCGGTGTGTCAGACCCACCATACTTGCTCCGGACACTGCGAGAGGGCTGTACAAGCAATGATCACATGCACGGCACAGCGGACACACCAGGAACCGCGGTGTTGGCCGTCGAATGGAGCTAGCTGCGCATCATTTGTGCACCGCCGCCGTCAGTGTCAGCCAGTTTGCCGTGGCATACGGAGCTCCATCGCAGTCTTTAACACTGGTAGCATGCCGCGACAGCGTGGACGTGAACCGTATGTGCAGTTGACGGACTTTGAGCGAGGGCGTATAGTGGGCATGCGGGAGGCCGGGTGGACGTACCGCCGAATTGCTCAACACGTGGGGCGTGAGGTCTCCACAGTACATCGATGTTGTCGCCAGTGGTCGGCGGAAGGTGCACGTGCCCGTCGACCTGGGACCGGACCGCAGCGACGCACGGATGCACGCCAAGACCGTAGGATCCTACGCAGTGCCGTAGGGGACCGCACCGCCACTTCCCAGCAAATTAGGGACACTGTTGCTCCTGGGGTATCGGCGAGGACCATTCGCAACCGTCTCCATGAAGCTGGGCTACGGTCCCGCACACCGTTAGGCCGTCTTCCGCTCACGCCCCAACATCGTGCAGCCCGCCTCCAGTGGTGTCGCGACAGGCGTGAATGGAGGGACGAATGGAGACGTGTCGTCTTCAGCGATGAGAGTCGCTTCTGCCTTGGTGCCAATGATGGTCGTATGCGTGTTTGGCTCCGTGCAGGTGAGCGCCACAATCAGGACTGCATACGACCGAGGCACACAGGGCCAACACCCGGCAACATGGTGTGGGGAGCGATCTCCTACACTGCCCGTACACCACTGGTGATCGTCGAGGGGACACTGAATAGTGCACGGTACATCCAAACCGTCATCGAACCCATCGTTCTACCATTCCTAGACCGGCAAGGGAACTTGCTGTTCCAACAGGACAATGCACGTCCGCATGTATCCCGTGCCACCCAACGTGCTCTAGAAGGTGTAAGTCAACTACCCTGGCCAGCAAGATCTCCGGATCTGTCCCCCATTGAGCATGTTTGGGACTGGATGAAGCGTCGTCTCACGCGGTCTGCACGTCCAGCACGAACGCTGGTCCAACTGAGGCGCCAGGTGGAAATGGCACGGCAAGCCGTTCCACAGGACTACATCCAGCATCTCTACGATCGTCTCCATGGGAGAATAGCAGCCTGCATTGCTGCGAAAGGTGGATATACACTGTACTAGTGCCGACATTGTGCATACTCTGTTGCCTGTGTCTATGTGCCTGTGGTTCTGTCAGTGTGATCATGTGATGTATCTGACCCCAGGAATGTGTCAATAAAGTTTCCCCTTCCTGGGACAATGAATTCACGGTGTTCTGATTTCAATTTCCTGGAGTGTATTTTGACACTGCAGCGTTGCTAGTCTCAGTCCGTACCAGCTCATCTACCGGACTTTTGTCAAGGATAAAAAAGTTCTTTCTACCATCGAGGTCGTTGGTCGACCGTTGTGTATCACTTGCATAGTGGTCAAGCAGAGACTGAAGATAAAATCCTTTACGCTTATAGGCCGTTAAGTTTCTCTTGAATTTCTTCTTATACTGTTAGCTTTTCAACCCTTTGCTGGGATCTTCTTCCGTATCTTCTGAATACTCAATGACAACGATCATGAAAGCCTACGGACTCACGGAGAGATATTTACCAAAACAATGGGAACATCTGCATGCACGTTATTAATAAGGCATTTGACAACTTTTGTCCTGCAGTATCAACGCAGGGGCTACAACAGTGTCTTCCATAAATGACAGGGGTGAATGACGGCTGTGGAGATGTGCCAATAGACGAGCAATAGGTAAGCAACTGAGCAGGCATATTAACGCAGGGGCTACTACAGTGTCTGCTCAACGACTGTTCAGCGAACGTTGCTGTGTATGGGTCTCCGTAGCAGGCACCTTTTTCACGGACCCGTCCTTAATGATGCTCATCCGCGACAGAGGCCGGAATTCACAAGCCAACATCACAACTGGACATCCGCTGAGTGGCAACAGGCGGCCTTTTCATGTGAATCAGGTTTCATGCTCTATCGCCGTGAAACGTCTAAAAGCAGCCACCCTGCAACAATCATAGGATGTGTGCAGGGAGAAGAAGGGAGCGTTATGACCTGGAGAATGTTTTCGTGGCATTGCGTGGGTGATTTCATCAGTCTAGAAGGCACAACGGATCAACGCAAGGACGTATCTAGCCTCGGGGACCACGTCCACCTATACACGTTGTTGGTGTTTCCTGGACACTTTGGTATCTACCAACAGGACAATGCAAGGTGTCACACAGCTCGCAGTGTACTTGTATTGTTCGAAGAGCACCAGAATGGGTTTACCATACTCCCCAGTCCATCAAAGACCCCGGGATTAAACGCAATTCAGAATGTTTAGATCTACCTCGATCGGTCTGTTCGCGCCATGGATCCTCAATAGGGAAACCTTGCGGAGCTGCCACTGGAATTGTCATGCTTACACATCCGTGTCGATATCTTTCAGAATACCATCACCTCTCTTCCTGCACATCTCTCTGTGATCCACGCCTCAGCAGGTGGTAATTCAGGCCTTTGACAGCTGGTCATATCAATTCTTACTCCCGCTCCCCCATTTTAGACGTTAACCCTCACCCAAAGTAGCTCTCTTTCATGGGCCCTCCATGTAATGCGACCAGCATCAAAACAGAATACTTAAAATTCATATCACCCGCCTTCCAGTTGTGAATGGCTTACGGGAAGAATGACTGTTTATAATACTACGATTGATCTCTAATTTTAACTTCATAGCCTTTTCACGGGATACACGTTGCTTGAAGCAATACATCAGCTGACTCCTGTAGGACCGTACGCTCTTGGAATTTCAAGAGTAAACTAAACCGTGATGCAGAACTCCTCTCTTACAGCAACCGCAACTACAGTTGACTGAGCCCCCCATGACGTGTTTTCGCTTACAAGATGAACCTGTAACTAAACGTGCTGGTCTTCTTCGGATGTTCTCTGCTTGCCCTAAAGTATACTTAATTAAGAGTTGTCATTCTTAGCTTCTCTGTACATTTGAGTAAGTTGTGGTAATAGTAGAACTATTGCTGAGTGTTCAAAACATACCATCATTAGTCGATTACTGAATTAACTTATTGGTCCTTTGCTGCTGTGTCAGTTCCACATTTCATTGAAGTTTAAATATGCTGAGCTATTAATAATGTATCACGTCTGCAGTTATGTTATTCAGTTATATTGCTAGTGTCTGTACTTACGTAATACTCACTCTATTAACAACTTAAAGCACAGGATAGCACATTGGTTTCATTTCTATGGTATATTGCAGCTGATCAATTTGCTCACATGGCAAATCCATTCCCACTTGATCGGATGCTGAAACCACAGGTAGTCTCTCTCGACTACCACTAAAGTGCATTAAGTAATAATGGATATGCGTTATGCTAAATTCCTTAAACCTATAGGACACCATGAGCTGCTTTGTCTCATCTAACATAAGAGTACCTACGCCTCCAACTCATAACCTTAATACATGTAGGCGTGACCTAGCACACATTACACCAAAATAATGGCCCGCTCCAACCTCATAAATACTTCAAGGACGTGTCCTTGACGTGTCAACCACAACCACTATTCAATTTCGTTATTATCGCCATTCCTTGCTATACAAGGTGAGTTCATCATTACAACTTATCTGCATATATTCCACAACACTAAGCAATCTCTTCTACTATTTACTAGTTAGGTCTAATGCAGACAATAGGTGTCATTGCCACTTCAGCTTATGCTTACAAACGAATTTGCATATCTTTTGAATATTATTATGGAACCATTTCCAATAAAACAACACTTTTTACTTATTACATTACCAACGTTCTTCCTAAAACATATATATATGCACACCTGTTACTCAAATACATTTACATTTTCATTACTTCATACCGCTCTATTGTTTACTTGCCACTATTAGGTTTGTCACATCCAGTAGTTTCTTCAATAATCGGTGGATAGAATGGTTACAGATCTCGTGGCTTGCTACTGGAAATACTTACAAAACTTTTTATAGGAAGTAGAAACCGAAATCTTGCGGATGGGAAAGATGAAGGATGAGTGAGACCTGAAAAGCGGGAAAGAAGATCTCACACAGCTGGGACTGCACAGTTGCCACCCTGAGTAAAGGTTACAGAACAACCTCCTCCCTACAGAATTCATTTGCTTATTACTGGATTGATAGCCATATCGTAAAATCTTAGTATTGGAAAGAAGGGGACGAAACTTTGGTGGATGGGGAAGATGAAGAATGAGTGAGACCTGAAATGGGGAAAGAAGATCTCACACAGCTGGGACTGTACAGCTACCACATTGCGTAGAGGTTACAGAACAACCTCCTCCCTACAGAATTCATTCACTACCTATGAATTTCTTTAGGTCGATCACGATTCTGAGACCTAATACCTTTTTACTCTTCGAGTACTCCAGTCTATACGCATTTGCATGTGGTTTTCCTATAATCCTGAAAGGTCCTCGGTATACGAACATGAATTTCTTTACTTCTGCTTCAAAATCAACATCTTCGTCCCAATAACTTCTACTTTTCAGAACTCGTATAGGCAGCTCCCAAGTCTCACCATTAGTTACTATGTGTTTGTCAATAAATGGTACCGTAATTACTCCAGTTATTGGCAAGGCCATTTTTAACTGGCTTCTTTCAAAGTCAACAACACCTTGATACTTCTACCAGAAGTCTATGCCAATTACAACCTCGATACTGAGATTGTTTACTATTAAGCATGGATGATCAAGTACATTACCATTAACATTAAGGGACAGCAAAGCTTCTTGCTTTACCGTTTTTGACACCCTGCCAGTAGCACCAATTATTCTCAGTCCTGATACCCTCATTACTGTAAGCTTATCTATACTAGGTAATGCATCAAAGAAGGACTGAGACAACGCACTCACCTCACTGTCACTGTGTAAGAGACAACGTACATTGATACCTAATATATTTACTAGTATTTTAGGGTGGCTTATTCTAGGTTGTACAGGTGGTTCCTCAAATTCATCCAACAGTTCCTTTTGGATTTGTATCCAGCTAAAGTGATCGACATCTGTCTTCATTACATTTAGGTCAAGGTGAGTAGGGGTGTCCTGAACCACATTTTCAGCTGCGTTTTCCAGTCGGTTTACTAATTTCAAATCAAAACCCGCACGACTTCATTACATTTAGTTTGCTGAACATGATCCAAATTATTGTGGTCGGAGCGACTCTGCGCCTCCAAACCGGGTGTAACACTAGTTACAGCTAAACCACTTTCATTTTTATCGTCGGGTTCCTTCTCAAGTGACTACTGGTCACAGCCACTGGGTTCATCGACCCACAACAGGCTACCCTCTACATTTTCATTTACCTCCTGCCCTAAATCTATCAGCACAGTATCAACATCCTGCACAGGCACTTTAGATAGGAACACATCATTCTTATCGTAGATACAAGCATGAATTTCTTCTGCTCCTTCACCTGACAATTCAGTACTTTGTAGCTCTTCCCTAACATTACGTTGCTGCGCCTTCTCTTGCTCTTTCCACTTAGAAAGCGTCTCTAACACAGTATCAACTAAATACTGTGAGTGGTTTAATATTTCTGCTGTATCATTGGAGGCTACCGACTCATCATCCGAATGCTCGGTTTGAGTACATTGATCTGTCTTACCAATCGCTGTAATTACTGGCTTAGGAAAAGTAACCGCCTGGTGAGCGTCAGTGTCCTCACAGACAGGAACTAGTTTTCCTGCCGCTGCCAACTACTGTTTCCCTTATTGCCATTATTTTTAACTGGAACAGCATTGCTTTCAACACTGTTGTTCACCTGCACATTTTCGTTACGAACAAAATTACTATCATCAGGTTGCCATTGTTGGTTATGGTTATTATTTTTCCATTTCCTACCTCTCTTAGGATGGCGAACACCTACTGTTCGGATGTTTACATTGCCATTCTGCTCATTGTTAAAATTACTATTAGTGCTATTACTATTTCTACTATTACTTGCCTGCTCCTCATTGGCAGCAACATGCTCTACACGTTCCAAATATTCAATGAAACGGTAAAGATTGTCTCTAGGGGCGGATATGATTCTAGTTTGCCAGTACCATGGCAATTTAGCTTCAAGACCTAGTATTATGATTTCAGGTTTCAGCTTTTCCGTCAAATATGACAGACGTGAAATCCAAAATCTGGCAAACTCTTTGGTAGATTCCCTACCTGCATTGAAGCGTTCCCCACTCCAAAATTCTCTCAACACCTCATTCTACTTATGACTAGACCAGTATTCATTAATGAAAGCTGTCTTAAATTCCGCTAATGTGCTACACTTCAACATGACACCAGCTGACCAACGCATTGCATCACCTACCATATGACTTCTAATAAATGAAATTTTCGCGCGTTCAGACCCAACTGATGGAAACACATCTTCAACATCGTTCCAAAAATCTAGCGGATGGATATTTTTGTCTGGATCGAATCGAAAGAACTGCCGACACCCGATAAAAGCGGCGTTTGCAGCTACAACTTGTTGTATACTACCATTACCAGAAGCTACTTTACTATCAATTTTATCAATGTTAGTGCTAATCGTTTCTACTTTCATTTCAACATTACCTACTCTTTGCACAACATGAGTAGTATCAGTCTTTATTGCTTCCAGCTCTGCTTGACATAAGCTCAATTTTACATTAACATCTTTAAATCTATCTGAGCACAGTTCAGATTCCGCCTCTATCTTTTCTGTTAATTTTTGCTCCAGTTTCGCATCTTCCTTTTGGAAGTCTTTGCGAATTTCGGCGACTTCGTACTTTACCGTTTTGTGCAACTAAGATAATTGCTGAGCAACCTTTTCCTTGATGTCAGCATGATTGGAATCAATCTTATAATTTAAACTGTCCAGATCTGCTTTGAGCTCAGCTTTTTAAATCCTCTTTCAACTTATTGCAGCCAGCCTTGAAGAAAGTTTCTAATTCAGCTGTCATTTTAGCATTACTGGCTGATATTTCCAGCAACATTACATTTAAATCCATTGCCCCAGTATCTTTGGGTTGCTCATTATCTGGTTTCTTATCACACTCAGGTGACGATAAACTAGACCCAATACCAGATTCATCAATACCAAATGGAACATTCGATTGGTCTTCTGTATCCAACTTTTCCTTTTTAAACACTACCACTTCTGATTACTGTTTCATTTTTAAATCATCAGAGAAAGTATCATCCAGTAAATTAACAATCCCTGCTTTCTGCTTTACTACAGGGGTTTCTATTTATTTATCATTGCCTCTTTTCACATTATTGTCAGGAGACATTGGTTCGGATTTCACTTCAACATCACTATTTTCAAGCAGATTTACATTTGAACTGTTGCGTGGATTTGCACTTTCTTCATCAGACATTGTTTCTGACTTCATTTTAACTTCTGATTCTTTTAACGGTTGCATCGCCGAAAGTCTTTTAGCGAAGGTTAGTAAAAAGTTGAACAGCTTTTCACTTAGTTCCTTCTGCACGGCGTATGGCGATGCCTGCGCGGCGTACCAGGACTACTGATGGGGCGCGGCGCGTTAAACTGCAGACGGCACCTCGACAGCTGTTGTGTGTATGTATGTGTGTGTGTGTGTGTGTGTGTGTGTGTGTGTGACACGCAACAGCAGCCGCGGCTCCGGTCGCAGCGGATGACTGCAGTGTGGCGAGACTGGCTTCTTGCGATGCCGGCGACACAGCTAGATTCAGTGCCAGCTTCGTCAATCCAGATGCGTCGTAATCCAAGGCGTCGTTAATCCAATTGCGTCGTCAGTGTGCACATGTAACACTGTTTATCACTGTTCTATTGTCCAGTTGCGTGTCGCATTTCACTTCCGAGTCCGAATAATTAAATTCACTTTCACTCAGTTTAACAGTATTCATTCTTCTCGGCGATTAGCACCATATGTGGGGCGGCGGGTGAAAATTTTTTATTAATATTGAATTGTTGCCGTTTGCAAGACAGGCTCTCTAACTTCAATGTTTGCAACCAGAAAGTAATTAGCAAAAACGTGATGCATGTAATTAAAGTTCACTGTGCTCACTCTGATGGGGAAATAAAGTTATTGATCATTGAAGTTCATTACTCTGAGGATTTAGGATGATGTCTGAGTTTAATAGGAAATGCAGTTTACTATAAAAGTTTTCACTATATTCTGAAAAAGATAAAGCATAAAGTTTCAAATAAATATTTAACCAAGCAATGCTACTATCAGCTATTGTACTATCAGAGCTGTTGAGAGTCTATTGCACGGATCCTATTATCCCTAGATAACGAAACTGTTCAATTATCGTTATCGATGTAAATGTGGATGCTCGCCAAAATTTGATGTTAATACTCATCAGAAGCCGCGCTGGTAATGATAGAAGGTCTGTCCTGTGGCGACACGTGAAAATACCATATACGCAAACTGAGAATAAATCACTGCAGTCGTTCAGCAATTAACACTTTACCCCAATACGAACTCATTGTTGCGTGCATACCGAGTTACGTAATACGGCATCCAAGGCTGTTCCTTAGAACTGCACAAACGCGACACGTCTTCCGACATGGAGTGCGCGCTGATGCGAATCTAGAAGAGAACTGGGGCCTGACTCTAACTCGCAGAGCTCTTATTTATATGGCCGCGGTGCGGACCGCCGAAGGCGCAGCCGACATTTGCCTTCCTGAGTAGCCATTGGGGATAGTAGACCACCACTTCAAGTTACTAAATAATTACTTGCTTCATTCGCTGAAGGCCAATGAAGCTCTCAATTTAATTGTGCAATTAGCACACAGGTAAGTATCTATAATAAAATTCTGATGTGGCTAGGTTAAATACTTTTGGCGAAGCTATAGTTTTATAGGTACCTTTTAGAAACTCCTCACATCTTTGTTATTATAGCATATCTCAATTCTACCTAAATCTAAACATCCTAGCTTTATCTAATCACTTACTTAATCTATCTTGCTTCCATACTCTTAGGAGACAAAAACAGAAAATCATGAACTTCAACCAAAATATTACTTTGTGAGATCCAGAATGCTGTTTCCATTAAATTATAATGAAAAAGGAATCCGCATAGAAATTTTGTAGTTTCTAGCTCCTTCCTGTTGTGCCGATGATTTTTACATAAAACGCACAAATTTCGAAAACTGTTAAAGTTACTAAACTGAAACTTAACACATTATCTTTTTAGCATCATTCCTGACATGCTATTAACTTTTCATATCATTTACTTTACTTTTAAGGTGTTGCGCATCATTCGTGATGTCATTGCTAGTTACAGCGGTCTAGGCTGGCACACAATGCAAAGCACATGAATTCTATATGGCGTGAGTAGGCTGCTTCCCTACAATACAGCTGAAGGCCTTACTTAAATAAAATTAAAATATCTTCTTGGCTAAAGGCCCAAATAATATTTCAGATCAGCAAAGGAAATTCTTAGAAGGCAAGCATTTACAAATTTCGGCTAAAAGCCATATTAAGGAAAATTTAAATTAATTCCTCAGCTGAAAGCCCAATAACATTTCAACATAATAAAAGGGAACCTATAAAGACAAGCATTTACACAGTAGAACAGAAAACCATCTTAAGACAACTTGAAATATCTTGATGGCTCAAGTCCCAACAATTATTCAAAATAAGTAAAGACAAACCTTAAGATAAGCATTTTCACAGTACAATTGAAGGCCATTTTAAGCTTTCAAGATAATTAAAGAGAAACCTTACAGACAGGAATTTACACATTGTGGGCTGAAAGCCACTTATTTTACAATAAATGCGGCTGAAGGCCTAAATACAGAGCAAGCGAGAATTTTAAATAAAATACGGCTGAAGGCGTAATCTTAAAATACTTCACATAAGTTTCGGCTGTACGCCATATACTGAACACAGAACAGACAAAATTAATACACAGCTGAGGGCCTGGCACAGTACTTGCGACAAAAGAAAATGGCCAGCCGGAGTGGCCGAGCGGTTCTAGGCGCTACAGTCTGGAGCTGCGCGACCGCCACGGTCGTAGGTTCGAATCCTGCCTCGGGCATGGATGTGTGTGATATCCTTAGGTTAGTTAGGTTTAAGTAGTTCTAAGTTCTAAGGGACTGATGACCTCAGCAGTTAAGTCCCATAGCACTCAGAGCCATTTGAACAAAAGAAAATCACAAACACAAATAGCGAAAGAGCGGTGCTCAGAAGTGTTCCAAGGGTCAGCCTGGGAAGGAAACTGTAACAACCCAATCAATTCGCTTCCACCCAACCAGTGGGACGACAACCAAAAATATCAGTGAGGACGAGGACTGCAGCCGGACTATGTCTTAATAATTGGCATCTAAACACAGTCAAGGCACAATAACCACCCCAAGGAAAAGCGAGATCAACATCAAGCTGTGGAACTACACACCGTACTGGACAGTATCAACACGATGAAGAAAACACACTGCCGGAAAACTACGCTGACGACCAGGGCAGGTAACTGGAACGTTAACGGCCAGAAGCTACAGGATACCGCTGCTGCACTTCACTAATAAATTAAAATCATTTCAAAAGTTAAACACCATACAGGAAGATGGCGGCAAAACTTTGCCAACTCCAGCACACCATCATGTTGCTGCTTGTGGGAACAGCCCAGGAAGCAACAACAGTAATCAACAAAGAGATGTCACAGCAGTTGAGGTTTTATAACAGGTTCACTGATTGCTCAACTGCAGTATGCAGGTTCGGTGGTCGACGAACTTTGCAGCTCTCACAGCTAGTGCTACACAACTCTGACCATTTGTGAGTCCTTTATCTCTTGAATATGCTCACTAAATGCTCAGTTATTTATGTGTTTGTGTCCAGGTCTGTCTTTGTTAGGGGAATAGATCGCATGCGCGCGCCCAGCTATTGCTTCGTTAATTCACGGAATGCATACGCAGTTTCTTTAACCGACTAGGCGAATGATATTGAAGTAGATTTCAGGAAGACAAGCTTTCACAGGAACTGAGCACGAATTTGTAACACTTTATTTATCTTTATCGCTTTTCTATGATTGTTGTAGAATAATTGTGAAGATGGAGGGTTGCTACTTAGAAACGCATCAGCTTTAGTGTTTTTGCACTGTGAAATATGGGTGAGCCTACATTTTAAGACAGATTTTAACGCCGGCCGGAGTGGCCGTGTTGTTCTAAGCGCTACAGTCTGGAACCGAGCGACGGCTACGGTCGCAGGTTCGATTCCTGCCTCGGGCATGGATGTGTGTGATGTCCTTAGGTTAGTTAGGTTTAATTAGTTCTAAGTTCCAGGCGACTGATGATCTCATAAGTTAAGTCACATAGTGCTCAGAGCCATTTGAACCATTTTTGAACAGATTTTAACAATCACGACCTCTTATCCATCAAGGATAAAATCGAAATATACTACGCACATATAAATGGATTCCAGCGCCGTTGATGTGCAAGTGATGTTAAAGGTTGCAATTTTAGCTGAGTTGATACTGTTTTTTTTTTTAAGTTTTCCACAAATTACAGAGACGAGCGGTCTATTTTATCTCGTTCGAAAGTTTCAGCTCCTGTTGGATTTCATCTCGTCCGCTTTACCGGTCAAGCGTGCCACCTGTGGCTACGGCAGTTACTGTTCGCCAATCGGGGCAGGTAAGGAGGTCTGGTCTTGAACTTCTCTAGGGAAACTTTGGGACGATCTTCCGCGTCCTGAACTAACTTGCAAAACTGCCTCTAATTTTCAAGTAAATCAAATAACTATCCTTGTAATTTTTGATACAAGAGGACCAGCTGTTCCCATTTGAAGGAAATGAGAAAATGAGGAGAGATTAGTGGTGATCATTCTTTACGACCAGTGACTCTGTACGTACTTAATTTTGCGATAAAAGTTTCTTACAATTTTTGTTAATGAAAATATGTAGTGAAATGTAATCAGTTTACATCAGGCGTCTCCGACAGAATTGTTGTTTCGAATGAGAGACTAAAAAGAATTGATGATTTTCACAATTTGGGCAGCAACTAACGGTGCCCGAAGTATGGGGGATATAAAGTGCAGATTGGCAGTAGCAGGAGAATATCTCCTGAAACAGAGAAGTTTGTTAAAAATGAATATCAATTTAACTAAACAGAAGTTTCTGTAGATATTTGTCAGGCGTGCAGCTTCGTGCGGAACTGACAAGTGACCTATTAAAGGTTCAGACAAGAAGAAAAGACAGAATTTTTGAGATATTGTGCTGCAGAAAAGTGCTGAAGGTTAGATGGATGGATCGATTAGCTAATGAGGTGATTTAGTTTTGAAATGAAAAGAAAAAAAATACCACAGCTTGACTAAAAGGACCGATAAGTTGATCGGTCAATAATAGTGTTGTACCCACGGATCCAACCAACCAACCAACCAACCAACTCTCGCACGCGCGCTCTGACCCTGACATCTCTGGCCACAGTTCCTGTCGCGGCCGTCGGCGTCTCAGGGCGTTACCGCCGACGGAAGAGGTCGCGCCATGGCTGAGCTCGGGTCCGCAGCGCCCTCTGCCTTTCGCATATAAGGAGGAGCGCTGGCCCCGAGACGGACAGTCTATTGTCGATTGTCTATTGCTAGCCTTTCGTGGAATTTGTAGCGGAGCCATTGCAGTGTGATATTTGATATTGTATTCGACTACGCTCAGTACACGGATTACTCTTGGATATTACTTAGACTTGTATTGCTGGTGCACGTTTCGCCAGAAATAAAGACAAGTTATCTCTTCATTCTAGCTGGCGCAATTCTTGTCATTAATTATTTTTCGTCCAACAGACATAGCTACATCCTGCTCACTACCCACGCTTTACACAATTTGTGGTGGCTGCCCCAAAAGTACCGCCGAGGACCTTGGGTTGGGAGCCGTCACAAAAAATAGTTAATATAGAAATGGAAGTGTGGAGGATAAAATCTGTAGAGGCAGTGCATGGCTTGATTACAGTAACCTGGTTGAAATATTCATGTTGCAGGAGCTATACAGAGATGAAGGGACTAGTACAGGAGGATAGACTAGCGTGAGGGACTGCCTCAAATCATTCTTCCAAGACCAGAATAACAACTGCGAAAGATAACTTAATGCATCCAAGTGTAGTAACGTTAGATTACTTACGTAAATGTGATTCTTTTGCTGCTCGACATACTTCAGCCGCAACACCAGTGATCGTTTGGGCAGAACTACTACGTAATGTCGCAAATTGGAGTTGTGTTGACATAGTTTATGCAGTGTCACAAATTCATAGCAAAAGTGCCTTTGATAAATGCCACGCCACGCAAGACGAGGAGAGAAAAAAATCACTCGCTGTAATGGTCGCTGGGAATGGATTGTAGTTTTACATGGTCGTACAATAGAGTTTTGCATTCTATAAGATTAGTCAACAAAAAATTTTCAGGTATGCAGACTGCCCCAACGACTGCGAAATCATTGCTTCAACGACTTACTTGGGCGGTGTTTCACAAAAAGAATTTACAAATATGTTGGAGAGCAAGTGACTTGTAAAAATCAATATCACCACAGTCTTATAAATACACGGACTTCAAAAACCACTCAAAAACCATGAACGCAAAAAAATATTTTTTATTCAGACAACAGGTTTCAACAGTCTTTGCTGTCATCGCTAGGTCTGTAAGAAAATGTAGTACATTGAATATGTCTCACTTGATATATATATGTTTTAATTTGGTATTATAAAAAACAAAAATCGAAAGTAGACCTGTACATCTACATACCTAAAATATTTTTTTTTGTAAAATATGTTCATTTTACGCAGACCTCATGGACAAGATGTCAAGTGGATAAAACTCAGCACATTATAAACGTTTATTATGACTAAAATATTTAAAAACACACAGAATCTTATCCAAAAGGTCATGTCCAGATACGTATTACTCACAGGTGCTTGTTGCAGTATACAAATACAAATACATCTGTGTACTTATGCTGGACACGTACTAAACAATGCAATTCCACTTCAGATGGTGCACAAGGTACAACTGACATGTATTGTTGCAAACATAATATTTGTAGTATGTGTTGCAACTCCTAGATGCCTGTTACATTGGAACTTTGTAACAGATCGTATATACTTCTCTTTTCATATTTAAAATTATCTTCTTTAGTGAGTGGTCTTTGAGACTAGTAGAGATGGCAAAATTGTACTTTACTAATACCTGAACACGTGCTTAATTCTCACACTCTCCTTTATGCGTTCTTATTACCGCATGCATAATAGGAAAATAAGGTATTAACTCATCAGTAGTTTATTACGATACAAGGAAAGAGAGTCCTCAATGAAAATATAACACTGTGCAACAAAACACTGTTTGGAACACTCAATGAGCTATACAAAGGTGATTCCTTACAAAAAATATAACAGAAAAAAAGAACTTCTGTTTACTTGGTTCTCTCCCCACCCTTCTTTCCATCTCCCCCTCCTCTCGCTCTCTCCCTCCCTCTCTCACTCTCTCTCTCTCTCTCTCTCTCTCTCTCACACACACACACTCACAACACACACACACACACACACACACACACACACACACACATATATATATATATATATATATATATATATATATATAAAACACACACACACACACACACACACATATATATATATATATATATATATATATATATATATATATATATATATATATATATATATTCAAAATCAGTGCCGTAACACACACAAGACCAACGATGAACAAGTGAGCAATGACAATAACATGACACATGTCACTGAGTGTATTGCCAGAAGTGTCTGCTCAGATCACATTTCGCCACATTTTGAGTAAGTGCATGTGAGGTGAAGTAGCGAGCGGAAATTTGTGAAGAACTGAGTGAAAGCAATGCACGAACTAGGGACACGAAACAGGACGGAAAATGTAAATACAGAAACGTGCATAACCCTTAACCTCGAAACAGCTCTCCACAAATACGCAATAATTTTTCTTCAAGGCTAGTTTGCAGATGACATGCTGTCAAAAAAAAAACCACGAAAATGACCACTAAAATCGATGTTTAATAATACAGATCAATTATCGATGTAATTTTAAGGTTAGTGTCCAAACAAAACGAAGCAAATTACAGATGTTGTACTTCTTAAGCCTACAGTAGTTAAATTATTACAAATGTGATATTATACTTTACAAAAAATAAAAATTTAACCCACAGAAGATGACACGTTGGTGTCGAAACATGTCTGGGGAAATATAAAAATAAACTAATTGTGTTTCCATAAGGCTGATTCCCAAAATAACCCAGTTTATTACGTTGTTGTAGTGACGCTTACCCAGCGCCAGCGCTACAGGCGCACGACCACATTGCTGTTGGAGAGAGGATGGGAGGCAGCCATCAGGAAACATGCACCGGGGACAACGCAAGAGCAAAACCCACAGGGCCCAGCTTCAGCAAACGCCAACAAAGCACGACACATACAGAACTGCCTATGGTTGGCCAGAGCCTTACTCAAAAAGCTTGCTATCGGTAGACGCTAGTCACACGCTGCTATGTTGGCTGTACATCATAGGGGTTGTATTACAACGCAGAGAAGTATATAGCAATGTAAGACAGAATAAATGTCAAATAAGGGTATGCGAGCAACCACACAAAAACGTGTGGTACATGTTATTTATGTTATGCAGGCAGCAACATGGCTGCTGCTTTTTTTGGTTGGATTACACATTATCACACTCATTTCTACCAATAAAGGTCTCAGAACAGTGACAACTTGCAGTGTAGCTCACTTCTACAGTGGGTACCAATACGAGCGCAGCTAAAGGTCTAACGTAGAGGTACCCTTGCGCGTAAAGACAGAGATATTAAAAACAGAAGAGTGCAATCTTTTAAGATGAAAATTCACAGTAGATCTTTAAACTGGGGTAAGTGTGAGGTAATCATATCATGATTGGAACCAGGTTGGTAGGTACTCAGAGAACGCACAGGATAACGTTATGATTGTGGATGGGGACGTAAACAGTTACTGTGAGTTGCACAATCAAAAACATAATTTTATTTTTCTAAGAACCACTCATTTACACATTCCTTTACAAGATCACAATTAAACAATACGGCTGAAGGCCTAGTTAAAGAAAACTCGAGATGCTTTCTGGGCTGAAGGCCTAAAACCACACCAAAAACAAGAATGGCTGAAGGCCTGGCTTAGAAATCAAAAGCAATAAAAAATAGAAGGAATTTTTTTAAGAAAAGCATACAATTGAAAAGAATTAGCGGCTGAAGGCTTTCACTACATGTCTGAAGGACAACTATAATTAAAACACATTAATAAAAATTTTTTCTTACCAAGAAATTTCTTTTTAAACTTACAACAGAATGGCCAAAAGCCTAATTAAAGAAATATTAACTTATTGCACCGCTGAAGTCCACAAACAAATTTGAAACAATGGCTAAAGGCCTGAACAATAAACAGACAAACAATTTAAAATAAACTCCTTCCTTCTTATAAAATATTTTCCTTTAAAGAATACACATGGCTGAAGACCTTATTAAAAAGGGGTTCCGTAAATCCTCGCTGAAGGCCACATGTAACACATCGAACAACTAACGGCTTAGGGCCTGGAATACAAACAATTTCAGATAAAACAAATTAAAAAATTTTTTTGAGTAAAATAAATCTTCAAAATTTTAATTTAACATGGCTGATGGCCTTTATGTAAAATTAAAAAAAAAACTGAATTAATACATGGCCAAAGGCTTCCCACAGTACTTCAAACTAAAATGAAAATCACAATCTACAACAAACAGAATAAGTGGTGCTCAGAAGTGTTTCAAGGGTTGGCCTGAGAACGTAGCTCAAACTTAAGGTGAGGTGAGACAGGCAGCCAAGAATTGAAGTTAAATAATCGGATGGCAACCCAAACTACAGATGGCCCAAGGACCGACTAACAATTTAACCAATTCCCTTCTGTCCGACCAATGGTACAATGATGAAAATATCGGCCGAGGACGAAGATACGAACAGCACTTCCTCTTCTGAAATTGGAGTTTAAAAACAGCCAAGGGAACAATAACCATCGTAAGCAAATATGAACCAAACAGCTTAAAAGGCTGTCGAACTACATGCCATGCCGGACAGCATCAAAAGGATGAGGAAAGGCACACTGCTGGAAAAGTGCGCTAATGACCAGGGCAGGTAACTGGGTAGTTAACGGCCACAGGGTGCAAAATACCACTGGTGCACTTCACTGGCAATTTAATAATTAATCACAATATAGGAAGACGGCTGCAAGATGTTGCTGTCAAAGCGGTAGGTGGATCAAAACAAAATGTCCAGACACTCTGTGACCAAAATGGTACTGAAACAGAGGATGACAGACTAAAGGCCGAAATACTAAATGTCTTTTTCCAAAGTTGTTTCACAGAGGAAGATTGCACTGTAGTTCCTTCTCTAGATTGTCGCACTGATGACAAAATGGTAGATATCGAAATAGACGACAGAGGGATAGAGAAACAATTAAAATCGCTCAAAAGAGGAAAGGCCTCTGGACCTGATGGGATACCAGTTCAATTTTACACAGAGTACGCGAAGGAACTTGCCCCCCTTCTTGCAGCGGTGTACCGTAGGTCTCTAGAAGAGCGTAGCGTTCCAAAGGATTGGAAAAGGGCACAGGTCATCCCCGTTTTCAAGAAGGGACGTCGAACAGATGTGCAGAACTATAGACCTATATCTCTAACGTCGATCAGTTGTAGAATTTTGGAACACGTATTGTGTTCGAGTATAATGACTTTTCTGGAGACTAGAAATCTACTCTGTAGGAATCAGCATGGGTTTCGAAAAAGACGGTCATGTGAAACCCAGCTCGCGCTATTCGTCCACGAGACTCAGAGGGCCATAGACACGGGTTCACAGGTAGATGCCGTGTTTCTTGACTTCCGCAAGGCGTTCGATACAGTTCCCCACAGTCGTTTATTGAACAAAGTAAGAGCATATGGACTATCAGACCAATTGTGTGATTGGATTGAGGAGTTCCTAGATAACAGGACGCAGCATGTTATTCTCAATGGAGAGAAGTCTTCCGAAGTAAGAGTAATTTCAGGTGTGCCGCAGGGGAGCGTCATAGGACCGTTGCTATTCACAATATACATAAATGACCTGGTGGATGACATCGGAAGTTCACTGAGGCTTTTTGCAGATGATGCTGTGGTGTATCGAGAGGTTGTAACAATGGAAAATTGTACTGAAATGCAGGAGGATCTGCAGCGAATTGACGCATGGTGCAGGGAATGGCAACTGAATCTCAATGTAGACAAGTGTAATGTGCTGCGAATACACAGAAAGATAGATCCTTTATCATTTAGCTACAAAATAGCAGGTCAGCAACTGGAAGCAGTTAATACCATAAATTATCTGGGAGTACGCATTAGGAGTGATTTAAAATGGAATGATCATATAATGTTGATTGTCGGTAAAGCAGATGCCAGACTGAGATTCATTGGAAGAATCCTAAGGAAATGCAATCCGAAAACAAAGGAAGTAGGTTACAGTACGCTTGTTCGCCCACTGCTTGAATACTGCTCAGCAGTGTGGGATCCGTACCAGATAGGGTTGATACAAGACATAGAGAAGATCCAACGGAGAGCAGCGCGCTTCGTTACAGGATCATTTAGTAATCGCGAAAGCGTTACGGAGATGATAGATAAACTCCAGTGGAAGACTCTGCAGGAGAGACGCTCAGTAGCTCGGTACGGGCTTTTGTCAAAGTTTCGAGAACATACCTTCACCGAAGAGTCAAGCAGTATATTGCTCCCTCCTACGTATATCTCGCGAAGAGACCATGAGGATAAAATCAGAGAGATTAGAGCCCACACAGAGGCATACCGACAATCCTTCTTTCCACGAACAATACGAGACTGGAATAGAAGGGAGAACCGATAGAGGTACTGAAGGTACCCTCCGCCACGCACCGTCAGGTGGCTTGCGGAGTATGGGTGTAGATGTAGATGTAGATCATACGTTGCTGCTAGCCCGAACAGCCCAGGGAGCAACAACCTGCAAATGAACGAAGAGATGTCACAATGGTTGAAGTTTCAGGTTAACTGAGCACTCAACTTCACTGTCCACGTTCGGTGGGCGACGAACTTTGTCGCTCCCGCAGCTAGCGCCTCACCATCCAACAGCGTGTGCATGCCACCAGCAGTCCCGGACTGGCCTCACGCCGCGGAGACTTCCCCACTGCTCCATCCCAACTGACTCACTGCCTGCAGCATGCAGACAGCATTAAAACAGCTGCTCAGTCAAAACTACACAAGCTACACATGGTTCCACGAAACACTTTGCGACCGAACCGCCGAATCTTTCCATCAGGAAATGGGGTATGTTCTCAACTGACTCGGTTGTTTTAACCCCCTCCACTGACGGAATGACCCGCTTCCTAATTCCGTATGTATAAAACCAATAGGGACTTGTAGCTGTCACGCCTTTGCGCTTACTGCTACGTATTTTAACTGTAAATAGCTCAGTCCTAACGGTAAGAGGTAGTAGTGAATTCACGTTGTTAATATTTGAATACAGCACAGCTGCCACAAGCTCAGCTCACTTTTACTCCACTCCTACCCTCGCCATTGCACCACATTAACTAGATGCTACGTGGACCTTGCTAAATTCACTTGCGTATACATTTTTGACCGTTACTCGCCAGTATTTACCTAATGATTAGTACACTCCTAACCGGACTATTTCCCTAAGAGCTGTGATGATTGAACGGGTTCGATCCACGGCCTACAGTGCCCCACAGTTCACACGGTAACACTGCCTACCTGACCCACTTAACTTGGTAGTGAGCTTATGTATCCAATCACCACTGCTAGCAGCAGTGGATAATCCTATCAGCACGACGAGAGCAGCAGACTTACCGTCGAATCCTCCTGAAAATACTTATAACTACGGTCGCCAGCTCTGAAGGAGCAAAAGAATAAATCAATTTTTGGCTCGTTTCAAAGTGAAATGGCTTGAGTTGAATTTAAACTTAATTCCGAATATTACTATTTCTGATCATTCTAGATGATTCTACAAAGAAAATACTCTCTCAATTTCTGTGAGTTGGCTTGGTAATTACTACCAAGACAATTTGTGCAACTTAGGTTAACAAAATTCTATCCTTCAACTTATTTAATGATTTTGGATATTACTCTTTGGACAACTGATACAGAATCAGTTAAGTGACTTTACTTGAAAGGTTACTCAGAAAAATTTAAGTAACTATAAATAGGCGACTCATTCTGGTGTGACCATTGCTCTTTTCAACATTCTTATACGCTAAAGTATTCTACAACCAAAATAATTGTAAATGAAAGAGGCGATGGTGGCTTCAGTCTGATTTCACTATACTATGTTTGAGGTTACTACACTTTACAATGAACAACATGCGTCGTAATTTTACTCATTACTATATTCTGTCCTCTGCACTTGCATAAAAGAAAACTGGTATTCTCCTTTTACATGTATACAAAGTTCGACTTAACAATTGCAAGCAGTCTTGCCTTGGGTAGACGTGTCGGTGCTGGTGGTGAGATGCATGTGGCTAACGCAGCTCTTCACGCCTCAGGCCCTTAATGGCGGCTGGAACTACGAGCTGTAGCACTCGTATAAGCTACTGCTCGTCCGCCATAAAATCTGGGCGCAGGAACTCTTACAATCAGCCCCAGTGGCATAGAGGCGGCTTCAACAACCATTCGTCGCGTTTTACTCCACAAACAGCGACGATATTCGCCTCTTCGCTGTTGCACAATCATTTTTGCGTGAGCACAGTTACGCACGTCCGATCACGTCAACACTCCCCAGGCCATTCCATTGTTCAGTCCCTGTGTCTCCAGCTACCTCTATCTACGCTCGTACCACCAAGAGTGGGGGCGTTCCCCTACCACCTTTTCACCGAAATCATTTAGTATTTAAGAATATTTATATTTATTACCCTGGAGTTCATACCAGTCATAATGATTTACTACTAGCGCTTTACAACATTAAATTATACAGTAATAACTTATAATTACCAAGAAAAAGAATACATTTGACTCCGAGAGCTTAGTGCATTGTCTGACAGGTAGCGCTAATTCCCAGTTTCGCCAATAGATGGCATCAGGGTGCACTCCCTGGCAGTCTCACACAAGCGCGCCCATTTCCGACGCGCGGGCTCCAAATTACTGTCAGCCCACCATCATTTCAGTTCCGTTACAACTTCCACAAATAATTCAAACAATACTAAAACCAGTGACTGTGGAACAACAAGGACGAATCACAAGTCGACACACACGGAGAACCCAAAAGCGGTGGGTGACCAAATACAAGTTGTTTGATGAGACGACTGACTGACTGACCAACAAAGGTCGTCCCCACTCAAATCATGTGTGTCGGCAACAATCAGGCGAGTCATGGCTGTCCGCACCTCACTGCTACTTTGTCCCCACTGAACTCCCGACACACGACGACCCGGAAATGCTAGCGGTCGCTCCAAAGATAGTACGACAGTGCTCTTATCGATAAGCGCTGCTGCTGCCACTCATGGGCAGGCAAGCCAGCAACTTAGTGACGCCAGTAAATCGAATAAGAAACGATATGGCAGTACCGCAAAGACAAGATGTCAAGCAATAAACGGCATGAACATGAGCTGTGCATGGCTCAATGATCTTGCATATAATAGTATTACGGATATAAAGAGTGGTGCATATTCTAAAATGCTAAAGTAGCGTGTCTGCCTGTATTCAAACGTCCTTCGGAGTTTGTCTCCAACCGTAGACGACAACAATCTTTCTAGCATATTTAAGTTTTCACCGTGTTTGCCTTTCCCCTAGCGTAGCCTCCCGGTGAGGAGGAAAGGAAGATTATGATTAGTGATTCGTAGATTTTCGTTTTCTTTAGGAAATTACTACAGGCATTCTTCCCACCTTCTCCATCTCTTACTGAGGAGAGATAAAAATGTTGTAGCGTAATTCAATTTCCACAAATCCTGTCGCGTTACGAAATTACGAAGAGGAAAATCGACGATTTGACAATACTATACTCAGTGAGGGGGTGATGTATGTCGCACTACCTATAGTAATATAGCAAAAAAAAAAACTATACAATGTGTTGGGTAATGGGGAATCAAAATGGTAGAAATGAAAGATCCTCTAGTCATTCATCCCAAGCAAATATTCTGAGAACAAAGAATCTCTTTTGAGAATGCAAACATGGCCAACTGGGCTGTGTTCTTTTTTTCCGTGCAGCTGGCCAATTTTAATGGTCTATCATTTTCAAGCATGTACCATCTGGAAGCTGTGAATACTTCTCCACTGACAAAACAATACTCCACGCCTCTATTTATTCTGGCAGACCCTCCTATTGTGACAACTAGTTCCCAATCCCGCATTACATAATGGTGTTCCGATGCCCGCGGCTCACATTGACCAACTGCAGGAAATAGTTTTCATTCTCAAAACAGACTGTGGACTCCCGCAAAAATAAAATTTTAAAATTTCTTTCGAAATGAATTTTGATTTAAAATTTACGTGTCCCGTCTCAAGAGCAAACGAACAGCAGCATTTATAGATCAGGATCGTGATCGTAAATAAATTCTTGCACAACATTTGGAAATTCAGAAGATACAATCACGAACAGTGCAGATTTTGTACGCTATCTGATTACAGGTATCCGGACATTCCTACATAAAGCGGAATTGGGGATTGATTGTCCCGAGAAGCGGGTCCGCCAGAATGCGTTGTCAGTAGAGAAATCGTCACGGCAGTATGGGTCGCTCGCTGTCCTAAACATAGGATGTCACCTAAGGAAGAAATTCATCATGGTCGTATTAACCTTCTAAAGCCGCACAAGCTGACTGTTGGTGAACAGGTAGAGCAGGCGTGGCATAACGTATCCCAGGACAGTATTCACCATCTGTAGGATCGACTGGATGCCAGAATCAGCGCCCGTGGTGCATACACCACGTACTAATGTAGGTGTTCCAGCGAGTGTCGGTACTGCGTACCTCAGAACCCCTTATGCTGCTGTTATGATGTAATCATTCCATATAATCCATACGCACTGTTGCAACAATAAATACTGAGTGAATTGGAAATCTTCAGAAGGCTGCATCATTTTTTTCCGGCAGTGCGTATATACAGGGTGGTCCATTGATCGTGACCAAGCCAAATATCTCACGAAATAAGCGTCAAACGAAAAAACTACAAAGAACGAAACTTGTCTAGCTTGAAGGGGGATACCAGATGGCGCTATGGTTGGCCCGCTAGATGGCGCTGCCATAGGTCAAACGCATATCAACTGCGTTTTTTTCTTTAAATAGGAACCCCCATTTTTTATAACATATTCGTGTAGTACGTAAAGAAATATGAATGTTTTAGTTGGACCAATTTTTTCGCTTTGTGATAGATGGCGCTGTAATAATCACAAACATATGGCTCACAATTTTAGACGAACAGTTGGTAAAAGGTAGGTTTTTTTAAGTTAAAATACAGAACTTAGGTAAGTTTGAACATTTTATTTCGGTTGCTCCAATGTGATACATGTACCTTTGTGAACTTGTCATTTCTGAGAACGCATGCTGTTACAGCGTGATTACCTGTAAATACCACATTAATAGAATAAATGCTCAAAATGATGTCCGTCAACCTGGCAATACGTGTAACGACATTCCTCCAACAGCGAGTAGTTCGCCTTCCGTAATGTTCGCATATGCATTGACAATGCGCTGACGCATGTTGTCAGGCGTTGTCGGTGGATCAATACAGCAAATAGCCTTCAACTTTCCCCACAGAAAGAAATCCGGGGACGTCAGATCCGGTGAACGTGCGGGCCATGGTATGGTGCTTCGACGATCAATGCAACTGTCATGAAATATGCTTCAACCGCACGCGAGCTATGTGCCGGACATCCATCATGTTGGAAGTACATCGCCATTCTGTCATGCAGTGAAACATCTTGTAGTACCATCGGTAGAACATTACGTAGGACATCAACATACATTGCAACATTTA
The DNA here is from genome assembly GCF_023864275.1 of Schistocerca cancellata. NCBI lineage: Eukaryota > Metazoa > Arthropoda > Insecta > Orthoptera > Acrididae > Schistocerca > Schistocerca cancellata. Next base: position 136,674,849 of record NC_064628.1, read on the forward strand.
GATTGCCATCGATAAAATGGGGGCAATTATCCTTCCTCCCATAATGCCGCACCATACATTATTCCGCCGAGATCGCTGATGTTCCACTTGTCGCAGCCATCGTGGATTTTCCGTTGCCCAATAGTACATATTATGCCGGTTTACGTTACCGCTGTTGGTGAATGACGCTTCGTCGCTAAATAGAACGCGTGCAAAAAATGTGTCATCGTCCCGTAATTTCTCTTGTGCCCAGTGGCAGAACTGTACACAACGTTCAAACTCGTCGCCATGCAATTCCTGGTGCATAGAAATATGGTTCGGGTGCAGTCGATGTGTATGTAGCATTCTCAACACCGACGTTTTTGATATTCCCAATTCTCACCCAATTTGTCTGCTACTGATGTGCGGATTAGCCGCGACAGCAGCTAAATCACCTACTTGGGCATCATCATTTATTGCAAGTCGTGGTTGACGTTTCACATGTGGCTCAATACTTCCTGTTTCCTTAAAAAACGTAACTATCCGGCGAACGGTCCGGGCACTTGGATGATGTCGTCCAGGATACCGAGCAGCATACATAGTACACGCCCGTTGGGCATTTTGATCACAGCAGCCATACATCAACACGATATCGACCTTTTACGCAATTGGTAAACGGTCCATTTTAACACGGGTAATGTATCATGCAGCTCTACTGTGTGATTAAATGATGATGGCATCCTCTTGGGTAAAATATTCCGGAGGTAAAATAGTCCCCCATTCGGATCTCCGGGCGGGGACTACTCAGGAGGACGTCGTTATCAGGAGAAAGAAAACTGGCGTTCTACGGATCGGAGCGTGGAATGTCAGATCCCTTAATCGGGCAGGTAGGTTAGAAAATTTAAAAAGGGAAATGGATAGGTTAAAGTTAGATATAGTGGGAATTAGTGAAGTTCGGTGGCAGGAGGAACAAGACTTTTGGTCAGGTGATTACAGGGTTATAAATACAAAATCAAATAAGGGTAATGCAGGAGTAGGTTTAATAATGAATAAAAAAATAGGAGTGCGGGTTAGCTACTACAAACAGCATAGTGAACGCATTATTGTGGCCAAGATAGACACAAAGCCCATGCCTACTACAGTAGTACAAGTTTATATGCCAACTACCTCTGCAGATGATGAAGAAATAGATGAAATGTATGACGAGATAAAAGAAATTATTCAGGTAGTGAAGGGAGACGAAAATTTAATAGTCATGGGTGACTGGAATTCGTCAGTAGGAAAAGGGAGAGAAGGAAACATAGTAGGTGAATATGGATTGGGGGGAAGGAATGAAAGAGGAAGCCGCCTTGTAGAATTTTGCACAGAGCATAACTTAATCATAGCCAACACTTGGTTCAAGATTCATAAAAGAAGGTTGTATACCTGGAAGAATCCTGGAGATACTAAAAGGTATCAGACAGATTATATAATGGTAAGACAGCGGGACTGCTACGGTCGCAGGTTCGAATCCTGCCTCGGGCATGGGTGTGTGTGATGTCCTTAGGTTAGTTAGGTTTAAGTAGTTCTAGGTTCTAGGGGACTTATGACCTAAGATGTTGAGTCCCATAGTGCTCAGAGCCATTTGAACCATTTTTTTGGTAAGACAGAGATTTAGGAACCAGGTTTTAAATTGTAAGACATTTCCAGGGGCAGATGTGGATTCTGACCACAATCTATTGGTTATGAACTGCAGATTGAAACTGAAGAAACTGCAAAAAGGTGGGAATTTAAGGAGATGGGACCTGGATAAACTGAAAGAACCAGAGGTTGTAGAGAGTTTCAGGGAGAGCATAAGGGAACAATTGACAGGAATGTGGGAAAGAAATACAGTAGAAGAAGAATGGGTAGCTCTGAGGGATGAAGTAGTGAAGGCAGCAGAGGATCAAGTAGGTAAAAAGACGAGGGCTAATAGAAATCCTTGGATAACAGAAGAATTATTGAATTTAATTGATGAAAGGAGAAAATATAAAAACGCAGTAAATGAAGCAGGCAAAAAGGAATACAAACGTCTCAAAAATGAAATCGACAGGAAGTGCAAAATGGCTAAGCAGGGATGGCTAGAGGACAAATGCAAGGATGTAGAGGCTTGTCTCATTAGGGGTAAGATAGATACTGCCTACAGGAAAATTAAAGAGACCTTTGGAGAGAAGAGAACCACTTGTATGAATATCAAGAGCTCAGATGGCAATCCAGTTCTAAGCAAAGAAGGGAAGGCAGAAAGGTGGAAGGAGTATATAGAGGGTTTATACAAGGGCGATGTACTTGAGGACAATATTATGGAAATGGAAGAGGATGTAGATGAAGACGAAATGGGAGATAAGATATTGCGTGAAGAGTTTGACAGAGCACTGAAAGACAAGGCCCCGGGGGTAGACAACATTCCATTTGAACTACTGATGGCCTCGGGAGAGCCAGTCATGACAAAACTCTACCATCTGGTGAGCACGATGTATGAGACAGGCGAAATACCCTCAGACTTCAAGAAGAATATAATAATTCCAATCCCAAAGAAAGCAGGTGTTGACAGATGTGAAAATTACCGAACTATCAGTTTAATAAGTCACAGCTGCAAAATACTAACGCGAATTCTTTATAGACGAATGGAAAAACTGGTAGAAGCCGACCTCGGGGAAGATCAGTTTGGATTCCGTAGAAATGTTGGAACACGTGAGGCAATACTGACCTTACGACTTATCTTAGAAGAAAGATTAAGAAAAGGCAAACCTACGTTTCTTGCATTTGTAGAGTTAGAGAAAGCTTTTGACAACGTTAACTGGAATACTCTCTTTCAAATTCTGAAGGTGGCAGGGGTAAAATACAGGGAGCGAAAGCCTATTTACAGTTTGTACAGAAACCAGATGGCAGTTATAAGAGTCGAGGGGCATAAAAGGGAAGCAGTGGTTGGGAAAGGAGTAAGACAGGGTTGTAGCCTCTCCCCGATGTTATTCAATCTGTATATTGAGCAAGCAGTAAAGGAAGCAAAAGAAAAATTCGGAGTAGGTATTAAAATCCATGGAGAAGAAGTAAAAACGTTGAGGTTCGCCGATGACATTGTAATTCTGTCAGAGACAGCAAAGGACTTGGGAGAGCAGTTGAATGGAATGGACAGTGTCTTGAAAGGAGGATGTAAGATGAACATCAACAAAAGCAAAACGAGGATAATGGAATGTAGTCGAATTAAGTCGGGTGATGCTGAGGGTATTAGATTAGGAAATGAGACACTTAAAGTAGTAAAGGAGTTTTGCTATTTAGGGAGTAAAATAACCGATGATGGTAGAAGTAGAGAGGATATAAAATGTAGACTGGCAATGGCAAGGAAAGCGTTTCTCAAGAAGAGGAATTTGTTAACATCGAGTATAGATTTAAGTGTCAGGAAGTCGTTTCTGAAAGTATTTGTATGGAGTGTAGCCATGTATGGAAGTGAAACATGGACGATAACTAGTTTGGATGAGAAGAGAATAGAAGCTTTCGAAATGTGGTGCTACAGAAGAATGCTGAAGATTAGATGGGTAGATCACGTAACTAATGAGGAGATATTGAATAGGATTGGGGAGAAGTTTGTGGCACAACTTGACTAGAAGAAGGGATCGGTTGGTAGGACATGTTTTGAGGCATCAAGGGATCACAAATCTAGCATTGGAGGGGAGTGTGGAGGGTAAAAATCGTAGAGGGAGACCAAGAGATGAATACACTAAGCAGATTCAGAAGGATGTAGGTTGCAGTAGATACTGGGAGATGAAGAAGCTTGCACAGGATAGAGTAGCATGGAGAGCTGCATCAAACCAGTCTCAGGACTGAAGACCACAACAACAACAACAACAATGTATCACGAAGAAAATACCATCCGCACTGGCGGAATGTGACGTGATACCACGTACTTATACGTTTGTGACTATTACAGCGCCATCTACCACAAAGCGAAGAAAGTGGTCCAACTAAAACATTCATATTTCCTTACGTACTACACGAATATGTAATAAAAATGGGGGTTCCTATTTAAAAGAACGCAGTTGATGTCCGTTTGACCTACGGCAGAGCCGTCTAGCGGGCCAACCATAGCGCCATCTGGTTTCCCCCTTCAAGCTAGACGAGTTTCGTTCTTTGTCGTTTTTTCGTTTGTTGCTTATTTCGTGAGGTATTTAGCCCGGTCACTATCAATGGACCACCTTGTATATAATCTGCTCTGGGTTCGCATTGGTAGCTATACTAGGTGTCTGTCAGACAAATTATCTGGCTTAGGGATAATATATAATGTAAAGCTTCCTCACCAGTCGGTCTTTTAGTGGAAACTGTATCGAAATTCCTATAGTAGTTGTTCAGATTATCCTAAACATACAGCACTCTGTATGTTTAGGATAATCTGAACAACTTTTACTTTGCGATATGTGCCGATGTGTGATTCTGGTGAAACTGAGGTGGTTGTTTACATAAGGGGTTTTCCCCAAATAACACATCGTCTGTAACTAAGCACTTGGTAACTTCCGTCATAATCACGAGATGTCTCTAAAATTTTGCCAATTAAATATGTAACTGGTAATAATACATGTATTATGCACTTATCTTTGCTATAATTGTAAATTATATGCACAAATATTCCTCGTGAATCACTTCGTCTATCAGTGAAAACCGTAGCAAAACCCCTGTAGTAATTTCTCAGTTCAATCTACAAGTACATACAAGAAAACGTTGCGGGAGTCTCGAGTTCTACATTTTGGGAGTACGAATCGCAACTCTTGAAAGAATGAACACACTTTTCCACATCATTCCTTTACCAATTTTTCAGAAAGTTTCAGAAGAAAACACTGATATTTCTGTAAGATAGCTTCCACTAAATAAGAATGTAAGGCTTTTGTGTGAGCCTGTTGGAGACGCAGTGAGCTAGTGGGCGGAAAACTTCACTTCTTATCATTTCTGTCGATTTACGACAGAAAAGGAAATACTTTGCCTTCTTCGCAGGTGACGACTAAGGATGTAGCTATAACGTCCTTTCAGAAAAGCAACGAAAGAGTCCCTTCTGTGAGCTTCAGTCCTATTGTGAAGAATATATCCGAGAACACAGAAGCACTTTGCGCAGCGGACCTTTATCTGGCCTTCCTCGACAATGTACAGCAACACAATACGCCAGCGGATTCTGGGGAAACGATAGTACTGGAGTTATTAGCTTGATGGTAGGCCTCGGCTGTTTATGTCTAGAGATGTGTTCCATAAATCGCTGAAATACTGTTTTACAGCGTTGCCTTTCTTTAGCTGCCACTATTGGATCTTTGTATCATTGCTTCTAGTGCCAAAAAGTTCACGAAAGATGGCTTTCTTTTAGTATTTGGTGTTTAGTCTGTGAGAACGTAAGCACTATCACTCTATCGTGAAATTTTTCCGGTACCATTTTGTATGGCGGTTTTTCTTAGAATCCAAGGTTTGCAATTATTGCATTACACGCTCCTAAACAACTAATTTCTTCAAGCATTTGAACCTCGCTATAATCTGTTGATATGTGTATGTGTAGTGTCTGTAGTGTTATGAAACAATGTGTGTGTAGTGTGTGCAGTGATTGCGAGTGAGAAACTAACGAATTTTCTAGCACTAGCCTTTCACCATTATTAAATAACTTTTTTTGTGAAGTAGTATTGTACAAAGGAGTGTACAACACTGTTTTAAACAGAGTGGCCTTGTGAAATTTAAAATTTTCACGGAGAATTAAATGTTCTAAAAAATTTCGGCATTGCAGCCGGTCGTCGTTACCTTTACTCCACGATATTTTGATTGAAAATAGTCGAGGTTTCCGACGACCAGCTGGAATCCCGAAATCTTTTCGAACAGAGTGGCCTTGTATGGCAGCACTAACAGTCAGTGGCATATAATGCATGTCGGGAAGGGGGGGGGGGGGGGGTGGGCGGAGAGGCGGTGGCCGGCATGGAAACAATGCGGTCGTTGTTCACTTGCTGCCCTGTTTAAAATACACCCTGCATGGAAAAATGGCGCTATCCAAAGCCATTGGCCGTGGATGACAGGGGTGAACGATGGCTGCAGAGATGTCTACGGGCGATAGACGTGAAACTATTGAGCCACGGCGCTGGAGTAAGTATGCCTTCACCTTCCTGTCGGTACCTCCCAGAACTTCACTGACTCTCCTCCTGCCCCCCCTCGCAGCGGTTCTCACTACAGAATATGACTGTACAGGTTTCTGACAGGTTGTCACATTAATGTGACTGGAAGCGTTTAATAAAATTAATCCAAGTATCAGAACCCAAATTAAAATTTGTCGTGGAACCTATGAATAGGAGGAGGCGGGGAACGGGATCAGAAATTGTGCAGGATATAGAGGATGCCCCGATAAACATTCTCAAAAGATAAATTAAGGAGTACGTAGTTGAAGATGTCCATGAAAATCACTCTTCTGAAGTAAGCACAAAGCGTTGTTTAAGCTGAAATTAGCATCTGCCTAACATTTTAGGCTACTTCTTAGGCTGTGTCATATTTGTTGCCTACATTTTATGGTCCTCCATAAAAGCAGCGTCAGTCATTATGTTTGGCGTCATTCGTGCTTATATTTACAATACTAACTACATTGAAGTCATTCACATCTGCTTAAACAATATTTGTTACATATTGTATTTACGTCTGGACGGACTTTACAAAACGGTAATCTGACTTAACTGTGAAGTCGAAAGAAATTTTGAAGTTCGTATCGCCGGTCGCGGTGGTCTAGCGGTTCTAGGCGCTCAGTCCGGAACCGCGCGACTGCTGCGGTCGCAGGTTCGAATCTTGGCTCGGGCATGGATGTGTGTGATGTCCTTAGGTTAGTTAGGTTTAAGTAGTTCTAAGTTCTAGGGGACTGATGACCACAGATGTTAAGTCCCATAGCGCTCAGACCCATTTGAACCATTTTTTGAAGTTCGTATCTTCCTTCAAAATGGTTCAAATGGCTCTGAGCACTATGGGACTTAACATCTATGGTCAGCAGTCCCCTATAACTTACGTATCTTCCTTATCCTGAGTTCCTTATCTCAAAAAGTATCTTGCTCTTTGCAGGCTCTCACTAAACCAACTAGAGTTCCTTTAGAGATCTAAATAGAATTTTAATAACTGTGCCTCGGATGTGACTAGTGTATGAGCGGTAATATCAAAGAATGCTTGAAATGCACAGAAAAAATTGCGAAGGGATCAAGCTTAAAGCATAGTTGAGTAAATAAGTCGATGAAGACAGGGAAGTGAGGCATCTGCTATAGCTTAGAGTGATAGTGAACTTCATACTGCAAGGTGCGGTAGAGGGCTGGAACAGGGTACGGGACAGGCGTAATACGAGGGGAGCGGGGGGGGGGGGGGGGAGGTGAGAAGGAAATGGTATTGTCAAAGAATGGAGTACCGATAACAATATTGGTTGTAGTTTAAGAGGCGATTGCCTTTAGAGGGCATTGCTGCAACGTATATGCACGTAGCACAACCTCGATGCGGGTATATAAGTACCGTCATGTAGGCAAGGAATTATTAAGGCGTTTATGTCTTTCAGAAGTGCACGTGGTAAATGCGGATTCGTGAAGTATGGCGACGTTATTGCCAAATGGGTCCAACGTGTTTTTGATGGATGCTGAAGGAGAAACACCAGTAGACATCCATCGGAGAATGAAGAATGTGTATGGGACAGCATGTCTGTCGCAAACCACCGTTATGGAATGATGCTTTCTGAGCTGGTTCCGATTCGACACATGACGCCGGTCGAATCTTGGGGGTCAGCTTCGTTCAAACCGTCAGCTGATGTGGGAGGGACTCGAGCATATGTCTCATAATCCTGATGCCTCATCACACTATTATCACGCCTTCGGTCCTGTAAAAAGACCTTGAATGGTCGAAGATTCCTATTGGACGAGGATGTGCAGCAGGCAGTTATGGACTTCTTCACGAAACAGGACATGATGTTTTATCAAACGGGTATCTTCTGCCTGGTGCATTGGTGGGATGATTGCCTCAAGGCTCAACGCTCACGGCTATTTTGCCTTATTGGCATACCGATTCTGTACTGTACGGTTCCAAAAATGTTCAAATGAGCGTGAAATCTTATGGGACTTAACTGCTAAGGCCATCAATCCCTAAACTTACACACTACTTAACCTAAATTATCCTAAGGACAAACACACACACCCATGCCCGAGGGAGGACTCGAACCTCCGCCGGGACCAGCCGCACAGTCCATGACTGCAGCGCCTAAGACCGCTCGGCTAATCCCGAGGGGCTACTGTACGGTCTTCGAACGGAAACTTTTTGATCGCTCTTTATAACTATGTTAAGATTGGAAGGTCAGCACGAGACAGCAAATGACGAATGCCAGTAACAAAACAGTCGAAAGACTAACGAGTATATAAAATGATTGAAGAGCCGCATTAAGCACGCCGGATGAGTAACAAACGAAAAGTAAGTCATTAAAATTTTATGCACTATACTTTGTAACGTACCCTTGAAGTACTACTGGAGCGAAAACATTTTTAGTACACTAGAGGTCTCAATTCTAGTCGGTAACTCCTGCGCAAACGAGGCAGAATTACGCCCCAGATCACCCACTTCTGATTCGCAGCCTTCAGCAGTGTAAGAGTACCAAATTAAATTAAAGGACTGTTCGCAAGCTGAAAAGGCCTCACTAGTTAAATCAAGCATTCTGTTCTACCGCGAAGTCCGAAGACGTCTCGGCCAGGCGGAACGCATGCAAATGAGCTGCGTGCAATTTATTTCGGGCTTTCGTTCGGTCGCTCACTTAATTCTCACCCAATTAGAAGGAGGGTTCCTTGCCGCTGATTTACGAGCTCCGCGGAACCTGCTGGAAAACAAATCCCCCGCCCCGCGCTACCCCTGGATTTACATGCGCTCCTCGTCTCTCGTGCTACCAATCCGGCAGTGTGTTGGTAGCGGCGCCTCCGCGGGTGCAGATAAGCTGTCCCGGTATGCAGGCAACTCGGGTGAGGGGAGGGGGAGGGGAGAAGGGAGGGGTTGCCGTCGTTATTATTAAATGTAAGCGCCGGAGCAGGGTTCGTGAGGCGTTCGGGTGAGAAGATCGATACGGCTGGCTGTAAGATATTCGACGAGTCCCTCCCTATAAGGCACCACTCCGGCAGCCAGGCGGACGCTGAGCAAACTCTGCATACAGAACAGCGTTTGTCTTTCGCTGAGAACTGAAGCTTCAACTTTCTGGGGCTTCCTTATCACAATATTCGAGTTGCCCCTACAGCGTTTCTTACGTAGCTCCCGAGAGGAGATGTTGAGTATGTTTCCTTATGAACGTCAGAGGAGTTTTTAGGAGATGATAAAAAAAAATGTTGTACTGAGGAAGTGTAAGCAAACTTGTAGTTTCCTTACAGACTGACAGAAATGGAATCAGTTACTCTATAAACACATTGGCCATATACTAAAAACATTTTCTTTAGCTTTCTCCTAACCAACCTCATGTTTTATTGATAAACAGCTTTAGGAAAGATAAGCTCAATGGAGAGTTAGTTCTGATATTGCTTTTGATAATGGAAGCAAGTTTCAAAAAGGATCAAATCATTTTGATAGGATTTGCCAAACTAGAAAAAGCGTTCGACAATATAAAATGCCACAATATTTTTGAATTCTCTGGAAAATAGGTATAAGGTACAATGGAATATATACTGTGTACAAGAGTCGGGAAAGATGCTGTTTAACCTTTACACGGAATATGCAAAGACGAAAACATAATGAGGTGACGAAAGATAAACTCAATGGAGAGTTAGTTCGGATATTGCTTTTGATAATGGAAACAAGTTTCAAAAAGGATCAAATCATTTCGATAGGATTTGCCAAACGAGAAAAAGCATTCGACAATATAAAATGCCACAATATTTTTGAATTCTCTGGAAAATAGGTATAAGGTACAATGGAATATATACTGTGTACAAGAGTCGGGAAAGATGCTGTTTAACCTTTACACGGAATATGCAAAGACGAAAACATAATGAGGTGACGAAAGATAAACTCAATGGAGAGTTAGTTCTGATATTGCTTTTGATAATGGAAACAAGTTTCAAAAAGGATCAAATCATTTCGATAGGATTTGCCAAACTAGAAAAAGCATTCGACAATATAAAATGCCACAATATTTTTGAATTCTCTGGAAAATAGGTATAAGGTACAATGGAATATATACTGTGTACAAGAGTCGGGAAAGATGCTGTTTAACCTTTACACGGAATATGCAAAGACGAAAACATAATGAGGTGACGAAAGATAAACTCAATGGAGAGTTAGTTCTGATATTGCTTTTGATAATGGAAACAAGTTTCAAAAAGGATCAAATCATTTCGATAGGATTTGCCAAACTAGAAAAAGCATTCGACAATATAAAATGCCACAATATTTTTGAATTCTCTGGAAAATAGGTATAAGGTACAATGGAATATATACTGTGTACAAGAGTCGGGAAAGATGCTGTTTAACCTTTACACGGAATATGCAAAGACGAAAACATAATGAGGTGACGAAAGATAAACTCAATGGAGAGTTAGTTCTGATATTGCTATTGATAATGGAAACAAGTTTCAAAAAGGATCAAATCATTTTGATAGGATTTGCCAAACTAGAAAAAGTATTCGACAATATAAAATGCCACAATATTTTTGAATTCTCTGGAAAATAGGTATAAGGTACAATGGAATATATACTGTGTACAAGAGTCGGGAAAGATGCTGTTTAACCTTTACACGGAATATGCAAAGACGAAAACATAATGAGGTGACGAAAGATAAACTCAATGGAGAGTTAGTTCTGATATTGCTTTTGATAATGGAAACAAGTTTCAAAAAGGATCAAATCATTTCGATAGGATTTGCCAAACTAGAAAAAGCATTCGACAATATAAAATGCCACAATATTTTTGAATTCTCTGGAAAATAGGTATAAGGTACAACGGAATATATACTGTGTACAAGAGTCGGGAAAGATGCTGTTTAACCTTTACACGGAATATGCAAAGACGAAAACATAATGAGGTGACGAAAGATAAACTCAATGGAGAGTTAGTTCTGATATTGCTTTTGATAATGGAAACAAGTTTCAAAAAGGATCAAATCATTTTGATAGGATTTGCCAAACTAGAAAAAGCATTCGACAATATAAAATGCCACAATATTTTTGAATTCTCTGGAAAATAGGTATAAGGTACAATGGAATATATACTGTGTACAAGAGTCGGGAAAGATGCTGTTTAACCTTTACACGGAATATGCAAAGACGAAAACATAATGAGGTGACGAAAGATAAACTCAATGGAGAGTTAGTTCTGATATTGCTTTTGATAATGGAAACAAGTTTCAAAAAGGATCAAATCATTTCGATAGGATTTGCCAAACTAGAAAAAGCATTCGACAATATAAAATGCCACAAAATTTTTGAATTCTCTGGAAAATAGGTATAAGGTACAATGGAATATATTGTGTACAAGAGTCGGGAAAGATGCTGTTTAACCTTTACACGGAATATGCAAAGACGAAAACATAATGAGGTGACGAAAGATAAACTCAATGGAGAGTTAGTTCTGATATTGCTTTTGATAATGGAAACAAGTTTCAAAAAGGATCAAATCATTTTGATAGGATTTGCCAAACTAGAAAAAGCGTTCGACAATATAAAATGCCACAATATTTTCGAATTCTCTGGAAAATAGGTATAAGGTACAATGGAATATATACTGTGTACAAGAGTCGGGAAAGATGCTGTTTAACCTTTACACGGAATATGCAAAGACGAAAACATAATGAGGTGACGAAAGATAAACTCAATGGAGAGTTAGTTCTGATATTGCTTTTGATAATGGAAACAAGTTTCAAAAAGGATCAAATCATTTCGATAGGATTTGCCAAACTAGAAAAAGCATTCGACAATATAAAATGCCACAATATTTTTGAATTCTCTGGAAAATAGGTATAAGGTACAACGGAATATATACTGTGTACAAGAGTCGGGAAAGATGCTGTTTAACCTTTACACGGAATATGCAAAGACGAAAACATAATGAGGTGACGAAAGACGTGGGACCCCTCCTAATATCGTGTCGGACCTCCTTTTGCCCGGCGTCGTGCAGGAAGTCAACGTGGCACGGACTCAACACGTTGTTGGGCGTCCCTTGCGAAAATATCAAGCCACACCGCTTCTATGACCGTTTATGATTGCGGAAGCGTTGTCGGTGTGCCGGTGCAGCATTTTGTGCACAAACAGAAATCTCGATTATGTCCCATAAATGTTAGATTGGATTCGTGTCGGGCAATGTGGGTGGACAAATTATTCGCTCAAATTGCCAAGAATGTTAATCAAGCCAGTCGCGAACAGTTGTGGTCCGGTGACATAGCGCATTGTCATCTACAAAAACAACATCGCTCTTGCCGGCCGGAGTGGCCGAGCGGTTCTAGGCGCTGCAGTCTGGAGCCGCGCGACCGCCACGGTCGCAGGTTCGAAACCTGCCTCGGGCATGGATGTGTGTGATGTCCTTAGGTTAGTTAGGTTTAAGTAGTTCTAAGTTCTAGGGGACTGATGACCTCAGAAGTTAAGTCCCATAGTGCTTAGAGCCATTTGAACCATTTTGAACCCATGGTTCTCAGGGAATACGAAGTTCGTGAATGACTCGAAATAGTCTCCAGGTGCCCGATAATAATCATTTCCAGTCAGTGATCGGTTCAGTTGGATCGAAGGACCCAGTCCATTTCATGTAAACAGAGCCTAATTATGGAGTCACCACCTGCTTGCACAGTACCTTGTTGACAACTTTACTCAATGGCTTCGTGGAGTATGAGCCACTCTCGAGCCCTACCATCAGCTCGTAGCAACTGAAATCGGGACTATTTTTTCCACTCGTCTACGGTCCAACCGATACGCTACGGAGCCCAGGCGAGGCGCTCCCGGGGATGTCGTGCTTTTAGCAAAGGCATTCACCTCGGTCGTCTTCTTTCTGTAGTCCATTAATGTCAAATGTCACCGTAGGTCCTAACGGATACGTTCATCATACGTCGCACATTGATTTCTGCAGTTATTTCACGCAGTGTTTATTGTCTGTTAATGCAAATCTACTCAAATGCCGCTGTTCTCAATCGTTTAGTAAAGGCCGTTGTCTGTGGTGAGAAGTATTGCCTGAATTTTTGTATTGTCGGCACACTCTTGGCACTGTGGATCTCGGAATATTGAATTTGCTAACGATTTATGAAATGAAATGTCCCATACTTCTAGCTCTAAGTACCACTCCGCGTTCAAGGTCTATTAATTTCCGTCGTGCGGCTATAATCAGTCGGAAACCTTTTCACGTGAATCACCTGAGTACAAATGACAGCTCCGCCAATGCAGTGCCTTTTCATAACTTCTGTATTCGATACTACTGTCATCCATACACTCTACGTGTGTGCCGCTATCCCATGACTTTTGTCACATCAGCGCAAAAGAAACGTTCAGGAGTGGGACTAAAATCCCGGGGGAAGGTCTGTCAATGATAAAATTCACTGAACACGCACTGTTCTAAGTGAAGGACAGTAAGAACTTCTTCTTCAGGCTCTAAACACTATGGGACTTAACATCTGAGGTCATCAGTCCCCTAGACGTAGAACTACTTAAACCTAACCAACCTAAGGACAACACACACATCCATGCCCGAGGCAGGATTCGAACCTACGACCGTAGCAGCAGCGCGGTTCCAGACTGAAGCGCCTAGAACCGCTCGGCCACAGTGGCCGGCCAGTAAGTACTACATGACCTGTTGAATGGAATGGTCTAATGAAGACAAGAGGCAGGCTGTTAGGACATGTGCCCTCCCACATGTTACCAACGTTGTCTCGACTACACTGCAAAAGTTTTGCTGAGAAATACTTAAACATCCTCCTTAGAGTTCCGATTACTCTCCAGTCAATTTCCATATTTTTGGAGCGCTGGAAAAAGACATCCGAAACAGTCGATTTAGTTTGGACGAAGTCATGAATGCCTGAGTACAATCATGGCTCCGCAGGCAACCAAGAACATTTTTCTATGGACGCCTTGACAGTTTTGTCTCACAACAGTATAAATGTATTAGAAGGTACGGCGATTACTTTTTAAGTAATGAACAGTTTAATTACTTTTTTCGTGTCTCATTTTCATTTGAGTGGCGCATACGGGAAGAAGTGTACCAGGAGGGCTGGATAACCCCATGATCATCTCATTATATGTCATGAGACGTTGGTAGACGCGTCACAGATAGCCGAATTCTCCGCCACTGCAAAGTTACATTGTCCTGGTGGTAGATGCCAGGAAAAAGCAAAGGAAAAAGAAAACTGCATTTGGGGGTGTACATGGTCCCCAAAGATAGATGCATATTTGTGTTGATGCTTTGGTCCTTCTTGAATAATGAGATCATTCAGGAATTGCACAAAAACACTCCCCAGAGCACATCGCTCCCGCCTTTGGCCTGGACCCTTCTGACAACTGCTGCACGTCAAATGTCATCTATCCAGTGCAGCATAAAACGTGATTCATATGAAAGGGCCACCTGTCGCCATTTAGTGGATGTCCAGCTAAGGTGTTCGCGTGCAAATTGCACCTTTCGTAGCTTGGCTTTTCAATGTAAAATCTTAAATTATTGCAGCAGATATGATATCATCTTAAACTTAGAACTCACTCTCTAGGATAGAGAGAGGGGCTTAGGTTTAGTAAGACACCCTAAATCCCCCTTTTAATCTGGGAAACATGGGCCCTGAAAACTTGCTCGTGACTAGATTGGGCACTGTGAGTCTGACTGGATTTAACACATTGATGGTGTCACAGGGTTCTACAAAGTGAGGAGGAACTCACTTACCAGTTATGGTCATATCATCTTCTCCTGGCCACGAAAGTTAGAGATGAGTATATGCTCGCCAACCTTCGTCTGGCACGCACGACAGCCCTTATTATATGGTTGTGCTGCCTCCACCGTGCAAGCTCAGTGTTCTTCCTCACTCCCTTCCAGTTAGGGAATGGCCTCAGGAGTGACTTTGTCCGGCAAAAGATCATTCACAGACCACAAATTAGCGAGTGGAGAATGAGAGGGCAGTTCAACATCAACGACGCAAGTGTCGCCTTCAAAATTTCGTGATGGGCAGAATTAAAGACTATGTTCAGCCACGGAATATATGCGTCCCATCTGTAATACAAATCAGTATGGAAAATTGTCAGCGCCAGTTTCAATTTACTAAGGTAAGGTGGTGAGATAGTCAATGGCATTGTTATAACAGAAGCGCTTAAATTGCTTCTCGCTAACGACCGGGGAGGACCGAAGGTGGAAAAAGTTCTAGAAGATGCAGAAAAGTTAAGGCGGTAGTCACTCTACTGCTCGGGATCATTCACAAAAACCTGCTAAAGGCATCCACTGCCACGAAAACATAACGACATAACGATTCCCATTTTCTGTACGTGGGAGCGTCCCGACGTAATCATAGTGGGCCACGTCAGTTGTTGTTTAATTTTAATCGAGGTTTTCACGTCGAAATGCCCATCACTCAGGTAAGTTTGGAAATAAAGATAGCCAGAACTAATTCCTCAAGTAAACAGATCTTGAAGCACTTATCATCATGAGTGCAGGAACCAGCTATCTAAAGTTGAGGCCAACGTACAGCAACGATCACTGAACGATCATTTAGGAGAGACTGAGAGGCAGCATGCCACTCTGTCACTTTAGCAAAATTGTCAGTCAGATTAACGTTCATATTTTGGGTCATGATCTCGGTGTTCCACAGTACTACATTTAGCATGTGTGGTATATGACTTTTTGTTATGTGGGGAAATTGTGGGAAGAATGCTCTAATAGCTGCATAGCTGCATGTGTAACCTGTAGAGAGGCCGTAGTGTAGGCGATGGAGAACAGGAAGAGGGATGGGGGCCATAAACGCTGAGCGCAGTGACTTGACTGTGTGAGCGGTTCTGGGAAGCAACGCTCAGTGGTTTGTACATGCAGAGGGATTTCTGGCCGAAGCCCTTTCCTCCTTACCATTTATGGTCAGAAAGAATGCTGCTGGTTCACAAAACGTTTTAGCTAGGCCAGTCGGCATTCCATCATGAAGGTGGCCAGTTGCTGCAAAGTGGGTGGTGGGAGCCATTTGAGAGAGACTGCTGTAAACTGAGCTGTATGCAAACGGTGGGAAGGTCATAAAACTCTGTGCATTCTCCTGTTAGAAGCTGAGACAACGTGGAGAGACTGTAGCCCCCCTGATGCCAGGAAGTCGCCAGGATCTCTTAAAGAGCGGCAAAAACATATATTTCATGGGCTGGGCATGACTGTCTGGGAAGCTCAGCAGCTTTCTTTCAGACGCTGAAAATGGTTGGCCCTGAAAAATTATATTGTAAATGAAGGACTGTGGTCCTATCTAGGCAGACGTTTTCTGCTAAAAATGGCCATGCTTATTGTGAGAACGACGCCTCCCTAGTCTAAAATCTTCTTTTTTCAGACAAGAGAGGTTTGGAGTCACTGACTGCCCCTCTCCGGATATGCAAAGTGAAGGCTTGCTTCTACAGCGTGGGAAATTCGGTGCTGTGTCGATTGGTTATCAGGCCAACAGAACAGTCAAGAGGGTAGATTCAATGAGTGGAGGATAGTTTGATTCGTTTGTGCAATGTGGGAGCGGTTCCATTTTTGCTAATTCAGCTTCTGTACCAAGAGTTGGTGGAAAGTGGTTGTGATACTTTTCTTCGTCTTCTGGTCCTCCCCTGCCTAAGAACTTCACATCTTTCCCTAGTAGGTGAGACTTGTGGGTCTGTATCCTGTGGTGGACTAAGAGCCACTAGCAGTTTCCAACTATCCCGACAGTGGAGTTGCATTTCATCTTAGACAGATCGCATGTAACGAGGGTGAACTTATTCGTCCTGAGTTGACCGTCTGATGTTTGACAATTCCAGCATGCAAGGTCATGCTTGTGAGTCAAATTGGTTTGGCCAGACCAGCGGGAAGTCACCCACGTTCTGATAATCAGAACGCCAGACCGCGTAATTAGCAAATTTTCGTGGACGCGTCAAAACACTGAACCTGCTCCTCGCCGACATCGTGCCGTCTTCTGCTGCCACCTGAGTCAAGGGGAAAGGGTAAAGTATTGCTACACCAGCGTAGGGTGGTTAAATGATATTTACAGCTACCTGTTCGCAGGTGACGTATAGTTTGTGGTATACTTGGTCGTAGTTGATTCCATTTGCATAGAGTAAGGCCTCACAGTGGATTCATGTACATAAAGTCAGACTGAGCTGTAAAAGGGATTAATTAAGGGGAGAATTTGTATGGCTGTCATCCCAGTGTATGGTTTGCCAGTCAACACCATTCCTTTTTTTATATGTGTTCGTCATTTTTGTGTAAGATTTATCAGCTATATGTAGTTACAAAATGATTAATAAAATTTGTCATTATTTTGTGACCTTAAATATGCCACTGTTCTCATTTATACTCCCTCAGCTATTCACTGTTTTTAGTTTATTGTGGTGGTACATGGATACACCAGCAATTTAAGGATCAATCTTATTACATTAATTAATTTGGTTATTAATTTGAGTTCTGAAATTGGCCTAGTTACAGGAAACAAAAGTTCCAAGAGTAAAGTCACTAATTCATATATAAAAATTATAGGTGTAACTCACGATCTGAAGGTTGTGGAGAAGATTATACTTTCCTTTGTGTAAGAATAATAACATTTAGCAACATTCAGACATATACAGGGTGAGTCACCTAACGTTACCGCTGGATATATTTCGTAAACAACGTCAAATACTGACGAACCGATTCCACAGACCGAACGTGAGGAGAGGGGCTAGTGTAATTGTTTAATACAAACCACACAAAAATGCACGGAAGTATGTTTTTTAACACAAACCTACGTTTTTTTAAACGGAACCACGTTAGTTTTGTTAGCACATCTGAACATATAAACAAATACGTAATCAGTGCCATTTGTTGCATTGTAAAATGTTAATTACATCCGGAGATATTGTAACCTAAAGTTGACGCTTGAAACCTCCGACGTTCAGTTGCGTGTTGTAACAAACACGTGCCACGGTCGGCGAGCAGAATCTGCAGGGACATGTTTACGATGACGACCGTGTTTACGAGTGTGACTGTAGTGCACTGTTGTGGTTTGGTCTAGCTGTCGCAGTGTCCGCATGTAGCGCTTGCTGCCATTGTTATTCTGCATTCGTTTCCGCACGCAGACCAACTGCAGTACACCGTGTTACCAGACGTCTGTAATAGTGTAGTGTTGTAGGAACTGTGACCATGGTGTATTTGAACTCTGAAAAGGCGGAGATGATACTCATCTATGGCGAGTGTCGACGAAATGCAGCTGAAGCCTGCAGGGTGTATGCAGAACGGTACCCGGACAGAGAGCATCCAACGTGCCGCACATTGCAAAACATCTACCGCCAACTGTATGCAACAGGTATGGTCGTAGCACGCAAACGGGTCAGTAACAGGCCCGTCACAGGAGAAACGGGTGCAGTTGGTGTGTTAGCTGCTGTTGCCATGATCCCACACATGAGTACACGGGACATTGCGAGAACCGGTGGACTGAGTCAAAGTAGTGTCATTCGCATACTGCATCGTCACCGCTTTCACCCGTTTCATGTGTCGCTACATCAGCAATTACATGGTGATGACTTTAATCATCGAGTGCAATTCTGTCAATGGGCATTAACAGAGAATGCGTTGCAGTTCTACCTGTTTACCGATGAAGCGGGTTTCACAAACCACGTGGCAGTGAATATACGTAACATGCATTACTGGTCCGTGGACAATCCTCGCTGGCTCAGACAGGTAGAGCGACAGCGACCGTGGACTGTAAATGATTGGTGCGGAATCATTGGCGACCACCTCATTGGTCCTCACTTCATTGCAGGGGCCCAAACAGCTGCAACATACATTGCGTTTCTACAGAATGATCTGCCAACGTTGCTCGAAAATGTCCCACTGGAAACGCGTCGACGTATGTGGTATCAGCATGATGGTGCACCTGCACATTCCGCAATTAACACTAGGCTGACTCTTGACAGGATGTTCGACGGGTGCTTCATAGGACGTGGAGGAGGCATAAATTGGCCAGCTCGTTCTCCTGATCTTATACCTATGGACTTCTTTCTGTGGGGTACGTTAAAGGAGAATGTGTACCGTGATGTGCCTACAATCTCAGAGGATATGAAACAACGTATTGTGGCAGCCTGCGGCGACATTACACCAGATGTACTGCGCCGTGTACGACATTCATTACGCCAGAGATTGCAATTGTGTGCAGAAAATGATGGCCACCACTTTGAACATCTATTGGCCTGACATGTCGGGAAACACTCTGTTCCACTCCGTAATTGAAAACGGAAACCACGTATGTACGTGTACCTCACCCCTCATGGTAATGTACATGTGCGTCAGTGAAAAATACCAATAAAAAGGTTTTAGCATGTGGACGTAATGTGCTGTTCCAGTCTCTTCTGTACCTAAGGTCCATCACCGTTCCCTTTGGATCCCTACGTAATTCGATGCTCTCCGATACACACGATCGAACAGCGGAGGAGTGGTACTCAGGCGTCAACTTTAGGTTACAATATCTCCAGATGTAATTAACATTTCACAATGCAACAAACGGCACTGATTACGTATTTGTTTATATGTTCAGATGTGCTAACAAAACTAACGGGGTTCCATTTAAAAACGTAGGTTTGTGTTAAAAAACATACTTCCGTGCATTTTTGTATGGTTTGTATTAAACAATTACACTAGCCCCTCTCCTCACATTCGGTCTGTGGAATCGATTCGTCAGTATTTGATGTGGTTTACGAAATATATCCGGCGGTAATGTTAGGTGACTCACCCTGTATATATCACCCCGGATCCCAAATCCCAGAACTCCTGAAGATAGATGTTGACTGTGGATATTGTATCACAGACACAGTCCCTTTCACTGTTCAGAGATGTCACTAAACCCGCACTCGCCCTAAACCATGCATGAGCAGCGCATATTACACGGAGGGAGTCCGGCAGCCAGTCATTCCGCCAGGTAGGAGGTACACGGCTCGTGTTGTCTGTAGTTCAACCATGCCTAGACGGTCAATACCGCGGTTCGATCGCGTCCGCATTGTTACTTTGTACCAGGAAGGACTCTCAACGAGGAAAGTATCCAGGCGTCTCGGAGTGAACCAAAGCGATGTTGTTCGCACTTGGAGGAGATATAGAAAGACAGGAACTGTCCGTGACATGCCTCGCTCAGGCCACCCAAGGGCTACTACTGCAGTGGATGACCGCTACCTACGGATTATGGCTCGGAGGAACCCTGACCGCAAAGCCACCATGTTGAATAATGCTTTTCGTGCGTATGTTACCTGTACAAGTACGGTAACTTTCAACATTTGCATCTCGGAAACGGATACAGATTTGAAGAAAATTTTCAAATTTGTTGGAGATTGGGATTGTAGGAATACATCACAAAAATTTGCTTTGCACAGCTGTCGCGGAACTTGCGACTGCGTTTTGGTGCCAAAGAAACAAGTTTTTGGGGTGTTTTCCGATAAAGGATAAGGATTTTTGAAAACGGGAAATTGATCTTAACAAAACTTTTTCGAGAATATACCGTTTAAATTTGATCAGTTTGCTGCGGTTATGTATTATTTAGGTTTCACCTCATGCCGAATTTTACGGGTAGTAGGATAACTTCGAACTTCTGTACTTGGAAACTTGTCGGGATTTGGACCTTAGGACTGTATAATAATAATTTCGGCCATTTACTGTGCACATCCGTCTTGGAATCCTCGGATTTGTTTCGGTCTTCTGCTGACGGCGAAATGGTAGTTATAAAAACCTTTTCTTTGGTTCTTCCGAGGAACCATCCATGAAATAATGGTGCCTCCATACGTCCCATCAAGCAATCGGAGACCAAATCAAATGAAATAAGAACAAGCCGATTTGCTCCGTTTTCCTAAGCAGGAGAAAGTGTTTAATATTCATATTTCGACCCTATGCTGTTTGATAGTGACACTAAGACGATCCTTCTGTTGGGGTAAAACGGTCCCTAGCCCAAGTACTTTTCAAAACACTTGACCCTAGGTCGTAATCACCAACAGTAGCCGAGGTACGGGTACCGAAAAAAACCGTCGCATGCATACCGATTGTGTGAGTTGCATTTGCTGTGGGTTTTTCCATGATACCGCGTTGGAACGTAAACGCTAATAGGTAATAAATAGTTTGAAATAGCATGTGAGTAAACAATTCATTCCATTTAGACAGAGAGGTAGATTGTCTCGTATCGTATGTTTTCAAATGCGTTTTTACTTTGTGGGTACTTGCTTAATTCATTCGAAATTTGTAATTAGTGGCATGTCCGAGCACACGATGCCAATTTTGTTGTAGATGCGTCTGCACTAATTTTACAAATTAAACGTATTTAAAGATTTGGTTAATACAGTGCGTAACTTATCGATCCCTAATGCATCCCATGGTATTGTTTAGCACAATAGTATGAGTAACGCGTAAGTGAAATAAAGGAGTATCAGATGCTTCATCTGTCGGCTACTGTGGCCGAACGGCTCTAGGCGTTTCAGTCCGGAACCGCGCTGCTGCTACCGTCGCAGTTTCGAATCCTGCCTCGGGCATGGATGTGTGTGATGTACTTAGGTTAGTTAGGTTTAAGTAGTTCTAAGTCTAGGGGACTGATGGCCTCAGATGTTAAGTCCCATTTTGCTTAAAGCCATTTATTTAGATGCTTGATCAAACTGTCAAAGTTACGACAACATTAGACCTTTGACGTTATACAGCAGAACAATCACTATTTCTTGCACTTGTTTTGAAACAGTTCATTCCATCTCCTGTAGAAATATAGAAAATTCCATGTAACTGGTTCAAGTGGGCGCAGAATTGAAAAGCATTTTTTTTTTTTTTGAATTTTATTAGAACTTCGTAGCCACCACACTGAATTTAAATGGTTCAAATGGCTCTGAGCACTATGGGACTTAACCTCTGAGGTCATCAGTCCCCTAGAGGTTAGAACTACTTAAACCTAACTAACCTAAAGACTACTTTTGAATGCATTACGGGAACAGCAGTGATCAATGTCTTGTAAATAATTACTATTAAAAACAGTCTTGATCACGATTTATTTAACAAGGTGACCGGTTTCGACCACTACCGCGGTCATCTTCAGACCATTGAGTAGGAACCCCTTTCTGTTGGAGAATCACAACAGAAAGGGGTTCCTACTCAATGGTCTGAAGATGACCACAGTAGTGGTCGAAACCGGTCACCTTGTTAAATAAATCGTGATCAAGACTGTTTTTAATAGTAATTAACCTAAGGACGTCACACACATCCATGCCCGAGGCAGGATTCGAATCTGTGACCGTAGCGGTCGCGCGGTTCCAGACTTTAGTGCCTAGAACCGCTCACACTGAAGTTAGTCCAGAAATAAAATACGAGGATTCCTGGCGGGTACACTCAGGGAGCAGCAGATCGACATTCACTGTCAGTTCAGACAGAGCTCTCTGACTGCTCCTAATGTGCTCTGTGGGCGTGGTGCCGGCGATAATGGCTGCTCGACTGGTACGATGCATAACGCATAGCGTGCATCTTCCATGGACAACCCGCAGAAATATTGAAACACGATTGACACCTCACGTTCATGTGCTTGGCATTGCCATGGAACCGCTCTATCTGCCCTTCTGAAATTTAGTTTACCGTACGATCGACGACGCCGTCTTGGCGAATCAAAAACGATGTGAAAAACAAAACGTACAGTCTTCGAATAAGTCAGAGTTATGCCTTCGGTGTTTTCACGTCCAGGAAGTGGTTTTTATTGCTCCATAAAACGGCCATTTCTAGTACTGTATGCAGTGCTTCCCATCCATAATTTTTCTACGTCGTGTCTTTACAGGCTTTTCAATGCAAATATGGTGGAAGGCACATAAAATTAAAATTTCTGTTCTCTGGTAAATGTAGACGATATTTTCTAGCAAATATTTAGGCAGCGCTCACCTAGCGTATTAATTTGGAATGCGCATTCAGACGATCGACTCGCCCGCTAAAACGTGCAAAATATGGGACTAATGATATTTCGACAGCAAACACGGATCTTTTTCATTAATCGAGCTATCCTCAAATTATGCAGCAGTGTTCCAGAATAGTCTACGGTATGAAATTTCACCTGACTGCATAAATCTCATTTTTTATGCTTGTTGAATCGTATTTCAAAAAAGTCTTGTCTTCAACTAAGCCTTTTTCAATTCTAAAGTTGGAAACGCTGAAATTTATAAGAATGTTATTTTTATTGATGTACGTACAAGCACTATGTGTCTGCGTCTCTCCTTTCGACTGTTTCTCTTGCCAAGTAATGTTTTACAGCATGGCATACGTAGCAAGTAGTCGTATGAAATGCCAACAGCCATACAGCGTTGTTCTGATGTCCATTGGTGTAAAAGTACATCAAAAGCAAACCTATTAATCGAGTGGTGTTTTACAGTCTAGAATGTGACATGTTGTATGTTAATAGTTGTTCACCAATCAAATCTCAAGTGGATAGATAGCCAAACGTACTTAAAAGAAGAAATTTTATGTCATGAGACATTAAAGACTCGGAACGTTTTTTAGAAATTATACGCAAGGTGAAAATATTCGCAAGTGACATTCTTGTGAACTAAGATGTGAAATCTGCATTCACTAACATCGCAGTATCAGGTACAATGCAAATCTTAAGCGAGAAGGTTTCTCCAGATGTGACCTTACTTAGTTATGCTTTCGTCTGAACTGCTTTAAATACGGAGTTTTTTGAAACAGGCTGACAGTGTCACTGTGGGCTCAGCTTTGTCCCCAGTGGCAGCTGCCATTTTTTTTGGAACGTTTTGAGTTACAGACATTAAATAATGCCGCTTTGAAACTTTCCCGTTATCTCCTCTGTGTGGATGACTCATTTGTTACATTCGTGTGTTCACACAATAGAGAAGAGCTTCACGGATTCCAAAATTTTTTAAACGAGATTTACCCCAAAATTAACTTGTATATTATACAAGGTATCTAAAGTTGTTCAACCCTCTAGCTTTGAATCTGCACCCTCACATCTTGAATCTTTGTCTGAACACGTAATTCAAGCCGGTGATATGAACATAAATTTTCTAAAGAACGGTCCGGTTCTTCCGTATGAAAATTGACGTGCTTACTTTCTTGCTCGATCCTTATTTGATTCCACTTGGACCTACTCATCATACAGAGACACTCATACGTTTAGTAACGTATTCGCAACCAAATTTCCAAATAGAGTAAATTTCACACATCGGATTTCGGCACCGGGTATGACGCAGGATTGAACACCTGCGGAGGCATTTTTGAGCATATAGAACACAATAATGGGTAAAATAACAGAGTACTTACATTTTCAAAATATATTTTATTTGCAGTACACAGAAGAACACACTTACGTGCAGCAGTTAATACAGTAACATACATAAATATATATATAGAGGGTCTATACAAGGGCGATATATATATATAGAGGGTCTATACAAGGGCGATGTACTTGAGGACAATATTATGGTAATGGAAGAGGATGTAGATGAAATGGGAGATATGATATTGCGTGAAGAGTTTGACAGAGCACTGAAAGACCTGAGACGAAACAAGGCCCCCGGAGTAGACAACATTCCATTAGAACTACTGACAGCCTTGGGAGAGCCAGTTCTGACAGAACTCTACCATCTGGTGAGCAAGATGTATGAGACAGGCGAAATACCCTCAGACTTCAAGAAGAATATAGTAATCCCAATCCGAAAGAAAGCAGGTGTTGACAGATGTGAAAATTACCGAACTATCAGTTTAATAAGTCATAGCTGCAAAATACTAACGCCAATTCTTTACAGACGAATGGAAAAACTGATAGAAGCCGACCTCGGGGAAGATCAGTTTGGATTCTGTAGAAATGTTGGTACACGTGAGGCAATACTGACCCTACGACTTATCTTAGAAGAAAGATTAAGGAAAGGCAAACCTACATTTCTAGCATTTGTAGACTTAGAGAAAGCTTTTGACAATGTTGATTGGAATACTCTCTTTCAAATTCTGAAGGTGGCAGGGGTAAAATACAGAGAGCGAAAGGCTATTTACAATTTGTACAGAAAGCAGATAGCGGTTATAAGAGTCGAGGGGTACGAAAGGGAAGCAGTGGCTGGGAAGGGAGTGAGACAGGGTTGTAGCCTATCCCCGATGTTATTCAATCTGTATATTGAGCAAGCAATAAAGGAAACAAAAGGAAAGTTCGGAGTAGGTATTAAAATCCATGGAGAAGAAATAAAAACTTTGAGGTTCGCCGATGACACTGTAATTCTGTCAGAGACAGCAAAGGACTTGGGAGAGCAGTTGAACGGAATGGACAGTGTCTTGAAAGGAGGGTATAAGATGAACATCAACAAAAGCAAAACGAGGATAATGCAATGTAGTCGAATTAAGTCGGGTGATGCTGAAGGAATTAGATTAGGAAATGAGTCATTTAAAGTAGTAAAGGAGTTTCGCTATTTGGGGAGCAAAATGACTGATGATGGTTGAAGTAGAGAGGATATAAAATGTAGACTGGCAATGGCAAGGAAAGCGTTTCTGAAGAAGAAAAATTTGTTAACATCGAGTATAGATTTAAATGTCAGGAAGTCGTTTCTGAAAGTATTTGTATGGAGTGTAGCCATGTATGGAAGTGAAACGTGGTCGATAAAAAGCTTAGACAAGACGAGAATAGAAGCTTTCGAAATGTGGTGCTACAGAAGAATGCTGAAGATTAGATGGGTAGATCATATAACTAATGAGGAGGTACTGAATAGAATTGGGGAGAAGATTAGCTTGTGGCACAATTTGACTAGAAGAAGGTATCGGTACGTAGGACATGTTCTGAGACATCGAGGGATCACTAATTTAGTATTGGAGGGCAGCGTGGAGGGTAAAAATCGTAGAGGGAGACCAAGAGACGAATACACTGAGCAGATTCAGAAGGATGTAGGCTGCAGTAGGTACTGGGATATGAAGAAGCTTGCACAGGATAGAGTAGCATGGAGAGCTGCATCAAACCAGTCTCAGGACTGAAGACCACAACAACAACAATGGCCTTGTTAGAAGTTTAAATATTAACTAAAGGCCTGTTTCATCATTACTGTCCAAGTCACAGTATAAGCGCATAAAAAATAATGTGGTCGCCATGGGACAATCGTCTTGAACTCATCTTTTACATCTAAGGCACTGGACCCATTTTCGATTCCTTTTTGGTCGATTGTATCGTTTCAAGCAGGAAATAGAAATTAAATTTACACCTCTACATCAGACTGCTACAGGTTATAAGAGCAAAGAAGAAGAACTGGATGGGATGTTTGTTGAGACGGGAGTGCTTCCTAACAGAAGCTTTGGAAGAACTGGTTTGTGGGAGGAGATTGAGAAGAAGAAGGAGGTACAAAATGACAGATGACAAAAAGAAAAGCGGCAATAACGAGGAGCTAAAGAGCATAGCAGAAGAGCAGAAGAGCATGAAGAGTTGTCATGATGATATCAGAAGTAGGACTGTCCACATTTTTGATTGTTCTTGCCTTTAGCAATTTGGTCCTCTTATCAGTCCCTGCTGTCATAGAATTAACACCTTCTCTTTTAGATTCATCATGTTCAAATAGTTTTTTTAGCAGTTTCTATCTTTTACCTGTTGTTCTCCTGTGCTTTTTTTGCGTTTCCAACTGGTGTTGTCTTCAAGTTCCCTTGACTGTGGTATCAGTTAGGATGACAGTGTAAAACAGTGCATGAAAGTGCCCCAGTAGAACTGCGTAAAGGTGACCCATTGCCACGCTCAGCTTAGAAACTACAGTAGTACCTTTCAGGCCTTCAAATTGTCTAGATCTACCTTTGAAAGTAGAATAATCTCCCGTAAACGGAAACAATTTATCTTTTTTTCAATTTTCAGCGGTATGTTTCCTAGAAGCTTCCATATTTGAGTAAGGAAATTTACTGACGTCGCACAAAAACACAAATTTGTTCTTCGCCCTAAGACGTTTACTTAAAGGGTTCTGTGAAGTTGGCGAGAGCCTGTTACATTGCTGTAGTAATCTTCCAGTGCCGGTAGCGCTCCAGCAAGTATGGTTTGCGGGAAAAGTGCCCTGCGCAAACGTGTTCTGGTCTCTTCTAAGGAGGAAATCTGCACTATGTCTTACAGATCACCGCAAACACCTTACGAGGTCAGAGACGCAGCACGCAGGACACACAAATGGCACCCTACCTTTGATAACCATCTCACCTGCAGCAGTTATGCAAGTCATTCAGTGAGAAACGTGAACCTCAGGCATGCCCACTCGCTGAGGAATTTCACAGACCCACGCTCTTGTGGAAAAATCTACGAGTTCAAGTCACAGGCAAAACTCGGTCTCCAGCTGAGCCTCCACTTTCTACTGAGGAGGTAAATGGGTATTTTGCCACGCCGATCAATTCAAAAGGGCGAAAATTGTCGAAATCCTTTAAAGTACCAGTAGCTGGTACAAAATAAATTTGTTTTCTGAACCCGGTAAGCCCTAAGATGTTCAGGAAGTCCATTGTTCGGCAGCTGCATGGCACGATAATATTACAGTGAAAATGATCAGTTTTCTCCTCGATCCAATACTTAATAAAATAATGGACATTTGTAACCATCCTCTGGCCTCTGGTATCTTCGCAACAGCTTGGAAGCAAGGACTCAAAACCATTACCCGAGAACGGATATGCCAAACTATCATCCGCCTATAGGCCCATTTGCATCTTCCCAGCAGTATCCAAGGCTTTAGGCTACATAGTGCACGAACAGCTTACTAACTATTTAACATCAAATAATCTTTTGGATAAATAACAGTTTAGTTCCCGGAAAAATCTCAGCATGACGACTGCTCTTATAAAAGTGACTAACAAACGGAAACAAGTCCATTATAATTATCCGGGCTGTTATGCCGTGGTCGGTTGATGAATTCTGTGGTGATTCCCAACGTTTCGTCTCCGACTGCGGGAGACATCTTCAAGAGGGTCCGTAGCTCGATGGAAGGTCCAACACACACACTGGCTCGCCACTGACTGCCGCTAAATTCCGTGTCCACGCGCCCCCGCGCCGCGGCGTGACGTCACGTGTTTTGAAAACGTCAGTGCAATTGGCCGCTGTCCGTCGCCGTCGATCGCCATTGCCATCACCCAACAGTGGACGGGTGGTACACACCTTCTTTAACACTGGCATCCATATACCGTTTAATTTGACGCCCTCCTCCTTTCGGTTGAAATTATTTGGGTGTTTAGCGATTTCGATTGCCTCCCTGTAGAGCCTTTCGTAATATCCGCTCGTGGCCGCTAGTACTTGCGTCTTCTCGAAACGAATATTGTGGTTCCCTGGCTGGAAAGCATGCTCCGCAACAGCTGATCGTTCCGTTTCTCCTCTTCTACAGTTTCCCTTGTGCTCTTCCAAACGTTTAGAAACAGTTCTTTTAGTGGTACCTACATAAAAATAAATCCGTATAGAAACAGAGAGAATGTTAGCCAATGCAAAACCGCCGGAAAGTAATATAACTGTAGGTGAGAGAAGAGCTTTAAAACTCCCGAATGACGACGATAGTATTTTGGTTCTCCCAGCTGACAAAGGAAGCGCAACGGTGGTTAAGGATGTGGCCGACTATCAGAGAAAAATTACTGATCTACTGGATCCGCAAGCATATAGGAAGCTGAATAAGGACCCCACTAACAACGTTCTCAGAACTGTGTCGCGGTTAATAAAAAAGTCCTCCATTGAAGAGATTGCACAGAATTATCTCCGCAATTCGGTTGCGCTACCACCGAGGCTTTATGGATTGCCCAAAATTCATAAAGAAAATGTGCCGTTAAGACCGATACTAAGTGCCATTGGTTCGCCCACCTTCTCGTTAGCCAAGTTTTTGACTACGCTGTTAAAACCACATGTGGGCCGTTCATACTCTTATATAAAGAAGTCGACACATTTCATCAGCAGATTGAATGGCATAGTGGTCCAGCCGGAGGACATATTGGTCAGCTTCGATGTGGTATCGCTGTTTACCATGGTTCCACTTAATGATGTATTGGAACAGCTGGATCGAATTTTTCCTGCCGATATTTTAGAACTGTTTAAGTGTTGTTTTCCGACTACATACTTCAAGTGGAATGAACAGTTTTATGAGCAAACGGATGGTGTGACTATGGGAATCCCCCTAAGTCCCGTAATTGCAAACTTCTTTATGGAGAAATTCGAAGAACAGGCCTTAGGTACCGCCAGCAAGAAACCAAATGTATGGTTCCGATACGTGGATGACACGTTTGTGCTGTGGAGACATGGTAGGGAGGAACTAAGCCGGTTCCACGAACATCTGAACAGTATCAACTCGAGAATTCAGTTTACAATGGAGGAGGAGGTAGACGGCAAATTACATTTCCTCGATGTGCTTGTTTTTAGAAACGAAAATGGTAGTTTGGGCCACTCAGTGTACCGCAAACCCACGCACACGGACCGTTATTTGCACCGGGATTCGAACCACCACCCACAACAGAAGCGGGGTGTTATCAAGACGTTAGCGGACAGAGCTAGAAATATCTGTGAACCTGAGTTGCTCGACGCTGAGATGGAACATGTCCACAATGCACTAATGAAGAACGGATATTCGTCCGCCGAAATAAAACGTGCGTTGAGGCAGCCACGCAGAAATCATACTGACGTACAAGCTACTGCAAAATCTAAGGTTTTCCTGCCGTTTGTTAAAAATGTAACGGAAAGAATAGGGAGGATCTTGACGAAGCGGAATATTACCGTAATTTACAAGCCCACCAGGAAGATACAGGAATACCTTAAGCCTGCCAAGGACACTCGCAAACCATTGGAAAAATCTGGAGTGCATAGGATCCCATGCAGCTGTGGTGATGTTTTTGTGGGTACCACTAAAGGAACTGTTTCTAAACGTTTGGAAGAGCACAAGGGAAACTGTAGAAGAGGAGAAACGGAACGATCAGCTGTTGCGGAGCATGCTTTCCAGCCAGGGAACCACAATATTCGTTTCGAGAAGACGCAAGTACTAGCGGCCACGAGCGGATATTACGAAAGGCTCTACAGTGAGTCAATCGAAATCGCTAAACACCCAAATAATTTCAACCGAAAGGAGGAGGGCGTCAAATTAAACGGTATATGGATGCCGGTGTTAAAGAAGATGTGTACCACCCGTCCACTAATGGGTGATGGCAACGGCGATCGACGGCGACGGACAGCGGCCAATTGCACTGACGTTTTCAAAACACGTGACGTCACGCCGCGGCGCGGGGGCGCGTGGACACGGAATTTAGCGGCAGTCAGTGGCGAGCCAGTGTGTGTGTTGGACCTTCCATCGAGCTACGGACCCCCTTGAAGATGTCTCCCGCAGTCGGAGACGAAACGTTGGGAATCACCACAGAATTCATCAACCGACCACGGCATAACAGCCCGGATAATTATAATGGACATGATATTTCCGTCCGTGAAAGTCTACATTTTAGTATCAAACGGAAACAAGCTATGGAGAAGTAAAAAGTGACATTTTTGTGCTTCCCGGATTTCAGAAAAGCTTTAACATTCTACATGCTAAACTGACAAGGCAAAATATTACTTCAGTTGCTGCACAGTTGTTCCTGTCATACCTTACCTTCCACCGACAATGTGCAATGATCGGAACAAAAACGTCACAGGGGAGGGAAATGTTATCAGGGGTCCCACAAGAATCAGTTTTGGGCGTATTACTTTCCTCATTACATGTTAATGATATGTGAGCGAGTCTCTTCCACTGCAAACATCACCTATACGCCGAGGACCTTTGTTTATATCAGAGTGCAAGTCCAACAAATCTGTGTTCGACCATCCAGCACCTAAATGCCGATTTACTTGCCTTATAAGAGTGGGCACAGAACGTAGATTTGAAACTTGATCCATCTCAAACGCAAGCAGTCTTAGTTGCTCACAAAACGCTTATTACCACACAGTTCAGAGAATCTCTTCCACTCTTAATCTTAAATCATAAATGACACAGAAGTATCCTTTTCTTCTTCTGCAATGATCTGCAGCAATGATCTGATCTGGGGCATCACTTAGACTGGTCTAAACACACGACTGCAGTCTGTAACAAGGTGCCAACATAATTTCGTTAACTACAGAAATGTAGACAAGTATTTCCTTTCGAACCTAAAAAGAAACTCGTAGAGTCACTAATACTTCTCATACTTGACCACGGTGATGGTATTCTCCAAGAACGTCCGTACGAAGGCTAGGAATGGCGATAAATAGTTGAGTACAACAGATTTGCGACAGTTGCTATTTCGACTTATCACTCCTTCCTACGAAAAATAATTATGGCTACGTGCCAATAAGCATGGAGACTTTCATACTCTATGTTTGCTCTATAGTTTTCTCAACCATTGCACTCTCTGTTACTTCTTCCCTTACACTACGAAACAGCTTAACAAAATAAAATCCTCTTTCTACCATCACATAACACTCCCATGTTCTCTAATTCGTTTCCTATACAAGGAACCCGACACTGAAACAATGTTCATAAAAAAAAGAGAAACAAAATTCCTTTCAAACTTCAAAACATAGCTAATGAGCCGGTGTTTATCACAGTAGCCACGTCTCCCATATACTAGTGTGCAGCAAACTATCGTAAATCCGCCGTGCCCATGAATTTTCGCCTCACCTAGTCGGCAGAGTTCTTTTTTTAAATTCTGTTCTCTTCTAACAGCCACTGCCACTGTCATTTCTGTCTTCTCTTTCTTTATCCCTTCCCCTTCCGAAAACACTCAACATGGCTTTAAATGTGCTAAACTAATCCATATCATCTCGCATCGATCAATCGGTCGCTGATCGCGTTAGAGGGGCACTATCTTTGGTGGAGCTTTGAGAGCCACGAATGCTGACAGCATTTGCGGGCCGATTCGTAAGGCGCACTTGCGGGGCGCGAGGGCTTTTACCTCCGCTGTCTGGAGCCGATACTAAACGGCTTTTGCAGAGCACAGACCTTGAAACGTCCCCTTTGAACAATTATACATGACTGTGCTTAAACTGACACACAATATTTTTTTAGCGCAACGCAATCTGACATTCAGAAATCCCTACAAAGGAATGGCCCTGACTAACATTAACCTGTACCTTTCACAAATCACTTACCTCACAAAAATCTTCGTTACTCAAGCTACTGCAATACAGCGAGCGCCACTACTGCCAGCTAAATAAAAGATTCAAACTACAGAAGGCACTAACTACTGATAGGCATAGTTAGCAATTGAAAGATGTTAATAGAGAACAAACAATGTATTTACCTTAACAGTCATAATATATATAGTAGTTCATGACATCCAGTGTTACAAATTTCAAAACTCCGCCATCTCTCTCCCCACATCCACCACTGCTGGCGGCTCACCTCCAACTGCGCAACGCTACGCGCTGTTCACATCCAGCTGCCGCTGCCCAACACTACAATGGCAGACAACAATGCAAACTAGCCACAGACCGCACACAGCACAGACAGTGATTTTCATACAGAGCGCTATGTGGCGTTACCAATAAAAAAACCTATACAGTCTAGTTACATAGCCCCCATGCTCCCCACAAAAAAATTTTACAAATTGCTTTGGGCAGTGGCCAATAATGATTTGATAAAATTTTTCATAATTACAATAACAAAGATATCCAATGCACACACTTATTAATACAATGTTGGTCAAAAGCTAAAATTTTCTCACAGTCCAAGAGAACAAACAATGTATTTACCTTAATAGTGTTGAAAAATCATAATATACATAGCACTTCATAATATCCAGTATTACAAATTTCAAAACTCCGCCATCTCTCTCCCCACATCCACCACTGCTGGCGGCTCACCTCCAACTGCGCAACGCTACGCGCTGTTCACATCCAGCTGCCGCTGCCCAACACTACAATGGCAGACAACAATGCAAACTAGCCACAGACCGCACACAGCACAGACAGTGATTTTCATACAGAGCGCTATGTGGCGTTACCAATAAAAAAACCTATACAGTCTAGTTACATAGCCCCCATGCTCCCCACAAAAAAATTTTACAAATTGCTTTGGGCAGTGGCCAATAATGATTTGATAAAATTTTTCATAATTACAATAACAAAGATATCCAATGCACACACTTATTAATACAATGTTGGTCAAAAGCTAAAATTTTCTCACAGTCCAAGAGAACAAACAATGTATTTACCTTAATAGTGTTGAAAAATCATAATATACATAGCACTTCATAATATCCAGTATTACAAATTTCAAAACTCCGCCATCTCTCTCCCCACATCCACCACTGCTGGCGGCTCACCTCCAACTGCGCAACGCTACGCGCTGTTCACATCCAGCTGCCGCTGCCCAACACTACAATGGCAGACAACAATGCAAACTAGCCACAGACCGCACACAGCACAGACAGTGATTTTCATACAGAGCGCTATGTGGCGTTACCAATAAAAAACCTATACAGTCTAGTTACATAGCCCCCATGCTCCCCACAAAAAAATTTTACAAATTGCTTTGGGCAGTGGCCAATAATGATTTGATAAAATTTTTCATAATTACAATAACAAAGATATCCAATGCACACACTTATTAATACAATGTTGGTCAAAAGCTAAAATTTTCTCACAGTCCAAGAGAACAAACAATGTATTTACCTTAATAGTGTTGAAAAATCATAATATACATAGCACTTCATAATATCAAGTATTACAAATTTCAAAACTCCGCCATCTCTCTCCCCACATCCACCACTGCTGGCGGCTCACCTCCAACTGCGCAACGCTACGCGCTGTTCACATCCAGCTGCCGCTGCCCAACACTACAATGGCAGACAACAATGCAAACTAGCCACAGACCGCACACAGCACAGACAGTGATTTTCATACAGAGCGCTATGTGGCGTTACCAATAAAAAAACCTATACAGTCTACTTACAACCTCATCGCGCAAAGACGGTGTTTTGAGTTAGCTGTGCTGACGATGGGACTCTGGAAATTTGTATGTGACCAGCTTGCGGAGATTTTGAGAGCCACTTTGCTACCAATTCATCAAAGATGTTGGTGAGACTCTTTCTGTGGCTTCTGTGTATTGTTTAGTTAAAGTCGTAGTGCTGCGACTAGTTTCTCCTTGCCGGAAGGCCTGTTGTGTTTGCTGTTTATCCGGGTTCGTTCCGAAAGAACTGAAGTTTACTTTAATGGAAGCAACGCCGTTCCATTACAGACGTTAGCCGCAACTGTTCGCGGAATGTGTGGAAGTTGCATGGTCTGTGTTACAAAGCTAGTGTAGTTAGGTTAATCAGAACTACCTGATTAATTTGGTCATAGTCCGAATGACTTACCGTAGACCATGTTGGGGGCTGAACTGTGTGTTGGCTTCTTTTAAATACAGTGAAGTCTAATTTAATCGCAGTGCCTTTTCACTGTACTTACTTTAGTTAAGCATTTGCAAGATTTTTAGTGGAGTTAGTCTAATTTAATCAGTGTGCCTTTTCATTGTAACAATTCCAGTTAAGTATTTGTAAAATATTTTTGTGGGATTGTCTGTTGACGCGCCCTAAGATTTTCTATGGTAAATACCTGCTAAAATAAGAACGTACTTTTCCACTTATACTGTCTCCCGAAATAAAGAGACACACTGGACTATCGCTTCATCTTTTCTCTTTGCATTTGAAGAAAACGAAAACATAAAAGCAAGAAATGCAAAAGGTACATCACACACTGGAGTTATTACGGGCAGTCCGGTACACAAAGTTTGACATACGAGACTCGACTGATTAGCTATTTCAAGTAATGGAGTTTACTTTAGTAAGAGATGCCCGATTACTTAATGATTGCTAGTGTCTTACTGCAAAACATGTTAGAAGTCACCGAGATTGAATTTTCTTCCACTTCAAAACAATGTTTACTGACTGTTCCTGCAACTTAATTAGTACAAGTAACTATTTTCCAATTAATTTAATGGGCACGTAAACGTTACTGGTTTTTCATCCCTATAATAAAAGTGCTACCCAATTGTTAAGTGCTTTGTTGTTATCACCATATTCGTTGGTTGGGCAGATGCTTCTTTTTTATTTATTTATGTTCGGCTCTTAAAGTGCAATATTATGAAATATGTGCCGCTCTTTGTGAAGCATTGCCATATTTCTAGTTTTCTAAGGTTAGTTCTCAGTGTGTTGTAACTGATGTTGTACGGGATCTGCCCCATCCACCAACACACCCGTAGGTGGCGAGTTCACATTGCCCACCCTGTTCATCGGGTTATCCCACCTGTCGCAGGGCTGAATTGTGTCTGTATATCTTATCCTGATTCTGACTTACGTCGCCAACGGACTTTAGGTTGTGTGGCTATTGTTGTTACCAAATCTGCTGCTAACAGTTTAAGATTTTATATTTAAAAGCCAGTTGAAAAATTTTGTAAACTTTGTTTATTTATTTAACCTGGCTAGATTAGGGCCATCAGGCCCTCTCTTACATCTAACCAGGCATTCTACTTATTTTACATTCATACGTTTTAGTAGGCATGTTAAACTACATCTAGTACAAAAAGTGAAATAAACAATTAGAAAGGTACACCTGGAAAAATACATACATATAGAGTTTATATTCGTAGATCATAAGTACTGTTATAATTAGATATTATTGAAGAGACAAATTTTAGATAGGAGTGCTGGCAGCAGGGAGTATGAGGGAGACTCATGGTGAAGGGAGGAGAAGAATAGACATGATGAAACATAATTAAGGAAATATAAAGGAAAAGAAGATTGCCTGGCTAATAGAGATAGATGAAGAGGAAGGCATCTCAGGAGCAAGATAGGAGACGCTAGCTTTGCTATTTGACAGATGAGAGGATTGGCCTTTAAGGGTTTGATTATTGATATGCACCTTCGTTGACTTCAGATACGTTTAATGCTTGACAAATTGCTTAGTTTTTTAATTGTTTAAATGATATTTTGCTGACGTCAGTTGATAGGCTCATTTCCTCATTAATATTCGTCAAGTTGTTTTCTTTGTAACTTTTTTAAAATCTCTTTTACTGGCATCACAATGTTGCGCTGGTTGACTTTTATTTAAGTAAGATTATGTGTGTTTTCAACTGTGGACGCTGCTTTTTTGCCTACTGACCCAGTCCTCTC
Source organism: Schistocerca cancellata (assembly GCF_023864275.1). Taxonomy (NCBI): domain Eukaryota; kingdom Metazoa; phylum Arthropoda; class Insecta; order Orthoptera; family Acrididae; genus Schistocerca; species Schistocerca cancellata. The sequence continues at coordinate 136,710,997 of NC_064628.1, forward strand.
AAGAGCGTATTGAGATGCTTTCGGGTAACCTTAACCAGTTCAGAGGTAACATTAGAGCATGGTTTTATAGAGGAAGCGGGTGGCCAAATACGTAAATATTGTAGCTCCGTTCACAGTTGGAATAGTAATTAGGTGTGTTTATATATATTTCTTTGTCGAGTGGATAAACTAGTGCTAAGATGTGTTTCAGGGTAGCAGCACTGCTTTAATGGAGCCGAGAGGTTGACTGGGTTTGGCCTGTCTTAAAAAAGAACAACTTATCTGCGAACTCTGTACTCGTGGAGAATGCGGAGATAGCAGTGTCGCTGACCTGGTCGCACGTTTGCGCACTGCCTTATACTGTCCACTGCGCCTAACCGCTAAAAACATCGGTATGGTAGTTTCTGATTTATCTGTCTGTTCGGTGGAGAATATAGTTTCTGGAGGAAAGCAATGCCACTCGTACGCAGGTATCTCGCATTCAGACATAGCTTAATTATTGGACTGCACGATTTGAAACAACCTGAGTGCACTCCTGAACGAGGTGTTAAAGGTGACCAGTGGCTAACTCAAGCTACGCAATTGCAATCTAGACTTAGTAGGTTGGGTGGAGTGAGAGAGTGGCTACTGAAGAACACGGTAGTCTTACGCGAAGTAATAGTAACGAGTGAGGTCGCGGCACTGTGCGTGAAGCACATCCTAACGTGGTGCTAGAATCCTTTTCGAGGTTGCCGAATCCGATTTCGTATCTGTTTCAGAATTTGCCAGTGGTGTTCATAGACGAATGGCAACAGATGGAAGTAGTTTCATGGTTATTGGCACGGTTTGAGAAACACGCGAACGCACTTGGCGTCTTGCATCATGTGATCCATCACAAGAAGATTATTAAGTCAGAGGACGGCTGAAATCCTGGAATATTTGGGAACGTTAGATCACTTAGGGAGAAAGGTTGTCCAGGATAGATATTACCGCCAGTTAGGGCCGCACTGATGAAAAAATATTTTCTTCGCGACCACTTCCAGGGCGAGACACGCTAACAATATATTGAGGAGATCCGCACCGCAATCACGGCATTGGAATTGTCAGTAAATGGCCTCCTTTACCGTCTTAGGTCTGAACCAAGCCTACCGCCACATTCTTCTTACTAAGGATTCTAAGCATGTGACAGCATTTTGCACCGATTGGAAATTACACGAATTCAGTCGTGTTCAATTCGGCTTATTCACTGTTGTGGATGTATTGTGACGTTTGTTAGATTCCGTTTTGGGTAATCTGAAATAGAAGGCATAAGAATGATAAGTGGATAAAGACCAATTCACTGCTTCTGAGAAAATCAAGAAAAACTATTTTAATAATTTTATTTCACCATTTAGTAATTTTTTTGTAGTCCCAGCAATATTACCGATATCTTTTAACATTTTTAAGTAATAAAGTAAATATTATTTCAGCCTTAAGTAAGTTAATAAACTTAAATGTCGATGCACTTATTCAGTTCTTATACTCAATCAAAGTTATGAATTTTTTCCTGTACACAATCACTGAAAGACGACTAATTTGAATTATTTAACTTAGATTTTGTTATAATATGCACCAGATAGTATTACGTAGCTCTATGGAAAAAAGTCAACAAATTAATTAGAAAATATAACGTACATTAATGTATATGGTAGCCTTTTGATTCATTTTTTTCATCATCAGCACCAAGTTTTTCAATACTTTCATACCACTGCTTATACACTGGATGAATAAACTTTTCCATCTTCATAATATCATACAGTTTCTTCTGATTTATTGCCCATGGTGAATTGCATAGATTTTTAGTTAAATCCAAGTTAATTACATTAGCATGCACATCTTTCTTCTTAGCGACAAATTTCTGGTTTACAAACATGCTGTGTGCTTCAGACACTGAAATACCATCACCTGAATATACAAACATTCTATACCTGGATATTGTGAATGGTTGTCTATCATTTTTGGTAGACTTTTTAAAAAATGGTGACAGATGGACTTTGATATCCTTAATGAGATCTTGAGTCACAAGGACAACTTCTTACTAAAGAATACCAATCTTCTGGAATGAAGACACTCTTTCTATTTAATTTCTGAATAAGTCCAAACATTCTGTCACATGGAAAGAATGAATGGCGAAGTTCAGGATAGTGATATATTACTTTGTCAAATTTTCAACTTGCAGCTAATGTAGATAGAAACTTCACCATGACTACACTCTTATTCTGACCTGCACAGTTGTCACAGTAGAGATACAAAGTTTGTACCTATGGAGGTACAAAGTTATATTTATAATGTTTCAAAAATGAGATTGCCTCATTACTGCCTTTGTTTCCCATCACTTCATGCTACATGAACATCTTTCTCTTTAGTTGAGCAAGAATACATACACTGGTTAGAAACCCATAGTTGATGACAGTAAAATAAGTCTCCTGTTGAGATCACTGCCAAAGGAAGATTCTGCTGGAAGTCAAAATACAAAACCTCCATAGAATTATCTGATTTGGTAAGTTCAGATTTTTCTCTCAGGTCCTTATAAAAATAATCAGCTTTAGTCAAATGTAGATCACGCGATTGGATAAGTAGCATTTTCTTAGTTTCATCTCTTTCAGTCTCGATATCAATTTTCAGGGAATCACACTCAGGATATGTGTCTGACCTTGGTGCTCCAAATGAAAGATTAAATCGTGTGCGAAAAATGTTGTTGTAGTACTCATCACTAACACTTGGTTTTACCTTAACTTTACTGGTACTGTTCATTTTTAAAAAGTTTTCAGGCTCATAATTGTTTCAAATGGTTCAAATGGCTCTGAGCACTATGGGACTCAACTGCTGTGGTCATAAGTCCCCTAGAACTTAGAACTACTTAAACCTAACTAACCTAAGGACAGCACACAACACCCAGCCATCACGAGGCAGAGAAAATCCCTGACCCCGCCGGGAATCGAACCCGGGAACCCGGGCGTGGGAAGCGAGAACGCTACCGCACGACCACGAGATGCGGGCAGGCTCATAATTCCCCAATAAAGGAGATGTGTCTTCTTTACTGTCAACACTGAATTTCAATATTTTCTTTTGGAAGTATTTATAGAACTTCTTATGTGATCCTCCGATTGAGCTATGAGCGACTGAGGCTTCTTATTAGATCTTGAATTTTCAGAGAGGCCTCTCTGATCCATAACCGAGGAAGCACCGTGAATCCTATGCTGCAATAGTCTGTCAATCCTCCCCTTATTTTATGGCATGAAGACCATAGAACGCTTGTTTACAAACGATTACTTCCTTTGCACCCACATGAACCTAAAATAGATAAATAAATAAAACAGTATAGAACTGGTATTATATAATAAAAGAGAGTGAGTGCCAAGGTCCTCACGAAAATATTGATGTGTAAACATGTGAACTCGTATCAGTTTGTTTTGGGAAAATAATATTTGAGGTCGTGCACTGGTTTTGATCATAATCATGTTTTGATAAAAATTTATTTTATAAATGCGAAAACAGCGTATGTAATGGAATAATATTCTTACAACAGGACGGTAGGGGCCAGCTCCAGCACAGGCTGCACCACACTCATTCTTAATTAAGAAAGTAATATTAAAAGCACAAAATGAAAGTACTCGCGTATATCACAAGGAACTTTATTCGTAAATACAATGTACACGAAAGCAATTAAATGAGAACTAACTACGGTATCAAAGTACAACCTCTCTTATATTGAATATGAAGTCAATCAGCGAAACAAAAGTAAATTTACAAAGAACTTATAAAACAAATACTTGTAAATTGTAATCAAGGAACTAAAACTTCTTATGCCACTAGGGGGATTTAAACTATAGACCTCTCGCACACGACGCAAAAGCTTTACCAGTCGCCTACGGCACCCTTCTGGGACTGTTAAAATTTCACGGGGATTATTTACGCGTCTGACGCTCGAAGTCTCAGCTAGCCCTACCGCGAACCGAGCGCTAAGATGTTTACACATCAATAAAAATGTAATGGAATATTGGGTACACGCCTTGTAGTAAAATGAACCCTTTCTGTACTTTAGAATTCACGAAGACTCGGTTTGGTTGCACTGTTTTACTTCTTTTCTTCTCTGTATTAAATCAGGCCGTCTCCTAAAATATTACATTGAAGATTTCTTAGTTCATACAATATACAAAACATTTTCATTTGCAAATCTCCAATAACAACATAATTAAGTAACAATATGTATTACACATACCTTGCAACAGGCTGCATTGACATCAAACCAAACAGATCTACATCTTTCTTATTCTTTTCTTTCAAGCTATTGAAACTGTTTTTCTTTATATCTTCAGAAAACCTCTTTCTGCATTGCCTCCTGCATTGGAAACTCTCATATTTACGTTCTGGAATTAATTTTCCACTGATGGACATGTATGCTTGTCCACTATTACGGTTAAGTTTTCCATTTACTTGTTTCGATTGTGCCACATTTCTAGATCTTTTCTTGGATTTCTTAGTAGATTCTAGAATAACATCAACATCACTGTCACTAGAATCTGTCACAATATAACCAGGATCATAAACACTTTCATCAGAGGAACACGTAGATTTTGCCATGGTATACCTATCACATTCAGAGTGCGAACAGGATTTTACTGGTCTTTCTCCTCCTTCTCAATAAAAAGTGGATATCTATGAGGTGATAGCTTGCAGTGCCAGATAGCGCTTTCTGTGGGAGGTATTTTAGTACCATTCACACACCAATGGATGCAGCATGTCTTCTAATTTTATTTTGTGCTAATAACTCAAATTCACAAAAAGTGGTCTTTATCCACTTATCATTTTCATGCCTTTTATTCGAGTCAGTTTATAATTACTTGGACGATGTAGTCATGTATAGTGCCACCTTTTCTGAACACCTCGGGCATATTGAGCAGGTCTTCGTTCGTCTGCGGGGAACGGATTTGACCGTGAAATCGCCAAAGATAAATTTAGCTCGGATTGAAATCACCTGCTTAGGACATTTAGTCTCTATCTACGGGCTCAAATAGACGAGGAAAGAACCATGGATCCATAGAAATTTCCTCCCCCTAAGAATAAGAAAGGAGTAGCCCGCTTCATAGGAATGGCAATTTTTTTCAGAAAATTTGTGCCAAATTTCGCCTAATTGGCTACTCCATTGAATAATTTGAGGAAGAAAGGAGTAAGTTTGCTGTCAGAGGAAACGGAGTAAGTCACCTTTGACGCGATTAAAATAGCTGTAAGTAACCAACTCATTGTGGCAAATCCTGATTTTGAACAGCCTTTTATTGTTGAAACTGACGCATCCAATTCTGCCGTAGCTGCAGTGCTTTTACGAAACATGATGGCGAGCGTCGTCTGTATCATATGCTTCCAGAGCCTTGTCATCAGCATAACTGAAATATTCGGAGTGTGAGCGGGAGGCACTCTCTGTATCGTTTGTTTTGGCGAAGTTTAAATTTTATTTACAGCACTGGAGTTTTGTTCTCGAAAGCGACACACAGGCTTTAATCTGGGCTCTGGCTAGACCGAGGAAGACAGGACGCATTGCGAGGTGGGCAGTGCTTATTTCTGCATTTCGCTTCTCCGTCAAGCATATTTGGCGAGCGGACAATCAGGTAGCGGATGCCCTCAGCCATATGATCGAGGAACATGAAACTGAGTAGTAGCCATGTGAGGGTCTCTGGGCGCTGAAGTGTTTTCTGTCTTTTAAACGGAGGCATCCGAGCTATTTGGTAATTTAAAGGAGGTGCAGAGCCAGGAACTGTTAATTCATCTGGCCAAGCAAAGGCTTCTTGCTGGGGAACGGGTGACGAGCTATGAATGGAGAAAAGGCGTTGTGCATTATAAGTTCCAGAGTGATAAGTGCTTCAAGATCTGTTTACTTGAGGAATTAGTTCTGGCTATCTTTATTTTCAAACTTACCTGAGTGATGGGCATTTTGACGTGAAAACCTCGATTAAAATTAAACAACAACTGACGTGGCCCACTATGAGTGAAGACGTCCGTAAATTAGTGGGGGAATGCGAAGATTGTAAGGTTGCCAAGCCCAGTTCCAATCCTAGGTAAGGGTTGCTTCACTCCACTCGAGAAGGTAATCCCACAGACAAAATGTTCATTGATTACGTCGGGACGCTCCCACGTACAGAAAATGGGAATCGTTATGTCGTTATGTTTTCGTGGCAGTGGATGCCTTTAGCAGGTTTTTGTGAATGATCCCGAGCAGTAGAGTGACTACCGCCTTAACTTTTCTGCATCTTCTAGAACTTTTTCCACCTTCGGTCCTCCCCGGTCGTTAGCGAGAGGCAATTTAAGCGCTTCTGTTATAACAATGTCATTGACTATCTCACCACCTTACCTTAGTAACTTGAAACTGGCGCTGACAATTTTCCATACGGATTTGTATTACAGATGAGACGCATATATTCCGTGGCTGAACATAGCCTTTAATTCTGCCCATCACGAAATTTTGAAGGCGACACTTGCGTCGTTGATGTTGAGCTGCCCTCTCATTCTCCACTCGCTAATTTGTGGTCTGTGAATGATCTTTTGCCGGACAAAGTCACTCCTGAGGCCATTCCCTAACTGGAAGAGAGTGAGGAAGAACACTGAGCTTGCACAGTGGAGGCAGCACAGCCATATAATAAGGGCTGTCGTGCGTGCCAGATGAAGGTTGGCGAGCACATACTCATCTCCAACTTTCGTGGCCAGGAGAAGATGATATGACCATAACTGGTAAGTGAGTTCCTCCTCACTTTGCAGAACCCTGTGACACCATCAATGTGTTAAATCCAGTCAGACTCACAGTGCCCAATCTAGTCACAAGCAAGTTTTCAGGGCCCATGTTTCCCAGATTAAAAGGGGGATTTAGGGTGTCTTACTAAACCTAAGCCCCTCTCTCTATCCTAGAGAGTGAGTTCTAAGTTTAAGATGATATCATATCTGCTGCTATAATTTAAGATTTTATATTGAAAAGCCAACTGCAAAATTTTAAGAATGTTAAGGCTTGATTATTAATATGCAGCTTGGATGACTGATCTTATGCGGAACATAAATTGCTGATCTGATTTCTTCCCTAATATTCAACAAGTTGTTTGTTTCTTGTTTTTAAATACTATTTTACAGACGTCAAAAGGTTGTTTAATTTTATTTAAATATAAGATTTAGCATTTTTTGAACTGTGAACACTGCTCTCTTACCTTCATGCCCAGCCCTAGAACACAACAGTGCGTTTAGCAGCTGTAGGGTAAGTCTAACACGTTCAATCACCACCAGTCGTCACCGCCGCCACCCGTCATGGCCGCCACCCGCCAGTACATTGGCTTGTCACTGCCGTCAGGACTGCTGCCACTGCGACTTGTCGTTGCCGCCACTGCCAGCATCACAGCCGCCGGCCGCCGCCAGGACCAGCACAGCCCGCCACCACTCCCACGAACAGCATGCCTCGCTGCTGCCGCCACAACTAACATGGTTCGCCGCCGACGCCATTCACTCGCCGCCACCATGGTCCACTGCACCGCCACTCACTCTCACCATGGCCCACACTGTCACTACTCACCCGCAGCCACCACCACCACCCTCCACTCGCCACGACTGTCACCACCACCATCCATTTGCTACTGCCACCACCTCTACCACCATCACCATTCCCCCCACCACCACACCACTACCACTGCCACCACCACCAGCACCACCACCAGCACCAACACCACCTCCCACTCACTGCCACCACCACCACCGCCGCCACCACCACCACCACCACCACCACCTCCCACTCGCTGCCACCACCACGACCCACTTGCCACTCGCCCCCACCGCCACCACCACTCACTCACCACCACCATTCATCATAGTGAAGTGAAGTGACAGGGAGTGCGAACGGGGAGTGCTGGCTTTTTTGTGACTGAGGACTGGTTGGGCTAACAATTTTATTTTTAACTGTTTTCTTTGTCCACAAATTTTTTTCTCTCAAATTTGGTCAATGAGACCCTGGATGCGACAGGAACCAGGGCAGTGTGGCTGGTGACAACAGCTCGTCCTCATCGTCTGCCGAGTGTTGGGGCCAAAGACCAATGGAAGCACTCTTACTCTAAAACATATCTGAGTAAGCAACTTTATCTCACTTTGAGCAGAAATAACATCGGCTGACGACAATTATAATCACACCTAAACATTCAGTTAAGTAAATCTTTAAAAATTAAATGGAAATGTGTTAAATAAAATGTTATGGCGTAAAGGCAAACACCGGCACGCCAGTCGGGAACGAAAGAGCAGAGATGACGTCAGCCAATTGCACGCTGACTGATCCCTCTCCAGGACGACAACGTGACAGCAGCGGCCTCTGTATGAAGACCTAGGCGCATTGCCGACTGGTTGCGGCACAGTTCTACAGCAGCTTGAAGACTAGCTACGAGACAGAAGCATAAAAGCTCACTTCTTCCCTCATACATTTTATGTAGCTCAAACTCGGACGTCTTATAATGGAGAACCTAGCTTGTTTTGTCTGTCACCCATTGTTTGCGACACATCTGATTATTTCTCAAAGTTAACTACTGTAATTTATCTTATTGTAATAGAAACTCATTAATACGATTTATTTGAATGTTGTCTAGCGATCCGAGAAAGCGCGTTCCCTAGACTCCCCATAGTTGACGACTAAACATAAAGCTTCTGGCATCAATAAATGTTTAACTTCAAGGCAACACACATAGTGTATAAACAAAGATTCATAGTCAAACAGTTACATAATTAACATTTTTCCACGTACCCAGTTAGTGGCAAAGGTTATTAGAGATTAGAAAACATTAGCGGTCGTTCTAGAGTATACTCAAAGGTACTTATGCTAGAGCGATCACATTAAGTTAAGTTAACTTTAATGAGCTTGAGGTCGCTTATAAATATGCCAGTTGACCCTCATCGTAAACTATGACCCAGCTAATTGGAACTAGTCGTAGCTTAAACTAAGTTTTCGGTGCAAAGCGTGTAGCTAACCCCCTTAATAAATAAACAAGTACTAGCCTGTTAAAAAAAAATGGCTCTGAGCACTATGGAACTTAACTTCTAAGGTCATCAGTCCCCTAGAACTTAGAACTACTTAAACCTAACTATCCGAAGGACATCACACACATCCATGCCCGAGGCAGGATTCGAACCTGCGACCGTAGCGGCCGCGCGGTTCCAGACTGTAGCGCCTTTAACCGCTTGGCCACCACGGCCGGCGCACTAGCCTGTTTAATAGTAAAACCGGCTTACGACGTTAGCCTTAATAGCAACCAGCGTCATAGAATAATTTGTTATTAAAGTAAATAGAACTGTTCTCAGTGTAGGCTTAAGACCGCCACTGAGAAAAGTACGGCACATTGACAACGATCCTACATCCGTTGTTAAGCAGTACAAGGCTAATCTTAATAAACATGTACACTTCCGTAAGAAAACCTAAACGGACTAGTACATGGAATGTTCAGCCAATAAGCAACAAGAGCTTCGTTCCTTAGAACCAGCCAAAATACACGATGAAAATCGCTGAGCAATAGACAAAATGTCATCACGATGGCCACACTCCAGATGAATACAGAGGAATATGAGGCAGTGACACAACTACGCACTCCCACGATCGTTCCGGCAACCAAACAACAAATCTATAAAACGCATCCAGTTAAATAAAATACTCTGTGGGACACGGCTCTCGCAAACGATGTGTTGTCAAACAACGCATTTTGACCAACTAACGCACTGTGTTGCCTCCAATGCTATTTTAGTTCCTCAAGATTACACAGAAAACACACGAAACTTCCTAGCCGTTCGTCGCAAATGGTATGCTAAACTTATTTCCTCGTCAATAAACTCACCACTCGTATCATACCACCAACATGCGGAATAAAGCAGATTTCAAACAGATGACGCAGCTCAAACACATTCCCGAGCATGTGATATGTGACAAACCAGAACACATATGCCAACCAAACTCACCATAAACCCAGTCTGACAACAGCTTGGCGTTCTTGCCGTAGGAAACAAAACTTAAGCTGCTGCTGCTGGAGCATGACCGAAGCTATGCAGTACATTCACATTTCATAAGCAAGTAACTGAGGCATGTGGCAGCAGTGGCAGCAATTCAAGAACACTCCCACTTACAGTGACATACTGCATAGCATTAATTCTGTGTAGGTTCCATAGCACTTGACTGAACTCAGTGCACTATCACTATCACATAAATCGAATAAAGGATTCCTGTCAGTTTGCGTAACACAGGCATCAAAGGACAGCAAACAGTACGGAGCAACGGGAATAAATTTTCGAGGAATAACCTTCAAACGTTTCACACGTATGGAAAACGGAAATATACCACTGGAAACGGCACGTCATGCTGGAAACCTCGCAAAGCCATCCACAGTAATTTCGCTAGACGTGGTACCAGAACCTGCCTTCAACACAAGCGCCCACTGACGCGAAACATGAGAGTGACGAACTTCGACTGTTCTACAGCCGGTTTGCACGCCAATGAAACCATACATATTCTTAATCGCTAGCCAAATACAATGGAACCGAATTTGGCAACATGTGATTCATGACTGGTTAGGAACACATACTCATACACACATACTACATTCAGTGCAAAATCACGAAGATGACAGCTTGCCAGTCCCTGCTAGAAACAACATACTACATCTGACAGAAAGTAAGAATTCTGTCCAATACTTCCAACATTTGACAAAAAATACTTGAAGCAAAAAATACCGCCCATGACAACGCGGTAGAAAGCCCGTCACATCTTCATCTAAAGACACTGTATGAAAAAAAGAAAGTCGCACCACGAAGGAATTTTCCGAATGGAAAAAAAATCGACAGATGTGACGTACACTCGACAGCAAAAAAAGTGGGTCACCCCTGAATTCCAATGTGTAGGCTGCACCTGAATGTATGCAACCAACATACACTCCTGGAAACTGAAATAAGAACACCGTGAATTCATTGTCCCAGGAAGGGAAAACTTTATTGACACATTCCTGGGGTCAGATACATCACATGTTCACACTGACAGAACCACAGGCACATAGACACAGGCAACAGAGCATGCACAATGTCGGCACTATTACAGTGTATATCCACCTTTCGCAGCAATGCAGGCTGCTATTCTCCCATGGAGACGATCGTAGAGATGCTGGATGTAGTCCTGTGGAACGGCTTGCCATGCCATTTCCACCTGGCGCCTCAGTTGGACCAGCGTTCGTGCTGGACGTGCAGACCGCGTGAGACGACGTTTCATCCAGTCCCAAACATGCTCAATGGGGGACAGATCCGGAGATCTTGCTGGCCAGGGTAGTTGACTTACACCTTATAGAGCACATTGGGTGGCACGGGATACATGCGGACGTGCATTGTCCTGTTGGAACAGCAAGTTCCCTTGCCGGTCTAGGAATGGTAGAACGATGGGTTCGATGACGGTTTGGATGTACCGTGCACTATTCAGTGTCCCCTCGACGATCACCAGTGGTGTACGGCCAGTGTAGGAGATCGCTCCCCACACCATGATGCCGGGTGTTGGCCCTGTGTGCCTCGGTCGTATGCAGTCCTGATCGTGGCGCTCACCTGCACGGCGCCAAACACGCATACGACCATCATTGGCACCAAGGCAGAAGCGACTCTCATCGCTGAAGACGACACGTCTCTATTCGTCCCTCCATTCACGCCTGTCGCGACACCACTGGAGGCGGGCTGCACGATGTTGGGGTGTGAGCGGAAGACGGCCTAACGGTGTGCGGGACCGTAGCCCAGCTACATGGAGACGGTTGCGAATGGTCCTCGCCGATACCCCAGGAGCAACAGTGTCCCTAATTTGCTGGGAAGTGGAGGTGCGGTCCCCTACGGCACTGCGTAGGATCCTACGGTCTTGGCGTGCATCCGTGCGTCGCTGCGGTCCGGTCCCAGGTCGACGGGCACGTGCACCTTCCGCCGACCACTGGCGACAACATCGATGTACTGTGGAGACCTCACGCCCCACGTGTTGAGCAATTCGGCGGTACGTCCACCCGGCCTCCCGCATGCCCACTATACGCCCTCGCTCAAAGTCCGTCAACTGCACATACGGTTCACGTCCACGCTGTCGCGGCATGCTACCAGTGTTAAAGACTGCGATGGAGCTCCGTATGCCACGGCAAACTGGCTGACACTGACGGCGGCGGTGCACAAATGCTGCGCAGCTAGCGCCATTCGACGGCCAACACCGCGGTTCCTGGTGTGTCCGCTGTGCCGTGCGCGTGATCATTGCTTGTACAGCCCTCTCGCAGTGTCCGGAGCAAGTATGGTGGGTCTGACACACCGGTGTCAATGTGTTCTTTTTTCCATTTCCAGGAGTGTAGCATATATGTGTTGCACATAGTCGCAACCCTCCACAGTACAGTCATAAGACACACAATGGGTACCGCTAGAGACTACTAGAGAACACCAGTTTTTATGACAGTCCGTCCAGATGTAAAGTAACACCACAATAGTACAGAAGAGATCAGACAGTCCTTAACGTTTGTAAAGTAAACTTAATTACAATAAGTGACATTTCAAATGTTATGGGACAACTAGTTTTGTCACGTAAATCGTTCAGTAATCCTTAGGCACAATTAAATATTTGAGACAGTATATGGATTTATAAAAATGTATGGCAATTGGAAACAAGTTCTTTGCTGTCTAAAAGGTTTACCCAACACATGCTGAACGTCGTTCAATGTCCATCAGGGAGTGGTTTCGCATCAACTTTATGTAATACTAAGCGGTTAAAAGAAAACGTGATCTACGGCGGTAACCACTCTACGGAAATCCCAACACTAACAGCGAATCACAAGTAATATCATTGTTCACATTATTCATCAACAGTTACTTGTACACGAAGTTGTACTTTAAATGACATGACCAACGTCTTCGTTCTGGATCCGGATGCAAACCCAGAACGTAAAGCCATTGTTAACCAAGCAAAGCTTTGTGCCTTATCGAGACTCGATCACTAGGCAGAAAAAGACGTCAAATATTGACGTTTGCACCAGTATCAGTTATCAATTCTCAACTTGAACGTAAATGACGATAATGTTTGTACGAAAGCAGGAACCCTAACGCGACAACTACCTCCCTGGTAATTAACCTCGAAAGACGTTGTATAGTGTTGCATTGTCAAGAAATAAAGGATGCACATGTTTAAAATTGAAATGCCATCATGTAATGCTGGGGACAAGGATGCGAACCCAGCACTTAATCGGATTGTTGAATAAGTACGTAAAATCAGAATGTAGATATCACAGTTTGTCACCAGTAGTGGGGTTGGAACCTTAAATGACGACTGAAGTTGTATTGCCTGACCGGGATTCGAACCCGGCGCCTACCGCCGTCGTTGTCTAACCAGGAACAGACGAGAAATGTCCAATGTTGGTCCACCATCAGCGAGATGTGCACACGTTTAACTAAAAATAAGATGACGAAAACGTCTATGCTGACTGAGAGTCGAACGTCGCACACATGGTTATGAAGACACGTTAATAATCAACTTCATATTCAGTAGTAGCTAGGAGTAGCATGTTTAGTTGCAAACCTTAAGGCCTTACTCACCCCTAGTAACGTGTTGCCTAATATCTACGATATGGTGATGTTAATTTACAAGTGGATTGACTGCCGTAAAGAGCTATGTTCTCTAGTAGTCGTGTATCATTGAGATGTAAATCAAGTGCCTCAACAGAAAGTAATTTCCGTCGTGCAGCACATATTGTTTCAGAGACACTGAGTACATGTTATAAGTGCACAAAATGTGTATTATATACTAAGTATATACCATTATTTGAAGAAGCTGCCGCCAAACCTGTTTACTTTTACATTCCGCATAGTTGTCGTGATTGAATACAGGTTTCCTTAAGGCTACATCTAATGCGCAGCGCTTAGAAGGAAGTATAGTTTCCTGCGTCATGCTATTGCTAGCTAGGTGAAATATTTTGTGGTAGCTATGTTTAAAATGAATGTATTTTTGAAAGTATTGTTCATCAAATATTTGAATAAATCGTCAACTGTAGGTGTGCCTGCACATGATATAGCATAATGTGCGTTAGTTTGTACTACAGACTTGGGTAGGTTAGGTGTAACTTTTGATCCTTCAAGGGGTGATCGTGGCCATGCGGTCGGGGTCTGTTCTAGCCGCTCGCGAGCTACGGGCCAGCCAGGCTGGCCGAGGCGAGACGCAAGTGAGCGAGCTGGCGGTGGCGTTGGTGGGCCAACAGCCCGGGACGAGCCCGCACGACTGCGCCGCATGCCTCTGCCTCTGCCGCTCCGTTTGACGTAAATATGTTTACCTCCTCTCCTGGAATCAGTATAAGAGCGGCAAGCAGAAATACACATCAGGCTGTCTGCCATAATGGCTCACTGGGAGAGGTCTATTCGAGGTAGAGTCAAAAAATGGTTCAAATGGCTCCGAGCACTATGGGACTTAACATCTGAGGTCATCAGTCCCCTAGAACTTAGAACTACTTAAACCTAACTAACCTAAGGACATCACACACATCCATGCCTGAGGCAGGATTCGAACCTGCGACCGTAGCGGTCGCGCCCTTCCAGACTGAAGGGCCTAGAACCGCTCGGTGACTCCGGCCGGCCGAGGTAGAGCCGTCGCTCTCATTGAGGAATGAGGATGTTCCATCAGAGAAGCTGGCAGACGGTATGGCGTACCACATACCACTGCAACGAGATGGTGGAGGATCTGCCTTGAAAGAGGCACCACCAACAGGGCTCCTGGCTCAGGCAGGAAGAAAGTGATCTCACGGCAGGAAAACAGGGTCCTAGTGTCTAGGAGCAGAGAAAATCCCTTTCTGAACGCGAAGCAGTTGCGGCGGGAGACCAACTTCCCCTGCTCCAGTGACACGATTCGCCGAAGGCTGAGGAACGCTGGACTGCACGCACGACGATCCGCCTTGAAACAAGAGCTCAGCGAAGACAACGTTTTATACCGGCTAGCATTTGCGGAGCTCCATCGAGAGCGTCGTGGGACAACATAATTTTCACTGATGAGAAGGTGTTTTCCACCAATAACGACGGTCCACGAATCGTTTACAGGCCGCAAGGGACTCGCCATCGACGCGAATACGTAACCACGACGAGAAGAAGTGGCCGGCTATCTGTTACCTGCTGGGGTTGGAATTCTACGAGAGGGGCGGGAATTCTTCACAGGATAGAAGGAACCCTGGACAGCGCCCAGTATGCTCACATATTGGAAAATGTGATGCTTCCGTCAGTGCGAATGCTGTACGCAGAAGGGGACGTCACATTGGAAGAGGACCATTCTCCCATTCACAAGTCTGCATTTGTTCAGCAGCGGCTCTCCACGATTGGCGTCAACGTCATGGACTGGCCGCCACGGGCGGCTGATATGAACTCCATGGAAAACATGTGGGCTGAGGTCGCCAGAACATTATCAGAGAACTGGCCACGAAACCTACCAACTACTGCGGACGCTCTTTGGGACTGCGTCCTGGAAGTCTGGGAGGAAGTTGCTTCTTCAGGCTGTTACGTCCGACGGCTTATACATTCTATGCCAAGACGCATGATAGAAGTACAAAATAATGAAGGATTCTGGATAGAATATTAGAGTTCTTAAAATGTTTTGTTATGTCTTCTTTTTCGTAATTTTTCCTCATTGGGAGCTAGTGGAAGATCGCGTGGCAACAGAAAAGATACAATATGGGTTAGCTTTCCTTTGAGTTGCCCTTTTAACTCAAGTGGGTTTCTTTTGAATATAAAGTTTGTTAAGTATTCTATTTTGATTTCATTTATACCGCGTAGATGGACTCTGTCACAGTAGTTTTTGTTATTTCAAATACGTCTCTCTCTTCCCCTTCATTCATAAATACACCCTCCGTCCTCCACACAATACGCCAACGATTTCATATTATGTTTACTCGCCGCGCGGGATTAGCGGTCTAAGGCGCTGCAGTCATGGACTGTGAGGCTGGTCCCGGCGGAGGTTCGAGACCTTCCTCGGGCATGGGTGTGTATGTTTGTCCTTAGGATAATTTAGGTTAAGTAGTGTGTAAGATTAGGGACTGACGACCTTAGCAGTCAAGTCCCATAAGATTTCACACACATTTGAACATTTATGTTTACTCGTTGTTAATATCTCTTCTATTCTCTCTCACACTCTCTCTCTCTGACACAATCACCGCAAGTGCCCTTCTACACTCCTGGAAATGGAAAAAAGAACACATTGACACCGGTGTGTCAGACCCACCATACTTGCTCCGGACACTGCGAGAGGGCTGTACAAGCAATGATCACACGCACAGCACAGCGGACACACCAGGAACCGCGGTGTTGGCCGTCGAATGGCGCTAGCTGCGCAGCATCTGTGCACCGCCGCCGTCAGTGTCAGCCAGTTTGCCGTGGCATACGGAGCTCCATCGCAGTCTTTAACACTGGTAGCATGCCGCGACAGCGTCGACGTGAACCGTATGTACAGTTGACGGACTTTGAGCGAGGGCGTATAGTGGGCATGCGGGAGGCCGGGTGGACGTACCGCCGAATTGCTCAACACGTGGGGCGTGAGGTCTCCACAGTACATCGATGTTGTCGCCAGTGGTCGGCGGAAGGTGCACGTGCCCGTCGACCTGGGACCGGACCGCAGCGACGCACGGATGCACGCCAAGACCGTAGGATCCTACGCAGTGCCGTAGGGGACCGCACCGCCACTTCCCAGCAAATTAGGGACACTGTTGCTCCTGGTGTATCGGCGAGGACCATTCGCAACCGTCTCCATGAAGCTGGGCTACGGTCCCGCACACCGTTAGGCCGTCTTCCGCTCACGCCCCAACATCGTACAGCCCGCCTCCAGTAGTGTCGCGACAGGCGTGAATGGAGGGACGAATGGAGACGTGTCGTCTTCAGCGATGAGAGTCGCTTCTGCCTTGGTGCCAATGATGGTCGTATGCGTGTTTGGCGCCGTGCAGGTGAGCGCCACATCAAGGACTGCATACGACCGAGGCACACAGGGCCAACACCCGGCATCATGGTGTGGCCGTACACCACTGGTGATCGTCGAGGGGACACTGAATAGTGCACGGTACATCCAAACCGTCATCGAACCCATCGTTCTACCATTCCTAGACCGGCAAGGGAACTTGCTGTTACAACAGGACATTGCACGTCCGCATGTATCCCGTGCCACCCAACGTGCTCTAGAAGGTGTAAGTCAACTACCCTGGCCAGCAAGATCTCCGGATCTGTCCCCCATTGAGCATGTTTGGGACTGGATGAAGCGTCGTCTCACGCGGTCTGCACGTCCAGCACGAACGCTGGTCCAACTGAGGCGCCAGGTGGAAATGGCATGGCAAGCCGTTCCACAGGACTACATCCAGCATCTCTACGATCGTCTCCAAGGGAGAATAGCATCCTGCATTGCTGCGAAAGGTGGATATACACTGTACTAGTGCCGACATTGTGCATGCTCTGTTGCCTGTGTCTATGTGCCTGTGGTTCTGTCAGTGTGATCATGTGATGTATCTGACCCCAGGAATGTGTCAATAAAGTTTCGCCTTCCTGGGACAATCAATTCACGGTGTTCTTATTTCAGTTTCCAGGAGTGTATTATACTCCCCCAAAACTTTGTAAACAAATCTAGCGGTTTCCAAAGAAGCTACATTTCCTCTTTTAATTGCTGCGGTTTTTACTCTCTATCATTCCTCTCACCACCTATGAAATCGTATTCTTTGATCTGCCCTTCCCTATTACCCACTCTTCGTTCTGAGAACAGTCCTTGCTTATCTCTCGGTCCTAAGATAAAACGAACTGTGGCACACATCTAAGTAAGCAATACTTTGCAAGCATTTCACGCTTATATTTTGCACTTCTGCACTTCTATCCATTCCCAGATCCCGCCCTCCCTCCTGTTACGCGTCCCTTAACATCTGCATCTACATCTAAATGAATACTCTGCAATTCATAATTATGTGCTTGGCAGGGGGTTCTGTGGTCTGGTGGATTAATCTTGTATTGATGTGTAAAACGTGTAGGTTCACATCTGATGTCAGGCGTAGATTTTTAACACACACAAGTAGCTCTCCTTCACCCCTAGTAACGCCCACTGCAGAACGCCGCCAGTAAGCTCCGTAATTCAATATCCGCATTAAAGATAACATCCCTTCGCTGCCGACTGGGCATTCGTTTGAGCTGTGACAGATGGAGAAACCCCGTAAGGCAGAGACTCTGTCACCAGCAAGCCGTCGTAAACTAGAAAACGTACTTCATTTAATGAACCAATGGCCATGTAAATTCACAAGGCTCTTACTTTATTTGAAACTGAGACGTTGAAAATTGTGGTGCTGGACTGGGATTAGAATTCGATTTCACTGTGTTCCCGAAGATTGCAAACTCTTCTAGGCGTCCTCGAAAGGCACCTATCTGGTGTCGAATCCTGATCAGCACAAAATATTCATTATTTCATTTCAAGCCCTAGCATGTGCACTCCGAACTACTGGTGAAAAATAGTTGCATTTTCAACGTCTCTTCGTGCGTTGTCAGCTGTAACGTGTTCGTTTCACCTCACAGCCACATGATGAGATTTTTATCACAACATTACAAGATCAAACGTTTCCTTACATCTTTTCAAGTTCAAACATTCCTCGCCATCCTACTGGTGAAAACGGATTTGGGTTTGACGTTGTGTTCGTTGTGATCACCAACGACGACATGTTGTGGATTCAACTTCTAGCCAGCAGAGTATTTTCCATCACATCATTGAAAGTACAAACATGCCATTCCTAGCTATTATTGGAAAAGAATTTGATAGTTAAAGTTTCTTCATGACCACGTGTGCGGGGTTTGAATTCCATTCAGCACAGAACTTTTCGTCGCCTGATGTCTAGCTAAACATGCGCCCATCTCGCTACTGGTGAACCAACAATAGCTATTTACCGTCTGTTCCTGGCTACAAAACGACGATGCTAGATGCTGGGTTCGAATCCCAGTCAAGCAAAAACAATTCTATCGTCAATTAAGGTTCCAGCACTTCGATATTGGTGAAAACATTTGATATTTAACTTCTGATTTTATGTACAGACGTGCTCAAAAGTATCCGAACAACCTGAATTGCATTTTACCTGATTCCCATGCGACCTACATAACGCATCTGTCTAGCAGGTCCTCTAATCGCTCCTTGGTACAGTCGTTTGACTATTGAAAATGGTTCCAACAAATCACCACTAGAAAACACTGCTCTATATCGCAATAAGTCAGGATGTAAAGTAATACCACGATACTACAAATATCAAAGAGCACCTCATCACATATAAGACTGTCCTTAAGGATTGTAAGCTCACATTTATTGCAATAAATGACATACCTGAAATGTTACCACTCTCATTATTACGTCAGATAGGTAATGCACGTAGTAAGTTCGTAGTATTCATGAGGTCATTAAAATTTACGTTATTTACGAGCAGTTAGTTGAGATTATGTATGAACTTCAAATGACCTGACGAACCGCCTCGTTCTGCATATGGACTCAAACCCAGGTCATGCAGGCTAGGCCGCGGTGGCCGTGCGGTTCTAGGCACTTCAGTCCGGAAACGCGTGACTGCTACGGTCGCTGGTTCGAATCTTGCCTCAGGCAAGGATGTGTGTGATGTCCTATAGTTTAGTTAGGTTTAAGTAGTTCTAAGTTCTAGGGGCCTGATGACCTCAGATGTTGAGTCACATAGTCCTCAGAGCAATTTGAACCAATCATGCAGGCTAAGATTTCGTGGCTGACGGAAATTAACAGTCGTTCCTGACTAGGCATAAAGAGAGTGATAAACCTCATTTTTGGACAGTATCAGTTAGCAAATATCAACTTTAAATTACATAACGTAACATTTTAAACGGACGCGAATTCCTACCCAGCATCTATTGTCCCTGTTAACGAACTACGTGAGATGTTAAATATTGATACTTCACAAGTAACTTGCTTGAAATGCAGTGAGGTAAAGCTTTGTGTTGGACAGGGATTCGAACCCAGGACCTAATCGGATTGTTATCGAAGCACAATCAACTTTGACATATCGGATTTTCTCGGCAGTAGATAGATGTATTACCTGAAATGACGAGACGAAACATTAATTTTTTCTTCCCAGGACTCCAAGCCGCTGTTATATTATAGAAAAAAAGGAACGTTAAGTATGGGTTTTTACACCAGCCGCGACATGTGAGCATGTTTGAACTAGAAATAATATGACGAAGTGTTCAGTGCTGACTAGGACTCGAACCCCACACATATCGTTGTTGACTACACACAAAGAGACGTCAGCTACCGAATTTTTCTCCACCAGCAGCTCGGAATAACACCCTTGAACTTACAATGATCTCGCAAATAGTTCAGTGTCTCACTGGGAGTCAAAAACGCCAGATATCGTTAGTGTTGACAACGATTGAAAATACATTAAAAATAAAAATTATTATCCACCAGCAGATAGGTGTTCTCATGCTAGAGCTTGATAATACATAGTGAAAAGTTTAGTGCTGGTCCAGGATTCCGACTCATTCATGCGCAATATGTGGAGATGTTGAGGAATCTGCAGTTTTGAACAAACAACAAGTTGTAGTCGAGCTGTATTGTCACGAAGGGATCAAACTCCGCGTTAAGGGCGGTCTGAGTTGCGTTCCCAGTTCAGAACCAATTTTGTCGACATACAGAAGCTCAAATAAAAGACGGAATAAGTGTCCTGTGACCATAGACAGGGTTTGTTTCGTCACTAGAAATAAATAACTAGTATAAGAAAGGTTACTCGTGATAGAGTTTCTAGCCCGCATCTCGTGGTCGTGCGGTAGCGTTCTCGCTTCCCACGCCCGGGTTCCTGGGTTCGATTCCTGGCGGGGTCAGGGATTTTCTCTGCCTCGTGATGGCTGGGTGTTGTGTGCTGTCCTTAGGTTAGTTAGGTTTAAGTAGTTCTAAGTTCTAGGGGACTGATGACCATAGATGTTAAGTCCCACAGTGCTCAGAGCCATTTGAACCATTTTTTTGATAGAGTTTCTACATGTCGCCACTCCTTACTTTATTGTGGTTCCACCTAACGTCTACGTGGTAGAGAAGGAATATCATGTTTAATGTGATTTTCAGACCACAATGCCATTATTTCTTCACTTGGCATAGCCAGAAGAGAATAGAATCTGCCTCTCCCTATCAAAAAAACATCGGCAGAAGTTGGAATCGAACCATAACCATCATCACATGAAACTTTCATCAGTCCAACAGACCACCAAACCGTCTTCTCTACGACACCTTTCTCAATCATAACACCGTTGCGGCATACAAGGTGAGAATTCTGACACACAGGCTCCCTGTAGTGGTTTGCAGGATGTTCAGTACATTAATTTACTTGGTTTACCGAATTGCCATGAACTAGCTGCCTTGGCTACCCAGTGCATACGTTCGACTCTATTTTGTAATCACCGAAATAAAATAACGTAACTGCCACCTACACAGAACTACTAACAGTGTAGGATGCAGAAATTTAAATAGGAAGTGTTCCTTTCCATTTGAGCTACTCTATTGCGCTATCTGTTTGTTGAAACCATCGTGCATTGCAAAAGAAATGCTGTAACTGTCTGTCTCTCAGAAGTCTAGATCCGGCCATATGCATGTAATCAATAAACTGCATGTGCATTGTCAGACTGTTATAGATAACATCAGAGAATTCGCATATATCGTTGATGATTAATTTCTCTCTCATGTTTAGTATTGTTTTAACAACCCTAAAAGAAACCTTACGAAAACTGTGCACTGTATTGTAAGAAATGAAATAAAACTACCCACGATAACATTACGACGAAAGTAAGTCTGTTTTAACAAAACTGCGTATCTGTACACAAGCGTGCCTCTATCTGGACGAATTAGTAAAACACTACTCACTTAGATTTCGATTGGTTCTGTGTTTAAATGGTATGCTGTGTCATACTCACCCGGCATGCAAATGTGGCATTTCTTAAATAAAGTTACATATTCCTAGAAACCCAAAATTTGCTTGTCAGCAGCGGAAAGAGGCGTTACCTGTTGTGCAGTATTGTAAGTTTTTCACCATTGCACTATGAGCTGAAAGTATTTTCTTGCGATTTGCTAATCAATTTATTTCCTTCATAGGTATCACCCTGGCATGGGAGTCTTAAGTGAAGAACATTATTGAATTTCGTATCGTTGACGGTCGGTTCGAATTTCTTCAGAGACGCTTGTATAGTATAGCAGCTTGGCAGTCATAAAGCCGAGATCTACGTCCATTAACACAACTTACTGAGTCGAGCTGCCAAAAGGATTTGATGTGTAAAGGTTTTCTTCTGATTTTGTTACAGAATTTTTCTGGGAAATCGCAGCTCCATGAAATAATACACAAAAAAGCTCGCACTGACGATTTTTTTAACCGTTTGAACACGAGACACGGGCGGCACCATGGGGCTACGGACACACTGCTGCCAGCACCCCACTATCGTCATGGTATTGGTCGCTCAGCCTCATAACGTATCGTGAAAGATATTAAAAGTTGTCACTTATGTGAAGAATAGCTTTTCTTCAGCCAAAAAATTGAAATTTCTGTCTCGGTGTCTTAGTTTACGTGAGGATTATATACCACGAGTCATTCAAATGGAAAGCGATTATCAAGTGAATTTAGCGAGTCAGTTCAGTACCACACGCGGAAGTGATTGCACTGTCACAGTGTTGGCAAATGTTTGTGACGATATTGCCAATTCTTAGCTGTGCTAGGAACAGCTCTGTAGCGTTATAGGAGGAGAATCCTGTGCTTGTGTCATAGGAGGATACGGTGAGGAGGCGCGGGGTTTGGTTAATATGCAGCGTTTTCTCCTACCAGCTGTGTCAAACATTCAGGTGTGTAATCTTCCATCACGATTACAGTTTCCCGCTAAATATATACGAATGAAACACTTACCTTGTTACTTTGTTACAAAAGATTATTTCAGTACAATAAAAAGTCTTTGGAAATCAGCTTTGCCAACCTGTCACGAAAAGTAAGATAACAAACACTTTGCACCTCGAAATCGATTGCATCTATGTGCAGTCTTGTGATCATACAAGTAGAATTTCATGAATTGCACGAGAATGTAGAAAAATGTTGGCGCGAATGGAAGCTGTAAGAAACACAGTTATCTAATTATTCTGTACCACGTAATAATCAATTCATTTGATAATTCAGAAGAGAAGAAACTTAAAATTATGCCCATTAATACAGAAACTAAAGTGCAGATGCGGGCACTGTGCAGATCTGCGCTTTTTCATCTTCAGATCATTACAAATAATGTATACTAACCAGCGTATTCATTGCTTTCGTAGCCGGCCGCGGTGGTCTAGCGGTTCTGGCGCTGCAGTCCGGAACCGCGGGACTGCTACGGTCGCAGGTTCGAATCCTGCCTCGGGCACGGGTGTGTGTGATGTCCTTAGGTTAGTTAGGTTTAAGTAGTTCTAAGTTCTATGGGACTTATGACCTAAGATGTTGAGTCCCATAGTGCTCAGAGCCATTTGAACCATTGCTTTCGTAATGTATCCCTCTTGTTTAGTCTTCTTATGATGAACTGGATGCAGACCCATGAGTCTGATTTTTTCTTTGTATCCTTCCATCTACTTTCTTTGTGTGTTATTGTTCGGTGTTCAAAGAGCAAATATTATGCCTGCTCCCACTAGGTATTAAAATGAGGTCGCAAAAGGCTAACGAATTATAATCAAAATACAGTGAGACGCCAATTTGTCTGTCGTCATGGTGTTAAGTGGACAGAAATAGTTGGGTGTTATTGTCATCTTCTCTTATTGAGATTTTCGTATTACCCTGACACAAGACGCCGAGATAAGTGTGTATATTCTCCGTGACGAAACATCCCACATTCCATTCATCCTGACCCATTCGTTACGTGCATCGGCGGCAATGAGTGATAGGAAAGCTGTTGTGGGGTGACGAATAAAAAAAACAATGGTAGTAATTACAAATCAAAAATCAAGGATGTTTACTGCATTACAGACGATTACCAAAATAACCAAGAATGGCTGAGTGTTTAATTGGCGCACTGAGTAGGTGTTCTTACCACTTTGTTACTGAATTCTGTTGTAGTTGTTTGCAGAGAGAAAACCAAGAACCCCGTAGCCATACATATCGCTAGTACAACGAGATATTACCTATCAACTATCCTTGCTTTACATCACGAGACGAACATGGCGCCACTGAGCTGATATTTGAAATATATTTCTGTTTTCTCTCTCTGTCTCTCTCTCTCTTTTTATTTTTATTTTAATTTTTTGAGGAAAGCATCGAGAAGCGCGATAATAAGCAAGTAGGCATATAACCTGTTTACAGTTATTTTCACCGGGATACATAATGCAAAAATACAACTTTTAAGTGTGTTATTGCGTAATTCCAGTTATTGACAGTCTATTCGTGAGCTTGCTCGCATTCAGTGGGGTGAAACCTATCACAGTAGCAAGCAAAACATAAATATTTCTTGCAGAATGCGCAACACATAAACGAAATCTCGTTGCATTGACGTGTTGTCCGATATATTGCACGGAAAACACATCTGATTCATGTTGCTGAATACAGTTCTATCAGATACCAATTTGGAAGCGTACCAAGTGTATAAAAGTATATCTTGAAATACGCAGAAAGGCCCATAGAGGTATTCGACTGAAACATAGCCATGACCAAAATTGTAACTGCATCGTCGTCTACCACCTTGACAGTTCGAACGGTGACAGTGCTCAGCCGGTTACTTACGTTTACTGGTATCAAAGCTACAGCATGAAAACACAAATAGTTAATAACCCGAAGATCATTAGTTTTGGAACCCATAGAAAGTAAAGCAGTCATCAGTCGCAAGAGTGGTTAGAACTCCACCGTGCTTTAATAGGCACGGTCTTGTTAGAGGTGGTATGCTGTTGCTTTCATCCGACCTTTGAGTTGATTTACCTAGCCAGATAATAGGGGAACCTACTGTTTTACATGGCTTTCGGACATCAGTGCAACTCGGCATTTTTCACATCAACAAACACTGCCGCAGGGGAAATATGTATAAAACGGCACATAAAAATCGTGGGACTGTTGAGGGATCGAACCTGAGACCTTCAAATCCATAGTCTTGCTCTGTATCACCTTGCCACCATGCAGCCAACAGTGCGGTTTCCGCTTGCCATTAAAATTAAGGATCTCTCGTTTGTGCCTGTGTTCGCACTTGCGTGTCCCTTAGGAAATCTTACCTTTCGGATAACCCTAGTATACGTTTGTGTAAACGCCTTCCAATGCCCACTCAAGGAAGACAAGGATACCTAGTCTAGCTTCAATATTACAAATACGCCTCTGTTTGTGGATGAACGCGGACTTAGGTTGATAATCATTTTGAATATTTATCAGTACTGTACCCATTGGTGTGAAACTCGTTTTCTACTAATGATTCCTACAGCTACAAGAACACTACTTCAATACCTCTAACACAAAATACTTACGCAGTGCTATCAGACGAAAAGATCAACCTGACACAAACTGTGGGAAGTTTGTTTTACAACCTTCGTACCTGGATAAAGAGCTTTTCCTATTTGAGATACCTGTGAACGTTGCTGCATAAGACGATTTAAGAAGAAACTAAATTCCTTCAGCTACGCCAATGTTTAAAGAAATCGTGTTAACGGCACTAAATCATGGTTTTTAAATTGTTTACCAGCCGTACTCTGCCGCATTTCGCTGGTTCGAAGGCAAAAAGCTTACTGCTTAGTGGCAGTCAGTTCTGAGTATTATCAGTAACTAAGCTCCAGTCCCTGAACCTAGTTACAGAAATGCGAATCAGACGCATTACGTATTCCAGGCCGTAGCAGCCGCGTATTTGAGGCGCCAGTTATAGTCACTTCCCAGCCCGCTGTAGTGTCACATCGGTTCGTCTTCTTCCTGCTTCTAATGTAACTGAGATTTGGCAACAACGCAAGGTATGTTTGGCAACTCTGTGATCGACGAGATACTTCCTGGTGTGCACGGAATTAAGCCTCAAAGTTCACTTGATATCTCGTGTCATTTCCATTGAATAACCTGAGTTGTTACCGCTTGAGGTGTAACAGAAGATTGTAAATTCACGGTTTTCAGCGCAGCAAAGACATTGAACGGGGCAATCGCAACTAATCTCGCCCTGTAAATAGCGGTTTACGAATTCTAGCCACTATTGGCCTCGTAAGAGGAAGGCACCCAACCATGTCTATCCGCTAGCACTGTGTTGACGTGCTGACGTGTGGAAACGCTACTGTTATGGTTCGCGGTTGCAGCCTCGCCGACTGTAACTTTTTTATCCCTTCTGTGTAATAGCTGCAAGCAGTCAGATCAAACATCGATAAGCAAATCGTAAGAAAATACTTACAGCTCATAGTGCATTGGTGAAAAACTTACAATACTGCACAACAGGTAACGCCTCTTTCCGCTGCTGACAAGCAAATTTTGGGTTTCTAGGAATACGTAACTTTATTTAAGAAGTGCCACATTTGCATGCCTGTTGAGTATGGCACAGGATACCATTTAAACACAGACCCAATCGAAATCTAAGTGAGTAGTGTTGTACTAATTCGTCCAGATAGAGGCACGCTTGTGTACAGATACTCAGTTTTGTTAAAACAGACTTACTTTCGTCGTAAAGTTATCGTGGGCAGTTTTATTTCATTTCTTACAATACAGTGCAAAGTTTTCGTAAGGTTTCTTTTAGTGTTGTTAAAACAATACTAAACATGAGAGAGAAATTAATCATCAACGATATATGCGAATTGTCTGATGTTATCTGTAACAGTCTGACAATGCACATGCAGTTTATTGATTACATGCATATGGCCGGATCTAGACTTCTGAGAGACAGACAGTTACAGCATTTCTTTTGCACTGCACGATGGTTTCAACATACAGATAGCGCAATAGTGTAGCTCAAATGGAAAGGAACACTTCCTATTTAAATTTCTGCATCCTACACTGTTGGCAGTTCTGTGTAGGTGGCAATTACGTTATTTTATTTCGATGATTACAAAATAGAGTCGAATGTATGCACTGGGTAGCCAAGGCAGCTAGTTCATGGCGATTCGGTCAACCAAGTAAATTACTGTACTGAACATCCTGCAAACCACTACAGGGAGCCTGTGTGTCAGAATTCTCAACTTGTGTACCGCAACGGTGTTATGATAGAGAAATGAGTGGTAGAGAAGACGGTTTGGTGGTTTGTTGGACTGTTGAAAGTTTCCCATGATGATGGTCTTGGTTCGATTCCAACTTCCGCCGGTGTTTTTGATACGGAGAGGCAGGTTCTATTCTCTTCTGGCTGCGCCAAGTGAAGAAGGTATAATGGCATTGTAGTCTGAAAATCACATTAAACATGATATTCCTTCTCTACCAAGTAGACGTTAGGTGGAACCACAATAAAGTAAGGAGTGGCGACATGTAGAAACTCTATCACCAGTAACCTTTCTTATACTAGTATTTATTTTTAGTGACGAAACCAACCCTGAGTATAGTCACAGGACACTTATTCTGTCTTTTATTTGAGCTTCTGTATGTCGATAAAATTGGTTCTGAACTGGGTATGCAACTCAGACCGCCCTTAACACGGAATTTGATCCCTTCGCGACAATACAGTTCGACTACAACTTGTTGTTTGTTCAAAACTGCAGATACCTCAATATCCCCAGATATTGCGCATGAATGGGTTGGAATCCTGGCCCAGCACTAAACTTTTCACTATGTATTATCAAGCTCTAGCATGAGAACACCTATCTGCTGGTGGATAATAATGTTTATTTTTAATGCATTTTCAATCGTTGTCAACACTAACGATATCTGACGTTTTTGACTCCCAGTGAGACACAGAACTACACTCCTGGAAATGGAAAAAAGAACACATTGACACCGGTGTGTCAGACCCACCATACTTGCTCCGGACACTGCGAGAGGGCTGTACAAGCAATGATCACACGCACGGCACAGCGGACACACCAGGAACCGCAGTGTTGGCCGTCGAATGGCGCTAGCTGCGCAGCATTTGTGCACCGCCGCCGTCAGTGTCAGCCAGTTTGCCGTGGCATACGGAGCTCCATCGCAGTCTTTAACACTGGTAGCATGCCGCGACAGCGTGGACGTGAACCGTATGTGCAGTTGAAGGACTTTGAGCGAGGGCGTATAGTGGGCATGCGGGAGGCCGGGTGGACGTACCGCCGAATTGCTCAACACGTGGGGCGTGAGGTCCACAGTACATCGATGTTGTCGCCAGTGGTCGGCGGAAGGTGCACGTGCCCGTCGATCTGGGACCGGACCGCAGCGACGCACGGATGCACGCCAAGACCGTAGGATCCTACGCAGTGCCGTAGGGGACCGCAGCGCCACTTCCCAGCAAATTAGGGACACTGTTGCTCCTGGGGTATCGGCGAGGACCATTCGCAACCGTCTCCATGAAGCTGGGCTACGGTCCCGCACACCGTTAGGCCGTCTTCCGCTCACGCCCCAACATCGTGCAGCCCGCCTCCAGTGGTGTCGCGACAGGCGTGAATGGAGGGACGAATGGAGACGTGTCGTCTTCAGCGATGAGAGTCGCTTCTGCCTTGGTGCCAATGATGGTCGTATGCGTGTTTGGCGCCGTGCAGGTGAGCGCCACAATCAGGACTGCATACGACCGAGGCACACAGGGCCAACACCCGGCATCATGGTGTAGGGAGCGATCTCCTACACTGGCCGTACACCACTGGTGATCGTCGAGGGGACACTGAATAGTGCACGGTACATCCAAACCGTCATCGAACCCATCGTTCTACCATTCCTAGACCGGCAAGGGAACTTGCTGTTCCAACAGGACAATGCACGTCCGCATGTATCCCGTGCCACCCAACGTCCCCCATTGAGCATGTTTGGGACTGGTTGAAGCGTCGTCTCATGCGGTCTGCACGTCCAGCACGAACGCTGGTCCAACTGAGGCGCCAGGTGGAAATGGCATGGCAAGCCGTTCCACAGGACTACATCCAGCATCTCTACGATCGTCTCCATGGGAGAATAGCAGCCTGCATTGCTGCGAAAGGTGGATATACACTGTACTAGTGCCGACATTGTGCATGCTCTGTTGCCTGTGTCTATGTGCCTGTGGTTCTGTCAGTGTGATCATGTGATGTATCTGACCCCAGGAATGTTTGAATAAAGTTTCCCCTTCCTGCGACAATGAATTCACGGTGTTCTTATTTCAATTTCCAGGAGTGTATTTGAGAGATCACTGTAAGTTCAAGGATGTTATTCCGAGCTGCTGGTGGAGAAAAATTCGGTAGCTGACGTCTCTTTGTGTGTAGTCAACAACAATATGTGTGGGGTTCGAGTCCTAGTCAGCACTGAACTCTTTGTCATATTATCTCTAGTTCAACATTCTCACATGTCGCTGCTGGTGTAACAAACCCATACTTACGCTCCTTATCTCTAGAATATAACAGCGATATGTGTCGGGTTGGAGTCCTGGGAAGGAAAAAATTAATGTTTCGTCTCGTCATTTCAGTTAATACATCTAGCTACTGCCGAGAAAATCCGATATGTCAAAGTTGATTGTGCTTCGATAACAATCCGATTAGGTTTTGGGTTCGAATCCCTGTCCAACACAAAGCTTTACCTCACTGCATTTCAAGTAAGTTACTTGTGAAGTAGCAGTATTTAACAACTCTCGTAGTTCGTTAGCAAGGACAATAGATGCTGGGTAGGAATTCGCGTCCGTTAAAAATGTTACGTTACGTAATTTAAAGTTGATATTTGTTAACTGGTACTGTCTAAAATCGAGGTATATCACTCTTTTTATGCCTAGTCAGGAATGACTGTTAATTTCCGTCAGTCACGAAATCTTTGTTTGCACGACCTGGGTTTGAATCCATACGCAGTACGAGTCGGTTCGTCGTGTCATTTGAAGTTCATACGTATTTTCAACTAGCTGCTCGTGAATAACGTAAATTTTTTATGACATTTTGTGTTAAATAACAAGTATGGTATGTTACTTTGGAGAGGAAATCATGAATACGACGAACGTACTACGTGCATTATCTATCTGACGTAATAATGAGAGTTCAAACATTCAGGTATGTTAGTTATTGCAATAAATGCCAGCTTACAAGCCTTAAGGACAGTCTTATCTGTGATGAGGTGTTCCTTGATATTTTTAGTATCGTGGTATTACTTTACATCCTGAGTTATTGCGATACAGAGCAGTGTTTTCTAGTGGTGACTTGTTGGAACCATTTTCAATAGTCAAACGACTGTACCAAGGAGCGATTAGAGGACTTGTTAGACAGCTGCGTTATGTGGGTTGCATGGGAATCAGGCGAATTGCAATCCAGGTTGTTCGGATACTTTTGAGCATGACTGTACTTCTTTAACAATCCGATTAGGTGCTGGGTTCGCATCTCTGTCACAAGCTTTATATGATGGCATTTCAATTTTAAACAGGAGCATACCTTGTTCCTCGTGAATGACACCATATTGAACGTCGTTGGGTGTAGTTCCCAGGGCGGTAACTGTTATGACAGGATTCCCAGTTCAGTACAAACATTTTCGTCATTTATTTTCAGGATCTGAATTGATAACTGATACTGGTGCAAACGTCTATACTTCACGTCTCTTTATGCCTGGTGATCCGGTCTCAATAAGGCACAAACAAAGCTTAGCTTAGTTAGCAATGGTTATAGGTGCTGGGTTTGAATCCAGGTCCAGAACGACGACGTTGGTCATGTCATTTAAAATTCAGATTTGTGTACACGTAGCTGTTGATGTGTTACGAGAATAATGATATTACTGGTGATTCGCTGTTAATGTTGAGATTTCCTTAGAATGCTTGTTGACGTTAATCGCGTTTTTCTACTGGTTTGTCCAATATCCAGTTTCCAGAGCCCTCACCGTTGAGCGACCTTCAGCACACAGATGGAAAACCTTTTAGAGAGCGAAGAACTTTTTTCCAATTGCCGTACAGCTTTGTAACTCCATATATTGTCTCAAGTATTTAATTTTGACTAAGGATTACTGTACGATATATGTAAAATAATCTGTTTTCTCAGAACTTTTGGAATGTCACTTGTTGTAATTAAAGTTAGTTTATGAGTGTTATGCGGTGTCTCATCGCTAAGAACGTGTTTCGTAATATGTTTTGTATGACGATATTAGTTGACGCTTAGACTGACAGCCATAAAGACCTTTGGTCTCTTAGTAGTCTCTTGCGGTACACATTGTGTGTAGTCAAACGACTTTACCCCATGGGGTTTTGGTGTTTAGAGGACCTGCAACACAGCTACGTTATGTTGGTTGTATTCGGCAGTGACCCACTTTTTTTGCTGTCAGGTGTACATGTACAGACAAGCGATTGCAATTTCAGAAAATTTGGATGATTTATTCAGGAGAAAGAGCTTCACAAATTGAACAAGTCAATACCTGTTTGTCCACCTCTGGCCTTTATGCAGGCAGTTATTCCGGTTGGAGTTGATTGACAGACTTCTGCATGTCCTCCTGAGGGTTATCGTACCAAATCCCGACCAACTGGAACGTTGCATCGTACAAATAGAGAGGTGGCTGGAGGATTGTGCCCATAGTTCTCCAAACGTTCTCAATTGGGGAGAGATACAGCGACATTGCTGGTCAAGGTAGTGTTTGGAAAGCACGAGGACAAGCAGTAGGAACTCTCACTGCCGTGGGTGGGCATTATCTTTGACATGTAAGTCCAGGATAGCTCTGCATGAAGGGCGACAAAACGGGCTATAGAATATCGTCGACGTACCGCCGTCCTGTAAGAGTGTCGCGGATGACAACCAAAGGAGTTGTGCTGTGAACCGAAATACCACCCCAAACCATCACTCCAGGTTGTCGGACCATATGGCGGGCGACATTCGGGTTCGTATCCGCCCGTTGTCCAGCGCGTCTCCAGACGTGTCTTTGCTGCTCAGTTCGAAGCGGGACTCACCAGTGAAGACAACTGTACTCCACTGAACGAGATTCCAGGCTGAACGTGCCCGACACCACTGCTAATGTGCTTGTCGGTGAACAGCAGTCTACAGTAGTTGGTGCAAACTGCGCTGTGAACTCAGCCACTTTCTGTGAACCGTCAAGTAAAGAGATTCTGCCATAAAATTTGTGATCATTTTCTCTTAATGTAGTTCCTTTAATACTTTCCGCAAAGGAACTTGAACTGATCAAATAGTAACTTTTACTTCAACACACCCCCAGTCTCATAAAAAGCCTTTCTTCATTCAGCTCTCCATAGAGCTATCCAGTCAAAATCTTGAAGCAGAAGTAAATTAGATCAAAACGATTGCAGTTAATAATGGCTGTGAACCCAACATAGTAAGTAACATTTTTAATAATAAAACGAAGAACAGAACCACCACTCTGGGCGTTTCCATTAATGACCGAAAAGAAAAGAAAAATTTTATTTCTATACCATTTCTTGGACCTCTTACAGAATACAGCGTCTTCTGAAAAAAAAATATGATTTCTAAACAGCCTTTTCCACCAATAATTCTCTAAAAAATAATCTTATTCACAATCTGTATTCAGCATGGTCATTTGCATGGGTCAGGAGTTCATAAAATCGACTGTGACTCTTGTCCAGCCTATTACATAGGACAAACAGGGTGAGTTGTATCTATAAGATTCAGAGAATATCTTCTAGGAAAAAATGGTACTAATATTCATAATTCATCCTTTGCGGACCACATGTTAATCACAGGCCATAAACCCAAGGAAGCGCAAGATGTCAGCGTCCTACACTCCGAGAAAAAAGGTCTCCGACTCGATATCCTTGAAGAACTGGAATTTTCAAACACCTGTCGCTTAAAGACGGTTTTATTCTTAACGAACAATTGTAGTCTAATAAAAACTTCTTTCAAGGTTTAGGTTTAGAGTTGTTACTTAGAACTGCCTGATTTTTGGAATTTTCCTCACAGTAGCGTCCCGAATGTCGTTTTCCCTTATTCAACGTCATTGTCGGCCTTCTACTTTATTTAAAAGTACCGTAAAAAAGCCTGATTTACTATTCTTGCGAACTTTCATACTGCCTACTTTCTGGGTACTGTATGTTACTAATGTATACCTACAGTTATGTATTTTTGTTCTTAACGCAGATGTTAATAAGTTTGCCGTTTTGTTACTAGCTGGCACTATTAATCCTCGTGTCCATCTCATGGCAGTGTCGGCTTAGATTCCGTTTAGTCTGATACCTCTTGCGTTGTGTATGTGCCGGTCTTAGCCGCCGGCTACATCACTTACCTGGTGCCGCCGCTTGCAAGTATTATTTTATTGTTCAGTGAGAACTGTCTGTCTTTTTTTTTATTATGACCTATATCCCTGACTCGTGGAACAAAAATACTTGATTTGATATCACTGTTGCTGAAAATTTAAAATTTGTCATGTGATTTCATGTAACAACAGTTTTCTGGTTTTATTTGAGAATTTTCACATATGTATCTATTTGATGTATATTACCTGTACCTTATATATTTTTCTACGTAACTTTCACCATTCTGATAAAGATATTGTTAGAACTATTGAAACCTGGTTAATTTGTTTTTTAAAAAAGTTGTGTGCAACCGGTTGGCTGACTGTTACATTTCATATAACCCTCACATACATTGTTTCGCATCGTTCTATTTATATCGGTTACGATTTTGAATTTAATCGCTGCGCTAATGTCTGTTCAGTTTTTCAGGGGGATTTCATGACTCTTTCACTACTGTACCGACGCATTAGCCGTGATAAGCGATTTCATTGCCTTATTTGAGTTGCATGCCGCAATTTCACATCATATATAGTTTTTTAATGTTTCAGTAAAAGTTGTTCGATGTAACACATCTTTATGAATGACGTTTTTTTTTTCAATACGGTTGCGGGGAAGTTACCTGGGTAGCCAAACAGACACTCTCCTCTTTTTTGTGTTTGTCTATTTACAATATCACAACTCACAAGATTTGGAATGTTACTTTGCTTTGCTTAAGGTACAGGTCACCTGGATGGTAGCAATCTGTACTGATGACACACCTGTCCTGGAACAGGATTGGAAGCTATCAAGGAACATCTTCCAAGTACAGACCACATACTGCGATACAGACCGCTCTCAGAGTTGTCGAACCTCTTTTGGGGAAGTGGCGTCTTAATCGTCGACTAGAGAGAAGCAGGTCTGTTTACACGCGGACCGAAACGACTCTATAAATAACAACACTGCAGACGAATAATGGTTCCATGACAAGGTCAGATACCTCAGAATCTGGTTGGAGGACCACGTACCACCTTATTACAGGCGCAAGTAACTTTACCCAGTGCATAGGACGCAAAGTTCTCTAAATGAGAGAATGAGTAGGTCAATGCAGGTGAGATTCCTCAATGACACACACAGCTCCGTGCTCGGTATACGCAACCCCAATACGTCTGAATTACCTGCCAGTCATACAAACTGAGGCGCTACATGTCACAAGCAACGTTTCATGATATGCGTCCAAAGTGGTCGTGCACAATAAGGTCCTCCGCGAGAACTCTCTTGTAATTACTAAAGAAACGATATGAGGGTACAGGTACTCGAGACATTTGTGTAACGCTTTTTTACTGTCCGGGAAATTACGAAATGTAATTGACCAAAAAAATTTTTTGGCAGGGAAAACCGACAGCCTGTACAAAGTTCAAACCCAAAAACCACCAAAAACTTGACGGCGGCGAAATTATGCGTTTCCGCCAATCTGATTGGGTTTTCCAAATACGTATGCAGCCTAACATATGGCTGCTAATGGAAACATGTCAACACGTGATTCAGAAATATTGACTGCCTAATTTTATAACTAAAATAACCTCTTATGATCACTTTGGCACATTACAGGATCGAGACCACTGTGTTTACCATGGAGACATCGTCGGTGGCAAACAACAATGGCAAGTACTCGACTATTAACACGTTCTTGCCCCTTTGCATGTATTCTCGCTACTGGCTTTATAATGAAGCAGTAGCTCCACTGTCTATACTGTAACAGAGGCGTTCATTTTTCCCACGGCTTGTCGTGTCACTTCTGTCCCTGTATATTGCTGCCCTTAAAAAACTTCTTCCTATCTTCAAGATGAATGGGTGACTGCACTTATATGTATAGACAATATAGTACTATCTAGTAAGTCCATGATAACTGAGCTGATCGCATTCCATATCGGAACCGCTTGGTTATATCGATTGCAACCATTAAAGACGATTGTCTCTGTCTAATTGCTGAGTAACTGAAGAGCACATTCGCTACAGGGGGCAGGGAGGACGTGCCAATTGCCAATATATGGACGTTCGCTGCAGACTCGGGGAGCCATTTCTTGGTTGAACTATGTATATTTCGTGGTCTGCTGTGGCCGCAGACGTGAACATCGCGTGAAGTAATCAGCCTTTGGGGTTTGTTTTGTTGGTACTGGGACGCAAGGCTGTGAACCATTTAGAGGAAGCAGGCTGGGCTTTGGAATTCGTCTCATCTCAGATTGTGGATTTTATGAGTACCCAATTCCAGTTGCGTACAGCAATTATGAATTTGGGAAACAAGTATTGTGGGCTGGGGTATCGTGCTTTGCTTTCCAG
The DNA here is from genome assembly GCF_023864275.1 of Schistocerca cancellata. Lineage (NCBI taxonomy): Eukaryota > Metazoa > Arthropoda > Insecta > Orthoptera > Acrididae > Schistocerca > Schistocerca cancellata. Next base: position 136,746,568 of record NC_064628.1, read on the forward strand.
CTTGTGAGTGATATCCCTGTGACTGACCTGATATAGTGTGGTGCATGTATGGGTGTATTTGATTCTGTATTGGGCTACCTCTAGCCGTTTTGAGCACGTTTCGCAACTTGTGGCGAATATTGGCTACTCATTAAATTTTCTATGGACAGTTTATTTTATAACTTTATTAATAATCTGTATGACTGGTACCAAGCTCAACTAGTCACGGCCACTGATCTCAAATCCTTTTGATAAAGCTATTTGTGAAAAACTATGGCAGCGCCATAGAGAGGTTACTGTTAGTATATTATAGATTTTGCAGAGTGCTTTAAAATTTAAAATCATTTCCACATTCACAGTCATCACCTTTACCTCGGTTCAATGCTCTGTGTATGATTAACTTCTGGTAGATCTCACTTGTTACAAACATTTGGCCATGGGAACGAATTTGTGTTAAAAAATTGTAGCCTGTTTGCCGGCAACAGGGTGTTTGAATTGACTTTGTGGACATGTTTTTGATGGACTTTCTTGTTTCCTAGTGAAGAATTCGGTAACAGCTTGACTAGGAGTAGGTCGATTATTTAATTGTTCAAGATTATTATTATTATCCTTTTTTCAGACGTTATTTCTGGTTAAAAATGGAAAGTGACACGGACCTTGATCAAGCGTCACTTCCTTTTAACTGTACGGTATATGTTATATTGCATTTAGGTACTTTCGGGTAATTGAACATGTATCAATAATTACAGATTTCTGTAATTGTATATATAGGTTTCGATGCAGCTGTATTGCGTTGATGTATTGGTGGATATTGTGTGGTATGACTGCTGTAGTTGATAGTGTAATTGGTATAATGTCAACTTTATCCTGATGCCACATGTCCTTGTCTTCCTCAGCCAGTTGGAAATATTTTTCAATTTTTTCTCCTGTTTTCTTTTGTATATTTGTTGTATTGGGTATGGATATTTCGATCAGTTGTGTTAATTTCTTCTTTTTATTGGTGAATATGATGTCAGGTTTGTTATGTGGTCTTGTTTTATCTGTTATAATGGTTCTGTTCCAGTATAATTTGTATTCATCATTCTCCAGTACATTTTGTGGTGCATACTTGTATCTGGGAACGTGTTGTTTTATAAGTTTAAGTTGTAAGGCAAGCTGTTGATGTATTATTTTTGCTACATTGTCATGTCTTCTGGGGAATTCTGTATTTGCTAGTATTGTACATCCGCTTGTTATGTGATCTACTGTTTCTATTTGTTGTTTGCAAAGTCTGCATTTATCTATTGTGGTGTTGGGATTTTTAATAATATGCTTGCTGTAATATCTCATGTTTATTGTTTGATCCTATATTGCAACCATGAATCCTTCTGTCTCACTGTATATTGCCTTTTGTTAGCCATGTGTTCGATGCGTCTTGATCGATGTGTGGCTATGTTAGATGATACGGGTGCTTGCCATGTAGTGTTTTCTTTTTTAAATTTTCTTTCTTTGTATCTGTTGATGTTATGTGATCTAAAGGATTGTATGAGTGGTTACGAAATTACAGTGGTGTAGCCAATGTATTTATATGAGTGATTGCTTTGTGTATTTTGCTAGTTTCTGCTCGTTCTAGAAAGAATTTTCTTAAATTGTCTACCTGTCCATAATGTAGGTTTTTTATGCCGATAAATCCCCTTCCTCCTTCATTTCTGCTTAATGTGAAGCTTTCTGTTGCTGAATGTATGTGATGTATTCTATATTTGTGGCATTGTGATCGTGTAAGTGTATTGAGTGCTTCTAGGTTTGTGTTAATCCATTTCACTACTCCAAATGTGTCGGTCAATAGCGGTATAGCATAAGTATTTACAGCTTTTGACTTGTTTATTGCTGTCAATTCCGTTTTCAGTATTTTTGTTAGTCTTTGTCTATATTTTTCTTTTAGTTCTTCTTTAATATTTGTATTATCTATTCCTATTTTTTGTCTGTATCCTAGATATCTATAGACATCTGTTTTTTCCATCGCATATATGCAGTCGCTGTGGTTATCCAATAAGTAATCTTCTTGTTTAGTGTGTTTTCCCTTGAGTATGCTATTTTTCTTACATTTGTCTGTTCCAAAAGCCATATTTATATCATTGCTGAATACTTCTATTATCTTTAGTAATTGGTTGAGTTGTTGATTTGTTGCTGCCAGTAGTTTTAGATCATCCATGTATGGTAAATGTGTGATTTTGTGTGGGTATGTTCCAGTAATATTGTATCCATAATTTGTATTATATCCATAATTTGTGTTATTATTATTTCATTCCTTTCTTGGACGTTATGTCTGGTTAAAAATGGAATGTGACGCGGACCTTGATCAAGCGTCACTTCCTTTTAACTGTACGGTGTATGTTACATTGAATTTAGGAACTTTCGGGTAATTGAACATGTATCAATAATTACAGATTTCTGTAGTTGTATATACACTCCTGGAAATGGAAAAAAGAACACATTGACACCTGTGTGTCAGACCCACCATAATTGCTCCGGACACTGCGAGAGGGCTGTACAAGCAATGATCACACGCACGGCACAGCGGACACACCAGGAACCTCGGTGTTGGCCGTCGAATGGCGCTAGCTGCGCAGCATTTGTGCACCGCCGCCGTCAGTGTCAGCCAGTTTGCGTGGCATACGGAGCTCCATCGTAGTCTTTAACACTGGTAGCATGCCGCGACAGCGTGGACGTGAACCGTATGTGCAGTTGACGGACTTTGAGCGAGGGCGTATAGTGGGCATGCGGGAGGCCGGGTGGACGTACCGCCGAATTGCTCAACACGTGGGGCGTGAGGTCTCCACAGTACATCGATGTTGTCGCCAGTGGTCGGCGGAAGGTGCACGTGCCCGTCGACCTGGGACCGGACCGCAGCGACGCACGGATGCACGCCAAGACCGTAGGATCCTACGCAGTGCCGTAGGAGACCGCACCGCCACTTCCCAGCAAATTAGGGACACTGTTGCTCCTGGGGTATCGGCGAGGACCATTCGCAACCGTCTCCATGAAGCTGGGCTACGGTCCCGCACACCGTTAGGCCGTCTTCCGCTCACGCCCCAACATCGTGAAGCCCGCCTCCAGTGGTGTCGCGACAGGCGTGAATGGAGGGACGAATGGAGACGTGTCGTCTTCAGCGATGAGAGTCGCTTCTGCCTTGGTGCCAATGATGGTCGTATGCGTGTTTGGCGCCGTGCAGGTGAGCGCCACAATCAGGACTGCATACGACCGAGGCACACAGGGCCAACACCCGGCATCATGGTGTGGGGAGCGATCTCCTACACTGGCCGTACACCACTGGTGATCGTCGAGGGGACACTGAATAGTGCACGGTACATCCAAACCGTCATCGAACCCATCGTTCTACCATTCCTAGACCGGCAAGGGAACCTGCTGTTCCAACAGGACAATGCACGTCCGCATGTATCCCGTGCCACCCAACGTGCTCTAGAAGGTGTAAGTCAACTACCCTGGCCAGCAAGATCTCCGGATCTGTCCCCCATTGAGCATGTTTGGGACTGGATGAAGCGTCGTCTCACGCGGTCTGCTCGTCCAGCACGAACGCTGGTCCAACTGAGGCGCCAGGTGGAAATGGCATGGCAAGGCGTTCCACACGACTACATCCAGCATCTCTACGATTGTCTCCATGGGAGAATAGCAGCCTGCATTGCTGCGGAAGGTGGATATACACTGTACTAGTGCCGACATTGTGCATGCTCTGTTGCCTGTGTGTATGTGCCTGTGGTTCTGTCAGTGTGATCACGTGATGTATCTGTCCCCAGGAATGTGTCAATAAAGTTTCTCCTTCCTGGGACAATGAATTCACGGTGTTCTTATTTCAATTTCCAGGAGTGTATATAAGTTTGCATGTAGCTGTATTGCGTTGATATAGTGGTGGATATTGTGTGGTATGACTCCTGTAGTTGATAGTATAATCTGTATAATGTCAACTTTATCCTGATGCCACATGTCCTTTGACTTCCTCAGCCAGTTGGATGTATTTTTCAATTTCTTCTCCTGTTTTCTTCTGTATATTTGTTGTATTGGGTATGGATATTTCGATTAGTTGTGTTGATTTCTTCTTTTTATTGGTGAGTATGATGTCAGGTTTGTTATGTGGTCTTGTTTTATCTGTTATAATGGTTCTGTTCCAGTATAATTTGTATTCATCATTCTCCAGTACATTTTGTGGTGCATACTTGTATGTGGGAACGTGTTGTTTTATAAGTTTATGTTGTAAGGCAAGCTGTTGATGTATTAATTTTGCTACATTGTCATGTCTTCTGGGGTATTCTGTATTTGCTAGTATTGTACATCCGCTTGTTATGTGATCTACTGTTTCTATTTGTTGTTTGCAAAGTCTGCATTTATCTATTGTGGTGTTGGGATCTTTAATAATATGCTTGCTGTAATATCTGGTGTTTATTGTTTGATCCTGTATTGCAATCATGAATCCTTCTGTCTCACTGTATATATTGCCTTTTGTTAGCCATGTGTTCGATGCGTCTTGATCGATGTGTGGCTGTGTTAGATGATACGGGTGCTTGCCATGTAGTGTTTTCTTTTTTAAATTTTCTTTCTTCGTATCTGTTGATGTCATGTGATCTAAAGGATTGTAGGAGTGGTTATGAAATTGCAGTGGTGCAGCCAATGTATTTATATGAGTGATTGCTTTGTGTATTTTGCTAGTTTCTGCTCGTTCTAGAAAGAATTTTCTTAAATTGTCTACCTGTCCATAATGTAGGTTTTTTATGTCGATAAATCCCCTTCCTCCTTCCTTTCTGCTTAATGTGAAGCTTTCTGTTGCTGAATGTATGTGATGTATTCTATATTTGTGGCATTGTGATCGTGTAAGTGTATTGAGTGCTTCTAGGTTTGTGTTAATCCATTTCACTACTCCAAATGTGTCGGTCAATAGTGGTATAGCATAAGTATTTACAGCTTTTGTCTTGTTTCTTGCTGTCAATTCTGTTTTCAGTATTTTTGTTAGTCTTTGTCTATATTTTTCTTTTAATTCTTCTTTAATATTTGTATTATCTATTCCTATTTTTTGTCTGTATCCTAGATATTTATAGGCATCTGTTTTTTCCATCGCATATATGCAGTCGCTGTGGTTATCCAATAAGTAATCTTCTTGTTTAGTGTGTTTTCCCTTGACTATGCTATTTTTCTTACATTTGTCTGTTTTAAAAGCCATATTTATATCATTGCTGAATACTTCTATTATCTTTAGTAATTGGTTGAGTTGTTGATTTGTTGCTGCCAGTAGTTTTAGATCGTCGATGTATAGGAAATGTGTGATTTTGTGTTGGTATGTTCCAGTAATATTGATCAGTAATTTGTATTGTTTAGCATGTTGGATAGTGGGTTCAGAGCAAGGCAGAACCAGAAAGGACTTAATGAGTCTCCTTGGAATATTCCACGCTTAATCGACATTGGCTGTGATGTGATATTATTTGAATTGGTTTGGATATTAAGTGTGGTTTTCCAATTTTTCATTACTATTACTATGTTTAGGAACTGTATCAATTTAGGATTTACTTTGTATATTTCCAATATTTGTAGTAACCATGAATGGGGTACACTATCAAAAGCTTTTTGGTAATCAATGTATGCATAGTGTAGCGACCTTTGTTTAGTTTTAGCTTGATATGTCACTCCTGCATCTATTATCAGTTGCTCTTTACATCCTCGTGCTCCTTTGCAACAGCCTTTTTGTTCTTCATTTATAATTTTGTTCTGTGTTGTATGTGTCATTCATTTCTGTGTAATGACTGAAGTTAATATTTTGTATATTGTTGGTAGGCATGTTATGGGGCGATATTTAGCTGGGTTTGCTGTGTCTGCTTGATCTTCAGGTTTCAGATAGGTTATTCCATGTGTAAGTATATCATGGAATGTGTATGGGTCTGCAATGTAACTGTTAAATAATTTAGTTAGATGTGAATTTGTTGAGGTGAACTTCTCTAGCCAGAAATTTGCTATTTTATCTTTTCCAGAAGCTTTCCAATTGTGCGTAGAATTAATTGCTCGGGTGACTTCATGTTGCAAAATTACCACTTCAGGCATTTGTGGTATTGTCTTGTATGTGTCTGTTTCTGCTTGTATCCACTGTGCATGTATGTTATGTTGTACCGGGTTTGACCATACGTTGCTCCAGAAGTGTTCCATGTCTGTTATGTTTGATGGATTGTCTATTTTAATGTGTGTGTTACCTATTGTCTGGTAAAATCTCTTTTGGTTTGTGTTGAATGTTGGGTTTTGTTTCCAAATTTCACTTTTTTTGTATCTTCTAAGTCGTTTTGCTAATGCTTGTAATTTTTGCCTCTTTTCATCTAATTGCTCTACCGCTTCTTGTTGTGATATTTTACCTAATCTTTTTCGTTTTTTGTCTGATATTTCATTTCTTATAAATTGTGTTACCTGTCCGATGTCTTTTCTAAGTTTTTCTATTCTGATCTGTAGCCTGTGTTGCCATGCTGGTTTTGTGGGTTTCTTCTGTGTGTTGGTTGGTTCTGATCTCTGCCTAGTGTGTATATTTAGTGTAGTGAGTGCTCCTATATAAACCAGTAGCTGTAACTCTTCCATAGTTGTATTTTCATTTATTTTGTTGTGTATGATTGTGTTGATAGTTGTTATTGTTGTTTCGACTTGTGGGTTATTTGGTGGTCTATGCAAGAATGGTCTAATGTCTGTATTTGTGTCTTTGTATTCTATATATGTCAGCTGAAATTTTTCTTCTATATCTAACATGTGTGTCACTTTGTGTTCTAGTTGTGCTTGTTCTGGTGGATGTCTTAAAGTTTCGTTTTCCTCTGATTGTTTAATTGATGCGTGTTGTTCTCAGTTTGTTTGCTCTGGCATGTTTGAGTTCATTACTGTATTTTCTTCTTCTTCTGACTGTACATTATTTTATTCCAGTATTTGTTGTACTTGTTGTTTGATGTTTTCTAATTCTGACTGGGGTATCCTGTTATTTTTGATTATTTCACGGATATGATCAGCTAGTCGTTGTTCTGTTAAAAATTTTAATTCTGGGTATCTGGTAATAAATGTTGTGTATACTTGTGATCTGTATCCAGTTGTGTTGGATCCTAAGTTTGTTGCTTGGTAATAACAGAACATGAGGTGTCAGTTAACTTCAGCAGACCATCTCATCCTCTGTCTTTGTTTTCCTTCTAGGGTGGTTGCAGGAAGCATGTCCTGCAAAACACCTCTATTTGGATTTAAATCATTTTCTGTTTGGCTAGCAGTGTCGTTACCATTGTGGACGAGCATAGGGTTCAAGCGTCGTCCCCGACCATGACAGCACTTGTCCGAGGCTTCATTAGTTCTGTCCTGAACCAAGTAATCACACTAAAAGGGGGGTTAGCCCTATTAGTGGTTTGTTCTTTTCGTCGCCTTTTATGACTGGCAGAACATACCGGAGGCCTATTCATTTCCCAGGCCTCCATGGGGTATTATTATTGTTATTATTAGTACCCCATCGGTTAATGATAAGCAGGTGATTTTCAATCTTTCTTATGGTTCTACTTATTTTCCCAATATTTCTTCATTTTCTCCCCAAAGGTCTTTTTTTCTTCAATCCACTTTGGTCGCTACGGTTTTGATTCCATCTATGGACTAAGCTTCCACTTACCAATTTTGCTTCTGAATAAATCCCTGCCTGATATGTTTATTATGTCTCGCCAAATCCTTCTTAACTTGATGTACCCAAGGTACTGAAGCTTTAAGGGATGTCACATAGTCAATTTTTTTACAACCGTATTGAGCAACTAGGATCACGTTAAAAACTTCATTTCCTCTTCTTCCTTTCTTTTTGTTTCCTATTTTTCCAGTATTCCCTCTTTTGATCCGCATGAAGTCTCTCCTTTCTTCTGTCCATGTTGTTCCCGATGTTTTTACTTCTTCTGCTTTTAAAGCCTCCCGAATTTAGTATCTTATTTTCAAAACGGTTTCTTTCTGCTATTTCTGGTTCTTTGATGTTGTTTCTTTCTAGATCTTTCCTTATTCTGTAATCCATGCTATTGTCGATTTCTTCTTCCAGAAATATAGGAGTATTTGTTTTGTTAGTCTATTTCCAACCATTAGGTAGAGGTGTCCGAAAAAGGTTAATCTTCGTTTGGCCATTACTTCAGATATTTTCTCTATATTTTTGTAGATCTCCTCATTACTTCTTACTTTCCAACCAGATGCAGTTTTTATTGCACCCATTATTTTTCTAATAATCCTTCTTTCCAGTACCTCTAGTCTGTCCATCTTATAGTTCATCATTAGGCATTCAGATCCATATAAACATCCTGGTCGTACCACTGTGGTGTAGTGTTTTAGTTTTGTTTTTCTAGATACACATTTCTTGTTGAAAATATTTTTGGTCAAATCATATGCTATTTCCATGTTCATCAGGTTACCTTCCATTCAGAAGGCTGTTGCATGCAGTGACTGTTATATTGACTAGTAAATAATGGATTTCAGCTGTCAGTCGTCGTTTTGAAATTTTATTGGCAGATCTAAATTTCAGCTATAAACTAGCCATTCTCAATGCGCTATCATTTGTAATGAATGCATGTAATGCCTGTTGGTTGGACTACATCCACAGTTCATTGAATACTTGAATTGAATACAATGAACTGTGGATGAAGCCCGACCAATAGGTATTATATGAATTGATAAAAAATGATAGTGCATTGAGAATGGCTAGTTTCTAGCTGAAATCTAGATCTGGCAATAAAATTTCAAAAGGACGACTAATAGCTGAAATCTATTATTTACAAGACTTTCCATGTTGTTAATTTTTACATCTATTGCAGATTTTTCTAGTCCATTCTGTTGTATAGTCTCTCCAAGAGATTTAAATTTATTTACTCACTCTATCTTACCTATTTGTATTTCTATGAATTTTGGTGCATTTTTTATATTTGTCATGAATTATTTGTTTCAGCTGAAATTTTGAGACCAGTTCTGTTTGCTATTTTATCCAGAAGGTTTATCTGAATAACTGCTTCTGTGTTAGTCTGTCTGTTAGTTAGTCTGATATTATTATTATTATTATTATTATTATTATTTTATTATTACTACCATCATTGACCTGAAGCTCTTGGTTGCAAATTATTAATGTTGTCTTTACTCACTTGATGTACTTATGACTGGATGTTGTGTGCTGTCCTTAGGTTGGTTAGGTTTAAGTAGTTCTAAGTTCTAGGGGACTGATGACCGTAGATGTTAAGTCCCATAGTGCTCAGAGCCATTTGAACCATTTTTTTTATGTACTTAATTTTAGGCGCTGCTGTACTTGTGCAATTTTTCTGTGCTTTAAAGAATTTGAAAATTATACTTTTTTGTTAATTTTTGCTTAAAGGTCATAGACTCTTCCACCTTAATGTTATTCTTTGCTGTTGAGAGATTGTTTTATTGAAGTGATTTAGTGATTTCATTTGCCCAGCACCTTACCGCTCCCAAAGAAGCTCCCTACCCCTTCGATAACAAACTATTTTCCAGAGTTACAGTAGAACTTTTTGTAATGGGAACCATTCCAGTAAGAGTTTGAAGAGGCTTTACTTATTTTAATTACCTGCTAAGTGTTAAAGGCAATCAACAAATCAACATGATGCCTTGGAAATAGGTTCTTGTGTCGTTCACTAGAGAGAGACGATCGTGAAACAAGCGCTTCCGCATTTTCTCTTATGTAAATATCTCCCATCTAGAATACGTCCCCCATTTGTCTCCGTGATAACTTGTTAGCAAGTGGGAACCGCCGCCTCGTGCTGTTTTCGATGCACTCGTATCCCACCATCTGTATAAACTAATGTGCACCACATCAGTACAAAACACTTTTCTCTCTGTTTAAAGCGACCAGTAGCTATGGTTGTGCGTTCACATTAATCTCTGTACTGTATTAACTTGGACGTATTCACAGGAGACGGTGCCTTCTGTATCCCTGTTAGGGATGCTCTCTGGTAGTTTTTGCCAACCGTCGTCGTCTTTGGTTATTTGTCAGCTATACTCCGACCGTCCGCTGTTCTAATTGGTCGTACCGAACGGCCCACAATTATCAGTATATTGTTGCTCACGGCGATTGACGGGAGTCAGAGATTTAGACCTAGCTGATGTGGTTGTGGAGGACCCGTGATACTGAGGTGCAAGGAAGATGCGTCTCGTGTACCAGACAGCCACGGCCTTGCCTTGTTCTCGTACGCTGTTAATGAGCTCCTTGACTATCCTGTTGTACCTGTGCCACCGATGGCCATTAATAGTCAACACACAACTGTCACTTAACATGTCAACTCCATTGAGAGCCCATAAGGTCCGTAACATGTCAACTATAGCATTTGCCAAATAACGACAGTTACCTTATACTGTGTCGTGAAGGTATTTGGAATAACATTGTCACTTATCTTCTTCCTACTTCCGTTGGCAAATGGTGTGCGGAAATAATGATCATTGATTATTTTCTGTATGAGAGAGAATGTCTCTAATTTGATTCTTTTGCTTAATGGTCTTTTCACGAGTTACATCTAAGAGGAAGCAGTGTATTACACTCTGCATAAAATTACTTTAGCATTGAGAACGAGAATGGAAGTGGAAAGACGTGGTGGTGGTCAGGGGAGGGGGTGAGGGGGAGGGGAAGCCAAAGCGGCAGGCCAGGCCACTCACCGCCATTACCACACTACCTGCAACCGAAGCAAAATCCCGAAATTACCAAACCTTCATCTCCTTGCAATAAGCTGCAGTTGCAGTCAGCTTGCTGTCCTGTGTGACCATTGTTCCCTGTAACTTCCTTTGTGTTCACTTTTACGGTTGTAAAAGTTACTCTTTTATTTATTGCCGGTGTTAATCGTTGTTACTGTTATTCATTCTGACAGTTAGTCGTTGTAATCGTTATTCTTTGTCACTGTTATTCGTTTTGTGGTACTGAAAGATGTCAGCGGAAAGTTTGTCGAAAGTTGTAAGTGGAAAAGTTTTTGCGTGTCCATCCTTGTGATTGATGGTCTGCATGTCTTCCGTTGTTCGCTTACCTAACGAAATGAAACACCAGCAGCCGTCTTTATGATGCTATTTCTAGTTGATGGTTGCAGACACAACATCGCTTTTACTGTATACTGCGGAAGCCAGTTCATAGATGTTAGTTACTTATGAGATCGCGTATAAACAGCGGTTCCCAATCCGTGAGCCGCGGGCAGTGTGACAATGGGCCGTGAAAGCTGGTACAGAGTCGAAGACGAGATAAAAATCATCTGAAGCCTTAGGTGTTTCACCTGTTAATCGTCAGATCAGCGAGCACAAAACGAAATAAGAGCTGAAATACCCCATCGCTGTCTTATAGCAGTCACAAAGGAATGGTCAATCCTGTCGTACTGAAACGTGCCCTGTTTACATATATACAGGGTGAGTCACGTAAGACGTAACACCCCCTTTATTCCGGGGGCGATTGCACGTATCGGCATGCGGTTTTCGGCGCATCATACACACCTGGAAATTGAAATAAGAACACCGTGAATTCATTGTCCCAGGAAGGGGAAACTTTATTGACACATTCCTGGGGTCAGATACATCACGTGATCACACTGACAGAACCACAGGCACATAGACACAGGCAACAGAGCATGCACAATGTCGGCACTAGTACAGTGTATATCCATCTTTCGCAGCCATGCAGGCTGCTATTCTCTCATGGAGACGATCGTAGAGATGCTGGATGTAGTCCTGTGCAACGGCTTGCCATGCCATTTCCACCTGGCGCCTCAGTTGGACCAGCGTTCGTGCTGGAAGTGCAGACCGCGTGAGACGACGCTTCATCCAGTCCCAAACATGCTCAATGGGGGACAGATCCGGAGATCTTGCTGGCCAGGGTAGTTGACTTACACCTTCTAGAGCACGTTGGGTGGCACGGGATACATGCGGACGTGCATTGTCCTGTTGGAACAGCAAGTTCCCTTGCCGGTCTAGGAATGGTAGAACGATGGGTTCGATGACGGTTTGGATGTACCGTGCACTATTCAGCGTCCCCTCGACGATCACCAGTGGTGTACGGCCAGTGTAGGAGATCGCTCCCCACACCATGATGCCGGGTGTTGGCCCTGTGTGCCTCGGTCGTATGCAGTCCTGATTGTGGCGCTCACCTGCACGGCGCCAAACACGCATACGACCATCATTGGCACCAAGGCAGAAGCGACTCTCATCGCTGAAGACGACACGTCTCCATTCCCCTCCATTCACGCCTGTCGCGACACCACTGGAGGCGGGCTGCACGATGTTGGGGCGTGAGCGGAAGACGACCTAACGGTGTGCGGGCCGTAGCCCAGCTTCATGGAGACGGTTGCGAATGGTCCTCGCCGATACCCCAGGAGCAACAGTGTCTCTAATTTGCTGGGAAGTGGTGGTGCGGTCCCCTACGGCACTGCGTAGGATCCTACGGTCTTGGCGTGCATCCGTGCGTCGCTGCGGTCCAGTCCCAGGTCGCCGGGCACGTGCACCTTCCACTGACCACTGGCGACAACATCGATGTACTGTGGAGACCTCACGCCCCACGTGTTGAGCAATTCGGCGGTACGTCCACCCGGCCTCCCGCATGTCCACTATGCGCCCTCGCTCAAAGTCCGTCAACTGCACATACGGTTCACGTCCACGCTGTCGCGGCATGCTACCAGTGTTAAAGACTGCGATGGAGCTCCGTATGCCACGGCAAACTGGCTGACACTGACGGCGGCGGTGCACAAATGCTGCGCAGCTAGCGCCATTCGACGGCCAACACCGCGGTTCCTGGTGTGTCCGCTGTGCCGTGCGTGTGATCATTGCTTGTACAGCCCTCTCGCAGTGTCCGGAGCAAGTATGGTGGGTCTGACACACCGGTGTCAATGTGTTCTTTTTTCCATTTCCAGGAGTGTAGTTTACTATGGGGCACATAAGTTGGTACATGCACAATAATCACAACCTTTATATTGACCGAGATAATGAGGCAAGTATATGTTTTTTAAGTGGGACGCTATACTTTTTTTTTACCATCATTCGAACGCTCTGGGAAAGACGCGTATACTGATGTAACGCATGTTGCTATTGTGATTCAAACTTTGCTTAAAAGTGGGCGGATGAGGATTTACCTTCGTAGCGTAGGCCGTGCATGATGCATAGAGCACGGCAACTCGGCCTGCGGGTCACACGAGGTGTCTTTACAGTCTGCAGCCGCTTCCGACCGCCTCGACCTTCGATCGTACAATATTTCCCTCCGTCTTTTAAGCGAAGTTTGAATCACCTAAGCAACATACGTTACATCTCTATACGCGTCTTTTCCAGAGCGTTCGAATGATAGTAAAAAAAAAAAAAAAAAATACAGCGTCCCATTTAAAAAACATGTACTTGCCTCATTATCTCGGTCAATATAAACGTTGTGATTACTGTGCATGTACCAACGTATGTGCCCCATAGTCGGCTATTATTCGCCGAAAACCGCTTGTCGATACGTGCAATCGCCCCTGGAACAATGGGGGTGTTACGTCTTACGCGACTCAACCTGTACATATACAAGGTGTCTCTCAGTCGTCAGCAGGTATTTGAAATTTCGTTTTTGCTGGAGGTAACCCAAATAAACAGTGCTCATCCCGTCTTACATGAGAAGCATTGTGTTCACTGAGAGCGTCGGTTTGTTTTCCTTACAAAGAAAATTCTTCTCTAACAATCCGAGCTGTCGACGGGACGTAAGACATCAATCTTTCTTCCTTCCTTCCTTCCTTCTTGTTGTGTTTGGAGAAAATTCAAGCGCGTTGTAATTGTGAACACTCGTCTCCGAGAAACTACCAACTAGACATATTACAATCGGATTGTGGCATGTTATGTGTTCGTCATGAGCATCCAGCCCTGACTGGACGCACCAGCCCTGCAGTGCAGTATGTAGGGATGTACACTTCCAGCTGCCTGGTGGCATATGATATTGATAATTATCAATACTAAAGAAAATACTGGCAGTCCGTTTTAGCAGCTGCTTTTGATGTATTCTTCTTAAGCAAGGAATAAAGACGGGTGTCTTACGTCTTGTCTGCGGCTAAGATTATTAGTGAAGGAACTTTGCTCGAATTTCTTACTACTGGAGGGGAAGGAAGCGGTTATGGTCCTTTTAGGAAACCAAGCTGGCATTTGCGTGGAATGATCTGGGTGATTGTAGAAAACCAAAATTTGTATGTCTGGCATGAAAATTGAACCTAGGTCTCTCGAATGAGAGGTTTTTTGTTTTGTTATTTTTTGTATTTTTAATTTTTTAATTTTTTATGTTTTTATTAAGGAGGGCGGGGAGGGCAGAGTGTTCAGGGGTCGTAACCCGAGGCCTGGCCACAGTGTCCCCCTCGGAAGGTATCAAGGAATCAGGAATGGTAAGGGGAAATCTTTTGTGGGAATTTTTATTTATTTATTTATTTATTTTTATTTACTGTTTTTAATATATTACTAATTTGGTTTTACTTTATACCACAACAAATATAAACGTACCTAGCACTGCATCGTGCTCTGAGTAGACAAAACAATATCTCGGCACGTTCCTACCTTGAGGTAGTGTGTATGGGGAAAAAAATAAAAGCGTTGCGTACATGATGCAGAAGGGTGTGTCGCTACTCTCCTTACGCTTCATCATCCAGGTACGTCTTCATGTATGTCGTATGTTTTTCCAGAGAGAATCGAACTTAGTCTTGTCAGCGCAATCAGTGGGTGTCTTCTCCTACCTGCTGATGATCCAGCTGCGTGGAGGGTCGCGTAGGGCACTCCCTAAGTAATCAGAAAAATACTGTCTGTATTTTGGGTTCCGTACGATCTTGCAATGACGTTTTTGTAGGTAGTTCCAAAAGTCGAATACATCTTTATGTCCATCGTGAAATAAGTAGTGTACCGCATGCGCACGGATCCACGTGACTGCGTTGGTCTCGGTGCGCGGGAAATACTGTTGATCCAGAAATAGTAGAGACCGAGCTGTAATGTGTTCCGGAGTCACTCGTAGAAAATACGACAATATTTGTCGCACCAAGCGCCATACTTCTTCTGCCGCGCTACATGTGAGACGGTGTTCGTCCGTGTCTGGCATCCCGCAGTCTACACATAGAGGTGATCCGCCATATTTATCTTGTGGAGGCGTGATCGGGTGATCTGTTTTCCACTGAGTTGTGATGTACCATGCGGATCGGACGTCTGCGTCCAGTGTAACCGCGTGAATCGTCCGCCACACCACCTTCCAATTAACCAGAGGGCTTTTGGTCTCCACGATGTTTGGTAGGCGCCTTTGCTGTAGGACATAGTATACATCCCACGCCGACGCCTGTTTCGTCGGTGGTATTGCGATACGGACATAGCTGTGTTCAATGTAAAAGTTCCCGAAGTAGTAGAAGGGTGGGGGTACGTCTTGCGTCGTCAGTGGGGCATAATGGAGGGCGGAGCTAAGGACTCCAACAGCAAACCTGTCAAACTTTCCGGGTGGTGGCGCCACAGCTTGATGTGTGAGCTGACATACAGGGCCACAGCTCTGTCGTGGACAGGGACGAGACCAAGACTTCACCTTTCTGGGGGAAGGGTCAGCGACTCATAACTAACTTTGAAGAACATGCCTTTACTGACGTAGGCTCCGAATGCCGCTAAAAGACGTAGAGCCAATAGTAACGGTATTGGAAGAACACGCTCTATGTGTGGAAGGCGCGATGCGAGGTAACATTGACAAAGTGTGTCTTTTGAAGAATGTCGAAGGTCCGCAGACGAAGGTTGAAGATCCGGACCCGACTTTGTTGTAATAAGCGGCGGTAGTTAAGCGCCGCAGTGGTTCGTACGTCGTCGTGAAACTCTATGCCGAGACATTTGATAGTGCCACGAAGCTGTAGGAGTTTGACACACGCTGGGGTCAACCCGTCTCCTATGGCCATGGCGAACGATTTGGCGAAGTTGGGACAGCTGCCGGAAGCCACACCGTACGTGGTAATCCATTCTAGTGCGCTGATTACATCGTCGCGATTGCGGAACACGGGAACCAGGTCGTCTGCATATGCTGCACAGAGAAATGTGACGTCACGTAAGGTGAGACCGGTGAGGCATTGACGGAGGCCACAGAGGAGCGGTTCCAGTGCCAGAGTACATAGTAACGTCGACAAGGGGCAGCCTTGACGCACGGAGCGGAAAATCGGGAGGGACTGCGAGAGACGCCCGTTAACGAGCACTTTGGAAGTCGCCCCTCGGAGGAGGCGCATCACGACGTCTGTGAATTGCTGTGGGTACTGCATGTGCTGGAGAACGGACGTTAGGTACGCGTGATCCACTCGATCAAAAGCATGGCTAAAATCTAGTGAGGCCAGCGCTCCCGGGATGCGGCGTGCCCTGGCTAGGGCTATTAAGTCACGGTATCGACACAGTGCTGTGTGGATGTTGTTGATACCCCCTAGGGAAGTCTGATCTGGTGAGATGACGTAAGGTAGGATCGGTCGTAGACGGTTTGCTAATAGTCTGGTGAATATCTTCATGTCGCAGTTGACGAGTGTTAGCGGATGGTAATCTTGTATTCGAGCCGTAACTTTAGGTTTGTGAACCGGTATAATTATTCCTTCTACGAAGGTCGCGGGGAGCGGCATCGCGGGGGTTATAAGCTCCCGACAGATGTCTGTCAACTTAGGAGCCAGTAAATACTGGAAAGTTCTATAAAACTCCACAGGGAGCCCGTCGGGGCCAGGAGACTTATTCGCCGCTGCTTTACCTATGGCGTCGATTAGCTTCCGTCTTCCGTAATGTCGTTCAATAATTCAGTTTGTAAATCCTGTGGGACAATGCCGTAAACCAGTTGTGAGACTTCTGTCACCGTCATCGGGTCGGAACATTGAGCAGAATAAAGTCGTGCGTAATGGTCGAAGAAGGCTGCAGCAATATCGCATTGTGAGGCGTGATGACGGCTGTCCTCAATGGTGATGGCATGTATCAGCGCCCGTCTTCGCTGTGTACGTTCTCGGATGACGTGGTACGTGGTGGGTTGTTCCGTTGCGAGTCTGTCTTGTGTTCGCGCTCGGACTATCGTCCCTTCGAGGTGTCGGCGCATATGGGCTACGATCTGTGCCTTCGCACGCTGAACTGTCAACTGTCGTTCCTCTGTGGGTGGCAAGGAAGCGCAGTCGTGAAGGACGGTGAAAGAAAAATCGAGGGACTGCCGCCTCCACGCAGCAGTCTCACGACCATATGTTATAAAGGTTCTCCGAATGGCCGGCTTGGCGCAGTTTAACCACCAACTAATCGACGTAGGATACGTCGGGAGGCTGCGGACGCACAAACTCGACGTGTCTTCGATGGCGCGTGGACAATCCGGAGAAGCGAGATGAGCAAGGTTGAATTTCCAGGGGTGTAGGCTGCGCCACACCCGTTGGTGACGAAGGGTGACGGCACATATACAGGCCTCGTGATCAGAAAAGGCTACTGGCCACACCTCCGCGTCACTCACCGTTGCCGCGAGAGAACGGGAGACGTAAATCCTATCGATGCGATTAGACGAGTGACTCGTGAAGTGGGTATATCCCGGTCTATTTCCTCGGACATGTTCCCATGTATCTACCAGCTGGACATCACCGATGAGCGTCCCAAGTTCGGGGCACGGTGAATGGCGTGGCAGCTGATCTTTAGGTGCTTGGGTGCAATTGAAATCGCCCCCTAATATCAAGTCATCGTGCCTGCCCTGAAAAAGCGGTGCTATTCCTTCTGCGAAGAAGAGCGATCGGTCACGACGGCGATTCGTTCCGGAAGGGGCGTACACATTAATAAACCAGACGCCTTGCACCGTTACGGCCATTACTCTAGCATCGGAGAGATCGGACTTCGTTCGCCTCGAGGCCCTCTCTGAGGAAAACTGCGACTCCACTATTAGTTGGCGAGTCGTGCGACACATGAGCCGTATATCCATACACACCCCATACACACCCGGGAAATCGGCGACGGGCTTTCTTGGAGAAATATTGGACTACTGGGGTCCAAGAAAGACTACTACGTGACGTATTCAACCCACAACCGTTCAAACTCAAAGACGGCGGGTTGAGAAAGTATTTCGAAAAGTATTTGAATAAGACGCGCTGTATGAATAATCCAATACCGCACGTGGATGTTCTAAAAATTCTGAAAAACAGACTAAACGCGAACTTACACGAAAAATTGGCAACTATACCAGAGAACGACCTTGAATACTTTCTTTCCGTGCTTGACTCAATTGATCTAATATATGAAGAAGAGCCGAACACAGGTAATCGGAATGAACATCCCGGAACCAATCAAAACAACGGCAACGGAAATCATTTTAATGGCAGTGGACAAATCCAACATGGTTGGAATTCGTATGCGACAATGCCAAGTAATGGAAACCGGAATTAAGGAAATTGAAGGAATTCGGCGCCACAAAGACGTGACGACCGAAGATATAATATAGATTACGGTCCACGCCGGTATGGAAATGATAGAAATCACGCGAATTATTGGTCAGGCCTGCTTGATGAAAGGCGGCCCGCCAATGAAAATTACTATAGTTACAGTAATAGGAATGACCGACCAAGGAGAAAGACGAGGTGCATTCAAGTTCTAAGGCCTCCGATTTTTTTTCTAATTAACTACTCACCCGAAATCGATGAAACTGGCCTTACTTCTCGACGTAATCGCCCTGCAAACGTACACATTTTTCACAACGCTGACGCCATGATTCCTTGGCAGCGGCGAAGGCTTCTTTAGGAGTCTGTTTTGACCACCGGAAAATCGCTGAGGCAATAGCAGCACGACCACATGGCTGCCCGTGTGGCATGTTGCCAAGCAATGTTGACGCACAACGACAGCATGAATGGGACTTTCTTTTCGTCGGTTGTGACAATGGATGAGAAGTGGATGTGCAGCCACGGAGAGTGTCTTTCATTGTTGGAACAAGCCAAAAGTCATTAGGAGCCAGGTCAGCTGAGTAGGGAGCATGAGGAATCACTTCAAAGTTGTTATCACGAAGAAACTGTTGCGTAACGTTAGCTCGATGTGCGGGTGCGTTGTCTTGGTGAAACAGCACACGCACAGCCCTTCCCGGACGTTTTTGTTGCAGTGCAGGAAGGAATTTGTTTTTCAAAACATTTTCGTAGGATGCACCTGTTACCGTAGTGCCCTTTGGAACGCAATGGGTAAGGATTACGCCCTCGCTGTCCCAGAACATGGACACCATCATTTTTTCAGCACTGGCGGTTACCCGAAATTTTTTTGGTGGTGGCGAATCTGTGTGCTTCCATTGAGCTGACTGGCGCTTTGTATCTGGATTGAAGAATGGCATCCACGTCTCATCCATTGTCACAACCAACGAAAAGAAAGTCCCATTCATGTTGTCGTTTTGCGTCAACATTGCTTGGCAACATGCCACACGGGCAGCCATGTGGTCGTCCGTCAGCATTCGTGGCACCCACCTGGATGACACTTTTCGCATTTTCAGGTCGTCATGCAGGAATGTGTGCACAGAACCCACAGAAATGCCAACTCTGGAGGCGATCTGTTCAACAGTCATTCGGCGATCCCCCAAAACAATTCTCTCCACTTTCTCGATCATGTCGTCAGACCGGCTTGTGCGAGACCGAAGTTCTTTCGGTTTATTGTCACATGATGTTCTGCCTTCATTAAACTGTCGCACCCACGAACGCACTTTCGACACATCCATAACTCCGTCACCACATGTCT
This sequence comes from Schistocerca cancellata, assembly GCF_023864275.1. Classification (NCBI taxonomy): domain Eukaryota; kingdom Metazoa; phylum Arthropoda; class Insecta; order Orthoptera; family Acrididae; genus Schistocerca; species Schistocerca cancellata. The sequence goes on from NC_064628.1 coordinate 136,766,239, forward strand.
CCTTCAACTGTCGATGAATTGTAATTGGTTTCACACCACGCAAATTCAGAAAACGAATGATTGCACGCTGTTCAAGTAAGGAAAACGTCGCCATTTTAAGTATTTAAAGCAGTTCTCATTCTCGCCGCTGGCGGTAAAATTCCATCTGCTGTATGGTGCTGCCATCTCTGGGACGTACTGACAGTGAACGCGGCCTCATTTTAAAACAATGCGCATGTTTCTATCTCTTTCCAGTCCGGAGAAAAAAAATCGGAGTATTAACCACTTAATTTTGACTTTTTATATACTTGTGACGGCAATGCGAATATAATAAACGTTTTTTCTTTATAAAAATATAAACATTTATCAATCCTTCTTATATATACACGAGGGTTAGAACTTAAATAGTGGCAACTATTTATTCACAACCGAAACAAAAGAGTTAGGTGTTTGCAGCTGCTACTGTCCTTCAAAGTAGTCACCAGCGTTGTGTAGAACCCGTTGCCAGCGGTGTGGAAGGCGTAGTATACCTTTAGCAGAGCCTGTTCTGTTGATGGTGCGAGTGGAGTGGTCTACTGCCTGTCGTATCTCTGGAACAGTTCTGAAGCGAATGCCACGAAGTGGTTCCTTTATCTTCGTAATCAAATCAAAGTCACAACGACATAAGTCCGGGGAGTATGGTGGATGGTACAGTACTTCCCAGTCCCATCGACCGAACAGAGCAGCCACACAGCTTTCGCTGTATGCGCTCGCGCATTGTCGTGCAAAATGATGGGTGGGTTGCGCAGAAAGTGTCGCCGCTTCTTTCGCAAAGCTGGTCTCAGTTGATGCTCCGAAAACGAACAGTAATACTGCGCATTGACGGTCTGCCGTGGAGAAACTTAACACGTTAGGAAAACACCATCACAGTCGTACACGAGAATCACGATAACTTTAGACCGCTCTGTTCGCACCATCAACAAAACAGGCTCTGCTGACGGTATACTACACCTTCCACATCGCTGGCAACGGGTTCTGCAGAACGCTGGTGACAACTTTCAAGGACAGTGACAGGTGCAAAAATGTAACTCTTTTGTATCGGTTGTGAATAAATAGTTGACCGCTATTTAAGTTCCGACCCTATGGTATACTGAGTCACCGAAACTGACTGCAATATAATGGAGGTATTTCATTTTATTCTATTCGAGAAGTTCGACGTCGTTCTCTTGGCTAGGGGTCTGCTGTACAAGGGAATCTGAGAGAAACTGTTTGCGCGTTACGTGACTACTTTCAGAATGAAGGACGTAATGGTGGCCGGCTGCTCTAAGTTAAAGTAATTGACAGAACTGTTGCAGCTCTGAATATAAACAAAATCATTGTTGTGAAGATTAGGAACGAAGGAGCCGACAAACAAATAGAAGCTAAAGAACCATTAAAACTTAACACACCTGGGATAAAACGTCGTATGGATAAGCGGATTACCAACATGATTCGTTTACTGAGGATGTCAGGTTTGCGATTACTAACGCAGGAAACTAGTGGTTGCATTTAAGGAATCAAGACCCTTTCAAGACAGCACCACATCCCTGTCCACAGTTTTACACAACCTAGGTTTTCACTATGGACATTTCTGTGGCCGTAAGCTGTTGACTGAGAGGGAGGATATAGCTGCATGGCGATGGCGATTTTTAAGGGGCATCTGTATCACAAATATCGACGAAGCGATGTGGCTTCAAATTCAGATCCACATTCATTGTCAAACAAACATTGAAGATTCACAGATCCATCCAAACTTTCGGGTTCAACTCGATTTGTAGAAAGATGCCGGCCGGGGTGGCCGAGCGGATCTAGGCGCTACTGCCTGGAACCGCGCACCTCTACGGTCGCAGGTTCGAATCCTGCCTCGGGCATGGATGTGTGTGATGTCCTTAGGTTAGTTAGGTTTAAGTAGTTCTAAGTTCTATGGGAATGATGACCCTAGAAATTAAGTCCCATAGTGCTCAGAGCCATTTGAACCATTTTTTTGTAGAAAGATAAACACAGATTCCGTCCTCTGAAGTATCAATACCAGCAGCTTAAATTTTCGTAACTTCAGCACATAAAACATCATTACTACCTTCCTTAAAGAATAATTCACCAATATCCGCCGATACACACACAAATTCATCAACAGCTGACGAGACTAATGCTACGCCGCCCTTATTAACCTCCTTAACAACTTTCGCCATCACAATATCACCTCACACATCATCACCTCCATCAGTACCTCTTTAGAATTTTCTACACCATCTAACTCCATCAAATTCAGCTCCACCTCAGCCTCGTCTTGGCACATAGAATCTTTCATTGTATTAGCATTCACACATTCTTTCGCCTCACATTCTTAAAACAAATCATTTAGCCCTAAATCGTCATCGCCTATATCGTTATCTTTCATTATCTTAGGATTACGCCTTTTATGTACAGTCTGATTTGAAAATCTACCTATTTGATTCTCATCTCTTACTAATTTTATTTCAAAATGATGACGCCTTTCTGCCGATTTATTAACACCTAGCACATATCCGTTTACTCGCGACCTATTCATCGCCTGTATATTTTGCCATCTCTGGAACTGAGATGTGGCGAAACTTAGTTTCCCGATCTCCCATTACGCAGGTTCATTTCGCCAGGTGCCGGTCCCTCAAATCTACGTTGTTGGTGTCGGTCCCCGTCACGAAAGTATCCGTTCCCATTGCCCCTTTGAAATTTATCATTGGATGTGCTCCTGTTACCGTTTCCCTTATCAAAACTGTTGTTTGCATTCAGTTGTTAACCTCCCAGATGTCTTTCAAGGTAATTACTCGGACTGTAGTTATGATTTACACTCTGAAAACTATTTGTCTGCTTACTTTTCGGTTTAAATTTCAACTCCTGTTCTAATATTTCTACAAAGTCCAAAAATTCGTCTATTGAGTTACATGTGCATTAATCTCGCAAGTTCTCACATTTAGAAAATTCTCGCACCAACCCATTCCAGTATTTAAATGTTGGCCTGTTCAGAAACTCATTTTGGAGCCGTGTTTTCTTCACTTCACTCCACAACTTGTTCAGGAAACAGATTTCAAATATTTCGTAGGTAGTGAACGTATCACTGTGTATATTTGCCCACGATTGCGGCTCACCTTCCAAATGTCTTTTCACGAATTATACCATCGCGTCGTCGGACATTCGCCTTATAAAACCATCCCTGCAGGTTGCTAGAAAATTTACTGGGTGATATTTCCCGTCGTCTCCAAAACATTTGACCGATTCTGAGTTCATCCACGGAACACTGATCACTGTTAAGGTTTAATGTGCAGCTAAAAATTCAATTTGCTTTTTATTTCATTGATTTGCTTTTTAACTTCACTATTTTCAGTTTTAATACCAGATTATACTTGTTCGTTTATTTTATTTACTTCTTTCTTCCCTGTACCTATTCGAACCCATAAGCTGCTAATAGCCTCTGTCACCTCAGCCTCGCCATTAGAGCATCTTGCGTACTCACAATTTCTTACGTTGCCTCCCAGATCTGCCTCCAACTTCTCCACCTTATCACTGAAATTTTTCTCTGCTTGATCTATCTTACAGTCAATTATCCGAACTTCATCAGAAATTTTGCCCATTTCACTGCGAATGGTTTTTAATTTTCCGTATATCAATTCCTCTATTCCACCAGCCATTTTACATACTTCGTCATTCACAACCGAAGCCTTTTCGGACTGAACCGAATCAATTTTTAAATTTATGTCAACCATATCGGTTTTAACAGAATCAACTTTGGGTCACAATCCTCTTATCAGTTGCATTAATTGCGACTCCATGTCTGCCCCAAATTCATCTCCCTTACCTGATTTCGGACTATTTGCCCCGCTAAATTCACCGACAATCACGCTCTCCCTCTGCGGCTACGGGCTAAGCGGCTCGCTAGTGTTTTCGGACCCACACAAACTGGCCGAGCCGGCCGCGGTGGTCTAGCGGTTCTAGGCGCTCAGTCCGGAACCGCGGGACTGCTACGGTCGCAGGTTCGAATCCTGCCTCGGGCATGGATGTGTGTGATGTCCTTAGGTTAGTTAGGTTTAATTAGTTCTAAGTTCTAGGCGACTGATGACCTCAGAAGTTAAGTCGCATAGTGCTTAGAGCCAATTGAACCATTTTTTTGAAACTGGCCGATTGCTTAGTATTAGCGACGTCTGTTATTGGCGATTGAACTACAGAATCATACATAATCTCGCTATCAGAGCAGGTACTTAGCTTTGTCGTGCTGGACCCTTCTGCCATGGTATTGCTGCCTACGTTGCAGTTGAAACCGACGCAGAAGATCTTGTAGCCTCTGCTGTGGTACTGCAACCGCCGCTGTGCGATGAATCGACGTTGAAGATACCGCTGCTGGCTGTAACCACGTGCTTTCGATGTCGCCACTTTTCCCACGTAACTTTTTTATCATTCCTAAGCACTGATAAAACTCGGTGCACACAGCTGTTGAAAAATTCGTAGCTGAGAGCCCCCACGCAAACTGCCTAAACTGTCACAGGCTTGGGACCTAGGTCACAGAATGTCGTTAATTGTGAGTATTACAATTGTAATTTCACAACTATTACAGAAACTCAATATGCAGTTCTGAACCGATCTCACATTTAACTTTTGCGAGAGGTCATGCCTATCGAAGTTCAGATAATACTTTTGGAAACACTTTTCAGATTTCAAATCCAATTTTAAAACTTTCCAGAGTTCACATTCTGCAACTAACACTTTCCCGAATCCGATCCTGTTCCAACACTTTGAAACTTTCTTATCCCTCAATTAACACTTTCCAAGTTCCTATCCTGGACGAGGCCCCACTTGCGAGCTAACATCACCAAAGATGTTCGGGCTCGCATGCGGTTACTCTTCATCGAAATGTCTTGGTTGAAACTGGTCTAGGGGTTGAACCGCACGTATCGCATTACACGGCCTAAATTAGACACTTGTGACGCTTTGGTTGAATTGTCTGGCTGAAGTTTGCGAAATACGAAGTTAACATAACATATAATAACAGTAATAATAGCCGGCTGGAGTGGCCGAGCGGTTAAAGGCGCTACAGTCTGGAACCGCACGACCGCTACGGTCGCAGGTTCGAATCCTGCCTCGGGCATGGATGTGTGTGATGTCCTTAGGTTAGTTAGGTTTAAGTAGTTCTAAGTTCTAGGGGACTTATGACCACAGCAGTTGAGTCCCATAGTGCTCAGAGCCATTTGAACCATTTTTCAACAGTAATAATAATATCGGGAATTAAATTAACGACCCATACATGATGTGGGCCACACAGTTGCGATTTGGTTAGAATAATGTTTATTCAGAAAGCAAACTAATAGCGAAAGTGGTCGTATTTAGAATTACTATTACACTCGAGTGCATATCCATTTGGCACAGTTCGATGATTCACAGTCTCATCGCGAATTACAAGTTTTATACTCCACCTCGTTAGCTATGCGAAAAGTTAGAGTTCACACCAGGCGCCGCTGCTCACCGCTCAGAGACTAAGTCCCGCTATACCACACAACGCGACATTTTCTAAGTCGTTTCACTTCCTAGCTGGCTAAAGACCAACTGTCCCCTTTCGTGTCTCATTCCGAACTGTTCCCTTTTGTGTTTCCAGTGGAACTGTCCGTTTTCGTGTCATCATCCATCGTGCCTCTTTGGTGTCTAGACCAGAACTGTCCTCTGCCCGTCTGCGACAGCGTTCCCCGAGGGCCGAACTTCTTCGTTCAACTGACTGGCGCAGTTCCCTTTCCTGAAGCCGTCCATCTGATTGGCAGCAGCTTATTCTACATTACTTTACATTTTAACATATTTTGATAATCAGAGCTTGCCAACTTTCACGTTTTAAATAAAGTAACAATAATATCCATTACATAAAAAACGTTACATTCTTTTACATAAAACCAATACAATTTCCTTCTTCACTTTGAAAGTCACGGCCAGTACCAATGTGCTTTCTGATAAATATACAAAGAACAAAAGTGACTATTATGCACTACACTTTACAACAAATATTTTATTACCTAATGATTCAATAAGGTGTCATGCTGTCATCGTTCAATGTGTTTTGTGTGGAGGAAATGATGATCTCATGCTTAACTGAAAATACTGATAATTTAAATTTACTATATCATTTAGACACATAAAGTTACAAAGTTGATATTTAAAATGTTTGTCATTTTAATGTTGGACATCTATATGAAATGTCGATCGTTAAGATTGACCAAAGCGTGCAGATTTTGGCATTCAGGTCTTTGTTCCAAAACTTATTAATTTCACTTTAACAGTAAATCCTAAACTATTATAGATATGCACAATATTGAAGTTTTATTGAGACGTGACCATTTATGGAGGATGGTAGATTAAAATAACTGTGGCTTAATTGCCTGCACTACTACAGAACTAAATAGTTTTCATATATGTTTCCCTTTATGGCCGATCTTGGGTCGGCCATATTTAACACTGCTACATCTCCTCGGCCACAAAAGCCTTCTACTGGGTTTCCCTATGATGTAGGTTCTTATCTGTCTCACTCGAACACTACAGCGCTTAGAACTCAATAGACAATAGAAGCCTGTGAGTTTCCCCATCTCGTGGTGAATCTGCGCCCTTTGTGGTATCTGGTCCTGGACGACAGGGTTCGTTTCAGAATTCCTGAAGGCTGACTCTTTCGGCCATATACTTAAATGAGAGTGCAATGCTCGTTAACTCACACGTGTTTGCAAGCTTGCATTCAACCTTGTGTCGGTTACTCCGGTTGTTAATGTACCAGAATTTCACATTTGCAGTGGATTATCTCAAGCTTACATTAACCTGTGATCTTGCGATGTTCATCACTTGAATATGTAACTTACGCAAATGTATTCCAGAAAGGATATGGCAGAGGGAGAGTGGAGGAAGATATAGTCAGAGAGAGTGGGTGGAGAGAATGAAGAGAAGGGGTGGAGGAAGTGAAGGGAGGCTGTGGAGGAGATGAAGAAACAATGGCGAGGAGGCAATAAATAGAGGTGGGAGGCTGAGGTGGGAGACAGTGGGAGAAAAAGGTGGACACAGAAGGGGGAGGAGGAGGTGTTTTCAATGCATGTGTCAAACGGATAGGGGGCATAATGTGGGGAAGAAGCTAGTACTAATTTCAGTATAATGATTACTATTCAGGTAGGCCAATTTGAACTACGTGTTTACCGTTGAAGGCATCAATAAGATTATTTTAGTTGTTTTGTCTGAGAAAAATGGTGTGTTATCGTGTTGTGTAACGGCGGAGAGAAGGAGTTACCCTGTTCCAGCGAGTCACAGTAAACAGGAAATCCACTGTCATCAAAAGTACTGCAAAAGAACCTCTCCTGCAAGTAGTAAAGAAGTCCAACTGGCTTGTGTGAGAGATAATTATATAATCATTCTTGTTGTGCCTATTAATTTCACATGAACGATAAACATATCCCACAGGAATACTCCTCCAGTTACCACCATCCACTCACTTCCTCACCCCATGTTACTGCATAATGAGGCACATAATATTCTAATTTAACATCACGTGCTTCACGCTTTCTAAGGAAGATATAGTGTTGTTGAACTAACACGCACTAAAACAAATTACCACGTCGGCTAGTAATGGGATCATAGGGTGAGCGGCTTTGAACTCGTGGAGGATATAAGTCTGGAAGAGGATTCATTAGGGCCGCGGCTGGGCGCAGCACGTCCCAGCTCACAGGTGCAGCCTTGCTGGCCTTTCCGGAGGAATTTCTCTCAAATTAGCTGTTGGGCTGCTGAGGGCGCAGCGTCGGAAACAATGGAGGGTGTGGGCGATGGCGACCCCGGTATTCAGCAGCCCTAATGCGTAGTCTTTGAGCGCAGCGCGGTTAATGGCGCTACGCGCAACGCAGGCGCTCTGAGGGAAAGAGGTGGGGGTGGTAGATGTGATGGTATGGGGGGGGGGGGGGTAGGGCTACTAACGAAGAACAAACAGCGCGTAATGAGCGCAGCTGGCGGCGGCAGGGCGCATCCAGCCCCAGATGCTACTTGTTGCCGAAAAGACTGATGGCAGTGGGCTGTGAATTATGTCACTACGCGCCTGTCGCTAGTGTCACAGTGTAATTACAGGGATCGTATTACTTGCACTAGATCGAGGAAACACTGGCAGCTTGTTAAACGTACCCTTAACATAAAGTAAGGTCACTCATAGAACTGCACGAATCATGTGACAGGACATTGATTTACAACATCAACTCATTTCTGATTCGTGAATCATTCATAAGGATAAATCTACAGTGTATCTGAGATGCCCCCGGGTAGTACATTGTAAGCAAGTTAGTAAGGCTCAGGAAACAGTCACTATTAACCAAAATTTTATAGTTCTGCACGTATGTGATTCGTGGTTAATAAAAAGTGGGTCATAACAAAACTGATTACTTTAAAATTCTTGTTTGAATAGGTATCCCGAAGTTGTCATGTGCTGAAAAGATAAGGAGAAAATCAACCAAGTAAAAATAAAATTAAAAACATCTTACGAGACCGAAATACTGCAGATGTAATTAAGATACTACTCATTAGAAAAGATGTAATCCTCTTAAGAACAAAACGTCCAAGGCGCGAAAACAAAGGAGAAGGTGAATGGAGTACACCAAAGAAAACACTGGAATGAGCATGGAAGAACTGAGGACCAAAACACCTCCCAGGAGTGCACGGGCCACGTTGATTATCATGTCACTAAGGATCAGAGGGAACACAAGAAACATATAAAAATTATGTACTCTGCCTGACAAAAAAATGAAGCATCCAGAAGGGGAGAAAGAACGAAATGAGACTTCACCAGTTGAGAGACTATGTAATATAATTTCGATAGTTACAAAATCTATGCAAATTTACAAAGTACCAGGTAGTTACGACAGTTGAGGAAGTGTTAGATGACGATCAGTTTGGCTTCAGGAAAGATAAAGGCAGCAGAGAGGCATTCTGACATTGCGGTTGCTAATGAAACAGGACTAAAGAAAAATCAAGACACCTTGATAGGATTTGTCGATCGACAATGCCAAATGGTGCAAGATGTTGGAGGTTCTGAGGAAAATAGGTGTAAGCTACAGGGAGAGATGGGGAATGTACAACATGTACAAAAGTCAAGAAGGAATAATAACAATGGAAGAACAAGAACGAAGTGCTCGGATTAAAATATGGAGTAAGACAGGGATATAATCTTTCACCCATACTGCTCAATCTGTACATCGAAGACGCAATGATGGGAATAAAAGAAATGTTCAAGAGTGGTATTACATTGCAAGGTGAAAATATATCAACGATAAGATTCACTGATGATACTGCTATCCTCGGTGAAAGAGAAGAAGAATTACAGGTTGTGTTTAATGGAATGAACAGTCTAATGAATACGGAATGTGGACTGAGAGTAAATCGAAAAAAAGACGAAAATAATGAGAGGTAATAGAAAAGAGAAAAACGAGGAATTTAACATCGGGTTTGACGGTCACGAAGTAGATGAAGCTTAGGAATTCTGCTACCTAGGCAGCAAAATAGCTCGTGATGGACGAAGTAAATAGGAGATAAAAAGCACTGGTAAAAAAGGTATTCCTGGTCAAGAGAAGTCTACTGGTATCAAGCATAGGCCTTGAGGAAGAAACTTCTGAGCATGTACGTTAGGAGCACAGCACTGTTTGGTAATGAAACATGGACTGTCGGAAAATCGGAACAGAAGACAATCGAAGTTTATGAGATGTGGTGCTACAGCCGATTGTTGAAAATTGGGTGGACTGATAAGGTAAGAAATGAGGAGGTTCCGCGCAGAAACGGAGAAGAAAGGAATATATGGAAAACACAGACAAGAAGAATGGAAAAGATGGTAAGACATCTGTTACGAGATCAGAGAGTAATTTCGGTTGTACTACACGGAGCTGTAGAGGGTAAAAACTATAGAGGGATACAGACATCGGAATGCGTCCAGAAAATAAGTGAGGACATGGATTGCGAGTGCTACAGTAGAGGAATTCGTGGCGGCCAACTTCAAACCTGTCAAAACACAGGCAATAAGAGCCCACTTGAGAATATGACGTTGCACCTTGTCCCAAGGGACGGTTAATTAGTCTGGCTCCTGCTAGTCTCCGACCAATAATACAGAATGACACAGACTCATGCACGAAGTTCATGAAGTTAACAAGTTGTTAAATGGCAGGCGCAGTTATAAAGGTGTTACGATGTGCTTGTTGCGCAATATGCTTGTGGTGGTTAGAAGCGGTCGGGCGGAAACCCGACGGCAAGTATGCCTGCCCCCACATTCCCAAGTAGTCCAACGTTTAGTCGCTGTGACATCCGAATGCCCCACAAATTACTGCACGATGCGACAATTTGCGCAAATGGTAGCCTGCAACTTAGCAACGCCACGTACTGAACAAGTTGCCACACACGAGTTCGTAGCACATCCGAGTCCTCATGATAACTCTGCGTCCCTTATATCCCGTACCAAGTTTGGTAATTAAACACAAACAATAGTAATGTGCTCTACTGGCTGTTCCACATGTTAGAGAAAACTGCTATTCTGTAATTACTTACCTAATCCCCAATTTTGTGTACGTGGACGAAGTTGCATTGACATCGAACCATGCCTTCTGTGTGCTTCCCATTTCTGTCAGACAGCGTCGTTAGCAGTTCTCTGGGTCTACGATTTGATCATACACAGAGATCTATGCATGCGCATTGCCTCCTTGACATATTGCAGAGCATCTCGTGAGTTAGGCGTCGAAAGCCTTCCGCAGCGCTCTTACGCAATTTATCATCACGCTTGTACCATCGTTGGGTTGCTACATGGGACTTGAATATTCCCCATAGTCTCCGCCCCTGGTAGCTGATTGGTCAGCGTGACAGACTGTCAATCCTAAGGGCCCGGGTTCGATTCCCAGCTGGGTCGGAGATTTTCGCCACTCAGGGGCTGGGTGTAGTGTTGTCCTAATCATCATCATTTCATCCCCATCGACGCGCAGGTCGCCGAAGTGGCGTCAAATCGGTAGACCTGCGTCAGGCGAACGGTCTACCCGACGGGAGGCCCTAGCCATACGACATTTCATTTCATTTTCATTCCCCATAGTTAGTTATCTGATGTCGTAAGGTCTATGCTTCCTGATGACCGATTCAGTGCCACCGGAAACGTTCCTGAACCCAGCCCAATAGACAAGTCTCGGAGAACTATTCCTCAAAAACTATCTAATAGTAGAGTGTGCTGTAACAACATACAGTCCGTAATGTCTTTAATTACATTTGCAAAAATGCCTAATTAGCAGTTTTCATTCAGATACCCCTGAAACAAATGTGATCCGAACAGGTATCGTGGTGACATTCCGGCACATCGTACCATGAGGAACCCCCATGTAAGGAACCCCCTTTCCAGCTTTTTCTCATAATGGAGATTGCTCTTGGAATAAAACCACATTCTTCCTGTGCGGATTACGATGTATCACACATTCCTCCGGAAATGACTATGTGCGAGACGGTATTTGGATACTGTGTTAACAAAGCCTGTCAGGCTGCAACTCGCTGCTCAAAAGCCACTGTCAGATAATTCATTCACAAACCTCGGTCTAAGTCCTTCTGTTTTCATATAATTTGTAATGTTGTACACTACTGACGGCGGTATTTGAAGTTCAGGTGTTTTGCGAATGTCTTTCGTTGGACACTGCCCAGTTCAGGGAATGACGACCGCACACGTCTTCTCTCGTGTTTTCTTACGTACAATAGGCTGTCTGTTCTTGCCTGAAACAAAAGCACGTTTCCCCCAATCAGAAAGCGTCGCCTAACGTGGTGGGGCATTGTCAGATCGATCTCTAAACGCCCTCGATATCTCTCTCATTGTGTTCCATGTCAGTGGACGTTCGTGCACCCACCCACCCGTACACACACACACGCGCGCACACACACACACACACACACACACACACCAGTACTCGCTTCTCAACAGTGTAGCTGTGACCGCTTACGCAAGCCATTGCTTCACAACTGAAACAATGCAGTCCTGAAACAAAACAAAACCATGTTGACGACAACGATTCTCATCTGCTTCAAAACAAGGTTGCAAATAGAACAGCTATTTATTTTCCTATACGTACCGAACACAAATGCATGAAAAAATAATTCCTCAGGGACTCATTTTTTAAAGTTTTTCGTAAAGAATTAGGACCAAGGAAATCTCATACATCTTCTGTGCAAATATCAAACGGGAGACCCTAACTCGTCGGATATCAATTTCATCCGTCCTTTTGCGACAAAGTACTAAATAGGTTGGCTCTTTTCTCAGTAAGAACAAAGGATGCTGTTGACATTTTACAAGTGAGCACAACAGATAAAAAATAAGCCCTCGCTTCTATTGTGCTCTATGTTAATTGTGTAAAGACGAAAACTTAAAGGCAAAGTTACACTCAAATTAACTACAGCAAGGCACAATTCCGAATATGTTCGTTGTGTAGGTGTAAAAAGTATTAAAAGCAATTACTTACGTTGAACAATTTAATAAACTGACAAAATTAATAAAATGAACATAGGAAACATAACAAATTATGACAATTGAGATGACAATATATGTGCGTATATGGCATGTCTAGAACGCTAAGCCTTGCGGAGTGGCCGCGCGGTTAGAGGCGCCCAGCAACGGATTGCGTGGCCTCTCCCACTGGAGGTTCGAGTCCTGCCTCGGGCGTGGGCGTGTGTGTTGTTCTTATCATAAGTTAGTTTCAGTAGAGTGTAAGTCTAGGGACCGATGACCTCAGCAGTTTGGGCCCTTAGGAAGTTACACACATTTGAACATATTTTTAGAACGCTAACTTCTGCCAAAAAAAATGGTTCAAATGGCTCTGAGCACTATGGGACTTAACATCTGTGGTCATCAGTCCCCTAGAACTTAGAACTACTTAAACCTAACTAACCTAAGGACATCACACACATCCATGCCCGAGGCAGGATTCGAACCTGCGACCGTAGCGGTCACGCGGTTCCAGACTGAAGCGCCTTTAACCGCACGGCCACAGTGGCCGGCTAACTTCTGCCAATTAGTATAAATTTCTAGAGAGAAGGATAGTCTGACATGCCTTTCACTATTCCTAATCTTTACAGATACAGACTTGGAATTGCAAACGTACATGAGTGCACAACATCCGTTATAGATCACAGTTTATACAACCGGAAATCATACCAAAACCGAAAACGTCAGAAGGGCTTCTCGGACACTTTGTACAAGTAGTGTACAAGTAATACAGTACTTCTCTCAGCTGTGTAAGGTGACATATGTGGACGTAATACATATTTTCAAACTGATGCAGAAAACGATGTTGCATTGGCTACATGGGCAAACAAAAACATATAGAATGGAAATTAAGTTTAACAACCCAACTGAGTTGGGCAAAGGAAAGGTTATTTGCCATGCTCTTACCAAAGCATCCTGGCAGTTGCGTTAACATGTTTACCGAAACCGCAGATCTAAATATGCGTGGCAGAACGGGGTTTGAATCATTATACTTCTGAATGAGCGTCAGTTGCTTTAACCACTGCACTACTAGATTCGGTGAGCAGCTGAGTCTCTTTTAGTAGTTTCGTGTGGTGCGTGCTTCGTTTACGAATGACATTTTCTAGCATGCACAAAGAAAATAGTTATTATGTCAGTTCCACACCATTTCCTCAAAGAGAACTGAATTTTGTCATGCACCGACGACTCTCAGAGTCTGTCTATTTGCCACTGATCTCAAACTGATCAAGAAGATGAAGGGTGCAAAATCCTGATGAGCGAGGAAATGATGGATTCTTGGGCTAAAACAATGATTTTACGGAGATTAGTAGAGCAACACTGAGAGTGCAGATTTCCTCCTTCTAGAGAGTTGGAGAGAAAGTTGGAAGTATCAGTAATGAGATGTCGGTTGGGATCTATCCACAGGGTGACCCAAACCTTAGAAAATACACTAATTCACGAAATAATCTAGGTATAAAGGTAAAAATTGAAATACATGCCTGATATGATACGATGTTTTACTGAAATCAAAAACGAGTGCAAAAACTGGCAAACAGCTGGTTCTGAACAGCAACACGTCATTGACGCAGCATGAGATTCGCGTATCAAATTAGATGCAGCGAGAGAGGGAGTCGGATCATACCTAGCCTAGCCTGCCTGATAAACACCTGTTGGAAGGACGACTTTTATGAAACTTGGCGCTCTACCCCATATTATTACAACCTGCACACGTTGGAGAGGATCACGTGCTAAGCCACCCTGTTCGTCTTGCTTGGCCCACCAGGTCCGTAGATCTCTGTCCATGTTGGTTGTGTGGCTACATGAAGTTGCAACTCTACGATGACATTCCGACCTCATTAGGGATGCTAAAAGACAACATCTGACAGCAATTTCTCGCCATCCCTACACGAATGAGCCTGAGGAGGTATTTTAAGGTGCGAAACCGGTTTTGGGTCATTGAAGGGACTACAGTAAACAGCTAATGCGGTCACTTGGACTTCCATTTATTTGAATTCTAATTTGCTAATAATTCAACACATTTTCTCTCGATTAGAGGTATTGTTGATGAATGATGGCTGACATGTCAAGCATTTGCTATGAAGAGCAAATATGAATTGTTAGCTAATTATGGCTTTTGTGTCATATGAAGGGCCATCTATTGGTTTCAGTCAAACACCATGTCGTTTCAAGCGCGTTTCTCAGTTTTTACTTCGCTGCATACATTACTCCATGAAGTATTGAATTTGGAAATGTCAGTGGACTTTTAGGTCACTGTGCAAATCTTTTGATGGATGAACGCCACATGCACGCATTCTCTACTTGCTGCTGTACTACACATCGATTCCAATCTGTTTAGGACAACCGTTGAGGGGCACTTACTTCCATTTATAGCTACACCTTGGAACATCGTAATTCTTCGGTGGAACTCGAAAGAGTTGCGCCCTTCAAGAAATGTTGTGTACAATTGTTGAAGTGTTAGGAATTGCAGCAGGTGCAGCAGCAGTCACAACCAGCGGCCCAGTAGCGACGCCAGTGCCAGTTCTAGTTCCAATTCGAGTTCCAGCAGCGCCAGCAGGTTCCAGCAACCCAGCCAGTTCCAGCAGCCAACTGGTTTCAGCAGCCCAGCTGGTTCCAACAGCCCTGCAGCCTGGCGGCGGCGCAAGCAGCAGCAGCAGCGGCAGCAGCAGCAACAGCTGACGTGGTGATGCCCATCACCACCCCCAGCGATGGGTCTTCCCCCTGCAGCCGCTCTCCCGTCAGCAGCAGCAGAGTGGGGCTTCAGCCCAGGTAAGTGTCTTTGTCTTCATCTTCATCTTCCCTGTCGTGTGTGATTCGTTGTTGCCCTTGTCCTTTTTCCGCCCCCATTTTCTGTTTCTCCTGTTCTGTTTTCCTTCTTCCCCTTTACCATGATTACCCCCACCACCATCGTAACCACCACAGCCATCGTGTATCCCTCCCCCTCTGCTACTGCCACCACTATTATGTGGAGGGCCCAGTCGCCCCCCCCCAGTCCTTCCCCCCATTTCTCACCCTTCCCACTCCTACACCCTACATTGCCCCAGCCCCTGCTCCCTCTCCGCATACCCCCTTCTCCACTCCCGATCCATTCCCTCCACTCCCCCATGCTGTTCCGGCCACTATTACAGCCCCTACTAGGGTGGTCGCCAGCAGAGCCATGGCACACGCCATCAATGTGCCGATGCCGGGACCTGCCACCTACCGCCATCTCCCGGTCGCACCTGTCCCCCAAGACTCCTCTCACCCTTCCACTGCAGATAAACACCCCAGTGGCACTGCCCAACTCTTCAGTTCCTAAGAAATCACAGCCTCTCCCTCCCACCTTCCAGATGCCATGGACGTCACCTGCCTCTTCTGGCCCCTCTCCACTGTCCCCTTGTCTTTCTTCCCTTCCCATAAATATCTCCTGTCCAATCCAGGCCCATCCCTCCTGGAGGCTAGGAACCTCACACTTCTACTTTGCCAACAATTTCCAGGAGCCCCTATCTCCCTCCTCACCCCCATAGGGACTAAGTCCTCATCACCTCCCCTAGCCCCATCTTCCATACCAACGTCCCTTCCAGAATCCCTATCACCTGCTTTGGCCCAAATGCAACCTCGCCCCAGCTCCTTTACCTTCCTCTTCCCACCAACCCCAACACCTGCATCACCTCCGACCCTCACTGCCGTGGTCACTCTGTTAAGTCCTATGATCATAGAGGAGGTGTTGGCAGAGCTCAAGGCGTGCTGTCTGCCCAGATCTATAATTCTGCCTGCCCCAGCCACCTCATGCGGGTCTTCTCCAAGCATGCTCCCTTCATTGACTTTCCCCTCAAAGAGGGCGCCCTCCTATTCCACCACCAGTGCAATGTTGACCCCTCCTGTTCCCCTCCCCTATCCATCCATTACCAGAGGTGTTTGTGCTACAATGCACATCAAACATCTTAGTGCCATGAGTCCACTTAAAGCAAGTGCACTTCCTCTGGCAGGTTACCCCACCCCACCTACTCCCAGAAGTTCAAGGACTGACCCCCCCTCTATTCCTGAACTCACCATCCCTGTCTGATTTCTGGATGCCCCCACTGGATGCCCCCACCCCTGCTGGCAACTTCCTTTGTTCCCCCCCCCCCCCCCCACTGCTGAGAACATCATCCGATTCATTACCATTGTCCTTCAACACATCCATCCCTTTCAGTGCCCCCACACCCTCCAACAGATATCCCTCGCTGCCCACTCCATTTTCCACCTAAATTCCTATGCAACCTACTCCCATAAACAGGCCCACTTCACGTTATCCCGTCTCGACACCCTTGTCTAAGTTCCCATTATGGTGCAACAGCACCATATCTTGCTCAACAACATCTGCTTCCTTCCCATTAACAAGAACCTCCTTATACATACCCTCATGACCCACCATGTGGATCCCTTCCTCCTGAAGAAACCTTTTCCCAACCCCAAAATACCATACACACAATGCATCTCTCTGATAATCCCCTCCCAATACCATGTGGTGGAGTAGCCATTGGCAACCACTGCCAGATCCCTATTTGGCTGTAATCCCTCCTTCCTGACCCTACGGAACAACTGATCCTCAGCCTCTTCTCCAGCCTTATCTTTACCTGTAGCACCATCTATGTCTGCCCCTCTGCCTCTATTCCCTTCCACTTCCTTTCCCACATCTACCATACCTTCTCCTCCTATGTGATTGTTGCTGACCTCAACATCCATAGTCGTTCCACCGCCCAGCTATGGTGGTGGCATTGGTTCCTCACCTCCCTCCAAGGTGACCTCCTTCCCATTTCCCAATGCACCTGCCCCAAATCCAGTACCACTCCCAAAGTCGTCCTGGCCTCCCCAAACCTCCTTGGCTGCATCATGGTGGACGTCCTCAACATTATTGGCAGTGATGATCTCCCTGTCTTTTTCACCATATCAGACGGTCGCCCCCCTACTGAGACCCTCGCATTGACCCTCCCCCAAAATATCTCCATGACTATTCCCTCACCAACTGGAATGCCTACTGGGATACCCTCACTACCCAGATTGATAGCCACCCCCCCCCCCCACACCTACCACCACCCTGATGACATTACCCACGCTGCCTTCTTTCTCTATCAGACCTTGTCTGAGGCTGTGGAGGCACACATCCCTACCATCACCCTCCAACACCACTGCCCCACCTTACCCCCACAGGCTGTCCTCCTCCTTTGTGAATCCTGCCATCTGTAACATGCTTTCCTTCACACATGGAACTGGGACACACTAAAATACCACGAGCAACTCCAATGACACGTACGAAACTTGCTTGTGGCCAAGAAACGCTGGGACTGGCGACAGACATGCACCCACCTTAATGATACCCTGCCTATAAACTCGTCTAAGTACTGGTCAGCCTTCCGCTGCCTTACCAAGTCTAAACGCCTCTCCCCCCTACTACCCTCTCCTTCATGATGATTACCACTTTCCCAATAACCTTAGTAAGGCCAACCATTTTGCTTCCTACCTTTCTGATATCTGTACCATTCCTGATGATCCCCGGTTCGATTACTCCCTCTTCCCTGATGTCCATGATCCAACTAACACCTCTGCCCCTCCACTCGCTCCTGGCTTCCAGTACTTGAACAACATTACATCCTGATCACCACTCAAGATATCATAGCTACACTATGCACAAAATGCAACACTGCCCCTGGTCACGACTGTGTTACCTACAGTCACCTCCATGAAGCTCCTGCTTCCTTCCTCTCCACCCTGGCAAGACTATTTAATGTGGTCTTGTCCACCATTTTCTACCCTGACCTGTGCAAAACCACCTGGATCCTGATGTTCCTCAAATCCGACAAACCGCCATCCACTGTCTCCTCCTACCATCCCATCAGCGTTACCTCAGTCTTCAGCAAGGTCCTGGAATCCATCCTCACCTTACGCATCCACTAGCACATCCACTGGCAATGCCTCCTTCCCTCTACCCAATATGTCTTTCAGCCATCCTTCTCTACCAATAACCTTCTCCTTCACCTCACACACCTCCTCTCCAAACAATTAAATTCCCTACAACCATGTATGCATTTCGGCCTCCTCTTGAAGCTCCAAACCTTCGCAATTCCTATTAACTACGTCCGTCTGATTGCCTCCTTCCTTTCTCACCGTCCTTCCTATGTCACCATCCGTAACACGGATTCCTACACCTTCCACCCCTCTGCTGGTGTGCCCCAAGGTTCCGTCCTCCCCACTCTTCTCTACCTTCTTTACATGGCAGACATGCCACCACCTCCCTTACACCTTCTCCAATATGCCAATGACACTGCCTTCTTTGCCCTTGCCCCCACCCTGCAACGCCCCAGCACCTTCTCCAATCCCATCTTGACCGGTTCACCACTTGGCAGTGGCTGCCCAAGGTCAATCCTTCCAAAACCTAGGTGATCATTGTAGGCAAAACCACCACTTCCTTCCATCTTCTAGGTTTCTATCTCACATTCTACGGCCATCCTATCTACCTCACCCCCACGTTCAAGTACCTTGGCATCAACCTTGACTGTCGCCTCTCCTGGACCCCATATCTCCAGACAACCCAAGCCAAGGCACACTCCCAACTCTGCCTCCTCAAGCTTCTTTCTGGCCGCACATGGGGTCTGGAACCCTCCACAATCCTCCACACCTATAAATCACTCATCTGCCACATCCTCTGTTATGCCAATCCTGCCTGGATCTCCACCCCTCCTACCTTCTACAAGTCCCTTCAAATCCTGGAACAGCATGCACTCCACCTCACCCATCGCATTCGCCTCCCGTCCCCCACACAGATCCTCTATGACTTAATTCCTTTTCCACACCTCCTCCTCTTCCTTGGATGGATACGGATCCTTTACACCTCCCGTAAACTTGATGCCCCTTACCCGATTGGCTCTTCCATCCTTCCCCACCCCCGTCTGCTGCCGCACTCATACACCTGCACCCCACCCGCTCTCCATCTTACCACACTCCTTACCCTTGCCCAAGTTGGCTTCCGCCAACTTACCTCCAGGATGATGTCCTTGTCCCCTCCGTCTACCCCTCCTACCAGATTTAATCCTCCCCTTTCTCCTCCTTTGTTTTTTCCCCAAGGGCATCCAATTTTCCTATCTCTCTCTCCTTGTTTCCTCCCTCATCCCTCCTCTCTCCCTCACCTCCCCCTCCATGGGCTTCCACACCCCTCCATACCCTCCCCCTCCCTTTTTTCTCTCCCACTGGCATCCTCCTACCCTCACTCCTCCCTTCCCTCTTCCTTATGGCATGTCCCTGGCTTTTTCGTGCAGACAGTATGTTTTTAGTGCGCCAAAGTTGTTCGCCATTGTGCTCGTGTTTTTCTTCCCATCAGTTCATCAGTGGCTCTCCTTCAGTGCTCCTATGTTCATGTGTGCAAATTTGTGTCTCTGTTTGTATATAGTGCTGAACTTTTTCATACAATCAGTGCATCCGTGAACCTCCCCCTCCTTCCCTCTGTCCGTTTCCCAGGCTCCCTCTCCCCCCTTCCATCCTGTTTTCCTTCCCTGGCTACCCTCTCTCTGAATCCCTTCTCTACCCCAAGTCCTTTTGCTTTCCCCTCCACTGCCGTCCTCACTCCTTCTCGCGTCTGCCTGTCTCCCTGTTTTCTGTGTCCTCTCCCTCCATCGGCTCCACCCTTTTTTCTTTTCCTCTCTGACCGCCTTTTTCCCCCTCATCGGTCTGGGTCCTTCCCCCACACCCATCTGCCGCCGTGCGCCTCTATAGTGCTGTTTTAAGTGAGTGTTCAGTGTTGTGCATCCCCTGTCAGTCTTGTAACCAGCCAACATACTGTCGCTAGGTTTATTTTTAACTGTTGCGAACAGAAACCAGACTGTCACCGTGCTTTTTAATTGTGCCGACCTTTATTTTTACTTTTTACTTTTTTATTTTTACATTTTATTCGCAACTTTTTCGCCATGTTTCAGTTTTAACAGTCACCGTTTTGTCACCTGCTTTTATTCTTATATCACCTAATTCTGTTTTTTAACTTTTCTGTAGGCTGCAGAGCGGCGTATTGTGCTGCTGCCAGCCCCCACCCCCTCTGGGAGGAGGGAGGGTTGAATAGAAATCCAATAAAGGAAAAATAACATGGTAATTGTTGTCAGACATGAAGTTATTACACGTATATGAAAATTGATGCTCAACAGAAACATAGCCGGCCGGAGTGGCCGAGCGGTTAAAGGCGCTACAGTCTTGAACCGCACGACCGCTACGGTCGCAGGTTCGAATCCTGCCTCTGGCATGGATGTGTATGATGTCCTTAGGTTAGTTAGGTTTAAGTAGTTCTAAGTTCTAGGGGACTTATGACCACAGCAGTTGAGTCCCATAGTGCTCAGAGCCATTTGAACCATTTGAACAGAAACATATGATATTGTATTTGTGACAAGAGTTTTTTAAGCTTATTTAACACACCGGCATTTAACAGTGTCTACACAGATTAGCATTTGTGATAAAAGTTATCAAGGTTTTTTAAAAAAAAACACTCATTTATGATTTTTATTGTACAAAGATTGTAATTGCCGCGCTGGATTATCCGAGCGGTCTGAGGCGCTGCAGTCATGGACTGTGCGGCTGGTCCCGGCAGAGGCTCGAGTCCTCCCTCGGGCATGGGTGTGTGTGTTTGTTCTTAGGATGATTTAGGTTAAGTAGTGTGTAAGCTTAGGGACTAATGGCCTTAGGACTTAAGTCCCATAAGATTTCACACACATTTAAACATTTTTTGAAAGATTGTAATTCTTCTATATAGAAATGCACTTGAGGCACCTTTAAAGTGTGAAACCGGTCATGGTCCTTTGAAGGTACTGCTGTAAACAGCTAATGCGGTGACATGGACGTTCATTCATTTGAATTTTAATTTGCTAATAATGCCTTGCGTAATATTATAGTATGAAAGTTCCAATTCCAGTCAAATAATGGAAGAACTTGTTATTCTGTTGCTTCTCCTATTTGCAATAGTCCGGTGATTAATTTTCCTTCTCCCATGCATGTTTGAGTAAATTATCTTCCATTTCAAGTGAGTTTGTAATTTAGATATTTGTCTGAAAATTTTGTTGAAGAATTACAACTTTCGAATTTAGAGCGTTGAACTAGGGTAACTATTTCCGCAGACGGGACCAATAACTGTACTTCATAACGGAACTATTGCTTAAGGCTCTGATACGAAAATTATTCCAAGAAGAGAAGTTTTGGTAACAAGCTGAGAAAGCATAAATTGTAAGGAAATAACTGAAAGACCACAGAATGTGTTTCTTTCTTATCAGATAAAGCGTTATAAACTCATAAATCGGGAGTTATTTCTCATCAGAGCACAGAAGAGCATAAATAACAAAAACAAAAAGAAGACAGGAAAAGTGAATAACAAATACTGCAGCAAATCGTGAAGTAGCAGGATAGGGAGTGTGTATTCAACGTGTGGTGATACACGTTTCGAACCGCGAGGCGCGCTAATGTGTAAACAAGAAAATGATCATCCGCTACGACGGCGTCCCGTGTTTCCACTGCTGTTCTACCTGGACCGCACATCAGCGCTTGTTTACGCAGCTTGATCACATCGACCGCTGTTGACTTGTCTCTCAGATCTGTGTATTTGTGGCACCAGCCATCACACTCGACAATTTGCACGCTCTAGATTGTGACATTGGATTGCACGTCGCTCGGACTTCGTTTAACAACGTCGCATGGAGCTGGTGTATTTGTCAGACAGTGCACGGGAGCAGTTTCTGGTCAATTGACTCGATACTACTCATGAATTGTGACATTCCCCTGGAAGGGTCAAAGCTACTGGTAACAATACATACGCCGCTCTAGCGAGTCAAGGCTGTTACATGCATGGAGCAGACGGACATCAATATTGACTCTCATTCATCGCTTGCACTCATAAAAAACGTAACGAACTTCCTTCCAGCGGAAATTAAGGCATCTCACGACAGATTTAGAAAAAAAAAATTCTCATCGTAGCAGTACCATAGCTTTATTTCTGTTCTGGCTCGCTGAAAAATTTCGCTCTGGATATGTCTTTATTTTTGATAAGCCAGCTAGTGGCTTGAGTTCTGTTGTAAGTAGGCTGTTTAGGTTTTCTTATTGGTAACGCCACGTAGCGCTCGGTATGAAAATCACTGACTGTGCTGTGTGCAGTCTGTGGCTAGTTTGCATTGTTGTCTGCCATTGTAGTGCTGGGCAGCTGGATGTTAACAGCGCGTAGCGTTGCGCAGTTGGATGTGAGCTGCGAGCAGTGGTGGATGTGGGGAGAGAAAGATGGCGGAATTTTGAGAGTGGACAATCAGGACGTGTGTACATCAGAAAGAGTAAATTTGTATTATTGGATATCATGGACTGATATATATAGTATGACTTTTGAACACTATTAAGGTAAATACATTGCTTGTTCTCTATCAAAATCTTTCATTTGCTAACTATGCCTATCAGTAGTTAGTGCCTTCAGTACTTAGAATCTCTTATTTAGCTAGCAGTATTGGCGCTCGCTGTATTGCAGTAGTTCGAGTAACGAAGATTTTTGTGAGGTAAGTGATTTGTGAAACGTATAGGTTAATTTAGTCAGGGTCATTCTCTTGTAGGGATTATTGAATGTCAGATTGCGTTGCGCTAAAAAAAAAATATTGTGTGTCAGTTTAGTGTTGATCAGAATAAGTAAAGAGCGAAATGCCTGAGTACGTTCAGTTCTGCTCAGCTGTTTGAAAATCAAATAACGTAAGGAGTTTACCAGCACAGTAATTCAATAATTTTTCTAAGGGGACGTTTCACTGTCAATCGTTACTTCTTAGTAACTTTGTTTGATGTTGAGTAACAGCGTCTTATCGCACTGTAGAAAATACGCGTTCCAAAAATTATTCTCTTTAAAAGTGTTTTAGAATAACGCTTAGTTTGCCTAAATCAGTCCCAGAATCAGTAGAATTCTGTTGAGATTTAATGTTTTATGAGCCACCGTGCGTGGTAGCTGCGCGGTTTTGTCACGTTCCGCTGGCTCCCCCCGTCGGAGGTTCGAGTCCTCCCTCGGGCATGGGTCTGTGTGTCGTCCGTAGCGTACGTAGGTTCAAGTTAGATTAAGTAGTGTGTAAGCTTAGGGACCGATGACCTCAGCAGTTTGGTCCCATAGGACCTTACCACAAATAAAAAAAAATAAGGGCTCTAATAAGAGTTCTTACACTCCAGTGTGCGCTGCTGCTTACCCAAAGAAGAACATCAGCGCGAGACCCTCTTTCATCAGCAATTGCACTTTGGATCCTTCCCAAGTAGATATTCACCATATACTTAGTAAATAACTACAATCTTCGCAAAACTTAAGGACGAGTAGATCAAGAAACATAGCGTGTTAACAACTCGGCAGAAAAGAATGAAACTGCGGGAGCGTGTTCCTGGAGGTCTTCCAGTCCTGCACAGAAAGCTGGACGTCGCGAAGCGTGATGTCAGTCCAGAAGTTCCCAGGCCACGTTGTAATGAACACAACCACAGTGCAACGCAGCTGCTCGCTGATTGACACACACTGTCCTTTCCTTTTCCTTCAGTGACTGTAGTGACCATTGAGCCAAATGGGACCAATGTGGATGAGTTCACAAGGAGAAGACTCATCAGGAAAGCGGAAGAAAGACGAAGTGTGAGACGTGTAGCCCAAGAGTCTGATACTGCTCACAACATTATTTCACTTGCGTGGGAACAGTCCCGAACTACAGGCACTACTGCCCAAAAGACCACGGTCAAACACTGCTGCATATGGAACACTGCTGCATATGGCTGCTTCATCGTACAACAGGCAGGAAGCGACCCATGTCAAAAAGCGGGTGCAAGTGCGACCACATTAAACAGGACTGCAAGCACGACAGAAGTGTGTGTGTGTGTGTGTGTGTATGTGTGTGTGTGTGTGCGTGTGTGTGGCTGGTGGGAGGGGGCTGTCTTGGACCGACAATCAGTGCGTTGTATTCCGTTGACACCTGCACATCAACTCCTCCGTTTGCGGTGCAGCCAAGTACACAGAAACTTGACCAAGGAAGAGTGCGTTACGTGTAGCTCTCGGTTGAGGGCAAATTCAGTCTGAGTTGGAACACTGGACGTACCTTCACTTGCCGAGATGTAGGAACACCTGCCGCACCAAACGACAGTCGCGAACATGATCATTTTGATGATCCACGTGTTGTAATGTTGGGGACGGGGGGGGGGGGGGGCATAAATGTTGCTTGGGTGTACTGAGCTCCAAATCTTTGAACGCGATACTCACCCGTCAACGTTATTGTGACATTATAGTTCATCCCCATTTGAATCTTTTCAGAGGCGCATTGAGCCCTGACGTAATTTCAGTGGACGACAACGCGCCACCGCATCGAACAGCGCAGGAACTCTTGGAATGAGAGGATATTTGGCGAGTGAAATGTCCTGCCCGTTCTCCCCGACTTGAATTCCAACCAGCACTTGTGGGATGCGTTGAGAAGACGTATTATAGCACAACTGCATTCACCAGCGACCATCCAACTACCATCAACAGCGCTGGTGGAGAAATTGAACGCTCTACCACAAGCACTCCTTACCATGCTTCTGGCCACCGTGGGACCACGTTGCAAATACTGCACTGCTGTCCATCATATTCATAAACCCTATTCAAAAACATATCCCCTCTTTTGTAATGTCCAGGGGACCGTCATCAGTCGCGGCGAATTCATTGTAATTAATATTCTAGAATAAAACTGTCACAGTTATTCGTTTCATTGCAGATTTCTTCCAGTTTCCTTCTGTACGATACTACAGCAGTTTTTCTACGAGGGTTACTCGGAAAGAAAGTAACGATTGGTCGCGAAATGGAAACCGCAGTGAAAATCCGATCAAGTTTTGCTCAGGTGTGTTGTGCAGTGTCTCTAGTATGCCTGCCGATCGCGTTACGTCGTTATTTTTAGTTCTGAGCACACGGGGAGCACATAAAGATACCTGGAACAACAGTGTCTCCCGCCAAGTACGAGGGCCTGGTGAGAAATTTCGCCTGAAGCTATGCAACCAACATTACATAACTGTCGTGCGCTTTCTTCTTCAAGCGAATTCTCAGACGCATTCTGCAGGGGCAATGAAGATGCTCCTGCGTAGTGTTATTTGAGAATGTTTTATTACCCACAATACAGCCCTTAATTGTCTACCTATGAGTTTCATCTCTGCCCACATGAACCGTTGGCTATGAAGACAACATTTTGGCAGAGACAACGAACTGTAGGCCAGCGTAGAGAATTGGCGGAAAGCACTGGCGGCTGCCTTCTATAACGAGGCTATTGGGAAGTTGGTACAACGCTACGACAAACGTCTAAGTCGTATCGGTGACTATGGAGATAAGTAGCAGGAAGTTGAAGCTATCTGTTGCAAATAAAACTGTTTTGGTTTCCACTGTTGTTTCCATTTCGCGACCTATCGTTCCTTACTTTTCGAACAGCCCTCGTATGTATGATTCAAGTTTCATCGAGCTATCTTACTTGGCAGTGAGACGTCGAGTGAAAGTTAGTTATGACCTTGAGCTTTGCACACCAATGTATATATGACTTGTTTTGTAGCTTTGAATAGCACCGTAGATTGTAAGCCTATGGGAGTCGGTTAAATGTTTTGGTATAGTCAACAGCTGTAGCTAAAATACAGCGGTTCTTAGTGAATCCATAATTGAACAAAGAAATAGAAGTCCAAATACACAGCCGTAATTCAAGAGCTACTGTGCAGCGAATGAAAACGGAGGGGGGGGGGGGGTCATCTTGTACCTTTATTATTCGTTCACTTCCTTCTTCTTTGTTGATGCAGGTCTCCAGTGAAATGTGTAATTATGAAATTATAGAGATTTTGCTCTCTACCTTCAAGAAGGAAATTCTGAATTTAGTGCGCAGTCTTCTAGTTTATTTATTTTCTGCCTCTCTCGATGGATACGTAGTGCAGCAACAATATTTGGTCATAAAAGCGCGATGTTAACAAGCGGACTGCAGCAGCGCCAACCCAGGCGAGCGTGGATGTTGTGCTTTGCGAAATGCAACATAGCCGTTTGAATGTTGCTGTGTGTGCAGGCCTGGAAGTCAAGCAGCAAGGTGTCACAAGCCTTTCCACACAGGCCACTGCCGAAGAGTTAAATGTGCTTGCTAAATGGCGCAGTACAGGCCAAACACACGCTGCCCAGAAGAGCATACATATCCAAGCCATGGCCGACCGACCTGAGGCTGTTCGGCGTCGTTAATTACACTCCTGGAAATGGAAAAAAGAACACATTGACACCGGTGCGTCAGACCCACCATACTTGCTCCGGACACTGCGAGGGGGCTGTACAAGCAATGATCGCACGCACGGCACAGCGGACACACCAGGAACCGCGGTGTTGGCCGTCGAATGGCGCTAGCTGCGCAGCATTTGTGCACCGCCGCCGTCAGTGTCAGCCAGTTTGCCGTGGCATACAGAGGTCCATCGCAGTCTTTAACACTGGTAGCATGCCGCGACAGCGTGGACGTGAACCGTATGTGCAGTTGACGGACTTTGAGCGAGGGCGTATAGTGGGCATGCGGGAGGCCGGGTGGACGTACCGCCGAATTGCTCAACAGGTGGGGCGTGAGGTCTCCACAGTACATCGATGTTGTCGCCAGTGGTCGGCGGAAGGTGCACGTGCCCGTCGACCTGGGACCGGACCGCAGCGACGCACGGATGCACGCCAAGACCGTAGGATCCTACGCAGTGCCGTAGGGGACCGCACCGCCACTTCCTAGCAAATTAGGGACACTGTTGCTCCTGGGGTATCGGCGAGGACCATTCGCAACCGTCTCCATGAAGCTGGGCTACGGTCCCGCACACCGTTAGGCCGTCTTCCGCTCACGCCCCAACATCGTGCAGCCCTCCTCCAGTGGTGTCGCGACAGGCGTGAATGGAGGGACGAATGGAGACGTGTCGTCTTCAGCGATGAGAGTCGCTTCTGCCTTGGTGCCAATGATGGTCGTATGCGTGTTTGGCACCGTGCAGGTGAGCGCCACAGTCAGGACTGCATACGACCGAGGCACACAGGGCCAACACCCGGCATCATGGTGTGGGGAGCGATCTCCTACACTGGCCGTACACCACTGGTGATGGTCGAGGAGACACTGAATAGTGCACGGTACATCCAAACCGTCATCGAACCATCGTTCTACCATTCCTAGACCGGCAAGGGAACTTGCTGTTCCAACAGGACAATGCACGTCCGCATGTATCCCGCGCCACCCAACGTGCTCTAGAAGGTGTAAGTCAACTACCCTGGCCAGCAAGATCTCCGGATCTGTCCCCCATTGAGCATGTTTGGGACTGGATGAAGCGTCGTCTCACGCGGTCTGCACGTCCAGCACGAACGCTGGTCCAACTGAGGCGCCAGGTGGAAATGGCATGGCAAGCATTTCCACAGGACTACATCCAGCATCTCTACGATCGTCTCCATGCCTGCATTGCTGCGAAAGGTGGATATACACTGTACTAGTGCCGACATTGTGCATGCTGTGTTGCCTGTGTCTATGTGCCTGTGGTTCTGTCAGTGTGATCATGTGATGTATCTGACCCCAGGAATGTGTCAATAAAGTTTCCCCTTCCTGGGACAATGAATTCACGGTGTTCTTATTTCAATTTCCAGGAGTGTATTTCCACAGTGTACCAGGGTGGCTCACCTCGCAACACTGCAGCGCCTATGTTACACTTCGTAATGCATAACATTTGCGCCCGCCTGCGTCTGTCGCTGCGGCAGTCCTCTTTCTGATTTCGCGCAATTATGACCGAATATGGTTTGTGCTCCACAGATATTAGGATCCTCTACAAGTTTGGAATTAACACATTAGGTTTTAATGGGTACTTTGGAGCAAGCACTTCAATTAGGATGAGAAAACTCTAGTATGGTCTATAGAATAGCAACAAATTCTTATTAACTGACATCCGAGAGATGAAAAGCAAAGTAGATGAGGATTTCCATCTAGGTGTACAGGTGGCTTTAGGTAAGCTGCGTCCCACTATGAAACAAAGTGCGCATGTTGGAGAGAAGCCGAAGACCTTTTTACTCCTGAAGGGCTTTTAACACCAAATATTAGCTTGCTTAAAAGATTCCCAGGCGTTGTGTCACGTAGTATTATTAAAACTGTATTACATTTCTACGAGGCAGTTGCTAGTAATCTCCGGGTGTGACTGTGGCGAGAGTTTGTAGCTTGGTGTTTCATATCCAGGTTCGACAGAACAGTGCAGGTACTAAGAGAGGAACTATAACGTCATCGGAGGGGGTCCTGGCTTTCACCCCATCAGTATCGTTTCGCTGAATTCCTTTGTCTCGAGCCGACTAGGTCTCAGGAGGCCACGTGTAACGGTTCTGCTAAAATTTGGCTATACTTTTCTCAAGTATCATCCAATATAGCGAGTACTATTAAGGGGTACGATGGTGGACGGTTCTGACTCTTTTGATCAGCAAACAAAAAAGAGTGGGGCAGGCTCAATAATTTATTATTAAATAAGATTGCAATGCTTCATTTTAGACAAAGAAAATAGATATTAAATTTTTGTATTATTCTGAACTTTGCAAGGATCTAAATTATTACCTTGGAAATGTAGATAATTTTTGTACTCATATTGGAACTACAGCGTTCTTCTTACGCAGTATGATAAAAACAGTCTAGATCACAACTAATATTCATTCATTCTGGTAACCACTTTCAGTCGAATTTGGATCGCGAACTCCTTGGCAACGTGGGAGAGAGAGAGAGAGAGAGAGAGAGAGAGAGAGAGAGAGAGAGAGAGATACGACATCGAGTCGTTTATGATAGACGCAAGCAGAATGTTTGCAGATGTGGAGATTTGTTACCGTGCGTGGGGAAGATAAGGGACAGCTTTCTGTGCGGGGAAAGATAAAGGACAGCTTTGGTAGTCAGCTCGAGCCTTTGGCGTTATCCGACGAAGAAGGACGCAGCACCCATCTCCATTTGAATCTGCCACCGTAGACGACGCGTCGACTACTGTTTTGGAGACACTATCTAGCATCAGGGGCTGACTCATCTCATAACTAGTGGACTGAATGGAACACATGGGCTGTAGCCACTGAAATAAACATAAACATAGACGATATTTGCTGCGTCACTTAAAGTAAGGGATCGCCACGTTCTTGTAAAGAGACTCAAGTAGAGTCAAGAAATTGCTGGAAGGATTTTCACTAACTAATCTCAACTCTCTATCAGTAGTTCAGAATTGGAATTACATCAGCCACCCTGTTTGCTAGGAATAATCAATCATTAAAGGTATTTGAATGTGTGATGTATTATCTCCCCACGTCATCGTAATTTATCTGTTCAACCACCGCTGTAAACCTACTTTCAGAAAATTTAACAGTGAACGATATCTACATCTGTATCACACTCCATAAGCCACCTGCTGGTTTGTGATGGATGAGACTTTTGGAACCACTAACTGAGCCCTCCAACCCTGTTCCACTCGCGAATATGGGGTGAGTGGAATGTTCTCGGAAGCCTTTGTTTTGGCTCTAATTTCTCGAATTACGGGTTTATGTAGCAGTTTTCTAACACGGCTATTAAACCATGGTGGGTCTTTCCCATCCGTTAAGACCTTATTCGGAACATACTTGTCTAGGGCATATTGCACGGTTCCTTTGAATTTTTTCCATTTGTTTTCCACATCTTCGTCCTCATCACCGAATATTTAATACTGACTGCTCAGGTATTATGAAATTTGTGTCCTGTCACTCTTGCTAAGCAAAATCTTCCTACCTATCTCAAGATTGTTTGTAAGACGACGGCCGCTGTGGACGAGCGGTTCTAGGCGCTTCAGTATGGAACCGCGCGACAGCTACGGTCGCAGGTTCGAATCCTGCCTCGGGCATGGATGTGTGTGAAGTCCTTAGGTTAGTTAGGTTTAAGTAGTTCTAAGTTCTGGGGGACTAATGACCTCAGAAGTTAAGTCGTATAGTGCTCAGAGCCATTTGAACCTTTCTAAGACCCGTTGTCATAGATGCTGTCACAGTCTTATGATCACTAATACCTTCCCTACATTAACTGATTCAATGCGTTGAGGTCTGTTTGTTGTCTGTAGGTCTAAGACTTTACCCTCAATAGCTCGTTCTCTAGCTATCTATTCAAAGTAATTTTCGGACTAGACATCCAGAACAATGTCACAGGAATTCCTGTCCCCGACATAAGTTTTGATAGCAAGACACTCGCGATCTATACCTGACAAGTTGAAGTGACACCCTATTACTCGTACAACGGCATGTTCAGAAAAGTTATTAACGATATTCTACAACTTCTGTCTAAAGCGCTCTACCACTAGAGCTTCCAACCCAGGTGGTCTATAAAAGCATCCGACTGTCATTTTGACCGATCTTTGATGATCAAATTCATCCAGATTAATTCACAATCAGAATCAGTGATAACATCCCTAGATTTTATCCAATACTTCACTGAAATATACATGCTGCCACCGATGGCGAGTAACCTATTCTTCCGGTAAATATTCCAGTCTGAACTTAGGATGTCGTTGTCATTAATGTCCTGTTTCAGCTACCTTTCTGTTCCTAATACTATTGAAACCTTCCCGCCTCCTTCATATCTCTTTTGTTAATCATAACCTTCCCTTTTGCAATAACCTATGAAACCTTCCCTTAGGACTTCTACCTCTTGCTTAATAATAACAAATGAAATCTTCCCTTTGAAATTAATTCTCTTTCTCAATCTTCGTATACAAATTTAAATGCTGCATATTGAAAGTTATTTTCTGATTATTTCAACGTAACATAGAATGTGTCGTGGTCGTGGCGCACAGTCGTTACCTGCAATAACCCAAAACTGTTCCTTATCTTTTTTACTGTTACTGGATCGCCATTTGATTGCTACATCTAACTGCGACATGAATATACTTACTCTGTTTTACTATACTCTATTAGCTGCTGGTGGGCTGTCATAATAAGTGGATGTATTTATTACCAAAGTTGGCGTTATTCTTTAATAGAAAAGCTGACGTTATTCTATAATTAATTTCACTGAAGTTACGTAATTCATAGTTAAACTTTTTCTTGACGACAATAAAATTTTGCGAAGTTTTACATTGATGGTTTTTGAGATGGATTATAATCAGTAATGCAATCTTGCTGGCAAAAATTAATTATATTCTGAACGAAATTATTTTACAACGTTCAAATGGGTTACTTTTTACAATAATCTTACAACTAGCAATTTGCAAACATACCTTCAGTAGTCTTGAATTTCTCAAAAAATTAATTCAATAATATTAGTTCCTCTTATGATAATAGTTAGCTGATGTCTCTGTACATCCGTTTATAATCTCTTGTAAATCATAGCTAGTAGCTGGCAGGCACACCGCTCCTCTCAACCTCTCGCTTCAGACCTGCTATCGACTCGCTTCACATCTCGCTTACTACTGACTTCCTACGAACGCTGAAGTGCGGTCTCTCCTGCCGACAATGCTTTCTGGTGCAGACATTTCCTGCTACCACAATTATTTCCAACATGACAAATATTAATTATTCCTACTTAATCCTATTCATAAAATATAAATATATTTCATAAATTCTGGTTTGACAATAGACAATACAAATATACACGTCTTACACTATCTGTGCATTATAACCTTCTGCAAGCGATGATAATTCTGGGACCTTTCCTTGGATGCTCCTGCAGTTTACTAAAAACATATTAACGTTTTCTACCTCTGATCTGCGACGACGAATATTCTCTGAGGATGGTGTGGCTAATTTATCAGGCAAATCCCCTTTGATCACAAGGGAGGGTGTCTATAACCCATAAAAAGCCCCATGTACACACTACACGTACGGTGCTACCCTATTAATCGCTCCCTGTGTGTAGTGCACGCCTGACCTGTTAAGGGGAACCCTACGATTCTGTGCCGGCCATTGTAGCCGTGCGGTTCTTGGCGCTCCAGTCCGGAACTGCGCTGCTGCTACGGTCGGAGGTTCGAATCCTGCCTCGAACATGGATGTGTGTGATGTCCTTAGGTTAGTTAGGGTTCAGTCGTTCTAAGTCTAGGGGACCGATGACCTCATATATTAAGTCCCATAGTGCTGAGAGCCTACAATTCTGTACACTTAAGCGGAGGTCGAGAAACACGCATCCGACGCCGTGTAGGAGCCAGCCGCGCGACCTGCTCCCTCTTTTGCCTTCCGCCGAGTGACACGCGAACGCACCACTGTCTGCCACTCGCTCTCGAGTGAGGACGTACCGGTCAGATGTTGCGTATCAGAAGATGCAGCGACACCCGGAACAACAGTGAATTCCAACGGCACCAGAGGTGTCGCAAATTTCATCACCACCGCCCCGATGTCGCCGCAACTTTGACCACTAGCCAGAAGCATATCGACAGTAGCCAACGCAGCTTCCAGCTGTTCACGGACAGGAGCCAATTCTCCTTGGGTCCGCTCACAGGAAGTACAGTCCGTAGCCATATCGTAGTGTGTAAAAATAGATATAAGAGCTCAAACAGCGCTACTGAGTTTAGAATGTACGCAGAATAGTACAGGGAGAATAAAGAAAACTGCTCTGCAGATCTCTCACTATACGCTGAGACGGCAACCTCTTTAAAAGAAATAAATTTCTCTGCTGAAGTGGATGTATCTACAGTCATCCATTACTAGAAACTCTCTTAGCCAAATGCAACTACAAGAGATAAGTATGCAAAATAGAATGCACTGATCTAAATTATATGCTGTGTACCAGCAAAAGATTTAAACTTATTGCTGTGACGTGGAGCTTCTGGCGGCAGGAAAATTACCTTGGAAGCCGCCTTACGCAAGGATACGCACCAGGATTTACGCAGAAACAAAAAATTAGAGTGATTTGCTAACCACTAGTCTACACAGTAAAATACGCAGGTATATTTCACTTTACAGAAGCAAGTAAAATTAGAAAAATAAAACAGAAACTAAACTAAATTAATGTCTCAGACAACTGCTGCTGCTAGCGCTGCTGGCTCGTCCGCTCGTTTCGGTGTCTGCCGGTACACTGGAGTAGGTGGGAAGCTGCCTGGCATCCACATCTACACGACTTCTCTGTAGCTCACATTTACGTCGCTAGCAGAGAGGTCATCGTCGCACTTTCACACAATTTATTTGCCATTCCACCCTCGAACTGCAAGCGGGAAGATCGAACATTTACATCTTTATGATCATTTCCACCAATGTAAATGGGCGTCAACAAAATATTTTCGCATTCGGGAGGGAAATTTGGAGACTAAAATTTTGGGAAAACGTTACGTCACAACGAGGAACGCCTTTGTTTTAACGACTACCACCCATACTCACATATCGTATTATAATAGGCCATTTACCTTTTACTAACTGGTGACTAACTATAGTTTTATCCCACATACCTACTGAAGATAGTCTGTCAAGTTGAGGCGCTTTTTCCAAGGAGCACGTTCGGTTTTGAGATCGAGACTAATAATTACAAACTGTTCTTAAAGTTCATCTCACTAGACAACATTATAAATTCTACCATTGAACTTCTCAAACACATTTCCTCGGTTATGAACTTTTTTTTTTCTTTATTGTTGTTTGCACCTCATACAAGGTGGGCTGGCAGCGGAAAATTTTACTCCGCTCTTCAGCCACAAGCAGCACAATACAAGAGAAAAGGAAGACAGAAAAGTAACAGACTGGTGGTTAAAAAACAGTAGATACAATAATAATTAAAAACATGAAGCCGTTCACACTCGACGAACAAACAAGAAAACTGTCGACACTGTACACAAACACTGACGATTTAGACGACACATGCGAACGAAGGAGCGTGGGCGGCGAAAAACACTGATTCACAAACACGACGGCACATACACTAAACCGAGGGCGATGATCTCCAGCGCGCGAATGTCCACTTAACGTGTGCGAGTCCGGGGACCTGCCAAGAGGGGAAGAAGGTGGTGGGGGAGGGAGAGGGGAGAGCAGAGATGCCAATGGGAGTGGAGATGGGGGGAGGAATGAAGGTATGGGGGGTAGGGGAAGCCCAGGGGAGGAAGCGAGGAGGGAGGGAAGGGAGAGAGGGTACCCTAAGGAAAAAACACAGGTGGTGGGGGGAGGATCAAAGTTGAGAGGAGGGGTAGATGGAGGGAAGGAGGACATCATCAGGGAGAGGGAGCTGGCGGAAGCCACCTTGGGAGAGGGTAAGGAGGGTGGAGAGATGGAGACTGGGTGGGACGTGGGAATACAGGCACGGCAGCGGGCGGGGGCGGGAGAGGATCGGGTATATGAGCGGGTGAGGAGGATCAAGTTTGCGGGAGGTGTACAGGATCCGCATCCTTTCAAGGAAAAGGAGGAGGTGGGCGAAGGGGATGAGATCATACAGGATCTGCGTGGGGGAGGGGAGACGGATGCGATAGGCAAGGCGGAGAGCATGGTGTTCAAGGATTTGGAGGGATTTATAAAAGGTAGGGGGGGGGGGGCGGAGATCCAGGCGGGATGGGCGTAACAAAGGATAGGGCGGATGAGGGATTTATAGGTGTGGAGGATCGTGGATGGGTCCAGACCCCACGTACGGCCAGAAAGGAGCTTGAGGAGACAGAGTCGAGAACGTGCCTTGGCTTGGATTGTCCTGAGATGGGGAGTCCAGGAGAGGCGACGGTCGAAGGTGACGCCAAGGTACTTAAGGGTGGGAGTGACGGCGATAGGACAGCCATAGACGGTGAGATAGAAATCAAGGAGGCGGAAGGAAGGGGTGGTTTTGCCTACAATGATCGCCTGGGTTTTGGAGGGATTGACCTTTAGCAACCACTGGTTGCACCAAGCAGTGAACCGGTCAAGATAGGATTGGAGAAGGTGCTGGGAGCGTTGCAGGGTGGGGGCAAGGGCAAGGAAGGCGGTGTCATCGGCAAACTGGAGAAGGTGGACAGGGGGATGACAGCGGCGATATGTCCGCCGTGTACAAAAGGTACAGAAGGGGGGGAGAGGACGGAGCCTAGGGGCACACAGGCGGAGGGGAAAAAGGTGTAGGAATCTGTGTTATGGATGGTGACATAGGAAGGACGGCGGGAGAGAAAGGAACCGATCAGACGGACGTAGTTAATGGGAAGGGCGAAGGTTTGGAGCTTGAAGAGGAGACCGGAATGCCATACACGGTCATAAGCGCGTTCAAGGTCAAGGGAGAAAAAGATTGCGGAGCGACGGGAATTTAGCTGGTCGGAAAGGAGATGAGTGAGGTGAAGGAGAAGATCGTCAGAAGTGAAGGACGGCTGAAAGCCACACTGGGTATGGGAAGGAGGCGGTGCTGGCGGAGATGCCGGTGGATACATCGGGTGAGGATAGATTCCAGGACCTTGCTGAAGACTGAGGTAAGGCTGATGGGACAGTAGGAGGAGACGGCGGACGGCGGTTTGCCAGGTTTAAGGAACATGAGTATACGGGAGGTTTTCCACAGGTCGGGGTAGTAACCAGTGGACAGGACTACATTGTAGAGCCTGGACAGGGTGGAGAGGAAAGAGACAGGAGCTTCACGAAGGTGACGGTAGGTGACACAATCGTGACCAGGAACGGTGTTGCGTTTTGTGCGAAGTGTGGCAATGAGATCCTGTGTAGTGATAGGGGCATTGAGTTCCGTGTGTGCAATGTTGTCCAAGTACTGGAAACAAGGAGCGAGGGGAGGGACAGAGGTGTCAGTTCAATCAAGGATATCCGGGAAGAGGGTGTAATCGAACTGGGGATCATCGGTGATGGAAAATACATCGGAGAGGTAGGAGGCAAAGTGATTGGCCTTACTAAGGGTGTCAGGGAAAGGATGATCATCATGGAGAAGAGGATAATAGGGGGAGGGTTTAGTTCCGGTAAGGCGACGGAAGGACGAGTTGATTGGTAGGGTAGGATTTAAACGGGTGCATGTCTGTCGGCACTCCCGGCGTTTCTTAGCCGCGAGCAAATTACGAACGTGTTGCTGGAGTTGCCAGTGGCATCGTAGTGTGTCCGGGTCACGCGTGCGGAGGAAAGCACGGTAGAGACGACAGGATTCACGGAGGAGGAGGACGACCTGTGGGGGTAAGGTAGGACGGTGGGGGTGGATGGCGACAGTAGGGGCGTGGGCCTCCACGGCCTCAGAGAAGGTCTGCTGGAGAAAGGAGGCGGGATGGGTGACATCGTCAGGATGGTGGTAGGTGAAGGGGTGGCTATCGACCTGGGTGGAAAGGGTATCCCGTTAGGCATTCCAGTCGGCACGGGAATAGTCATGGACGTAATTAGGGGGAGGGTCATTACGAGGGTTGGGGCGGGGGCGACGACCGTCTGAAATGGTGAGGAGGACAGGGAGATGGTCGCTACCAATAGGCTCCAGGACATCCACCGTTATGCGGCCAAGGAGGTTGGGGGAGGAGAGGATAACATCAGGAGTGGAGTTGGATTCGGGACGGGTGTGCTGGGGGATGGGGATGAGGTCGCCTTGAAGGGAGGAGAGGAAACGATTCCACCGCCGTAACTGGGCGGCGAAACGACTATGGATGTTGAGGTCGGCGGCGATCACGTAGGAGGAGAAGGTACGGTCAGTGTGGGAGAGGAAGTCGAAGGGAATAGGGGCGTTAGGGCGGACATAGATGGTGGCGCAGGTAACGATAAGGCCGGGGAAGAAGAGACTAAGGATCAGGTGTTCGGTGGGGTCAGGAAGGAGAGGTTGAAGCTGAACGGGGATCTGGCGGTGGTGACCAATGGCAACTCCGCCACGCGCAATTGGGAGGGGATTATCGGAGCGGTGGAGGGGATAGGGTGAGGTGTGGATGGAGTGGTGGGGTTGGAGGAAGGTTTCATTGAGGAGGAAGGCATCCACGCGGTGGGTGGCAAGAGTGTGCAGGAAGAGGTTCTTGTTGGCGGGAAGGAAGCGGATATTGTTGAAAAGGATACATTGCTGTCGCGCCATGACAGGGATTTAGACGAGGGTGTCAAGACGGGAGAAGGTAAAATGGGCCTGGTTGTTGGAGTAGGTGGCGTACATCTTGAGTTGGAATATGGAACGGGCGGCGAGGGAGATCTGCTGGAGGGTGTGGGGGCGCTGAAAGGGATGAACATTTTGAAGGACGATGGTGAGGAACCTGATGATGTCCTCAGTGGTGGGGGGGGGGGGACGAAGGGAATTGCCAGGAGGGGTGGGGGCGTCCAGGGGACGGACAGGGATGGTGAGTTCAGGAGTGGTCGGAGGGGGTCGGGCTTTACACTTTGGGAGTAGGTGGGATGGGGGAGATTGCAGGTATTGCAGGAGGGAGGTGATTGAAGGTTAGGGCACTACCGGAGGAAGTGCGCTTGCCTACAATGCGGGCAGGTGGGGGCCTCGGGGCACTCAGCTGTTGGGTGTGCATTATAGCACAGACACCTCTGGCAGCGCAGAGATTGAGGAGGGGAACGGTTGAAGAGGAGGGCACCCTCCTTCAGGAGACGGTCAATGGAGGGGGCGTCCTCGGAGAAAACCCGCATAAGGCGAGTGAGGCCGGCCGAGCTGAAAATGCGGCGGACCGCCTGCACCTCCAGCGTGGGATGCGCCTTGAGCTCCGCCAACACCTCCTCCTCCGTGATCAATGGACTGAGCCGAGTGATCATGGCGGTGAGGGTCGGTGGGCGACGCGGGTGTTGGGGTTGGCGGGTAGGAGATGGGGAAGGAGCAGGGGTGAGGGAGGCGTTGGGGCTAAAACGGGTGATGGGGAGGCGGGAGAGGATGTCAGTATGGAGGGTGGGGCTGGGGGAGGAGATGAGAACGGAATCCCATCTGGGAGTGAGGAGAGAGATGGGTGCATCAGGGAAGTGTTGGCGGAGGAGGAGGGAGAGATTCCGGGCCTCAAGAAGGGAAGGATCGGGACGGGAGAGGAGGTATTTGTAGAAAGAGGGGGGGGAGGGGGAGGAGGAGGAGGAGGAGGAAGAGGCGGAGGGAGCGGGGCCAGGTGGGGAGACATCCATGGCACCCTTGGGGGGGGGGGGAAGGAGGACGGGGCGGGGCCTTTTTCGGAGCGGAGGAGGTGGTGGTGCCACTAGGGCGTTTAACAGCGGCAGAAGGGCGGGGGGTGATATGAGGGATGGGAGCTATAGGGCGGTGGTGGGAAGGGACAGGTCCCGGCGTGGACGCAGCAGTCGGTGCCGGAGATGGTGATGGTGACGGTGACGGTGAAGGCGACAGCGGCGATGACGGTGATGGCGGTGATGGCGAAGGGGGTCGGGGAGAGCTGGGCATGGACAGTGGCCCGACGGGCCACCACCCTAGCCGGAGCTGCAGTGACAGGCTGGGGGAGTGGGGGGAAAGGATCAGATCGAGAGGAGCGGGAGGAAGAAGCTGGAGAGGGGGCGATAAAGAGCGAGGGCGAAGGGAGAGTGAGAAGAGGTGGGATGGAAGGAGGGGGGTGGGACTGGGCACACCATGTTATAGTGGTGGAGGCGGCGGAAGGGGAAGTATAAACTATGGCGGTGGTGGAAGTGGTGGCGGTGGTGGTGGGGGCGGACATGACGACAGTGAGAAACAATAACGCACGGAACGAAAAGGAAAGGATACAAACTGGGGACAGACGAAGACAAAGACGGAGGAAGACGAAGACGGCCGAAGACCAGGGTCGGACGGCGACGGCGACGGCGACGGCGACAGCGACGGCGACGGCGACGGCGACGGCGGGGGGCAGGAACGCCGCAGCTGCTGCTGCTGCTGCCGCGGACGGGGCCGGGGCTGCTGCTGCTGCCGCTGCTGCTGTTGGCTGGACCGCTGCTGTTGCTGCTGCTGCTGCTGCTGCTGCTGCTGCAGGAGGACTAGCTGGCTGCTGCCGGCGGGACCGCTGCTACAGGCCGGGACCGGGACTGGGACCGTTGCTGCCGCCGCCGCTGCTGCTGCTGCTGCTGGACCGCTGCGGTTCTGCTCGGCTGGGCTGGGCTGGCTGGCTGGCTGGCACCTGGAACACCTAGCACTTCGATTAGTGCTGGAATGGCACAATCGAAGGGCGGCAACCTTGCGGTGTACCGCCGGAGATGTCGGTTATGAACCTAGACATAAGGATTTTAAGCAGTCATGTAAGCGGACACCAATAATTACTTTTGTTCTATCTTTTATTGCTTAGTGAGAACAAATTTTACAATATCTGGTTTTACAACACATTCGTACCAATTGCTAACCATAAAAACTAAACTGTACAGGGTGGTTCATTGATAGTGACTGGGCCAAATATCTCACGAAATAAGCATCAAACGAAAAAACTACAAAGAACAAAACTTGTCTAACTTGAAGGGGGAAACCAGATGGCACTACGCTTGGCCCGCTAGATGGCGCTGCCATAGGTCAAACGGATATCAACTGCGTTCTTTTAAAGTTGGACCACTTCATCGCTTTGTGATAGAAGGCACTGTAATAGTCACGTATAAGTACGTGGTATCACGTAACATTCCGCCAGTGCGGACAGTATTTGCTTCGTTATACATTACCCGTGTTAAAATGGACCATTTACCAATTGCGGAAAAGGTCGATATCGTGTTGATGTATGGCTATTGTGATCAAAATGCCCAACGGGCGTATGCTATGTATGCTGCTCGGTATCCTGGACGACATCGCCCAAGTGTCCGTATCGTTCGCCGGATAGTTAAGTTATTTAAGGAAACAGGAAGTGTTCAGCCACATGTGAAACGTCAGCCACTACCTGGAACAAATGATGATGCCCAAGTAGGTGTTTTAGCTGTTGTCGCGGCTAATCCGCACATCAGTAGCAGACAAATTGCGCGAGAATCGGGAAAATCAAAAACGTCGGAGTTGAGAATGCTACATCAAAATTGATTGCACCCGTACCATAATTCTATGCACCAGGAGTTGCATGTCGACGACTTTGAACGTCGTGTACCGTTCTGCCACTGGGCACAAGAGAAATTACGGGACGATGACAGATTTTTTGCACGCGTTCTCTTTAGCGACGAAGCGTCATTCACCAACAGTGGTAACGTAAACCGGCATAATATGCACCATTGGGCAACGGAACATCCACGATGGCTGCAACAAGTGTAAAATCAGCGACCTTGGCGGGTTAATGTATGGTGCGGCATTATGGGAGGAAGGATAATTGGCCCCCATTTTATCAATGACAATCTAAATGGTGCAATGTATGCTGGTTTCCTACGTAATGTTCTACCGATGTTACTACGAGATGTTTCACTGCATGACAGAATGGCGATGTACTTCCAACATGATGGATGTCCAGCACATATCTCGCGTGCGGGTGAAGCGGTATTGAATAGCATATTTCATGACAGGTGGGTTGGTCGTCGAAGCGCCATACCATGGCCCGCACATTCACCGGATATGACGTCCCCGGATTTATTTCTGTGGGGAAAGTTGAAAGATATTTGCTATCGTGATCCACCGACAACGCCTGACAACATGCGTCAGCGCATTGTCAATGCATGTGCGAACATTACGGAAGGCGAACTACTCGCTGTTGAGAGGAATGTCGTTACACGTATTGCCAAATGCATTTAGGTTGACAAACAATCATTCTGAGCATTTATTGCATTAATGTGGTATTTACAGGTAATCACGCTGTAACAGCATGCGTTCTTAGAAATGATACGTTCACAAAGGCCCATGTATCACATTGGAACAACCAAAATAAAATGTTCAAACGTATCTACGTTCTGTATTTTAATTTAAAAGAAAAAAACTACCTGTTACCAACTGTTCGTATAAAATTGTGAGCCATATGTTTGTGACTAATACAGCGCCATCTATCACAAAGCGAAAGAAGTGGTCCAACTAAAACACTGATATTGCCTCACGTACTATACGAATATGTAATAATAAATGGGGGTTCCTATTAAAAAAAAAACCAGTTGATATCCGTTTGACGTATGACAGCGCCATCTAGCGGGGTAACCATAGCACAATCTGGTTTCCC
This sequence comes from Schistocerca cancellata, assembly GCF_023864275.1. Taxonomy (NCBI): domain Eukaryota; kingdom Metazoa; phylum Arthropoda; class Insecta; order Orthoptera; family Acrididae; genus Schistocerca; species Schistocerca cancellata. The sequence continues at coordinate 136,807,613 of NC_064628.1, forward strand.
CCTTCAAGCTAGACCAGTTTCGTTCTTTGTAGTTTTTTCGTTTGACGCTTATTTCGTGAGATATTTGGCCCGGTCACTATCAATGGACCAGCCTGTATATGATAAGACATTGCAGTGCCAGCGTTATTCTGATGACGATACACTGTGGCGACCACAGCCGTTACTAAGCACGTCAGATGAATTCGCAACTGCGAATATTGACTACCATCAGCTGTAGAATGGAATGATGACAATGAAAATTTGTGCCAGACGGGAACTCGAACCCGGATAAGCGGGGAATCCGGTTTCGAGTCCCGGCTCGGCACAAATTTTCATTGTCATCATTCCATTCTGCAGCTGATGGTAGTCAATATTCGCAGTTGCGAATTCATCTGACGTGCCAAACTGTATATGTTCGTAAGAAAGATCGTACACAGAAAGAAGTTCACTTGCAAGCAAAGTGCCTTTTTTAACCCATTTTTCACACTAATATTTTCTAGAAAGAAGTCAGCAAGCAGTAATAAATACTGCACGGATCCCTAAATTGATGGTTGTAAAATTAAAAGGAGTTGTCATGACTCCAAAACTTGAAGCCGAACGTCCGTCATCTTAGTTGCCCCAAAATATTACCTTGTTTTTATTCTGTCCACAACAGGCATCATAGAATACACAGACTCCCACTGAATCAAGCAAAACTTCCGCACAGAAATAACACAACGCTGAACACACTATATCAGGTCCTTTGTTGGAAAGTGTTTCTTCGTACGCTTAAAGTACAGATTTCCCATAAGAAAGCAAATGAATACTGAATGAATAACATGAATCCTGACGGCGGTAGTGTGCTTTACTGGATTAATTATTAGGAGGCGGAAGATTCTTCTAGTAATCCATACACATTGGTTTCTTAATCACAGATTTTCTGGACGTCAGACATTCGGAATGTTTCACCTCGTAAAACTAGTCACTTACGTAGCTCATATGAAGTCGTTCATGTTGTTACCGCTTATTTAGTGTATGCGTCTGAGTTGTATATCTGAAAATTAAGTTTAGAACAATCGGCTCTAAGTTTGTCACACACTGTATATGTGTGTGTGTCTAATTTCTATCATGAATGCTATAATGCTATCTGTGGCCTCTCAGTGACTGTTGAACTTTAGATAGAATTTCTCCTTTCTCTTTTTCGTCTAGTGTTACGTTTACCTTTCATCTCCACATGTGCTATTCCTGTACAATGTCTTTCTAAGAGTAATCAAACATCTGTTGGTGATGCCTTGAAATTCCAAGTATACTAAATGACATACCTGAACATCTTGTATTTGTTTATCTCTATTAAAACGCATCTTATAGACACAAGAAAAATCATGTCCTGCAGATTCTTTTGGGCTTTTTTTGTCTTCTTTACATCACAGGGTTTACTCTGATAAGTCCAGTCAAGTACGTTTTGTATATCAAAAGAAGCTATTTGATTAAATTCCTTCATTAATCTATTCCTTTCTATGAATGTAACATTCTGAAAACATCGCAGTCGTAAGCATTTACAATCGTCATTAGTAACGTGATTAACTTACCGTAATCATTTTCTTTTCTCTGTACTTGTATACTGCACATGACTAGAATGTTCATCTTCGCTCTCCAACATTTCTGATGCTTTCATTTCACTTAAGAAGAAACTTGATGTACAATATCGGTAACTGTAACACGTGCTTCTGCTCAGCTCACCGAGAAAACATCCTTTCCAGCCTACTTTGGATGCTCAACGTGGCGCACTTTCCCACCGGCCTTTTGTTTTGTTACTAAACAATGTAACAGCTCGAAATTCGTTTACAGTGTCTGAATGTCTAGTAAGTATTGTTGGAAATTAAGTAACTTAAAGCTACAGGATTGTAAGACGAAACATAAAAGGAGAAAAAATAGCTCTAAGTAGAAAATAGGTATTGATCGTTCTTCCTAAACTCCGAGTGGACCTTGATCGTTTTTCTCGCATACATCAAAACTTTAACATATTTTCGAGCACCTTCACCGTTTTTACAAAAAACAAACCTTGCCACCTCATAATACTTCCATTCCTCTGTAAAATGCTGTTATGAACTACATTATTTTGATTGACCTTGATCGTTATTCCCATGCGCTCTCCATATATACATATTATTTCTTATTATGAATACTTACGTCCATGATTGTGTCTGATTAGTACATCGTTCATTTGATCTCCTGTACGATGTGTGAATGAATAAATAATAGTAGTTGTGTGGCGTATTAGTATTATTGCTGGTTTACCACAGAGCTTGGTGCAGGCTTATGTATTTTGACAACATCAACAGTAAAATCAAGCAGTTTATTCCTGAAAAACTGACACAGCGAGGTACTGCCAAGAAACAATCCGGGGAAATAAAGCAAATGAACTACTGTTATTAAATATATATGTGAAACACCGCTTTAAGAAGAGTGACTATTCTTTTATTCACAGCGCGGTCTTTTGCTCTAACTCATGTAGCACTCAAGTATCTCGAGTTACTAATACACTCCTGGAAATTGAAATAAGAACACCGTGAATTCATTGTCCCAGGAAGGAGAAACTTTATTGACACATTCCCGGGGTCAGATACAACACAGAACCACAGGCACATAGACACAGGCAACAGAGCATGCGCAATGTCAGCACTAGTACAGTGTATATCCACCTTTCGCAGCAATGCAGGCTGCTATTTTCCCATGGAGACGATCGTAGACATGCTGGATGTAGTCCTGTGGAACGGCTTGCCATGCCATTTCCACCTGGCGCCTCAGTTGGACCAGCGTTCGTGCTGGACGTGCAGACCGCGTGAGACGACGCTTCATCCAGTCCCAAACATGCTCAATGGGGGACAGATCCGGAGATCTTGCTGGCCAGGGTAGTTGACTTACACCTTCTAGAGCACGTTGGGTGGCACGGGATACATGCGGACGTGCATTGTCCTGTTGGAACAGCAAGTTCCCTTGCCGGTCTAGGAATGGTAGAACGATGGGTTCGATGACGGTTTGGATGTACCGTGCACTATTCAGAGTCCCCTCGACGATCACCAGTGGTGTACGGCCAGTGTAGGAGATCGCTCCCCACACCATGATGCCGGGTGTTGGCCCTGTGTGCCTCGGGCGTATGCAGTCCTGATTGTGGCGCTCACCTGCACGGCGCCAAACACGCATATGACCATCATTGGCACCAAGGCAGAAGCGACTCTCATTGCTGAAGACGACACGTCTCCATTCGTCCCTCCATTCACGCCTGTCGCGACACCACTGGAGGCGGGCTGCACGATGTTGGGGCATGAGCGGAAGACGGCCTAACGGTGTGCGGGACCGTAGCCCAGCTTCATGGAGACGGTTGCGAATGGTCCTCGCCGATACCCCAGGAGCAACAGTGTCCCTAATTTGCTGGGAAGTGGCGGTGCGGTCCCCTACGGCACTGCGTAGGATCCTACGGTCTTGGCGTGCATCCGTGCGTCGCTGCGGTCCGGTCCCAGGTCGACGGGCACGTGCACCTTCCGCCGACCACTGGCGACAACATCGATGTACTGTGGAGACCTCACGCCCCACGTGTTGAGCAATTCGGCGGTACGTCCACCCGGCCTCCCGCATGCCCACTATACGCCCTCGCTCAAAGTCTGTCAACTGCACATACGGTTCACGTCCACGCTGTCGCGGCATGCTACCAGTGTTAAAGACTGCGATGGAGCTCCGTATGCCACGGCAAACTGGCTGACACTGACGGCGGCGGTGCACAAATGCTGCGCAGCTAGCGCCATTCGACGGCCAACACCGCGGTTCCTGGTGTGTCCGCTGTGCCGTGCGTGTGATCATTGCTTGTACAGCCCTCTCGCAGTGTCCGGAGCAAGTATGGTGGGTCTGACACACCGGTGTCAATGTGTTCTTTTTTCCATTTCCAGGAGTGTATATTAGAGATGGGCAAAACTGTTCTTTTCAGAGATTGGATCAGAACTGTTCACTCCCTGAAATGAATTAGCTCTTTTTCATGACTCACCACTCATTTACAATAGAAAATAAATGGCAGGCACATTACCCTTTAAACTTGGTTTATTCCAGTACTATACATGTATTTTGATCTTATTTGATCCTATTTTGAAGTAACACAGATAATGAGTAAGAATTTTGTATTGTTTATTGAAATTTCCACGATATGACAAAGTTTTTGATTATTGATTTATTTTGCACTATCGTGGTTTTTTGGGTGATCGGAAAATGTTGTAACTTGAGATTTACATTAACAATATATTTGGCTATAATGTATTAAAATTTCATTAACCTCATACAAATACATCGCAAGCCATATATTTTTAAAGTGAACGTTTCCCTTTGAAGACGCCTAAAATCGCAAAATCCGTACCAGAATAAGAAAAAAATATATAAATTTGACTGTAAAACGAAAGTGCTGCATATAGCCTTACGCAGAATAAAACAAGGAAAATATTGGTGTGTCACATTTGCGATACGTTTATCGGTTCGCTCGTAATTAAAGCGTAAATTCGAGTGTCCATAATAAAAATCCTATAGTAAGAGGAGTCATCAGGAACCTAATCTAATCAGTTTAAACAAATAAAAATAAAATAAAAACAATTGATGTATACATAACATAATAATGTAATATACATAGCGGTATTACTACGAAGAACAATATCCAGTGGGGACGAACTCCGATGCAGAGGCGCTGAGTCGAGCAGGTCGAGCCGCGAGCTGTATTACTGCGTGAGCTGAGACCGCAGAGACCAGAGTGACGCTTTGCTCGACGCTCTGGCTAGAGTCGAGACGGTGGGGTGAGCGTTGAGCGGTGGAGTTCCAAGGGTGGGGGGGAGCGGTGAACTCACCCGCTCCGAGACAAATCGTCCGTTCCCTTGTGAGCAGGTTTTTGCAAGTAGTTCCTATGTTATCCGCTAGGTGGCTCTCTGTCCTGTTGCTCGCATCAACTGCCCAGAGGGCAGGACGTGCGACTGAAACGATCGCCGACAGAGTGCGATGCGAAGTTAAGCTGCGCCAGACACTGCACAGTGCACACGGCAGACGACGCACAGAGACGGCACGGCATATGTGAAACACAAAATCCAATGCACTGCACAATGCAGGCAGCCAAGGTAGAAGCAGGGCAGAGGCCGGCGCTGGCTGTGTTGTGTGGCGTGCACTGTGCTCTGACCAGCAGAGGCACTGCTGATATGCTCCGTCTCTCTCTCTCTCTCTCTCTCTCTCTGCCGTGGGAAACGTTTGGAGCTACCGTTCTTTTTTTCTAAATCACTGATTGTTCACTCCTTTGAAAGATTGAACTCTATAAATTAGTTCAAGAGCGGATCCCCCATCTCTAGTGTATATACCGCTGCCGCAGTTACTGGAAGACATCCCACTGAACGTAAGGCAATTGGTATAGCATCAACATGACGAATGTTCCTCCCATTCCACACAGATAATGAAAGTCACTCTTAAGAGAAGATTTAGAGAGAAGATGAGATTCAGCGTGCAGCATTGTTTCCACAGAATCACTTTATAGCGTGTATCAATGTTCAAGGTCAACATTTTGAGCACATATGTTGATATCCAAGATAATAAATAAATGAACCAGATCTGAGTTACGTGTTGGCTTACATTTGCTGTAATAGGCAGGCTTTTATGGAATCTCTTTGCCTGACGGCTGGAGAGTGGTTTGCGGAGCTGTTGCCTTGATACGAATACTGAACGAGGTGGCACTGGTTAGCACACTGGATTCGGGTTCGAGAGGACGACGTTGCAAATCCTTCCTCATTAAGGTTTCCTATGATTTTCCTAAATCACTACAAGAAAATACTGGAATGGTTCCTTTGGAAGGGCACGGTCGATTTCCTTCCCTAATTCGATGGAACCAACGAGCTTTGATACTATTTTATCAAGTCCCATACATGTTATGTCATTGAAGTTCCCTTAGCAGCTTCTTTCAAATGCCACAGAAAAAGTATGTACTTCTAAAAAAGTATGTACTTTTATCAGACAAAATCTAAGTCGGTATTGTAATTTGGTGACTCTAAACGATGAAAATTACTTCAGAACGTCAGGAAATTCACCTTATTGTTCGATATAACCACCTCCTTATATTTCTTCATTCTGGATATACTTGGGGTGGTCTGTCTTAGCTGCCTCACCCCGTATCTGTGCGACACATTTTGATCTACTGCTGCCATCAGATCTGTTGGTGCCATTATTGCAGCAACCGAAACATGCCTTTCATGTAAGAAATAGGTAACAATACTTTATGCGATCTAGACTGTATTACTGATAAAAATTCGTGAAGAGTAGACAGTATTATTTGCAGAAATTCATGGAGAGCATAGTAGCTGTTTTACTAATCTGTGATTTCACCTGGTAAATATTATATCTAGGATTATGTTCTTCCTTACAATTTTTCTACCTCTTTAACTTCGTACAGTGTCTGGGCACTTCACCTTTAACTTTTCATCTGTTACTGCAGCACTATATTCCACTATAGCACCATATTCCAAAAGTTTCCTAAAAGGATAGATACTTTTCTTCTAAAATTGCATCTTTCCCAAATTTATTGTTAAGCAAGAGGCTTCCCTGCTCACTCCTCAGCCAAACATTGATGAGCTGTTCTTATATCTAACACGTATTCCGAGTAAACTGCACTGATTATTACACTAGTTCATAGACTAAATATAAAAAGTCAAATCATCTTCGATAAACTTAGGAGCGATAAAGGGTGGCATAGATAAAGGCAGCCAATGTAAGTATAAAGAAAACGCATTGAAATTACAGAAACGAAGAACTGAAACGCACTTATCATTTATTTGCAATGAAAAATACAGCGCAAAATACATTTTTGAAAGTGACCCCATGCAACATCAGTACACAGCTGGCCACCACTAAGCATATTCAGATACTCCCGACGGAAAGTTCGGATATCGATGACGGCAACTTCGCAGCATATGTTGTCTTTCAGTTCTTGTAATGTGTGTGAAGTTGTTTCACAGACCTTGCTTTCCAAGTGCGCTCACAGGAAAAGATGACATGTTAGTTCGGGTGCACACTGTGGCCATGAATGTTTGCCGACAGGGACTCGTTCCAGGGATACTTTAGACGTGTAGCATGTTGCCCCATCTTGTGGAAGAAGCAGTATTGTCTTTCACAATCAGTGAGCTGAGCACAAAATGTATCAAAAATTTTCATGTATGCAACCGTATTAGGGATAGTGTCAAAACAATATCGATCCAAAGTGCGCGTTACTGTTAAACCACATAAAATGCCGATTTTGTCATAGTAGAGTGGTTGTTGACACACAATGTTAGGATTATCCGTTGCTAAGTACCTCGTGTTCTGTTAATTCACATGACCGGAAAGATGAAACCATGCTTCATCACTCATGATGTAATGGGAAGTTCCAACAAATCATCGTTGATGTTCAAAAGCCAAGTGCAGTAATCTGCATGTACATCCACATCTACATTTTCATGCTTACTCTGCAATTCACACTTACGTGCCTGGCAGCGGGTTCATCGAACCGTTTTCATACTACTTCTCTACCATTCCATTCTCGAATGGCGCGTCGGAATATGGAACACCTAAATCTTTCCGTTAGAGCTCTGATTTCTCTTATTTTGTTATGATGATCATTTATGCCTACGTAGGTGGGTGCCAACAAAATATTTTCGCATTCGAAACAGAAAGTTGGTGATTGAAATTTCGTAAACAGGTCTCGCCGCAAAGAAGACAGCCTTTGTTTCAGTGACTGCCACCCCAACCCGTGTATCATGTCAGTGACACTCTCACCCCTATTGCGCTATTACACGAAGCGTTCTGCTCTTCTATGGACTTTTTCGATGTTCTTCGTCAATCCCACCTGGTAAGGATCCCACACTGCGCAGCAATATTCCAGCAGATGACGGAGAAGTGTAATGTAGGCTGTCTCGTTAGTGGGTTAGTCGCATCTTCTAAGTGTTCTGCCAACAAAGTGTAGTCTTTGTTTCGCCTTCCTCATCATATTATCTATGTGGTCTTCCCATTTTAAGTTGCTCGTAATTGTAATTTCTAGGTATTTAGTCGAATTGACAGCCCTTAGGTGTGTGCGATTTATCGTATACCCAAAATGTATCGGGTTTCTTTTAGTACCCATGTGGATGACCTCACACTTTTCTTTGTTTAGTGACAAGTGCCACTTTTCGCACCATACAGAAATTCTCTCTAGATAATTTTGTAATTGAAATTGATCGTCTGATGATTTTACTAGACGATAAATTACAGCGTCATCTGCAAACAATCTATGGGGGCTGCTCAGATTATCACCTAGATCATTTGTGTAAATCAGGAACAGCAGAGAGCCTATGACACTACCTTGCGGAACGCATGTTTCTGACTGACAGCTTCCCGTAATTGCTGCACATCTGCCACATATGGGTTCAGATTAAGCCTTTCCAATACCTGCTGACAACAGCTCTTACGTACATGCGCCTGTTGCACCAATTTACATGTAGACTTCTTCGGACTCTGAATTCTTCGGCGAAAGTCTGCAATAACTTCTGGTGTGCAAACAGAAGGAATTCTTTGTGTTTTACATTTTGCGCATATACGTAGGTGCTCCAGTTTTTACATAGACTCTGAAATGCTCTCTTGCTGGTAGTCCTCTATTCAGATACTTGATCTCGAAAGATTTGCGAGTTTCCTTAATCGATCCGTTTTCCCATATGCTTCCACAATTTCAATTCTTTCATCTGTCGGGAAAGAAGTGTTCACGTCGGCCACACCTGTCGAGAGGGTTGTCTGCAGCCTGTTCTGCTCTGCGGCTCTCTCGTGTGGTCCCATTTCCGGTACAGCGGCCAGTATGTGAAGACGGAAGAGACAGCTTGTTCTGCATGTGACAAGTTTTCCCGGATGCGCCGACCATACGGGAACTGAGAATCGTTAACGGATCTTCGACCCATGATACAATCTCGGGACTTGTGTTAGCTCTGTTCCTCCTGCTTGCTCTCTTACTCTTATCTAAATGCAGTGTGTGGCTTGCTGGAAAGTTGTTCAGTCGCACACTGCACTGTGTTACTGACCCTGGCGTTTTATCGCGCAAGGCGAATGTGTAAATTACACACGTGGTTATTTATAGTAATTTGACGTTAAGAGACTTTTGTTATTTTGTGTTGTCTCTTGGACGGCTGCCACTGTACGTTAATTCAAGAACATTCAGCAGTGACTGTTGCTTCTAATATTCATTTATATCGACGTATATTTTGCTGGGCCATTTTGCCTAACCTGAAGTTCTGCCACATTTAGTGTGAAGGCCGATTATAAGTGACTGGAGTAATGGTTAAGTTGTTATTTAAACTAGACGAGAGTGTAATGTACTGTTATTGATTTAATGGAGTGGGAGCGTCAGATTCTCTCGTGGATTTGGTTCTTCTCTTCTCGTTGTTTAAAATTTTTTAAAGGTTTGCGCAACTTCCTAAGTAAGAGTATTCTGTAGTATTTAAATAACTGTAATTTTTTTGGATTTTTATACAGGATGAACGTTAATAAAACTGACTAACTGCAGGTACAGATTCCTGACTGGAATTGGAGGAAAAGAAGGTCATATGAACATGTGTCCAGAAAAGCAGCGTTGTCACGGTAGATGGCGATGACGAATGAAAGTTCTTCTGACCACGTGCCGTGTATGTAGATGGCAATGACGACTGAAAGTTCCTCTGACCACGTGCCGTGTATTCCTCGTCTGTTGCAGGCTGTGTCATTGATGCAGCGTACTGTCAGCAGCAGAATGGTCCGGTATTCATGCCGCGAACAAGCGGAGATGGTGCTGTGTGCATCCAAGCAAATGGAAACAGTCGAGGGGCAGCTTGGCTACACAAAAATAAGAACCCTCACGGATACCAACCAGACGGCACATCATCTCGAGCCGTTTTGGACATTTTTGTGATCATGGATCCTTTCAGAAGGATAAATATGAAGGTATACGGCAGATTGTGCGTACAATAGATCTAGAAGACTGCGCTCTACAGGACACTGAGACGAACCCTAGTACAAGCTCCAGGCAACTGGATGGCCAACTTGGTGTAAGCCAAAGTCGATTATGTGTATCCTGCATGACAACCTCTACTATCCCTACCAGTGGCTTGAAATGTTGTGCCGGCCGGGGTGACCGAGGGGTTGTAGGCGCTACAGTCTGGAACCACGCAACCGCTACAGTCGCAGGTTCGAATCCTGCCTCGGGCATGGATGTGTGTGATGTCCTTAGGTTAGTTAGGTTAAAGTAGTTCTAAGTTCTAGGGGACTGATGACCACAGATGTTAAGTCCCATAGTGCTCAGATTTTTTTTCTTTATTGTGATTACATTCCCCTGCCCCATATGGGCAGGAGAGGGCTGTCAGCAGCACAATCCGCCGCTCTTCAGCCGAGTGACACGACAACTAAAACAAGAATAAAATAATACATACATAAGGAGAGGTAAAAAGACATGGACATGTAGACGTTCATGGGGGACAGTTAAAAAAGTCACCAGAAAGTTAAAAAACACAGTTGGCGATTCTTAAAACACAGCGAAGACACTGGATGCTCATGCACAGGTTAAAAGTTGGCCACAGTATTAAAAACACTCCGAAACAACACACTTAAAACCCACTTGGAGCACACACGACGAAGAATAAAACTACCAGGTGGGACCTGCCGAGGGAAAGGTCAGAGAGGATGGAAAAGGAGGGGAGAGCATGGGGCAGCTGGGGAAGCGGCGGGATGAAGAGAGGAGGGGCAACCGTGGGTTCACGAAGAGGCAGGAGACACATGGGGTGGGAGAGGAAAAGGGAAGACAGGGCAGGAGGGAGCGCAGAGAAACTGAAAGAAGGCACAAGAGATGGAGGTGGAGTACGAGGGGAAATCCGCTCAGAAAGAGGGAGGGGGAGGAGAGGGAGCCCGGAGGAGGAGGCAGGAAGAGGGGGTTAGAGTTGATAGGAAGGGTAGATGTCAGGGCGAAGCTCATCATCTGGGAGGGGTAGATGGTGGAAGTTGTGTTGGGAAAGGAGATGGAGGGTGTGGAGATGGAGAGAAGGAGGGACACAACGGTAAAGGTGCGGCAACTTGGTGGGAGTGGAGAGGAAGGGAGACACCAGGGGGTGAGGGGGATCAAGGCGGCGGACAATATAGAGGGTGCGGATGTGTTCAAGGAAAAGGAGAAGGTGGGGGAAGGGGATGAGGTCATAGAGGATGCGCGTGGGGGACGGAAGGCAGATGCGGAAGGCGAGGCGGAGTGCATGGCGTTCAAGGATTTGGAGGGCTTTGTAGAACCGGGGAGGGGCGGAAATCCAAGCGATGCTGGCATAACAAAGGATGGGGCAGATCATGGATTTGTAGGTGTGAAGGATGGTGGAAGGATGCAGACCCCACGTCCGGCCGGACAGGAGTTTCAGGAGGCGGAGGCGGTTCTGAGCTTTGTTTTGGATGGTAAGGAGATGGGGAGTCCAGGTGAGGTGGCGGTCGAGTGTGAGGCCAAGGTATTTGAGGGTAGGAGTGAGGTGGAGTGCTCAGACCTGTTTGAACCATTTTGAAATGTGTTATGTGACTGGTGTCTATGAGAATACTTGTTTTGATATAGCCATGCTAGCTGTTGACCGTTTCCATCTGCTTGGCCTTTCACGAAGACAATCTTGAATTGTTCACGACATGGATACCGGACCATTCTGCTGCTTATATTACGCTGTGTCTATCACACAGCCTGCAACACCTAAGGAGCACACGGTACGTGGTCAGAGGAACTGTCATTCGACAGCGCTATCTACCATGGCAACGATGCATTTCCGCACATGTTCATAGGACCTTTGTTCCTCTGTTTCCAGACAGTAATCCGTCCCTGAGGTTTGTTGGTGTTACTAGTGTTTACCCTGTGTAACCTCCTTACGAAATTCCTGAGGCATCTTGTTTGTTTTTTAAATAATCATGTACACTTGACAGCAAAGAAAGTGGGTCACTGCCGAATACAACCAACATAACGTAGCTGTGTTGCAGGTCCTCTAAACACCAAAACCCCAGGGGGTACAGTCGTATGACTACACACAATGGGTACTGCAAGAGACTACTAAACGACCAAAGGTCTTTATGGCTGTCAGTCTAAGTGTCAACTAATATCGTCATACAAAACATATTAGAAAACACGTACTTAGCGATGAGACACCCCATTAACACTCATACACTAACCATTCCAAAAGTTCTGAGAAAACGGATTATTTTACATACATCGTTCAGTAATCCTTAGTCATAATTAAATACTTGAGATAATATATGGAGTTACAAAGCTGTACGGCAATTGGAAAAAGTTTTTCGCTCCTTAAAAGGTATTCCATCCACGTGTTGAAAGTCGCTCAACGGCGAGTGGCTCTGGAAACTGGATATTGGATGAACCAGTAGAAAAACACGATTAACGGCAACAAACACTCTAAGGAAATCTCAACATTAACAGCGAATCACCAGTAATATCATTGTTCTCGTAACACATCTACAGCTACGTGTACACAAATTTGAACTTTAAATGACATGATCAACGTCGTCGTTCTGGAATAGGATTCAAACCCAGCACCTATAGCCATTGCTAACTAAGCTACGTTTTGTTTGTGCCTTATTGAGACCGGATCACTAGGCATAAAGAGACGTGAAGTATAGACGTTTGCACCAGTATCAGTTATCAATTCAGATCCTGAAAATAAATGACGAAAATGTTTGTACTGAACTGGGAATCCTGTCATAACAGTTACCGTCCTGGGAACTATCCCCAACGACGTTTAACATGGTGTCATTCGCAAGGAACAAGGTATGCTCATGTTTAAAACTGAAATGCCATCGTATAAAGCTTGTGACAGGGATGCGAACCCAGCACCTAATAGGATTGTTAACGAAGTACAGTCATGTTCAAAAGTATCCGAACGACCAGGATTGCATTTCGCCTGATTCACAAGCGACCCACATAACGCAACTGTCTAGCAGGTCCTCTAATCGCTCCTTGATACAGTCGTTTGCCTATTGAAAATGGTTCCAACAAGTCACCACTAGAAAACTCTGCTCTGTATCGCAATAACTCAGGATGTAAAGTAATACCACGATACTAAAAATATCAGGGAACACCTCATCACATATAAGACTGTCCTTAAGGTTTGTAAGCTCACATTTATTGCAATAACTGACATACCCGAAATGTTAGCACTCTCATCATTACGTCAGATAGGTAATGCACATAGTAAGTTCGTAGTATTCTAAGATTACGTGACTGACGGAAATTAACAGTCATTCCTGACTAGGCATAAAGATATACCTCGATTTTAGACAGTATCAGTTAACAAATATCAACTTTAAATTACATAACGTAAACATTTTTAACGGTCGCGAATTCCTACCCAGCATCTATTGTCCCTGTTAACGAACTACGAGAGATGTTAAATACTGCTTGTTCACAAGTCACTTACTTGAAATGCAGTGAGGTAAAGCTTTGTGTTGGACAGGGGTTCGAACCAGAACCTAATCGGATTGTTATCGAAGCACAATCAACTTTGACATATCGGATTTTCTCGGCAGTAGCTAGATGTATTAACTGAAATGACGAGACGAAACATTAATTCTTTCCTTCCCAGGACTCCAACCCGGCACATATCGCTGTTATATTCTAGAGAAAAGGAACGTTAAGTATGGGTTTGTAACACCAGCTGTGACATGTGAGCATGTTTGAACTAGAAATAATATGACAAAGAGTTCAGTGCTGACTAGGAATCGAACCCCACACATATCTTTGTTGACTACACACAAAGAGACGACACGTACTGAATTTTTCTCCACCAGCAGCTCGGAATAACATCCTTGAACTTACAGGGATCTCGCAAATAGTTCTGTGTCTCACTGGGAGTCTAAAACGTCAGATATAGTCAGTGTCGACAACGAATGAAAATGCATTAAAAATAAAAATTACTATCCACCAGCAGATAGGTGTTCACATGCTAGAGCTTGATAATACAAAGTGAAAAGTTTAGTGCTGGGCCAGGATTCCGACCCATTCATGCGCAATATGTGGAGATGTTGAGGAATCTGCAGTTTTGAACAAACAACAAATTGTAGTCGAACTGTATTGTCACGAAGGGATCAAATTCCGCGTTATGGGCGGTCTGAGTTGCATTCCCAGTTCAGAACCAATTTATCGACATACAGAAGCTAAAATAAAAGACGGAATAAGTGCCCTGTGACCATACACAGGGTTTGTTTCGTCATTAGAAATAAATAACTAGTACTGTTACTGGTGATAGAGTTTCTAAATGTCGCCACTCCTTACTTTATTGTGGTTCCACCTAATGTCTACTTGTAGAGAAGGAATATCACGTTTAATGTGATTTTCAGACCACAATGCCATTATACCTTCTTCACTTGGCGTAGCCAGAAGAGAACAGAGTCTGCCTCTCCCTATCAAAAAACATCGGCAGAAGCTGGAATCGAACTGAGACCATCATCATATGAAACTTTCATCAGTCCAACAGACCATGAAACCCTCTTTTCTCCGACTCAGTTCTCTATCATAACACCGTTGCGGCACACAAGATGAGAATTCTGACACACAGAATCACTGTAATGGTTTGCAGGATGTTCAGTACATTCATATACTTGGTTGACCTAATCGCCGTAAACTAGCTGCCTTGGCTACCCAGTGCATACATTCGACTCTATTTTGTAATCACCGAAATAAAATCACGTAACTGCCACCTACACAGAACTGCCAACAGTGTCGGATGCAGAAATTTAAATAGGAAGTGTTCATTTCCATTTGAGCTACTCTATTGCGCTATCTGTTTGTTGAAACCATCGTGCAGTGCAAAAGAAATGCTGTAACTGTCTGTCTCTCAGAAGTCTATATCCGGCCATGTGCATTATCTCACAGCACTGTGGAATGCCGAAGTTCTCGAGGAACTGTTGTTCACTTCCAGAGGTGCTGTAGCTACGTCACAGCTAGTAGCGTTACGGTAAGCGTCGCGCACTGTTGATAAGACGTCGCATGTTCTATTACATTGGCTACTACATCTTTTTAAAACGCAATTCTGCTGTCTGCTGAAGTTATCAATTTAATGGAACTTTGAACATAATTCTCTTCACGTCTCAACCCAAAATAGTCGCATGTGGAAAAAAGGCTAACTTCTGCGTCATTTTCTTCTTTTCAGGTTTAATAGACGGCCAGGAAGCAGATGCGTCTCGAAGCTTTTGTATAATGTATGGGGTGAGTGCATAGTGCCAAAATAGCCAGAAAAGCATTTTATACATTAGCTGTCGTCTGGTAGTGGCATTTTATTCTTCTTCAAACCTTGTTTCACAGCTTTAACTCAGAACAAGTTTTCTACATGCATGTAATCAATAAACCGCATGTGCATTGTCAGACTGTTATAGACAATATCAGAGAATTCGCATATATCGTTGATGATTAATTTCTCTCTCATGTTTTGTATTGTTTTAACAACACTAAAAGAAACCTTACGAAAACTGTGCACTGTATTGTATGAAATGAAGTAAAACTACCCAGGATAACCTTACGACGAAAGTAAGTCTGTTTTAACTAAACTGAGTATCTGTACACAAGCGTGCCTCTATCTGGACGAATTAGTAAAACACTACTCTCGTAGATTTCGATTGGGTCTGAATTTGAATGGTATGCTGTGTCATACTCAACAGGTAAGCGAACGTGGCATTTCATAAATAAAGTTACATATTCCTAGAAACCCAAAATTTGCTTGTCAGCAGCGGAAAGAGGCGTTACCTGTTGTGCAGCATTGTAAGTTTTTCACCATTGCACTATGAGATGAAAGTATTTTCTTACGATTTGCTTATCGATGTTTGATCTGTCTGCTTGCAGCTCTTACACAGAAGGCATAAAAACGTTACATTTAGCGAGGCTGGAACCGCGAACCATAACAGTTGCGTTTCCACAGGTCAGCACATCAACACAGAGCTAGCGGATAGATATGGTTTGCGCCTTCCTCTTACGAGGCCAATAGTGGCTAGAGCTCGTAAACCGCTATTTACTGGACGAGATTAGTTGTGATTGCCACGTTCAATGACTTTGCTGGTCTGAAAACCGTAAATTTACAATCTTCTGATACACCTCAAGCGAAAGCTTGGAAGTGACACGAGAAATCAAATGAACTTTGAGGCTTAATTCCGTGCACACCAGGAAGTAACTTGTCGATCGCAGAGTTGCCAAACATACCTTTCTTTGTTGCCAAATCTCAGTTACATTACCAGCAGGAAGAAGACGAACCGATGTAATCCTACAGCGGGCTGGGAAATTACCATAGCTGGCGCCTCAGAGATGCGGCTGCTACGGCCTGGAATACGTAATGCGTCTGATTCGCATTTCTGTAACTAGGTTTAGATACTGGAGCTTAGTTACTATTAATACTCAGAACTGACTGCTACTAAGCATCATAGATCAGTAACCCTCATAGTTGTTTTTATATTTCTTTCGTAACTGTACTCAAAACTAAGACACTCATTCACAGACGTTTTCGTACCTCGCCGATAGTCGAGCACAACAAACAAATAAAAATAAAAATATAATGTGTGTGTGAGTGAGAGAGAGAGAGAGAGAAAGAGAGAGAGAGAGAGAAAGAGATAGAGAGAGAGATAGAGAGAGAGAGAGAGAGAGAGAGAGAGAGAGGGGGGGGGGGAGAGGGAGAGAGAGAGAGAGAGAAAGGGTAAAAAATTGTTGTAAAGAAATTGAATACTGGTAGGTAAAGAAATCTTTCATTAAAATGACTCGTTCCACATCGTTACGAAATGTCGTATTCATGATCTATGGAATAAGTATTAATCTAATCTAATCTAATCATATCATATTGTTGACTATCTATGAAGAGTCATGAAGTACCGAAATATTCGCCTTTATCAGTAACCAAGTCTAAACTTGAAAATAAAAGACGACAGTTTTTGTAATAAACTGTGACTCCTATCCAGACCCTTTCATCCCTGATAACTAACCACGAAAGATGTCTGATATACCTCAATTCAGAAGTAACGAAGTGTGTATGAATTTAAAGATGAAGCGCATGATGTGAAGTTCTGCGACGGAGATACGAACCCAAGACGTAATCGGATTGTTAACTAAGTAAAATCAAATGTTACGTATCAGTTTTTCTTGCCAGCTGCTAGGTGTTTAATCTAAAATAAGGACACAAATTTTTGTGCCTTAGCGACAATCGAACCGCACTCCTATCGTTCTTGTTTATTGTCCACGAATATTGCTTAATTATCAATTGCTTACTCACCAATAGTAAGATGTGTGCGTGTTTGTCCATAAATTGTTGGCAACATGAACGGACATTAAAAATGCACGTTAATTTTCACTAGCAGGCCGGTGTGCACGTGATAGGGCTTGAAATGAAATTATGAATATTTTTGTACTGGATCAGGATTCGGACCCACATATTTACCTTTGGAGGAGACCTAGAGAAGACTGCAGTCTTGGGAAAAGGAATGAAATGATTGAACTATACTGTTCCGAGAGATTCAGATCCTCGAAAGAGGAGATACGAATTCGAATCACAGTCCACCACCAAATTTTTCAGAGTCTGTAATTCAATGAAGTACAAGTAAAATAAGAGCCCTGTTCCTTTAGACGACTATCAGTTCATCAAATAAAATAAAATTTTCTAATGTAAGTAAGTTTACTGGCTACAGTATTTCTGTTTACCCTGATCTCCACCTATGTCATTTTGCAACGTAAACCGGCTCTGCCCAGTTTGGAATGAAGGAACGTGATGTTTAATGCGGATTCTGGATTATAACAGCTTTCTCTTGAGGTTACCAGAGGTAAAGTAAATCTGTTTGTGCCTCTTAAAAGTAAATGCCCGAACCCACGCATTGCACTTGTGATAGTTCGTTCCACCAGACCATTGTGGCCACATTTCCCAGCTCCAGGAGTGTGCTGTAATGGATGATGTGCTTAGATTACTAAACTAGTCACGGTGGAAAAAAACGCGAGTCTATTAAATGGTTAAGTAGAAGCAAGCTTCTGACGTGGAGATTATGCTATTCTCATGTCAGCAGGATGTAATATCTCTTCTAGGCGTCATAGCCTCGATTTGAAGCCATTTTGAAATTTTCAGTAATTCAGGAAATTTCTTAGTTTGAGAAAATTCACTGTGAAGTGTGAAGTTACCGGATAATTCGATTATCACCGTCATTATTACTATCATTTTCTTCATACCGCTGCTGGAACACATGTGCTTGAAGATCATTTAAGTCCTTTTGGTTATTATAGAAGTAGTTGCCCAAGAACAAGTTTTTTCCCTGTCTACGGAATCCTTTTCTTGTTAACATCAGCAATTACTCGTACATCACATTAAAACTAAAGTAATTGATGAAGACGTTACTTGATAACGAACACACGCTGCCTTTCTTCATTTACTTGCGCCTAGAAATGGCTGTCGAATACTGTCAAACCAAAAGCCAAGGTATCTTACTGCCTTCTAATATACGTCGCTGTCTGTTCTTCCATATGATTTGATCGACGTGACCTGTTTCAAGTTGTGTATGACATAGAATGTTTAGGAAATCAATTTTTTCCTTTGCAATAAACAGAAAGATTTTCATTCTTAGCTATCCAAGTCCAAAATTTTCGCAATATTAGTTCAAATTTAATATTCACTTCCATAATGTAAGGAAAGTATTTCACAGTTGCAAAACTCGCATCCCGACTAACTGTCCTTTCATTTAGTCGCTGGCCAGCTCAAAGTGACGCCAGTTTAAGTAACCTAATGTAGCGAAGACTGTTTGCCAGTGCTCTTTCTCACCGGAAAATATGCAATTCACTCATTGGGCTCCATAAGTACACAGTAGCAGTAATTTCTGTGTGTATGCAATGCATACGGATTGTAGAATTTAGTGATGCTCTGTCTTCCACTTCTGTATACAATATGCCTGATCTAAACGGGCCCTTTATCATTACAGGCCCTGGGCGGTGCAACATCATATTGACAAGAGTAATGTGCTTATACTGACAACCTCATTGTTCGTTTTACCCGATTTTGCAATCGTTTAAGTAAAACAACATGACCCTCGAGTGGGAGACATTTCGTCGTCCTTTTCCTTCTGTGATATTTGTCAGTAAGCTTTTTGCCTTCGAACCAGCGAAATGCAACAGAATACGGCTGGTAAACGATTTACAAACCACGATTTAGTGCCGTTAACACGATTTCTTTAAACATTGGCGTAGCTGAAGGAATTTAGCTTCTTCTTAAATCGTCTTATGCAGCAACGTTCACGGATATCTCAAAGAGGAAAAGCTCTTTATCCAGGTACGAAAGTTGTAAAACAAACTTACCACAGTTTGTGTCAGGTTGATCTTTTCGTCTGATAGCACTGCGTAAGTATTTTGTGTAAGAGGTATTAAAGTAGTGTTTCTGTAGCTGTGGGAATCATTGGTAGAAAACGAGTTTCACACCAATGAGTACAGTACTGATAAATATTCAAAATGATTATCAAGCTAAGTCTGCGTTCATCCACAAACAGAGGCGTATTTGTAATATTGAAGTTAGGCTAGGTGCCCTTGTCTTCCTTGAGTGGGCATTGGAAGGCGTTTACACTCACGTATACGAGGGTAATCCCAAAGGTAAGGTCTCCTAGGGGACACGCAAGTGCCAACGCACGCACAAACGAGAGATCCTAAATTTTAACGGCAGGCAGAAACCACAGTGTTGGCTGCATGATGGCGAGGTGACAAAGAGCAAGACTATGGATTCCAAGGTCTCAGGTTCGATCCCTCACCAGTCCCACGATTTTTATGTGCCGTTTTGCACATATTTCCCCTGGGGCAGTGTTTGTTGATGTGAAAAATGCCGAGTTACACTGTGGTCCGAATGCCACGAAGAACTGTAGGTTCCCCTATTAACTGGCTAGGTAAGTCAACTCAAAGGTCGGATGAAAGCAACAGCATACCACCTCCAACAAGACCGTGCCTATTAAAGCACTGTGGTGTTCAAACCACTCTTCCGACTGATGACTGGTTTACTTTCTATGGGTTCCAAAATTAATGATCGGGTTATTAACATTTTTGTGTTTTCATGCTGTAGCTTTGATACAAGTAAACGTAAGTAACCGCTCGAGCACTGTCACCGTTCGATTTGTCAAGGTGGTAGACGACGATGCTGTCGACCCCAGTTACAATTTTGGTCATGGCTATGTTTCAGTCGAATACCTCTATGGGCCTTTTTGCGTATTTCAAGATATACTTTTATACACTTGGTACGCTTCCAAATTGATATCTGATAGAACTGTATTTAGCAACATGAATGAGATATGTTTTCCGTGCAATATATCGGACAACGCGTGCAGCGAGATTTCGTTTATGTGTTGCGCATGCTGCAAGAAATATTTGTGTTTTGCTTGCTTCTGTGATAGGTTTCACCCCACTGAATGCGAGGAAGCTCACGAATAGACTATCAATAACTGGAATTTCGCAATAACACACTTAAAAGTTGTATTTTTGCATTATGTATCCAGATGAAAATAACTGTAAACAGGTTATATGCCTACTTGCTTATTATCGCGCTTCTCGATGCTTTCCTCAAAAAATTAAAACAAAACTAAAAAGAGAGAGAGAGACAGAGAGAGAAAACAGAATTGTATTTCAAATATCAGCTCAGTGACGCCATGTTCGTTTCGTGATGTAAGGCAACAATAGTTGATAGGTAATATCTCGTTGTACTAGCGATATGTATGGCTACGGGGTTCTTGGTTTTCTCTCTGCAAACAACTACAACAGAATTCAGTAACAAAGTGGTAAGAACACCTACTCAGTGCGCCAATTAAACACTCAGCCATTCGTAGTTATTTTGTTAATCGTCTGTAATGCAGTAAACATCCTTGATTATTGATTTGTAATTACTACCACTGTCATTGTTATTCGTCACCTCACAACAGCTTCCCTATCACTCATTGCCGCCGATGCACGTAACGAAAGGATCAGGATGAACACAATGTGGGATGTTTCGTCACGGAGAATATACACATTTTTCTCGGCGTCTTGTGTCAGGGTAATACGGAAACCTCAATAAGAAAAGACGACAATAACACCCAACTATTTCTGTACACTTAACACCATGACGACAGATAAATTGGCGTCTCACTGTATTTTGATTACAATTCATTAGCCTTTTTGCGACCTCATTTTAATAACTCGTGGGAGCAGGCATAGAAGAAATCAGACTCATGGGTGTGGATCCAGTTCATCATAAGAAGACTAAACAAGAGGGAAACATTACGAAAGCAATGAATACGCTGGTTAGTATACATTATTTGTATAGATCTGAAGATGAAAAAGCGCAGATCTGCACAGTGCCCGCATCTGCACTTTAGTTTCTGTATTAATGGGCATAATTTTTAGTTTCTTCTCTTCTGAATTATCAAATGAATTGATTATTAGGTGGTACAGAATAATTAGGTAAGTGTGTTTCTTAAGCTTCCATTCGCACCAATATTTTTCTACATTCTCGTGCAATTCATGAAATTCTACTTGTATGATCACAAGACTGCACATAGATGCAATCGATTTCGAGGTGCAATGTGTTTGTTACCTTATTTTCGTGACAGGTTGGCAAAGTTGATTTCCAAAGACTTTTTATTGTACTGAAATAATCTTTTGTAACAAAGTAACAAGATAAGTGTTTTATTCGTATATATTTTATGGGAAACTGTAATCGTGATTACACACCTGAATGTTTGACACAGCTGGTAGGAGAAAACGCTGCATGTTAACCAAACCCCGCGCCTCCTCTCCATATCCTCCTATGACACGAGCACAGGATGATCCTCCAATAACGCTACAAAGCTGTTCCTAGCACAGCTGAGAATTGGGAACATCGTCACAAACATTTGGCAACACTGTGACATTGCAATCACTTCCGTGTATGGTACTGCACTGACTCGTTAAATTCACTTGATATTCCATTTCCATTTGAATGACTTGTGGTATATAATCCTCACGTAAACTAAGACACTGAGACAGAAATTTCAATTTTTTGGCTAAAGAAATGCTATTCTTCACATAAGTGACAACTTTTAATATATTTCACGATGCGTTATGAGGCTTAGCGACCAATACCATGACAAGAGTCGCGAGCTGGCAGCAGTGTGTCCGTAGCTCAGTGGTACCGCCCGTGTCTCGTGTTCCAACGGTTAAAAAATTCGCCAGTTCTAACCGTGGTAGGGGCAGCGCGTGCGATCATTTTTGGGTATTATTTCATTGAGCTGCGAATTCCCAGAAAAAATTCTGTAACAAAATCAGAAGAAAACCTTTACACATCAAATCCTCTTGGCAGCTCGACTCAGTAAGTTGCGTTAATGGTCGTAGATCTCGGCTTTCTGACTGCCAAGCTGCTACACAATACAAGCGTCTCTGAAGAAATTCGAATCGACCGTCAACGATACGAATTTCAATAATGTTCTTCACTGAAGACTCTCATGCCAGGGTGATAAGTATGAAGGAAATGAACTGATTAGAAAATCGCAAAAAAATACTTTCAGCTCAAAGTGCAATGGTGAAAAACTTACAATGCTGCACAACAGGTAACGCTTCTTTCCGCTGCTGACAAGCAAATTTTGGGTTTCTAGGAATACGTAACTTTATTTATGAAATGCCACGTTTGCTTACCTGTTGAGTATGACACAGTATACCATTTAAATACAGACCCAATCGAAATCTACGTGAGTAGTGTTTTACTAAGTCGTGCAGATAGAGGCACGCTTGTGTACAGATACTCAGTTTAGTTAAAACAGACTTACTTTCGTCGTAAGGTTATCCTGGGTAGTTTTACTTCATTTCATACAATACAGTGCACAGTTTTCGTAAGGTTTCTTTTAGTGTTGTTAAAACAATACAAAACATGAGAGAGAAATTAATCATCAGCGATATATGCGAATTCTCTGATGTTGTCTATAACAGTCTGACAATGCACATGCGGTTTATTGATTACATGCATGTAGAAAACTTGTTCTGAGTTAAAGCTGTGAAACAAGGTTTGAAGAAGAATAAAATGCCACTACCAGACGACAGCTAATGTAGAAAATACTTTTCTGACTATTTTGGCACGACGCACTCACCCCATACATAATACAAAAGCTTCGAGACGCATCTGCTCCCTGGCCGTCTATTAAACCTGAAAAGAAGAAAATGACGCAGAAGTTAGCCATTTTTCCACATGCGACTATTTTGGGTTGAGACGTGAAGAGAATTATGTTCAAAGTTCCATTAAATTGATAACTTCAGCAGACAGCAGAATTGCGTTTTAAAAAGATGTAGTAGCCAATGTAATAGAACATGCGACGTCTTATCAACAGTGCGCGACGCTTACCGTAACGCTACTAGCTGTGACGTAGCTACAGCACCTCTGGAAGTGAACAACAGTTCCTCGAGAACTTCGGCATTCCACAGTGCTGTGAGATAATGCACATGGCCGGATATAGACTTCTGAGAGACAGACAGTTACAGCATTTCTTTTGCACTGCACGATGGTTTCAACAAACAGATAGCGCAATAGAGTAGCTCAAATGGAAATGAACACTTCCAATTTTAAATTTATGCATCCGACACTGTTCGCAGTTCTGTGTAGGTGGCAGTTACGTGATTTTATTTCGGTGATTACAAAATAGAGTCGAATGTATGCACTGGGTAGCCAAGGCAGCTAGTTTACGGCGATTAGGTCAACCAAGTAAATGAATGTACTGAACATCCTGCAAACCATTACAGTGATCCTGTGTGTCAGAATTCTCATCTTGTGTGCCGCAACAGTATTATGATAGAGAATTGAGTCGGAGAGAAGAGGGGTTGATGGTCTGTTGGACTGATGAAAGTTTCATGTGATGATGGTTTCGTTTCGATTCCAACTTCTGCCGATGTTTTTTGATAGGGAGAGGCAGATTCTATTCTCTTCTGGCTACGCCAAGTGAAGAAGGTATAATAGCATTGTGGTCTGAAAATCACATTAAACATGATATTCCATCTCTACCACGTAGGCGTTAGGTGGAACCACAATAAAGTAAGGAGTGGCGACATTTAGAAACTCTATCACCAGTAACCTTTCTTATACTAGTTATTTATTTCTGGTGAAGAAAGAAACCCTGTGTATGTTCACAGGACACTTATTCCGTCTTTTATTTGAGCTTCTGTATGTCGATAAAATTTGTTCTGAACTGGGAATGCAACTCAGTCCGCCCTTAACGCGGAATTTGATCCCTTCGTGACAGTACAGCTCGACTCCAACTTCTTGTTTGTTCAAAATTGCAGGTTCCTCAACATCTCCACATATTGCGCATGAATGGGTCGGAATCCTGGCCCAGCACTAAACTTTTCATTATGTATTATCAACCTCTAGCATGAGAACTTCCATTTGCTGGCGGATAATAATTTTTATTTTTAATGCATTATCATTCGTTGTCAACACTAACGATATCTGAGGTTTTTGGTTGGTTGGTTGGTTGGTTTGTTTGGGGAAGGAGACCAGACAGCGAGGTCATCAGTCTCATCGGATAAGGGAAGGACGGGGAAGGAAGACGGCCGTGCCCTTTGAAAGGAACCATCCCCGCATTTGCCTGAAGCGATTTAGGGAAATCACGGAAAACCTAAATCGGGATGGCCGGACGCGGGATTGAACCGTCGTCCTCTCAGGTTTTTGACGCCCAGTGAGATACAGAACTATTTTCGAGATCACTGTAAGTTCAAGGATGTTATTCCGAGCTGCTGGTGGAGAAAAATTCGGTAAATGCCGTCTCTTTGTGTGTAGTCAACAACGATATGTTTGGGGTTCGATTCTCAGTCAGCACTGAAAACTTCGTCATATTATTTCTAGTTCAAACATGCTCACATGTCGCTACTGGTGTAACAAACCCATACCTAACTTTCCTTTTCTCTAGAATATAACAGCGATATGTGCTGGGCTGGAGTCCTGAGAAGGAAAAATTAATGTTTCGCCTCGTCATTTCAGCTACTGCCGAGAAAATCCGATATGTCAAAGTTGATTGTGCTTCGATAACAGTCCGATTAGGCTCTGGGTTCGAATCCCTGTCCAACACAAAGCTTTACCTCACTGCATTTCAAGTAAGTGACTTGTGAACAAGCAGTATTTAACATCTCTCGTAGATCGTTAACAGGGACAATAGTTGCCGGGTAGGAATTCGCGTCCGTTAAAAATGTTTACATTATGTAATTTAAAGTTGATATTTGTTAACTGATACTGTCCAAAATGAGGTATATCACTCTCTTTATGCCTAGTCAGGAATGACTGTTAATTTCCGTCAGCCACGAAATCTTAGCCTGCATGATTGGTTCAAATGGCTCTGAGCACTATGGGACTCAACATCTGAGGTCATCAGTCCCCTAGAACCTAGAACTACTTAAACCTAACTAACCTAAGAACATCACACACATCCATACCCGAGGCAGGATTCGAACCTGCGACCGTAGCAGTCATGCGGTTCCGGACTGAAGTACCTAGTACTGCACGGCCACCGCGGCCTAAACTGCATGACCTGGGTGTGAATCTATATGCAGAACGAGGCGGTTCGTCGTGTCATTTGAAGTTCATACATATTCTCAACTAGCTCCTCGTGAATAACGTAAATTTTTAATGACATTTTGTGTTAAATAACAAGTGTGGTATGTTACTTTGAAGAAAAAATCATGAATATGACGAACTTACTACGTGCATTACCTATCTGACGTAATAATGAGAGTGCTAACATTTCAGGTATGTCATTTATTGCAATAAATGTGAGCTTACAAGCCTTAAGGACAGTCTTATCTGTTATGAGGTGTTCCCTGATATTTTTAGTATCGTGGTATTACGTTACATCTTGAGTTATTGCGATACAGAGCAGAGTTTTCTAGTGGTGATTTGTTAGAACCATATTCAATATTCAAACGACTGTACCAAGGAGCGATTAGAGGACCTGCTAGACAACTGCGTTATGTAGGTCGCATGGTGAAATGCGATTCAGATCGTCAGATACTTTTGAGCACGACTGTACATGAAATCAGAAGTTAAATATCAAATGTTTTCACCAATAGCGAAATGTTGGAACCTTAATTGACGATAGAATTGTTTTTGCCTGCCCGAGATTCGAACCCAGCGTCTAGCACCATCGTTTTCTAGCCAGGAACAGACGATAAATAACTATTCTTGGTGCACCAGTAGCGAGATGGGCGCATGTTTAGCTAGACATCAGGCGACGAAAAATTCTGTGCTGAATGGAATTCAAACCCCGCACACGTGGTCATGAAGAAACTTTAACTATCAAGTTCTTTTCCAATAATAGCTAGGAATGACATGTTTGTACTTTCAATGAAGTGATGGAAAATACTCTGCTGGCTAGAAGTTGAATCCACAACATGTTGTCGTTGGTGATCACAACGGACACAACGTCAAACCCAAATCCGTTTTCACCAGTAGGATGGAGAGGAATATTTGAACTTGAAAAGATGTAAGGAAACGTTTGATCTTCTAATGTTGTGATAAAAAGCTCATCATGTGGCTGTGAGTTGAAACGAACCCGTTACAGCCGACAACGCACGAAGAGACGTTGAAAATGCAACTATTTCTCACCAGTAGTTCTGAGTGCACATGCTAGGGCTTGAAATGAAATAATGAATATTTTGTGCTGATCAGGATTCGACACCAGATAGGTGCCTTTCGAGGACGCCTAGAAGAGTTTGCAATCTTCGGGAACACAGTTTGAAATAAAGTAAGAGCCTTGTGAATTTACATGGCCATTGGTTCATTAAATGAAATACGTTTTCTAGTTTACGACGGCTTGCTGGTGACAGAGTCTCTGCCTTACGGGGTTTCTCCATCTGTCACAGCTCAAACGAATGCCCAGTCGGCAGCGAAGGGATGTTATATTTATTGCGGATATTGAATTACGGAGCTTACTGGCGGCGTTCTGCACTGGGCGTTACTAGGGGTGAAGGAGAGCTACTTGTGTGTGTTAAAAATCTACGCCTGACGTGAGATGTGAACTTACACGTTTTACATATCAATACAAGATTAATCCACCAGACCACAGAACCCTCTGCCAAGCACATAATTATGAATTTCATTCATTTAGATGTAGATGCAGATGTCAAGGGACGCGTAACAGGAAGGAGGGCGGGATCTGGGAATGGATAGAAGTGCAGAAGTGCAAAATATAAGCGTGAAATGCTTGCAAACTATTGCTTACTTAGATGTGTGCCACAGTTCGTTTCATCTTAGGACCGAGAGATAAGGAAGGACTGTTCTCAGAACGAAGAATGGGTTATAGGGAAGGGGAGATCAAAGAATACGGTTTCATAGGTGGTGAATGGAACGATAGAGAGTAAAGACAGCAGCAATTAAAAGAGAAAATGTAGCGTCATTGGAAACCGCTAGATTTGTTTACAAAGTTTTGGGGGAGTGTAGTAGAAGGGCACTTGCGGTGATAGTGTCAGAGAGAGAGTGTGTGAGAGAGAATATAAGAGATATTAACAACGAGTAAACATAAATGTTGAAATGTGTGTGAAATGTTATGGGACTTAACTGCTAAGGTCATCAGTCCCTAATCTTACACAATACTTAACCTAAATTATCCTAAGGACAAACATACTCACCCATGCCCGTGGGAGCTCTCGAACCTCCGCCGGGACCAGCCTCACAGTCCATGACTGCAGCGCCCTAGACCGCTCGGCTAGTCCCGCGCGGCGAGTAAACATAATATGAAATCGTTGGCGTATTGTGTGGAGGACGGAGGGTGTATTCACGGATGGAGGGGAAGAGAGAGACGTATTTGAAATAACAAAAACTACTGGGACAGAGTCCATCTACGCTGATTAGTTTTTTACATTTTTTAGTAAAAATTGTTTATTTTTGGGGTGTTGTGACTCACACTTCTCGATACCAGTGCTGCTGTCTCTACCAACACATCATAATCTTACGCTGTAAGCAATGTTAGCTGATCGTTGCTACATTAGCTAGGATAAATAATGGAAATTTATCTGATCATCAAGGATTAAGTGACTATTCTGTTGACAGTGTTCATTGACAGCCATGATTTCCAGTGTACTAATTTTCGACCTTAATTTGATCCCTAAAGACATTCATTTAATATCACAAGAAAGTAATCTATTCGGAGTTCCATTGTAACACTATGTCTTTTGTCCCATAGCCATATAAAATTGAGGTGTTCTGTCCCAGCCAGCACTGTTCTCAGACTGAAGATATACTGTGAATTATCTTCAAATTTCTGCGCACCTGTTGGACGTGACAATTACGAGACCGAATCAAAAAGTAAGTTACACTAGGTCGCCGCGAGAGCACGCTGTGTGTCGTGAGAGCGACCACTGTGCAGCGTGTGACAGTAACTGCTGACATGTCCGATAGCACATGTGGTTTGGTATCCTGTCGTGTTGTGTATGCAGAGTGGGCTTCGCTCAGTGGCGCGTCAACTGGATGTTCACTCCAAATTGGAAGTGCGTGGAACGATCAGATTTCTATTGGCTAAAATGATAAACTGCACGGACATTCAAGAGAGCTAGAGTGAGATGTAGAGGGTAAAAACTGTAGAAAACGACAGAGATTGGAATACATCGAACAAATGATTGAGAATGTAGCTACTCTCAGATGAAGCGGTTGGCACGGGAGACGAATTCGTTGTGGGCAGCATCAGACCAATCAGAAGACTGTTGCAGCAACTTACAGCAGAAACCAAGAACGTGGTCTAGCTTTAAGAGACTCTTTCTTGCAGCAAAAAATAAAAATGCAGAAACAGTAGCATTTTAAGATTTAGAGGGAGAGTGTTTGTCACCAAGCACTAACAATGCTTGCATGAAAAATGCGAATAAATAGAAAAAGAAATGCTTGTCGAAAGGACTGATTCCGCGCATAGAAAAGTCGAAACAACCTTCGGCGAAATTAAAAGCAATGGCTGTAACATTAAGAGTGCAATGGGAATTCCACTGTTAAATGCAGAGGAGAGGGCGGACAGGTGGAAAGAGTGCACTGAAGGCCTCTACAAGGGGAAGACTTGTCTGATGTGATAGGAGAAGGAACAGGAATCGAATTGGGATAGACAAGGGATTCAGTATTAGAATAAGAATTTAAAAGAGCTCTGGAAGAAAGTTGAAATAAGACAGAATTCATAAAATAATTTAGAGAAGTGGCAACAAAGCGACCATCCACGTTGGTGTGTAGAATGTATGAGACTGGCGATATACTATCTGATTTTTGGAAAAAAATATCATCCACACAGTTCCGAAAACTGTAAGAACTGACAAATGCGACAACTATCGCACAATCAGCTGAACAGCTCATGTATCTGAGTAGCTGACAAGAATAGTATACAGAAGAATGGCAAATAAAATTAAGGATTAGTTAGATGATGATCAGTATGTCTTTTGGGTAGGTGAAGGCATCGGAAAGGCTTTTCTTACGTTGCTGTTGATAATGGAGCAAGACTAAAGAAAAATCAAGACACGTTCATGGGATTTGTCGGAAAATCGTCGACAATGTCAAATGGTATAAGATGTTTGAAATTCTGAGGAAGATAAGTGTAAGCTATAGGGAGAGACTGGTAATATACAACACGTATAAGACCCAAGAGAGAATAATAAGAGTGGACGACCAAGAAAGAAGTGCTCGTATTATAAATGATGTAAGACAGGGATGAAGTCTTTTGCCCCTATTGTTTAATCTATACGTAGAAGAAGCAATGATGAAATAAAAGAAAGGTTATGAAATCTTCACGGGTTATCAGCCAAGTGGCACCGTCTTCTAGTCACAGCGTTTCAATGCATTGTGAATCCATCATCTTCACGCGAAGTGTCGGGATGCTGACGTTGACAGACGGGCCTTTACCTTGGCCTGAGGTGTAGGGCTTTAAGCTTTTGACAGCTATTCCTGCTTAAATTCCTCTCGGCTTGATTTGATGATGCCTCACGTTGTGGTTTGTCCTCGGGCGTTCTGGCGGTGGTTCCTAACAGCAAGCATGCAGGCATGCTAGCGGTGGAAGTTGGCGTTTTGCCTCTTCTTTCCCTCACGCATGATGTTGTTCAGTGTGGTCTCCATCTCCGCTGACAGCTTCCTTTCTCCACGGCATGAAGACAGGGTTCGTGTTGATGGTGTGTAGGCCTTTTTTGATGACGAATTTGAGCAGGATTGCTCGATACCCGCCACGAAGTTCGAACGACCTGTGTGGAAGTGTTGGCTTCCGTTTCCCTTCGGGCTGTTCGAAGAGGTAGGGGTGTTTCTGGGCGTTGTAGCGGCCGTCCAGCACCATGTCGGCAATCTTCTTCAGTACCTGTGGCATGTTGGTACTGTCGCCACATTCACCCCTGCTTGTCGTCCCACCGTACAGGTGGAGTCGGGGGCGGATGTCTTCTTCTGCGCCATCCTAAGTTCTACCCGCAGCTGTTGAAGCTACCGGTGAACAGCGACGAGCTCCTTCTGCATGGCTGCCCTCTCTGGCTCCATTGCGGCTTTGAGAACAACCACTGCGCCGTCGGTGGCGGCGCTGGGCAAAACTCCAGCCTCGCCGTCTTCTTGGTGGCGCGGTCCGTTTCCCCCTGTGGCGTTGGATGGCGGGACCGCAACCTCTTCTCCGTGTACCGCTTTCTCCCTTGTGGCGGTGGGTGTCTGCTGCTTCAAGTATACACAGCTGCGAGAGTTCACCGCGAGCGCGCCACCGTAGTTCGCGCACGTAGGCGCGATGTGTCGCGGTTTGTCACAGGCGCATGTGTTCTGCGCCTTGGCACACTTCAAACACGCGACTGTGTCCCTGCACGTCCTGGAGACGTGCCCACCCTTCTGGTAGTGGTAACACTGCCTCTTGTGCTGCGGCCTGCTTCGCTTCTTCTTGTTGCACCGCCCGTCTCCCGCCAGCGTGAGCAGGAACTTGGCCACAGCAGCCAGCATGCCTCCCTTTCCACGTCCCGACATGGCGTTGGGCTAGTGGCGTACGCGAGCGACGGTAACGAAGTGAGCCGCAGCGAGTCGAGCATCGCTGTGTCGGGATGCTCTCTCACTCGCGTCTTGTAGCCTTACAGCTTTTATTCCGCTGTGCACTTATGTGTATGGTTATTTCTGTAATTTTTGGGTGTCTGCGTGATGTGATGAATGTTCTGTGTGTGTCTGGCACTTGACTGAGGTAGGCGAGATGATTGGTATTATGGGGGACGGAGGAGGATTAGGAATTGGATATAGGGATATTCTCTTCGACTTAGTCGTTGAAGATCGTCATTGGGCGTTTGTGTTTATCGCGGGAAATGTCATACCGACTTAGGGAGTGGATGACGTTTCCTGATGTGGAAGAGCCTTCATAGAAAGCCCTTGCCAGATCTTGGAAACGCTCTTTCAGAGGTGGGATTTCAGCAGCGGCGTGCAGATCATCGGTAGGGAATCCGAGGGGTAGATGCAGTGTCCTTCTGAAGACGCGGTTCTGCAGCCTCTGGAGTTTGTCCAGGTGCTGCTTCGCCACGTATCCCCAGACAGGGCATGCATACTCCATTACTGGCCGTATGAGGACCTGATAAACGTTCATTCCTACAGAGCAGGGAAGGGAGCTGGATGTGTTGAGGACTGGGTATAGGATGGACAATCTAGCCCAGACCTTCCTGTGGTACTAGTCTATGTGGGGTTTCCACGTAATATTTTGAAGAACCAGCCTCAGTTGCACAAATTTTCTGGTCTTTACCAGGTTTCGGCTAAATTAATCTAGCTTTCTTCAGAAGCATAAAATTACTATAACAGCCAGAGTAAGGCAAAGTCAACATTAAAATTAAAACCTTTAGTACCGTGGTACCATGTCGAATTAAAACTACTTAACTGAAGTCCAGCCCCGGCATCTCTTCACCACGCGGTCGGTTGGCAGCGGCAACTACGTTGGCACTGACCGTTGCACGCAGAATACCTTATACACAGAGTGTTTGAAGTGCAGCTTTGTATTTTGCAATACAGTTACATCAACGGCAGACAGCACAAAATTTAGGTAGCAGTTCCCTTTCAGCAGTTGCCCTCAGATACATGTGAGGTCTTCAGTATACATGTTAAAAACAGTCGGTGTTACACGACATGCCTGTCTGACACTTTGATTTATTATTATCTTATCTGTTTTTAAGCTTTTGCATTGAAGATTATTTTGGTGTCTTCAAAAATACACTCCTGGAAATGGAAAAAAGAACACATTGACACCGGTGTGTCAGACCCACCATACTTGCTCCGGACACTGCGAGAGGGCTGTACAAGCAATGATCACACGCACGGCACAGCGGACACACCAGGAACCGCGGTGTTGGCTGTCGAATGGCGCTAGCTGCGCAGCATTTGTGCACCGCCGCCGTCAGTATCAGCCAGTTTGCCGTGGCATACGGAGCTCCATCGCAGTCTTTAACACTGGTACCATGCCGCGACAGCGTGGACGTGAACCGTATGTGCAGTTGACGGACTTTGAGCGAGGGCGTATAGTGGGCATGCGGGAAGCCGGGTGGACGTACCGCCGAATTGCTCAACACGTGGGGCGTGAGGTCTCCACAGTACATCGATGTTGTCGCCAGTGGTCGGCGGAAGGTGCACGTGCCCGTCGACCTGAGACCGGACCGCAGCGACGCACGGATGCACGCCAAGACCGTAGGATCCTACGCAGTGCCGTAGGGGACCGCACCGCCACTTCCCAGCAAATTAGGGACACTGTTGCTCCTGGGGTATCGGCGAGGACCATTCGCAACCGTCTCCATGAAGCTGGGCTACGGTCCCGCACACCGTTAGGCCGTCTTCCGCTCACGCCCCAACATCGTGCAGCCCGCCTCCAGTGGTGTCGCGACAGGCGTGAATGGAGGGACGAATGGAGACGTGTCGTCTTCAGCGATGAGAGTCGCTTCTGCCTTGGTGCCAATGATGGTCGTATGCGTGTTTGGCGCCGTGCAGGTGAGCGCCACAATCAGGACTGCATACGACCGAGGCACACAGGGCCAACACCCGGCATCATGGTGTGGGGAGCGATCTTCTACACTGGCCGTACACCACTGGTGATCGTCGAGGGGACACTGAATAGTGCACGGTACATCCAAACCGTCATCGAACCCATCGTTCTACCATTCCTAGACCGGCAAGGGAACTTTCTGTTCCAACAGGACAATGCACGTCCGCATGTATCCCGTGCCACCCAACGTACTCTAGAAGGTGTAAGTCAACTACCCCGGCCAGGAAGATCTCCGGATCTGTCCCCCATTGAGCATGTTTGGGACTGGATGAAGCGTCGTCTCACGCGGTCTGCACGTCCAGCACGAACGCTGGTCCAACTGAGGCGCCAGGTGGAAATGGCATGGCAAGCCGTTCCACAGGACTACATCCAGCATCTCTACGATCGTCTCCATGGGAGAATAGCAGCCTGCATTGCTGCGAAAGGTGGATATACACTGTACTAGTGCCGACATTGTGCATGCTCTGTTGCCTGTGTCTATGTGCCTGTGGTTCTGTCAGTGTGATCATGTGATGTATCTGACCCCAGGAATGTGTCAATAAAGTTTCCCCTTCCTGGGACAATGAATTCACGGTGTTCTTATTTCAATTTCCAGGAGTGTAGTTCAAATGGCTCTGAGCACTATGGAACATCTGAGGACATCAATCCCCTAGAACTTAGAACTACTTAAACCTAACTAACCTAAGGACATCACACACATCCATGCCCGAGGTAGGATTCGAACCTGCGACCGTGGCGACCGAAGCTCTCGGCACAGCATCTGGCGGTGTCTTCAAATATGCTTTTTATTATCTACAAAAGACTCACTGGGTACATTAGCTTGTACATTATTGACCGTAGTCTACTTCAATTACAGAATCAGAGGCTTCTTCGAAGTCAATGAAAACAGCATGTGTTCTTAAATCGTTGCGTCGTGTTTGTAAACTCTTTGGTGGTAAAAATATTATAGGTGCATAAACGAACTTTCCCAAACACACTTTCTTCTTTCGCCAAAACGTGCATATCATAATAATTTCATGCAACTGTTTATTATTTTTGGGTAAATTTTATAAACTGTGTTGGTTAGACATACACTATGTGATCAAAAGTATCCGGACACCCTCAAAAACATACGTTTTTCATATTAGGTGTATTGTGCTGCCACCTACCGCCAGGTACTCCATATCAGCGCCCTCAGTAGTTATTAGACATCGTGAAAGAGAAGAACGGACAGCGCCACGGAACTCACGGACTTCGAACGTGGTCAGGAGATAAGGTGTCACTTGTGTCATACGTCTGTACGCGAGATTTACACACTCCTAAACGTCCCTAGGTCCACTGTTTCCGACGTGATAGCGAAATGGAAACGTGAAGGGACCCGTACAGCACAAAAGCGTGCAGACCGACCTCGTCTGTTGACTGACAGAGACCACCGACAGTTGAAGAAAGTCGTAATGTGTAATAGACAGACATCTATCCAGACCATCACACAGGAATTCCATACTGTATCAGGATCTATTGTAAGTATTATGACAGTTAGTCGGGAGGTGAGAAAACTTGGATTTCATGGTCGGGCGGTTGCTCATAAGCCACACATCACGCCGGTTAATGCCAAACGACGCCTTGTTTGATGTAAAGCGCATAAATATTGGACGATTGAACAGTGGAAAAACGTTGTGTGGAGTAACGAATCACGGTATACAATGTGGCGATCCCATGGCAGGGTGAGAGTAACGCGAATGCCCGCTGAACGTCATCTGCCAGCGTGTGTAGTGCCAACAGTAAAATTCGGAGGCTGTGGTGTTATGGTGTGGTCGTGTTTCTCTTGGAGTGGGCTTGCACCTCTTGTTGTTTTGTGTGGCACTATCGCAGCAATGGCCTACATTGATGTTTTAAGCAGCTTCTAGCTTCCCTCTGTTGAAGAGAAATTCGGGGATGGCTATTGCATCTTTCAACACGATCGAGCATCTGTTCATAATGCACGACCTGTGGCGGAGTGGTTACAGGACAATAACACCCATTTAATGGACTGTCCTGCACAGAGTCCTGACCTGAATCCTATGGAACACCTTTTGGATGTTTTGGAACGCCTACTTCGTGCCACGCCTCACCGACAGACATCGATATCTCTCCTCACCGCAGCACTTCGTGAAGAATGGGCTGCCATTCCCAAGGAAACTTTCCAGTACCTGACTGAACGTGTACCTGCGAGAGTGGAAGCTGTCATCAAGGCAAAGGATGGGCCAACATCATATTGAATTCCAGCATTACCGATGGAGGGCGTCATGGACTTACGTCACTTTCAGCCAGGTCTCCAGATACTTTTGATAACCTAATGTATATCCCTGTAATGGTCACATGCATTTCCTTGGCCCTTCTTCACCACAGAAATTACTTCTGTGGGTTTCCAAACATCGGAGATTCTATAACTGAACTAGCATTCATTACATAAATGTGAGAGGCGAAAATTGTGAGCGTTCCTGTGCAAGTAGTAAGTTCAGCATTTATTGCATCTGGGCCACGACTTTCGCGATTTTTCAGACTTTTCAGAACCTGTTGAACCTAATATACTTAAGGTTACAGAATCAAGTGTGTTGTTATATTGGGTATCAGGTACTCTGTATTTATTGCAGCGATTTCACAATATGTAGTCCGGTGCAAATTTCTGCAACATGCTCACATATACCATGAAGCAAGAAACCAGGAATCGTCAATAATTAAAACTAAATTTAGAAAATGTCTCCTTATACCCTCTGTAGACCAATCATGTAATAATCTAGATTCAAGGAACAATAATATAACAACTTTATAGTCAGAATTGTAGGTAACTGTATTCTTTGAAAAATCCCAGTGTAATGTTGTGGTATCTGACGCCAAATGTGGCATATTGAAACTCAGTGAGAACTTTCCAAATGATTTATTTGTATCCACTACAGTACCCCGTTCACCTCGGTCCACGTCACAGGGTCCCTCAATGCTGAGGACACCACCCCAGCGACCCAGTGCGACATGCTGCTGTGTCGAGCCGGCCTTGCACGCCAGCTGCAGAGATCCGATTATGTCAGAATGACTGGACCAGCAGCCACCTCAGCGGCCACCATCCTTGTTGACTCCAGCTGTATGCTGGCCCTGCTGCTGCTTCTCCCTCACTGGTGTAGCTGAGAACGGGGTAGCAACTACCGCCCACGGTCTGGCATCAGAATCTGTGGTCCTTGCCTTGGAGGTCCCCGGCGTTTGTTGGGAGCCAAGACAATTGCCCATGGTAGCGAGCCAAAGGGTGGCCCGCTGCTGGCTGGGTGCAGACCCCGTGTTGGCCTCAGAGGGTCGAACCAATGACCCACTGTGGACTGGGACACTGTCGCCCCATCTGTTGCTGTGTGTAGCCTGGCGGTGTGACACACCCTGCTGTCCAGGAGAGGTGCAAACTTGAATGAATCTTGTTAGAAAACGGTATCTATTTATACTTGGCTGCGAGCCTCTGTTTTGCTAATGCACCGCTTCGCGTCACGTACGCATAACACTTAGGTTGGCCAGTGGCCCTGTTCTGCCTGTGACTTGCGCCATGGAAACAGCTGTGTGTGCCCTCTCTGGCAGTTCTACGCCCCCGTGATATCAATTTGCCTTCGCAACTGCTGGTATGCGTAACTTACTGCAATCTGGCCCACACCTGGCTGTAACTTGTGCCCTGAATATCGCACAAAACTAACTTCACCTATCTTAACTGTAGTGCTGCTACATTATTCCCCTCTTCAGAAAGACCCGGTCCTTGGGACAATACTTAACTAGCTCTTAACTTGTTTGGGTTGGCACCTATGACATATTTTCTTACTACTAGAAAACTTATATGTGGTCTAGTGCCCTTTTAAAACCATGACATGAAACAAAACTTAAAAATTCCTGACTGGACGACCACTGCTCGATCAACCCCTTACCTACTTGTCTCACGCCTTGGGTCTCCAATCCACTGGGGCTTGGACTATCCTTGGTTCCCTTTTGGAATAAGCTCTTCACCTGATCAGAAAGAAAACAACACATAACAAAGTTAAGGCTGCGATGACACTTGGCACAGAGGTGCTCAAAATGATCGTTATTTGCCGGTGTCTTTCCCTATACTGAGCGATATGCTGAACAAGCTGCTCAGCTGATAAGCGCCAGTCTTGCTCTAAAATGAACTGGTTTCTCAACAGACCTGGCTGCGGAGTTTGATTTAACAAGGTCAGATTCTGTCTTGGCAAGTGGTTTCTGGCCAGTACAGCTGTGGCTGCATAACATTTAATTGTGTGACTCCTGAAATTGATGCTGACAGATGGACGGTTGGTCCTATTATGTTACACTTAGTTACACTGATTAAAATTCCACTCCCTTCGAGCTCTACATGTTTTTCTTCTGTAAACACTCCTTGCTCAAAACAACATTCAAGTAGGCGGAGAAGATCCAATGCATCCCGACCTGTAGCAAGCTGAATTATGGTTCCACGATGTCCCTTGGACAGTCTATTCCTTTTCCCCTGGCTAAAAATAACTGCACCTTGCATGTGTCCCATATTTGTAGTTTCACAGATTTTCCTCCAACATTCACTATTTTTTGTCCAAACTCAACACCGATTGTGTGACTACTTTCATCCCTAAATTACATTATATGAAGTGGTGCAATAAACGCGACTTTCCCGACACAGCACTGGCGATAAATAAAAATTTAAACAAGAAATCCTACTACCTTACATCGTTCAACACATATTTATTACCGCTCTGCCACAAAATTTACTCCGACGCATTTATGTCTCCAAAACTGCGTTTAATTTTTCCTCCAACAACACTCCACATACGTCACATGCTACACTTCCCTTTTCAGTTACCTGAGAACAGGGATCACCATCACCCTTCCTTCCTCTTTAAAAAGACTTCAGACCTAGCAGGCTTACAATACTCGTAAACCCATATACGAAAATACAATGCCTAATTATATATGCAAACCCAATGATACATAAGGAAAAAAAAAACACATACTCTTCTACTTTCTCGATCGCAAAGCATACAGTACTTCATGCTGTGCTCCATCTTCATGGTTTTCTCTGTGCTTAGTACCTCTCTGCACTCTCTTTCTTCCTCTTTCCTTCCTGTATTATGCCTGGAATCACATCCGGGCAACCCTTAAATGGCCATAACCGCCCAGTGTGTACTATCGTCGTTCTAGTTAGCAGCTGAAGCTTAACATTAACGGAAGATGTGGTTTGAACAACTTGGTATGGCCCTTGATACCTTGTGAGGAACTTCTTCGTTTTCCCTTTTTGTGTATAGGGGCTGGACAGCATTATCCATTGCCTCACTTTATACTGCGGTAAACTTCCTTTCCGCTTTACTGCGTCTTCCTGCCTTTCGAAAGCCTTTGTATTCGCCTTTTTTAGCCGTTTCCAAACATCCCGAACTGTCCTTGCGAATTGACGTACAGATTCACCAGTCGTTCCTTTCTGTAGCTTCACTAAATCAAAGGTCAAAGCGTGATGGCATTTTTCCTTCGTACACTAACTCATATGGAGACAAAGCGGTACGAGGTGCATTCAAGTTCTAAGGCCTCCGATTTTTTTTCTCCGGACTGGAAAGAGATAGAAACATGCGCATTGTTATAAAATGAGGCCACGTTCATTTTCAATATGTCCCAGAGATGGCAGCACCCTACGGTTGATGGAATTTTACCGCCAGCAGCGAGAATGAGAACTGTTTTAAATACTTAAAATGGCGACGTTTTACTTACTTGAACAGCGTGCAATCATGCGTTTTCTGAATTTGCGTGGTGTGAAACCAATTACAATTCATCGACAGTTGAAGGAGACATGAGGTGATGGAGTTATGGATGTGTCGAAAGTGCGTTCGTGGGTGCACCAGTTTAATGAAGGCAGAACATCGTGTGACAACAAACCAAAACAACCTTGGGTTCGCACCAGCTGGTCTGACGACATGATCGAGAAAGTGGAGAGAATTGTTTTGGGGGATCGCCGAACGACTGTTGAACAGATCGCCTCCAGAGTTGGCATTTCTGTGGGTTCTGTGCACACAATCCTGCATGACAACCTGAAAATGCGAAAAGTGTCATCCAGGTGGGTGCCACGAATGCTGATGGACGACCATATAGCTGCCCGTGTGGCAAGTTGCCAAGCAATGTTGACGCACAATGGCAGCATGAATGGGACTTTCTTTTCGTCGCTTGTGACAATGGATGAGATGTGGATACCATTTTTCAATCCAGAAACAAAGCGCCAGTCAGCTCAATGGAAGCACACAGATTCACCGCCACCAAAATAATTTCGGGTAACCGCCAGTGCTGAAAAAATGATGGTGTCCATGTTCTGGGATAGCAAGGGCGTAATCCTTACCCATTGCGTTCCAAAGGGCACTACGGTAACAGGTGCATCCTACGAAAATGTTTTGAAGAACAAATTCCTTCCTGCACTGCAACAAAAACATCCAGGAAGGGCTGCGCGTGTGCTGTTTCACCAAGACAACGCACCCGCACATCGAGCTAACGTTGCGCAACAGTTTCTTCGTGATAACAACTTTGAAGTGATTCCTCATGCTCCCTACTCACCTGACCTGGCTCCTAGTGACTTTTGGCTTTTTCCAACAATGAAAGACACTCTCCGTGGCCGCACATTCACCAGCCGTGCTGCTATTGCCTCAGCGATTTTCCAGTGGTCAAAACAGACTCCTAAAGAAGCCTTCGCCGCTGCCATGGAATCATGGCGTCAGCGTTGTGAAAAATGTGTACGTTTGCAGGGCGATTACGTCGAGAAGTAACGCCAGTTTCATCGATTTCGGGTGAGTAGTTAATTAGAAAAAAAAATCGGAGGCCTTAGAACTTGAATGCACCTCGTATTTGTATGGACTTTTGCATTGTATGCGTATACTATATGCTTCAAATACTAATCCCACTGATGGTGATTAGAATCCACATTAAAACTCAGCATCTTCCTGACTGTTGTGTGTACCCGTCCTGTCCTTCCGTTGGCCTGTGGATGCAACGCGATCGTCCTCAACTTCCATACGTTCAACAATTTACACAGCTCCTTCATTAAATCCGACATGAAGTTGGTCCCTTGGTCAGTAATTATTGTCTCTGGTACACCAAGCTTCAAAATCCAGTTATTTACTAACGCTTGAGCGACCATAGCTGCCTGTTGATTTGGCATACCCATCATCTCCACATACCTTGAAAAAAGGTCTATTATTGTCAGAACGAATCTGTTCCCCGATGGTGTTCGCCTAAAGGGTCCTAACACATCAGTCCCCAGCAAAGAAAATGGAGAAGTTGCTTCCGGTAATCGTTGTAGCTGTAACTGTTTCAGACTCAAATCCGCTCTCTGCGCACATGGTATACAATTCTTGACATACTGATCCACATCTCCTTTCCTATCTCTCCCCCAATACCTCTCCGCCGCTTTCCTATTCGTCGCTCTGTACCTTCCATGACCGGATAACACGTGCTCATGTGATTCCTTTAAAACTTCATTGCTCAACATCGCTAGCACTAGTGCCCTTGGCCTTAACTTCGTTTTCCTGCATAGAAGACAGTCGTACACATTAAATTGTGGCTGTCTCCGATACAGTTTACAATCGTTGTCCACGTCCTGTAATTTTTGCCATACTGCTAGGTCATAACCTATGACTTCTACTTTTGCCACCTTCCTACTTAGTGCATCCGCATTACCGTGCTTCTTCCCAGGCTTGTGCGCCACCTCGTAGTCGAATTCACTAAGCCTCACAGCCCATCTAGCGAGTCTAGTGGACGGATCCTCCAACCCCAACAACTACTTCAAGTCAACATGATCTGCCACTACTCGAAATCTTCTCCCATATAAATAACATTTAAAATATGTGATTCCATAGATTACGCTAAGCATCTCCCTCTCGGTTGTTGGGTAATTCTCCTCTGTTGCATTCAACCACCTACACGCATACGCTGCAGGATGTTCTTTCCCATCAGTTTCCTTCCTAAGAACACACCCTAATGCTTCTTTCGATGTATCGCATGCTAGTATAAATTCCTATTCAAAATCTGGAAACACAAGAACCGGACTTGATGTTAACACTTCTTTCATTTTGTCAAACGCTTTCTGACACTCTTCTGTCCACTCAAATTTCACACTCTTAAGTAACAATCGCGTCAATGGCTGCGCTAAATCTGCAAAACCCTTCAAGAACTTTCGATATAAATTGCAAATTCCGATGAATGACTGCACTTCCTTAAATGTTTTCGGTTCCCGGAAATCTCTTACAGCCTGTACAAATCTCGGATCTCTTCGCACTCCGTCCTTACTGACAATACGACCCAAATATTTTACTTCTTCTAATGCGAAATGACACTTCACCCGGCTCAACATCATACGAACTGCTCTTAACCTCATAAAGACTTCCCTTAACCGCTGTCTATGTTGCTCCATACTACTTGAAGACACTATAATGTCATCCAAATAGACAAGACACTGCTGTGGTTTCTAACCCCTCAAGACACTGTCTAACGGCCTCTGAAATGTTGCCGGAGCGTTATCAAACCGAATGGCATTCCAATGTACTGGTAATGGCCTCCAGGTGTGGAGAAAGCAGTTTTTGGACGATCCTCTGGAGCCACCTCTAACTGATGATCACCACTTGTCAAATCCATCGCAGAAAAGTACTGGCACTGTCCTAAGTGATCCAAAGTCTTCAATATGTTCGGAATGGGTTATGCGTCCGTTACTGTTTTATTATTGAGGTATCGGTAGTCACAACAGAACATGTATTTCTTAGTTCCATCCGTAGATTTTTTAGGCACAACGACAATGTCCGCTCCCCAGCAACTATTACTATGCTCTATAATACCGTCCGCAAGCTGCTGGTCAATGAAGTTGTCCACAATCGGCTGCAAATACCTCGGTATTCTGTATGGTATCCTATGTTGAACTAATGGAGTTGGTGGTAACGGCCCTTGTGGAAAAAACAAATCCTTAAATTCCCACAATAATTCTTCCCTATGCTTTCTTTCTCCTCCTTTCAAATGCTTAATTTCCTTACGCAATGCAGTTCTAATGGCACTTAGTGGTTGATCAATTCACCTACCTCTCGAACACCAATCTTCATCATCCGGCACATCCAAATTTGCTACTAAAACTCCTTTCCTCAAATTCGCGTCTACAGCGCTACAATTATCCACGTTCACGGGAACTACCCGCCCGTCGTTCCCCTCCTCTACGAGTACAACACTACGTTTCACAAAACAACCCAGTGAACCCAAATCTTCATTATCCTCCAATGGTTCAATAACACAAACCGTACCCACAGGTGGATTCGACTCCACACTTACCCAAAGCGACTTCCCGGTGCCACTAGACACACACTCATGCGAATTAAGCCTTAATGCTAATGTACGCGGTTCAATTGGTTTGTTCATTAAGTTGAATGGCCCTCACGACAGCTCTGCACTGACAACATCTTCCCCTAGCGGAAATAACATTCCTCCAAGTTAAAAAAAAAGAAATGTTCAAATGTGTGCGAAATCTTATGGGACCTAACTGTTAAATTCATCAGTCCCTAAGCTTACACTCTACTTAACCTAAATTATCCTAAGGACAAATACACACACCCATGCCCGAGGGAGGACTCAAACCTCCGCCGGGACCAGCCGCACAGTCCATGACTGCAGCGCCTCAGACCGCTCGGCTAATCCCGCGCGGCCCTCCAAGTTCCACAGTTCGTTGTCCAAGGTCAATTTTGGCATGATGTTGATGCAAGAAATCTACTCCTAGGATCATGTCGTAGCCCTCGCTTACCCACCTCCATGGATGCATAAAATCGGACTTTCTCTATTCGAAAGTCAACTGTCACCGACCCCAAGGCGTGACCTCCTTATCCCCCACTTCACGCAACCTATAATGTGGTGGTTCTAACTTCCTCCTTCCCATTATATTCTTAGTAGCCACTGCCAATTTAGCCCCTGTGTCCAACAAAATCTTAAACTTTTTAGTTCCTACGGATCCAACCACTGAACATTCCACCACTGCATACGTATTCAAAGCATTGAAATTAAACGGGAGCTCCCTCAGGTGGGTCTTGGGCCCCCTCAGCCGTTTAACGCTTGTCCACCTCTCCTATCTCCACTTCTCCATCCGCCACGCTGCTGATTTCCACCCC
Source organism: Schistocerca cancellata (assembly GCF_023864275.1). NCBI lineage: Eukaryota > Metazoa > Arthropoda > Insecta > Orthoptera > Acrididae > Schistocerca > Schistocerca cancellata. Next base: position 136,850,725 of record NC_064628.1, read on the forward strand.
TTCCTCTATTCCTTGGTGACTGGGTACATTGCCTCTGCACACGTCCTTTACGACCACACTTATAACATTTTATACCCGCTGCAAATACTGTTTGCCCCTCGCGTACCCCTGTTGCCACATGTATTTCCTCACGTTGAACTGCCAGCTGAATGGCCGAATAGAAATATTTCGGATTCCTTTCACGCACTTTCCTTGACATATGCGCCGGTAACCCTCTCAAAAATACATCAAGTGCCCTTTGCTCGGCCTCCTGCAACTGAACTCTATTCGCTTCATCGCTCTGACCCAACTCGTAAGTATACTCATTAACTTCCCTTATCCTGCCCGCAAATTTCTCCACTATCTCCACCTGTCTCTTTGTCATTGTACTTAACCTCTCCCTAAAGTACCGAACGCTATTCTATTTCTTGTACCTTTGAAAAAGCCCTTCCTTTAACTACTTAAACTGTTCTGCCTTCCTTAAGGCCTCAGAACACCTTACATATCTTTTCACTTCACTAGTTAATCTAATCTTGGCTATATGTAACAACTGCTCATCAGACCAACCATTCATCACCGCTGAAGTCTCCAAGTCCTCCACAAACGAAGGCGCATCCTCAGATGCCTTGCCAGAAAACGGAATAATCAAACTTGAGGCGGCTGGATCAATCTCCTGCACCCTAGGCAACAACGACTAATCAGATGCAGTTTCCCGCTCAATTCAAGGTGCTAATTCACTCCTCAGCTGCGTATTGTCCACTGTCAATTGTGCTACTTTTCCCAAATAAATCCGCACTGCTTGTGGTTCCGACACACCTTGCGTCCCTGACTCTATCATTGCGTTGCTTTGGTTCTCAGTTAGTCGTTTTTTTTCGGGATTAAGTATAAGAATAATCTGATTCCTTACAGCTCCATATCATCACACTCAGATCATCATAAACCCATACAAAAGAAATCAAATGCCACAGAAAACAACATCTTACTGCCCCAAACACACTAACACTTATTCTGACAAAATAAATAATATGCATACGCAAAACATCTACAATGAGGCTTGACAGGAGCCATACTCGAAAAAACAAAAAAAGAAATAAAACGTCCAACACCCAAAAGAAAAATTTTGATAACACTAACCACATCTTGTGACTGTACTGCAGGCAGTGGGTTCGAACGTCGTACTGGACAGACAACGTCCGCTATTCTGACACCAAATGTTGTGGTATCAGACACCAAATGTGGTGGATTGAAACTCGGCGAGAACTTTCTAAATGATTTACTTGTCTCCACTACAGTACCTCGGTCTACGTCACTGGGTCCCGCAATGCTGAGGCCACCGCCCCTTCGACACAGTGCGATGCGCTGCTGTGTCGAGCCGGCCTCGTATGCCAGCTGCGGAGTTCCAATTACGTCAGGATGGTTGCGCCAGCAGCCGACTCAGTGGCCACCGTCCTTGTTGAATCCACGCTGCTCCGCCAGGAGCCGTAGGCCAGCCTCGCTGCTGCTTCTTCTTTTCTGGTGTAGCTGAGAATGCGGCAGCAACGACTGCCCGTGATCCGGCATCCGAATCTGTGGCCCTCGCGTCAGAGGTCTCGGGTGTGTGTTGGGAGCCGAGATGATTGCCCACAATAATGAGCCAAAGAGTGGCCCACCGCTGGCTGGCTACGGACCCCTCGTCAGCTTCAGAGGGTCGAACCAATGACCCGCCATGGACTGGGACGCTGTCGCCCGATCTGTTGGTGTGTGTAGCCTGGCGGTGTGACACACCCCGCTGTCCATGAGAGCTGCAAACTTGAATGAATCTTGTCAGAAAACGGTACCTATTTATACTTGGCTGCGAGCCTCTGTTTTGCTAATGCACTGCTTCGTGTCACGTACACATAGCACTTAAGTTGGCCAGTGGCCCTGTTCTGCCTGTGACTTGCGCCATGGAAACAGCTGTGTGCGCCCTCTCTGGCAGTTCTACGCCCCCGTGATATCAATTTGCCTTCGCAACTGCTGGTATGCGTAACTTACTGCAATCTGGCCCACACCTGGCTGTAACTCGTGCCCTGAATATCGCACAAAACTAACTTCCCCTATCCTAAACTGTGGTGCTGCTACATTATTCCCCTCTTCGGAAAGACCCGGTCAACAGATCGACCCTTAACTAGCTGTTAACTTGTTTAGGTTGGCACCTATGGCATATTTCCTTACTACTAGTAAAACGTATGTGTGGTCTAGTGCGCTCTTAAAACCATGACATGAAACAAAACTTAAAAATTCCTTGCTGGACGACCACTGCTCGATCAACCTCTTACCTATTCGTCTTACGCACTCGGTATCCAATCCACTTGGACTTGGACTACCATTGGTTCCTGTTGGAATTACCTCTCCACCTGATCAGAAAGTAAACAACACATAACAAAGTTTCCCTATCCTAAATGGTGGTTCTGCTACAGTATTCATGTAAATATTAAGTTTCCATTAGTGACAAACGTAAGTTTTACGTAACTAACGAAACGGCAGCTTCATTTAAAAGGTGTACTTTATTTTACATATTGCTGGCATAAGCTCAAACCACATTAAATGGGGCGGTGGGTGACGGTGTTTGTTCTTAATGCAGTGTACATATTAAATTTGAAAGGGTAGCATTTTTATGTAATGCGTGCCTTGACTCATTCCACAAGTCATTAGATCTAGGTGTACGGAACACAATAAATGACTGCATAAATGACTCAGCCATATAACTGGATGTGGTGTTCTTTTCCCTTTTCCGCAAACCAAATTCATCTTCATCCAGTACCTTGTGCATCTTTTTTCATTATGTGTGTATTATTCAGGTTATAAATTTACTACTGTAACATTTTAGAAATCGTCAAATACACTGAAGAACCAAAGAAACTGATACACCTGCCTAATACCATGTAGAACCCCCACGAGCACGCAGAACTGCAGAAAAACGTGGAATTGACTCGAATAATGTCTGAAGTACGCCTTGAGGTAATTGACTTGCAGGGCAGTCCATAAATCTGTAAGTACAAGGGCGTGGAGATGTCCTTTGAACAGCACGCTGCAGGGCATCCCATATATGCTCAATAATGGTCATGTCTGGGGTGTCTGGTGCGCAGAGGAAGTATTTAAACTCAGAAAGGTGTTCGTAGAGCCACTCTGTAACACTTCTGGACGTGTGGGGTGTCGGATTGTCCTGCTCGGATTGCCCAAGTCCGTCGGAGTGCACAATGGACACGAATAAACGCAGGTGAACAGACAGTACATTTACGTACGTGTCACCTGTCAGAGTCGTATCTAAATTTATCAGGGGCCCCACGTCACTCCACCTGCACATTACCCACACAATTACAGAGCGTCCACCAGCTTGAACAGTCTCCTACTGACTTGCAGGATCCATGGACTCATGAGATTGTCTCCATACCCGCACACGTCCATCCGCTCGATACAATTTGAAACGACACTCGTTCGGCCAGGTAACATATTCCCAGTCATCAACAGTCCAATGTCAGTGTTGACATGCCCAGACGAGGCGTAAAGCTTTGTTTCGTGCAGTCATCAAGGGTACACAAACGGTCATTCGGATCCGAAAGCCCATATTGATGATGTTTCGTTGAATGGTTCGCATGTGGACACTTGTTGAAGGCCCAGCTTTGAAATCTGCAGTAATTTGCAGAAGGGTTACACTTCTGTCACGTTGAACGATTTGCTTCAGTCGTCGTTTCTCTCAATCGTTCGCGCAGATGCTGGGAAGAGGGTTTTGAGGAAAGGAGACCTGAGATGTACTTCGCTGTTCTTTCCGTCAGCTCACTTGCACTTCGACTCTAATGATCTAACCGCGGACAGGACGTTAAACTTTACTCTTCTCTCTTTCGTACTGTAATATTAATACCACCACAAAATCATAAATAAATACTAAAATATATTCCCAGTTTGCGTAAAAAATCGTAGTGTTTTATGTTTTTCCTGTTGCGTAAAACAAAGAGAGAAGTAGCAATAGAATCGGCATTGAGAACAGTAACAAGTCGTCGCAGGCAGCCCCGATAGCCGACGCTCTGGAAGCAGGTCTTGGCGGCCGAGCCGCAGCAACAGCCCCGCCTGCGACGCTGCACCGCGCAGGAAGGACGAACGGCTGCGCTGAGCCCACAAATCTCACCGCCTGCTAAATTCTTAAGACCTACCGGGGTCACGCCGGGTAACAGGATTTCTTCTCTCGCAACTAATCCGCCAGAGATTGCTTTTCGTCCCACGGGAGAACGCTGCGTATTAGGTATTAGAAAGCAGAATAAACTGCTTTTCTTTCTTGTTACTGGTACAGGTACAAATTAATATGATATTTTCACTACTGGTTTGAGGCAAGTTTTTGGTGAGAGAAAAAAGATGGAAACTGAATGATAAATGATGTAGCAGCTCTTCCCGCAGCTGTAGTCTTCTTTTGTTCTGTTTCAGGTGATTTAGATTTGCAAATTAATTGAGAGATATTCATCTGAGTATAACACATTTGAGTTTCACAACATGAAGATCTTAATACCTCTGTGATTACCCTTTTGTTATAGAAAGATATATGTATTGAAAGAAATTGTTGGAACTGTAAAACTATTAACATAGTGCTCTACAAATTAAATATTTGTGTAAAATAGCTTTATGATTTGAAGTAAAAATAACACATGCAAAATCTCTAGTACAGTAGTTTAAATTTAGCTGCCTGGATATGTATTACGGAAGAAACGGTATATAGTCCAGTCTGCGTCTTCCCCTATTATACTTGTACTCTGTAGCTCTGTCTAGTACCATACCTGTATTTCCATTATGTTGTGATCCATATTCTGTTGTCCTGTTTCTCCTTCCCCCACACTCCTTTCCTATACGAGACTGCGAAGAACCTTATTTCTTATTAGTTCACTTAGTTTTCAGTATTCTTCTGTAATTCCATGCTTGAAATGCTTCGATACTCTTCTTTTATTGTTTTCGACAGATCATGGATCGCTTACATAGAGTGCCGTGCTCCAGACGTCGTTTCTGAGAAATTTATTTCTTAAATTAAAGACTAGAAGATTTCGAGGAGATATCATCTGGCATGGTATGTTCTCTTTGCTTGCTGTGGTCTGATGGCCTTCTTGCCAGATCCCTTAGGCGCTACTTTGCTTCAAAGCTGGTAGAGTTGGTTGGTTGGTTTGGGGAAGGAGACCAGACAGCGTGGTCATCGGTCTCATCGGATTAGGGAAGGATGGGGAAGGAAGTCGGCCGTGCCCTTTCATAGGAACCATCCCGGCATTTGCCTGGAGTGATTTAGGGAAATCACGGAAAACCTAAATCAGGATGGCCGGACGCTGGATTGAACCGTCGTCCTTCCGAATGCGAGTCCAGTGTCTTACCACTGCGCCACCTCGCTCGGTGGTAGAGTTCCTTTAATTGTATGAGTACGTCGCTATCAGCTTCGATTTTAACTTTGTTACCAACCTGATTTATGCTCCTTCACAAGATTCCTTGTGTGACTTCAAATCATTATTATGTTCTTAGTAGCCCGCATCTCGTGGTCGTGCGGTTGCGTTCTCGCTTCCCACGCCCGGGTTCCCGGGTTCGATTCCCGGCGGGGTCAGGGATTTTCACTGCCTCGTGATGGCTGGGTGTTGTGTGCTGTCCTTAGGTTAGTTAGGTTTAAGTAGTTCTAAGTTCTAGGGGACTGCTGACCATCGATGCAGTCTGGAACCGCAAGACCGCTACGGTCGCAGGTTCGAATCCTGCCTCGGGCATGGATGTTTGTGATGTCCTTAGGTTAGTTAGGTTTAACTAGTTCTAAGTTCTAGGGGACTAATGACCTCAGCAGTTGAGTCCCATAGTGCTCAGAGCCATTTGAATTTGACCATCGATGTTAAGTCCCATAGTGCTCAGAGCCATTTGAACCATTTGTCCTTAGTAGAATGTTCATTCCATCCAACAGATCCTTTAGTTCGTACTCACTTCCAATAAAGGACATCAATCAGAGTATATTATCGTTGACAACCTTTCACATTGAATTTTAATCGCACTTATGAATATTTTTTCATTGCCTTTTTTATACAAAGAGAGTGACTCAGCCCCTGACTTACTTCACCCCGAGCACTTCCCTCTTGTTTGTGCGTTCTTATTGCTCTTTCCTGGTTCTCTTATGAATACTATATATTACTCGTATTTACCTAAGTCTATGCCTACTTTTCTCAAAATTTCGAACTGGTTCAAATCGCTCTGAGTACAATGGGACTTAACATCTGAGGTCATCAGTCCCCTGGAACTTAGAATTACTTAAACCTAACTAACCTAAGGACATCACACATATCGATGCCCGAGGCAGGATTCGAACCTGTGACCGTAGCGGTCGTGCGGTTCCAGACTGAAGCGCCTAGAACCGCTCGGCCAGCGAGGCCGGCTGCCGTCACATTGAACGGAGATTATGTTGAGCCTAGCGCCTATTCTGGTCATTCCTAAGTCTTGCTTCCATTCTCAAATGCAACGTCCAAAATTCCTCTCTGGTGCCTTCATCTTTCATGACGCCGTACTGATCAACTAATAGATACTCAAATTTCTGCTCAATTCCTGTTCACATTAATGTAGCCAGCAACGTCGACGCATGATATATACAGCTGATTTTCTTACAATTCTCGGACTTGCTATTATTGTTATTTTGGAGACTGTGTGTGAACGATTTTCGGAAAATACGAGAATAATAGTGTGATTTCCACTTCCACCAATAACTACAAGTTCCGAAGTATCGTTATCCATCATTCTGCCTTGTTCGGTCACAAGTCTCCCAAAGCTCAGTCAAACAGCGATCTTAAGCTCCAAGCAATCCTGTCGAAGGGACATCCGCAACTGAGCATTTCTGGGGGAATGCTGAGGGATGCGTATCCATAAACTTTTTCGTCGACAAAGTCATTTTTTACGATGTTGAGAACTTAGAAGAGTGCCAAAGATTTATTTCAGGGACGTAAATTTTTTATTTCAGTTTTTCGTGTTGGTAATTGCAATACGAACGATACCAGTACAGTTTTTGGTGGTAAAAGCGATGTCATTGACTGTGTCAAGCATTCGGAAGCTGCGGCAACCGTTCTCGACAACTGAATCGCTGGCAGCCTGTTCGACAAGCCTGTAGTGCCCTCGTCCGCTAATAGTGAGAGATGGTGGTGCTAAACGGATACGCGTACGCTCAAACGCCGAGCTACCGATGGATGTCTCTACGGTCCCGCTACCATGATCCTTCACGATTCATTGCCATCTTTGTTTTGTTGTACTTTATTCGTTTGCGTTTGCTGTTCCGTTCTTGTCGGTTGTGCGAAGTTTTACAGTGTGTCCTGTCTTTCGTTGCAACTTGCAAGTTAAGTTGGAGGTGAGAGATGAGCAGGAAGCTAACAAACTATTTTACTTGTACGCCTGCATCCAAAAAAATCAAAAACTGTCAGTAATTCGTGTGCGAGTGAAAAGCCAGGAAGTTCAACATCAATGGATGACGAAAGTGAAACTGTAAACCTGAGCGCTGAATCTACGTGTGAAAATTCAGTGAATGAACGTTTGCATGATAGAAAATTAAATGTTGAACTTCGGAACAAGAAATCGCATTTTGTGAGAAAAACGACTGGTTGATCGTTTCAAACAAAACACTGGGCTGCAGAATTTGCAAAGAGGTAGGACGTTAAGGCGTAGAAAGAAATAAACAAGGCATGAACATTGCACAGCCTTGGTCTACTGTATATGTGTCATCTTCAGGTGGTTCCAGAAAAGAAGAAATGGTTTCTTTGCGTGAAAAAGACTTAAACGTAAAGAAAGTTCCGTTCACCAAGCTGCTGCCCAAATAATACTTCGTGCTAAACAGAAGGCTATGGAAAATGCTTGCATTACTGCGTTTCAAAATAAACAGGAGGTGACAGCAAATATATTTCTCACTGCTTATGAAATCGCGAAAAAGAACCAAGGACGATTTTGAGAGCGAAACTGACTTGCAAGAACTTAATGGAGTTGACATGGGCCGCATTTTACATTCTAGAAATGCATGCACTAACATTATTAATCACATTGCACAGAAAATGAGAAATACAGTGATTAAAACAATTATTGAAACAAAATCAAACACGTCATTAATGATTGATGAGAGCACAACAATTAGCCAGTTATGATCTTTAATAGTTTACTTACGAACCAAACTGCCTGACATGACAGAGCCCAAAAATATCTTCATTGATATAGTTGAGCTGAACAGTGTTACTGCTGAAGGTATTTGTAACACATTGCTAAATTGCTTGGAATCCATGGGATTTTATAAATAATTTCTGAATGACAATCTTATTTCAATTGCAACATATGGAGCAGCAGTGATGATTGGAAGAAGAAAAGGAGTTGATACCTTAATGAAACAGCATTTACCACAGATTTTGGTTTGGCATTATGCTAACCATAGGCTCGTGTTATCAGTTAATGACGTAATAAAAAGAGACATCCCATCTCATGTGAATCACTTCAGGTCTTTCTTAGACAAGCTGTATTCACTGTACCACCAGTCATCGAAAAACGCTCGAGAGTTAAAGCAACATACTAAGCTACTTGAAATTGAAATTCTGAAAATAGGCAGAATCTGGGGCACCAGATGGGTATCATCGAGCTTCAGATGTGTGTCAGCAGTGTGGAAAAACTTTAAAGCTTTGGTTGCTCACTTCACAGCTGCAAAAGATGATCAAAGTAGGGAATCAGCTGACAGAGGTATGTACGGTGGTTTATTGAAGTACATTACCAAAGTCGACTTCATTCTCGACTTGGCTCTAATGTGTGATGCCCTTCAAGAATAATGAGAATTAAGTCTTGAGCTACAGTCAAGAAACATCACACTGTATTCTGCCCAACAGAAGATCAGAAATCAGCTGTTGGTGTTTAGAAGAAAGAAAACTGAGCTGTGGTCCTCATTACTGTAAGTTCTCAAAGCAGTCCAAGAGATGAACTTCAGAGGAATTCCACTTTTCGTTGCATTATATCCAATGTCGGAGTACCCTCGAACTTCTTTTTAGAAAAAAAAAAGCACTGATTATACCAAATATTGAAGATACCGCTACAGTTGTAAGGTTGTTTTATTTGGAAGACGACCGGTTTTGGGCTCTTGTACGCCCATCTTCAGATGTCGTAACTTGGTGCTCTGACTCCGAGCGCGGCTGAAGACAAGACACGGTGTGCTACCATCGAGCGCAGAGCATGTACTCGTCCATTGCGGCGCTCGGAGTCATGGGATCAATTACGATACCCGAAGATGGGCGTACAACAGCCCGAAACCGGTCGTGTTCTAAATAAAAGAACCTTGCAACTGCAGTGGTTTTTTTCAAACTCTGGTGACCTTAAGATTGAGTCACTTATGTCCTCCGAAACATCAGTTACCTCTTCTACCACCACGTTAACAGATTATTCTTCCACCTCGTAGAAGCCCTCAATGTACTCTTTCCCGATTTGCACTCTCCTGTGCCTTTAAAATTGAATTTCCTTTGCACTCTTAATGGTAACGCCAGAATGTTAGTTTTTACTGTTCTACAGGCTGAAGCCACTCATCTCCTGACAATTTATTTTTCAATTTCTTCCCGTTATTTCAGCGTCCATTTCTCTTTATCTTTCCATTGATTTCATTTCTGTCTGTCTGATATTGCTGTATCTTTCTCTTTTCCTAAACATTTTTGTACTTCTTTCGTATAAATATGGATATTTGTTGATTAGGAGGACTAAGTCTAAAGCTTAGTTTACTTAAAAGATCAACAGAAAAGTCTGTATAATTTCAAATACGTAGTTGCAATTCTTTCATGATGTTAGTGCTCCCATTGTGACAGAAATGTTGAATTATGCTACCTCATTATCCACATGAATGTGTGAACATTATTCAAGAAGCATGCTCATTTACATACACTCGTGAACTTGTGACGTTAGATGTGTTTCCTTCGACAATCATGTCTTCTGGGTGACCACCAAAGCCTTAAAGAAGCACATCGTTGTTTTAACTGAGTATTAAGCACTGATAACTAGATTAGAGTGTACACTCATTCTAATGTGTATGATGGATGTGGATACATCATGCCTGCAAGTATTACAAAACAGAAATTACTTGTAGCACACTATTATGTTATGTGCTGAATAGTCGTGTTATATGCAACTGTGCATACTTTTATGGTTGAAGTGTCCACATTCATTGTGCTAACAGTGCTTAATAAAGAATTCTTTTAAAATATCAGCCTCCTGAAGTGTGAGCGAGCGTGTGTGTGTGTGTGTGTGTGTGTGTGTGTGTGTGTGGCTAGGACCTCCCACCTGGTCGACTGTTCGCCTGGTGCAAGTCCTTTTAGTTGACGCCACTTCGGTGACTTTTGTGTCGATGAGGATGAAATGATGATGAAGAGAACATAACACCCGGTCCCGGAACGGAGGACATAATATCCGTCTCAGCCGGGAATTGAATACGGGCCCCTCGTATGGCGTTCTGTCGCACTGACCACTCAGTAACGGAGGCGGATAACAGTCTGGTGAAAACGATACCCTTTTTTCCAGACATTAATGAAACCGATAGGAATAATTTTTGTTGTGAATTGAATATTTGTTGAACAGCCAAAGAAACTGGTACATCTGTCCAACATCGTGTAGAGACCCCGCGACTACGCAGAAGTGCCACAACACGACTTCGGATGGACTCGACTGATGTCTGAAGCGGTGCTGGAGGGAACTGACACCATGAATTTTGCAAGACTGTCCATAAATCCTCAAGAGTACGAGGGGGTGCAGATCGCTTCTGAATAGCACGTTGCAGGGCATCCCAGATATTGTCAATAATTTTCATGTTTGGGGAGTTCGGTGGCCAGCTGAAGTGTTTAAGCTCAGAAGAGTGTTCGTGGAGCCACTCTGTAGCAATTTTGGACGTGTGGGATGTCGCATTGTCCTGCTGGAACTGCTAAACTCCGTCGGAATGCACAATGGAAATGAATGGATTCAGGTGACTAGACAGTATGCTTACGTACGTGTCACCGGTCAGTCATATCTAGACGTAACAGGGGTCCCATATCACTCCAACTGTAAGCACCCAACACCATTACAGAGCCTCCACCAGCTTGAACACTCTCCTGCTGACATGCTGGGTCCATGGATTCATGAGGGTGTCTCGATACCCGTACACGTCCATCCGCTCCATACAGTTTGAAACGAGACTCGTCAGATCACGCAACATGTATCCAGTCATCAATTATCCAATATCGGCGCTCATGGACCAAGACGAGGCGTAAATCTTTGTTTCTTTCAATCTTTAAGGGTATACGAGTGGGCCTTCGGCTCTGAAAGCCCATATCGATGATGTTTCGTTGAATGATTCGCACGCTGACACTTGTTGATGGCCCAGCATTGAAATCTGCAGCAATTTGCAGAACGATAGCACTTCTGTCACGCTGAACGATTCTCTTCACTCGGCATTCGTGCCGTTCTAGCAGGATCTTTCTCCGCTCGCAGCGATGTCCGAGATTTGACGTTTTACCGGATTCCTGATATTCACGGTACACTCGTGAAATGGTCGTACGGGAAAAGCCCCGCTTTATCGCTGTCATTGCAGCAGCAGCAGTCGATCTGACAACTGCGCCAGACACTTGTTCTCTTACTAAGCGTTGCGCAGCAGTCTGCCGGTTTAGATATCTCTTTATTTGAATACTCAAGCCCATACTAGGTTTTTGGCGATTCAGTGTATTTAACTTAATTGTCCAAGAGTTCAAACACCTGATCCAACATTGCAGTGACATTCTTGGGCTTGAATTACTATCAGTGTTCAGTTCTTGTATACATCGTAGAATCTATCACAACCCTTCTAACGTGCCAACGCGGTCTTCCATTATCATAGTCCTATTCGTAAAAGATGGCGACCTGCACATACGAGGCACTGACGGGGATCGGCATGTGTCCACAATGTGCGCCTTGCCGTGAAGTGCCGGACAGGGTCACGACGTGTCGGGATACCAGACCCATTGTTTTGCATTGCGGCGTTAACGCTGGTGGCGAGAGAAGGGCTGTCCCGCGCCGGCGACATTCAGAACGTTTAATATCTTCGCTGCGAGCCGGCCGCCGGCGTAAGCTGCTTTCTGCTGTTAAAGGAGTTCCTTCACTATTTACAATCAGAAGGGAACATTGTCAAGTACTATAATGATAAATTGAAAGTTGCTTACTGCATCTACATTTAGGAGACAATCTAAGCAGCAGTCTTAGATTGTTTGCAGATGACGCTGTCGTCTGCCTTCCATTAAAGTCATCATAAGATCAAAACAAATCGCAAAACAATTTAGAAAATATATCTGTATAGTATGAAAATTGTCAGTTGAATCTAAATAACGAAAAGTGTGAGGTCATCCACATGAGTGCAGAACACTTAGAAGATGCAACAGATGTACTCAAGAGACTGCCTACACTATGCTTGTCTGTCCTCTTTTGGAGTACTTTTGCTCGATGTGGGGTCGTTATCAGATAGGATTAACGGGGTACATCGAGAAAGGTCAAAGAAGGGCAGCAAGTTTCGTAATGTCGAGAAAAAGGGGAGTGAATTTCAAGGACGTGTTACAGGATTTGGGGTGGACATCATTAAAACAAAGGCGTTTCTCGTTTCGGCGGGATCTTCTCACGAAATTTCAGTCACCAACTTTCTCCTCCGAATGCAAAAATATTTTGTTGACACCGACCTACATAGGGATAATGATCATCATAATAAAATACGGGAAATCAGAGCTCACACGGAAAGATATAGGTATTAGTTTTTTCCACGTGCTGTTCAAGATTGTAAAATAGAGAATTATTCATTCGATGAACTCTCTGCCAGGCACTTAAGTCTGATTTACAGAGTATCGATGCAGATGTAGATGTACATTTAACTAGCCCATTTATTTTCATACATTTGTAGCAATAGGAAACTAAAGAGCAACCTTTTCTTACACCTTTCTATTATTACTCAAACATAAGTCGAGAATCCGAATGGAAACACCTTAGACACAAATGCAAAACACCTTAGATGCAGTTAAAGAGAAAGAACCTGAAAAATTTGGCAAAATCAGGTCAGGTGATCCAAGGAAAAGTCCATCGAAAAACACTTGGCTTTGGTGTCATCACAGCTCCTTAAAATCTTTCTTAGTTCCTAGAGCTAAGCACAATTCCTTGTCGGTGGAAGCACAAGCAGTGAGCAAATGGAATTATCTCAAGAATTTACGCCTATCAGTCTCTGTCACAAGAGAAAGAAGATCATTCTGGGAGGTCGTCATTGGCTGCAGTCCATTGCCAAGTTCCGAATCACTTAGAAAAAAAGGAAAGAAAAAACCTAGTGGGTAAAATATTGAATTAAAGCAACTCAAAATAAACAAAATCAGGCGTAGCTATACAGGGTGAGTCACCTAACATTACCGCTGGATAAATTTCATAAACCACATCAAATACTGGCGAATCGATTCCACAGACCGAACGTGTGGAGAGGGGCTAGTGTAATTGGTTAATACAAACCATAAAAAATGCACGGAAGTATGTTTTTTTAACACAAACCTACTTTTTTTTTAAATGGAACCCCGTTAGTTTTGTTAGCACATCTGAACATATAAACAAATACGTAATCAGTGCCGTTTGTTGCATTGTAAAATATTAATTACATCCGGAGATATTGTAACCTAAAGTTGACGCTTGAGTACCACTCCTCCGCTGTTCGATCGTGTGTATCGGAGAGCACCGAATTACGTAGGGATCCAAAGGGAACGGTGATGGACCTTAGGTACAGAAGATACTGGAACAGCACATTACGTCCACATGCTAACATCTTTTTATTGGTGTTTTTCACTGATGCACACGTACATTACCATGAGGGGTGAGGTACACGTACACACGTGGTTTCCGTTTTCAACTATGGAGTGGAATAGAGTGTGTCCCGACATGTCAGGCCAATAGATGTTCAATGTGGTGGCCATCATTTTCTGCACACAATTGAAATCTCTGGCGTAATCAATGTCGTACACGCCGCAGTACATCTGGTGTAATATCGCCGCAGGCTGCCACAATACGTTGTTTCATATCCTCTGGGGTTGTAGGCACATCACGGTACACATTCTCCTTTAACGTACCCCACAGAAAGAAGTCCAGAGGTGTAAGATCAGGAGAAACACGGTCGTCATCGTAAACATGTCCCTGCAGATGCTGCTCGCCGACCGTGGCCCGTGTTTGTTACAACACGCAACTGAATGTCGGAGGTTTCAAGCGTCAACTTCAGATTACAATATCTCCGGATGTAATTAACATTTTACAATGCAACAAATGGCACTGATTACGTATTTGCTTATATGTTCAGATGTGCTAACAAAACTAACGTGGTTCCATTTTAAAAAAACGAAGGTTTGTGTTAAAAAACATACTTCCGTGCATTTTTTTATGGTTTTTATTAAACAATTACACTAGCCCCTCTCCTCACGTTCGGTCTGTGGAACCGGTTCGTCAGTATTTGATGTGGTTTACGAAATATATCCAGCGGTAACGTTAGGTGACTCACCCTGTATATTATCCAAGATGGCGATACTAATTACTTCTTGATATGTCTCAGGTCTTGAATCTCCTGCAGCACGTGCTCAAATATATATAATCTATGTATTCTGTAGTAGAAATAAAATTTTTAATTGAATTACAAAACTCTGTAGAATGTCTGTCACGATGCATGGGATGAGTCTGTAAACTCTTACTTCACCTGCTCTTAAAAAATCAATGAGCCGAAACTGTACCAATAAATTAATGAAATCATTGTGCTGTGTGATAGCACAGACTGGATAGCGATGAGATTCTGATGGCTGTTTCTTTGTTATCTATGACCTTAAATGTCAGCTGTCGTAGAGCTGGGATTCCCTCGCCGGTCCAGCTCAATCAAAACAGACGAGCGAACCTGCATCGATTGACAGTAACTAGTTTGTGTGCCCCAGAGTGTTTGAGGGTACGCAAAACCTCACCATTATTCTTTTTGTTTACAGTCTCCAATGATCACGATAACGAAAGGACATTAAAGTCTAAACTTCCTCCCTTCTCTCTGTTAAAACAGAAGAATCTAAATCGAAACTCCTTAGCGACGGAGAAGCGATGAAATTATTTACCACACCCTCACAGAAACATGAAAGTGATAATTTCAAAACGGAGCATCTTGTGCATTACTCAACATAGATGAAGAGAAATTTATAAACGTAACTCTGTTTGGGCTTTATAGTTTTTCATCTGTAACTAGAAAGAAATTATGTAGAATGTCGCAAGCTTTCAGTACAGTCCATCCACAACGATGTCTCAAGTTCACTTGTTTTTATCCTCTACTTCCAAATACGAAATGTACATTAATTGCTGGAAGTTGAAAACAAATACCTGCTTCCTTTATAATGTCAGGTGCGGCTTATTTTTGAACTATAGCAAGTTTAATCGGCCGTCCGCGAGAGAAAAATTCGTATAAACACACATCAGAAAAAGTTTTGCATCACCCCGGTTCCCAGAACTACTGAAGATAGACGTTGACTGTGGACAGTGTATCACAGACACAGTCTCTTTGACTCTTCAGAGCCCCAGATGTAAACAACCATGGATGAGCAGCGCCTATTAAATGGAGGGGGTTCGACAGCCAATCAGTTCCAGTCATTCCACTAAGAAGGAGGTACACGGCTCGTGTTCAACCATGCCTAGACAGTCAAAACCGCGGTTCGATCACGCCAGCATTGTTATTTTGTGCCAGGAAGGGCTCTCAACAAGGGAAATGTCCAGGCGTCTCGGAGCGAACCAAAGCGATGTTGTTCGGACATGGAGGAGATACAGAGACACAGGAACTGTCGATGACATGCCTCGCTCAGGTCGCCCAAGGTCTACCACTGCAGTGGATGACCGCTACCTACGGATTATGGCTCGAATAACACTGACAGCATCGCCACCATGTTGAATAATGCTTTTCGTCCAGCCACAGGACGTCGTGTTATGAGGGCAATAGGCTCCGCGATGCGCAACTTCATTCCCGACCTCCATGGCGAGGTCCGTCTTTGCAACCACATCATGCAGAGGGATACAGATGGGCTCAACAACGAGCCCAATGGACCGCTCAACGTATGCCTTCAAACACACAATAGTTGGAGACGTAATTCGAGGCAACCCGTTCAGACTGAACGCCTTAGAGACACTGTCCAGCGAGTGCAGCAAGTTGGAGTTTCCCTGCTGTTTTTGAGTGGCATTATGTGGGGCCGACGTACGCCGTTGGTGGTCATGGAAGGCGCCGTAACGTCTATATGATACGTGAATGCCATCCTCCGACCGATAGTGCAACCATATCGGCAGCATCTTGGCGAGGCATTCGTCTTCATGGACGACAATTCGCGCCCCCATCGTGCACATCTTGTGAATGACTTCCTTCAGGATAGCGACATCGCTCGACTACAGTGGCCAGCATGAACCCTATCGAACATGCCTGGGATAGATTGAAGAGATGCCGTGACCCTCCCAACCACTCTGAGGGATCTACGCAGAATTTCCGTTGAGGAGTGGGACAATCTGCGCCAACATGCCTAGATGAACTTGTGAATAGTATGCCACGACGAATACAGGTATGCATCAATGCAAGAGGACGTGCTACTGGGTATTAGAGGCACCAGTGTGTACAGCCATCTGGACCACCACCCCTGAAGGTCTCGCTATATGGTGGTACAACATGCAACGTGTGATTTTCATTAGCAATAAAAAGTGCAGAAATGATGTTTATGGTGAAACTTCCTGGCAGATTAAAACTGTGTGCCGGACCGAGACTCGAACTCGGGACCTTTGCCTTTCGCGGGCAAGTGCTCTACCGACTGAGCTACCCAAGCACGACTCACGGCCCGTCCTCACAGCTTTACTACTGCCAGTACCTCGTCTCCTACCTTCCAAACTTTACAGAAGCTCTCCTGCGAACCTTGCAGAACTAGCACTCCTGAAAGAAAGGATATTGCGGAGAAATGGCTTAGCCACAGCCTGGGGGATGTTTCCAGAATGAGATTTTCACTCTGCAGCGGAGTGTGCGCTGATATGAAACTTCCTGGCAGATTAAAACACAGCCATGTCTCCGCAATATCCTTTCTTTCAGGAGTGCTAGTTCTGCAAGGTTCGCAGGAGAGCTTCTGTAAAGTTTGGAAGGTAGGAGACGAGGTACTGGCAGAAGTAAAGCTGTGAGGACGGTGCGTGAGTCGTGCTTGGGTAGCTCAGCCAGTAGAGCACTTGCCCGCGAAAGGCAAAGTTCCCGAGTTCGAATCTCGGTCCGGCACACAGTTTTAATCTGGCACGAAATTTCATATCAGCGCACACTCCGCTGCTGAGTGAAAATCTCATCCTGATGTTTATGTTGATCTCTATTCCAATTTTCTATACAGGTTCCGGAAGTCTCGGAACCGAGTTGATGTTAAACATTTTTTATTTGCGCGGCTGCTTGCCCGAAATTTAATGGACTATTCATTACGCCGCGAGAAGTTGAAAATGCACATTTTTTTATGTGTGTGTTTGCAGTTTTCTGCACGTGAATAATTAAGTTAACATGAGATACCGACACCAGACTTGTAGTCCAGGCCGATTTGTTTAGCGTAATGCAATCCTCAAATCTGTAGGCCTGTAACATGCACTGCACATAATTCATTTCTGGCTTTAATAAATTGTCGGTATACATAGTTTTCTAGTTCACTGAACATCTGTCTTCGGGTTCCACCTCGTTCCACGACTTCTTTGCCATTTTTAATTGTGCTTTTTTCCTCCATCCATTTAAATATCTTAAATTTGTTTGTTACTTTACTCCATAATCTACACTCCTGGAAATGGAAAAAAGAACACATTGACACCGGTGTGTCAGACCCACCATACTTGCTCCGGACACTGCGAGAGGGCTGTACAAGCAATGATCACACGCACGGCACAGCGGACACACCAGGAACCGCGGTGTTGGCCGTCGAATGGCGCTAGCTGCGCAGCATTTGTGCACCGCCGCCGTCAGTGTCAGCCAGTTTGCCGTGGCATACGGAGCTCCATCGCAGTCTTTAACACTGGTAGCATGCCGCGACAGCGTGGACGTGAACCGTATGTGCAGTTGACGGACTTTGAGCGAGGGCGTATAGTGGGCATGCGGGAGGCCGGGTGGACGTACCGCCGAATTGCTCAACACGTGGGGCGTGAGGTCTCCACAGTACATCGATGTTGTCGCCAGTGGTCGGCGGAAGGTGCACGTACCCGTCGACCCGGGACCGGACCGCAGTGACGCACGGATACACGCCAAGACCGTAGGATCCTACGCAGTGCCGTAGGGCACCGCCACTTCCCAGCAAATTAGGGACACTATTGCTCCTGGGGTATCGGCGAGGACCATTCGCAACCGTCTCCATGAAGCTGGGCTACGGTCCCGCACACCGTTAGGCCGTCTTCCGCTCACGCCCCAACATCGTGCAGCCCGCCTCCAGTGGTGTCGCGACAGGCGTGAATGGAGGGACGAATGGAGACGTGTCGTCTTCAGCGATGAGAGTCGCTTCTGCCTTGGTGCCAATGATGGTCGTATGCGTGTTTGGCGCCGTGCAGGTGAGCGCCACAATCAGGACTGCATACGACCGAGGCACACAGGGCCAACACCCGGCATCATGGTGTGGGGAGCGATCTCCTACACTGGCCGTACACAACTGGTGATCGTCGAGGGGATACTGAATAGTGCACGGTACATCCAAACCGTCATCGAACCCATCGTTCTACCATTCCTAGACCGGCAAGGGAACTTGCTGTTCCAACAGGACAATGCACGTCCGCATGTATCCCGTGCCACCCAACGTGCTCTAGAAGGTGTAAGTCAACTACCCTGGCCAGCAAGATCTCCGGATCTGTCCCCCATTGAGCATGTTTGGGACTGGATGAAGCGTCGTCTCACGCGGTCTGCACGTCCAGCACGAACGCTGGTCCAACTGAGGCGCCAGGTGGAAATGGCATGGCAAGCCGTTCCACAGGATTACATCCAGCATCTCTACGATCGTCTCCATGGGAGAATAGCAGCTTGCATTGCTGCGTAAGGTGGATATACACTGTACTAGTGCCGACATTGTGCATGCTCTGTTGGCTGTGTCTATGTGCCTGTGGTTCTGTCAGTGTGATCATGTGATGTATCTGACCCCAGGAATGTGTCAATAAAGTTTCCCTTCCTGGGACAATAAATTCACGGTGTTCTTATTTCAATTTCCTGGAGTGTATATTTGCATCTTTTAATTGGTTTGGAAAGTAACCTGTATTGGAGTATTTCCTTCTTGTAACACAAAGAAATGCCATCAGATTGAAATGCAGTATTTCCTCTTCGTGTTCTTCGTACGGATCGTGAACAATCTCATCATCTGGTACTTACAGCCCCGCAGCAATAAGCAAGGTATCGTTATCACCACACGTAATGTTTATCGACAAATGTAGGAAATAATCATACAAATGTTCGACAATCGTTAGATCCCTTAAGGAACTTTCCGATTCCTTACAGTTCGGAAATTATTCATTGACCTTGTTATTGCAGTCGCGAGCTATATTTGCTGGATTCATATTGCCTACGGAATACATCTAACGTATTTAATGTACTCTCGTACAAAGTAGCGAACAGTCAACTGCCAGCCAGGGAGCCTCGTTAGCAGTAATACTCTCTCTTCAGTGCGCTGTAGTCGACTGAGGTCGTGTGTTTCGATGTTTGTTTAGGAGTTGCGTCCCTGTACTACGGCGCAGTTACCTCGCATCGGACGGACGGACGGACGGACAGATAAAATTGTATGAAAATAAAAAATTAAACTTTTCATTCAAGGGAAGGCTTGAACCAAGGATCTCTCGCTCCTTTTTTCTTTTTTTTTTTTTTCCAAGAGGGAGGGGAGGGCAGAGTGATCAGGGGTCGTAACCCGAGGCCTGGTCAGTGTCCCCCTTGCCCGTCAAGGAATCAAGGAATCAGGGATGGTAAGGGGGAATCTTTTTTGGGAATTTTTATTTATTTATTTATTTTTATTTACTGTTTTTAATATACTCTTAATGTGGTTTTACTTTATACCACAACAAAAATAAATGAACCTAGCACAGCATCGTGCTCTGAGTAAAGAAAACAATATCTCGGCACGTTCCTACACCGAGGTAATGTATATGGAGAAAACGAAAAAAAAAAAGTGCTGCGTACATGATGCAGAAGGGTGCGTCGCTACTCTATTACGCTTCATCATCCAGGTACGTCTTCACGTATGTCGTATGTTATTCCACCGAGAATCGAACTTAATCTTGTCAGCTCACTCAATGGGTGTCTTCTCCTACCTGTTGATGATCCAGCTGTGTGGAAGGTCGCGTAGGGCACTCCCTAAGTAATAAGGAAAATACTGTCTGTATTTTGGGTTCCGTACGATCTTGCAATGATGTTTTTGTAGGTAGTTCCAAAAGTCGAATACGTCTTTAGGTCCATCGTGAAATACACTCCTGGAAATGGAAAAAAGAACACATTGACACCGGTGTGTCAGACCCACCATACTTGCTCCGGACACTGCGAGAGGGCTGTACAAGCAATGATCACACGCACGGCACAGCGGACACACCAGGAACCGCGGTGTTGGCCGTCGAATGGCGCTAGCTGCGCAGCATTTGTGCACCGCCGCCGTCAGTGTCAGCCAGTTTGCCGTGGCATACGGAGCTCCATCGCAGTCTTTAACACTGGTAGCATGCCGCGACAGCGTGGACGTGAACCGTATGTGCAGTTGACGGACTTTGAGCGAGGGCGTATAGTGGGCATGCGGGAGGCCGGGTGGACGTACCGCCGAATTGCTCAACACGTGGGGCGTGAGGTCTCCACAGTACATCGATGTTGTCGCCAGTGGTCGGCGGAAGGTGCACGTGCCCGTCGACCTGGGACCGGACCGCAGCGACGCACGGATGCACGCCAAGACCGTAGGATCCTACGCAGTGCCGTAGGGGACCGCACCGCCACTTCCCAGCAAATTAGGGACACTGTTGCTCCTGGGGTATCGGCGAGGACCTTTCGCAACCGTCTCCATGAAGCTGGGCTACGGTCCCGCACACCGTTAGGCCGTCTTCCGCTCACGCCCCAACATCGTGCAGCCCGCCTCCAGTGGTGTCGCGACAGGCGTGAATGGAGGGACGAATGGAGACGTGTCGTCTTCAGCGATGAGAGTCGCTTCTGCCTTGGTGCCAATGATGGTCGTATGCGTGTTTGGCGCCGTGCAGGTGAGCGCCACAATCAGGACTGCATACGACCGAGGCACACAGGGCCAACACCCGGCATCATGGTGTGGGGAGCGATCTCCTACACTGGCCGTACACCACTGGTGATCGTCGAGGGGACACTGAATAGTGCACGGTACATCCAAACCGTCATCGAACTCATCGTTCTACCATTCCTAGACCGGCAAGGGAACTTGCTGTTCCAACAGGACAATGCACGTCCGCATGTATCCCGTGCCACCCAACGTGCTCTAGAAGGTGTAAGTCAACTACCCTGGCCAGCAAGATCTCCGGATCTGTCCCCCATTGAGCATGTTTGGGACTGGATGAAGCGTCGTCTCACGCGGTCTGCACGTCCAGCACGAACGCTGGTCCAACTGAGGCGCCAGGTGGAAATGGCATGGCAAGCCGTTCCACAGGACTACATCCAGCATCTCTACGATCATCTCCATGGGAGAATAGCAGCCTGCATTGCTGCGAAAGGTGGATATACACTGTACTAGTGCCGACATTGTGCATGCTCTGTTGCCTGTGTCTATGTGCCTGTGGTTCTGTCAGTGTGATCATGTGATGTATCTGACCCCAGGAATGTGTCAATAAAGTTTCCCCTTCCTGGGACAATGAATTCACGGTGTTCTTATTTCAATTTCTAGGAGTGTAACTAGTGTACCGCATGCGCACGGATCCACGTGATAGCGTTGGTCTTGGTGCGCGGAAAATACTGTTGATCCGGAAATAGTAGAAACCGAGGTGTAATGTGTTCCGGAGTCACTCGTAGAAAATACAACAAAATTTGTCGCACCTAGCGCCATACGTCTTCTGCCGCGCCACGTGTGAGACGGTGTTCGTCCGTGTCTGGCATCCTGCAGTCTACACATAGAGGTGATTCCGCCATATTTATCTTGTGGAGGCGTGATCGGGTGATCTGTTTACCATTAACTGTGACGTACCGTGTGTATCGGACGTCTGTGTCCAGTGTAACCGCGTGTATTGTCCGCCACACCACCTTCCAATTAACCAGAGGGCTTTTGGTCTCCACGATGTTTGGTGGGCGCCTCTGTTGTAGGACACGATATATAGCCCGCGCCGACGCCTGTTTCGTCGATGGTACTGCGATACGAACATAGCTGTGTTCAATGTAAAAGTTACCGAAGTAGTAGAAGGGTGGGGGTATGTCTTGCTTCGTCAGTGGGGGCATAATGGAGGGCAGAGCTAAGGACCCCAACAGCAAACCTGTCAAACTTTCCGGGTGGTGGCGCCACAGCTTGATGTGTGAGCTGACATGCAGGGCCACAGCTCTGTCGTGGACAGGGACGAGACCAAGACCTCCACTTTCTGGGGGAAGGGTCAGCGACTCATAACTAACTTTGAAGAGCATGCCTGTACTGACGTAGGCTCCGAATGCCGCTAAAAGACGTAGAGCCATCAGTAACGGTATTGGAAGAAAACGCGCTATGTGTGGAAGGCGCGATGCGAGGTAAACATTGACAAAGTGTGTCCTTTGTAGAATGTCGAGGGTCCGCAGACGAAGGCTGAAGATCTGGACCCGAATTTGTTGTAATAAGCGGAGGTAGTTAAGAGATGCAGCGCTCTGTATGTCGTCGTGAAACTCTATTCCGAGACATTTGATAGTGCCATGAAGCAGTAGGGATTCGACACACGCTGGGGTCAACCCGTCTCCTATGCCCATGGCGACCGATTTGGCGACGTTGAGACAGCTGCCAGAAGCCACACCGTACGTGGTAATCCATTCTAGTGCTCTGATGACATCGTCGCGATTGCGGAATACAGGAACCAGGTCGTGTGCATATGCTATACAGCGAAACGTGTCACGTAAGGTAAGACCAGTGAGGCGTTGACGGAGGCCACAGAGGAGCGGTTCCAGTACCAGAGCATATAGTAACGTCGACAAGGGGCAGCCTTGACGCACGGAGCGGAAAATCGGGAGGGACTGCGAGAGACGCCCGTTAACGGGCACTTTGGAAGTCGCCCCTCGGAGGAGGCGCATCACGACGTCTGTGAATTGCTGTGGGTACTGCATGTGCTGGAGAACGGACGTTAGGTACGCGTGATCTACTCGATCAAAAGCATGGCTAAAATCTAGTGATGCCAGCGCTCCCGAGATGCGGCGTGCCCTGGCTAGGGCTATTAAGTCACGGTACCGACACAGTGCTGTGTGGATGTTGTTGATACCCCCTAGGGAAGTCCGATCTGGTGAGATGACGTAAGGTAGGGTCGGTCGTAGACGGTTTGCTAATAGTCTGGTTAATATCTTCATGTCGCAGTTAACGAGTGTTAGCGAGCGGTAATCTTGTATTCGAGCCCCACCTTTAGGTTTGTGAACCGGTATAATTATTCCTTCTACGAAGGTCGCAGGGAGGGGCACCGTGGGGGACATAAGCTCCCGACAGATGTCTGTCAACTTGGGAGCCAGTAAATACTGGAAAGTTCTATAAAACTCCACAGGGAGCCCGTCGGGGCCAGGAGACTTATTCACCGCTCCTTTACCTATGGCGTCGATAACTTCGTATTCCGTAATGCCGTTCAATAATTCAGTTTGTAAATCCTGTGGGACAATGCCGTAAAATAGTTGTGAGACTGCTGTCACCGTCGTCGGGTCGGAACATTGAGCAGAATAAAGTCGTCCGTAATGGTCGAAGAAGGCTGCAGCAATATCGCGTTGTGTGGTGTGATGACGGCTGTCCTCAGTGGTGATGGCATGTATCAGCGCCCGTCTTCGCTGTGTACGTTCTCGGATGACGTGGTACGTGGTGGGTCGTTCCGTTGCGAGTCTGTCTTGTGTTCGCGCTCGGACGATCGTCCCTTAGAGGTGTCGGCGCATATGGGCTACGATCTGTGCCTTCGCACGCTGAACTGTCAACTGTCGTTCCGGTGTGGGTGGCAAGGAAGCGCAGTCGCGAAGGACGGTGAAAGAAAAATCGAGGGTCTGCCGCCTCCACGCAGCAGTCTCACGACCGTATGTAATGAAGGTTCTCCGAAGGGCCGGCTTGGGGCAGTTTAACCACCAACTAATCGACGTAGGATACGTCGGGAGGTGGCGGACGAACAAACTCCACGTGTCATCGATGGTGCGTCAACAATCCGGAGAAGCGAGATGAGCCACGTTTAATTTCCAGGGATGTCGGCTGCACCACACCCGTTAGCGACGAATAGTGACGGCACATATATAGGCCTCGTGATCAGAAAAGGCTAATGGCCACACCTCCGCATCACTCACCGTTGCCGCGAGAGAACGGGAGACGTAAATCCTATGCGACTAGACGAGAGACTCGTGAAATGGGTATATCCCGGTCTATTTCCTCGGACATGGGACATGTTCCCATGTATCTAGCAGCTGGAGATCGCCGATGAGTGTCCCAAGTTCGGGGCACGGTGAATGGCGTGGCAGCTGATCTTTAGGTGCTTGGGTGCAATTGAAATCGCCCCCTAATGTCAAGTCATCGTGCCTGCCCTGAAAAAGCGGTGCTATTCCTTCTGCGAAGAAGAGCGATCGGTCACGACGGCGATTCGTTCCGGAAGGGGCGTACACATTGATAAACCGGACGCCTTGCATCGTCACGGCCATTCCTCTAGCGCCGGATAGATATCGGACTTCGTGCGCCTCGAGGACCTCTCTGAGGAGAGCTGCGACTCCACTGTTAGTTGGCGAGGCGTGGGACACATGAGCCGTATAACCATACATGACCGGGAAATCGGCGACGAAGACTTCTTGGAGAAAGAGAATGTCAACGTCTGCAGCATTGAGCATGTCTTGGAGCAGCGATAACTTCGTACGCTGTTAATGTTGATGGTCGTTAAGCGATAGGTCTGTACATCGTCTCCTGCCGTGGGGGCCGCCGTCAGTGTCGCCGTAAAAGGTGGTACCTGTAATCTGCTGGCCGCGTCCGCGCCGTCATCTGTTGCTACTCGGGAGGAGCCGAGGTGTGGGAGGAGAGACCCCTCTCCTCATCCACCACAGCGGGCGTAGAATCGTCTTCAATGTCATCCGCCCAAGGTCTGTAAGTTAACGGTGGCTGCTGTAGAAGAATTGTGGGCTGAGTGACTAAGGGTGAATCTGCAGTTGTTTCTGGTTGTGTACCAACGGCGGGTGCTGTGCTTGCCATCTGTTTGCCGGAGAGAGCGGAATCGGGTGTGTCAAAATCAGACAAAGTGACAGTAGAGGGACAACCTTCGTGTCAGCTCACTCTACATTGTTGCCAAATTTATTCAAGATGGCGGCGATGACGTCAACCAAGATGGTGGCATGTAGACTTGGCAACATCGCGTAATGTCATCCAGGATGGCTGCTTTTGGCGCGAACATAGGCCAATTGAGACACGTCCACTAACCTAACCTCAAGAAAAAAAGGCGGGAAGTTTGAATTTTGGCGGGAAAATAGACCAATTGTGTTATGTCCACTGACCTAAGCCTCCAGAAGAAAAAATGGCGGTAAGTTTGAATTCCAACAGGATAATGCATGCAAAACCTTACTTTTATTTATTATTATTCATTATTATTCATTATCATTTATTAACATTAATTATCATTTATTATTATTGACCTGCCTTCACAACAAAATTCCCTCCAAATTCAAATTCCAACACCATAATGGCTGCAAAACCTTAGTTTTATTTAATATTCATTATCTTTTATTAACAATCATTATCATTTATTAACAATCATTATCATTTATTATCATTCATTATCATTTATTATCATTCATTATCATTTATTATTAATATCATTTATTATTATAGGCCTACCTCCACTAGAAAACTGCACCAAATTCCAACATGATAATGTCTCAAAAACTGTACTTCTATTTATTATTATAATTTATTATTTATTCAAGATGTCCGACTTTCTCAGTGAGAAAGCCAGTTTCCTTACATCCATAACAAAAATCTATCACAAGTTCAAATCCCAACACCATAATCGATCACACGTACGAACTTTCTCTGTCGCTTATCTTTTTTCAATGATAGCCTATCAGAATCGCATCAAATAATAAACTGCACTTATAGTAATGTAAGTCACGTCCTTTGATTTTGCAGGGGGGAAGGGTCATCACTTGTTCTCCAACACAGTCTGCACACACATCTTTTTATACCGCAGTGCAGTTGCCACGACGTCCGCGCTCCACCTGAATTAGTTCAAATCCTCGCCACCCCCTGGCCAGCACACGGAGAGACTGCCGACGCCTGTCACGTGAGGCGGCCGGCCGCTCGCGCTGGACTGCCGGTACGCTGGGGGTGCACCCTGCGATCGCTCCCACATTCTAAACATGTTTTCGCTGGACAGGCTGGAACTTGCCGAGTTTGACAGCACAGCGGTCCCTTGTCCGCTCACTACCAGTATTTGTCGCCTCCGCACATTTCCCGCCAAAATTGTTTGCCTCGGAGCTGAAACACACAACAGTCAGCCGGTCCCTGCCACACTTTTGGCACCAAAGTTGTTTTCCTGGGCACGTTCAAACCTGTCAATGCCGACCGCTGACGGTCCACCTCGTGTCCTTATGCGGGTGAGAACACAGTGCTACACTTTTGACGGCAAAGTTTGCTCAACAGTGGAATCAGCCACGACTGTATAACAGCACGTTTGGTCGGCACTAGAACGCTCGCTAATTAACTCTCTCTCGTTGGCGCATTATAACTGTACAATTTCTGCGCCGCCATCCTGCTTACGTCACACACCCCCCATACACACGATGGACATAGTCTTCTGTAAATACCTAAGTACTTAATTCCATTTCAGTTTTAATCATATTAAATAATTGAATTTACAATTTCATATACGTATGCAAAGGTGTTCAACTACCTAATTTCAACTACTTTTTGAGGGCCAGACAGCCACCTCTTCCTAGGAACCAGTGCCGAGTTTGAATTCTGGCAGTAAAGAAAGGTCACTTCTGCTTTCTCTACCAACCAAACAAAATTGTTGGAAAGAAAGGGCACTTGTACTTACCTCAGCCACCCAACCGCCACTTCCTCCTAGGAACCAGCACCAAGTTTGAAATCTGCCATTAAACAAAGCTCACTGGCGCTTCCGCCACCAACCTAAGAAAATTGTTGCAAACCAAGCCCATCACCGCTAAACTAAGCCACCGGCACTCAACCTCTTCCTACACGTTTCAGGTAGAAGCACTCACCCTGCACTAGGTGCATGGATGGAGGAACTAATTTACTTTATTTAGGAATGGAGTATATGTATCACACATCATGTTCCACGCAATACAGACCTGCAAAACACGCCTACATAACTCATTTATAATACTCTAGACTCACGCTTGCTAATTGTAAACAGTTCAAAATAATGCATAGCACAGCCCACAGACATACGAACTGCTCGTAAATAACGCAAAACATTTACGTCCAAATAGCCAAACAACTGCTAATTTTCGGAAATAATTTCAGTGCATAGGCGGATGGAAGGAGGAACGAGTGTACTTTATTTATTTGGCACATATATTTTTGAAACTTTTGTTTCTCATAGGTTTCGATATGTAAGGCTGACCTAAGGCATGTTCTGAAGTCCAGTAGTGCACTACTCTTGGCAAACACAACCACACCCATCAAGATATTCATTCCAATCCAGACCTGTAAATCCTCTACAGATAAATTTGTCCATTTATTTTTCGACTCACTTACAGTCTGACCAGATTGCCGTTATTGCGCAAAAACCGTCCAGACTGCGCTGTGCTGCTCGGGGAAGTAAGGAAGGACTGCACTCTATTTATTTGAAGCTCTTTTATTTAGTCGTGGAGTATATTTGTCACAAAACACCCGCACTGATCCGACTGTGGTCATCTGACACAGGCCACAAAGACGTAAACAACTCCTAATATCACCACACAATAGCAAACAGCTCTTAATGAATGCAGTACGCAATATCAGCAGACGAGCTCTGTACTCCAAATAAAGCACAGCACAGTGCACAGCCATGCTCGCAAAATAGTGCAACAGACTCACCCAAACACCCACAGTTGCCAAACAGACCAAAAGTCTCTGCTCGGCCCTCCCCCAAACATGACCTCAACACAGTCGCATTCGCGCCTAACACCGGAGAAATTGATATCGCCTATGCGCCTTAGATTACGCTCCAAGGCAGGCCGCGCGCGCGTGCGGTCGGCGCGGAAGGGGGTTCCAGAGTATCCAGCCAAGTTCAGCTTCCGAGTGCTTGTGACAGCCGACCAGAAAGGGCACTCTCCTCTGACACATGTGAAAGCTGCATTGTTCTTCTCCTGTATACCGCCGGCGTCTCAGGTCTGGACCTGCCTTCACGTCTATTATCAGAATAGCTCATAGCTCGTTGACACACACGATTAACGCGGCTGTGAAAACATTTACTACCCACATGCAACCGAGATGGTGACGGAAAACCAATCACTCTGATTTGCCTGCAGGCGCGTGTAATTATTGAGAACACTATTTTTTCGAACAACTAATTTAACCATAGGTTATATCTATCACGCTATCAGAGAACACCCACCCTGTGCCATGTTGCACAGCCCACAGACACGCATCCAATCATAATTTCAGTACACACTATAACAAACTGCTCCTAATTAAATCCTCACACAGGTGTGTAGATATGCTCAGTACTCGTAAACTATCCTAATAACGCATAGCAGAGCCTGCAGATCCGCTCGCAAAATAACTCAGCAGACGTGCGCAGGTATCCCCCACTCCGCACCCTGCCCACAGGATCGTGAAGTCACTCATTCGTCTGCTTTCAGACCTCGCACAGCCCCTGCTCTTCTTCCGCAAGCGTAAGATGGTGTGGTAAACGCGCTCGTCAGTGGTCAAAGCACACACATACGTCCGTCCAGGACCGCGATCCGTCACAATCCCGAGCCGCGACCACCGAACGTGGGTGAAAGTCAACTTTATATCGACGTAGCATAATTCCAAAGCGCAGCCTCCATACGCTAGACACATCATAGCAGCACCTGTCTTTACCTCACACCCGTCCCCCCATCAAGATACGCAAACGTTCTCAACCCTATCTTGACACTCATATATCTCCCCACAAACCATGTCCATCAATCAATTTACCATTCTCATCCCCTCTTTGCGAATTACAAACGTAGCCTCTATCTAAACACCAATCCACTCATCTTTCTCGCACTTTCAACAGTAAAGCTAATTTTACACACACCCATAAATACCAAACGCAATTAAAGAGTCAAACTTCTATACAGAACATCAAGCACATACGACACTTACACCAATATTCAAAGCCAGGTCCATATTCACCACCTCCACCTTGAATTAAATATTATTACCATTGCTGCAACATTCTGCCAGCGCTCGATTTGTACCTATTTTTCCGCTCTTAACTGTTGTCACTAGCGGTCGAATATCACTATCTATAGATTGCATAAATTTCCACATAAAAAACAATCTCGCCTCGACGTTTAGAGACTCCTATATCCGAACACATAGCATCATTCAGCTATCACTTGCTCTTATCTAATAATTCATCCATCAGGTCTGGGGGCAAGGTCACCCCTTTCTTTCTTTGTTTCTTTCTTTCAGCAGCAGACAGCTATTACTTTTACAGTGGTAACTAAATTGCGCCATCGACTTAACATCACCATTCGCGAAACATATCTACAAATACGTAAACACTCTTAATTACACAGCGGTCCCGCTGAGGACATGACCTTCAATATTACAGTTCTCAAACCAATAACCACCGAAACAAGTACTAAATGCTCGAACTAATTCCATAACGCCTTACAAAGCGAGCGTCCGCCGGCGGCATGTCAAAGCTACCTAGCTGTTCATCTAAACAGCCGTCCACTCAACCCCAGGACCAGCTTGCTGAAGTGGGCTCTCCCTATACCTGCTCTCCAGCTATTGTCTAACGACATACAGTGCACAAATGGATTCCTGAACAGCGCAGATCTCTATCTCCCCCTTGCATCTCCAACAGGATATGTAAACAGTGTCTCACCCTGCCAGAAAACCCACATCATTCACCCTTCACTAACAATTTACACTTGCAAATCTTAAACACTTGCATATATAAAACCATATTCACTCCTGCCAAAACTCAATAATAACAAAGCATTCTCCCTTTGTAAGCATAGATGAGTATGCATTTATCTTCACCCATCTGATCTCTGCAATTTAAGTTGGAGAAAGACATATCTACACTCCTGGAAATGGAAAAAAGAACACATTGACACCGGTGTGTCAGACCCACCATACTTGCTCCGGACACTGCGAGAGGGCTGTACAAGCAATGATCACACGCACGGCACAGCGGACACACCAGGAACCGTGGTGTTGGCCGTCGAATGGCGCTAGCTGCGCAGCATTTGTGCACCGCCGCCGTCAGTGTCAGCCAGTCTGCCGTGGCATACGGAGCTCCATCGCAGTCTTTAACACTGGTAGCATGCCGCGACAGCGTGGACGTGAACCGTATGTGCAGTTGACGGACTTTGAGCGAGGGCGTATAGTGGGCATGCGGGAGGCCGGGTGGACGTACCGCCGAATTGCTCAACACGTGGGGCGTGAGGTCTCCACAGTACATCGATGTTGTCGCCAGTGGTCGGCGGAAGGTGCACGTGCCCGTCGATCTGGGACCGGACCGCAGCGACGCACGGATGCACGCCAAGACCGTAGGATCCTACGCAGTGCCGTAGGGGACCGCACCGCCACTTCCCAGCAAATTAGGGACACTGTTGCTCCTGGGGTATCGGCGAGGACCATTCGCAACCGTCTCCATGAAGCTGGGCTACGGTCCCGCACACCGTTAGGCCGTCTTCCGCTCACGCCCCAACATCGTGCAGCCCGCCTCCAGTGGTGTCGCGACAGGCGTGAATGGAGGGACGAATGGAGACGTGTCGTCTTCAGCGATGAGAGTCGCTTCTGCCTTGGTGCCAATGATGGTCGTATGCGTGTTTGGCGCCGTGCAGGTGAGCGCCACAATCAGGACTGCATACGACCGAGGCACACAGGCCCAACACCCGGCATCATGGTGTGGGGAGCGATCTCCTACACTGGCCGTACACCACTGGTGATCGTCGAGGGGACACTGAATAGTGCACGGTACATCCAAACCGTCATCGAACCTATCGTTCTACCATTCCTAGACCGGCAAGGGAACTTGCTGTTCCAACAGGACAATGCACATCCGCATGTATCCCGTGCCACCCAACGTGCTCTAGAAGGTGTAAGTCAACTACCCTGGCCAGCAAGATCTCCGGATCTGTCCCCCATTGAGCATGTTTGGGACTGGATGAAGCGTCGTCTCACGCGGTCTGCACGTCCAGCAAGAACGCTGGTCCAACTGAGGCGCCAGGTGGAAATGGCATGGCAAGCCGTTCCACAGGACTACATCCAGCATCTCTACGATCGTCTCCATGGGAGAATAGCAGCCTGCATTGCTGCGAAAGGTGGATATACACTGTACTAGTGCATACATTGTGCATGCTCTGTTGCCTGTGTCTATGTGCCTGTGGTTCTGTCAGTGTGATCATGTGATGTATCTGACCCCAGGAATGTGTCAATAAAGTTTCCCCTTCCTGGGACAATAAATTCACGGTGTTCTTATTTCAATTTCCAGGAGTGTTTTTTGCGAGCGGATCTGCAGGCTCTGCTATGCGTTATTAGGATAGTTTACTAGTACTGAGCATATCTACACACCTGAGTGAGGAATTATTTAGTAACAGTTTGCTGTAGTGTGTACCGAAATTATGATTGGGTGCATGTCTGTGGGCTGTGCAACACGGCCAAGGGCACATCTAGGTGGGTGTTTTGTGGTACCGTGATAGATATACTGCATGGTTAAATAAGTTGTTTGAAAAAATAGTGTTCTCAATGATTACACGCACCTGCAGGCAGATCAGAGCGATTGGTTTTCCGTCACCATCTCGGTTGCATGTGAGTAGTAAATGTTTTCACAGCCGCGTTAATCGTGTGTGTCAACGAGCTATGAGCTATTCTGACAATAGACGTGAAGGCAGGTCCGGACCTGAGACGCTAGCATTATATACAGGAGAAGAACAATGCAGCTTTCACATGTGTCAGAGGAGAGTGCCCTTTCTGGTCGGCTGTCACAAGCACTTGGAAGCTGAACTTGGCTGGATACTCTGGAACCCCCTTCCGCGCCGACCGCACGCGCGCGCGGCGTGCCTTGGAGCGTAATCTAAGGCGCATAGGCGATATCAATTTCTCCGGTGTTAGGCGCGAATGCGACTGTGTTGAGGTCATGTTTGGGGGAGGGCCGAGCAGAGACTTTTGGTCTGTTTGGCAACTGTGGGTGTTTGGGCGCGTCTGTTGCACTATTTTGCGAGCATGGCTGTGCACTGTGCTGGGCTTTATTTGGAGAGCTTAAGAGTACAGAGCTCGTCTGATGATATTGTGTACTGCATTCATTAAGAGCAGTTTGCTATTGTGTGGTGAAATTAAGAGTTGTTTACGTCTTTGTGGCCTGTGTCAGATGACCACAGTCGGATCAGTGCGGGTGTTTCGTGACAAATATACTCCACGACTAAATAAAAGAGCTTCAAACAAATAGAGTGCAGTCCTTCCTTACTTCCCCGAGCAGCACAGCGCAGTCTGGACGGTTTTTGCGCAATAACGGCAATCTGGTCAGACTGTAAGTGAGTCGAAAAATAAATGGACAAATTTATCTGTAGAGGATTTGCAGGTGTGGATTGGAATGAATATCTTGATGGGTGTGGTTGTGTTTGCCAAGTGTAGTGCACTACTGGAGTTAAGAACATGCCTTAGGTCAGCCTTACATATCGAAACCTATGAGAAACAAAAGTTTCAAAAATATATGTGCCAAATAAATAAAGTACACTCGTTCCGCCTTTCATCAGCCTATGCACTGAAATTATTTCCGAAAATTAGCAGTTGTTTGGCTATTTGGACGTAAATGTTTTGCATTATTTACGAGCAGTTCGCATGTCTGTAGGCTGTGCTATGCATTATTTTTAAGTGTTATACAATTAGCAAGCGTGGGTCTAGAGCATTATAAATGAGTTATGTAGGCGTGTTTTGCAGGTCTGTATTGTGTGGAACGTGATGTGTGATACATATACTCCATTCCTAAATAAAGTAAATTAGTTCCTCCATCCATGCGCCTAGTGCAGGGTGAGTCCTTTTACCTGAAATCGTGTAGGAAGAGGTTGAGTGCTGGTGGCTTAGTTTAGCGGTGATGGGCTTGGTTTGCAACAATTTTATTAAGCTGGTGGCAGAAGCGCCAGTGAGCTTTGTTTAATGGCAGATTTCAAACTTGGCGCTGGTTCCTAGGAGGAAGTGGCGGTTGGGTGGCTGAGGTAAGTACAAGTGCCCTTTCTTTCCAACAATTTTGTTAGGTTGGTAGAGAAAGCAGAAGTGACCTTTCTTTACTGCCAGAATTCAAACTCGGCACTGGTTCCTAGGAAGAGGTGGCTGTCTGGCCCTCAAAAAGTAGTTGAAATTAGGTAGTTGAACACCTTTGCATACGTATATGAAATTGCAAATTGAATTATTTAATATGATTAAAACTGAAATGGAATTAA
Source organism: Schistocerca cancellata (assembly GCF_023864275.1). NCBI lineage: Eukaryota > Metazoa > Arthropoda > Insecta > Orthoptera > Acrididae > Schistocerca > Schistocerca cancellata. The sequence goes on from NC_064628.1 coordinate 136,884,446, forward strand.
GTACTTAGGTATTTACAGAAGACTATGTCCATCGCGTGTATGGGGGGGTGTGTGACTTAAGCAGGGTGGCGGCGCAGAAATTGTACAGTTATAATGCGCCAACGAGAGAGAGTTAATTAGCGAGCGTTCTAGTGCCGACCAAACGTGCTGTTATACAGTCGTGGCTGATTCCACTGTTGAGTAAACTTTGCCGTCAAAAGTGTAGCACTGTGTTCTCACTCGCACAAGGACACGAAGTGGACCGTGAGCGGTCAGCATTGACAGGTTTGAACGTGCCCAGGAAAACAACTTTGGTGCCAAAAGTGTGGCAGGGACCGGCTGACTGTTATGTGTTTCAGCTCCGAGGCAAAGAATTTTGACGGGAAACGTGTGGAGGCGACGAATACACGTGGTGAGCGGACAAGTGACCGCTGTGCTGTCAAACTCGGCAAGTTACAGCCTGTCCAGCGAAAACATGTTTAGAATGTGGGAGCGATCGCAGGGTGCACCCCCAGCGTACCGGCAGTCCAGCGTGAGCGGCCGGCCGCCTCACGTGACAGGCGTCGGCAGTCTCTCCGTGTGCTGGCCAGGGGGTGGCGAGGATTTGATCTAATTCAGTTGGAGCGTGGACGTCGTGGCAACTGCACTGTGGTATAAAAAGATGTGTGTGCAGACTGTGTTGAAGAACAGGTGATGACTGTTCTGCTTGAAATAAAGTCTTCAGTCCCTTCCCCCCTGCAAAATCAAAGGACATGACTTACATTACTATAAGTGCAGTTTATTATTTGACGTGATTCTGATAGGCTACCAGTGAAAAAAGATAATTGATGGACAAAGTTAATATGTGTGATCGATTATGGTGTTGGGATTTGAACTTGTGATAGATTTTTGTTATGGATGTGAGGAAAATGGCTTTCTCGCTGAGAAAATCAGACATCTTGAATAAATAATAAATGATAATAATACGAGTAAATAGAAGTACAGTTTTCGACTCATTAATGTGTTGGAACTTGGCGCAATTTTCTAGTGGAGGTAGGACTATAATAAAAAATAATAATAATAATAAATGATAATAAATGATAATGAATGATAATGAATGATAATGAAAGATAATAAATGACCATTAATGATAATGAATGTTAATAAATGATAAGAATAATAAACAAAAGTAAGGTTTTTCAGCCATTATCATATTGGAATTTGAATTGTAGGGAATTTTGTTGTGGAGGCAGGTCAACAATAATGAATAATAATAAATGATAATAACTAATAATAAATGATAATAAATAATAATAAATGATAATAAAATATAATAAATGATAATAAATAATAAATGATAATTAATGTTAATAAATCATAATGAATGTTAATAAATGATAATGAATAATAATGAAAAATAATAAAGAAAAGTAAGGTTTTTCATGCATTGTCATGTTGGAATTCAATCTTTACGCCATTTTTTTCCTGAGGTTAGGTTAGTGGACTAAGCACAATTGACCTATTTTCCTCGCCAAAAGCCGCCATCTTGGGTGAAGTCATCGCCGCCATGTTGAATAAATTTGGCAACAATGCAGAGTGAGCTAACACGAAGGTTGTCCCTCTCTACTAGTGACAGGTGAGGCCGATCCTGTGTCATCCATTTTCCTCGTCGTTTCGTCGGCCGTCCAGTCGTCAACTGGAGAAGACATCCTCTGGAGGCAATCGTCTGACGTGTGCGACGTCGCCTTTTATGTTTTCACTGTGACCTTTGTTTGTGGACGGTGGCTTTTGTGTCCGAAAGAGTTTGTGGTTCCCGTTTGGCATCCCCCTCAGGGAGAAAGGCAGAGGTCGGTACAACCCTAGCGTCGAGTTCCATTCTTTCGTCCCAATCTTCATGTGGAAACGATGGGCGGCGTTCTTCAATTACTGCGGACACCGTTATGTTGTTGGTCAATCCAGAACTGGCGACAGGTGTGCATTCTTACGCTTCCTGTCTTCCAAGTGGTTTCTCGTCTGTCATGGTGGTCGATTGTGTCACCTCTGCGTAATTGTGAGGGAGGGCCGTGAGCGTAGGAGGTGGTGCCATGTCATGTAATGGAATTTGTTTAACCAGACGCTGAATACACGCCGAGGTCACATGACCCTCCTGGCCGGAACCCGAACAATTACGAGGTTGTCTGTCGTACATTACTATCGCTCGACAGCCACCTATGACTAAGTAGGATGGCACATGTTTCTTTAATTCGATTTACACATGTCTGACGCGTTTGAGGACCTGGTAGGTCTCGAAGGTGTTCCATTTTTCGGCCACGTGACTAATTACCGTCTCATAAGGGCAGAAAGGTGAGGTAACTACGTCCGGTGGCACTTCGAAAGGGAGTTCGAAGACTCTTAGTGTGCGTAATCCTAGTGCAGCGTTGTCAACAGTAGCCTCTCCGATGTGACCATCGGAGTGTTTGAACTTGAGAGGGTTCGCGCATCTGTTCACAACTGCGTGACATAACTCGTCATCGACCACCTTGACGTAAACGACGCTACTTGTGATGGATAGGTGGATACCGGTGATGTGCTGTGTTGGTATTTGAACTTCGTCTCGGATGAATCGTTCGACTTCAAAGGCTCGTGGTCATGCGTAGTCGCACTGGAAGCTGATCTTGATGGTAGCTTTTCTGTACGAATGAGCCATGGCGACTCAATGTCAACGGAAGCGAGTATTAGCTGGGCGAGGAAGTAAACAAACTAAACAAACTGCGCTCGCTTGCGACTCTGTGGACGGGACGTAAACAAGACGTCCTCGCCGCTGACCGGCTGAAAGCAGACTGCTCCGCAGCTGCTGACGCTAACCACGGGACCACGGCGCTCCTGAGCTCACATTTTCTTTGATGTTGCCTGTTTTGCGTATGGGCTACTCAGTTTGTATATTTTGCTTCTTTTTTCATAGTTCCACACAACTTCTTCCTGTTTTATCGATTGATTTGTGTTCAGTTTTTCAAGGCCTATCCACTGTGCCAACTTATAACTAAATCTGAGGGGTGTGTGATGGGGAGGTTCCCTTGTGAGTACTATGGGACTTAACTGCTGTGGTCATCAGTCCCCTAGAACTTAGAACTACTTAAACCTAACTAACCTAAGGACATCACACACATCCATGCCCGAGGCAAGATTCGAACCTGCGACCGTAGCGGTCCCGCGGTTCCAGACTGTATCGTCTAGAACCGCTCGGCCACTCCAGCCGGCGCTGCTGCTACAGTCGCAGGTTCGTATCCTGCCTCGGGCATGGCTGTGTGTGATGTCCTTAGGTTAGTTAGGTGTAAGTATTCCTAAGTTCTAGGGGACTGATGACCTCAGAAGTTAAGTCCCATGGTGCTCAGAGCCATTTGAACCATTTGTTCCTGAGTAATCGCTGAATCCTATAAGATACTGGCCCTATATACGGAATTGAAAAATATTTTTTCTTCTCGTAAAGTTCATTATTAAGAGAAGTGCTGAACTGCAGTGGTGTTTAACAGATTTATCTCAGTTGCAAGATTTTCGGCAGACAGTGGTGTGAAACAGCTCTATGGATGGATGGGTGAAAAAAGGCTTTTTTATGTTATTGAGAATGCGTTGAAGAGGGTGGTATAATCTGGTCAGTGTATGTCTCTTTGCAAAAAAAATGTTAAAGGCTATTCTATCGTCAGTTATCGTTAACGTTAAATCCAAGTAGTTTAACTAACGATGTTCATTTTCGCGCTCACTTGTGAACGTGATTTTTTCGTGCAGTTCATTAAAGATTTTAAACAGAGGGCTGTACCAGACTCAGGGCCTTTGTAAATAACCAAAGTGTCATCAAGGTATCGGCAATAAGATAAAATACCTAATGTTGAAGCTGAAAATTTTTTAAAGACATTTTCTTCTAAGGAATTTATGAAGATATAGGCTAGGACACTTGCTATCGGATTGCCCATATCCAGTCCGTCATGTTGTTGGTACAACTGTCCATTAGATTCCAAATAAGTATATTTAAACACGAGATGTAGTAAATTCATGATATCAGTAATTTGCTCGCCAGTAATGTCTTTTTTGAAAAATCATAAATTTTTTTCCACAATATCTAAGGTCGTGCATACAGGTACATTCGTATATAAATCCGTAATAACAAACGAAACGATCTTGGTATCTTGATCACATTCCAAATTTTTGATTTTATGGACTAATTTCTGGCTATTGAATACTGAATAATTATTTTGATAAACAAAAGATTTTTTAATACAAAAAAGTGGGTCGAATGGCTCTAAGCACTATGGGACTTAATATCTGAGGTCATCAGTCCCTTAGACTTAGATCTACTTAAACCTAACCAATCGAAGGACATCACACACATCCATGCCCGAGGCAGGATTCGAGCCTGCGACCGTACCAGCAGCGCGGTTCCAGACTGAAGCGTCTAGAGCCGCTCGTCCACAGCGGCCGGCTTTTTAAAACATCGTGAAGAAACTTTGCTAAGGTGTGGTAGGCACTATTCATGCTATTAGAAATGAGACGAATTGGATGACCAGTATTATGTACTTTAAACTGACAACGCAATTTTGGAGGCTGCAGGTTCATATTGATTAACTGTTTTTTCTGGAATGGTTTCAGGAAATATCAGTAAACATCTCACCTGATGTATCTGACCATAGTGTTATAGAAAACATGATGGTACCTTAAAAGTGGCCTCGATTGCTTAAAAATAGATAACGCTTGTCAGACTAGAATAGACCATAACGTATGTAATGTCGTCAGCCGTAGTTTGTCTAACAGTGAGAATACCATCATCCGTGACAAAAAAATTTGCAATGCCATTAAAAAGAAGCTTAAAGAAAATGATGCTCTTGTAACGAGGTCAGATAAAGGAAGTTCCGTGGATATCGCTAGTAAACATGAATATGGGTGTAAGACTCTGCAGTTCTTTGAGAAGAATAGTATTTCTGAGCTGCAAGATGGTCCCACCTCAACGTTGCAAAAATAAATTAGGTCCGCTATCAATGATGCAAAAAAATGCCATTGAGATGCAAAAAATGCCATCGAGATGCCTTCTGAATCCACCGCTAGCATCTGAAAAGTATAAGCCGTATCTTGTATCTCAGATTTATGTCTTTTGGCATTCGTATTATGATTCTATCCAGTCAGTGAACGTGATTGACCTCTACTGTGTGTTAGCCCTGATGTACTAATATCAATTCATCACTCTGTCTGTAAATCAGCATACTAGACAAAAGTGGTTCTCCCCCAGAAGAAATTACGCTAATAAAGTGTAACACCGTCTCTAGCTGATAGTAGACTCAGTGTCCAAAAGATTTTTTGGTATGGTATCCTTATACAGCTGAAGCCACCGATTGATTATTACATACTGTATAGTTACCAACCTGCGAGGCTTTTGATTACATTGTTTGACTCTCTGTTCGAAATGATTCAGACAGCTTCTATGCGATTCGTATCTGGTGATTTAACCGAGTTGCGTTAAGGCACCCATTCACAGTCCAACCGAACGGGCTACCCACTCGCCAAACACAGCCGTGACCCGTCCGACTGTGTGTGGACGCCAGCGAGCGTTTAGTGGACGCTACCTGCTAGACGTGCCCTTAGCGCTAGGATTTCCCTCGCAACAAATCCCGCCCATTCACCCGCCTCCACGCCTATCCATAGTGTAAGACCCTCCCCTAAACAGCCGCCAGTTCCGCAAACTACAAGCTACATCAAAGTTGTTATCGTTACAGTCCAGCACATGTTACACTGTGATGAAATTCAGTAATGATAAGAAATTTCAGTTTTTCTCGATAGTGATTTAATATGAATTTGCATTATTAAAGAAATAAAAATATTTGTAGAGAATTGAAAGCATTACCAGCAATAGAAAACAAAAAATAACGTGATGTTGTTTAAGGGAAATAAGAACAAATTTTCATTAACTAATTCACTTATTATAATACGTTTACTTGAGGGAAACAGCAGAGCAAACATACACTCCTGGAAATTGAAATAAGAACACCGTGAATTCATTGTCCCAGGTAGGGGAAACTTTATTGACACATTCCTGGGGTCAGATACATCACATGATCACACTGACAGAACCACAGGCACATAGACACAGTCAACAGAGCATGCACAATGTCGGCACTAGTACAGCGTATATCCACCTTTCGCAGCAATGCAGGCTGCTATTCTCCCATGGAGACGATCGTAGAGATGCTGGAAGTCGTCCTGTGGAACGGCTTGCCATGCCATTTCCACCTGGCGCCTCAGTTGGACCAGCGTTCGTGCTGGACGTGCAGACCGCGTGAGACGACGCTTCATCCAGTCCCAAACATGCTCAATGGGGGACAGATCCGGAGATCTTGCTGGCCAGGGTAGTTGACTTACACCTTCTAGAGCACGTTGGGTTGCACGGGATACATGCGGACGTGCATTGTCCTGTTGGAACAGCAAGTTCCCTTGCCGGTCTAGGAATGGTAGAACGATGGGTTCGATGACGGTTTGGATGTACCGTGCACTATTCAGTGTCCCCTCGACGATCACCAGTGGTGTACGGCCAGTGTAGGAGATAGCTCCCCACACCATGATGCCGGGTGTTGGCCCTGTGTGCCTCGGTCGTATGCAGTCCTGATTGTGGCGCTCACCTGCACGGCGCCAAACACGCATACGACCATCATTGGCACCAAGGCAGAAGCGACTCTCATCGCTGAAGACGACACGTCTCCATTCGTCCCTCCATTCACGCCTGTCGCGACACCACTGGAGGCGGGCTGCACGATGTTGGGGCGTGAGCGGAAGACGGCCTAACGGTGTGCGGGACCGTAGCCCAGCTTCATGGAGACGGTTGCGAATGGTCCTCGCCGATACCCCAGGAGCAACAGTGTCCCTAATTTGCTGGGAAGTGGCGGTGCGGTCCCCTACGGCACTGCGTAGGATCCTACGGTCTTGGCGTGCATCCGTGCGTCGCTGCGGTCCGGTCCCAGGTCGACGGGCACGTGCACCTTCCGCCGACCACTGGCGACAACATCGATGTACTGTGGAGACCTCACGCCCCACGTGTTGAGCAATTCGGCGGTACGTTCACCCGGCCTCCCGCATGCCCACTATACGCCCTCGCTCAAAGTCCGTCAACTGCACATACGGTTCAGGTCCACGCTGTCGCGGCATGCTACCAGCGTTAAAGACTGCGATGGAGCTCCGTATGCCACGGCAAACTGGCTGACACTGACGGCGGCGGTGCACAAATGCTGCGCAGCTAGCGCCATTCGACGGCCAACACCGCGGTTCCTGGTGTGTCCGCTGTGCCGTGCGTGTGATCATTGCTTGTACAGCCCTCTCGCAGTGTCCGGAGCAAGTATGGTGGGTCTGACACACCGGTGTCAATGTGTTCTTTTTTCCATTTCCAGGAGTGTACAATGCGAAAACAATGGTCTTGAATATGTCATGTCGGTACTAAAGCCACGGATGCAGTCGACTAACTCTGTTGTCTAAAATCAACGTTATATAGAAATAAGTGAAAGTCGTTTGGTTTATGTAGGCCCTAATGGTAGCTCACTAAAATTAAAGAATATAAGAATGCCATAAAGTAGAAATGCCTAATGAAAGCACTAAGATATTTGCTTATGTAACATATTTCGTTAGTATTTGCATGGGTAATGGGTGAATTTTAGCTTGTAAATTCTTCCAGTGCCATACCTGCGCATTGTAAACGAGGTTATAAAGAATTGTGGCTGTTTCTGTGTGATTAGTGTCCTATATGCTGTTGCAAATGTCTCAGGAAAATAATCTGTCGTTATTATTTGTCCCGTCTATTTTTAACCAAAAGATTTATTAACTTCATAAATGTCATTCAAACCATTTTTAAAAATAATAATGATGATGTGTGTGTTTGTCATAGAGCAATTACGGAGGAAACAAAATGCTGCAGTGTTTCACGGCTGTAAATATGGTTCAAATGGCTCTGAGCACTATAGGACTTAACGTCTGAGGTCATCAGTCCCCTAGAACTTAGAACAACTTAAACCTAACTAACCTAAGGACATCACACACATCCATGCCCGAGGCAGGATTCGAACCTACGACCGTAGCGGTCGCACGGTTCCAGACTCAAGCGCCTAAAACCGCTCAGCCACTCCAGCCGGCTTTAAGGGTAGGTTTTTCCTGTTGTAGCTTTAGGTGATTTTTCTCCCATAGAAGTATGTTTCCTCATAGGCTATTCATCTGAATACTGAGCTCTCGTATTTAAAGAATTCAGTGCTAATTTGTTTTCTCTTATGTTTGCTGTGGAAGTACCTGGCACAGCTGACGCCAACTGTGCACGTTTTTTGTGTCTTTTAACTATCTGGCAAAATTTAAGACCTAGCAAGATTTTAATTTAACATTCACTCCAAGTGCAGCCGAACGCGGTAAGCCACGTGGGTCAAGTGAAACGATGCCCAGGCGCCGAACAAAGACCGGGAAAACCAGGCGTGAGTGGGCGGGACTTGTTCCGGGTGAAATCCTGGCGCTAACGATTCCTAACTGCTAGCGCTGACGGAATGTGGGCCAGCAGGTAGCGGTCACAGGAAGAGGGTAGGGGCTCGTTAGTGGAACCGACATATCGAAACCACGGATCCGATTACAAGCTAATCGCCCACACACAGGCGAGCAGGTCAGTGCTGAACTCCTGAGCGAGCAGCTCGTCGGACTGGTCCTTCGATGTATGGGTGCCCTGAGAGTGTCTGGAAGCCAGGAATGAATAAGTGCAGCCATGGGAACATGGCTGTTGTCATCTTAGACTGGGAGATAGTTTACACCACACTCACCATGAAGATATAGAAGGAAGGAGAACATTTGGTTACCGAAAATGCTGAACTAAATATCGTGGATCATCTTCACGGCAACCTAAATGAGAGGGTTCAATTGTTGAAACGCGAAACACCTCGAAAACATCAGAGAACCACCTAAACTATACGTTCTGCATGCTGTAGATGAAGTTCTTGTTGGATTGTCGGTACACACGCTTTATTGCATCATCTGAGAAGAGGTAAGGCTGAGACTCATTGGACCACACTACGTCACTACAGCCAACTACTGTTCAGCTTGTGTTGTTTGACCCATTGAAGATGTGCAGCTTCATGTGGCTCTGTGAGCAATAGCCTTCTAAATGGTTCCCCGACTTTAACCCTTTCGCTGTTGTGGACGTGTTTACACGTACTGCTACGGCATTTCCTACGTATATGATGGATAACGAAAAGAAATTCAGTTCTTTATAGAGTGAAGCCATCAGACTGTAATGTGCGCAAAAATCAAGTTTTTTCTGCCAACTGTTTCCGAGAAAACGGATTTTAAGTATTTAATTTTGTCCAAATCGCCGTCTTTCAGCGGGCACCAGCACTTGGCAATCAGTACAGCCATAACAAAAGGAGCCTCACCAAGGAATGCAAAGGGCTCGACTGTACCGGCGCAAGGGATCGACGCCCATTGTAAGCAGTTCAATTCACCGTGTTCGTTCAGGATCAGGTTGACATGGACCTGTATTCAGTGACAGCAGTAATCCATGTCAGGCTTGAATCCGACTGTCTCTGGCAAGGCGTGATGTCTGAGGTTGCTGCTGGTTATTTTGTTTTGTTACCGCTACTCCTAAGCAGCGTTACGTGACTACGACGGATAAATAGTTCCTTATAGACTCTTTGGACAGTTCGCGTTGTTGTAGCTTCTGTCATTTTATCACATTTCCAGGTCGACCTGCCTTGCTGCTCTGACACAGTACAACCGGCTGGCATGTATACACTATACACGCTACTGGCCATTAAAATTGATACACCACGAAGATGACGTGCTACAGACGCGAAATTTAACCGACAGGAAGAAGATGCTGTGATATGCAAATGATTAGCTTTTCAGAGCATTCACACAAGGTTGGCGCCGGTGGCGACACCTACAACGTGCTGACATCAGGAAAGTTTCCAACCGATTTCTCATACACAAACAGCAGTTGACCGGCGTTGCCTGGTGAAACGTTGTTGTGATGCCTCGTGTAAGGAGGAGAAATGCGTACCATCACGTTTCCGACTTTGATAAAGGTCGGATTGTAGCCTATCGCGATTGCGGTTTGTCGTATCGCGACATTGCTGCTCGCGTTGGTCGAGATCCAATGACTGTTAGCAGAATATGGAATCGGTGGGTTCAGGAGGGTAATACGGAACGCCGTGCTGGATCCCAACGGCCTCGTATCACTAGCAGTCGAGATGACAGGCATCTTATCCACATTGCTGTAAAGCATCGTGTAGCCACGTCTCGACCCCTGAGTCAACACATGGGGACGTTTGCAAGACAACAACCATCTGCGCGAACAGTTCGACGACGTTTGCAGCAGCTCGGAGACCATGGCTGTGGTTACCCTTGAAGCTGCATCACAGACAGGAGCGCCTGCGATGGTTTACTCAACGACGAACCTGGGTGCACGAATGGCAAAACGTCATTTTTTCGGATGAATCCAGGTTCTGTTTACAGCATCATGATGATTGCATCCGTGTTTGACGACATCGCGGTGAACGCATATTGAAAGCGTGTATTCGTCATCGCCATACTGGCGTATCACCCTGCGTGTTGGTATGGGGTGCCATTGGTTACACGTCTCGGTCACCTCTTGTTCTCATTGACGGCACTTTGAACAGTGGACGTTACATTTCAGATGCGTTACCACCCCTGCCTCTACCCTTCATTCGATCCCTGCGAAACCCTATATTTCAGCAGAAGAATGCACGACCACATGTTGCAGGTCCTATACGGGCCTTTCTGGATACAGAAAATGTTCGACTGCTGCCCTGACAGCAGATTCTCCAGATCTCTCACCAATTAATTGAAAACGTCTGGTGAATGGTGGCCGAGCAACTGTCTCGTCACAATACGCCAGTCACTACTCTTGATGAACTGTGGTATCATGTTGAAGCTGCATGGGCAGCTGTACCTGTATAGGCCATCGAAGCTCTGTTTGACTCAATGCCCAGGCGTATCAAGGCCGTTATTACGGCCAGAGGTGGTTGTTCTGGGTACTGATTTCTCAGCATCTATGCACCCAAATTGCGTGAAAATGTAATCACATGTCAGTTCTAGTATAATATATTTGTCTAATGAATACCTGTTTATCATCTGCATTTCTTCTTGGTGTAGCAATTTTAATGGCCAGTAGTGTAACTGCCACGAATTGCAGGAGGGTTGGAACGTTACGCGTGCACGTGCTACCACGTCTACAGCATGTACAGCGCTGTAATGTGGCCAGTGCTGTCTTTGTAGGAGGTGGCTAATATTTTGTCCAGTCAGCTGATCATGCTTGACTGATGGCACAGTGGTGCGAAATGGAGTGCTGCTTGTTATTCTGTGCCCTCCGAGGTGGCAGCGGTAATAGAATAGTGCTGAAGAGGCTACGAAGAAGGCGGAGGAGCGCAAGGATTTGGCGGTGGCGTCTGAGGGATCGGCGGGGCCATACTGGCGGCCAGATCCGCCGGGAGCGCCGCCCCCTCCACCGCGGCAGCGGTTTGGCGGCGCGTGGCTAACGCTGATGCATGGGCAGCGGCCGCCGCGATATTTCCGGCTTATCTGGGCCGAGGCCCCGGGGCCGGCCGGGCCGGGAAGGGACGCGGGCCCTCTGGGGAGTGAGGGGGCGCTGCCAGGGAGGCGGCGTCGCCAAGTTATGCAACCCCGGCATGTTAGTAGTTGTAGAGGACAGGCGTCCTGCAACCCTGCTGCAAACTCTGTAGCAACTGCGCATATTCGCAACTTCGTCTGCATACCACCAACACTACTACCGCAGTACCATGAACGTGGCATCCAACAAATATCATAATAGTGCCAAGTGGTCTATAGGACAGAGCTGACTCGCATAGGCACTTCCCATTTTCACACTTGTCCATATGTGGTAGCATCACTTCTTTCTTTTCTTTCATTTATGCCATAGTCCCGCAGCAATCGCAGGGTCGGCGTGGTTACAACGGATTTGGCAAAGTTAGTTTTAGGGCTGGCCGGATGCCCTTCCTGCCGCCACCCCGTACCCTCAGGGATGGAATCAGTGTACCCCAACTGTCTGCATCTAGTGTAAATCGTGAATTAGTGCGGACGTGTTTCAAATGTCTGCGTCACGTGTAACTGAGGCGGAATGTGGGGACCAGCCCAGTATTCACCTTGTGGGATGCGGAAAACCGCCTAAAAACCACATCCAGGCTGGCCGGCACACCAGCCCTCGTTCTTAATCCGCCGGGCGGACTCGATCTGGGGCCGGCGTGCCTACCCGAGCCAGGAAGCAGCGCGTTTGCGTTCTCGGTTACCCTGGTGGGTCATGTGGTAGCATCAATCTTTGCCGCAAATTCTGTAGAAACTGTGAGCATATTCGCAAACCCAGTGATGCAAGCGGTGAACAGGTTAGTGATAAAAGCATATGAAGTGTTTAATGCTAGTCAGACGTTTTTTGTACTGGAAAGCCAAGATGCATCTTCAGTACCGCTTTAGGACAGTTGATGCATCATAGCAGTAGAACAGAAGACGCAAACCTAACACGTGTATCAATTACTGTGTGGCAGTTTCGTGCTTAGGTTAGTAGCCTATAGTTTGTCTAAAGCAGCTGTGCTGTGCCTGCAGGCTACATACATCATGCCCAGTATCTATAACCGGAAAACGAATACAGCTTCTTGGAGTGAAGATGATTTGAGAATTGTGGCCAAAACTGTAATGACTCAAAGAAATTCAGTGAAGATGACAGTGTCAATTGTTGTAACTTTACTCTCAAACCCGATCTAAAGCTGACTAAAAAGTGTGTATTGTGCAAACGGTGGTTTGCGAGGAAATTGTTCAATTTACAACAAGTGTGGCCTTTGCGGAAAAAAATGAAAACTAAAAGCAGCTCAAATTAAAAATATGTAACAGTAGAGTAATACTTCACGTCTTGTATTTTGTATGTTTCTTTAGTTACGTATTTATGAACAGGTTAATTCAGTTTTTACGTTTGTACCAGTTACAACAAGCTTTTATGACAGTTAATCTTTACTCTGCCCCCTCATTGTTTCCATTGGCTTGAAATTGTAATAAAACCTTCTTAATCCAGTTGTAAACTAGAGTACGCTACACTTGTTTTTATAATAAAACGAACCAGTTTCGAAGTACAGTCATCAGACATGTATCCTAAACGTGGTTCATCGTCTTACCTACCCTAGCAGGAGCGTTAGCAAAATACAATGTTTTTAAATTTATAATTTCATTGACACGTTTGCAGAAGCGATCTTTTTCTCAAAGGAGCAAGCACAGCAGATCTGCTTCAGACCAACTATACTACCCTACAAGCACAAAACTGGCGCACAATAAATTGATACATGTTTTACATCTACATCTACATCTACATCTACGTGATTACACTTCTATTCACAAAAAGTGATTGGCAGAGGGTTCAACTAAACACCTTCTAGCTGTTTCTCTATCGTTCCACTTCCGAACGGCGCGCAAGAAAAATGAGCACTTAAAATTTTCTGTGCGAGCCCTGATTTCACTTATTTTATCGTAATGATCATTTGTCACGTATATTCTGTTTATAAGGAAGTAGTAAATAGTGGGTTTCTCTTCCTGAGCTCGCATTTGAATATTTTTATTTCACTTTTTTTTGCGATGCTTTTGTATGAGACAGAATTACAATGTCATATACTTTACTGTACTGTATTACGTATTAACAGTAGTCCTGTTATTGAATAAATTTTCCTTTAATGTATCCTCTGTTTAAAACTGTGTATTAATGTACAAAAATCTATATCCTAAATCAAAAGTTCATTTGATGAATGGAGGCTTAATAAATATATAAATAAATGAGTAAAACTCAAACATTTTACCTCTTCTCTCTGAACTTTAATTCCTTCTCCAAATTTCTCCTTGGTTTCCTTCACAGCTTGCTCCGTGTACAGATTGCATCACATCGAGGAAAGGCTAAACCCTGTCCTACTGCCTTCTCCGCCACTGCTTCATCTTCATACACTTCGATTAATATAACTGTAAAAGTTGTAACTAACCTTGCTCTCCCTCTATTTAATAGTTACAAATACAGAATTTAAAATAGTGTATAGCAGTCAACATCATCAAAACTTTCCGTAAGTCAACAGTTGCTATAAACGTAGGTTTGCCTTTTTTTAACCTATCTTCTAAGATCAGTCGTACGGTCAGGACCGCCTGGCGTGTTCCTAAACTTATCCAAAATCCAAACTTACCTTACCTGAAGTCGGGTTGTACCAGTTTTCCCATACTTCGGTGAAGAACTGGCGTTAGTATTTTGCAACCATGTGTTATTAAAGTGATGGTTTGGTAATGTGCACACCTGTCAGAACGTGCTTTCTTTAGAATTGGAATTGCTATAGTCTTCATGAAATCAGAAGGTGTTTCCCTGTCTCAATCATTTTGCACAACGGATGCACTATTTTTTTCAAGATTCGCTCTTACAAGGACATCAGTGGTTGTTAGGGAATGTCTACTAGAGGGGCCTTGTTTCGACTTAGGTGTTTCAATGCTCTGTCAAATTCTTGGCGCAGTATTATACCTCCCATTTCATCTTCATCCGATTCTTCCTTTCTTTCTACACAATTAGCTCAAAGTTCCTTTTCCTTGTATATCCCCTTTAACCCTCTAAATACTCCTTCCAACGTACAGCTTCCCCTTCTTTACTTAGTACTAGTTTTCCATCCGAGCTCTTGACATTCATACAGCTGCTTGAGTTTTCTTCAAAGGCCTCTTAGTTTTCATATAAAGGTATCTATCTCCCTCTACTTGTATATGCTTCTACATCCTCACATTTGTCCTCTAGCGATTCATGCTTAGCCAGTTTGCACTTTCTATCAACCTCATTTTTTTGTCCGACTGCATTCCCTTTTGCCTGCTTCATTTGCTGCATTTTTATACTTTCTCCTTTCCTTAAGTAAGTCCAGTACCTCTTATGATACCAAAGGAGTTCTACTACATCTTACCTTTTTACCTATTTGATCCACTGTTACCTTCACAATTTCATCACTAAAACCTGCTCATGCCCAGTAACGAATGTCCTCTGTGGACATGATGCATAGACAGGATAAATAAAATAGCGAATTGCAGCGGAAATCAATTAGAATGCTTGATGACTCCAGAAGAAAGTTTTTAAGAATATTTCGCAAGACATGACCTAGGATGAAATTCATAATGAACAAAACGCTAGCATAAAATTTAATCTATTTCATGATGAATTCATATCATTATTTGAAAATATCGTTCCGTATAACCTAAGTCCTGCAGTTGTTTCACACTACAAAAACGTCTCAGATTCACTATGAATGGTTACTAAAAAATGAAGGAACATACACATCACGTCAGAAATCAGTAAATCCGATAACAGGCTTAAGTCTATGAAATGTAGTGAAACGAGAGACAGGAAAACCAGCGACTAAGAAGGATAACATCACTATTGAATTGAATGGAAGAGCGATAAATAATGAGTCACAGACAGCAACTGCATTTAATAATAATTTTTTAAGCATAGAAGAAAGCATAGGGACAAAGAGTTAAGAGAAATATCAGAGGAGTAATTTGAAAACGTAGTCCAAATAAAATTTAATCATATGAATGTATCACCAACTTCTTCAACAGAAATAAAGAAAATTAAATATTCTCTCAAATATAAAAGCTCATCTGGTTTTGATGGTCTATCCAGAAGAGTACTGAAGATGTATTCCCATATAAGAAATCATGTCTTAATTGAAAACCAGCTGAGAAAGTTTCTCCTTGATAATACCTTCATTTCTATAGTAGAATTTCTATTATTTTACTTATGTGGAAAACATGGAGGGTAGGAATTACTGACTCATATCAGTATAGTTCATATCTGTACACGTGGAAGAGGTCTGGAGAGACTGGAAGGTTTCAGATAGGTTATATAATGGTAATACAGAGATTTAGGAACCAGGTTTTAAACTGTAAGACTTTCCCAGGGGCACATGTGGACTCTGATCACAATCTATTGGTTATGAACTCTAGATTAAAACTGAAGAAACCGCAAAAAGGTAGGAATTTAAAGAGATGGGACCTGGATAAACTGAAAGAACAAGAGATTTTAAGAGTATTTCGGAGTGAACATTAGGGAACGATTGACAAGAACGGGGAAAAGAAGTACAGTAGAAGAAGAATGAGTAGCTTTGAGAGAGGAAATAGTGAAGGCAGCAGACGATCAAGTGTGCCGGCCGTTGTGGCCAAGCGCTTCTAGGCGCTTCAGTCCGGAACCGCGCTGCTGCTACGGTCGCAGGTTCGAATCCTGCCCCGGGCATGGATGTGTGTGGTGTCCTTAGGTTGGTTAGGTTTAAGTAGTTCTAAGTTAGGGGACTGATGACCTCAGATGTTAAGTCCCATAGTGCTTAGAGCGATCTGAACCATTTTCTTAAAATGATCGAGTAGGTAAAAAGATGCAGGCTAGTAGAAATCCTTGGGTAACAGAAGAGATTTTGAATTTAATTGATGAAAGGAGAAAATATATAAAAATGCAGTAAATGAAGCAGGCAAAAATGAATACAAACGTCTGAAAAAAGAGATCACAGGAAGTGGAAAATGGCTGAGCAGGGATGGCTAGAGAACAACTGTAAGGATGTAGAGGCATGTATCACTAGGGGTAAGATGGATACTGAAGAGACCTTTGGAGAAAAGATAAAAACTTGTATGAATATCAAGAGCTCAGAAGGGAAACCAGTTCTAAGCAAAGAAGGGAAAGCAGAGAGGTGGAAGTTGTGTATAGAGGCGATGTACTTGAGGGGAACGTAATCGAAATGGAAGA
The DNA here is from genome assembly GCF_023864275.1 of Schistocerca cancellata. Classification (NCBI taxonomy): domain Eukaryota; kingdom Metazoa; phylum Arthropoda; class Insecta; order Orthoptera; family Acrididae; genus Schistocerca; species Schistocerca cancellata. The sequence goes on from NC_064628.1 coordinate 136,901,196, forward strand.
GGACGTAGATGAAGTTGAAATGGAAGATATGATACTGCATGAAGAATTTGACAGAGCACTGAAAGACCTAAGTCGGGAGTAACAACATTCCATTCGAGTTACTAATAACATTGGGAGAGCCAGCCCTGACAAAACTCTACCATCTGGTGAGCAAGATCTATAAGATCCTCAGACTTCAAGAAGAATATAATAATTCCAATCTCAAAGAAAGCAAGTGTTGACTGGTGTGAAAATTACCGAACTATCAGTTTAATAAGCCACGGCTACTAAATATGAACACGAATTTTTTACAGACGAATGGAAAAACTGGTAGAAGCTAATCTCTGGGCAGATCAGTTTGGATTCCGTAGAACTGCTGAAAAACGTGAGGCAATACTGATCCAATGACTTATCCTAGAAAACAGATTAAGGAAAGGCAAACCTACGTTTCTAGCATGCAGACTTAGAGAAAGCTTTTGACAATGTTGACTAGAACACTCTGTTTCTAATTCTGAAGGTGGCAGGGGTCAAATACAGGGAGCAAAAGGCTATTTACAATTTGTACAGAAACCAGATGGCAGTTAGAAGAGTCGAGGGGCACGAAAGGGAAGCAGTGGCTGAGAAGGGAGTGAGACAGGGTTGTAGCCTATCCCCGATATTATTCAATCTGTATAATGAGCAATCAGTAAAGGAAACAAAAGAAAAATTCGGATTTGTATGGATTGTAGCCTCGTATGGAAGTGAAACGTGGACATAAGTAGTTTAGACATGAAGAGAAGCTTTCGAAATGTGGTGCTACAAAAGAATGCTGAAAATTAGATGGGTGGATCATTATCTAATGAGGAGCTACTGAATAGAATTGGTGAGAAGGAAGATTTGTGGCACAACTTGACTATAAGAAGAGATTGATTGACAGGACACTTTCTGAGGCATCAAGAGATCATCAGTTTGGTATTGGAGGGAAGTGTGGAGGGTAAAAATCGTAGAGGGAGACCAAGGCATGAATACACTAAACAGATTCAGAAGGATGTAGATTGCAGCAGTTACTCGGAGGTGAAGAACCTTGCGCAGCGTAGAGTAGCGTGGAGGGCTGCATCAAACCAGTCTCTGGACTGAAAAGCACAGCATCAACATCTGTATATTTTCTCTTTTTGGAAAAGAAGAAAACATACGGAATCTTCACAATGTAACCATACATACAAATATTAATTTGCGATGTAACTGTAAAATGACTCGCTTCACATCCTTACGATTTATTGTGCAAAATGACAAATGGATTATGAAACAATTTAACAGACTAACTTCTACTGTATTACTTTCCCCTGTTTCATCAGTCGTTGCCTAATGCTGTCTTGGATTCTAAATAACCTCTGGCTATTTCCCCCTATCCAGGTCCTATCTCCTTAATTTCCTACTGTTTTAATTTTTTTCGGTGTTAACCTGCAGTTCATAACCAGTAAATTGTCGTCAGAGTCAACATCTGGCTCTGGAAATGTCTTAAAAGTTAAAATCCGTTTCTAAAATATCTGTTTTACCATTATATGATGGATCTGAAACATATTCGTGTCTTCAGGTCTCTTCCACGTTCATATTATACTACCATTTTCCCTTCGCTTCCTTTTCCTACTGTAAAATTCCAGACCCCCAACACAATTAAATTTTCCTATCACTTAACTACCTAAATCATTTCTTTTATCCCAACGTAAAGCGTTTGAGTCTCTTCATCTTCTGTGGACCCAATTGGCATGTAATCTCGTACTACTGTGGTGGGTGTTGGCTTTGTGAACATCTCGGGGACGATGATGCGTTTATTACGCTGTTTCTAGTGGCTTACACGCTTTCCTGTTTTCTTATTCATTACCTCAATTTCATTTCATATTAATAATCCTGTATTCACCTCTCCAAAAGTCATGTTCAACTTGCTACCGAACCTCACCAGTTCCTACTATATCTAACTTCAGCCTATCCACTATGCTATAGTTCTACACATGGCGGTTTCTCAGCAACCGTATGCAAATTTGAAACACAGGAATTATACAGCCAATCTGTTTCGAATAACTGTTTGGTGCAATCGACCTAGATTTCGACATCTATTAAGAGTGTCTTCATCAGAATGAAATTTTGAGAAATCGTAAAATTACATTCCAAGAAAGCATTGGTCAGAATTTAGAGCTGATATACTAAAGTCAAAAATAAAATGAAATACGTTTCAGCCTCGTCACGTGCGCTTGGCTAGGAATAACATCTGACAATTTTCAGATGTCGTACAATATGTGTAAGAGCCAAAAGGGAATGATAAGAGTGGTCTACCAAGAAAGAAGTGCTCGAATTAAAATGGGTGTAAGAAGGGATATAGTCTTTCGCCCATGTTGCTCAGTCCTTAAAGTGAAGAAGAAATGATGGAAAAAAGGAAAGGATATCAATGATACGATTCGTTTATGACATTGCTATCCTGGGTGAAAGTAAAGAAGAATTACGTGATCCGCTGAATGGAATGAACATTCTAATGAGTACAGAATATGGATGGAGAGTAAATCGAATAAAGATGAAAGAAATGAGAAGCAACAGAATTGGGAGCAGCGAGGAACAACATCAGGATTGATATTCACGAAGTAGATGAAGTTAAAGAATTCTACTACCTAGGCAGCAAAATAGCGAATAACGGACGGAGCAAGGAGGACATCAAAAGCAGACTAGTACAGGCAAAAAGTGTATTACCCGACAAGAAAAGTGTACTAGTATCAAACATAAATCTTAATCCGAGGAAGAAATTTCAGGGAATGTACGTTTGGAGCACAGCGTTGTATAGTAGTGAAATATGGACTGTGGGAAAACCGGAACAGAAGGGAATCGAATAAATTGAGATGCGGTGCACGAAATTAGGTGGACTGATAAGGTAAGGAATGAGGAGGTTCTGCGCAGAATCTGAGAGGAAAGAAATATGTGGAAACCACTGACAAGGAGAAGGGACAGGATGATAGGACATCTGTTAAGACATGAGGGAATGACTTCCATGGTACTAGAGGGAGCTGTAGAAGACAGAAACTGTAGGGGAAGACAGAGATTGGTATATATCCAGCAAATAATTGATGACGTAGTTTGCAAGTGCTACTCTGAGATGAAGAGGTTAGGGCAGGAGACGAATTCGTGGCGCGATTCATCAGACCAGTCAGCATACTGATGACTTAAAAAATATAATAATAGTAGCAATAATAATAGTTTAATAGAAAGTTCAAAATGGCAAAGTAGTAACTGATAGAGGAGTAATGGAAAGCTGTTGAAGCATACATACCTATAAGAAAGATAGACGCTGCAAATATTAATATTAAAGAAATCTTTGGAGGAAAGAAAAGCACTTGTATGAATATTAAGAGCTGAGATAATAAACCAGTATTCAGGAAAGAAGAGAAACCTGTAATGTGGAAGGAATAAATGGAACGACTACACGAGGAAGTAGATGAACATGAGATGAGATATGCGCTACTTCGAGAAGAATTTGACACAACTCTGAAAGACCTGAGTCGAAACATTATTGCAAAATATAGACACATTTACAAAGGAATTTAATAAACTGATGGAAGCCGATCTCAAAGATTTGTTTGATTTCCAGAGAAATGTAGGAACACCAGAGACAGTAATGACCGTATAACTCGTCTTAGGAGATGGGCCGAAGAAAGGGAAACATACGTTTATATGCATAGCATTTGTAAATTTAGAGGAAGATTTCAGAGCCCAGTGAAATTCTATAGGTAGCCAGGATAAAGTGCAGGGAGCGAATAACTACACCTTATACAGGAACCGGTTTTTATCTACAAGAGTTGAAGGACACGAGGGAGGTGGTGGTGGTGGGGGGGGGGGGGCAACAATAGTTGAGTAAGTAGAGAGCGTGTTAATCTACTTCCGATGCTACTCAGTCTACATATTGAACAAGTTGTGAAGGAAATGAAGGAGTAATCTTGAAAGGGAATTAAAGCTCAGGGATAAGAAATAAAATCCTTGCAGTTTAGCGATAACATTGTAATTCTATCAGAGACACCTAAGGAATTGGAGAATCAGCCGAACGAATGCATAGTAACTGAAAAGAAGTGTGATATGAAGTTCAACCAAATTAAAACAAAGGTGGTGGAAGATAATCATATTAATTCAGACATCCTCAAGAAATGAAATACACAGTGTCCTAACAGTACAAAACATTCTGGTTGAAAGTAGTTTACTACATGAAAGCACACCTGTTCATATAAAGGACAAGAATTGAAGCTTAACAATGAAAGTCGCTTGGATTTCACAGAGAAAGCAGCCGAGAAATACGCTCTGTAAGCATCAGGAAGGAATTAGTTTAGGAAATCAGAGACAAAACGCGCTAGATGTGTTGTGTTATTTGAGGCAGCAGAATATGTGGTGATAACCAAAGCAGAGAGGCTATGTTACGTAGACTGGCAAAAGCAAGGAAATAATTTATCATCACCTGGAATTTACTATCGTCGACAGTAAGTTGAAATATACGGAAATTGTTTCTGAACATGTCTGTCTGAAATGTAGGATTGAATGGAAGTGAAACAAGGATTTTGAACAATTCACACAAAACCAGAATAGAAGCTTTAGAAAATTTTGTACTACAGGAGAATAATCTGGCACTACGGGAGAATACTGAACGTTGACAGGTAGATCAATTGTGTCATGGATAACACACGCAGGCGATACAATTAGCAAAGCGAGAACAGATTAGGATTAATATGGCTGATCAAAGGAAGCTTCAATATCGCAATGAGAACCACTAGTCCATAAAAGTAAACCATTAGCGGGACTACAGTATAGTACGTAGCACCAGTACGGGTGACGATAGCCACACACACTCGGCACAAATACTAAAGACAAAATGGTGAATACTCAGAAACGAGAAGAACTGCAACTATTAGCAGATGCAATATCGTGAAATGAAATGACCAACACAAACACGTAAACACAAAACTAATAGAATTAGCAACAAAATAAAGCACATTGAACTGGAAAATGAAATATTAACTAATGACTTAGCAAACTGAGCCATTAAAATATTGTACATTAGCAACACTGTTATCCAACACATACGATTATACGATGTAGTAGTAACAGTAACGACGACAGTACAATAAACACCAGTCTACGGAGCGCTGAAGTGTTATCATTCAGCGAGTGAGGATTCAGAAGCATATGCAGCCCCTGTGAGATACGTGATACGAAGTGAACTTCAGACATCCTCAAGAAATGAAATACACAGTGTCCTAGCAGTAAAAAACATTCTGGCTGAAAGTAGTTTACTACATGAAAGCACACCTGTTCATATAAAGGACAAGAATGGAAGCTTAACAATGAAAGTCGCTTGGATTTCACACATTAAGCAACCGAGATATACGCTCCGTAAGCATCGGAAGACATACAGGTAAACGTAAATATTGTGGGAAAAGTGTTAGATCCACTCGCCTTCAAGCACTGAGACTAGAGATTATACTGTCAATGCCTCTAGTAACTATGAAGTGTTGCAAATGGAGGCATTGCATCTAAAGGAATAATTAAAAATATTAAAAAATACTGCTGACAACAACGGATGAAACGATAACCCTGTTAACTCACCATAATGTGAGTGTCAAACACTGTGTTTTCCAGGCAACTTGAAGTTATTTGCCGATGACCTGCTGACAATGCTTAATTCTGTGCTGATGACTCCAGAGACTACTTGTTGCGGAAGGATAAGGAGTGAAAGGATAGGGTTCGGCAGTATCGAATTTGACACAACGTAGGAGAAGAGCCAAAGCCCCTCGCAGAGTATCTGGCCATTTCCCCATTTCATTCATTGCTGAAGCGCCTGTGCTAGTGCCTGTCAAATAGATCACGTCCTCGGATCTTCTACTGTTTTTTTTAGAACAAATGCACTCATTTTGGAGTTCAAGAGCCATACACCACCAACTCTGTCTTGTTTTCCAGCAACATTCTGCCTACTCCGAAATTCCCTTCAGCAGAATTCTAAGCGACTGACTCCGGCGCGAGAGTCACGACGTTACCGTGGTTTAACAGTATCGACGTCTCGAGAAGACCAATAAACCTTCAGTTTATACGTTCAGGAAAACCAATATCCGGCTTTTAACGTAGCAGCTACGAGTAATCTCTGGCGACCCCTGCAGCTGTTACTTACTCTGTAGGAGGTACGGAAAACAGGAAATTAAACTTCATGCATTCGATACGAGAAGAGCCTGTCTGTAACCGGTGAAGACTCCTGCATCATCCACAATGCATGGAGGCTGGTAGGGGAACGAGGTGTCGATATGGGGGTTTGCTGTTCGAAACTATGTGAATCCCAGATGCAAACCCTCCGAAGGGGTCCAGAGGCGATACCAGCAGCTGTAAATGTGGCAAATTTTTCGTTAGAGGTGAACGATAACGTCCTTATATTCCCCTTGCTTTATTCTACTTTGAGACAGGAAATTAATCACAAATAATAGATGTTTAATCACACATAAATTAGAAAATTTCGCAGTTCAGATTTGTACAGGCATCATATAAGGCCCTGCTGAAAGACAATGTCTCTCAATTTTTTGTGTGAAAATTCTTAAAGATGTTAGGATAAAACAAACGATATTAACATTCTACGTCTTTATTCATGTGTATATATTTATTTATAGTCACTATGGCTACAAGCAAATTTCTCTCAGTGAGAGATCATTTTGATGCTACCATCACAGTGATAGGTTTGACTCGGTTACCGCAACCTCATCTCTGCGCGCATCGCTTCATCACTACCAAAGGAAGTCCTCGAAGGTGTCCTTTAAATTTTGGAAACAACTGAAAATCAGATGGGAGAAGTCGAGACTGTGTGAAGGAAGGACAATGGCAGTGAACACAAGGCGTCGGGCTCTTGCAGATATCACAGCGCTCGTGTGGATGAACCCTTCGAATTCGAAAATTGATAACAGTCCTCTGTTCTTACGCGACAAGATTAGTTATCTTACACACCGCCACTTTACACGGGACGACTCTGAGCCGTGTAGCGGCAGAAGGCTGCAAATAAGTAGACCTGAAGGATAAAGAGAGAGACTCTTAATAAAGAATGTTTTATTTAAAAGCTTTAAAATTTTTGACAAAAAAATTCGGAGGGATTACTTTTAAGCAGACATTCGTATATGATGGTATGTGCGTATTGTCATGTACAGGAAGAATTCTATGGGCCTTACAATAATCAGAAGGAAACGCTATTAAACGTTATCGGTCGTTGGGACGTATTGCGAATTCAACAATGGAATCTGTAGCTTTCATAAAGTGATATATCCATTTTAAAAATTCACATAAAGAAAGAAGTGTAAAATAACACAATTAATCGTAATCATAAAAAAACACCACAAAAAAGAGAGAAATCGAATACACACTGCAAGTCAAGGAATAAAGCCTAATGTTAGCAATATACACTCCTGGAAATTGAAATAAGAACACCGTGAATTCATTGTCCCAGGAAGGGGAAACTTTATTGACACATTCCTGGGGTCAGATACATCACATGATCGCACTGACAGAACCACAGGCACATAGACACAGGCAACAGAGCATGCACAATGTCGGCACTAGTACAGTGTATATCCACCTTTCGCAGCAATGCAGGCTGCTATTCTCCCATGGAGACGATCGTAGAGATGCTGGATGTAGTCCTGTGGAACGGCTTGCCATGCCATTTCCACCTGGCGCCTCAGTTGGACAGCGTTCGTGCTGGACGTGCAGACCGCGTGAGACGACGCTTCATCCAGTCCCAAACATGCTCAATGGGGGACAGATCCGGAGATCTTGCTGGCCAGGGTAGTTGACTTACACCTTCTAGAGCACGTTGGGTGGCACGGGATACATGCGGACGTGCATTGTCCTGTTGGAACAGCAAGTTCCCTTGCCGGTCTAGGAATGGTAGAACGATGGGTTCGATGACGGTTTGGATGTACCGTGCACTATTCAGTGTCCCCTCGACGATCACCAGTGGTGTACGGCCAGTGTAGAAGATCGCTCCCCACACCATGATGCCGGGTGTTGGCCCTGTGTGCCTCGGTCGTATGCAGTCCTGATTGTGGCGCTCACCTGCACGGCGCCAAACACGCATACGACCATCATTGGCACCAAGGCAGAAGCGACTCTCATCGCTGAAGACGTTCACGTCTCCATTCGTCCCTCCATTCACGCCTGTCACGACACCACTGGAGGCGGGCTGCACGATGTTGGGGCGTGAGCGGAAGACGGCCTAACGGTGTGCGGGACCGTAGCCCAGCTTCATGGAGACGGTTGCGAATGGTCCTCGCCGATACCCCAGGAGCAACAGTGTCCCTAATTTGCTGGGAAGTGGCGGTGCGGTCCCCTACGGCACTGCGTAGGATCCTACGGTCTTGGCATGCATCCGTGCGTCGCTGCGGTCCGGTCCCAGGTCGACGGGCACGTGCAACTTCCGCCGACCACTGGCGACAACATCGATGTACTGTGGAGACCTCACGCCCCACGTGTTGAGCAATTCGGCGGTACGTCCAACCGGCCTCCCGCATGCCCACTATACGCCCTCGCTCAAAGTCCGTCAACTGCACATACGGTTCACGTCCACGCTGTCGCGGCATGCTACCAGTGTTAAAGACTGCGATGGAGCTCCGTATGCCACGGCAAACTGGCTGACACTGACGGCGGCGGTGCAGAAATGCTGCGCAGCTAGCGCCATTCGACGGCCAACACCGCGGTTCCTGGTGTGTCCGCTGTGCCGTGCGTGTGATCATTGCTTGTACAGCCCTCTCGCAGTGTCCGGAGCAAGTATGGTGGGTCTGACACACCGTTGTCAATGTGTTCTTCTTTCCATTTCCAGGAGTGTACAAACACAGTTAATTGAAGACGTTCTAGAAAGTACTAGAACAACCTATATACAATCACAAAGTGGGAATTGAACGATGACATGTATTGCTAGATTTCATTTAGATATTTATCGACCAAGGTAGTTTACGAAAATTAGGCTGGAATAAATATTAAGAAAGAAATATTGAAAGAGTATATTACAGTTTAATAATAAAACGAAGGTCAACAAATATTTAAATGAAAATCGAAAGCCAAAGTTCTCTGAATTTATGGAGACCACTAGTCCATAAGAAGAAAAGCTCTTATTATTTATATTAGCACGTGTTTATCACATGTTACGTTCATCATGAGCACCATTCACACCGCAACACCGCAACACAGCTTCCAGCTGCTGGCTGTGGCACGAAAGACATCCTGAAGCATTTGTGGTGCTACAGCTGCTGCAGCTCGTCTAACTCGGTCTCGGAGCTCTGACAATAAGCTGATATGATGTCAGGGAAACAAACGTCCCTTGCTAAATTGTTAGACAAGGAAGTCATGGGGGTGATTTCGGGAGAACGTGCCACCCAGATCTAGGGGTCTTACATGCACAATCCTTCTTTCAAGAATCATATCATTCAGAAATGTACGCACGTCTATGGCATGATGGCGCGGTGCCCCGTCCTGTTGAAATATACACTATGTGATCAAAAGTATCCGGACACACGACTGAAAATGACTTACAAGATCGTGGAGCCCTTCATCGCTAATGCTGGAATTCAATATGGTATTGGCCCACGTTTAGTCTTGATGACAGCTTCCACTCTCACAGGCATACGTTCAATCAGGTGCTTTAAGGTTTCTTGGTGAATAGCAGCCCAATCTTTACGGAGTGCTGCACTGAGGAGAGGTATCGTTGTCTGTCGGTGAGGCGTGGCACGAAGTCGGCATTTCAAAACATCCCAAAGGTGTTTTGTAGGATTCAGGTCAGGACTCTGTGCAGGCCAGTCCATTAGAGGGATGTAATTGTCGTGTAACCACTCAGCCACAGGCCGTGCATTAGGAACAGGTGCTCGATCGTGTTGAAAGATAAAATCGCTATCCCCGAATTGCTCTTCAACAGTGAGAAGCAAGAAGAAGCGTAAAACATCAATGTAGGCCTGTGCTGTGATAGTCCCACGCAAAACAAGGGGTGCAAGCCCTCGCCATGAGAAACACGACCATACCATTACACCACCGCCTCCGAATTTTACTGTTGGCACTACGCACACTGGCAGATGACGTTCACCGGGCATTCGCCATAACCACACCCTGTCATCGGATCGCCACATTGTGAACCGTGATTCGTCACTCCACACAACTTTTTTGCACTGTTCAATCGTGTCCGATGTTTACGCTCCTTACACCATGCGAGGCGTCGTTTGGCATTTACCGGCTTGATGTGTGGCTTATGAGTAGCCGCTCGACCAGGAAGTGCAACTTTTTTCACCTCCACCCTGTCATAGTAATTGCAGTGGATCCTGAAGCAGTTTAGAATTCCTGTGTAATGGTCTGGATAGATGTCTGCCTATTACATATTACGACCATCTTCAACTGTAAGTGGTCTCTGTCAGTCAACAGACGAGGTCGGCTTGTACGCTTTTGTGCTGTACGTGTCACTTCACGTTTTCATGTCACTATCACATTGGAAACAGTGGACCCACGGATATTTATGAGTGTGGGAGTCTCGCGTGTGACACAAGTGACGCCCAATCACCTGACCACTTTCGAATTCCACGAGTTACGCGTAGCGCCCCATTCTACTCTCTCACGATGTCTAATGACTTCTGAGGTCGCTGATATGGAGTACCTGGAAGTAGGTGGCAGCAAAATGTACCTAATATGAAAAACGTATGTTTTTGGCGGTTTGCGGATACTTTTGATCACGTAGTGTACGTTATGCACTCTTTCATCTTGCACAAGCTATAGGAAAAGAGACTACTGCAGCATATGAAGATATGCGCGGAAAAACAGGCTAACACGTAAATGTAAACGCTTAGAGGTTAGTGTTGTCTATTGCTGGGTACAGGAACTATCAAAATTGACATTGGGTTCACCCTTAAATGTCATAATTTGATACATGGGGGTGAGACCCAGGAACAGATGGAAACACTTATCTCTAAGTTTTTACAGTTGTAGGTGGATATTTCTGTACACACATTAACTTTGGAGTAGTCTCACTCGAATTCCAGGTGCTCCAGTGGTGGTTGGTGGTGCTTTAGTCCAGTTGATGCAGTTACTTCTTTTAACCCATCCACATAGAATGCCGTTGAGGATGTTGCGATTTGCTTCTACTTCATGGTAGATGTTCATACAACCCGCCAAATGCTTGTCATGTAGAGAATCTGCAGTTGACGTGACTGTTTTTCAACGTGCACTTAACACTTTACTTAGCGTCGAGCGTGGAATGTCCACTATCATCGACAATCGACACACCGATATTGGACTACATTCAATAGATATTCGGAAGTCTTTAGTTGGCCCAGTAGAGGTTGACAGATGACCTTGTTCGCACTCGTTCTTAACGGTACCAGTGCTATTAAACTTTATCACTAATTGTTGAATTGCCTTATCAGTAAGTCCAGGTTTATGGAATCGGTGATCAAATCTCACCCGAACTACACTAAGCAACTACCTGTGCATCATTCATCTCACAATGTCCATCCTTTCCTGCACAGATACCATCATGCTTGTTCAGGTACCTGTAACAACAAAACCAAAGGTTACCGCTTCTATGAAGCCAAACCATCGTTTTCAGCAATAATTGCAACTTTTACATGCACAATGCATCTGCAGGACACAAGCATACGAGGTATGTGGGACTGATTATTTATCTGTCAAAGTTTTTATTTGTTTCAAACAACGTTACTGACCCCTTCAAGGTAGTTTAACGGCAGGAACACCGTCGGAGTTGTTGTTCCCAGTGTTGGTAGCAGCGCTGAATGGCTTCAACTGATAGTATATTTAACATCTCAGTCATACTCTTCTGAATGTCCTGCAGACTTCCAAAGTGTCGTCCTCTTAAGACATTTTCCGGTTTCAGGAAAAGAAAAAAGTCACAGTGATTCAGATCAGGTAAAAGGGGGTGGGGGGTCTGGAAGAACAGGAATGGTTTTTGAGGCTAAAGACTCCGTTATGGAAGTGGCTGTGTGACTTGGGGCGGTGTCACGATGCAGCATCAACATGTCTGCAGTGTATAGCCTCATTGATTCACCGTTTTGCTGAGACTTTCAAGAACGTATTTGTAAAACACTTGGTTGACAGTTTGTCCTGCAGGAACAGATTCTATATGGACGATACCCCCACTGTCGGAAAACGAAATCAGAATTGTTTTGATCTTTGATTTGCTCATTCGAGCTTTTGTCGATCGAGGAGATGTCTCAGTGTGCCACTCTCCATTTTGTCGCTTTGTCTCAGGATCGTACTTAGAAACCCAGGCTTCATCACTTGTGAATCATTCGTGGCCATTGGTAGTCTTCTCAAAAAGATCAATGAACACGTTTCTTCGATTGTCCTTCTGCTAGTTGTGAGGTTTTTTGGCACTACTTTGGCACAAACCTTTCGCATGTGCAAACCTTTGGTTAAAATTTGATGTATGATGAAAGTGTTGTAGTTTAACTGTTCACCTACCATTCTTATTTTAGAACGGTGGTCTGATCTCATAAGAGCATGAACAAATTCGACATTTTCGACTTTTCTGAAGCTGGGGGTTTTCAAAAGTTATTTCTTTTCAGAAAGAATGTTCCCCGTAGGGATGTTTAAAGTTTTCAAAGGTTGCACTCATGGATTCCCCAAGCTAACAAAAAAACTTGGTGGTATTATTTTGTTTTAAATTCCGCCGTTCCATTTTCATAACACACAACAAAAACACACCTTCACTGATGGCTTTCTCAAAAATCATATGACTGGTGTATGGAGTTCGGTCTGAGTGTCTGGAAGGGATGAACACAACGGTCTGCACAAGTGAACAATAGAGCGCTGCCAGATCGCTCGCATTGTTGCCAGTTTCATTATTTTCCTCACACACCTCTTCCACATCTTACCCCTACACCACAGTTTTCCTCAAAATCGATACTTACATTCTGGACATGTTTTATATGCTCATCAAGTACCTACATATAGAAAAGTTAAACAACAACAGAAAGTTCTCCCGCAATGAGTTTTAAACGTATGGCTATGGTGTGGCTTTGCTAGTGTTCTGTTTTGTTGTTTTTATTTCCTTATTGCACACATTAATCGTATCATTTATGTATAAATTGAATGAAACTGAAGAAAGACTTGTTTAACTCCGTAGGTACTTACAATACCATTCTTACCTACTTTGTTCCATGTTTTCATTACAAATTTTGTTTCATTCTAGAAATATTTTGTGTTTCATATCAAGTGCTGAGGAATCCCGTTTTCTTGTAATACTGGCCAGAAATTTGTTCGATTTCGCAGTGCCTGTGTTACTCTGATTACAATCAAAAGTCCTTTTGGACATGCATGCATGCCCAGGCACTGCGGCGACTGCAGCCATTACGAAATACATTAAATGAACCCGGATTTCCAGCTTACCGCGAGCGGTCACCTTACCATTTCGCTATCCATGCACAACTCACTTACATATGTCGTCAACCATGCTTCTGTGACCTATACTCTACATCCGTTATGTATAGTCCAGTACAACTTAGACGCAGTACTTGAATGTTGCTTACGTGGTATCGGCAGATAAATATGATATCGCAGTGCCTGTATTATTCTGATTACTATGCAAACTTCCTTTGGACATGCATTTGTTCTGTTGAATACGTCGCATGCCTTGACCAAATCTATAAAAGTTGTGTGTTTTTCATTATTAAATTCTCTTGTCCTCACAGCTTTACTTCCGCCAGTACCTTGTCTCCTACTTTCCAAACTTCACAGAAGCTCTCCTGCGAACCTTGCAGAACTAGACTACTGGAAGAAAGGATTTTGCGGAGACATGGCTGGGGGATGTTTCCAGAATGAGATTTTCACTCTGCAGCGAAGTGTGCGCTGATATGAAACTTTCTGGCAGATTAAAACTGTGTGCCGGACCGAGACTCGAACTCGGGACCTTTGCCTTTCACGGGCAAGTGCTCTACCATCTGAGAACTTGCCCACGAAATTAAATTCTCTTCTTTTATTTATTAATGTCTTCAAAGTGAATATATTAACCACTGTTGCTCATCGAAATCTAAATCCACTCTGACATTCAGTTACAGTTGTTTTGGCTATCGCTCGTGAACTCAAATTAGAAATGTTTATATGTACTTTATATACAGCTGTTTAACGACTAATTTCCCTACAATTAGCCACGTCCTTAAAACCTGAGCACACAACAGCTATTGACCATATTTCCGAAATTATGGATTTCTCACAGCATAAATTTAACAAATCTGAAAATCTAGATTTTCACCCCTTTATACAATCCTGCTTGTTCCATTACGTTTCGGTCATACCACAACTTTTTATAATGTCCTTCTCACTGTTTTTAGTTGATTTTGTGAATGTTTAATTGTCTTCTCCTTGCCTACTTAATTATTAAATTTTTTTACTGACAGCTGCTTGTTTTTCAGAATGTCGTTTCCTAGATATATGTCCGTCCCTTCTTGTTCTGCCCATCTTGCTCTGTGTGCCTTTTTCTATTCTCGCTAAGCAATCACTCTCTTTTGATTGCACTTGGTGAATCATCTAAAACTTGCACTGCAAATATTACGGAAATTGAGAGTGCTATTGATTCCTGGCTTTCACACAATGAGTTGGTAGTCGGAGGCTCTTATCGTTCGCCAATAAACATATCACAAAAATGCTTAGAAACTATGTCTTTCGTGCAAACATACTTTTCTAAATGGTACAATGTCTACTGACATTAACAAATTAAAAGTAGGGTAAATTAAAATGAATGTCTGTGTTGTTTGTTACACGATTCTAGTACGAGTCGTTTATGAAATATCGTATTTTGAAAAGTTTGCACACCAACACTTGTTTGTGCCATTCAACCTACGTGGTAGCTAGGTACAACGTTGTTATGTTTGCTTACAGTGTGCTTGTGTACTTACGACATGCAAGTCAGTCAGTGTGTGACAATCCAAGCAGTGTGTTGTGAGTGGACGAAGGGATTTACCAATGCAGAAAAAGCCGACATGCTCATGGTGTATAGAGAGTGTAGGAAGCATATGCAGTTTATTCCTGTACTGCATGTGCGGGAAGATGTCCCAATAGACGTCAACCATCTTGACAATTATTTATCAACCTCTTCAACCTGTTACATGAAAGTGGTAGTGTAAAGCTAGAGAACATGACAGAAGGTAACACGTGACGATAGAAGGGGAGGGAAATGTTCTTGCTACTGCTGCAGCGGATCCGCACACCAGCTCATGAGAAATCGCACGAGGAAGCGGCATGAGTCAGGCAAGTGTCCTACACATTCTCCATCCCTGTGGCATCTCTCTCCATCAAGAGCTACATGGAAACGATTATGAAAATTGTGTTAACTCCTGTACATGCCCATTAAGACAGGACATTCCAGATGTATCATGCATCTTGTTTAGTGATGAAACCATATATACCAATTTTTTTGAAAGATATAACCGATTCTGACTATACAACAGGTTTCATTCCACAATATAGATGTCAGTCTTCGTCGTTTCCAAGTGTTGTAACTGCGACAGATTAAAGCACAATAAAGGTACAAGTATCAGAAGAGCTCTAACAGTTAAATTAATGTATGGCTACATGATATGTTCTCTTACTTATGTATCAAAAATCATTAGACTTGAACAGAACTCAAATCATAGTCAAAATACCTGCCTTCGGCTGTTTAAACCAATTCTGCCAAAAGTAAATACAGAAACATTTGTGTCATATGATAATTTACTGGAAATTAGCATGACGCATTCGCTTGATATGATTGTGGATTAAAATAGATGACCAAAATCACAGATTTTAAACTTCGCTAGCTGTGTCTAAGCAGCCACTGACATAAGTGAAACAATCGTCAAAGACCATCATAAGGTCATCGCAATTTGCACCATGTGATCTGTGTTATGTAATGGGAACAGGAGTGGTACTCTTTATTATACAAATGTTTACATCACCTTTGTAGTGGACAAACGATTCCAATGTTTGCATTATATAGCGAGAAGAGCCATCTTCCTAGTGGGCATGTAAAAACGGTACTTACACCATGGTAATGAAAGACACATAGAAGTACAATATTACAAGATAGTGAAATATTTGATACATGGACAATTAAAAAATAGGCAGTTGTACATTGTTATTAATCACAGTCATGTTCAAAATTTTGTCAGGTATGTTTTTTTTGCGGTCTTCAGTCCAGAGACTATTTTGATGCAGCTCCCCACGCTATTCTGTCCTGTGCAAACTCTTCATCCCCAAGTAACTACTGCAATCTACGTCCTTCTTAATCTGCTTAGTGTTCTTATCTCTTTGACTCCCTCTAAGATTTTTACCCTACACGCTGCTCTCCAATACTGAATTGGGAATCCTTAGATGCCTCACAACATATCCCACCAACCCATCCCTTCTTCTAGTCAAAATGTGCCGCGAATTCCTCTTCTCCCCAATTCCATTCAGTATCTCCTCATTAGGCACGTGATCTATCCATCTAAACTTCAGCATTCTTCTGTTGCACCACATTTCGAAAGCTTCTATTCTCTTTTTGTCTAAACTATTTATCATCCATGTTTCACTTCCATACATGGCTAGACTTCATACAAATATTTTCAGAAAAGACTTCCTCACACTGAAATCTGTACTTTAACCAATTTCTCTTCTGCAGAAACGCTTTCCTTGCCATTGCCAGTCAACATTTTATCCTCTGTACCTCGACCATCACCAGATATTTTGCTTCCAAAATATAAAAATTCGTTTACTGCTTTATGTGTCTCATTTTCTAATCTAATTCCCTCATCATCCCCTAACTTAACTCGACTACATTCCATTATTCTCGATTTGCTTTTGTTGGTGTTCATTTATATTCTTCTTTCAAGACACTGTCCATTCCATTCAATTGTTCTTCCAAGTCTTTTGCTGTCTCTGACAGAATTACAATGTCGTCAGCAAAGTTCAAAGTTTTTTTCTTTTTCTCCATGGATTTTAATTCCTATTCTAAATTTTTATTTTGTTTCCTTTACTGCTTGTTCAATATACAGATTGAATTACATCACTGAAAGGCTACACCCCCTTTATCACTCCCTTCTCAACCACTGTTTCCCTTTCATGCCCAACGACTCTTATAACTGCTATCTTGTTTCTGTACAAATTGTAAGTATCCCTTCGCTCTCTATATTTGACCCCTGCCACCATCAGAATGTGAAAGAGAGTATTCCAGTCAACATTTTCAAGAGCTATCTCTAAGTAGATGAAGATGAAATGGGAGATACGATACTGCTTGAAGAATTTGACAGAGCACTGAAAGACATAAGTCGAAAATTGGTGCTCATCCCCTTCCATTGCACCGAATCTAACTTTTTTTTATCTTAACGGTTGGTGCCGCTACAATACTGACCCTGTGACTTATGCTAGAAGATAGATTAAGAAAAGGCATCCTACGTTTCCAGCAGTAGATGTTAATAACAAACGATACAAGATCTCTTAATGTTGTAGTTCAGAGGTCATCTTATAGTGACACTTCCGTTCTAAAAATTCTACAAAACAAAGTTTTAAAGCAGGCGAGTTAAAACTTTTTCTGTGCTTTTAAGCAACTTACCTACATGCATAAAAAATGACGAAGATTCTAAATTGATTCATAACATTGTTATTAAATATTGTGTGTCCGAGAAAGCGGCCGTTTAGAGACTGCTCCCGTGTGCATAGGCCGGATGACAGCAGGTGTTCCCTTGGACTTCCGCTGCGCCACATACATAAATACAGGCCGAGAGGCAAGACTAGGTTTCACCTCACACCCAGTCACCGTAAGATCCGCGCCAGTCAAACGCCGGAATGGTGCTGCTTCGGACGACGTCAGCGACAGGCTGTTACAAAAAGCTTATTTTCAGTAATAATAGAAAGTAAACTAGTGAGGGCTGTACACCGTCCTGCATCGTTTATGTTTCACAAAAGTAACTGTTATTGTGCAATCCTTAATGTTAACAAATCTGTGTGGCAAGTGGTGACCATTATTTTGATTATCAGAAGTCAGGGTGAAAGACAGTTTGGTAGGAACTTACCGTAGAGGTCGCCTCTGAACTGCTCAAAGTGCTGTTTAGGTTAGAGAGATTTACTTATGTTGTTCTTTAGTGTGTGCTGCCATACGTATTGTACAAGTGTCGATGTGGAAAGTTTTCAAAATGCGATATATCATGAACGACTCGGACTAGAATCCTGCAACAAACGCCACTGACGTTCTAATTAAATAGGCATCGGTCCATTTTCTGAAAAAAAGTATGTTTCCACAAAAAATACAATTTCTAAGTATTACTACAATCTGTTTATTCGCTACCAATACGAACCCCTACTGTGAATAGCACACATCCGTAGCACTTTCCATTTCCGCAATACTTGCGGTGCAAATTCAAGGTGATTCACCCTGTGTTTTGCTCTTAATTATGGCGGTTCTTTTTAAATATTTTAGGTATGTTTTCTCCTTCTCTCAGTGATTACTTTTTCTAATAGTTTTCATAGTCATCGTTTCTTCTTATTATGTCTTTCAAATCTTGTTACCAGTACTTCAAAAGGTGCTTTCTGAACACTAACGCTGATATTCAGCATTTTTCGTTAATATCTTCAGTGGTGGGTTTCATTGGAAATTATCCCTTATTTTCGTATAAGAGTTCATGCTTTTACTTTGTAATAAGTGTACTTTGTAAGAAGTTTCTTTATTTTGTTAGTACTATAACTCAATCACGTTAAAATATCAATTTTATAAATTACCAAATAATTGTCGTTAAGCCTCTGTAATAGGTTAATTTCTCCAATTTCCTCATCGTAGTCATATGGAGAGATGTATGAGGCAGGAAGTAATATGTTGTGTAACTCTTCTTGGAAAATACTCTCTCGAAATTTCAAAAGTAAAACTCTCTATGATGCATAACGCCTCTCTAGTAGCGTCTGCCACAGCTTCTAATGGAGCATCCCTGTAATGGATTTGTGTCTGCTAACCGAACACGTGATGAAACACGAAGCTCTTTGTTGGATCTTCTCGAACTCTTCTATCAGTCCTATCTGGTAAGAGTCTCAAATTTATGAACAGTACTCAAGTGTGAGTCACACAAGCTCCTTGTACTCCACCTCCTTCGAGCGTGAGTTACATTTCCTTAAGAGTCTTCCTACAAATCCCAATCTGGCATCTACTTTTCTTACAATTTGTTTCATACCTTCAGTCCTCTTAGGGCCGTCCTGGATGTTTACTCCTAATTATCTTACGGTACATACTGTTTCCAGAATTTTGTCATCAGTAATGTAGCTGTTTCCTAAATATGCGTAATGTGTTACATTTATTTACGTCCAATGTCAGCTGCCATAGCCTGCAACATTTACCAATCCTCTGTAAGTCATTCTGCTAACCTTTACTATCTCTGGAGTGAGAGATGAGGGGTGATTTCTTCCATTATGTACAAACTCTAGGGATTACTCGGTGAGAGGATAGGGAACAAAAATGGTGTAATGAATGTTTGTCCGGAAATGCATGGTTTCCATGCTAGAGACCAATTTTTCAGTCTTAGATTGTTAGAGAGACTGTGGTCTAATACGCGCTGTACCACGTAGCCGCAGTTACAGTATGAGTTGAAAATGGTTTTCACGTGCCTCAACGCTTGCGCGTACTCGCCGTATCATGTTCCGTCCCACACGTACGCGTCGGCCACGCTGCACCCGAAGAAAGTCAAAGACAGTATGAATACTCTGCTCCCGTGTCTCCACATCTGGATTGGCCCTGCATACATGATACTTTTGAGGTGTCCCCATAAATCTCACGGGTTGAGGTCTGGTGAACGAGTAGGTCATGAAACTGGACCCCACATCCGATCCACCTACCAGAGAACACACGATTAAGATGCGTCCGGACGTTAACGACAAAGTGGGCTAGAACACCATCATGCAGCAGCCACTTAATCCTTCGAATCAGCCATGGGACTTTTTCCAGAAGGGTAGGCAAAGTCACCCGCAAGAAACGGGGATAGTTCCGACCTGTTAGGTGAAGTGGAAGGAGCACTAGTCCCAAAACACAGTCGCCAGTTATCCCGGCCCACACATTCCGGCTTCACCGATGCTGATTATTCACTGTCACCATAGCACGGGGGTTCTGTATTCTATCCCACAGATGACTGTTATGAAAGCTGAACGTACCACTTCGCGTAAAGGTGGCCTCATGTGTGAATTGGATGGATGACACAGATTCCGGAATAGCGGTTGCCTGGCGAAGAAACCAGTGACCATATTGCCCCGATGTGGAAAGTCTGTTGCTAGTAAGCCCTGCGCACGCTGTAAGTGATAAGGGTAGCAACAATTGTCATCTAGAGTGTTCCGCACGGTCGTCTGGCTTACCCTATACTGGCGGGCCAACCGCCTAGTACTGATACGGCGGTCGTCTTGCACAGTGTTAATCATATTTTCCTCCAAGTCTGGTGTCCGAACATTTCGGTTACGTCCTTCATAACGTCCTGCTTCATGAGACTACCCTGTCTTAGACAAACGGCGAAACACTGATGCAAACACTGAATGCTGCAGTTCTTGTCGGCTGGGATAGGTCTACTGATACAACCTTGCTGTTCGCCGCCTCTTATTTTCCTTTCCGTAAGTAACACCATATCGGCAATCTCTCGATTCGAATACCGAACCGTTGGTACAACGCTGTATCACATCCACTAAAAAGTGATCACTGAAAGAAGTGAATCGGACGCATTAACAATTACTATGGGAGAAGAGGGCGCTAGGGAATGACGTATTATCCTCCAGGAGGAAACAATGCATACAGTAACTGTGGCTGCATGGTACAGCGCGATTTAGACCACAGTCTCTGTAACAAAGTATGACTGAACAAATAGTCTCTACGTGGAAACCATACGTTTCCGGATATAAGATCATTAGAGCTTGTACACGGTTGAAAAAAAATTACCCTGTAGACAATCTCATAATCTGTGAAGAGTCGTAAATAGCTTCTGATGCTTTGTATTCGATCATGTATATACACTGTAAACAGTAACGGTCGTATCACACCTACTTGGAGGGCTCCAAAAAATTAACTTCACCTGACGATTTTGTTCCGTTAAGAGCGGTGTGCTGACAGCTATCTGCAACTAAATCTTGAATCCATCTAAAATCTGGCCCGATAATCGGTAAGCTTGTATTTTTTTAGACTAAACGGTAGTTCGGAATGGTGTCAAATGCCTCCAGAAATCGAGGAATATGGCGTCAACCTGAGTGCCGTTGTCTACAGCGCTATGGATCTCGTGGAACAACAGAGCGAGCTGAGTCTCTGGAGATCTCTTTTCGAGGAATCCATGTTTATGGAGGACACTTCCATTCACCAAAAGTTTCATAATTATTGAGCTTTAAACATGTTCCGTGTATCTACAACAGACGTCAACTATATAGGACTATAATGATGTGCATCTGTCCTAGTACCCTTCTTGAAAACAGGAATGACCTGAGCTTTTTTCCAGTCGCTAGGTACCCTTCGTTGCTCCAGCGAACTACGCTAAACTGCTTCTAGAACGAGAGCAAGTTCTTTCGCATAATCGTTGTAAAATCTTACAGGTTTCTTGTTTTGTCCTGATGCCTTTCAACTACTAAGCGACTGTAATAGATTTTCTGTTCCGCAAACGGTTGTCTCAATATCTGTCGTATCGACGTTCATAAAGTGATTGAAAGCAGGGATCGTATTGCGGTTTCCCGTGTTGAAACAATTTCGGAACATATGCAACGTAAAAGAAAGCCTTGTGCGGACACGTGCACAACTATTGCCCTGGTAAACCACTCCTGTCCCTTGAAGTTGTTCTTCAAGTTTGAATAAACCTATAACCGACTCATGTAGTTAAGCAGTCATTTTCTGTACTTATTGTCGTTCTTTAGTCGTTAAGTAGAATATTGGTATCTACTTAGGGTACAAATTCCACCTCTGCGTCTAAATGAACGGCTGTTCACTTGACTGCCAGAAGCATTTCGCTTCTTTCATTCTCGAAGCGTCTTCCGTAGCCAATAATTCATATTATGTCTCTCACTATATATCTAAACTGTGTGATGAAATAGTTGTGAACATGTCTCCACGAGTAAAAAAACCCTTACAATAAACAAGAATGTAACTATCGACCAGACCAACATAAGTAACGACTCACTGATCATGATACACAAATAAACTTCAGTACCCTAATAAACAGAGCAAATCCATGCAAAGCTGTAAGTCACACAACCTCTCTGGCAGCACCACTCTCTCTCTCTCTCTCTCTCTCTCTCTCTCTCTCTCTCACACACACACACACACACACACACACACACACACACACACACAGTACACGTACACCTTGTGAAACTCATTTGATATTTCTTATTCTTAATAAGGTTTAACAATATTAGAGCTTTAAATACCTGTAGACTTGAATGTAACTAAGAAAAGAAAATCTTAAAATTATCTTTTATATATAGAAGATAGGAATTTGGGAAGACAGAAAGAGCTTATGACATATTATATCTTTATGATAAATTATAAATTCAGAAATTTTTTCGAAAGTATCAAGATTCTTGCATTTAAGGGGGAGAAATAAAATATAATAGGAAAGTATGTATTAGGCAACCCAGCAGCTAGCTATCTCAGATGTGGGAGCTCGTCATATCATTGAGCCTGTCACATACATAGCAGCGTACAAAATACAGGTTTAATAATTTCTCCATGTGCAGGTCCACGGCCTCAATGTATGATGGAACAATTTTAAGAGCTGTAGGCTGTAGGCTCTGTGAATATAAACTACCTTACTGGCCAGCTTTGCCCTAAGTCATCATTAGTTGGTTATGTATGTGGCACATAACACAAAGCAAGAATTTTAAATGTGACATCACCAGTATCATGCATTTAATAACTCGTACACACATGAGCGCTGTCTCTGGCTGCTGGGGACAGAGTGCCAGAACTGCACATGACAGAGAAGCAGTCTGGAAGTATGGATAAAGAGGAGGTCGGGGTGGGGAGGCGGAGGGATAGGAGAGCAGGGTTGGAGAAAGGTAAAGTGCTGTTTATGGAAGCAGATCGGGGCGAGGTAGAGAGGGAGTAGGATAGATAGGTGCATTCGAGAGGTTAGGCAGAGGGTAGGAGGGGAACTGAGGAGTGGGAAAGGAGAGAAGTAAAACGACTGTAGCTACGTTGGTGGAATAAAAATATGTGTAATGCTGGTGTGGGAACAGAGGAAGGAAGAGGTAGGTGAAGGACAATGATTAACGAAGGTTGAGTCCATAAGGGTTATGGAATGTAGGATGTATTGCAGATAGAGTTTCCACCTGCGCATTTTAGAAAAGCTAGTGTCGTTAGAAGGACCCATATGGCACAGGCTATGATGCAAAATGAAAATCTTTGTGTTGGGCAGCGTCCTCAGCAACTGGGTAGTCCAATTCTTTCTTTGCCACAGTTTGCCAGAGTCATTCGTGCAGGCAGACTTGATGTTGGTTGTTATACACACACAGTCTTTTTGTTGTGCATGTCTGCGACTCAGCATCTCCATATGGTGCGTAGCAATCTATCATTTTCATAATATTATCTTGAATACTCATTTTATAAATTTATTTATACAGACATGGAACAGAACAACTTACACTTTCGTCCAGGATGCTGTCCATAGTACAACACAATAATACACTGAGGAGGCGTCTCTTTTAGTCTGTCTGCTCTCTCTCTCCAACAGTCTTTTCACTGATTTGACACGGCCCACCACGATTTCCACTTCTGCACTAACCTGTTCACCCTGTATCAATAGTTATTTGTTGGATGTGTTCCAAACTCTCTCTCTCTCTCTCTCTCTCTCTCTCTCTCTCTCTCTCTCTCTCTCTTCCCCCCTCCCAGACCTTCCCCCCTGCAGTTTCTACCCTCCACATTCCTCTGTAGTATCATGGAGGTTATTCCCAGAAGTCTTAACACTGCCCCTTCCTCTTGTCAGTGGTTTTCGTTTGTTCCTTTCTGCGCCGATCCTGCGGAGAACCTCCTCATTCCTTAGCCTATCACCTGTAAGAGGTTTGTGATCCCTTACACAACGATGAACACATTTTTGCCACACAAAGGTCGATGGTAGGCAAAATCGATAGTCATCCGCCGCTACTGCTGAGTCAGAGGTTTTTCGATTGTTGAGCATGGGCGGAACAGTGAAATACGTGTAGTGTTATACCGGCTGAGTGATCTCCCACCGCCATGGGTTGAGCCTCAGCAAAACATTACCGATTCGTGATGTATGATACTCCTGACAGGGACTTAACAAGGGCTTACAGTGTGCCGTATATTCGCGTTCGCAACAACCCCGCCGGCCATCCATTGGATTCCAGTGAGGATTGTGTATGTTAACTATTGTTACTGCGACCAACTCAATACCAAAAATACTGACCTGCGATGAAATTGGCCATATTTGGAAGTGTGAGGCAAAAGTAGTGTCTGCCTCAAAATTGTGTTTAATCAGAATATATCAGTCAGTCAGCGTAAAATATCTTGACTATGGCTATTGAGAAACCCTTTTTATCAAGGTGTTGAACATTACTGAGCAGACGCATTCTCCTTAGAAATGACTCCCGAAGCAGCTAAATCCGATTAACACTTACCTGTTAGCCCTCGGTTACATCAAAATTAAAGTCAGGCTGCTATTTCGGTCAATAACAAACGTCGTCATATTAATCGGCAGAGTTTCACAGTTACCTAATTTTCAACATTCATCTTAACGCCACATCCCAAACGCTTTGACTCTCTTCTGTTCCGATTTTCCCACTGTCCATGATTCGCTACCATACTATGCTGTGTTCCAAACGTACATTGTCAGAAATTTGTTCTTCAACTTAAGGCCCATGTTTGATAGCAGTTGACCATGTTTGATCAGGAATGCCCTTCTTGCCAGTGCTAGTCCCCTTTTTATGTACTGTTTACTCCATCTGTTGCGGGTTATTTTGCTGCCGAGGTAGGAGAATTTCCAAACTTCATCTACTTCGTGATCACCAATTTCGACTTTAAATTTCTCGCTATTCTCATTTCTACTACATCTCATCACTTTTGTCTTTTTTCGCTATACTCTCAGCCCATATTATGTACTCAGGCTGTTCATACCATTCAACACATCCTGTAATTCTTCTCCGACTTCACTGAGAATAAGCAGTGTCATACCATATCACTCTAAATATTAATCCCATTCTTGAACCATTCTTTTACATCCGCCATTGCTTCTCCGATGAATAGATTGAAAACCAGGGGCGATAGTCTGCATTCCTGTTTAACACCTTTTTTTAATCTGAGGACGTATTTCGTCTTGGAATATTATTGTTGCTTCCTGGTTATCTTACGTAATGTACGTTACTTGTCTTGCCGTAAATCTTACTCCTATTTTCCTCAGAATTTCCAACATATTGCACCTTTTTACATTGTCAAACGCTTTTTCTAGGTAGACAATTCCTATGAGCGTAACTTAATTTATCTTTAGTCTTGCGTCCATTGTCAAACGCATCGTCAGAACTGCCTCTCTGGTGGCTTTACTTTCCTAAAGCCAAATTGATCATCATTTAACAGATCCTCTATTTCCTTGTCCATTCTTCTCTATATTTTTGATGCGAGCAACTTGGCTGTATGAGCTGTTAGGCTGATTGTGTAATAATTCTCGCATGTATCTGCTCTTACTGTCTTCGAAACTGTGTGAATGATATTTTTGTAAAAGTCTGATGGTGTGGCGCCAATGTCTTACATTCTATACACCATTTACCTTCCACTTCCCGAAGGGCTATCGAAAACCCTTGATCTCTTACCTCTGTGATCAGTAGAACTCAAGAAATGATCCCATGAAAACTCGCAATTTAGTGCTCGGCTTTTTGGAACATATGGGGACCGTGCACTGTCGTGCATCGAGTGAGTGGCAAGAAATCGGTAAGATACTATCTTTCGGCTGTTCGACGTTCCACTGCCAGTGAGTGATGTGTGGAATAGACGATCCTTAGCTAAATTTATCTCGTCAAACTTTGTTCGTTCCTGCAGCGCCACAACAGTGCGGTATAGCTCTAGCTGTGTTTCCACTACAAACCGTGAAGTTACTAACCACTGCCATTGAGTCTGATATGTGTCTATCCACCCTAGGCTATGTTCCAACTTAATTATTAGTTGCTATTGGCGTAAATTATTATCTTCTCATGATTTTTAAATGTTAGTGGTTCTTTTATTTAATATTATCAGGTTTTTTTTAATATTTGTGCAGAGGTGAGAAAATTACGAGTTTACATGGACTGAGTGTAATATTATGTGTCTGTTTTCATTTGTTAAAATTTTTGTGTACCTTTCGTTCATTGAACTGCTCAATGAGAGTTGCCTTTTAAATATTGTAATTACCATGTTCGGCCAGTTTACTGAGTGAAAATGTCAAATTTGCGATGCGTAGTGCACATCTTGGTGACAAGGTCAGCTCCCGAATGTAAATTACCTGCATCAAAATATGTTCTTATAAATCATTTAAACACCAGTGTGGCGCTTGATTAATTCCTTGTATTTATCGTTAAGCCTTACGGGAAAAAAACTGCAGATTTTATTGTTTCGATGCAACAGTGACTGAAAAAATAAAATAATTTCTTTCTTTGGAATAGATATTGTCCTTTTATGGAAACTTCCGCTCTCTTCCCCTTGCTACAAACATTCCAAAAATATTATAAATATTTTTATAATATAAGATTCCACGTCGTTATGGAGAGTAAGCCATTGCTCACTGATCATAAAGCTACACATGAAATCCTAGATCATATGTAGGCCTTTTTGTATATTACCACTATGAACTGTGATAATATCGTACAACGAAGCATATTATTGCTGCAATGTGGATGTGTACGATACTTCACGTGAAAAGAACGACGAGAAAATACTGCAGTAGATTCCTGCATAGTGAGTAGTCATTTTCAAAGTGCTTGGAACTAGTAATGACGGAGTTTTCGCATAAAACATTATCCTGTGCTAGGGTTATCTCTTGATCCACTTCAGTCGTCCACAGAAAGGTGATTTTTACAGATCTTTATAGCATCGGAAAAGAATTTTCGAATTTTCCATGTATTAGTATTAACTGCATTCAAATTAAATTAATTTCGAACAAGGATGGGGAATAACAATGGTTAGTATTTATTTATTGACACAGTGACGTACAAATTATGAACACAAGTTATCATAATCGACTTCACTGTACATACACGAGTCACAGTAGTTTTGCATAGTGTGTGTGTGTGTGTGTGTGTGTGTGTGTGTCTGTCTGAAAGGGAAAGGGGGGTCACTGGAGAAGGGGAGGGGATAATTACAGCATATGTTAATTGATGGAATCAGTAGTGCAGAAGGATGCAGGCGGCTTACTCTGTCGGCGTCACGTGTTGGTGTCAGGAAAGCTGATGAGTCGCATGGCTTTTATCTCAGAGCTTTGTAATGGGCCACTGTGTCTCAAATGTCGATTGAAGCATTTAAAAGGATGATATGCAAAATACTTAGATCATGTAGTCATTCTCTATACTGCTCTGTAACTGCAGATGTGGATTAGCATTGCTAGTGGCAGTTTCCGCTTCACCGTTTGTTCTTTTGTAGCTGGTGATGGTTTCGGTGCTGCAGGCTCACAAGTTGATGAGAGAGATATCTATTTCAAAAGAAATCTTTAGCTATAAAACTCTAGTGTTTCAGACAGTGGCTTGTACGCGGGTAGCGAGCCTGGCATTCGCATCCCCCCAGCACACACTATGGAAGAGATCGAAAACACATTCTTGTGTCGAAGGAAACATCGAATTCCTGGCAGAAGCCATTTTAGGCAGGTAAGAGATCTCTGGGCAGGCGTAGCTTCTCTCAAGGAGTGTGGGCGTTCGTTATGATGCCTCGGAGTATTGCTCAGTTTAAGCTTTCAGAATAGCGTATTGTCACTGTGGAACACCCCCGTTATATCATTTATTGGGTTTTGTGTGATTTACCGAAGACGCCAAACATTTAATTACTATAAAAATATGTGTGCTTAATGGAGGAAAGGCCTTCGGTTTTCTGCTGTGGCTTCAGGGGTATTTCAACAGAGTGCGGCTATTCTGAGACAGAATAGATAATGATTGAAAGTTTTTCTGTTATTAAAGATCACAAAGTTTGCCATATACGAAGTGATATGTATTTTCTATTAACACACCAATTCTGAGACAGTTGCTACCTTCGCCTTACACATTTAATTATTGTTATATCTTTTATTGATTGTGGCTATTAAGTACTTTGTCACACGCAATGATGATGGTTAACATTCACAACAATCCTCACTGCAATCGATGGCTGTTGCTGGCCGACACGGTTGACGCGAAACACGTAATTCGGCACTTGTCACTTTTGGTTATATATCACTCGCGAATCAGTATTGATGAGGGTCGACCACATGACGATAAGGGGACTCGCTCATTTGTCACACTTCGGTGAATTTACAATTTATTCCCCACTCGACAAATCCGCCATTGACACTGTACTCAGCTCGACCGCCATTATTTTATTTTCTTCCAGTCTTTCCAGTACTGTTTTCACTCGAAACTAATCTCACTGCCTCCTGCAGCACTAGACAATCGACTCCTGTCTGCTATCGACCTGGGTGTCGGATACTAATATCTATGTTTGTGGCATCACGGATCCCTTACAATCGGCAGAACCCGCGCTTTTGCACTGTGCCTACTTGCAGAGAATTTCTTTCATCTTTTTCAGAATTATGTCATCTGTGGGAGTAGTCTGGTGGCTCTAGCTACCCGCTTCTGAACGACTGGCTGAAATATAATGAATAAGAAAAGAGTGGGAGATTGTTTGACGCTGTTTCATGTATTACGTGCGTCGGAACTCGGACTCTCCATACTCATTGGCGAGAGTAACGTTGTGACAGAAAGACATCCGAGTGTTAGAGGGCTCTTTCAGAGAACATTTCTTATCAGACTGCTACAGAGTAAGCACTTTGCTTTAGGCTTTCGTAAAGTACACTTTTGATAAGGTTATTAAAGAGCAGATTAGGTCAGGAGAGAGGACTGATGAGGCTGGCCTTGATGTCGCTCGAAATATGTCTGTACTTATGCGCTAAGTAGAAAAGCAGGGCTGAAATCACATCTTCCAGCTGCTGCCGCCACCAGGCCGTTTCTATACGCCCTGACAGATTGGTAAGATGGCAAATCATCGTGGCCGCCGAAGCAGTTTACTAACGAATTTAACTCGCCCTTTATAGGAGCCGAGTATGCGACCAGCTTGCTGCTTTCAGTACACATTTTTGGCAATCTAGTGGTGTTCTCTGCTATCTTTCTGTGTACGCCCTATAACTGATTAACTACGAGTATTTACGCAGTCACTGGCCGTATCCGCGAAGTACTAACATAACTGTGCTCTATCCTGAATGAGATTTTCACTCTGCAGCGGAGTGTGCGCTGATATGAAACTTCCTGGCAGATTAAAACTGTGTGCCCGACCGGGACTCCAACTCGGGACCTTTGCCTTTCGCAGGTAAGTGCTCTACCATCTGAGCTACCGAAGCACGACTCACGCCCGGTCTCACACCTTTACTTCTGCCAGTGCTCTATCCTTTCTGTCCACCTGTTCCAAGGTTATACTTCGAGTTTTACTCCTTTGTCCGATTATTAATGGATTTTCATTAAAATTTCAGTGGGTAACTATCATCTTGAAAGTCAGTAAATTTACTTATTACAGTGTCCTTTTATCTCCATTCATAGCTAAAAGATCCCTCCTTCCTTTAATATGAGTGGCGAGGTACCCATTTGCTACATGCTTACCTGTACCAACCCTATCAATATTCACTTAAATAAGGCTTTCTGTTGCTCGATCGTATCCCTGTTTTCAATTAATTTGCACGATCAGCTAGGGTGCATCGTCATGCTGTTGGGCACCAAAACTTGTTTTTGTTTATCCTAGGGGTATGCTCCGACCACAACCGACGCTCCACAGTCTCCTTCTGTCCGCGGGCCACAGCTGCTGGACCTGCTCTCTGCCCGCTGCTTTCTGTTTAGCGGCTTGTCCAACTGCGTCTGTCGCGCTCTGTTTGCTCTCAGTGGTGCTCGGTCTCAGCCACAGTGGCCGTTCGATGTCTGTCAGTGCTAAGGCTCCAGCTACTGAGGTTGCAGCCAAGTTATATTTGAAGATAAAATTGCGAAAACAGTCCAATGCCCATGGACCCGTCGCCATCTTAAATTGAATGTAAAATAGGATGTCAAAATCACAATAGACAGAGGGATGAATACGGGTATTAGAAGTGAGTAGAAAGTTGACTGGCCTGCCTCAAGAAAGCAAAGTAAGTCTGAGGACAAGCTCGCACCGTGTAGAATAAAGAATTACGTGATCACAACCTTAAAGCATCATGAGAATGAGGGGCATCTCCAGAATCAGATGCAGTTTCAGAATGATCCCCTGATTACTTCTGTACAGATTTGATCTCCTTCCTCCTATTCTGTCTTCACGGGGCTGGGTTTCGAATCATATCACCTTGTCATTGGTGGGCAGAATTTGCAGTACCCGCGATTGAGCAATCGAGGCTGGTTAACTCTACCGTACCAGTCTTGTTTACGGATTGCAAAAGTTTTTGAGCCTGCTTCAATAAATTCTTGCTCAAGTGACAACGCTTTATATAATCAGCGGCCCCTATGGAGTACGCAAGCTCAATGCAATGATATTCTAGAGCTAAGGTTTCAAGTGCCCTCTTTAAAAATACCGAGGAGAAAGCACCCTCGGACGAAACCAAAATTTACTTGAAGATATTAAATAAAGTACTGTACTCTGAAGGATGGCCTTACGTGACTAAAAATTTATATATAACGCAATGTTGATGAATAATAAGTCGGAGTTGACAATAATACACAAAAGGATCATAGCTGATGCCCGTAAATGACAGCTTAAGAAAGAATGAGACGACATGAAAACTGTGTGTCAGCGAGCCACTACGTCTCCACTAGAAATTATTCTTAATCTTTCTTCCTTCTGTCCACAAGGTACATAGTATCTACAACTCAAAGAAATTACGTAAACTTGCCTTGCAGTTTTAATCTCACTGTTAACTTTTCTTATCTGATAATAAACATTCGGTTTTTACTTCTACTTACTTCTTAGCCTCTTGGACAGGAACACTGCACAACTCATGTGACTATACGATTAAAATTGCCTTATAGGTGTAATAAACACGTAAAATTCTATAAAACTGTTCTCATCATGTGATAGGAATTAAGAGATCAGTGTTCTCAGAGATTACAGACAAAAAAAGAGATTTCTCTTGTTGAGGTAATTTCATGGTCTGCCCGAAAAAAATAGAGGCTTAAGTACAGTAACGCTCACACACCAGTCTCTTGGGCACCTCAATTTGAAATTTGGTTTTTCAAATTAACGAAAAGATATGTTTTATTGACTTGTACTTCATTTTGTTCGTTATTTAGTGTTCAGTTACTTTATGTACTGTAGTGTTAAACAGTAAATGTTTTAAGACTGTGCCTGTCAGAAAAACAAACTGTTGCTTTAATGTTTGTCGGATTTTCGGAACGTTTGCATTAATTTACGGTGGCATTCGAACTTTACTCTGCGGACAAGTCGGCATGATATCAGTAGGCCATGAATGTGAGAACCCTTTCCCGAGCAATTATGTAGCACTAGCCTCGGTATAATGGAGATCTCAAATACTAAATGAGAGAGCGTTCATCAGAGCGACGATGGAGTTAATGGAACAGTTATTCTGCAGAAGTTGTCAAACAAACGCTGCTGCTAAATTATTCTGAAACGAATATATATTACGCAAAGGAACTTACACTGATTAGCCAGAACATTATGCCCGCAGACCTTGATATAAACCCGTCCAGGCGAAAGCAGTTTCACTTGCCGTGGAATGACTGCTAGTCAGACACACGCACGGTAAAAGTACTATCGGTGAGCGTGCTGTCCGTATATAGAATACGGAAGGCGTGCGATCTGAGTTTGGTCGAGGGCAGATTGTGATGGCAGGGAGGCTCGGCACGAGCATTTCGCAAATTGCACGGTTTGCTGGATGTTCGAGAATTGCTGTGGTGAGTGTTTCAACATGTGGCGAAACCAAGCTAAAAACACGCCCAGACGTCGTGTGGTTGGTCGGCCACGCCTCACTACAGATTTCGAACGTCGTAGGCTGGGCAGAACAGTAAAACAGAACAGGCGGCGAACTGTGGCGGAACTAACACCAGACTTTAATTCTGGGTTGAGTACAAGTGTTTCTGAACACACAGTGCATCGAACTATCCTAACGATGGACCTCCGCAGCTGAAGCATTTACCAATGTTAACACCACGACATCGGCAGCTACGACTGAAAGAGGTCCTTAGGCACTGGACGTTGACGCAGTGTCCCGAGACTTCGAGAGGAACAGCTACTTGACACCAGTGCTGCAGACCGGAGTCAAGCTCGCGGTGGCTCCATAACGCTCTGGGGAATATTTATGTGGGCATCCATGGGTCCGCCGGCCGGAGTGGCCGAGCGGTTCTGGGCACTATAGTCTGGAACCGCGCGACCGCTACGGCTGCAGGTTCGAATCCTGCCTTGGGCATGGATGTGTGTGATGACCTTAGGTTAGTTAGGTTTAAGTAGTTCTACGTTCTAGGCGACTGATGACCACAGAAGTTAAGTCCCATAGTGCTCAGAGCCATTTGAACCATTTGAATCCATGGGTCCAGTGGAGGCAGTGCAGGGTGCCGTCAGGCGAAGGAGTATCGTACACTGGTTGCAGACCACTTACAGGGTCGAGTAGCTCCTCCATTGGCATCAAGAGGCTGAGTGCACCCCGAAAAATGGCAACAGCGTTAATGGCTACGATGTTTATCAAATGCTGTGGCGTTTTTCAGCAAGATAATGTGCACTCTCACAAGACCAGGACTGTGATGGAGTGGCTCCAGGAACATAGTTGCTAGTTCCAATGGATGTGGTAGCCCACCAACTCACCAGATATGAACCGGATATTAGGCAGGTGGTTGAATTGTTCTGGCTGATCATTGTATATTGCATGGTAGATATTTCGAAACTAAACTAATAACGATACTATCAAGATCATAAACTGGAAATAAAGTATTTTGGGATGTAAAAGAATTTGTTTCCTGGTGTTTTTCTCCTTGTTCTGCAGTGACCAAGGATGCATTGAAATAATTTTTATATTGCTTCCAGCCGTCATGCGCTGTTGCCATTTTTCGGGGTGCACTCAGCCTCGTGATGCCAATTGAGGAGCTACTCGACCGAATATTAGCGGCTTCGGTCAACAATACCATCATAACGACCGGGAGAGCGGTGTGCTGACCCCACGCCCCTCCTCCCCACATCCTCCTCTGAGGATGACACGGCGGTCGGATGGTCCCGGTACGCCACTCGTGGACTGAAGACGGAGTGCTTTTTTCTTTCACTCTTCCAGGCAGCATATTGGGTGTTTATCACAATGCCACAACCGAAGAAGGCGAAAGACAATATTTCATTATTGTAAAAATAAACCTTAATATTGTTTTGTGAAAAACCAGAGATATTTTCTGCAGCACTCGAGGATGAAATTAGGAAACAACGAAGTTGGTAGCCGAAGCTACAGGTCAGTTGAAGAACGAAGAGTCATAGAATCTTCTCTGCACAAACATGGCAGATGAGTTGAATAGAGACGGCCAATGTATATGACTGTTCTTGCCTGTTCTCTTCTTCGCTGCGTGATATGAATATTTCTTCACGATTGTACATGGGCGTAAAAGCACTCTCGTCCAGGTGTAGCTTCTGTTTTGAATTGTATTCTACATCTGTGTCGTCAATTGTCATTTGTTGAGGTAGCAGAATCTAATCAAATCCACCCACTATCCTTCAGCTTTTGTTACTGTACATCCCCATAAAGCTTACACTCTCTAGGAATAATATTTCACTTCGAACAAGATGTAGTCTAACTCTCAGAACACTGATCAAAACTCTAATCAGTGGAAATTTTTACCGAGCAAGTTGGGGTGGTGTTATAAAAATAGTTTCACATTCTGGCTTAAATATAGGCCCAGCCATCCAGAAATTAAATTTCTGCAAGTCCACCCTTATTAAGTAGGACAGGACCACAGCATACAGGAATATCAGAATTTTCAACACTACCGTCAGTTGTAATTTCATTATCAATTTATTGGAAACCGATTTCGATGAAGCACTTCATCATCAGGCCCTCTAAATATACTGCGGGTTTTTGCCGAAAGACATCAGTCAGAAACTATGACGTGAAAATAACAGATAACCGCTTCAGCTCCTGTACTAAACAAACACGCACGGTGAGATCGTAAGCTTACGTTCGTCTGCACAAATAGACCGTAAGCCACCGTTTCGTACGTTGGCCGGGCCTAGTCATTTCCTTCCCTGTTCCACTCACGGAAAGAATCTTCGTAATTCACTTACCTGCGTTGTTCATACGCGAAATGCACGCTGTCTTCCCGCCAGGGATTCCCATTTGCGTTCTCGAAGCATCTCTGAAATATTCTGGTGCTGATTGGACCTAACGCCAACAAATCTAGCAGCACGCCTCTCAATTGCTTCGATGACTTCCTTCAATGCGACATGGTGCGGATCTCAGACACTCGACCAGTATTCAAAAGTATGTGGCACTAGTCTTCTATGCGTGACCTGATTTGTATATGAGCTTTGCTTCCCTAAAATTTCTAATGCTGTCAGTTAAGTAATATTCGCAGTGTCATGTAGCTGCGGTCAGGTGTATGTGGGTCAGGATGGGTGGAGATCTACAGATGTTCGTAAGAAAACAGAAGACGTTTAATCCTTTCACAGCTGAGTGCGCCACGACAGGCGAACATCCGTGTGTGGTCGGTCCGCTAAACGAAACCGTGCCGCGCGGCGTAGCCGTACGGTTTAGGCGTCTTGCACGGTTCGCGCGGCTCCACCCCATCGGAGGTTCGAATCCTCCCTCGGGCATGGGTTTGTGTGTTGTCCTTAGCGTAAGTTACTTTAAGTTAGATTAAGTAGTGCGTAAGCCTAGGGACCGATGACCTCAGCAGTTTGGTCCCATAGTCCTTACCACAAATTAATTAGTTAAACGAAACTGTGCCCGCCGCCCTGGCCACGATATGGCGCAGAGCGCTGCTGCGCCCGCTGCACTGAGATGGTGTCATCGCAGGCTATTCCGTATTTGTTGTTACCAATAGGTTGTTAAAATAAAGTATATTTAAATATTGGTCATTTTCGAAGTTCCTAAAACTAGTTAACATTACGAAAAAGCATATTCCATAAAGTTTTTTTTTTTCTGTGATAGGGCATATCGCAGTCTCACATCACTATTTACAGAAGTTACGCCATTCATTTCGCTTTTTGTTCTTGCTGCATATGATGCATCTACTTACAGCTTCGTGTTGTTTTACTGATGATTCAACGGTGCCTGCAAAGTGCGTTTCTCTAAGCCGCGATGATTTTTCCTCCTGCTGTTGCTTTCCTTTCTTGATGGTATGTCTCTAAAATCTCACGAATGAAGCTGAGATGAGATTCTACGATCGAAATATTATTTCCGGTATGAACCTTGTAAATAACGTAAAAAATTTGCACTCACGTGTCCAAGGAGTAAAAACAAGTTTCCTGTTATATTTCAGCGTTTCGAGAGTACGTTCCGTGGAGAATTTCTCCACTGCACCCGAAGACTTGTAATCCAACACAATTTTTATTGGATTTTTAGGGTATTATTTTGGCTTCTCATTTCGTTTCACCTGTATGGCATGTCGTCAACATATACTCCTCTCTTGTCATGGCACTTCAAAGCCATCATTAATGTCTGTTGTCCAAAGTTTCATCTCTCCTCTTTGCAGATTAGCACCAAATTTTGGGATACCTGCCACGTTTATGGTAACTATACATATTTCATTTGTTCCTCATTCATGCATGTAGAGGAAGAGAAGTGAACTTTTGTACCGGTTGTCGACATATTGTCAGTAATTCCCAAATAGTCTTCACTGAATAATGTGTCATAAGTTAAAAAGTCAAGTATAAATCCCGTTTCACTATCCAACAGAACAGATATTTTTTTGCCAAAATGACATCTTTTAGATGGAATGTACAGTTCCAAAGCCAAGGGTTGCTTTAACAGTAGATGACTTTCGTAAATACAAAATTTTTGGAATTGATTGCTATTCTTGACTTCCCTTGCAGGTATGAAACAAATGATTTTGTTTTGTAATGTCTGTGATCGTGAGGATGAAAATCTTTGTTACAAAAACGCACCATTCGCAGTAACAGCATCTGTCATGAGACATTATTTGACCACTGATGGGAATTTCGAGGCGACGATAATTTGACCATTAATAGGAATATGCGTTTTAGCTCTTTTCAATTTTCTCATTTTCTAAAGCCAAGATCGCATAAATATTTCTTTATTTAAAATGACCGGTTTCGACAGAAATTACTGTCATTTTCTAGTCTTAAAAGGTCTTTTTGTTAAGAAACACTGTCTGTCGAAACTGGTTGTTTCAAGTAAGGAGATACTGCCAGGACAGTATACACTACTCCTATACGTCCTCAAACGCCGTTTCCCACCAAGTGCAGTGCCCTGAACTATGTAGTATATACTAACTGAGAACAACTACTCCGTGAACACTCTGCAAAAACTTTTAGTGCACTAGGGTTTTCCGGAAGTTTAAGAGTCGCAATAGAATGTACAGTACCAAAATCGTGAATCCTGCGATTCAGCTTCTTCCTATAACGCTGAAATTTATCCAAAAGCTTGCCTTTCTTCACTGGGGGCACGTCATCGCTGTCAGTGGCATTTCTGGAAGGCGAAGGCATGCAGCGGGGAAACAGCTTTCCGGCCACCGAGATAACGTAGGACGAGTATCAAGACTTATTGTCCTCAGTTACAGACGGAGAAAGTGAAAACTCACTCTCATTACCACTATCCACGAAAATAAGTTTTATTTCCTCGTAAGACAGCACATGCATACACATTTTGAGGCACAATGGAAAAATTCTAAGCAAGCGACGAGGCCGAAATACCACCGCTTTCGCTATCTGACTCCTATCGTGGAACCCCTGGTAATCTACAAACTACTCGAACCTCTACCAGTAACGTCGTGTTACAATGTCGTTACCATTTACTTTAAAATCTCGTAATACATACGTCTGACGTTAGTACTCTTGGCACGGTCAGTTAAGGTCGCATGTATACGTCATTTCCGCTGGATCATTATAGGTTTTACGATTCCAATCACTGTTTCTGATGGAGAGCGAGTTACGATTTCACGACAATGTAATACACTCCTGGAAATTGAAATAAGAACACCGTGAATTCATTGTCCCAGGAAGGGGAAACTTTATTGACACATTCCTGGGGTCAGATACATCACATGATCACACTGACAGAACCACAGGCACATAGACACAGGCAACAGAGCATGCACAATGTCGGCACTAGTACAGTGTATATCCACCTTTCGCAGCAATGCAGGCTGCTATTCTCCCATGGAGACGATCGTAGAGATGCTGGATGTAGTCCTGTGGAACGGCTTGCCATGCCATTTCCACCTGGCGCCTCAGTTGGACCAGCGTTCGTGCTGGACGCGCAGACCGCGTGAGACGACGCTTCATCCAGTCCCAAACATGCTCAATGGGGGACAGATCCGGAGATCTTGCTGGCCAGGGTAGTTGACTTACACCTTCTAGAGCACGTTGGGTGGCACGGGATACATGCGGACGTGCATTGTCCTGTTGGAACAGCAAGTTCCCTTGCCGGTCTAGGAATGGTAGAACGATGGGTTCGATGACGGTTTGGATGTACCGTGCACTATTCAGTGTCCCCTCGACGATCACCAGTGGTGTACGGCCAGTGTAGGAGATCGCTCCCCACACCATGATGCCGGGTGTTGGCCCTGTGTGCCTCGGTCGTATGCAGTCCTGATTGTGGCGCTCACCTGCACGGCGCCAAACACGCATACGACCATCATTGGCACCAAGGCAGAAGCGACTCTCATCGCTGAAGACGACACGTCTCCATTCGTCCCTCCATTCACGCCTGTCGCGACACCACTGGAGGCGGGCTGCACGATGTTGGGGCGTGAGCGGAAGACGGCCCAACGGTGTGCGGGACCGTAGCCCAGCTTCATGGAGACGGTTGCGAATGGTCCTCGCTGATACCCCAGGAGCAACAGTGTCCCTAATTTGCTGGGAAGTGGCGGTGCGGTCCCCTACGGCACTGCGTAGGATACTACGGTCTTGGCGTGCATCCGTGCGTAGCTGCGGTCCGGTCCCAGGTCGACGGGCACGTGCACCTTCCGCCGACCACTGGCGACAACATCGATGTACTGTGGAGACCTCACGCCCCACGTGTTGAGCAATTCGGCGGTACGTCCACCCGGCCTCCCGCATGCCCACTATACGCCCTCGCTCAAAGTCCGTCAACTGCACATACGGTTCACGTCCACGCTGTCGCGGCATGCTACCAGTGTTAAAGACTGCGATGGAGCTCCGTATGCCACGGCAAACTGGCTGACACTGACGGCGGCGGTGCACAAATGCTGCGCAGCTAGCGCCATTCGACGGCCAACACCGCGGTTCCTAGTGTGTCCGCTGTGCCGTGCGTGTGATCATTGCTTGTACAGCCCTCTCGCAGTGTCCGGAGCAAGTATGGTGGGTCTGACACACCGGTGTCAATGTGTTCTTTTTTCCATTTCCAGGAGTGTATGTCGTAAATGCGCGTTTAAATGCGGTGAGCTCTCGATAACACATGACAAAGTTAAGAGTTTTAGAGAGTATGTTTTCATTAATATATGATTTCTCATCTGGCCCTGGATGTAGTCGAGCGTTCGCGATGTATTTCGGGCATAGTGTGACGTCACATCGTCTTTTCGGCGCTGGTATTTCTCGTGGGCCCCGTGCTGTATGCACGTATGTTGTGCGGGGAGGCACGCTGATCGGTTTTCAAGAAGGAACACACATCCGGAAACGCATTACGTCAGTGAACCCAACACGAGTGGCCCATCAGCCTTTCTACGTTATACGCTGACTTCGAAACGCGTGCCGCGCGGAATGGCCGCGCTGTTAGGGGCGGCATGCTACGGATTGCGTGGTCCCTCCCACCGGAGGTTCGAGTCCTCCCTCGGGCATGGGTGTGTGTGTTGTTCTTAGCATAAGTTAGTTTACGCTACTTTAAGTAGTGTGTAAGTCTAGGGACTGATGACCTCAGCAGTTTGATCCCTTAGGAATTCACACACATTTGAACATTTAGAACTATGTACCTCTTACGTCAATGCAGAGCCTACATCGGCGGTGCTGAAACTCATGCACATGAGCCTCATGCACATGACCTAATATGGGCAGTTATCTTTGAAGTAATTGAATCGCTCCGTGGACTAGAGTTCAACGTTGCAGGTGTACCCTACACTATACTCTTCACACTAGCCCACAGAAAATAAATGAAAGTTGTCGATCTGGCGACCGTGCTGGACATAGAACTGGCCCACCTCCACCACTCAGTCGATGGGTATAAGCAACGTTGAGATGACACCTCATCGACATTAAGATGTGCTGGAGCTCCGCCGTGTCACAGCCAAATGCCCATCTGAACATTTAGTGGCACTATCTCACACAGGGTAAGCAGAACATTTCTAATAAATGTGAGGTAGATCGGTCCTGTTAGTCCTTTCGGCAACCGATACGTCCCACTGATACGGTCACAGAAGTATCTCTTCCCAGATGTTAATTCAGACCCTGTTTGATGATTTTGAATCACCTGCACACGCAGATTTTCCTCTGCCCAAATATGCATGTCGTACAAGTTTAATACGCCATCTCTACTAAGAGGGCATTCATACGTGAATAACACCATGTTCGGGAATTGTGGCTGGAGTATGCATTGCTGAAAATACCACTGCGCAAACTGTACCTATCGTGGGTAGGCCACTTCCCATAATACGTGGATTTTCTGCAGATGATATGGATCGACCCGCTGTACATGGATGATACACCACACGGCACTTTTATTCCTGTGCCGCCTGACGAGTGCTGGTGGCCAAGTCCTCTTCGAACATTGTCAGCACGTCTTTCTCCAACTGTGGTGATAGAGCAGAGGTTGGATGACCCGCATCACGTTTCGGCACCTATCAGAAGACGCAGTAGATTGTGGGCACTATTCACAAGTACCAAGTACAAGTTCTCCTACTTTACTGTACAATGGACCCACCTCAGGCAGGAAATAGCTACCTGCAGCTTTCTCTGTCGGTATCAGTAACACAAAACTTATATATGGCAGAATTCATCTACTAGGTCATCGAATGCGTGTAAAAGTGTTGTGATTGATAGTCGCGAACATGGAATGAAGTGGGGTACAACTGTTTGAAAAACTTTCCACGTACGATCTTGCATCAGCTCTCCCATTGGCCGTATGTAAGTAACATATCGGTTATTTCCGCAGCTACATGGTATATGTTGCGCTGCTGTCAGCAACGTTTCTGCACTGGCACGGAAAACAAAGCAATTTGTACAGAAAAAATTCACAATATTTACACATTAGCTATGCAAGATGGAAAGAATGATACACTTTGTCATATAAAATACTTTGATGTTAAAGTGATCACGAATTTTAATTTATAATTATTTGCCTGGGTGTCTAACTGTGTTTTAGTGTAAATGAGGTCTATGTGTTATCTACTTAATCAGTAAACGTGAATATGCACGTAAATTACACTTTTACAATTTAAACTAAATTAATTTTGTCCCTACTGATTGTCAGAGGAACATCAATTGGTGATGTAGCCTTTCCCCTTCGATGCCTGTGTTTCTAGCAGGTATCTGTATTATATTAACCCACAAGAAACATATTTTGTCTGGAATTTTACGTATAAGAAACTAATTTTGTACGTAATATTAACGCGAAATGGTATCTTTGAGCGCAGAAAACCGCTTAAGTTTGATATGATTCTGGTCATAAACCTGAGGTGATAGGGGTGAGATTATGTCGTAAATGTTTTATTTACGTATTTACCAAAAATTACATACACTAGTTCAGGTGTAGTAAAGAGTAGCAATAACATGGCTGTATCGAAATCATTGTTTCAGAACACGGAATCAAGAAACCCTTGTCAGAGCCAACATATGAAGCAGTCAGCTCATGCTGTATTCTATATGAAATTCACTATCTCGCGCAATAAAACAGGTTTCCTTATTTAACTTCAATTACTTGCCAAATCTGCAGTCTTTGTGGTATGGCTGCTTACAGATTCTCTGAGAAACTTGCAGAACAAATTACTAGTAGCATAAAGCAAAATTGTACCGTCAACTATTTTCGAAATTATCATGAAATTACATGTCTCTAATGTGACTTTCTGCCTGCACAAGAATATATAAATAATAACCTCCTACAGTCTGACACAGTAGTCTGTGCATAATAATAATATTTAAAGGCTAAAATTGAGATATCTATGATTAAATTATAATTGTAGGAAACAGTAAGTTCTGAAAATTCCTGTCAGAATAAAAGTGTGTGTATCCGGGACTCGCACCTCGAACCTTTTCTACAACTGAGTTATCTTTCTTTTTCGCACAAGATGATTTATTATACTGAAATACTATGAACTACAACGTTATACATATTTTATGTAAAGCTTAGCCATTGTTAACACATCTTTCAAATTATTTATGCTAAGCAAAGAATTGATTAATTTAAAAAATAAGCTAACAAAGAAAAGACAACACCAGTTCCTTTTTGTAGTTAGAAGAATACGAATTTTAATATCACAACTGATTTTAACTTCTTCCCGCTGAACATTTTTCTCTGTAATATCGTGATATATTTTGTGAACTGCTTTTAGATGCAAATTATAATAATTAAAGAGCAAAATCGCAACAATTGTCACAAAATATATGTTCTATTGCTACAATAAGAATTTTAGGTGTATGAACTATCCAAGCACAGATGGAAGGGGATGTTGTACCCTCATCCACGAGCTTCACTCAAAATACTTGCATACTAATAAATATATAATCGATCACGTTAGAAGTCGTACTTCAGTGAACAGCGCCCAAGTGTTGCCGATTATAACGTTAGATGTCAAATTTGCAAGCGTGTCGCTTCATATACACGGTTTCTTCTAAGAGTCAGCAGACGTATTTTCTCTGTTGTTTCGGCAGTTATTTGTCATTCCGTTTCTGCAATGTGTGCTTGGAGTCATACCAAAAAGTACTGCTCATCAGGCCTTTCATGTGACGCTCAGTTGCGAGGGTCGCTTTGTTTTTCGTTGCAAAATAAATTACTTTTAAAGCGGCATTTTACGCGCCCAGTCGATAGAGCGGTCCCAAATAAGTGTAGTAAGATATCTGTCTTATTGATGTGCATTGACAGGGACAGTAAAACACAAAGAATAATCAATTCTCCAGATGCGAGTGAGCAGCACTCCTGCATGACTGTAGCAGTCTGTGCGGACCAGGGCTGTAATGGTCTGGCAGATGAGCAGGATAATGAGTGGGACGTGGAATCAGAAGTGCTGCGATATAACCATCAAACTCTACGTAAAAATAACTCGTACACTAATAGAAGGTAACATCTTAACTATATGCGTGGACCCTGAACGTCAGAGCCCAAAAAGCATAAAACATGTCGGCCTGTGTTGGCACCGCCTGGATGCCAGCAGGCAGCAAGTAGCCCCATGAAAGTCACTGGATCTGCTGCCTTACGAGCATGTTGCTACGCCAAACGTTCCGCCTTCAGCAAAGTGAAGAAGCGTCGGACAGGCAGCAGTTCCCAGCGGTAGGTCAGAAAGACACTGCAAGTATTGTGGCCATAAGCCCTGCGTCCTCCATCGCGGAGTAAGCTGGGCCGTCTGGTCCTTGTAGCGTGGGAATGTAATGTTTCTCCGCGGTGAGTTTCTGTCCCCATTGTTCGTTTTTGAATGTTTGTACTTTATCCCATATTATGCCCTGGAGTCTGTTGACGTGCAGTTTATAGAACGGGCGCCTGGTACTCTGCCAGTATCTCCTGAGGCGGTTCCTCATTGAGATAAGGCCAAGGATCTCCTGGGGCAGGGCCGTCGAGTGTTGTTTTGGTGTTGTATGTGGAATGGCGCCAGTCATTGCGTCCTGGATGGCAGTTGTGAGAGCCTCCACAGTTTCATCGATTTGCTGCATGTTGTTAATTTCGTGGGTGTCAGGATTACGACTATCAAGCGTTTCCTTGAACAGTGTCCAATTCGCGCGCTTGTAGTTAAGTATCCTGCGTGGTTTAATGTCCTGCAGTGTTTCTTCCGTGTGCAGTATTACAGGCATGTGGTCCGAGTCCGTTTTTAGCCGTAAGGTTGAGTGTGTATGTGAAGCCCTTTATGAGGGCTATGTCTAACACGTCTGGCCTGTGTCGGGGCTGTGAAGGCACGAACGTGGGAAC
This sequence comes from Schistocerca cancellata, assembly GCF_023864275.1. Lineage (NCBI taxonomy): Eukaryota > Metazoa > Arthropoda > Insecta > Orthoptera > Acrididae > Schistocerca > Schistocerca cancellata. Next base: position 136,944,551 of record NC_064628.1, read on the forward strand.
GTCCGGCCCAAGTATAACGTAGTTTCGGTCTAGTGTGTTTTCGTATAGTTTCTTGCCGTTGGAGGTTCGTATTCGTGAGTTAAAATCAGGGTGTTTTGCGTTCAGGTCTCCAGCGGCGATTACCCACGGTGTACTCTGCTGATATCGCGTGTTACTATGTTTCTAGGAGGATTGTACATCGACACCAGTGTGGTGTTGGCTCCGTTGAACTTGACCCTGACGGCTTTAGTCTCTAGTCTTTCAAGCGCAGGGCGCTCGATGTTCATGTGTTCTATGTCTCTGTATACGAGGGCTGTTCAGAAAGTAAGCTCCGATTGATCGCGAAATGGAAACGACTATGATAATCCGATAAAGCTTTGCACAGATGTGTTGGGCAGTGTCTCTAGTATGACCCTAGATAGCATCACGTCACTCCTCTCATTTCTGAGCTCACAGTGATCGCGTAAAGTTGTCTAGAGAATAGTGTCTCCCGCCAAGTACGAGGACCTGGTGATAAATTTCGCCTGAAGCTATACAGCCAACATTACATAACTGTCGTGCAGTTTCTTCTACAAGGCAATATTCTCAGCCGCATTCTGAAGGGGCAATGAAGATGCTCCTGCATCGTTTTCAATTGGAAATGTTTGACTACCCACAATACAGCCCGTAATTGACTCCCCCTGCGTTTCATTTCTGCTCACATGAACCGCTGGCTATGAATACAACATTTTGGCACAGAAAACGAGCTGTAGGCCAGCGTAGAGAATTGGCGGAAAGCACTGGCGGCTGTCTTTTATGATGAGGGTATTGGAAAGTTGGTACAACGCTACGACAAATGTCTTAGTCAGAACGGCAACTACGTAGAGAAGTAGCTGGATGGTGTAGCGAACTGTTAAAAATAAAACATTTCTAATTTTCACTGTGGTTCCCATATCGCGATCAATCGGAGCTTACTTTCTGAACAGCCCTCGTATAATGATTGCTGTGCCGCCTCCCCTCCTGCCATCCGCTCGGTCGGTACGATAAACGCAATACCCTGGGATGTTTAGTTGTTTGCGAGGCGTAAGCAGTGTTTCGTTCACAAGAGCGATTCGGATACCCTTTCGCTCCATGATCGCGGCCATTTCGGCTTTTTTGTTTGCGATCCCGTTGGCATTCCACAACAGGATCTGTGAGTTTGTGTTAGCGTCTGCGTTTCGGGGCTGATGTGGTGTATTATCCATGTAGTAGTGTAAAAAGTGGCGTGGCTTGGAAGCTAGTCCATTTGAGCGTGCTCGACATGAACTGTGTGAAGAGTTGTGTGATACACCCCATAATCTTCGCGACTACTTCGGTGGTCGTGAGTCCGGGGAGTAATGTCTCCATTATTCTCCGGAATGTTGAAGTAGTGTTGGGCGTGTCGGCCTGTGTGTTGGTGGTCGTATTAGCGGCCGCTGGTGCCTGTGTTGGCGTCTGGTGAGGGCTGGCTTGTGTGTCAGCTTTTCGTGTGAGGGTTGTCGGTGCCTGTGTGTTCACTGTGGTGAGTGGGTGTGTTGTGTGGGTTGTCGAGTTGGTGTCCGGATTGTGTTGGTGAGGACTGGTGACCTGTTGCCTGAGTACTTGTTGTGGTGTGGTCGTGTTCCTCCTGTTTCGATTGTTTCTCCTTCTCCTCCTCTGACACTGTGGTCGTCCCTGTATTGGTGCGACTTCTGTAGCCTATGGTGGGCTGCAGTTCGCCATATCAGGGGGTAGGGTGGTGTTACTGGTGTCGTGTGGTGTACCCGATGTGGGTGTGGTGTTAGGTGTTGTGTTTTGTTTGCTGGATATATTCCAATCTCTGCCTTCCTCTACAGTTTTTGCCCCCTACAGCTCCTTCTAGTAGCATGTAAGTTATTCCCTAATGTTTTAACAGATGTCCTGTCCTCCTGTCTCTTCTGCTTCTCAGTGTTTTCCACTTATTCCTCTCCTCTCCGATTCTGCACAGAACGTCCTCATTCATTACCTTATCAGTCCACCTAATTTTCAACATTCGTCTCTCGCACCACATCTCAGGTGTTTCAATTTCTCTTCTGTTCCGGTTTTCCCACACTCCCTGTTTCAATGCCATACAATGCTATGCTCCAAAAGCAGTTTCTCAAAAATTTCTTCCTCACGTTAAGGCTTATGTTTGATACTAGTACGGCCGGCCGATGTGCCCGAGCGGTTCTAGGTGCTTCAGTCTGGAACCGCGCGACCGCTATGGTCGCAGGTTCGAATCCTGCCTCGAGATTGGATGTGCGTGATGTCCTTAGGTTAGTTAGGTTTAAGTAGTTCTAAGTTCTAGGGGACTGCTGACCTCAGATGTCAAGTCCCATAGTGCTCAGAGCCATTTGAACCATTTGATACTAGTACACTTCTCTCGGCCAGGAATGCCCTTTTTCCATTGCTAGTCTGCTTTTGAAGTCCTCCTTGCTCCGTCCGTCGTTGGTGATTTTACTGCCTAGGTAGCAGAATTCCTTAACTTCATTTATTTCGTGACCATCAATCCTGATATTAAGTTTCTCGCTGTTCTAATTTCTGTTACTTCTTATTACTTTCGTCTTCCTTCGATTTAGTCTCACGCCGCATTCCGTACTCACTAGATTGTTCATTCCGTTCAGCACATCTTATAATGCTTCTTCGCTTTCACTCAGGAAAGCAATGTCATCAGTGAATCGTATCATCGATATTCTTTCACCTTGAATTTCGATTCCACTCCCGAACTTTTATTATATTTCCATTTTCGATGTAAAGATTAAATAGTAAGGGCAAAAGACTACATCCCTGTCTTTGACCCATTTTAAACTGAGCACTTCGCCCATGTTCGACCATTCTTATCAATCCCTCTTGGTTCTTGTACAGATTGTATATTACCGGTCTCCTCTTATATCTTACCCTTATTTTTCTCAGAATTTCAAACATTTTCCACCATTTTACACTGTCGAATGCTTTTTCCAGGTCGACAAATCCTATGAACGCGTCTTTATTTTTTTTATAGTCTTGCTTCCGTTATCAACCGCAATGTCAGAATTGCCTCTCTAGTGCCTTTACCTTTTCTAAAACAAAACAGATCGTCGTCTAGCACATCCTCAATTGTCTTTTCCATTCTTCTGTATATTATTCTTGTCAGCAACTTGGACGCGTGAGCTGTTAAGCTGATTGAGGGATAATTCTCGCACTCGTCAGATCTTGCAGTCTTCGGAATGGTGTTGACGATAATTTTTCCGAAAGTCAGATGATATGTCGCCAGACTCATACAGTCTACACATCAACGTGGATAGTTGTTTTGCTGCCACTTCCCCCGATGATTTTAGAAATTTTGATGGAATGATATCTATCCCTTCTAACTTATTTGATTTTAAGTCCTCCAAAGCACTTCTAAATTCTGATTCTAATACTGGATACCATACCTCTTCTAAATCGACTCCTGTTTCTTCTTCTATCACATCAGACAAATCTTCCCCCTGATGGAGGCTTTCAATGTATTCTTTCCACCTAACCGCTCTCTCCTCTGCATTTAACAGTGGACTTCCCGTAGCACTCTTAATGTTACTACCATAGCTTTTAAGTCACCGAAGGTTGTTTTGACGTTCCTGTGTGCCGAGATTGTCTTTCTGACAATCATTTCTTTTTAGATTACTTCACATTTTTTCTGCGGCTGTTTCGGCTTAAATTATTCATTTTTGTGGCCATGTTGTCCGTAGTTGCTTTATAATTCATGAGGGTATTTTTGATCCATCGTTGCAACTACAAAAATTCGTGATTTTTTCACCAGACGCGTTTCGTTTGATTGAGGTAAAGCATCATCAGTGGTCTGTAATTTAGGTTATTTACATTTTGATTTGCTTTTTAGATCGAAAAACAGTTCGTTAAGAATAGGTTGGTTTGTACATACGGTGATTTTTCGGCTGCGCTCTAGCTTACATCGAGAAATGCCGTCTGCTAGCACATAGTTGTTTTTCTGTTACACACTGATAATTTTCGTCTACTTTTTAGATGATCTGCAGCACTATGAATTTCTCATAACACACTTTTATGCAAGCCATCTGCATTCTGTTCGTTTTGGTACTTCAAGTATGTGTCGATGCTTATGTTTTGTAGTCTTGCCAACATAACCTTTCCACTACTTTGTCTTTGACCTACAAATATTCTTTTTTAAAATTAGATTATTGTATGTGTGTAATTCTGTTTAAGTATGCTTCTGTGTATTTATATACTGTGTAATAGTAGAGAATAAATAGCGATGGAATTTATTTATTTATTTATTTATTTATTTGGGAGGAGAAACCATGATGAGTGGACATAAGTATATAGCTGTGTGATGGAGTGTAGGTTAGAGGCGAAGGTGAGGAGCGAGAGGTGAAATGAAACTGTGAGTGGGCCGGGGGGGGGGGGGGGGGTGAAGGATGGAAAAGGCTCTTTTCATTTTCATGTGATTTCATCGATTATTCTATGTAGAGGTAGAGTCTGGTTTCTAATATTTATCTGGTAATTTAGCAATTGTTTATTTTGTGTTAATGCTTTTTGTACGTGGAAATTTTCCTGGAAAGGAAGGAGGTGTCAGTCTTTACTGATTTTTATGATATTCGTGTCGTTTTTAATATTGCTTGATCTATGGTGTGCTTTCTTTAGATGATCCGCAAATGTTGAATGACTTGTACCGTATTTGAATGCTCTGATATGTACCTTATATCATGTGTTAAATGTCATCTCTCACTCCTCACCTTCTCCTCTTTTGCGTTTAGGGGTAATTTCCCACTCCTAGGACAAGAGAGTGTCCTGAACCTCCGTCCGCTCTTCCGCCCTCTTTGACAAGGACGTTGGAAGAATAAGCATAATTTCAGTATATATAAATGATCTGGTGTGTAATGATGGAGGCTCCGTGAAATTATTCGCCGACGATGCCGATGTCCCTAGGAATGTTAGATCGCCAGAAGATTGAAAAAAAAAATTAGGAAGACCTGCACAGAATCGACGATTGGTGCAGGATCGGCAAATATCCCTGAAGGCAAAAGAGTGTAAAATATTGCATATAAATAGGCGAAGAGTTCTACTGCTCTTCTATTACGCCGTTGGTGGCATATTAAACAAATGGAAAAATACCTAGGAATAACCATCCAGAACGGCTTAAAGTAGAATGACTACATAGAACTGAGTGTAAGCAAAAGGGATGGCCGGCTGAATTGATCACGAGAAAAGCAAATATAGCCAATCAACACCGAGAAAGGTGTTGCAGTGATTAGCAGACTGGATTTCCATTGGTGGGGAGAGGGGAAGGGGGGGGGGCGTTCAAATCCGCGTCCAGCTGTCCTGATTTAGGTTTTCTGTCATTTTTCCAAATGGCTTCATGCAAATGACGTGATGGCTCCTTTGAAAGGGACGGCCATCTTTCTTCGCCATCCTTCCCTAATCCGATGGGACCGATGACCTCGCTGTTTAGTCCACTCCCCACATCAACCAATCAACCAACCAACTAACTAATCAACGAAAAATTTGGCATAAAAGTACGTCCGAATTTTTGAGAGGTGCTAATCAATCCAGAATGCTTACAAAGTAGTATTAATGGAAAATATACAGGAAAGTTGTAAGAGAGCGGCCCGCTTCGTTACAGGAAGGTTTAGCTGTCATTAAACTGTGACGGAGATGATCAGCGAATCACACCAGCAGACGCTGCAAGAAAGGCGTTCTGCATTACGGAGAGGTTTTCTACTGCAATTCCGGGAGCGTAAGTGCCAAAAAGTTTCACACAACACGATACTTCCTCCAACATACGTCTCGTGAAATGAATTGACGAGAAAATCGGAGAAATACGCAAATTATTCTTCCTACTCATCATTTGTGAAAGAAACAGGGAGGGGAGGAAAAGACACTGGTAGAAGTAGTACCCTCCACCACAGACCGTAAAATGTCTTGTGGAATATAGATGCAGATGACGTGTGATACTTATATTAGGACACTTTGACGCTATACCGTCCGTTTTGCTTTAATACTAAAGCCTAGATATACTTTCCACCAAATATGCTAATGACATTTAAGGGCAAATAATCTGAACGTCCAAACATTGTATTGTTGAGAATAAGGTAACAGAGCAGGTCAGAAAATTTAATTGTATTCTAGGGCAAGGAAAGAGATTCGCAAACAGAGCAAGTTAATAATGCATTGGTCAACCTCTGGCCCTTATGCAATCAGTTATCCGGGTTGACATTGATCGATAGTTTCTCGATGTGGTCCTGAGGGATTTCATGTCAATTTATGTCCAGTTGGCGTGTTCGATCGTCAACAGGTACTTTATAAATTATTATATCAAGTATATCAAGATAACTAGGTTATGAATAAATACAATATTTATACGTAATTGCACCGAATACTCTTTTATGATGGGCATTATATTACAGGGACCACCAGAACAGTACAACAAAGATCGCTGGCGGGAAATTATATAAGACTTTGGCATAGACAGTTACGTATATAACTACTGACGGCTGTGCAAACGTAGTGGCAGCGGCACGATTGCTTTTAGGAGACGAGAAGAGGTTTCCTTGTATGACCACATACCAAATTTAGTAGTCGATGGCGCACTAAAAGAGAATAAATTGTTTTCAGTGCTTAGAGATCAGGTCAGAATCATTGTGACATATTTTAAACATTCGGTTAATGCTATGGACTTGCTGATAGCTGAACAGGAAGCAACTGAAAAAAAGGCGATGTGTTGACTTTAATACAAGCTGTCAGCACAAGATTAAACTCCTGCTTTGGTATGGTAGAAAGAGTATCAGCAATTGTAGCTGAAAATCTCAGCAACAAAAAGTCAGTGAGTTAGGGGTGCACCTGATACGGTTTCAACGTCGCAGCTTAATGTGATAGATCTTGTTGACCTTGCCCTTTCCAAACAAGCCATTGAAGAGGTTAGTGGCACTAAGTACGTGACTGCAAGCTTAAGCACTTCTATCACAAACATACTTCGGCACGAAATGGGGCGTGCAACTCCTCCTAAAGATGTGCGGTTGCCTGTAATAAATTGTCTACTTGTAGGAGTACCAGACAGTCTACGTACTTTGGAAGGAAATACTTTACTTGCCATAGCTACAATTTTGGATCCGCGATTCAAGCGCATTCAATTTGATTCTCCCCTTGCAGTGTCAGCTGCAATAGTGGAAGTAACTAAGGAATTTCGTTCCGAGGATAGGTGGATTGGTCAACTGTCACTTGAACAAAAAGCTTCAGATGTAACACAAGAAGATTCCGACAAGCCTTCAGTTTGGTCACGGCATGAAAAACTGTTGTCCGAAAATTCATTGACAAGAAATTCCAAGCTCTGATTCTCTGCCAGACGAGCTAAAACAAAACTTCGATCAACCACGTGTAGGACGGAACTGTGATCCTGTAAAGTTCAGGACTGATAGTCGTCCTTTCACACACGTTTTGTCAAAAACTGCTCAAAAATATTTAATTTGCCGAGCCTCTTTTGTTTCGTTTGAAAGAGCGGCTTCCTTAGCAAACCTGGTTGTTCCAGATAACAGAAGCCGATTTATAGGGGAACACATTAAACAAAGGTTTCTGTTAATGTCTTTTGGTGATGATTATTGGTTTCATTAATTAGTTTCTTGTAAATGAGTGATTTTATAGTACATTGTATGTCTTTCATTGGTTAATCTCGGCTATAATAGAGTATTTGCCAATTTTTAAACGCCTTTTATTGCTTTCTGTGACTTTGATCATTTTTTTAAAAAATTTCTTTAAACATTGGAAATGTCAACCAGTACATCGTAATATCGATATTTTTGCACCGACATAATCGATATTTCTCAAAAATATCGATACGACGTATATCTCGATATTCTGAAAACGTTAGTTCATTCCTACTGCAGAGGATGCTCACTTAACAAAACCCTAATTTCCTGTCGCGTATGGTACTGCGGTAGTTCAGTGGGGCAGCGCAACCAAGAGTCCCATACCAAGATCAAGCAGCAGAGCATATATGGTCTTATTTATTCAATACCTATACCGTAAATAGCTTCGCAGATTTTCTATTTATTACCATGATGGCTCAAACACGGTTCACTAGTCGTAGATTTAATGATCAAAATGACTCTGAATCCGGCAGATATTTTTTGTGAGACAAAAGTACAAGATGACTGCCTGTCACACTCATTTGGACTGCTTATGAAGAATGATGGGCTTCTCGATAAGATAAATGGTGAAAAATGAGTTTCACCAACATTATATTGTCAAAGGCATACAAAAATAAAACTTTTCCACTATCACAGGCAGTATTTAGTTCACAAACAGACATTACACCATTAACGAAATGCATAATATTAAACCTCTGAGAAACGTAATCTGTACACTTCAGGAGATACAGTTCAGGAGAGGTTGTTGTTGTTGTTGTTGTTGTTGTGGTGTTCAGTCCTGAGGCTGGTTTGATGCAGCTCTCCATGCTACTCTATCCTGTGCAAGCTTCATCTCCCAGTACCTACTGCAACCTACATTCTTCTGAATCTGCTTAGTGTATTCATCTCTTGGTCTCCCCCTACGATTTTACCCTCCCCGCTGCCATCCAATACTAATTGGTGATCCCGTGATGCCTGAGAACATGTCCTACCAACCGATCCCTTCTTCTAGTCAAGTTGTACCACAAATTTCTCTTCTCCCCAATTCTGGTCAATACCTCCTCATCAGTTATGTGATCTACCCATCTAATCTTCAGCATTCTTCTGTAGCACCACATTTCGAAAGCTTCTATTCTCTTCTTGTCCAAACTATTTATCGTCCATGTTTCACTTCCATACAAGGCTACACTCCATACAAATACTTTCAGAAACGACTTCCTGCCACTTAAATCTATACTCGATGTTAACAAATTTTTCTTCTTCAGTAACGCTTTCCTTGCCATTGTCAGTCTACATTTTATATCCTCTCTACTTCGATCATCATCAGTTATTTTGCTCCCCAAATAGCAAAACTCCTTTACTACTTTAAGTGTTTTATTTTCTAATCTAATTCCCTCAGCATCACCCGACTTAATTCGACTATATTCCATTATCCTCGTTTTGCTTTTGTTGATGTTCATCTTATATCCTTCTTTCTAGACACTGTCCGTTCCGTTCAACTGCTCTTCCAAGTCCTTTGCTGTCTCTGACAGAATTACAATGTCATCGGCGAACCTCAAAGTTTTTATTTATTCTCCATGGATTTTAATACCTACTCCGAATTTTTCTTTTGTTTCCTTTACTGCTTGCGCAAGATACTGATTGAATAACATCGGGGATAGGCTACAACCCTGTCGCACACCCTTCCCAACCACTGCTTCCTTTCATGTTCCTCGGCCCTTATAACTGGCATCTGGTTTTTGTACAAATTGTAAATAGCCTTTCGCAGGAGATGTAACAACTCGAATTTATCTGAACACAAAACGAAATATATAGTATGGAGTTCAATAAAAAGCTTCCAAACAGTTGTGAATTAGCACAAGATTTAAATTGGAGTGATCTTACCGGGTTAGTTGTTAACGGAAAAGGCTGCTCAACTACATGTATCTCCATTTGACAAAGGCAGTTGGTTTTCAATCCCATGTAGCCTAGAGTACAGCTCTCCAACTTAAAACATAAACCAGGACAGACCACCATGGAAAGAGTAGTAAAATAGCACTTCATTCGGACAAGGAAGCTCTATGGTTTCCAACTGACAAATGATTGCTGTTGCTCGAGAGAAGAACGACTCGTCAGAGACTTCGTACTGGCGCAGTGAATAAGCATAGAACTAGCGAAATAGCTAGTATCGATAGCAAAACTAATTAGAGCCAGATCTGATAGACTATAGTAAAATAAGTATAGCGATTACAAAAATCGTAAATTATACTGAGAGAAAATGAACACGCTGAGAAACAGCCACGTTTCAAGCTTTCTGCGATGCTTCGGTCTTGACAGACCTCCGTAACAGCTTGTGCTTAAGGTCGTATCCTTCTGTGACAGCTTGCTCATCAATAGCATAATGTATTAGTATCATAGCTCAGCAGTCCCAAAAAAAACTGAGCATCTCATTGACAGGTAATGGCTGGGACTTAGCATTTATCGGGGGTAGTGAAGCGATATTTTCCCAGCGCTGACGTTAATTTGTCTTGGAGTGTTAGCGATAAAGGCAGAAACAGTCCATGGTAGGCGGTTAAAGAAGTCGTCTGGATTGGAATTATAAAGCTGCAACATTTCTTGCTGCCGGGATTTTTAAATGGGTGTGAGCAGTTACGGAACCTTGCGAGCGGCAACCATAGTCTGATTTCAAATGTAGTTAACTGCAATTGATTTTCACATTTTCCATTATCATCTCGATAGTGGTACATTCTCGAGCAACAAAAACATCATTTGTCATCTGACTCCCGGTTTTTGCACAGAAAGATTATCTACTGGCTCGTTCTTCATTATTCCAATCATCAGGGACAAATGTATCGTTAGGAGTGCCACAGGGAAGTGTGATAGGAACGTTGCGATTTTCTATGTAGATAAATGATTTGGTGGATACTGTGAGCAACCGTCTACGGTTGTTTGATGATGAACCTGTGGTGTTCGGGAAGGTATCGGACTTGAATGACTATAGGAAGATACAAAACGACTTAGACAAAATACACACATGAAAGGAAGTTTTGCATCAGCGCGGTCCCCAGAACTCCTGAAGAAAGACGTTAACTGTGGATTTTATATCACAGACACAGTTCCTTTTACTGTTCAGAGATGTAACTAAACCCGCCTAAAGACGTAAACAACCATGCATGAGCAGCGCCTATTAGACGGAGGGGGTCAGACAACCGATCATTTATATTCATTCCATCAGGAAGGAGGTACACGGCTCGAGTTGTCTGCAGTTCAACCATGCCTAGACGGTCAATATCTCGGTTCGATCGCGTCCGCATTGTGGTAGGAAGTGCTCTCAACAAGGGAAGTGCCCAGGCGTCTCGGAGTGGACCAAAGCGATGTTGTTCGGACATAAAGGAGATATAGAGAGAGACAGGAATTGTCGATGACATGCCTCGCTCAGGCCGCCAAAGGGCTACTATTGCATTGGATAACCGCTACCTACGGATTATGGCTCAGGGGAACTCTGACAGCAACGCCACCATGTTGAATGTGCTTTTCGTGCAGTCACAGGACGTCATGTTACGACTCAAACTGTGCGCAGAAGTCTATATGATGCGCAACTTCACTCGAGACGTCTACATCTACATCTACATTTATACTCCGCAAGCCACCCAACGGTGTGTGGCGGAGGGCACTTTACGTGCCACTGTCATTACCTCTCTTTCCTGTTCCAGTCGCGTATGGTTCGCGGGATGAACGACTGTCTGAAAGCCTACGTGCGCGCTCTAATCTCTCTAATTTTACATTCGTAATCTCCTCGGGAGGTATAAGTAGGGGGAAGCAGTATATTCGATACCTCATCCAGAAACGCACCCTCTCGAAACCTGACGAGCAAGCTACACCGCGATGCAGAGCTCCTCTCTTGCAGAGTCTGCCACTTGAGTTTGTTAAACATCTCCGTAACGCTATCACGGTTACCAAATAACCCTGTGACGAAACGCGCCGCTCTTCTTTGGATCTTCTCTATCTCCTCCGTCAACCCGATCTGGTACGGATCCCACACTGATGAGCAATACTCAAGTATAGGTCGAACGAGTGTTTTGTAAGCCACCTCCTTTGTTGATGGACTACATTTTCTAAGGACTCTCCCAATGAATCTCAACCTGGTACCCGCCTTACCAACAATTAATTTTATATGATCATTCCACTTCAAATCGTTCCGCACGCATACTCCCAGATATTTTACAGAAGTAACTGCTACCAGTGTTTGTTCCGCTATCATATAATCATACAATAAAGGATCCTTCTTTCTATGTATTCTCAATACATTACATTTGTCTGTGTTAAGGGTCAGTTGCCACTCCCTGCACCAAGTGCCTATCCGCTGCAGATCTTCCTGCATTTCGCTACAATTTTCTAATGCTGCAACTTCTCTGTATACTACAGCATCATCCGCGAAAAGCCGCATGGAACTTCCGACACTATCTACTAGGTCATTTACATATATTGTGAAAAGCAATGTCCCATAACACTCCCCTGTGGTAGGCCAGAGGTTACTTTAACGTCTGTAGACGTCTCTCCATTGATAACAACATGCTGTGTTCTGTTTGCTAAAAACTCTTCAATCCAGCCACACAGCTGGTCTGATATTCCGTAGGCTCTTATTTTGTTTATCAGGCGACAGTGCGGAACTGTATCGAATGCCTTCCGGAAGTCAAGAAAAGTAGCATCTACCTGGGAGACTGTATCTAATATTTTCTGGGTCTCATGAACAAATAAGGCGAGTTGGGTCTCACACGATCGCTGTTTCCGGAATCCATGTTGATTCCTACATAGTAGATTCTGGGTTTCCAAAAACGACATGATATTCGAGCAAAAAGCATGTTCTAAAATTCTACAACAGATCGACGTCAGAGATATAGGTCTATAGTTTTGCGCATCTGCTCGACGACCCTTCTTGAAGTCTGGGACTACCTGTGCTCTTTTCCAATCATTTGGAACCTTCCGTTCCTCTAGAGACTTGCGGTACACGGCTGTTAGAAGGGGGGCAAGTTCTTTCGCGTACTCTGTGTAGAATCGAATTGGTATCCCGTCAGGTCCAGTGGACTTTCCTCTGTTGAGTGATTCCAGTTGCTTTTCTATTCCTTGGACACTTATTTCGATGTCAGCCAATTTTTCGTTTGTGCGAGGATTTAGAGAAGGAACTGCAGTGCGGTCCTCCTCTGTGAAACAGCTTTGGAAAAAAGTGTTTAGTATTTCAGCTTTACGCGTGTCATCCTCTGTTTCAATGCCTTCATCATCCCGGAGTGTCTGGATATGCTGTTTCGAGCCACTTACTGATTTAACGTAAGACCAGAACTTCCTAGGATTTTCTGTCAAGTCGGTACATAGAATTTTACTTTCGAATTCATTGAACGCTTCATGCATAGCCCTCCTTACGCCAACTTTGACATCATTTAGCTTCTGTTTGTCTGAGAGGTTTTGGCTGCGTTTAAACTTTGAGTGAAGCTCTCTTTGCTTTCGCAGTAGTTTCCTAACTTTGTTGTTGTACCACGGTGGGTTTTTCCCGTCCCTCACAGTTTTACTCGGCACGTACCTGTCTAAAACGCATTTTACGATTGCCTTGAACTTTTTCCATAAACACTCAACATTGTCAGTGTCGGAACAGAAATTTTCGTTTTGATCTGTTAGGTAGTCTGATATCAGCCTTCTATTACTCTTGCTAAACAGGTAAACCTTCCTCCCTTTTTTTATATTCCTATTAACTTCCATATTCAGGGATGCTGCAACGGCCTTATGATCACTGATTCCCTGTTCTGCACATACAGGATCGAAAAGTTCGGGTCTGTTTGTTATCAGTAGATCCAAGATGTTATCACCACGAGTCGGTTCTCTGTTTAATTGCTCGAGGTAATTTTCGGTTAGTGCACTCAGTATAATGTCATTCGACGCTCTGTCCCTACCACCCGTCCTAAACATCTGAGTGTCCCAGTCTATATCTGGTAAATTGAAATCTCCACCTAAGACTATAACATGCTGAGAAAATTTATGTGAAATGTATTCCAAATTTTCTCTCAGTTGTTCTGCCACTAATGCTGCTGAGTCGGGAGGTCGGTAAAAGGAGCCAATTATTAACCTAGCTCGGTTGTTGAGAGTAACCTCCACCCATAATAATTCACAGGAACTATCCACTTCTACTTCACTACAGGATAAACTACTACTAACAGCGACGAACACTCCACCACCGGTTGCATGAAACCTATTCTTTCTAAACACCGTCTGTGCCTTTGTAAAAATTTCAGCAGAATTTATCTCTGGCTTCAGCCAGCTTTCTGTACCTATAACGATTTCAGCTTCGGTGCTTTCTAGCAGCGCTTGAAGTTCCGGTACTTTACCAACGCAGCTTCGACAGTTTACAATTACAATACCGATTGCTGCTTGGTCCCCGCATGTCCTGACTTTGCCCCGCATCCGTTGAGGCTGTTGCCTCTTCTGTACTTGCCCGAGGCCATATAACCTAAAAAACCGCCCAGTCCACACCACACAACCCCTGCTACCCGTGTAGCCGCCTGCTGCGTGTAGTGGACTCTCGACCCATCCAGCGGAACCCGAAACCCCACCACCCTATGGCGCAAGTCGAGGAATCTGCAGCCCACACGGTCGCTGAACCGTCTCAGTCTCTGATTCAGACCCTCAACTTGGCTCTGTACCAAAGGTCCGCAGCCAGTCCTGTAGACGATGCTGCAGTTGGTGAGCTCTGCTTTCATCCCGCTAGCGAGACTGGCAGTCTTCACCAAATCAGATAGCCGCCGGAAGCCAGAGAGGATTTCCTCCGATCCATAGCGACACACATCATTGGTGCCGACATGAGCGACCACCTGCAGATGGGTGCACCCTGTACCCTTCATGGCATCCGGAAGGATCCTTTCCACATCTGGAATGACTCCCCCCCGGTATGCACACGGAGTGCACATTGGTTTTCTTCCCCTCTCTTGCTGCCATATCCCTAAGGGGCCCCATTACGCGCCTAACGTTGGAGCTCCCAACTACTAGTAAGCCCACCCTCTGCGACTGCCCGGATCTTGCAGACTGAGGGGCAACCTCTGGAACAGGACAAGCAGCCATGTCAGGCCGAAGATCAGTATCAGCCTGAGACAGAGCCTGAAACTGGTTCGTCAGACAAACTGGAGAGGCCTTCCGTTCAGCCCTCTGGAATGTCTTTCGCCCCCTGCCACACCTTGAGACGACCTCCCACTCTACCACAGGTGAGGGATCAGCCTCAATGCGGGCAGTATCCTGGGCAACCACAGTCGTAGTCCTATCGGGGGATGCGTGGGACGAGCTGGCCGTCCCCGACAAACCCCCATCCCGACCCCCACAGTGATGCCCATTGGCAACAGCCTCAAGCTGTGTGACCGAAGCCAACACTGCCTGAAGCTGGGAGCGAAGGGATGCCAACTCAGCCTGCATCCGAACACAGCAGTTGCAGTCCCTATCCACGCTAAAAACTGTTGTGCAAAGAACGTCTGAACTAATCTACAGAGAGCGCAAACAAATCGACACAAAATTTAAACGGTTATTAAAATACAAGATTGCCTAGTAAATGCAGTAATGCTGCTACTTGCGCACTGCTGACACACTGCTCGGCGGCGGAAGGAGACTACGCGATTTTACACTATTCAGGTACTAAAACGCGATGCTACAACTCTCAAATGCTATAATACGCCAGAAATTTATGAATTAAACAATGCAAGTACCAAAAACACGCAAAGAGATTAAGAATTAAACTATGTAACAAATGAGTGAGCTAGGAGTATACGACTGCTGCTGCAGCTGCTTATCCAACGCCGGCAGGGAGCACACTGACTCTGACCAACCGACACTGGCCGTTCAAAACAAAAACAGAAGACAGACGACTACGCGAATTTACACTATTCAGGTACTAAAACGCGATGCTACAACTCTCAAATACTATAATACGCCCGAAATTTATGAATTAAACAATGCAAGTACCAAAAACACGCAGAGAGATTAAGAATTAAACTATGTAACAAATGAGTGAGCTAGGAGTATACGACTTGCTGCTGCAGCGTCATCTTTGATAGTCATGTCGTTTAAGTATCTGGGCGTAACGTTGCAAAACGATATGAAATGGAAAAGCATGTGAGAACTGTGGTAGGGAACGCGAATGGCAGACTTCGGTTTATTGGGAGAATTTTAGGGAAGTGTGGCTCACATGTAAAGGAGATCGCATGTAGGACGCTAGTGCGATCTATTCTTGAGTACTGTTCTAGTGTTTTGGATCCGTAACAGGTCGAATGGAAGGAGGCCATCGAGGCAATTCAGAGGCGGGCTGCTAGATTTGTTACCGGTTGGTCTGATCAATGCGTATGTGTTACGATGATGCTTCGGTACTCAAATAGGAATCTCTGGATAGAAGGCGACGTTCCTTTCGAGGAACACTACCGAGAAAATTTAGAGAACCGGCGTTTGAAGGTGACTGCTGAACGATTCTATCGCCGCCAACGTACATTGCGCGTAACGACCGAGTACGTAAGATACGAGAAATTAGGGATCACAAGGAGGTACATAGATAGTCGTTTTTCCCCAGCTCTGTTTGCGAGTGGAACAGGGGAGGGACTGACTAGTAGTAGTACATGGTACTGTTCGCTGTTGAACAGACGACATGCTGTTAACCAAAACATCTATGTAACGAAAAATGTCAGCTGTCTGACGATGAGTGAAATCTGGTTTCAGAGGATAGAGCGGATCAGGTTCTGCTTGTGGAGGGGGCCGTAATCAGTTACTGTTAGTTGCACAAAACACACAAACTTCTATTTTCCTAAGAACCACTTAATTACACATTGCCTTAAAAGGACCAGATTAAAACAATATGGCTGAAGGCCTAGTTAAGAAAACTTGCAATACCTTCTGGGCTGAAGGCCCAAAACGACACCAAAAACAAGAACGGATGAAGGCCTGAAGACAAGCTGTAAACAAAATACTTCAAAGAATACACGCGGCTGAAGGCTTTATTAAAAAAAAATCACGTAAGTACCCGGCTGAAGGCCACACACAAGATATTGAAGATCTCAGGGCTTAGGGCCTGGATAACAAGAATTTCAGATAAAACAGACTCTCAAAATTTAGTTTTTAAACAAATAAATCTTCAAATTTGATTTAATTCAGCTGAATGCCTTATTTTAAAATTAAAACAAACTAAATTAATACACGACTGAAGGCCTCGCGCAGTACTTCAGACTAAAATGAAAATCATAATCTAAAGCCCAAAGAACAGAAGTGTTCCAAGGGTCGGCTTGAGGAGGTAGCTCTAATGTAAGGTGAGGTGAGACAGACAGCCAAGAGTAAGGTTAACCAATCAGGTGGCAACCTGACACAGGGATGGCTGAAGGACTGACCAACAATCTAATCAATTCCCTTCCGCCTGACGAATGGCATGACAACGGCAAGTATCAGCCAAGGATGAAGATACCAGCAGCACTACATCTTCAAAATTGGCGTCTAAAAATAGCCAAGAAAAAAATATGAACAAACAACTAAAAGGCAGAAAAGACAGCTGGTGCACTTCACTGATAAGTAACAATCAATTTAATAGTTAAAGCCCATACAGGAAGACAGCTGCAAAATTTTTCTGACTTCAACACACCATATGTTGCTGCTAGCCGGAATCGCCCAGTAAGCAACAACTGTCAATGAACGAAGAGATGTCACAGCAGTTGAGGTTTCACAACATGTTAACTGGTCACTCAACTTCAGTTTCCCGGTTTGGTGGGCAACGAACTTTGTAGCTCTCGCAGCTAGCGCCTCACAATCCGAATGTGCATGAACGCCACCAGTGGTCCTGGCCTGACCTTGCGCCACAGGGACTTCCTCACTGCTCTGTGCCAACCGACCGACACACACACACCACACGGAAATATAGCGGTCACACCAAAGATCGTACAGCAGTACTACTATCGATAAGCGCTGCTGCTGCCACTGACAGAGGCAAGTCAACAACTCGTTATGGTAGTAACTCAAGGAGAAATAAGACGCCACACAATTGTGACAAAATGCCAAAGAACAAACGGCATCAACGCGAGCCGGACACGGCTCAATGAGCATTGTAATCCAAACTGGTTGTGACAGTAAAATAAAACCTTCAAAAAGTATTGTTGGCTGGTTGCGTCATTCGCCAACTATCATTAACGGCTGCGGAGTCGCAAGGTCCAACATGCATAAAATAACATCTCAAGAATGTACTCTGGAACAAAATAAGAGCATAAATAAAACAAGTTTTAATTGAGTACATGCCTATCTCTGAATTTATATCAATAAATAGAATCAAGATATACAAAAAATTACTGTTTTGTGAATGTTGACTACAGCTACAACATTTTCTTTTATCTAGGTATCTGATAATTATGGCAGGGACCCAGCTTCAGAATATAAGTATTCAGGAAATGCATCTGGAGATACGCTAAACATGATTTCATTTATTTATAGCGTGGGGCATAGCACAGTTCACAGCAGTGGCATAACAAAGTTTTCTTAGGTAGTAAATTACAATCGCGCTAAACAGAAGAAACGCTCAAGACTATACAACAGAAACCAATAACGATGAATTTTGATTTCATATATTTAACTAGTAATGACCTATCAAAAAGGATGTTCATTATAATATATACTAACAAAGCTCAACGAAACGGCAAACCATTCTCTTTGGGTTTTATCCAGTGTATGTTTCGCTGTTCTGTATGAACATCCAACATAACAACCTATATGAATTTTCTGACGTTTTAAACTTTTCATATAACTTTCCTCCATCGTTCATCAATTCACTGTACAAAGGCCCTCTTTTTTCCCACGCCTGCTGAACCTACTTCCGTATTTTCCCTTGTTTTTCCTGTTCATTGTCCAAAATCACAACAGTCAGCACGAGACAGTCGTCCGAAAGCTTCGCCATCCCGGCCGCTCAACTGCACTGCCACGGTCAGGAAGAAACACTGGCCACTTTGAATAAGCGTCACATCCGATTAGTTGAATGTCGGGCTCGTACCTGCGTCCCGCCTGATTTACGTAATTCGCGAGTATTTAGGAAGAGTATTTAGGAAACTTTCTTAAAGTTGCGCGTGCGATAATACTAGTTGCTGACAGATGAAGAACACAAATTAGGAGCTCGGATGTCATGAGGTCGGGAACGACATCCGGCCACCCACAACCATTAACGCTGCAAAATCCGAAATAACACGCTGACCCCATGATGACCCGGGATAAGGCAACAAAAAAGAACAGAATCTGTTTTATCAATGGACTGCAAGATTTTATTTTGGCGCCAATACCAGGGTGCTACGGTACTGGGATTTCAGTGTGTGCCCAGAAACACAGAAGAGATTATGTAAACGCTGTACAAATATCACTACCACTCACGAGAGTTGTTGACGGTTCAACCTGCCATCAAGAGGGGATGAAGTTGAGGAATTTTGGACTTTACATTTAAATATTTATAAAAGCACTAAACCAATAAACTTAATCTATTCGTTTTTCTTTTAAGGCCTGGGTATTAGTTTGTAGTAATGAAACTTCTGGTCTGTATTATCTTTCGCTGTTATCGGACCGTAAAATTTTATAGCAAAAGAAACTGCGTCGGACAACAGCACCCTTCCGATTATTTGTCATGTGATAGCTGTGGATTGATTATGACTCTGAGGTGACTTCAGTTGTCCTAAAACTTTATCAATAACTGAAAAATACATCTGACACAGTAATTACATTTTAATACTAGTTTCAGAATAACACGCAAAGAAAGTTTAAAAGAGGTGATCATAAATTCACTTTATGAAATTCTGAAGAAACACACTTCTGCAGCACTAAAAAATCGTCTAGTGGTTTACCATGAAGAGCATGAATCCCGTTTATTAGGATTCCTCTAAGAATTTTATATACGTAGCTCTTGTATATACATACGTATTTTTTTCAATTCAACCGATTTACGCGGTATTTTCACACTGACAACTCTAATGTTCTCTACCATGTGATGTAACAAACAAAACTGCGGCCTATGTTACAAACTCGTAAGGCAAGGTACCGACGCTTGCAACAATGACGTCCTCTCTCCACCCCTACACTATAACAGTCAAATGTTGCTGCTTTCATTGTAACCAACAGTTCCCGAATTCATTATGCCACACTCTTGCTACGTTAACGTATTTTGCTACTATAAGAACAGCACGAGAATAGACCGTCAACTTCACCCCAATTCCACCTAGAATTTGCAAAGTCTTATGTAAGTATCTAAACCAGGTAATTATGGAAGATTAACTTTTTTCTCTGTTCTAGTTGTCGTTGTGTCTGTCAATGCACTATGTACTTAACACCTAGACAGGTGACTCATTGTATGCTAATAACACAAATAAAAGTTTGAGCTAATTAAAAAAGCTTAGAAAATCAGTACTTCTGAAAACCACTGATAATCAGACAGAGGTTCGGTGCGCTGTACTTAAACAAATGCCACAAATTAAGGACTTTCGAACTGTAAATATAATAACTAAAAAGAATTTTGATTCCAGTTTTATAATTATTTAATACAATTTTTTTGGACTTTTTAGTCAACTGCACCCCCCCTTTGACAGTGTTTAATTAGCAACAGGTTTCGAGGTTAGATATCATAAGAGTATAATGCCAGTACAAAGAACAGTTAACATGAGTGCAGAAAGACACTGATTTGTTTTAGTCTTGCCATGTGATGTGATTATCGTGTGGAGAAAGTGAAGTATAACCTATAAGGGGCGGGTTTCCTGAGCATAAATGGACAAACAAAAATTACCAAAGAATTGTTGAAACATACAAAAATTTTAACCTTAAAATCATGTCAACACATCTTAAGCAGAACCCTTCCAAATAGAAAACTCGTCGGGCACCCAGTATATACACTCCTGGAAATGGAAAAAAGAACACATTGACACTGGTGTGTCAGACCCACCATACTTGCTCCGGACACTACGAGAGGGCTGTACAAGCAATGATCACACGCACGGCACAGCGGACACACCAGGAACCGCGGTGTTGGCCGTCGAATGTCAGTGTCAGCCAGTTTGCCGTGGCATACGGAGCTCCATCGCAGTCTTTAACACTGGTAGCATGCCGCGACAGCGTGGACGTGAACCGTATGTGCAGTTGACGGACTTTGAGCGAGGGCGTATAGTGGGCATGCGGGAGGCCGGGTGGACGTACCGCCGAATTGCTCAACACGTGGGGCGTGAGGTCTCCACAGTACATCGATGTTGTCGCCAGTGGTCGGCGGAAGGTGCACGTGCCCGTCGACCTGGGACCGGACCGCAGCGACGCACGGATGCACGCCAAGACCGTAGGATCCTACGCAGTGCCGTAGGGGACCGCACCGCCACTTCCCAGCAAATTAGGGACACTGTTGCTCCTGGGGTATCGGCGAGGACCATTCGCAACCGTCTCCATGAAGCTGGGCTACGGTCCCGCACACCGTTAGGCCGTCTTCCGCTCACGCCCCAACATCGTGCAGCCCGCCTCCAGTGGTTTCGCGACAGGCGTGAATGGAGGGACGAATGGAGCCGTGTCGTCTTCAGCGATGAGAGTCGCTTCTGCCTTGGTGCCAATGATGGTCGTATGCGTGTTTGGCGCCGTGCAGGTGAGCGCCACAATCAGGACTGCATACGACCGAGGCACACAGGGCCAACACCCGGCATCATGGTGTGGGGAGCGATCTCCTACACTGGCCGTACACCACTGGTGATCGTCGAGGGGACACTGAATAGTGCACGGTACATCCAAACCGTCATCGAACCCATCGTTCTACCATTCCTAGACCGGCAAGGGAACTTGCTGTTCCAACAGGACAATGCACGTCCGCATGTATCCCGTGCCACCCAACGTGCTCTAGAATGTGTAAGTCAACTACCCTGGCCAGCAAGATCTCCGGATCTGTCCCCCATTAAGCATGTTTGGGACTGGATGAAGCGTCGTCTCACGCGGTCTGCACGTCCAGCACGAACGCTGGTCCAACTGAGGCGCCAGGTGGAAATGACATGGCAAGCCGTTCCACAGGACTACATCCAGCATCTCTACGATCGTCTCCATGGGAGAATAGCAGCCTGCATTGCTGCGAAATGTGGATATACACTGTACTAGTGCCGACATTGTGCATGCTCTGTTGCGTGTGTCTATGTGCCTGTGGTTCTGTCAGTGTGATCATGTGATGTATCTGACCCCAGGAATGTGTCAATAAAGTTTCCCCTTCCTGGGACAATGAATTCACGGTGTTCTTATTTCAATTTCTAGGAGTGTATATTGGGAACTTCAAATCGGTCTTGTACCAATTTCATTCCCTAACTTCAAAGAAATTTTGAATGTCCAATTTACGAAAGGGGATAATATTGATTCTGACCATTATTTAATGCGAATAAAAGTAAAACTTCAACCTCAAAAACTCTCCAAAAAACAAGTTATTCTAAATTTTGACGCTGCTAAAATAACCCCAACTCTAACAAGCAAACTTGACAAATCCAACTATTGAGAGAACCTGAAAGAAAAGTTCATCAAAACAGCATAAAATTTAATTCCACTTAGAAAGAAACAGAAAAGGTTTAAGTGGAACTATGTGAAACAGCAGTTTAGGCATTCAAAAATTAAAATAGCAACACAACTGATAATACGTACAACACATTTCTAACTGTAAGAAAAAAACATCTAAATTAATGTAACAACCTAAAAGAAACTAGGAAAATGTCAAACTCTTAGAATTCGAAAAGGACTTCCAGAGGACAGTACAAGAAAGTTTTATAAAACATTCAAAACAAAACTAATCGGTTGTCAACCTCAACGTCTTTTCTTCAAAAATGGAAATAGCAGTTCGCCTCTCAACAACCAGGAAAACTGTAAGGTATTTGATACTTATTTTTAAAAATTATTAAACGGTCCAGAACCATCGAATAAATACCAACCGTAACTCTAAAGAAACTGAGGAAATCGAAGTAACTAAACAAATTAAAAGACTTAAAAATAGTAAAGACGGTATAATTGCAGAACTACTAAAATCAGCTGACCCTAACGCTGTAAAAGACATCACTCAATAATAGGACATATTTGGCTAACTGAGAAAATACTTGAGGTCTGGAAAACTACCGTAATTCATCCATTTCATGGAAAAAGCGGATAGAATCTGTGTTAATAATTACCGAGGAATCTCTCTTCTCTCGGCCACATATTAAATTCTCTCGAAATGTTTAATTAGTTATAACCTAAAATTGGTGAATACCAAGCAGGATTTAGATCAAACAGATCCTGTCCAGAGCAAATTATCAATTTAAAACTAACTGTTAGGCACCAAAGGATTTCTATTAATATTATTGTATGTATATAGTGGATTTTAAAAAGGCCTAGGACACAGTTCATAAGGGAGTCTCTTTTACAAATTTTAAAGGAACAAGGGCAAGATAATAAAATTTAGGAACCGTTAACCGATACTGGCTCTAAAGTCAAACTCATGGGAGAAAATTCTGAACCATTTGACATAAAGACCGATGTCAGACGGTGAGGTGAACTCTCGCCATTATTGTTTGACTGTGTTTTGGGAAAGGTAATTAGAGAATGGCGAGAGCAAAGATCGAGTCAAAATAGGGTCAGTCAATCAAGTTAGGTAGGTAGAAGTAATAGTAGAGTAGACTGCCTCGCCTTTACAGATGATCTGGCAGTTTTAACTAGGGATATTACGACAGCTCAAAAACAAATTCAAATTCTTAAAGAAGTTGCCGGAAAAGTAAGACTATAAGTATCATCCGAAAAAACGAAATAGATGATATGCAACAAAAAGCACCAAAGTTTTTGAACGAGATATGTGGAAAAATAAAGAGGGTTTCTCAGTTTAAATACTTGACGGAAATCATACAAGAAAACGGTCTGGAAAAAGCTGCAACCGAAGTTCGCTGTCAAAAAATGGTAACTGCATTCAAATTATACGAAATATGTATAATAAAAAATTACTTCCTAAATTCAGTAAACGTAGGCATTACAGCACTGTAATCAAATATGTATAATATGTATAGTAAAAATTACTTCCTAAATTCAGTAAATGTAGGCATTACAGCAGTATAATCAAACCTGAATGTCTTTATGGAGCTGAAACTTTAAATTTAAATAGAAAGAGGGATATTGAAGAAATTCAAAAGAAAGAAAGATTATTTGAAAAATATTACGCCACAAAGAAAC
Source organism: Schistocerca cancellata (assembly GCF_023864275.1). Taxonomy (NCBI): domain Eukaryota; kingdom Metazoa; phylum Arthropoda; class Insecta; order Orthoptera; family Acrididae; genus Schistocerca; species Schistocerca cancellata. The sequence continues at coordinate 136,968,334 of NC_064628.1, forward strand.
TTATTGGCTGAGAAGTAATAAAGAAGTAGAAGAATACACAGTCATAAGTGATGACATGGGAAAACGAAAACTTAAATTTTATGGGCACATTGAATGACTGGCACCACTGAGCCAATTAAATGGATCGCTGCGATTAAGTGCGATCTTAGAGTAGCCGGAATAACTCAGGCAGACGTTACAGACAAAACATATTTCATTGGAAATTTGTTCCGAGGGAAACTAAAACGGACTGGAACACCGTGGTGTGATGAATGAAAGAAACTTTATTCTGAAAGGATGTAACAAATTTGGACACAAATAGGGGGGTCAAACATCAAAAGGCGACATTGATTACTTTTACCAGGCGTGGTTCTATTGTGCCCATAAGTGAATAATATGAGGCGAATAATAGCTCAATTTGATCTTTTGACATGGCTGTCACCTTATAATGTGATCAGATACCTTCATTTCTATGAGCTGAACTTTCTCTGAACTTTTCACAAACGATACGATGCGACATGCAGCTCAACAGTGCAGGAATACAAGTTGGAAATCAAAACAAAGCTTTTTTCTATGTAATACCCGACCACCTCCTGTGAGAAATTATCGGAAACAATCGCGACTAAGAAAAACGCACCAAGCTGTGAATGATTTCAAGACAGTTGTGCATATACTATCCGTCAAGGCAGACGGAGCGTCCTCGTGAAATAACGCTACAAAAACTCATGATACGCCGACTGAATCGGCTGCACCCACAGATACAATAATATTGTTATCTGCTAATCAACATCAGTTAAGGCCTGAAGATTGTGTATTGATTCACCGAAGCTGGTTGCTGTCGAATAAGTAACATCGAAAGGACGGCTGCAGATGTTTCGTTTTATTACATAAGTGAACTGCCGAAGGACTGCGCGGTCCCTCCCACCGGAGGTTCGAGTCCTCCCTCGGGAATGTGTGTGTGTGTGTGTGTGTGTGTGTGTGTTGTTGTTGTTAGCGTAAGTTTAAGTAGTGTGTAAGTCTATGGACCAATGGCCTCAGCAGTATGGGCCCTTAGGAATTCACAAATTTGAACATTTTGAACTGCCGAAGTCCTCCAAACTTTCAGTCACAAGAATGGACATTCAAATGTAAGTCGAAAGAGTTACTTGCAATGTTTGCTGTCACTTGACTGACGTTGCTCGGCGAAATACAGGGTGTGACGGTATGAGTGCAAATATTTTTAGATGTGATAACTTCATATGTACACACATCAGTGAGTTGGTTGTTTTTTCACCGAGTCGAACAGACTTCTCACGAACAAACAAAAATGGTTCAAATGGCTCTGAGCACTATGGGACTTAACATCTATGGTCATCAGTCCCCTAGAACTTAGAACTACTTAAACGTAACTAACCTAAGGACATCACACACATCCATGTCCGAGGCAGGATTCGAACCTGGGACGCGGTTCAAGACTGAAGCGCCTAGAACCGCACGGCCACACCGGCCGGCTTCTCACAAACACGTCACAATTTTCTGAACTGATGTTTTCTGCACGGTCGTACTGCACCACTAAGTGGACTACGCCTGCCAATATTGACTAACCGTTTCGCCTTCGGGCGTCCACACTTCAACACCTGCTCAGAGGAGAATGAGCACTAATGGCCTGCCCTTGCGAGATGTACTTGGAGGTAGTAACCGACCTAAAAACATATGACTTGTAACGGCTACATTTATTAAACAGCAGATGACTTAAATATTGATCTAATGTTATTCAGCACGCCGTCCTCAGTCACCAATAGAAATATCTGCACTTATACTCGTTACACCTTGAATGTTAGAAACTGAGCAGGTGTTGAAAATTTTATATTAAAAATTACAGTACGCAAATTAATTTTAAACAGTTACAGAGATGTTGCTAGGACTTATATTCATACATAATTCTGATTGTTATGTATTAATTAATGAAATAACTCATAATTTACGAGGTGATAATTAAAACTTTATTACTAGACACTGGCGAGCAGATTGATGCCGTATTCCTGGACTTCAGGAAGGCATTTGATACGGTTCCGCACTTACGTTTAGTGAAAAAAATACGAGCTTACGGAATATCGGACCAGGTTTGTGATTGGATTCAGGATTTCCTAGAAGAAAGAACACAACATGTCATTCTTAACGGTTCAAAATCTGCAGATGTAGAGGTAATTTCGGGAGTACCGCAAGGAAGCGTGATAGGACCTTTATTGTTTACAATATACATAAATGACTTAGTTGACAACATCGGTAGCTCCGTGAGGCTATTTGCAGATGACACGGTTGTCTACAAGAAAGTAGCAACATCAGAAGACTCGTACGTACTCCAGGAAGACCTGCAGAGGATTAATGCATGGTGCGACAGCTGGCAGCTTTCCCTAAACGTAGATAAATGTAATATAATGCGCATACATAGGGGCAGAAATCCATTCCAGTACGATTATGCCATAGGTGGTAAATCATTGGAAGCGGTAACGACCGTAAAATACTTAGGAGTTACTATCCGGAGCGATCTGAAGTGGAATGATCACATAAAACAAATAGTGGGAAAAGCAGGCGCCAGGTTGAGATTCATAGGAAGAATTCTAAGAAAATGTGACTCATCGACGAAAGAAGTAGCTTACTAAACGCTTGTTCGTCCGATTCTTGAGTATTGCTCATCAGTATGGGACCTTACCAGGTTGGATTAATAGAAGAGATAGACATGATCCAGCGAAAAGCAGCGCGATTCGTCATGGGGACATTTAGTCAGCGCGAGAGCGTTACGGAGATGCTGAACAAGCTCCAGTGGCGGACACTTCAAGAAAGGCGTTACGCAATACGGAGAGGTTTATTATCGAAATTACGAGAGAGCACATTCCGGGAAGAGATGGGCAACATATTACTACCGCCCACATATATCTCGCGTAATGATCACAACAAAAAGATCCGAGAAATTAGAGCAAATACGGAGACTTACAAGCAGTCGTTCTTCCCACGCACAATTCGTGAATGGAACAGGGAAGGGGGGATCAGATAGTGGTACAATAAGTACCCTCCGCCACACACCGTAAGGTGGCTCGCGGAGTATAGATGTAGATGTAGATGTAGATGTACTACCACTGATACAAGCACAGATAAGCAAGTATTGTCGAAGGTGTGAGGGTCAACCCTCCGTTTCAGACGATTAGTCATATTTCATAGAGCGTACGGACAGTAGGCGTGCCACTTAATCGTGCAGTTAGCGCGGGAGATGCAGAGCCCGAACTGCGGCGCGTGCAGCAGTGTTTATTTGGTGCGTGTCAACACAGCTGTGGCGGCGCTGGCAGGATGTGGCCGGCCGTGCGTGTCGCGCCGAGCCGAGGGTAATTCACAGCGCGCCGAGTCAATACGCCACGCACGGCAGCCGCACGTGGCGCGCCGACACAGCTACCGCCGACAGGTGGCGGCTGCGTAGTTACTCCATTCACGAACCTGACTGTCTTTAGTCTGACGCTACCGTGGGGCTGGCCACTGCAGCGTTCAACGTAGAAGCGCTCTGCGTACATTATAATATTCTAAACAAAGTTGTGCGTATTTAAGCTACTGTAAATCGTTTCTCGTCCACGGTAAAAGCATTGGTGGCCCAGTGATTAAACCTAGCCGTAGGAAGCACCAGAAAGGGCGTGCACTGTCGCTCACGTTAATTAAAAAGTCATTAAGTACAGATTTAAATATCAGTTTATCCATGTGACTTATCTCCGGCTGTTAGTAATTACAGTGAATACAGAATGTCAGCAGTATATTATGCCCTCAGAGGCCTGTCATCAGTGTGTAACAAGTGTCTTTCACGGGTATACCATTCACACGTAGACTCAATTATTAGCTGTGGAGTTCTTTCCTGGGGAACAAAGGCACAAAATACGAAATGCTTTGCAAACTACAGGAACGGGCCGCAAGAATAATAACCTAAAACATGACTCGAGCACATTGTAGAAGCCTATTCAAAACACTGGTGATTTTAGCTACACCCCGCGAGTACATTTACCAATCTGCAGTATGAACCGTGGATTTACTTTCAAAATCTTTTCTTAAAGAATTTACTTTATTCATCAAAAACATTAACACATTTAATCACATTATGTGAGCGTGGAAGTAGTTGCCAACGGGTAACTGATGAAAACAAATTTCTTTCAACAAATGGAAATTTTATTCCTAAAAACACTTTCTTTAAAAAAAAAAGACCTACATTTAAAAATTATAGTCAGAAAGCACCCTCTAAATATCAAGTTGCAATTTATTCAGAGGCAGAAATAACTTTTTTTTTTTTTGACGGTATGAACTTTCGGACTGAGAAGCTTGCCGCTCCCTTTTAACACGGCCTTAGTCATGACTGCTCACAACAATCTCTGAAAGACTACACTGGTGCAAATCTGTAACACACCAGATTACTTTAAACTAAAAATTTTAACAACTCACAAAAACTATGCATCCCGTTGGAGGGATGGAAATGGTAGAAAACACTCACATTAAAAAAATTACTTGCCACCTGAAGCGCAACTTGTTTTTAAAAGAAAACTCTTACGGTGGAAGGGTGGTAACTTAATATACTAAAATGACCATTTAAATAAAAACCCGTGGAATGCAATCTTACATAAAATGTACAAACATGCTCTACGTTGCACATATACCGCCTCTCAAGATGACAGGAAATATAGAAACATATTTCAGGAATTCGGCCTTTACACCTTAAGCAATAAATTCGTTAACACCGAATCCGACAAACATGACAGGGGCAGCTATTAACGTACAGCAGACCGACAGACAGACACTAACTGCCTAACAAATGCGGACGGGAAACAGACGAGCAAATTGGGGACGAGAGACTGACCAAGAACACAAGTAGAATGTAACAAGAGTAAATGAAACAACATATCACGAATCATTTAACTTTTAATAAACTGCGATGTCTGGCGAAGACCTGGCGCAGCACGCCCAAAACGCTCTCCCGAACGTCCGCTGCCAGTCGCTTCAACGGACGCAGGAAGGCGCGCCGATCCCCGTCTCACGGCGTCGCAGCTCGCGCCGGCCAGACCGATGTCGTGGGTTGACTCCTGTTGCTCTCGTGTCGGCCGCGAAGCCACTACCCCTCGCTATACGGCGCGGTCCACTGGACTGACGTGGCGACCTCACATGCGCCCATGCTCAAGACGGACAAGTCATCTTGTGTCCCAGCGCGCGACCGACCAACCGATCGATCGATCCAACCGCCAATGACCATTAACTGAACAAACTCGAGCAGACTGCATACAGATACTGACTGCTCCACACTGACCCGGCTGACCACCTGACCAGACTCGCCCCTAGTGAGGTCATAGCGCCCCTTAAATGCACGTGAACAGGCAACATTCCCCCCCCCCCCCCCCCCCGAGGGAGACACCAAAGCTGCGACAGCCACAGCGGCGCCACCGCCAGAAACGGAGGGCGACTGCTTTACACTACGCGGTGCGGCGCGCACTTCAAAGCAGCAGATTTTACCACGGCTTACAGTACACATAAGAAAATAGTTATGGTAAATGCTACACAAACAGCTTTGTTCATGACGATGGGACAAGAGCTAAACTTCACTTATATTTACAAAAAAATCCATGAGCATATAACTCAATACAGCACTTTCTTCTACTTGTGTATTTTTCCCGCATGGGTGCCTTGAAGGGAGAGCAGTTGTCCTTCCTGTTTCCACCCAATTACCCCCCTCCCATCACCCCGGAAGGAATGCGTCTGCACTACGTGTCTAATTATAAGCGTGTAGGGTCATTTATACAAAAGTGAGCAAAAGTATTCCAAACGTTTGCAAATGGTCTAGCTGGAGCACAACTTGAACAACAGCACGTTATTCAACTATTGAAGCGCGGAAATCCGCTTAAAAAGCGCTTACAGGCCGGGAGCACATCCGTTCCACGTCGTTAATCCGGGCGAATTCCATAAGAGGTCTGCAACTCTCGTTCCTGCAAACTGAGCCTCAACACGCTTGGCTATCCGGGGAAGTCGAAACAGCGTTTTACACCAATGAATAAAATTGTACTCTAACTTCCCTAAGAAGATTAAAGAGATCACTAAAGCAGCCTTATTTAAAAAGGCTGTTAAAACATACGTATGAAGCAGTGCATTCTGTATGAAGGACTGCTCATACAACACAGAGTAGTGGTTTAATAACAAATGTAACATATGTAAACAATAATAACAACGATAATACACTGTCAACTCACACTAATGTGACCACCTGTCAGAAGCCCGAATGACCACATTTTGCAAGCGCGGACCTTTATGAAACGTGCTAGAAAAGAGTAAGCGAGGTTCCGGAAGGTAACGACAAGAATGTTAAGCCAAGGCCGATCCAGTGCTGCAGCCAGCTGCGTTAGATTTCTCGCCTGAGCATCCACGACACGAATAGTCCAGTCGAGATGGTCCCACAGATTCTCTATTGGTTTTAAAACCGAGGAATTTGGTGACCAGGAGAATACGGTAAATTCATCCTCGTGCCTTTCGAACCACCGACGTACACTGCGAGCTGTGTGACATTTTGCATTGCTCTGCTGTTTGTGCTAATGTGCCGAGGAAAAACACACTTCGTGAAGCGGTGGACATGTTTCCCGGAGGATAGATGCATCTTGTGTTTCACCGTTGTGCCTTACAGAATAACGTGATCACCCAGGGAATGCCCTCCAGCCTGTTCTCTTTCGACGGTTGTTGCATGGCGTTTGCTTACAGACGTTTCACGCCGTACACTCCAATGACCACATGTTCGGTGGAGGATAAAACGTGATTCATTTCGAAAGGCATCCTGTGGCCTCTTAGACAATGTCCAATTGCGATGCTGGCGAGCCAACTACAGCCTTCATCGCCGATGACGAGGAGTCAGCTTGGGTTCGTGAACCGGACACCTGCTACGCTTTCTGTGCGGTTTTGAGGAGAATCTATTGGTACCTCTGGCTCATCTGAGTCATCAGTTACTCAACAGTCACACGTCTACTCGCCCATAGAAACGTGCACAGCTGTCGTTCACAAGCGCCTCGGCGGCGGTTTTGAATAGTCCTATTGTACCGTCGACAGTATAGTTCACGCAACAATTTACTAATTTAGCTGTTTTGGTAGTGCTTCCACCCTTGGCCCGAAAGCCACTGATTGCGCCCTTTTGACTGTCAGATAAATCACTCCGTTTCCGCACTACGACAACGACTGCACTGTTCTCCGCCTCCCCGACACTCTTTATATACCCTCCCTATTGGTCACTGCTCGTTATATCGTACATAGACGGTGGTCATATTAATTTGACTGGACCGTGTATATTACTTCAGATAATACATTCACACTATATTTCTTCTTTATTTCCTTTTCTAAACTTAATCGCAGATATACAAATGAGAAAAGTTTCGCATCACCCCAGTGCCTACAGTTCCGGAACCTGTGCAGAAAATTGGAATAGAGATCAACGTAAACATTATTTCCACCCTTTCTACTGCTCATGAAAACCACACATCGGATGTTGTACCGCCGTACAGCGACACCTTCAGATGTGGTGGTCCAGATTGCTGTACACACCAGTACCTCTAATACCCAGTAGCACGTCCTCTTGCATTGATGCATTGTCGTGGCATACTATCCACAAGCTCACAGTGTGAAGTTCCGCATCACGCAGCCTATTGCTCACAGTTTGAGTCGTAACACGACATCCTGTGGCTGCATAAAAGCATTACTCAACATGGTGGCGTTGTTCCCAGGGTTCCTCCGAGCCATAATAATCCATAGGTAGCGGTCAGCCACGGCAATAGTAGCCCTTGGGTGGCCTGAGCGAGGCGTGTCATCGATAGTTCCTGTCTCTCTGTATCTCCTCCATGTCCGGACAATATTGCACTGGTCCAGCCCGAGACGCCTGGACACTTCCCTTGTATAGAGCCCTTCCTGGCACAGAGTAACAATGCGGATGCAATCGAACCGCGGTATTGACCGTCTAGGCATGGCTGAAATACAGAAAACACGAGCTTCCTGGTGGAATGACTGGAAAACTGATCGGCTGTCGGACCGCCTCCGTCTAATAGGCGCTACTCATGCATGGTTGTTTACTCTTTGGGCGGGTTTAGTGACATCTCTGAACAGTCAAAGGGACTGTGTCTGTGATACAATATTCACAGTCAACGTCTATCCTCAGGTGCTCTGGGAACCGGGGTGATGCAAAACTCTTTTTGATGTGTTTAGATGCAATGTATAACATAAATACTTAATCCTCTTTTAGAGCTCATTATCTCACTCGTTGTAGAGGGATGCCGGTTCAGTTTTTCAGGCTAGCAGATGGGAAGCTGCCTACACTGAACAGAAACCAGGTATTGTCGACATCTTCCTCACATCAGATGATAACCGAGCGAGGTGGCGCAGTGGTTAGCACACTGGACTCGCATTCGGGAGGACGACGGTTCAATCCCGTCTCCGGCCATCCTGATTTAGGTTTTCCGTGATTTCCCTAAATCGCTTCAGGCAAATGCCGGGATGGTTCCTTTGAAAGGGCACGGCCGATTTCCTTCCCCATCCATCCCTCACCCGAGCTTGCGCTCCGTCTCTAATGACCTCGTTGTCGACGGGACGTTAAACACTAATCTCCTCCCTCCCCACATCAGATGATAGTATATGTTCTGTACTGTGTGTTAGAAATGAATGATCAGTATAGCACCAGCCTTTTCCGTATTTAATAACTTCGTACAGTACTGTACACTGAATGAGACAGCACTATTTTAACAGTGAGTCATTCCACGCGCCACTGGCGAATGGAATAGCCGTGGTAGCATCAGTTAGTGGTACCAGAAATACCCTCCGACACACACCTTGAGATGGGTGACGCAGTATGGTGTATATTTGACGGGGACCCTCAAAATCGCATGTAGGTTTAGATGCAATGCAGGAAAACACCCTTACCAAAAGGTTAGCAAAAAAAAAAAAATTAAAAAATCTTCGTTTATTATTGATTGTAGTTAAATTGGCTTTGTAAGTATTCATACTATGAGTGTTACGAAATATACCCGGTGAACCTAACCTCCATCAACAAAAGTTCGCAGGTGAGTCAGTGATATTTTATGGACATTTTGGTACAAGGGACCCGTGGTCTACAGTGAATCGTTACATAATAATGTTGTTGTGGTCTTCAGTCCTAAAACTGGTTTGATGCAGCTCCCCATGCTACTCAATCCTGTGCAAGCTTCTTCATCTCCCAGTATGTACTGCAGCCTACATCCTTCTGAATATGCTTAGTGTATTGATCTCTTGGTTTCCCTCTACGATTTTTACCCGGCATGCTGCCCTCCAATACTAAATTGGTGATCCCTTGATGCCTCAGAACGTGTCCTACCAACCGATCCCTTCTTCTAGTCAAGTTGTACCACAAATTCCTCTTCTCCCCTATCCTATTCAATACCTCCTCATTAGTTATGTGATCTACCCATCTAATCTTCAGTATTCTTCTGTAGCACCACATTTCGAAAGCTTCTATTCCCTTCTTGGCCAAACTAGTTATTGTCCATGTTTCACTTCCATACATGCCTACACTCCATACATATACTTTCAGAAACGACTTCCTGACACTTAAATCTATACTCGATGTTAACAAATTTCTCTTCTTCAGAAACGCTTGCCTTGCCATTGCCAGTCTACATTTTATATCCTCTCTACTTCGACCATCATCAGTTATTTTGCTCCCCAAATAGCAAAATTCCTTTACTACTTTCAGTGTCTCATTTTCTAATCTAATTCCCTCAGCATCACCCGACTTAACTTGACTACATTCCATTATCCTCGTTTTGCTTTTGTTGATGTTCATCTTATATCCTCTCTTCAAGACACTGTCCGTTCCGTTCAACTGCTCTTCCAAGTCCTTTGCTGTTTCTGACAGAATTACAATCTCATCGGCGAACCTTAAAGTTTTCATTTCTTCTCCATGGATTTTAATACCTACTCCGAATTTTTCTTTTGTTTCCTATGCTGCTTGCTCAATATACAGATTGAATAACATCAGGGAGAGGCTACAACCCTGTCTCACTCCCTTCCCAACCACTGCTTCCCTTTCATATCCCTCGATTCTTATAACTGCCATCTGGTTTCTGTACGAATTGTAAATAGCCATTCGCTTCCTGTATTTTACCCCTGCCACCTTCAGAATTTGAAAGAGAGTATTCCAGTCAACATTATCAAAAGCTTTCTCCAAGTCTACAAATGCTAGAAACGTAGGTTTGCCTTTTCTTAGTCTAGCTTCTATGATAAGTCGTAGGGTCTGTATTGCCTCACGTGTTCCCATATTTCTACGGAATCCAAACTGATCTTCCCCGAGGTCGGCGTCTACCAGTTTTTCCATTCGTCTGTAAAGAATTCGCTTTAGTATTTTGCAGCCGCGACTTATTAAACTGATTGTTCGGTAATTTTCACATCTGTCAACGCCTGATTTCTTTGGGATTGGAATTATTATATTCTTTTTGAAGTCTGAGGGTATTTCGCCTGTCTCATACATTTTGCTCACCAGATGGTAGAGTTTTGTTAGGACTGGCTCTCCCAAGGCCGTCAGTAGTTCTAATGGAATGTTGTCTACTCCTGGGGCCTTGTTTCGACTCAGGTCTTTGAGTGCTCTGTCAAACTCTTCACGCAGTATCGTATCTCCCATTTCATCTTTATCTACATTCTCTTCCCTTTCTATAACATTGCCCTCAAGTACATCGCCCTTGTATAGACCCTCTGTATACTCCTTCCACCTTTCTACTTTCCCTTCTTTGCTTAGAACTGGGTTTCCATCTGAGCTCTTGATATTCATACAAGTGGTTCTCTTTTCTCCAAAGGTCTCTCTAATTTTCCTGTAGGCAGTATCTATCTTACCCCTAGTGAGGTAAGCCTCTACAGCCTTACATTTGTCCTCTAGCTATGCCTGCTCAGACGTTTTGCACTTCCTGTCGATCTCATTTATGAGACGTTTCTATGATGAAATTTTAATTTACTCATTTTCTCACGATATCGAACGTGAAAGCCTGCATTTCACCGCAAAACAAAGAGTAATGCACCAATCCTCAAAGAGTGCGAAAGTAATCTAATGAGTCTCCCATCGTTTGGAGAAAACCTCAGAATGGTGGCTTTACGACTCTCTTCCATTGCTTTCAGGGAAGCCACACATGGGATGCATGTCGGGAAATTCTCTATCAGTAGACCTCCCCGTACTGCTGAGTATCACTACTAACGAAAAACTAACTCAGTCGAAAAAGAAAAAGAAAAGAGACAGATGCGAGCGGTACTGAAGGCGTCTTGGGATGGGCGGAGATTAAAGTGTGCTTCACTGTTGTCAACAACAAGTAATTAATGCGAGTGAATGGAACAAGAGTTTCCAAACAAGTCACAGTGCATACCGTCCCCATTTCCAATGTTATGTAGTCATTTTCAGTAGAGTGCTGATACAAAGATAAATGAGGGCAAGAAAACAAGCGAAATATAATTACTATGTAACGATACCCGAACAAACACAGAAATTTTGACGTTGGAGTTCTGGTCCACACTGTATATTTCTATTCTGTTGCTAAAAATCACGTTGCTTCGATGCAGTGTTTATTGTTATACGTCCATAGCGTGACGTAGATCCGCTCTTTACAGCTACCGAGAACATGAACCACGATGTTTATCTCAGCACTGTGAGAGGTCAAGTGCTACCACTTCTTCCACACCTTCATGATGCGCATAATGTTGAACACCCGTCTTCAAGCGTGACTGTAAACATGTGCACAAGGCTACAGATATTCGTCCCTGGTTTGACGAAACCTTACGCACCAAATCGCTGCTTAACTGTCCCGCTAAACCACCTGATCAGCTGACGAGAGGATGCTGTCAGTTAGCTAGTGAGACAGCGTATCTCTTGTGTACTTTAGTAGTTCGTCTACAGGTGGTCTTCGGAGGCGTTAGAGAATCCACAGCAGAGTTCCAGGAAGAGTCCAGGTGAATAGTAATTTATCGTTCATCGTGATGAGCTGACGTTATCCATGAAGCATAATCAACAGCCAATGTGGCTTCTTCTTGCTGCATTCTGGTTTCATAGATATTCTGGATATGCCCAAGTTATCATGCAATGTTGCTTATTGAGAAGCCCTCTCTGTAGTGTCAGTTGCACTGGGATTGGGAAACTATTCTTAGTTTCCTTTGGCCGCCCAGTATCGCTGGAAGGCGTGTTCTCGTTATATACACGGTAGCCATACGCGTCTTCAGTCTCAGTGGTGTTGTGCTTAGAGGAAACATAGCACTCCTCCTTCGCAGAATGTAGCTCATTCGGCTAGGAGTGTTTGATGCCTTCTGCATCTACAGTGCTCGGACTGGGCCTCAGGGAGAGATTTGTTCAGCGGATCGACTCGTGAGGCTTCACTCTCGTCCTTTCGAGTAACAAGCTCGTCGAGGAAAAGCGCTGAGGAAAGATTCGGTACTGAGAGCTTGGGAGGAGGGAGATCCATTTCTTCAGTGTTGGATGATGGCAGCATCGAGGAATAGTCTTGTAAGTCGGCTAGAACCTGGTCTGATTCCGTTGCTGAGTGGCGGTGGCTCAATGGACACTTGAGCACTAGGTGATACTGCAGCTGGGGTAATCTGCGTCTCAGGCTGGTTTGGAGGCTGTGATTGAGGCACTGGAAATGGTATCGTCGTCTGTGACGTAGGCTGCGTAGCAGAGTGGCGGGGTGAAGTGGGTGGCCACTCAGTAGGTGTCGCTGTAGGACATTTTTGCATAGCGGCTGCGGAAGTTGCTTCGCACCATCCATGTGGGGCAGCTGGGTCAGCGTGCCATGTTCCTCTCCTGTCAGCTTACGCTGGGAGATCATCCGAAGCATGTTGGCTTCGGGCAGTATCGTTATTACTTGGCGGAGAACTGTGCAGCTGGGATAATCTGCCTCTCAGGCTGGCTGAGGATGATGTCAGTGAACATGGGGCTGTGATGGCAACTATGACTTCGCGAACGAAGCGAAAATAAGCGTAAGGAGAGCACTGAAAAATGAGAGAACCGTTCAGTGACTTTGAAAGTAACGTTTTGTCAACAGATCTGAGTAAAATTCTTAGGGGATTTTGGTCTTATATAAACTCCAGGTGGGCGTAATCCAGGTGAACCCGTGAATAGCAATTGGTCGGACTTCGTCGTGATGAGTCGTGTTATCCAGGAAAGCAACTCCTGCTTGCTGCAAGCCGGTATCATTGCCTGCAGGGGCGGGCCAAGTAATCATGTGATGCTGCTTGTCAATAGCCCCTTCCGCTTAGATAGTGAACGTGACCTCTCTTCTTAGCATCCTTTGGCCGGCCGGTTCTTGTTGTATACGCCGTAGCCATGGACACTTGCGTCTTCTTCTGTCTCCTTGCTGCCATGCCCGAAGCAGTCTTAGTCCAGGACAGAAAGAATGGCGGCATCGGTCTTAATACCATGTGTATATTATTGCACATCCAGATTTCAGCTAACAGTGCAGCTACGATCAGTGCATTATAGATAGGCATGTAGAATCAGTTATAACACACAACCATACATATTATAAAACATATGTACTCGTATGTATATAGAACTATGTATGTGTATGGGCATGTTTCGCATCTCTTCCTAAAGCACTGGACAGATTTCAACCAAACTTGGCATACGTATCAGTTACTGTCTGGAAAGAATCGCTGTGGGAGTAGGAACTATCTAACTCTGCAAGGGGTGGGAGGTGAAGGTGAAAACGGAATGTAGCCCACTATGCGCGAATACTCATAATTTAGTATTTCAACAAATTTTACACATAATTTCAAACCTTCACCAAACTCATTCTCGCTGACAACCCCAACAATATCATACTACTACATTTTTGCTGTTCACGCAGAAAAACTCCCGCTTGGAACACGACGTTTTAAGTTATTACTTCATTACTGCTAACTCTACTCACAACACATCTTGCAGACGGTAGCCACATATACTACGGAATGCTCCTGCAGAAATATATCATTGTACTGTGCGTACTTCAGGAGGTACAACGTTACAAATATTGAGCTGCGTGGAAATGAGACTGTAGCGCAAAATTCGCTAGAGATCCAGCTGAAACACTTCTACAGTTCCCTTAGTACCATGGGACTTAGCACGCGATGTCTTAACAAATGTCCTATTATACTGTCCCTTTATTTTATTTCTATTATTGCTTCTTTGATGTACAAACTGGACAGCAGGAGCGAAAGACTACATCCTTTTCTGAAAGCCTATGTAATCTGAGCACTTCGGTCCTGGTCGTCCACTCCTATTATTTCCTCTTGGCTCTTGGACGTATTGTATTATCCTTCTCTGTCTGTAGCTTTCGTATATTCTTCTCAGAATTTCGATCATATTGCACCATTTTACACTGTCGAACGCTTTTTCTAGATCAACAAATTCTATGAACTTGTCTTTATTTTTCTTTAGCAATGCTCCCATTATCAACTGCAACGTCGGAATAGCCTCTCTACAGCCTTCACCTTTCCTAAAGCCAGGCTGATCGTCATTTAATACATCATTAATTTTCTTTTCCATTATTCTCTATATTATTCCGGTCAGCAGCTTGGATTCAGTGTTTTTAAGCAGACTGTGAAATAATTCTCGCACTTGTTGGCTCCTGCGTTCTTCGGAATTGTGTAAATGATATTTTTCACAAATTCAGATGTTATATCCCCAGACTAATTTATCCTAGACACCAACGTGCTTAGTCGGTTTGTTGCCATTTCCCCCAATGATTTTGTCTGTCTCTTATACGTTATTCGTTCGAAAATCTACCAAAGCTTTTTTAAATTCTGGTTGTAATACTGACTACCCCACATCTTATATATTGGCAACTGTTTCTTTTGTCACGTCATCAGAAAAGTCTTTCCCCTCATAAAATACTTCAGTGTACTTTTTCCACCTATCTGCCCTCTCTCCTTCCATTTAACTGTGGAATTCCCGTTCCTCTCTTAATGTTACCACACTTGCTTTCTAATGTCACTGAAGATTATTTTGACTTCTGTATGCTGACTCAGTCCTTCCGACAATCATTTCATTTTCGATTTCTTCACATTGTTCCTTGAGCCATTTTGCCTTATCTTCCCTGCACTTACCGTTTATTTCATTTCTAAGTTACTTGTACCTCTGTACTGTTGAATTTCTCTGAACATTTTTCTATTTCCTTCCTTCATCGATCAAGTGAAGTATTTCTAGTGTTACCCATGGTTTCTTCGCAGTTATCTTCTTTGTACCTATGTTTTTTGGAAAAAAACGACATTTTATCTATGGAGTGCGTGATTGATTCTCTTGTACAAATTTTTTGTTTATGTATAGACACAATCACATGTTTATGACACAGCCATAACCGATTTCGGCCGTCAACGCATGAACCTGTGTTCAGTGTATGCCGCCTTTAGCATCTGAAGGTGGTCATTGTACGGCCGAAACCGGTTATGACTGTGTCATAAACATGTGATTGTGTCTATAAATAAACAAATAATTTTGACCTATGTTTTTCTCTCCAACTTATGTGATTGCCCTTCTTAGGGATGTTCATTCCTTTTTAACTGAAGTCTCAACCGACCTACTCCTTATCTCAGTATCTGTAGCCTCAGAGAACTTCAAGAGGACCTCCTCATTCCTTAGTACTGTCGTAACCCACTTCTTTGTGCCTTGATTTTTCCTGACTAATATCTTAAAGTTCAACTATTCTTCATCACTACTAAATTGTGATCTTTGTCTATATCTGCTCCCTGGCACGCCTTACAATCCAAAGTCTGATTTCGGAATCAATGATTTAATCTAACTGAAATCTTCCTTTGTCTTTCCCTGTATATCTCCTTGTGATTCTTTAACAGAGTATTCGCTATTACTAGCTGAAACTTATTGTAGAACTGAATTAGTCTTTCTCTTGTCTCATTCCTAGTACCAAGCCTACATTCCACTCCACTACAACCGCTTTTCAGTCCTTCATGACTATCAGGAGTTCATATCCCTTTATATACTGAGTTACCAGTATAGTATCCTCATATATTTTCTCTACTTCTTCATCCTTTGGTAGCAACATCGGCATGTACACCTTAACTATTGTTGTCGGTGATGGTTTGCTGCAGATTTGGATGGGAACAACCCTGTCACTGAACTGTTCGCAGTAACTCACTCTCTGTCCTACCTTCCTATTCATAATGAATTCTACTCGTGTTATACCATTTTCTGCTGCCGTTGATATGACCCTATACTCATCTGACCAGAAATCCTTATATTCTTTTCATTTCACTTCACTGACCCCTACTATATCAGTTTTGTGCCTTATCATTTTACTTTTCAGATTTTGTAGCTTCCTACCACTTTCAAACTTATGACGTTCCACGACCCGCCTTGTAGAGCATTACCCTTTCGTTGGTTATTCAGTCTTTTTGTCATTGTCATCACCCTGTTGGCAGTCCCCTATTCGAATGAGGTACTACTCCGGAATCATTTGCCACAAGAGAGATCATCATGACACTTTTTCAATACAGTCCCCATGCTCTGCTGACACAAACTGCGTTTCTTTAATGCAGTGGTTTCCATTGTCTTCTGCATTCTCATTCCGTTGGTCATTGCTGATTCTTAGCCCTTAGGACAGTTTCCATTCAAGGTCAAGAGTGCCCTGAACCTGTGTCCACCCTTTGATAACCCTTTGGTAGAATGAGATCGACTTCTTATACCGAAAGTCTTCGGCCGCTATGCTACCACTATGTAATATGTTTCGTTATACCTATAAAGCAATAAGATGCAGATGATATTACGACCGATGTTGACCTTCTTTCAGTTCTGGATTACATTAATTTCGTGGGCACATTAATTCCTATGGAATCAAACCTGATGAATCTCACTGCCGTTAAAAAAAAAGGAACTACTTGGAATGGAGAATGAAACGTAACAGTCAACACAGAATTTGGTTGCTCTACAGGACGTAAGTATAAGTGGCTGGATGTGGGATACCTGAAGAAACCTGCAGATTCTCCTCACTGAACTGAAGCCGTTATCAAGATTCGGGGCGGTGTTAGTTTTAGTGTGATGTCTCCTGGGTGGAACATTAACTATACCTTACGTGTATAGTTAATGTTGGAATGCCACCGAGTGATGAAACATAAGTTTAGCATTAATTCAATTTACTCTTCTCTCTTAGATTTGAAGTTTCAATCTGACTTGTAGCCCAGATCAGTGCTTTTGATTGGGAACTGGTAAGATGTGAAGTACGTCGTGTGTAGACTGCCAAGAAAGAAGCGAGTGAAGCACGATCCAGAGACGTGTGAACGTTGCTCTGCTGTCGGTTCAAGGCTAGAACACCCCTAGGAGACGATCCGGGGTCATTTGAGCCACATACAGCTTTGAGTGCCGTCACTCCACGCTCAGGTTTCACTCCAGCTTCCAGCGGGTACATCGATCTGCTCTTAGAGCTACGTTATAAGCATTTGACTCCTTTTTTTTCGCCACGTAACAGTGCTCGCTTCTGCATCAGGCTTTACAGTCAACAGAATTCTGTACAAAGGTTAAATAATTTTTGATTTTCTGGTAGTAGCTTTCTGATTATTTGCTTACTGCTCACGGGAAGGAGTGTGCTATCCTTTTTTTCAAAAAATTACATCCCCATCAACAAACAAGTCTACCCTTTGCTCAGTTCTTTGCATTTAAAGCGTATATGAAGAAAGCTATTACTTAATTTACGAAATTAGACGCAGCTGTAATTTTTTTTTATTTTGAGCTTTTCCTCATTACAGAGTCTTATCTGCAACATAAGATTTACTCGGAAATTACAATACAAAAAACAAAAATTTTTAAAATATCTTTTGAAAATATTCCTCCAGGTGTTTCGATCTTGTGTGTCGTCTTTCTCTGTGCCCATTCTCCTCATTGTGCGCTGTACATTTTGTAGCCAGGTGGTCATAGGTCGTCCTCTTCTTCTTCTCCCCTCCGGTTCCCACTCCAGTATCAATTTTGGTATTCTGGCTTCCTTCATTCGTCGTACGTACCCGTACCACTGTAATTTCTTCCTATCCATTACGTCGTATATTCTTCCTTTTATTTCAATTCTCCTTATTATTTCGGTTTCTTTATCTTTTCTTTCCTGGAGATTCTTGCCGATCTTCTCCAGAAGTCCATCTCTAGAGCTTGTAATTTTTTAATGTGCTTCAGGTCTTCAGGTTAACTGTCCAGGTCTTCGTCCCATACACAACCACACTCTCTAATATGGATTTGTATATTAATTTTTTAGTTCTGTTCATTACATTCCTACTCCGTTGTCACAGCTGTAATTCTCTTATTAACATTTTTTGCAGTTTAAATTATAAAAATCATATGCAAAAATAGTACTTCATGTGATACTGTTACACATTTAAGCTTCATTAGTAACTGGCGTCTGTCGGGCCGTACAAGACTACACTTTACGCAACCCTGCAATGACAAAGAAGTACAAATTTTATGAAGTGTTAAGACATATAGTACAATGTGTGGTATGTAGACGACTCTGCTGAATGATTTTATAGAGTACAGTGCTCAAAATATGCACTACAGTATCTCTTCTCTCCTCTCTGGTCTATTTGTCATGATGAACTTTCGTTCCCCGAACATGAATCGAACAGATTTTTAGCATTTGAACGACTATGCCACTGCAATTCAGTGCTCTGGGTTGCTGTAATGCACTAGATCAATCAGGATTGGAGTATTTTACCTGTGGCTTAATTTACGTTGTACACATTTATAATCTGTTCCAATAACTATGTTGTAAAAAACTCAGTCAATAAGTAGGGATCGTGCTCTACCATAGAAAACATTCCAGGTTTCCGCCTCTAGCCAGCCCTATAATAGAAAATTGATGTATCGTCATATTCCGTTTTTAAATGATAGTATTCACTGTTTCGTTGGTCATACAATCTTTTTCGCATAGTCACCTTCCCCTTGGCAGTCCCCTCCTGGAGATCTGAATGGTGGCCTAGACAGGAATCTTTTGCCAAATGGAGAGATCATCTTCACACTTTGTCAATCATAGGCCACATGCGATGCCATATGCACTGGGAATAAATCAAAGAGAGACAATAGTAAAGAAAGTAGCATAAATGAGAAAAGTGAGAACTACAATAATTGCATTTCAGCTACTGCTTTCGGAAATACAACTTTTTAACTAAACGGTTATAAGTTAGTTTAAGGAGAATTGGAACGTCCTATCCTGACAATGTTTAATTTAGTGACTTCACTTCCCTGTATTTCAGGAACCACTATAGCCATTGACATAAAACTTTTACAGGACATTCAGCTGTATGTTCTGAGTCCACTGAACTACAATAATTGTATTTCAGCTACTGCTTTCGGAAATCCGGTTAAAATTTTGAGTACTTTTTTGTACGTTATCCTAAATAATTTTAATTATGAATAACATTATTTTCTTCGTTTAGTTCAGTAGACTCAGGATTTGTATGTTTTTGTCCCTGAAAATTTGAATACTCGACTCGAAGTGGTTTCTGAGATTTAGCGAAAAATGCAAAAGACAATGTAAATTTTCAGGAAAGTTTTCTAAAGTTTCAGAACACTGTAACTGATTTAATATATGCTTATTTTCTTTATATTTACTCATTCAGAAGCACCCTGCACCATACTGTATATCATCCTCTTGATCTCTTCCGAGTTTTTTCCTCGAACTGTACTCCTTAGTGGCCAACTGTGCTGTATACTCTGTTTTATCAAGTTCTGTGATGCAGTTTGAACCAGGAATAACTCCAATAATATATTCGGAAAATTGCAAATTTTATAATGAGATACAAATCCTAAAATATGAAAAGAAATTTTCCGCTATGGAGATTTGCTTCGAAAATCCGGAAGTATGACCTATGTATTTTTTTCCGTTCTAACTCCCCTTGTTAGTTTAAGTAGTGTGTAAGTCTAGGGACCGATGACATCACCAGTTTGGTCCTTTAGGAATTCTCGCACATTTGAACACTTTTTTCATATTCGTTAGGGACTGTGGTTGTTACTGTTGTTGTTTTCAGTCCAAAAACTGGTGTTATTTAGTTCTCTGTGCTTGTCTGAAACGTGCACGCCTCCTCGTCTCTGCATAGTTGTTAAAATTTACTTACATTGTAACATTAGTATACCGAAAATTGTCGTAACCCGAGAAAAATAGGCAAGGGTCATTTCACGCTATGGAGATTTGCATCGAAAATCCGCAAGTAAGACCTATATGTTTTTTCGTTCATCCGTATGTGTTGTACACATTCTCTCAACATGTACATCTACATATAGACTCCGCAAGCCACCTTATGGTGTGTGGCTGTGGATACCTTGTGCACTAGTGTCAATTTCTCCTCTTCCTGTTCCAGTCGCGAGCAGTTCGCGGGAAGAACGATTGCTGATAAGCTGCCATGTGAGCGAGAATCTCTCTGATTTTATCTTTTGGTAGGAGGAAGCAAAATACTGGTTGACTCCTCCAGGAATGTACGCTCCCAGAATTATGACAGTAAATCTCACTGTGTTGCAAAACTCATTTCTTACACCGCCTCTCACAGCAGTTGTCTGAGAATATATGTGACACTTTCGATGTTATTATATAAACCATTAACAAAACGTGCTGCTCATCTTTGGATTTTCTCTATTTCACGTGGTTCAAATGGCTCTAAGCACTATGGGACTTAACATCTGAGGTCATCAGTCCCCTAGACCTAGAACTACTTAAACCTAACTAACATAAGGACAGCACACACATCCATGCCCAAGGCAGGCTTCGAACCTGCAACCGTAACAGCATCGAGGTTCAGGACTAAAGTGCCTAGAACCGCTCGGCCACAGCGACTGGCTTCTCTATTTCCTTTATGAGTGGAATCTGATACGGGTCCCACCTTGACGAACAATATTCAAATATTGGTCGGACTTGAATTTCAGTCTGGAATCTGCCTTAGCGGCTATTAATTTTATGTGGTTGTTCAACTTCAAATTGCTCTGTATGTATTCTCCTCCATATTTTGTGGAAGTAACTGCTTCCAGTAATTGTTCTGCAATCGTGCAATTTTACAAATATGAATGTATCTATCTCTGTATAGGCATTTCGTTAGATTTGTTTATGTGCATAGTCAGTAGCCACTCCCTCCACCAGGCATCCATGCTCTGCAATTCTTGCTGCATTTCGCTAAAATCCTCCAGCATTTCGACAACTCTTTATATAACATCTCCATCCGAGGAAGGATTCATGGAACTTCCGATGTTATTCATTACGTCATTTACGTATGTTGTGACAGTTAAGAACCCCATAACACTCCCAAGCGGTACGCAGGAAGTTACTTTTACATATGCACACTTTACTCCGTTGGGAATGACATGGTGTGTTCTGTTTTCTAGAAATTCCTCCATCGGATCGTACAGTTTGTCTGATATTCCGTATGCTCGTATTTTGTCCATTAGGCGGAACTGTATCGAACCCCTTCCGGAAGTATAGAAAGAACGACTGATCTGTGCGCCTATATCTGCTGCTTTCTGGGTCTCGTGGACGAACAGAGCGAGCTGGGTTTCACGCGATCACTGTTTTCGGAGCCCATGTTGATTCCTACAAAGGAGATTTTCAGTCTCAAGGTTTGTCATAATACACGAACATAAAACAGCTTCCAAGGCTTTATAACAGACCGGCGGCTGAGATCTGTGCGTCAATTGGACCAACTTTCTTGCCTTGCCTCGAAATTAACACATTTTCAGATTACTGTTACTTATTATTGATGCTCGTTACATTTAACACTTCTCTTGTTTCTTTTGATTCGCTCATCATATAGTCAGTCATGCGACTGTCTTTCTTACTGTTGCGCCGCTCGTTGTTGTTGCCCGCTCGTGAGTGCATTTACCAGCTGAACAACAAACGCATTCCTCTTCAGATTATTTGTGGTTATTTGGCTGAAGATGATCCATGCATTTATTGCTGTCCTATCTAGGTTACTGTAAAAAACATGCAACTACCATCGCCCGCAAGCAACCGTAGTTGGGTATTTATGAAACATTTGATTAACGATGTACACCAAATGTTTTAGGGCTTTATGGAAGGTAACAGTTTGTTCCTTTCTCCTTCACTTATTCGTAGTTCAGGATGTGGTGTGGAATGCGTCCGTCAGTTCTCTGGCTGCCTCGTATCATGAGGTACTAAATTCCGCCACTCTTTTGAGGAGAATACAGTAACTTCAAAGACAAACTGAAACAATTACAAAAGAAAGTACTTAGTATCTTTTACGGCCCGCCCTTTTCTTGCGCTTTTGCAGAGGAAGTGTATGAGGAATTTTTGATTTTTTTACTAAAATCAGTTCCTCCTTGTTGCCAAATATTCTGACGAGAGTGGCTCCTCAGTACAGTCGCACCCCACGCTATGGGCTTGACAACGGCTCAGCGTTTAGCCTGACAATTCCTGGTAAGCAAGCACGTATGTTCCATAAGGGTGCTAGTCGGTTATCTTTACAATTTTCTAGGATGAGGAGCTCCTGAGGGCAGTCACCTCTCATGACATGGGATGGCAACGGTCTAGCGCATCGCCTGGTCGTTGCATGTTTAAGATGTGTTACTTTCTTTCGCACGAACGACTTGCAGATTTGAAATTTTTGTGGTAGCGGGACTTCACAACGGTTCGGCGCCTCACCTGTTACCAGGAATCCTGTCTTTTCTTTCGTGGGGACGTCTGGTCGGTTCTTTCGAATTTTTCTCTTAGCAGGTGCAACTACGATGGTGATCACATCTTATGTCACAGGGTGACAAAGGGCCACATGCTTTGATTCTCTGATGTTAATCTAGGTGGATTCTTTTCCGGAGGGTCCCCAGGAGGAGAGTGAACGGAAGTTTTTGATCTCTCTGCCGGTTAAATCTGACTCTCGATGTAGGTTCGGCTCAAATGGCTCTGAGCACTATGGGACTTAACATCTATGGTCATCAGTCCCATAGAACTTAGAACTACTTAAACCTAACTAACCTAAGGACAGTACACAACAACCAGTCATCACGAGGCAGAGAAAATCCCTGACCCCGCCGGGAATCGAACCCGGGAACCCGGGCGTGGGAAGCGAGAACGCTACCACACGACCACGAGCTGCGGAAGGTTTAGGTTCAATAAGTGCTGCTTTATTTATGAGGTTGACTTGAACAAGAGGGGAGAATACGCAGTTTCACTCGAGCAGTGGTTGATTTAAGTCCCCATGGTGACACGGGGACTGTTGACTTGTTTAGTGCCGTATTTATGATTTCTTTACATATTTGATTCGCGAGTGAACTTCATCTTAATAAATCTTTGGTCACATGTTTCTTCGTGATTGCTCATTACAGTTCCAAGTCTATATGATTAACTCATTCGCATGTCTGTTAACACCCCATCCGACAGTATGGCTAATAGAACTATTTCTGCATTACTGATGGATATAGATTCGGGCGCGATCCCTGGAGACAATAATTTTCGTATCGCTTCTCCCGTACCTTGCTACTCAGTCACAAGTGTGTTAAGCCTGATAAATAAATAATGAAAACTGCACCATTAACTTATGTTATATTGCTTAACACAACACGTTTCGAGAATTTATTCTCATTTTCAAGTGTATTTGTGCATCTGTTTACATGAATATGTTTGGTGATGTTTGCGTGCGTGATTTACGGTTTTCCTTGCATCACAGATGCAAACATCGCCAAACATATTCATGTAAACATGTAACGCCGGAAATGCATATCCTCCTATTTCCATCTATTGTACTATTATTCTTTTTCCTTGCTTTGTTACCTCAAGATATGACATTTCTGTCTCTTTGTATATTGTAATTGTTTTACTGTTGGTATATATATATTTATACATTTATGTCGATGTATAATTGGTTTGTTTCGTGAATATTACACTCCTGGAAATTGAAATAAGAACACCGTGAATTCATTGTCCCAGGAAGGGGAAACTTTATTGACACATTCCTGGGGTCAGATACATCACATGATCACACTGACAGAACCA
This sequence comes from Schistocerca cancellata, assembly GCF_023864275.1. NCBI lineage: Eukaryota > Metazoa > Arthropoda > Insecta > Orthoptera > Acrididae > Schistocerca > Schistocerca cancellata. The sequence continues at coordinate 136,992,291 of NC_064628.1, forward strand.
CAGGAACATAGACACAGGCAACAGAGCATGCACAATGTCGGCACTAGTACAGTGTATATCCACCTTTCGCAGCAATCCAGGCTGCTATTCTCCCATGGAGACGATCGTAGAGATGCTGGATGTAGTCCTGTGGAACGGCTTGCCATGCCATTTCCACCTGGCGCCTCAGTTGGACCAGCGTTCGTGCTGGACGTGCAGACCGCGTGAGACGACGCTTCATCCAGTCCCAAACATGCTCAATGGGGGACAGAGCCGGAGATCTTGCTGGCCAGGGTAGTTGACTTACACCTTCTAGAGCACGTTGGGTGGCACGGGATACATGCGGACGTGCATTGTCCTGTTGGAACAGCAAGTTCCCTTGCCGGTCTAGGAATGGTAGAACGATGGGTTCGATGACGGTTTGGATGTACCGTGCACTATTCAGTGTCCCCTCGACGATCACCAGTGGTGTACGGTCAGTGTAGGAGATCGCTCCCCACACCATGATGCCGGGTGTTGGCCCTGTGTGCCTCGGTCGTATGCAGTCCTGATTGTGGCGCTCACCTGCACGGCGCCAAACACGCATACGACCATCATTGGCACCAAGGCAGAAGCGACTCTCATCGCTGAAGACGACACGTCTCCATTCGTCCCTCCATTCACGCCTGTCGCGACACCACTGGAGGCGGGCTGCACGATGTTGGGGCGTGAGCGGAAGACGGCCTAACGGTATGCGGGACTGTAGCCCAGCTTCATGTAGACGGTTGCGAATGGTCCTCGCCGATACCCCAGGATCAACAGTGTCCCTAATTTGCTGGGAAGTGGCGGTGCGGTCCCTTACGGCACTGCGAAGGATCCTACGGTCTTGGCGTGCATCCGTGCGTCGCTGCGGTCCGGTCCCAGGTCGACGGGCACGTGCACCTTCCGCCGACCACTGGCGACAACATCGATGTACTGTGGCCTCTCATCAACCCAACCTCCTCACTCCCCACACACATTGCTGTTAGACTGTACACCTCCCTTGTTCGCCCCATCCTTGAATACGCGGTGGTGGTGTGGGGCAATGCTGCCCCCACCCACCTCCGCCGACTTCAAACCGTCCAGAACAGGGCTCTCCGGCGTGCCCTCCGCCTCCCCTTCGACTTCCCAACCCAAGAGCTCCATAACCTGGCCGAAGTGCCGCTCCTTCGCACCCGCATCCTCTCCGCAGCCAACGCCTTCTACCAACAAACCCGTCACTCTCCTAATCCCCTAATCCTATCCCTGGGTACCCGTATCCACCGACTAGCCACCACTCGATGGCCTGACCTTTTATTTCGCCCCCCATGACTTCACACGCAATAGCCATCCCACCCCATGACTATCATTCACCCTCACACCATAGAACTCTCCCCCAATATGTCAAATCATTCACTCCCTAACATGCCATCCCCCCACACCCACACCATCACAAATGCTGGCCTAATCATGACAGGCCCTTCCCTTTTTCCCTTCTCCATCTGTCACTCTCTGACTTCTTTCTCTTTACCCAACCCTCCAACCCGCCACATCAAGACCGACTACCACTACCATCAAGACGCCGCTACGAAGAAGAAGAAGAAGAGGCCAGGATAATGGCCTTTCGCTTTCACTATCTCTCACTATCCCTCCTCCTCTCCTTTAATCTGTAACCTAGTAGTAATCCACGGCCAGTCAATTGGGCCATTCGTTTTCCCACTTCTTCCACTATCACTCTAACTATCCTTTCAACTTTTAAAAAAAAAAAAAAAAAAAAAAAAAAAAAAAAAAAAAAAAAACCAGCACCAAAGCCAAGACCAATAAACCACCCACCATGTAACCCCTTATTACCACCACACCATTTCAGAAGGAGAAGCGCATAAGCGCTAGAACTTCGTTTACTGGAGAGGGTCCATCCCTCAGCCCTGTGCGAAGTGAAGTGATGTACTGTGGAGACCTCACGCCCCACGTGTTGAGCAATTCGGCGGTACGTCCACCCGGCCTCCCGCATGCCCACTATACGCCCTCGCTCAAAGTCCGTCAACTGCACATACGGTTCACGTCCACGCTGTCGCGGCATGCTACCAGTGTTAAAGACTGCGATGGAGCTCCGTATGTCACGGCAAACTGGCTGACACTGACGGCGGCGATGCACAAATGCTGCGCAGCTAGCGCCATTCGACGGCCAACACCGCGGTTCCTGGTGTGTCCGCTGTGCCGTGCGTGTGATCATTGCTTGTACAGCCCTCTCGCAGTGTCCGGAGCAAGTATGGTGGGTCTGACACACCGGTTCAATGTGTTCTTTTTTCCATTTCCCAGAGTGTATTTGTATTTTTCCCTGGGTCTTGCCTAGGGAAAACTACGCTATCGAACGATTACATCGATAGGTCGTGTGAAGAATCAAAGTGTGTAGGATCTTTGGGGTTGTTAACTCTGCCGTGTGGAGCGCGGGCTGAGCAGAGGGAGTCTGGCTGGAGTAGCGAGTGGAGCAGGTGTGTTGTGTGAAGCTCCCGCGAGTTGCCGCGCTTTCGGGGTTTGGCAACATGTAATTGCGCTCAACTTGCGATGATAGTTTCTGACATGGTGTCGCGGACGGGAAGCATTAGCTGGCGCACATCAAGAGCCCGTTTCGTCTGGTGACCGTGTCGAGAAGAAGGCGCGCCAACATCCAGCTTCTGCAACAGCGACGGCCGACAATGAGTGACTGTCGCCACCTCCTCGATCGACGGCTACAAACCTTCAATCAACTAAAAAGGAAGACTGGACGCACGTAAAGTTCTAGAACTGTATGGCAGACCTCAGCTTTTCAAACTCTACCATTTTTGTAACTATAATTACAGCAACTTAGCATGAACATTTGTTGCTCATTGTCCCAATTGCATTACCAAGCAGGGTCCCTTCCTTTTCCGGAATGAACCCGAGTGTCATTGAAATTCAAACGCCAGCATCATTATACACTCCTGGAAATGGAAAAAAGAACACACTGACACCGGTGTGTCAGACCCACCATACTTGCTGCGGACACTGCGAGAGGGCTGTACAAGCAATGATCACACGCACGGCACAGCGGACACACCAGGAACCGCGGTGTTGGCCGTCGAATGGCGCTAGCTGCGCAGCATTTGTGCACCGCCGCCGTCAGTGTCAGCCAGTTTGCCGTGGCATACGGAGCTCCATCGCAGTCTTTAACACTGGTAGCATGCCGCGACAGCGTGGACGTGAACCGTATGTGCAGTTGACGGACTTTGAGCGAGGGCGTATAGTGGGCATGCGGGAGGCCGGGTGGACGTACCGCCGAATTGCTCAACACGTGGGGCGTGAGGTCTCCACAGTACATCGATGTTGTCGCCAGTGGTCGGCGGAAGGTGCTCGTGTCCGTCGACCTGGGACCGGACCGCAGCGACGCACGGATGCACGCCAAGACCGTAGGATCCTACGCAGTGCCGTAGGGGACCGCACCGCCAATTCCCAGCAAATTAGGGACACTGTTGCTCCTGGGGTATTGGCGAGGACCATTCGCAACCGACTCCATGAAGCTGGGCTACGGTCCCGCACACCGTTAGGCCGTCTTCCACTCACGCCCCAGCATCGTGCAGCTCGCCTCCAGTGGTGTCGCGACAGGCGTGAATAGAGGGACGAATGGAGACGTGTCGTCTTCAGCGATGAGAGTCGCTTCTGCCTTGGTGCCAATGATGGTCGTATGCGTGTTTGGCGCCGTGCAGGTGAGCGCCACAATCAGGACTGCATACGACCGAGGCACACAGGGCCAACACCCGGCATCATGGTGTGGGGAGCGATCTCCTACACTGACCGTACACCACTGGTGATCGTCGAGGGGACACTGAGTAGTGCACGGTACATCCAAACCGTCATCGAACCCATCGTTCTACCATTCCTAGACCGGCAAGGGAACTTGCTGTTCCAACAGGACAATGCACGTCCGCATGTATCCCGTGCCACCCAACATGCTCTAGAAGGTGTAAGTCAACTACCCTGGCCAGCAAGATCTCCGGATCTGTCCCCCATTGAGCATGTTTGGGACTGGATGAAGCGTCGTCTCACGCGGTCTGCACGTCCAGCACGAACGCTGGTCCAACTGAGGCGCCAGGTGGAAATGGCATGGCAAGCCGTTCCACAGGACTACATCCAGCATCTCTACGATCGTCTCCATGGGAGAATAGCAGCCTGCATTGCTGTGAAAGGTGGATATACACTGTACTAGTGCCGACATTGTGCATGCTCTGTTGCCTGTGTCTATGTTCCTGTGGTTCTGTCAGTGTGATCATGTGATGTATCTGACCCCAGGAATGTGTCAATAAAGTTTCCCCTTCCTGGGACAATGAATTCACGGTGTTCTTATTTCAATTTCCAGGTGTGTATTTCACCGCTTTAATTTCAAATTTCAATTAAGGTATTCATAGCTGGCAACAATATTTAGATTACACTAGCACAAATTAAGAGTGCGAGTTTTGTTACCGTATTTTAGCTTACCTGTGACTGCAGCTCAGCTTGGTACGTACTAAATTTTACTATTGTTAATTGTTCAGAATCATTTAATTCAAGTTCAAAGTTAAGTCTCTTATTTCTAAATTGCGTAGATTCAAGTAGCTTTTGAAATGATTGTTGAGGTAGTCCAAGACTAACCGTGTTTTACTGAATTTCGATGTGCTTCAGAAAGAAAGCTCACTATTAACTTCAGTCACTAAATTAACTTTCGATTTTCCTGTTTTATTAATTCTTTTGCTAAATTAAGTCAGAGTGTAGCGAAATTTATTACTTCTGACAAACTTTCAGTTTTCACACTACACGTGTCAACCTTCAGTTGCCACACTTCTAGTGCTAATTATATGTGTAATAACCTTTCTTTTTCAGTTACTATAGTAATTGTCCTTAGGACTGGCGACCGTAATTTCCCCCAAATCTCAAATACCTAATTACCGCTAGTTAATTGTTAACGTAACGGCTGCACATTTACTTTCCTTATTAACTTTACCCCTTTTCAAAATTAATTTCCACCAGTTTCATCAGCACTTTTCCTTTCATTAAGATGTAACCCTTTCTTCCCTCTTTACCGACAGATTAACTTCGGTGACGATTGCTTTTCCAAAATTCCCATTAGGTACACGCGGTTTCATTTTTCACGGTCATTAAGGTCGATAAGTGAGGGGGAGGTTACAAACAAACGTACAAATGCGCTTGAAAATGAAAATAAATTGTCGAAAAGCGTTCTGCTAAGCAGCAAAAAATAAGTAACTGCTGCAGTTTTCATTATTTAAATCATCAATTATAGTTCAGGATTTCCCGAAACATCTAATATGATGAATGAAATTAAATGATTTGTTTAAGGTAATACTTTCTTTCATCTGTATATTGATGTCTTTCTTTATTTTTATGTAAATGTTCTTTACATTCAGTTTTTCATTTGTGTGCTTATTAGACTAAGTAAACTGGACAATGACTGAAACTCTTCTATTAATTCTGTAGCTAATAAATCCCTTACCCTTTTTAACGATTTTACTAGGCTGGCACCGATAGTTCATTTAAGAGGATGATTTAGTATTAATTCGTTGCAGAAGCTTTAAATTGCATAACTGTTTAAATGGGGAGAGCTCAGAATGCCTGAATTTCCAGGCGCCATCAGACATTAAGCCGACAAGTTACGTCGATGCTTCTTATAAGTGAGCTGAGAACAGCATCATTGGTCTCCTTCCCTTGGTACACCGTAAGGGTGGATTGTAGATTATCAGTCTCTTCCAAGATGATGGATGCATGTGAGCCAGAATTTATCTTCATGCAATTGGTGCTTTGTAGGCGAATCTTCTTTTCATCACTAACGAAATTTTCTTATGTTGAAGTTTATTCGCAAACTGAAGGAATCTGAGAATATTGTCTATTTTCATGTTCCTTCCATGGCTTAGAAATATCTCCGTGAGACAAAGAACGACATTCTCTTGCAATAATTTGATGTCTCTCCTTTCCAAGGTACAAGAAGGCATTTCAAATGTAGTTTGATGGCTGCATTTATCGAGAACTCCTGTCCGTATTCATTACGTTTGTTTGATATAAACTGGATAAACCTACGACTTCCTTCACTTAGAAGTAGTTGCTCCTCATTCATAATACTACCAGCAAGACGGTAACAGCGTCCAAAGGTTTCCACGAAATCATTCCATATTTTCGAACAACTTCTCAGCAGGACTGCGTTCCGCTCGGGATGGCTTTTTATTGAAGAGAAGGAATCTGCTCAGTTCGCAGAATCCCTTTCTTGTCTTTGTATCCCTGATAAAATTAGGCCCATGGCCACAAGACCAATTGCCAGGAAAGAAATATCTTTGGCACAAAATACTGAAGTATTTGTTAGCAATAATAGCCTCCAGTTCCTGCAACAACAAGATCCAAGGGGTGTTTTTCATTCTGATTATCTGATGCTTAGTATTATTTTTACAATAAGCAGCACAGACTGTGTAGAATAAATCAGAAGGCACTGATTACGAAATCGTGCACTCTCTTGCAATCATAGGCTGTGGGCCCATCTCTCTAGTCAAGTCATAAAGCAGCTTCTATTCCAGGTGGCGCCATGTTAGCGACCTTCCATTCCGTTCTATCTCTAGCAGCCAACTGCACTGTTGTGTCAGTTGAGTCCTGAAAGCACTATGGAGAGAAATGAGGGGGAGAGGCAACTACTGACAGTAACTCCTCTTCATCCTCAGTTGTCTCTGACAAAAAATCATCTGAAACTGATCAGTCACTTTCTGATTCAGAATCTGAATTCTTGAGAGTCTCAAAATATCTTACTTCGCACGACAACAAGGATGCGATAAATTGAAAACGCTTGTTACGCTAAAGAAACATAAACACTACAAAACTGATGAGGTGAAAAACAACAGCAACGGAAGAACCGTGACTGAAAAGTTAGACGGCATTGACCAGTGTAGAAATCTTTCCGGAAACGCGTATACCGTCGCTCGAAGTAGATAGCTGATTGAAGCAAACTGCAGTGTGAGTAGGTATGTAGTTATGAGAGCAGTAGTATTCCAAAAAGAAATTACACCAGGGATCAAGAGCCCTCTCCTGCTGTTCTAGGTATACTTCACGATGTTACACGAATAGTGACAAATCACCTTATTGCAGTACTCCACTATCAAGAACGGAAGAAATAAGTACAAGTCACAAATTTTGACAGAAAAATGTATAACTGAATTTGTCACTGCTAAAATAAATTTAGAAATGTGTCTTTATACCTGTTTCGCTGTTATGGTGTTAACCTGCTTATTGCAGTGAAACTCTGGCTTCCGTCTACAGTTTGTTCTTCCCCCCTTACCCTCCATCACAAAACTGACTGCAGCATGGGTCCTATTAACAGATATCTGTGTGTCGAGTTGTGTCATATATTTCATTATACCTTATTTCGATAAAGTGAAAATGACAATCAAATGAAAACCAGAGAGATGGAAAAAGTAAGTAAATTGTTGATTACTTCAAAAGTAATCGCTTCAGCTGTTGATACATTTATCTCATTGTGAGTCAATGCCTTCATGCAAGAATGTTACGAAACGATGATTCTATCCAGGCGTGCACCTGTTCGTCTGAACCACGAATGTCTTTCTTCAGGTCTCCAAAAATATGAAAACCGCAAAGGGAGAGATAGGTACTGTATGGAGGATGTGTAAGGGCTTTCCAGCGGAACTGCTGCAACAAAAAACCTTGCAAACATGTGGACGTGCGGTTACTGGTGTACTGTTTCGACAACGTCAATTAAAGACATAAAGTCTGCAAATGAGTCCGTGATTACATTTAAGTACTTTATTTTACATGTCCGTCTTGATCACACAAACGTTTACGCTTCAATATTACCGGTTTCGGCTAGTGCCATCTTCAGATACGTTACAAACAAAAACAGAGTAAACAAACAAAGTTCAGTTTGCTGACGCTTGTTTTAAGGAACAGTTTTATCTCATTCTTGGCCTGCAATCATATTTTGGCCTTATATCTTCAACTGATAAATTTGTGCCAAGACAGGTCAAAGAGGTAAAATTGTTCCTTAAAATAAACGTCAACAAACTGAACATAGTTTGTTACACCCTGTTTTTGTTTGAAACAGATCTGAAGATGGCACTAGCCGAAACCGGTAACAGTGAAGTGTAAAAGTTTGTGTGATCAAGACGCACCAGTAAAGTACAGTGTTTCGACTACACCGCAGAAATTTCGTTGGGAAGCCAATACATATTTTCCAAACGGTTTCTCTCCACTTGCGATTTCCATCCTTTTGGAGCACTGAAGAAAGCCATTCGTAGCCGTCCATTTGCTTCGGACCAAGAGGTGCACACCTGCGTACAGTCGTGGTTCCGTAGGCAACGGTAAAAATTTTTCCATGTAGTCGTTCACCGTATTGACTTGCTGTGCGATAAATGTATTAACAGTTATGGTGATTTCTTTTGGAATAACAAACACTTTTCTTACTTTTTCTATCCGGTTCATTTTTATTTGGCTGTCCCTTGTACTGCCTCGTTAATTATTTAATCATAAATATTCTATATAATATTGAGAGCGTCCATTCTCTTCTTCCCTAAGTTGATTATCTTTCACGTTTCGATTCGATACAAGGCTACACTCCAGTCAAAGACGTTCAGAAAATACTTCCTAATACTTAAATTTATGTTCAATGTTAACAAATTTCTTTTTCTGAAAAAGTATTTCGTACTATTACCACATTATATTGTATACCCACGAAATAGCAAAACTCATGTACTACTTGTAATGACTCATTCCTGAATATAAATCCCTGGGTACAGCTAACTAAAATTTACCTACATTCCATTAGCTACGTTTCCCTTTCGTTAATGCTCATCTTGAAATCTCTTTTCGAAACAGTATCCATTCCGTCCATAAAATTCTTCAAGGTATGTGACTGCACTGACAATATGTAAAATTTTCGGCTACCGTTGGAAATGTCTTTTCTTAGGGTGTTTTTCTGATAATCAACAAAACAACCTGAGGAAGGGCATTAATAATGGAAGCAAGACTATAGAAAAATCAAGGCACGTTCATAGGAACCGTCGACTTGGAAAAAGCGTTCGACTATAGAAAATGGTGCAAGATTTTCGAAATTCACAGAAAAATAGTGGTAAGCTAAGAAACAAAAGAAACAATAAAACTGGAAGGCCAAGAACGGAATGCTCGGATTAAAACGGCTGTACGATATGGATGTAGTCTTTCGCCCCTACTGTTCATCTGTACATCGAAGAGCCAATGTTGGAAACAAAAGAAACGTTCAAGATTCGAATTAAAATTCAAGATGTAAGGATACCAGTGATAACCTTCGTTGATGGCACTGCCATCCTAGTGAAAGTGAAGAAGAATTACATGATTGTTGAGTGCATTGAAGCGAATAATGAGTGCAGAATATGCATTGAGACTCAGTCGAAGGAAGACGAAAGTAGTGAGAAGTTTAAGAAATAAGAACAGCGACACAATTGGGAATCACGATGTACACGAAGTTAGGAAATTCTGCTACCTAGACACCAAATAGACCTATGACTGATGGAGTAAAGGAGGACATAAGAAGCAGACTAGCACTGGAAAAAAGGGTATTCTTGGCCGAGAGAAATCTAACAGTATCAAGCAAAAACCTTAATTAGAGGAAGAAATTTCTGAGATTGCAAATTTTGGATCATAGCATCGTATGTTAATGAAACACAGACTACGGAACAACCGGAATAGAAGGGAATCGAAGTAAATTTTGAGATGTGGTGCTACAGAATCATGTTTAAAATGAGGTGGGGTGATAAGGAATGAAGAGTTTCTCCGCGGAACAGACTAGGAAAGGAATGTACACACATCAAAAAAAGTTTTGCATCACCACGGTTCCGAGAGTTCAGGAACCTGTACAGAAAATTGGAATAGAGATCAACATAAAAATCATTTCCGTCATTTTTACTGCTCATGAAAACCACACGTTACCTGTTGTACCACCATACAGAGAGACCTTCAGAGGTGATGGACCAGATTTCTGTACACACCGGTATCTCAAATACCCAGTATCACGTCCTCTTGCATTGTTGCATGCCTGTATTCGTATTGCCATACTATCCACAAGTTCATCAAGGCACGTTGACCCACATTGTCCCACTGTTCAACGGAGATTCGGCGTAGATCGCTCAGAGTGGTTGGTGGGTCACGTTGTCCATAAGCAGCCCTTTTCAATCTATCCCAGGCATGTTCGATAGGGTTCGTGTCTGGCGAACATGCTGGCCACACTAGTCGAGCGATTTCGTATCCTGAAGGAAGTCATTCACAAGTTGTGCATGATGGGGGCACGAATCGTGGTCCATGAGGAGGAATGCCTCGCCATGGCGCCAGTGACGCCAGTGACGGAGGAGATAGAGAAAATCCAAAGAAGAGCGGCGCGTTTCGTCACAGGGTTATTTGGTAACCGTGATAGCGTTACGGAGATGTTCAACAAACTCAAGTGGCAGACTCTGCAAGAGAGGCGCTCTGCATCGCGGTGTAGCTTGCTCGCCAGGTTTCGAGAGGGTGCGTTTCTGGATGAGGTATCGAATATATTGCTTCCCCCTACTTATACCTCCCGAGGAGATCACGAATGTAAAATTAGAGAGATTAGAGCGCGCACAGAGGCTTTCAGACAGTCGTTCTTCCCGCGAACCATACGCGACTGGAACAGGAAAGGGAGATAATGACAGTGGCACGTAAAGTGCCCTCCGCCACACACCGTTGGGTGGCTTGCGGAGTATAAATGTAGATGTAGATGTACATGTAGGATAAAATCAGAGAGATTAGAGCCCACACAGAGGCATACCGACAATCCTTCTTTCCACGAACAATACGAGACTGGAATAGAAGGGAGAACCGATAGAGGTACTCAGGGTACCCTCCGCCACACACCGTCAGGTGGCTTGCGGAGTATGGATGTAGATGTAGATGGATGTAGATGTAGTATGCTGCCGATATGGTTGGAAAGGAATTCGTGGCGGGCCGCATCAAACCAGTCAGTAGACTGATGATAAAAAAAAAAAAAAAAAAAAAAAAAAAAAATATGGTTGCACTATCGGACGGATAATGGCAGTCACATATAGCACAGTCGTTACGGCGCTTTCCATGACCACCAGCGGCGTACGTCGGCCCCACATAATGCTACTCCAAAACAGCAGGGAATCTCCACCTTGCTGCACTCGCTGGACAGTGTGTCTAAGACGCTGAGTCTGACCGGGTTGCTCCAAACACGTCTTCGACGATTGACTGGTTGAAGGCATATGCGACACTCATCGGTGAAGAGAACGTGATGCCAGTCCTGAGCGGTCAATTCGGCATGTTGTTGGGCCCATCTGTACCGCGCTGCATGATGTCGTGATTGCTAAGATGAACCTCGCCATGGATGTCGGAAGTGAAGTTGCTCGTCATGCAGCCTATTGCGCACAGTTCGAGTCGTAGCACGACCTCCTGTGGCTGCACGAAAAGCATTATTCAACGTGGTGGCGTTGTTGTCAGGGTCCCTTCGAGCCATAATCCGTAGGTGGCGGTCATCCACTGCCGTAGTAGCCCTTGGGCGGCCTGAGCGAGGCATGTCATCGATAGTTCCTGTTTCTCTGTATCTCCTCGACGTCCGAAAAACATCGCTTTGGTGCACTCCGAGACGCCTGGGCACTTCCCGTGCTGAGAGTCCTTCCTGGCACAAAGTAACAATGCGGGCGCGATGTAACCGCGATATTGACCGTCTAGGCGTGGTTGAACTACAGACAACATGAGCCGTATACCTTCTTCCTGATGGAATGACTAGAAACGATCGGCTGTCGGACCTCCTTAGTCTAATAGGCGCTGCTCATGCATGGTTGCTTACGTCTTTTGGCGGGTTAGTGAAATCTCTGAACGGCCAAAAGAAGTGTGTCTGTGATACAATATCCACTGTCAACGTCAAAACATTTTCGAGGTGTGTATGAAAAGTACTGCCAAGAAGGTGGGACAAGACGGCAGTACATCCGTTAATATACCACGGAATAACTTTCATGTTACTAGAGGAGATGTACAGAGCAAAAACTGTAGAGAAAGACAGAGGCTGGAATATAAAATGTCGAATCAAAACACTTTGAGCCGTCAGAACGTCCAGCTGTTATTTTATTGAGCAACAAGTTTCAGCTCTACATTACGCCATCTTCAGACCCCTTGACATGTGTAGGAAGATCCCCATCTCTGGTCTAATAAAAAAAAAATAGGGGCTGGCATTCAGTGCCTCGCAATCCTTCTCATCATTTGCTAGAGATGATAAACAAAAGATCTCTCATTACTAAACAAATATAAGGAGTACATGAGATTTGCTATTTGGCGAGTATAAAATACGATTTGGCAGTAGGTCGAAAACATTTTCAGAAAAAGAAATTGGTTAACATTGAATATAAATTTAAATATTAGGAATGTTTTCTATTTTCATGCGTGTCAATGTTGGTGACGTCATATCTCCAGATATATGTGTCGAACAATGATACAATTCTGCTGGTGTATTCAGTGATATATTTGGATACTGTCTGCAAACTATATTCCAAATATAGTCTGGTTAATTTGCGTTCAATTTTCAGGAAAAGCTAGTTTTCATGCGTGTCAATCTCTATGACGTCATATCTCCCGATATATGTGTCGAACAATGGTACAATTTTGCTGGTGTATTCAGTGATATATTTGGATACTGTCTGTAAACTGTATTCCAAATAGAGTTAGTAGTAAAGACACAATGAACTACAAAGTCATGGGTGATAATGTAGTGTTGCTTAGAGGACAGCGAAAATATAGTAATCTCTAAGATTTTTTTCTTTAATCATACTACTTCGGCGTCAGAGAGAAAAAAATTCATAAGTATTTGATATTGTTTTTAAAGTTTGTTGGAAGTTGCTCTCATACTCTAACAGCGGATTTATATAATCTAGAGACGCACACACAGTTTCTAACAGAAGTGACTTGCCTCACTGTGTCGAACCTTCAATATAAAATTATTCTTCATATTGAATAGAGTATGACAGCATTTTAAATTTTTATATTCAGTCAACAATTAAACGAAATTTTGAAGAGGAAAGGTCACCCCTGAAAGCCATTAGAGAGTCAACCTGCAACAGGTAATTTGAATAGTCGTTCAGCAATATATAGGATGGGGCAAATAGAAGTGACATGGAGTACAGAGTTCCAGGGTACAAAGAAACACAGGAGAGGAAAGAAAATACAGTACTAACCTGACTATAGCAGATGTTGAAAGTGACCACCATTTAAATCTTGGCGCTACTGGGCCCTGATCAGCAAGTTACTGAAGGTGGATCGAAGCTAGACTGCTGGAATTACTGCAGTCTCATGTGAAATGTTCTGCTGCAGTTCTTGAAGCCTATGAGGATTGATACAACACAGACATGAAGGATTCCAATACAGAGTAATTGCAGACTGACAGACCGGGCGACCTGAGTGGCCAGACTGACCTCTGCTAACAACTCTGTCAGGTGTGTAGGTTGTGTAAATTTGCTCCAAGTTTCGGCCAGCTGTCTGGGCAGTTGCTCAGTTTTATTGGAAGTAAATGTAGATCTTTTTCTCCTCCGTTAATGCTGCCACAAATGGTCTGAAAATATTGGCTATGTCAATTACTGCGTAAATTGTATAAATGGTTCCAAGGTCGCCTATGACGAGCATACACGTGGTGTGTGCACCATGGGGTGTGGTTATGAGAGGTGGCATGCCTCTCTCTCACTTTAACAACATTGTCGGTCATATTAACGCTCATATTTTGGTCATGATCTCGGTGTTTCCCAGTACCACAATTGTTATGTGTGGTTTATAACTTTTTTACATGAGGAAATTGTGGGCACAGTGTTCTTATAACTGCATGCGTGACCTGCAGAGTACTTGTACCTGAGGAGCCATAGTGGAGGTGACAGAGAACAGGGACAGAGATGAATTGGAGACCATAAATGCTGAATAAGCTATAGGTAGAGACGGGAAATATACAATATGTACAAGAGCCAAGAGCGAATAATAATAGTGGATGACCAGAAAGAAGCGCTCAGATTAAAAATGGTGTAACAGAGGCATGTAGTCTTTCGCACCGACTGTTCAGTTAAAACTCAAGGTGAAAAAATATCAATGATATGATTTGCTGATGACATTGCTATCCTGAGTAAAAGTGAAGAAGATTTAAACGATGTCCTTAATGGAATGAACAGTCTAATGAGAACAGCATATGAACTGAGAGTAAATCTAAAATAGATGAAAGTAATTTGAAGTAGCAGAAGTGACAACAGTGAGAAACTTCACATCCGGATTGAGGGTCATGAAGTAGGTGAAGTTAAGGAACTCTGCTACCTAGGCGGCAAAATAACCAATGATTGACAGAGCAAGGAAGACATCAAAAGCAGACTACCACTGGCAAAAGAGGTCTACTATTATCAAGGGCATACCTCGTCAAAAGAAGTCTACTATTATCAAACATAGGCCTAAATTTGAGAATGAAATTTATGAGAATGTACATTTGGAGCACAGCATTGTACGGTTGTGAAACGTGGACTGTGGGAAAACCAGAACAGAAGAGAATTGACCCATTTGAGATGTGGTGCTGCAGACGACTGTTGAAAACTAGATGGACTGAAAGGTAAAGAATTAGGAGGTTCTGCACAGAATCAGAGAGGAATGAAATATATGGAAAACAGTGACAAGGAGAAGGGATAAGATGACAGAACATGTGTTAAGACATCAGGGAACGACTTCTATGGTACTAGAGAGAGCTTTAGAGAGCAAAAACTGTAGAGGAAGACATAGGCTGGAGTATATCCAGCAAATAACTGAGGATGTAGCTTACTCTGAAATGAACAGGTTGTCACAGGAAAGCGTGGGGGGGGGGGGCAATCATTCCAGTCAGAAGACTGATGACTCAAGAAATACTTAGTAAAGTGACCTGCCTGGGAGAGTGATTCTGGGACGCAGCACATAGTGAGTCGTACCTCCTGAAGGACTTCTGACTGAAGCCCTCTCGCCGGCCGCGGTGGCCGAGCGGTTCTAGGCGTTTCAGTCCGGAACCGGTCGCAGGTTCGAATCCTGCCTCTGGCCTGGATGTGTGTGATGTCCTTAGGTTAGTTAGGTTTAAGTAGTTCTAAGTTCTAGGGGACTGATGACCTCAGATGTTATGTCCCATAGTGCTCATAGCCATTTGAAGCCCTCTCCTCCTTCTGCTTAGGGTGGACAGAAAGACACCAGTTAGCAAAAATTGTACTTGGGCCAAGCGTCAGTCCATTGCGAAGGCAGCCATTTGGTGGAAAGTCGATGGAAAACTGAACCTCTGTGCAAATGGTGGGAAGGCCATAAAACTGTGCATTCTCGTGTTAGAAGCTGGGACGAAAGGACAGAGTGGCTGGTGCACGTGCTCAGTTGAGGTAAGACTGTAGCCCCCTGACGCCAGGAAGTCGCCATGTTCTTTTAGCGAGCGGCAAAAACGTATATTTCACTGACACAACTGTCTGGGAAGCTTAAAAGCTTTCTTTCAGAAACTAGAAATTTGCGTGGAGGCTTGCTGCCCCAGCGTTAAACTGATGCTGTGTCTGTATTGACTATAAAGCCAACAGAACAGTCAAGAGGGGAGATCCAATGCGTAGACGATAGTTCAGTTGGTTTGTGAAATGTGGGGTGGTCTCATTTTTGCTAATTCGGCTCACGTACCAAGGCTTGATGTAAAGTGATTGTATTTCTTTGCCTTCGTGCTCTTCCGATCCTCCCCTTGTGGTGAACTTTGGGGTCTCACCCACTTTCCTAGTTTGTATCTTGTGGTGGACTAAGTTTCCAATTTCACCAACAGTGGAACTGCATATCATCTTGGATATATCTTGTGTGACAAGGGTGAACTTAAGTTTCCCGAGTCGGCCTTTTGAAGTTTGACAATTCCAGCACGCACCGTCGTGCCTTTTAGTCAAATTGGTTTGACAAAACCAATGGACGGGTGCACTTCACTCTGAAATCTGCCAGGATTTGAGGGCTGCGACGGGGAAGTTCCTTGCGTTCCGAAAATCAGGACGCCAGAGCGCGTAGTTTGCAAATTTTCATGGACGCTTCAGAACATTGCAGATACAGCAGCGCACCACTCCTGGCCCACAACGCGCCGTTTTCAGCCACCGTCTGAATCAGAGTGAAAGGGTAAAATACGGCTGCACGACCGTAGGGGTGTCAAATGCTGTTCTCACTTCCCTGTTCTCAGGCGGAGCATAGTTAGTCGCAGTTGATTCCATTTGGATAGGGTTGGGCCTCACAGTGGATTCATGTAAACAAAGCCATAATGTGTTGTAAAAGTTATTAATTCAGAGGAGAGTTTGTATTTGGTTTGTATAGCTTTCAGCCCCCCCCCCCCCCCTACGTATGCTTTGCAACTCAAACTCCATTACTTTTCTGAACTGTGTTCGCTATTTTTGTGTAAGAATTATCAGCGAGTTGTAGCTACAAAAGAATTAGTAAAACTTGTCATTACTTTGTAAACTTAAATACGCCACTGTTCTCATTCATATTCCCAACTATTCACTGTTTTTACTTTGTTGTGGTGGTACATGGGTACACCAACAATTTAAGGTTCAAACATATTAAATTAATTAATTTTATTGTTGATTTGAGTTGTCAAAGTGACCTATACGCAGCAAAAGTGCCATGAGTAAAGTCTCAAATTCATGTATACGAGGGTTGGAACTTTAATAGTGGCAACTATATATTTACAGCTCGTACAAAATAGATATGTGTTTCAAAGTTTTACTGGCCTTCAAAGTAGTCACCAGCACTGTGTATAAGCCGTTGCCAGCGATACTCTAAGCAGTGCCAGTTGTGTTGACAGTTCGAGCGGCGCGGTATATTGACCGATGAATTTGTAGCAGTTCGAAGCGAATGTCGTGAAGTGTTTCCTTCAGTTTAGAAATCGAGTTCAATTCACGAGGAGTGCAGTAGGTGGTACAGCACTTAGCAGCCCCATCAGTGAAACAAATCAGTAAGAGCTTGCACTGGACGTGCTTGAGCATTGTCCTGCAAAATGATGGTCAGGTCATGCATAAAGTGTCATCACTTCTGTCTCTATACCGTTCATTTTTGGAACACAACCTACGTTCAGCTTAGAGACAGAAATGGTGACACTCTCTGCAGGGACTGACGAGAACACAAAAAGATCAGCCCCGAGGTCAAGTTATACCACTTTTTTTATTAATATCCAGATAAAAGAGCCACACATTTTTTTTTATAATCGGTTTCGGCCGTCAGACGATAGTATCACTAATCGTTGCCCGGTAACAACACATTTGTGTTTGACAGCGTTACCGAACGTGGCTCTTAACATCCTAATCACAGTCACGAGTATATGATGGTGCTCGTGTGTAATATGCAAACCGGTTATAAAACCGAACTTTATGCTTATTTACTACGGTCGCTGTGTACCCGGCGGGCCATTCCTGTGTTCGCAAGGCTTTAGAGCTTCTGTTAATAATTTGTGTCAATATTTTTCTTCCGCGGTTTGTGCTGCGATATAGCGATCAGACTTAATTTCTACTATAGGGGCATCACACAGGGATATTTTTGGTAATACCTGTCCATTCGATAACAAAAGACAGCTAGCAATGCCACTGCGAAGAACACGTCCCAAGTTTCTCCCGTTGTCCTACATACGACAGTGTTAACACTGGTGCAGAGCGAGTATTCTGTTATAGGGGGAGAGTCTGTGACATTGAAGTGTTACAAGGTTTGGGAAGAGAAATTTTTGCGATAAGGTACACTATGTCATCAAAAGTATCCAGACACCTGTCTGAAAATAACTTACAATTTTCGTGGCGCCCTCCGTTGGTAATGCTGGTATTCAATATGGTGTTGACCCATCCCTAGCCTTGATGATAGCTTCCATTCTCACAGCCATGCGTTCAGTCAGGTGCTGGAAGGTTTTTTGGGGAATGCCAGCCCATTCTCCACGGAATGCTGCACCGAGGAGAGGTATCGATGTCTGTCGGTGAGACCTGGCACGAATTCGGCGTACCAAACCATCCCAAAGGTGTCCTATAGGATTCAGGTCAGGACTCTGTGCAGGCCAGTCCATTACAGGGATGTTATTGTCGTGTAATCACTTCGCCACAGGCCGTGCATTATGAACAGGTGCTCGATCGTGTTGAAAGATTCAATCGCCATCACCGAATTGCTCTTCAACACAGGGAAGCAAGAAGGTGCTTAAAACATCAATGTAGGCCTGTGCTGTGATAGTGCTAGTGCCTCGCAAAAAAAAAAAAAAAAAAAAAACAAGGGGTGCAAGCCCCCTCCCCCCCCCCATGAAAAACAAGACCACACCATAACACCACCGCCTCCGAATTTTACTGTTGGCTGGCAGATAACGTTCAGCGGGCATTCGCCAAACCCACATCTGCCATCGGACCGGCACTTTCTACACCGTGACTTGTCGCTCTACACAACGTTTTTCCACTGTTCAATAGTCCAATGTTTACGCTCCTTACACCAAGCGAGGCGTCGTTTGGCATTTACCAGCGTGATATGTGGCTTATGAGCAGCTACTCGACCATGAAATCCAAGTTTTCTCACCTCCTGCCTAACTGTCAAAGTACTTGCAGTGGATTCTGATGCTGTTTTGAATTCCTGTGTGATGATCTGAATAGATGCAGCCTATTACACATTAAGACCCTTAACAACTGTCGGCGGTCTGTCAGTCAACAGGCGAAGTCAGCCGGTACGCTTTTGTGCTGTACGTGTCCCTTCACGTTTCCACTATCACATCGTTATCAGTGGACCTAGGGATGTTGAGGAGTGTGGAAATATCGTGTAAAGACGTATGACACTAGTGACCCCCAATCACCTGACCACGTTCGAAGTCCGTGAGTTCCGCAGGGCGCCCCATTCTGCTCTCTCACGATGTCTAACGACTACTGAGGTCGCTGGTATGGAGTGCCTGGCAGTAGGTGGCACCAAAAGGCACCTAATATGAAAAATGTGTCCGGATCACATAGTGAAGATGACCATTGTGACTGCAAAGCACACGATACAGGCAAGAGAGGCTCGCAGGCTAAAGTCTGAAGTAGGAAGTGGAGACAGTAACAGGAAAGAGTGAGCCCAAATGGACGAGGAAATGTAGAGCGCCGGCTCACACACTGCGCTCCCCAGGACCACACAGCGCAGCAGCAAGTGGAGCGCTGACAAATGGGCTCGGCTTAAAGAGGATCAGCGCTGTGTCTGCTCCAGCCACAGCCCGAGCCACACGTTGCTGTCCTCGCCTGTCAACGCAGGCCAACTTCTGCTACGAAAGTCATCTGCGTTGTGATATTCTGACAAGGGGATCTAATATGACATCTCATAATCCTACCCTGAAATTTTGCTCACAGGTAGAACGCACACACAAGAGAACGAAGCGCCGCATGGCGCGACGTCAAAAACACTTAAATCATCCCGAACATGGCTCAATTAATTTTTTAATAGCTTGCAGTGCATATCGACGACTAAACTGTTGCAGTAGCAAGGCTATAGATCATATTACATTACGGACGACTTCCATCAAGCGGGAATTCAACTTGTTTACATTAAGAATTTTATGACAGTTCGTCTAGCACAGTTCTTATGATGATTTTCGAGTAATGCATATTTTACGAAGACTGAAACAGCTCCTTATTTATTCCCTGTAACCGTCACAAAAATTCGAACTGTCTCTTGGATGACGAAAACAAACATTGCCCTGACATCAGGCACCGAGAGAAAAAAATACATGTAGGTAGTCCACAGCAATTACTAGTTTTATTTGTACACAGGAATGGAGTAAGAAACAGTCGTGCCCGTTGTTCTGGGTATCAGGCATACTTCACCAAATTAGCAAAGTGTTGTGAAGCAGAATGGCAATGTAGAAATGCCTGACGTTTAACAATACTGCTTTATCTATGGTGTGAGCTATTATCGACATCGTCTCCTTCTTCAGAAACGCTTTCCTTGTCATTGCCAGTCTAAATTTTATATCCTCTCTACTTCGACCATAGTCAGTTATTTTGCTCCCCAGATAGCAAAACTCATCTACTACTTTAAGTGTCTCATTTCCTAATGTAATCCCCTCAGCATTACCTGACTTCATTCGACTACATTCCTACGTTCCATTATCCTCGTTTCGGTTTTGTTGATGTTCATCTCATATCCTCATTTCAAGACAATATCCATAGCGTACAGCTGATCTTCCAAGTCCTTTGTTGCCTCTGACAGAATTACAATGTCTTCGGCGAACCTCAAAGTTTTTATTTATTCTCCATGGATTTTAATTCCTACTCCGAATTTTTCTTTTGTTTCCTTTACTGCTTGCTCAATATACAGATTGAATAACATCGGGGATAGGCTACAATCCTGTCTCACTCCCTTCCCAACCACTGCTTCCCTTTCATGCCGTTCGACTCTTATAATTGCCATCTGGTTTCTGTACAAATTGTAAATAGCCTTTCGCTCCGTGTGTTTTACCCCTGCCACCTTCAGAATTTGAAAGAGTGTATTCCAGTCAACATTGTCAAAAGCTTTCTCTAAGCCTACAAATGCTAGAAACGTAGGTTTGCCTTTCCTTAATCTTTCTTCTAAGATAAGTCGTAGGGTCAGTATTGACGTCTTTATGACAGCTTGAACTGTACTGGGAACATTCTGAATGCTGTGTCCGAACGTTTGTGGAGGAATGGCAGCTCATTCTTTCTCAAGATCCGAAACTAGAGTAGGCGATGTCGCACGCTGAGGACTGGAGCGAAGCAGTCGATAACTCATACTATAATTGGGTTGAGGTCGGAACTGTGGGCAGGGTGGTCAATTCAGAACATTGACGCACACATGCTGCTTTATGACAGGATGCACTGCCATGCTGATACAATCATCATCTCCGAAGTGTCTCTTTAGCGTATGCAGTGCTGTGAAATGTGTTCATACCGTTCGAACTTAAACATTTTCCTAATTGCAGTAAACTGATCATCTCCATACCGTAACGCTATCTTCTCTGTCCTTCATTGACTGTTGGACTACCATATCTTGCCTAGTCCAGGCGTTCAACAAAATCGGAGGAACAACTCGATCATATACCTCATTTTTCAAAACTCCCTAAGAGCAATTCACTGTGCTGGCTGGTCTGCTAGTAGCACATTGGAACTCACTATTGTTTCCACTCGCTGATTTCATGAGACTTTTTACAACTACCCGCCGTAATGCTCGACAGCTGCCGTCCGTCAGCACTATGTGAGGCCCGCGTAATCTCGGTTTAGCTGCGGTTCTTCCGACACGCTTCCTCTTCACAATCATATCACCAACAGTCGGCATGGGCAGCTTTAGAAGGGTTGAAACTTTGATAGGATGGTCACATCCAATAACTAGTCCACATTCGAAGTCGTGGGATCTCCTGAGCGACGCACTCTGCTGTTGTTACTTTTCTTCTGACGACACAATACTCTCGTCCTCCTCTTCTACTGACGTCTCGTTCAGTATGTAAAGCTTTTTCTCTTAAAAAATCATCCAGTTTTTTCTCAAATTGTAATAATTTGTTGGTTTGTACATGTACATCATATCTACCAATTTCCGTCTCATTCGGATAATTCCTGCTTAGTGCGTCGTTTTTCTAGAGTGTATCTCCTTGAATCACAAAATAATATACTACTCGCCTTTAAAATTGCTACACCAAGAAGAAATGCAGGTGATAAACGGGTATTCACTGGACAAATATACACTCCTGGAAATTGAAATAAGAACACCGTGAATTCATTGTCCCAGGAAGGGGAAACTTTATTGACACATTCCTGGGGTCAGATACATCACATGATCACACTGACAGAACCACAGGCACATAGACACAGGCAACAGAGCATGCACAATGTCGGCACTAATACAGTGTATATCCACCTTTCGCAGCAATGCAGGCTGCTATTCTCCCATGGAGACGATCGTAGAGATGCTGGATGTAGTCCTGTGGAACGGCTTGCCATGCCATTTCCACCTGGCGCCTCAGTTGGACTAGCGTTCGTGCTGGACGTGCAGACCGCGTGAGACGACGCTTCATCCAGTCCCAAACATGCTCAATGGGGGACAGATTCGGAGATCTTGCTGGCCAGGGTAGTTGACTTACACCTTCTAGAGCACGTTGGGTGGCACGGGATACATGCGGACGTGCATTGTCCTGATGGAACAGCAAGTTCCCTTGGCGGTCTAGGAATGGTAGAACGATGGGTTCGATGACGGTTTGGATGTACCGTGCACTATTCAGTGTCCCCTCGACGATCACCAGTGGTGTACGGCCAGTGTAGGAGATCGCTCCCCACACCATGATGCCGGGTGTTGGCCCTGTGTGCCTCAGTCGTATGCAGTCCTGATTGTGGCGCTCACCTGCACGGCGCCAAACACGCATACGACCATCATTGGCACCAAGGCAGAA
The DNA here is from genome assembly GCF_023864275.1 of Schistocerca cancellata. Taxonomy (NCBI): domain Eukaryota; kingdom Metazoa; phylum Arthropoda; class Insecta; order Orthoptera; family Acrididae; genus Schistocerca; species Schistocerca cancellata. Next base: position 137,014,687 of record NC_064628.1, read on the forward strand.
GCGACTCTCATCGCTGAAGACGACACGTCTCCATTCGTCCCTCCATTCACGCCTGTCGCGACACCACTGGAGGCGGGCTGCACGATGTTGGGGCTTGAGCGGAAGACGGCCTAACGGAGTGCGGGACCGTAGCCCAGCTTCATGGAGATGGTTGCGAATGGTCCTCGCCGATACCCCAGGAGCAGCAGTGTCCCTAATTTGCTGGGAAGTGGCGGTGCGGTCCCCTACGGCACTGCGTAGGATCCTACGGTCTTGGCATGCGTCGCTGCGGTCCGGTCCCAGGTCGACGGGCACGTGCACCTTCCGCCGACCACTGGCGACAACATCGATGTACTGTGGAGACCTCACGCCCCACGTGTTGAGCAATTCGGCGGTACGTCCACCCGGCCTCCCGCATGCCCACTATACGCCCTCGCTCAAAGTCCGTCAACTGCACATACGGTTCACGTCCACGCTGTCGCGGCATGCTACCAGTGTTAAAGACTGCGATGGAGCTCCATATGCCACGGCAAACTGGCTGACACTGACGGCGGCGGAGCACAAATGCTGCGCAGCTAGCGCCATTCGACCGCCAACACCGCGGTTCCTGGTGTGTCCGCTGTGCCGTGCGTGTGATCATTGCTTGTACAGCCCTCTCGCAGTGTCCGGAGCAAGTATGGTGGGTCTGACACACCGGTGTCAATGTGTTCTTTTTTCCATTTCCAGGAGTGTATTTTACTAGAACTGACATGTGATTACATATTCACGCAATTTGGATGCATAGATTCTACGAAATCAGTACCCAGAACACTCACCTCTGGCCATAATAACGGCCTTGATACGCCTGGGCATTGAGTCAAACAGAGCTTGGATGGCGTGTACAGGTACAGCTGCCCATGGAGCTTCAATACTATACCACAGTTTATCAAGAGTAGTGACTCGAGTATTGTGACGAGCCAGTTGCTCAGCCACCATTGACCAGACGTTTTCAATTGGTGGGAGATCTGGAGAATGTGCTGGCCAGGGCAGCAGTGGAACATTTTCTGTATCCAGAAAGGCCCGTACAGGACCTGCAACATGCTGTCGTGCATTATCCTGCTGAAATGTAGGCTTTCGCAGGGATCGAATGATGGGTAGAGCCACGGGTCGTAACACATCTGAAATGTAACGTTCACTGTTCAAAGTGCCGTCAATGCGAACAAGAGGTGACCGAGACGTGTAACCAATAGCACCCCATACCATTACGCCGGGTAATACGCCAGTATGGCGATGACGAATACACGCTTCCAATGTACTTTTACCGCGATGTCGCCAAACGCGGATGCGACCAAAAAAGTGGTTCAAATGGCTCTGAGCAGTATGGGACTTAACATCGTCATCTGTCCCCTAGAACTTAGAACTACTTAAACCTAACTAACCTAAGACATCACACACGTCCATGAACGAGGCATAATTCGAACCTGCGACCATAGCGGTCGTGCGGTTCCAGACTGAAGCGCTTAGAACCGCTCGGCCACACCAGCCGGCCCAGATGGGACCATCATGATGCTGTAAACAGAACCTGGATTCATCCGACAAAATGACGTTTTGACATTCGTGCACCCAGGTTCGTCGTTGAGTACACCATCGCAGGAGCTCCTGTCTGTGATGCAGCGTCAAGGGTAATCGCAGCCATGGTCTCCGAGCTGATAGTCCATGCTGCTGCAAACGTCGTCGAACTGTTCGTGCAGATGGTTGTTGTCTTGCAAACGTCCCCATCTGTTGACTCAGGGATCGAGACGTGGCTGCACGATTCGTTGCAGCCATGCGGATAAGATGCCTGCCATCTCGACTGCTAGTGATACGAGGTCGTTTGGATCCAGCACGGCGTTCCGTGTTACGCTCCTGAGCCCACCGTTTCCATATTCTGCTAATAGTCATTGGATCTCGACCAACGCGAGCAGCAATGTCGCGATACGATAAACCGCATTCGCGATAGGCTACAATCCGACCTTTATCTAAGTCGGAAACGTGCTGGTACGCATTTCTCCTCCTTACACGAGGCATAGCAACAACGTTAAACCAGGCAACGCCGGTCAACTGCTGTTTGTGTATAAGAAATCGGTTGGAAACTTTCCCCATGTCACCACGTTGTAGGTGTCGCCACCGGCGCCAACCTTTTGTGAATGCCCTGAAAAGCTAATCATTTGCATATCACAGCATCTTCTTCCTGTCGATTAAATTTCGCGTCTGTATCACGTCATCTTCGTGGTGTAGCAATTTTGATGGCCAGTAGTTAGAAAAGTTACTTACCACACATTCTCTTTGAAATGTCCGACATTCAATAGAAAGACGGCGCTACTGTCTGCTGTTGAAACCCGTGCTGAACGTAACTCGTTAAACGCGAACACCTAAAATGTTTCCCAGAGCCTCCTTCCCTGCTCCCTCTTTCTCCCTCACCCTCCACCAGGCGACCGGAATTCATTACGCGTGGTCTGGAGGCAATGCCAGCAGGTCTCGGACTGTGAGACAACTCCATCTCCAGCTCCGCATCTGAGCCCTCGAGGAGCTACAAGTTTCAGCGCCGGGCGATTGCTCGCAAAACGCGCCCACGTCGCCAAGTTGGTCCCGATTAAAGTTTCGCAGAGCATCTGGCCGCCAGCAGCTGTTATTGCTTCGCTATCGACTGCGTCGTGCCCTTCATCTGCGCCTGGCCCTCGCTTTTTTCTCCCCTCCTCCAACCCTTCTAACAGCTGTCGATGCCGTCGCCTGTTTCAACTTTAAACAGACTTTTGCTTCCTACCTCACAATCGAGTTGCTCCGCTGATACGACGGGAACTTTGGCGCTGACTTTTGTACCCGGAAAAAGATTTTCACCCAGACCGAACGACAGAACGACAAATAGCGTGTTCATTTCTGGAAACAATTTTAGAAAGGTCAGAAGCGCTTGGGAATGTGTTTGTGTAGAGTTAACTATCCCATTTCGCAGTACTGGCACATATTAGTAATTTAATTTGGGTCTATTTTCACAGTAATGTCACACGTGAAGCCTACTTTAAAATTTGACCTCATATTCAATATTTTCCACGGCTGTTTCGGTTTCATATTTTACATATTATAATATTTAAGTGTTTATTGATGTATTTACTTATTTAGTAATGTAGTGGAGGGTGGAGGGATTCGACGCGCGGGGAATATGACACACCTGCACGTCTGTACATTTCGTTTCCTGAGCCATTAATCTCCTGAAGAGCCCTGCACTTTAATGCTTGTTCATACAATTTACTCTGTAGGATGAAGATCAGATCAATTGCCAGTGACTTTGTTCAACGAAATTACTTTTTTGTCATCGCTTGTTGTAACTTTTCCAATGCGAATTTTCAGGGGAAGACCAGCATGCATGCAGGGTGTCTCAGAAAAAAACGTCAATATCCAGAAATATAACAGGAACAAACATTCGAACCGAAAATCTAGCAAAAATGTACTCTAAAAAGCATACTTTAACAGCTATTAATACACTACTGGAAATGGAAAAAAGAACACATTGACACCGGTGTGTCAGACCCACCATACTTGCTCCGGACACTGCGAGAGGGCTGTACAAGCAATGATCACACGCACGGCACAGCGGACACACCAGGAACCGCGGTGTTGGCCGTCGAATGGCGCTAGCTGCGCAGCATTTGTGCACCGCCGCCGTCAGTGTCAGCCAGTTTGCCGTGGCATACGGAGCTCCATCGCAGTCTTTAACACTGGTAGCATGCCGCGACAGCGTGGACGTGAACCGTATGTGCAGTTGACGGACTTTGAGCGAGGGCGTATAGTGGGCATGCGGGAGGCCGGGTGGACGTACCGCCGAATTGCTCAACACGTGGGGCGTGAGGTCTCCACAGTACATCGATGTTGTCGCCAGTGGTCGGCGGAAGGTGCACGTGCCCGTCGACCTGGGACCGGACCGCAGCGACGCATGCCAAGACCGTAGGATCCTACGCAGTGCCGTAGGGGACTGCACCGCCACTTCCCAGCAAATTAGGGACACTGTTGCTCCTGGGGTATCGGCGAGGACCATTCGCAACCGTCTCCATGAAGCTGGGCTACGGTCCCGCACACCGTTAGGCCGTCTTCCGCTCACGCCCCAACATCGTGCAGCCCGCCTCCAGTGGTGTCGCGACAGGCGTGAATGGAGGGACGAATGGAGACGTGTCGTCTTCAGCGATGAGAGTCGCTTCTGCCTTGGTGCCAATGATGGTCGTATGCGTGTTTGGCGCCGTGCAGGTGAGCGCCACAATCAGGACTGCATACGACCGAGGCACACAGGGCCAACACCCGGCATCATGGTGTGGGGAGCGATCTCCTACACTGGCCGTACACCACTGGTGATCGTCGAGGGGACACTGAATAGTGCACGGTACATCCAAACCGTCATCGAACCCATCGTTCTACCATTCCTAGACCGGCAAAGGAACTTGCTCTTCCAACAGGACAATGCACGTCCGCATGTATCCCGTGCCACCCAACGTGCTCTAGAAGGTGTAAGTCAACTACCCTGGCCAGCAAGATCTCCGGATCTGTCCCCCATTGAGCATGTTTGGGACTGGATGAAGCGTCGTATCACGCGGTCTGCACGTCCAGCACGAACGCTGGTCCAACTGAGGCGCCAGGTGGAAATGGCATGGCAAGCCGTTCCACAGGACTACATCCAGCATCTCTACGATCGTCTCCATGGGAGAATAGCAGCCTGCATTGCTGCGAAAGGTGGATATACACTGTACTAGTGCCGACATTGTGCATGCTCTGTTGCCTGTGTCTATGTGCCTGTGGTTCTGTCAGTGTGATCATGTGATGTATCTGACCCCAGGAATGTGTCAATAAAGTTTCCCCTTCCTGGGACAATGAATTCACGGTGTTCTTATTTCAATTTCCAGGAGTGTAGTTCTTCATCTTTGATACTGCGAAATAAATCTCTTGAACTTCTATCTGGTGCTTCGCATTTTTTGAGAGCAGGTAGTATGGACCAAACGAGAAAAAAATATGCAGTCAACAAGGTCTCTTTAAGGGCATACGTTGAGAGCTATACACACTTGTTGATCTCCGCTACTTCAAACGCATCTCTTCTACTTAATATGTGGTCATAGCTCTTATGATGTGCATATGAAAGCCTATTTTTACCAGAATTTTTGCTTATAATGATAGTTCCTGCCATAAACCTGGCTATTGGCCAATCCTCCTCGGGCACTCTCCATAAATTATAATCTAAATGTGATTCTACATCCAGAGTATTTAGAACACATTGTGTTTGATACTTAAATTCTGCAACGTAATAAGTCGACCAATGTAGACTAGGGTAATAATGCTCACACTTCTACGTTTGCCAATACAGTATAAAATGTAGAAACGTAAACAGGGAAAAGCCGGCCGAGGTGGTCTAGCGGTTCTGGCGCTGCAGTCCGGAACCGCGGGACTGCTACGGTCGCAGGTTCGAATCCTGCCTCGGGCATGGGTGTGTGTGATGTCCTTAGGTTAGTTAGGTTTAAGTAGTTCTAAGTTCTAGGGGACTTATGACTTAAAATGTTGAGTCCCATAGTGCTCAGAGCCATTTGAACCATTTGAACCAAAACAGGGAAAAGCAATACCATTTTTACGGCTACACCATACAAAGAGGTGTTGACATTTGTAGAAGAAAAACAGAAGATGAATGGAAAAATGAAGATCAGTTACCAACAAGAAACTTACTGCTACAACAAAATGTTGAAATCAAAACAGAAAATTTCAATTTCCATATCTGAACCTGAATCACAGGTAGACTTGCTCAGATTGTATGACGACAGTGGACTGGATAGTATGGATGATGCTTGGAATCAAGCAGTTGGTACAGAGTATGACGAATCTGAAACAGACAGAGATGTTTAATAGCGATGGGTATCCTACTCGTGTTGGAGCTATTGAGAGTCCAGTGGACGAGACAGTTTCTATAACCATTTATGTGAAACATGTTCACGCTAACAACGATTTTATCAAGTTTTGATTGAACTTGTTTAGTACTGGTTCAAAAATGGTTCAAATGGCTCTGAGCACTATGCGACTTAACGTCTGAGGTCATCAGTCGCCTAGAACGTAGGACTAATTAAATCTACCTAACCTAAGGACATCACACACATCCATGCCCGAGGCAGGATTCGAACCTGCGACCGTAGTGGTCGCTCGGCTCCAGACTGTAGCGCCCAGAACTGCACGGCCACTCCGACCGGCTTAGTACTGAATTTAGTACTTTATTTCCGTAGTTCATCCTCCTATATTCTGTCTTTATACTAAGCCTAATTTGAATCTTTCAACACGCTAAAGATAACTGAAATAGGAGAAATAGCTACATAAAGCAGAAAAATAAACATCTTACAATGGGTTATTTAATTCGACTTAATGGTCACTTTTTCCGCCACAGTCGCGTAAAATGGCGTAATGCAAAATTAAGGATAGATATGGCTTCATACAAAAAAGTCCTCCAAAAGTCACCCTAACTAGGCATTTGGCTATGGACACATGAAAGAACATTTAAGAAGAAATTACATAATTTAAATACTACAATTTTGTGAGTAATAGTTATGTTTCCTTCTTTGTTTTGTTACTAATCATAAGAGTGTATTATATACATCATGGATTTAGTTATCAAATTTTTATCAATGTGTCCATACAGCAGAGCTGGTAGAAGAGACATCCTGCGAAAGCCATTTCGCATCTGACGTGTAGCAAGCGGCAAAGTGGTCAGCAACTTTTCGCCAGAGGTCTGGCTGCAAATTTTTTCCTCGAAGTTAACAATCCTGAACTGCATCCTTAGACGACCTGTAGCTATGATACATCATGTAATCCAAAAGATGATGTACTTTGTTAGAGATTATAGCCCAGTAAGTATTCAGTCTCACGTTTCTAAGGCAATGAAAAGAAAGCATTCGGATCCTTGCAACTTCGCGCTAACGATGAGCCATAGCATTCTACAACTTGACAAGAACGATAAAGTATTAGCACTGAACATAATAATATAAATTATCTAGTCACTATAGTATGAACTCCCTTCTAAAAACATGTAAACTTAAAACATTTACAGATTTCCTCAAAAAGAAGTAAACTGTGATATCACCCCTTCCAGAGACGAGACATAGAGATGAACACTCATTTGAATCAAAAAGATTTAGGGTTCTTAAAGGAAAACCAGAAAGTTGGGTTATGAAGAATGCGTCACTGTTTGGAAAAAGGTTTATTGTAAATAAAAATGTATTTGACTAAATAACAGAATTTAAATCAATAAGTGAAATTCTTTCCGCATGAACCTTTCAGTCAAGGAACAAACAGTGTACTACTTAAGGCACACATAAACAACATACGACAACAAAACACAAACAGCGCAAACGGCAGAATTTTGACAGGCAGTCAACAGCGCATTAGACCGATTCCATCCAGAAATATAGTAACGTTATGCAGATATTTAAACGCCCGAATTTGCAAGGAACGTCGTAATTGACATATAGTACGCAGACATCTTGCACATAAAGGAACTAATACAAGTGGAGAATGACTTATCAAACTATACGAAGAACATAGAACAATACTGAAATTTACATTCCCTAAGAAGCTTCCCCGGAAGGAAACTAACAGGTAATTAAAGTATAAATTATGGAATACATTCTAAGAAATTGAAAACATAAAACAAAAACAACAGAATTTCTGCGGAGCACAATATTGTTGGAAGATTAATGACACTCTGTTGATAATGTGAAAACATGCCTTACAAAAGTTGTTCAAGAAATATGGAGAACTATCACCCTACTAGGTGAATGGGCAGCTTCCCTGATACATCAAGTACAGAAAAAGGAAGATAAAACAGTGCCTAACAATTATACAGGAATGTCAGTTAGACCGTTAGCGAGACCGCACCGCTAGTTCCTGCTACTACTAAGGCGAGTACACCGTTCGCTTGTTACATATTATTACGAGCTTCAAACAAGAGGAGTGCAGTAATGGATAGGAACTGTGATTGTTGTGTGCAGATGCGAGCTGAGCTGGTGACCCTTCGCTCACAGCTTCAGGCTGCGTTGGCTTCCGTCACACAGCTCGAGGCTGCTGCCAAAGGGCGTCACTGTGGGGTATCACACGTGGGGATGCAAGGGACGTCGAGCACGTCCCACGTATCCTCCGATCGGTCCACTGCTGTGGCCGCCCTGGGTACTGCCTGCACTGAGGTTGACCCCTCACCCGTGGTCGAATGGGAGATCATTCCAAAGTCTGCCAGGCAGCGAAAAACTTTCTGAGGGGCCGATCGTAGGGAATCCCCAGTTCGTTTGACGAACAGGTTTCGAGCGTTATCTGTGGCTGACGATGTCTCTGAGCCGGATGTAGTCGTCCACCCCGTTCCAGAGGAAGCTTCTCGGCCCTCAGGTCTGGGCATTCACAGAGGGTGGGTTTGCTGGTAGTTGGGAGCTCCAATGTTAGGCGCGTAATGGGGCCCCTTAGGAACATGGCTGCCAAGGGGGGAAGTAAGCCAGTGTGCACTCTGTGTGCATTCCGGGGGGAGTCATTCCGGATGTGGAAAGGGTGCTTCCGGATGCCATGAAGAGTACAGGGTGCAGCCAACTGCAGGTGGTGGCTCATGTCGGTACCAATGACCGATGCCGCTTTGGATCGGAGCAGATTCTGTCTGGTTTCGGGCGGCTAGCGGAAATGGTATAGACTGCCAGTCTTGCTTCCGAAATTAAGGCGGAGCTCACCATCTGCAGCATCGTCGATAGAACCGACTGTGGTCCTTTGGTGCAGAGCCGAGTGGAGGAATTGAATCAGAGGCTCAGGCGGTTCTGTGACCGTGTAGGCTGCAGATTCCTTGACTTGCACCGTCGGGTGGTGGGTTTCCGGGTTCCGCTTAATAGGTCAGGAGTCCACTACACACAGGAGGCGGCTACACGGGTAGCGGGGGCTGTGTGGAAGGGACTGGGCGGTTTTTAAGGTTAGAGGGTTTCAGGGAACCACAGAAGAGGCGTCCGTCAGAAAGTCGGCAGGTAAAACACAGTAAGGTAATTGTGGAAACGATTGGTATTATAAATTATCGTAGCTGTGTTGGGAAAGAACCAGAGCTCTAAGCCCTAATAGAAAGCACTGAAGCTCAAATAGTTGTAGGTACAGAGAGCTGGCTAGAGCCGGAAATAAATTCAGCCGAAATTTTTTCAGACCATCTAACAGTGTTTAGAAAGGATAGATTAAATACAGTTGGTGGTGGCTGAATACCGTAACACTTACAACCATCAAAAAGAAACGCAAAGTATATCTATTTAAAAAAGCTGATAAAAATGCTCTTAACGCCTTTGTAGGAGACAGTTTTCACTCCTTCCGAACTGATCATGTAAGTGTAGAGAAGTTGGGGATTGTTTTCGTAGAGATACTATCAACAGCAATTGAGAGAGATATACCACATAAATTAATAATTGATGGTACTGATCCCCCATGGTACACAAAACGGGTCAGATCGTTGTTGCAGAAGCGCAAAATCCCCAAGATTGGCAAAGTTTTACATAAGTTCGAAATATGGTGCGTACTTCAAAAAAATGGTTCAAATGGCTCTGAGCACTATGGGACTTAACAGCTATGGTCATCAGTCCCCTAGAACTTAGAACTACTTAAACCTAACTAACCTAAGGACAGCACACAACACCCAGCCATCACGAGGCAGAGAAAATCCCTGACCCCGCCGGGAATCGAACCCGGGAACCCGGGCGTGGGAAACGAGAACGCTACCGCACGACCACGAGATGCGGGCGTGCGTACTTCAATGCGAGATGCTTTTAATAATTTCCACATCGAAATTCTGTCTCGAAATCTGGCAGAAAACCCAAAGAAATTCTGGTCATACACAAAGCACGCCAGTGGCAACACGCAATTCCTGAATTCCACTCAAGAACAACTGCCAAGATGAGAAACACAGAAGTACATATCCTCGGTGGAACAAAGCAGCTTAAATCACTTAAGAAAGACAACGGTGAAGTCACTGATGACAGTGCCACTAAAGCAGAGTTGTTAAACACGGTTTTCCGAAACTCCTTCACCAAAGAAGACGAAGTAAATATTCCTGAATTCCAATCAAGAACAACTGCGAAGATGAGAAACATAGAAGTACATATCCTCGGTGGAACAAACAGCTTAAATCACTTAAGAAAGGCAAGGCTTCCGGTCCAGATTGTATACCAGTCAGGTTCCTCTCAGAGTATTCTGATAAAATAGCTCCATATTTAGCAATTACATACAACCACTCGCTCACAGAAAGATACGTACCTAAAGACTGGAAAATTGCTCAAGTCACACCAATACCCAAAAAGGGAAGTAGGAGTAATCCGCTGAATTACAGGCCTATATCACTAACGTCGAATTGCAGTAGGATTTTAGAACATATACTGTATTCGAACATTTTGAATTACCTCGAAGGAAACGATTTATTGACATATAATCAGCACGTATTCAGAAAATATCTTTCTTGTGAAACACAACTAGCTCTTTATACTCATGAAGTAATAAGTGCTAGCGACAGGGGATGTCAAATTGATTCCATATTTCTAGATTTCCAGAAGGCTTTCGACACCGTTCCTCACAAGCGTCTTCTAATCAAACTGCGTGCCTACGGAATATCGCCTCAGTTGTGCTACTGTATTCGTGATTTCCTGTCTGAAAGGTCACAGTTCGTAGTAATAGACGGAAAGTCATCGAGTAAAACAAAAGTAATATCCGGCGTTCTCCAAGGAAGTGTTACAGGCCCTCTATTGTTCCTGATCTATATTAACGACATAGGAGACTATCTGAGTAGCCGTCTTAGTTAGCAGATGATGCTGTCATTTACCGTCTTGTAAAGTCAACAGATGAACAAAAACTTGCAAAATGATTCAGATATCTGTATGGCGCGAGATGTGGCAATTGACCCTGAATAAAGAAAGTGCGAAGTTATTCACATGAGTACTAAAAGAAATCAGCTAAATTTCGATTACGCGATAAGTCACACAAATCTGAGGGCCGTAAATTCAACTAAATACGTAGGGATTAAAATTGCAAATAACCTAAATTGGAACGATCACATAGATAATATTGTGGGTAGAGCAAACCAAAGACTGCGATTCGTTGGCAGAACACTTAGAAGGTGCAACAGGTCTACCAAAGAGACTGCTTACACTACGCTTGTCGGCCCTATTCTGGAGTACTGCTGTGCGGTGTGGGATCCGCATCTGGTGGGACTGACGGATGACTTCGAAAAAGTACAAAGAAGGGCAACTCGTTTTGTATTATCGCGAAATAGGGGAGATAATGTCACAGACTCGGTACGTAAATTGGAGAGGCAATCATTAAAACAAAGGCGTTTTTCGTTGCGACGGGATCTTCTCATGAAATTTCAATCACCGTTTTCTCCTCCGATTGCGAAAACATTCTGTTGGCACTCACCTACATAGGAAGAAATGATCATCACAATAAAATAAGAGAGATCTGGGCTCGCATGGAAAAATTTAAGTGCTCGTTTTTCCCGCGTGCCGTTCGAGAGTGGAACGGTAAGTAGACAGCATGAAGGTGGTTCATTGAACTCTCTGCCAGGCACTTTATTGTGAATAGCAGAGTAATCACGTAGATGTAGATGTAGATGAACCCACCTCTTACAGTGATCTAAAAATCCAGAATGCACTTTTAAGCAACGCTGGATGGATACTCCACAGTTAGAAGAGCATCGAGGAGGGAGGGTTCTGGAATATCATATTATGATGAGAACAGATCACAAACATAAGGTACATCATAGAAAATTAGGAAACTCAGAAAGTTAAGATATATTGTAACATTTGTAGGCTTCAAAAGGACGTGCGATTTTATTGATAGGAACACATTACTCACTATTTTAAAAGATCTTAGACGAGATAATTAAAGAAACTTTAACCAACACAGGATGGAAGGTAAAATCTATAGGGAAAGTATCACTTCTGAAATAAAAACAGGAATAAGACAAGGAGATGACTTGTCACCCCTCTATTTTAACTGTATGTTAATGAAAGTGTAAAGAGACCGGAGGAAGGCCATAAATACAAAGGCTATACAAGCAGGTGGGAAACGAGACAAGATCACTGCAAATTGTCCAGCATTTTCAGATGACATGTCACGTATTACACGCTCACTTCAAAGTGCATAATAACTCTCTGCCAGGCACTTAAGTGTGATTTGTAGAGTACTCACAGAACTGCAACTTCAGGTAGCAAATGTAGGATCACAAGTATTGCTGGAAAACCACAGTTCACAACAGACATCAGTAACGCACGTCAAAGGCTTAAAATAAACAACAAAACAATTTCTAAAGTAGACAGTTTTAAATATCTAGGAGACTGGAGAGTAACATCATGAAGGAAACGACAGCAATAGAAAATATAATACAGAAAATGGACAGGACCTCGCAAGTATATACTTGAGAGGTCCTGCCGTATATATATATATATATATATATATATATATATATATATATATATATATATATATATACCAAAAATTCTACGACAAGAAACTGTAACACTATAACACTATGAACTGCGGTCACACCAGACGTTATGCAGAGGAAACTCTTACTTTGACTACAAAGGGAGAGCTCGAAATATTAGAAAAAAATGAGGAATTAAAAGAGAAATAGCAGGACTCAAGAACATCAGTTAATCAGTGTGTGGATTAAGGCCGAAATCAGATCTACGTCGAAAAGTTGAAAAGTAAACACATGTCATGAGAAAAAGAAGGCTGATTGCGGACACAGGTACAGCATGAATAGTGTCAGAACAGCTGAACGTATCTTTGATCTACTAAACAATAATATTCAAACCCACTTGACTGAGTGAGGTAGCAAGAGATATTAAAAATGTGGAAGTCGACATGGACACATTAAGAAGTAGAACATTTTTTAAAGAAGCGACATAGAAGATAAGGGGCAGGACAGGAAAATATCAAGAAATGGAAGAAAAGGGACACAGGGAGAGAAAGAACAAATTTCTCGAAGAATGAAAGAAATGTGGATGAAAGGAAAGTGCAGCTGTAAACAAAGAAGCGCAAACGATGCTCATTTATCGAAGCTGTAAAAGTGTAAGTCGAAATAAGAAGAGATAAAAATCAGTTAGCTGTGCTGAATTCTTCGATATTCCCCCTTTTTTCTGCAAAATGAATCAAAACATATTTTACAAGCGACAAATCGTCACATACAAATTGAAGAATGTGTTCAATATATCTACGTCTACAGCTACAGTTTCGAAGCCACTGTGACGTGCACGGCTGTGGGTACGTTAAATTGTACCAGTTATTATAGCTTTCTCACAGTCCCTTTACGTGTGATTGTTTAAACGCCTTTGCGTGTGCTGTAATTATAGCAGTCTATTCTTGTCATCGAGATCCCTACGGAAATTGAAGCGTCTACTGGGGCACACTTGTATGTGGCACCAGAGTAAGATAAGAACATTTATAAATTAAAATGAAACTACACTACTGGCCATTAAAATTGCTACACCAAGAAGTAATGCAGATGACAAACGGGTATTCATTGGACAAATGTATTATACGAGAACTGACGTGTGATTACATTTTCACGCAATTTGGGTGCATAGATCCTGAGAAATCAGTACCCAGAACAACCACCTCTGGCCGTAATAACGGCCTTGATACGCCTGGGCATTGAGTCAAACAGAGCTTGGTTGGCGTGTACACGTACAGCTGCCCATGCAGCTTTACCACGATACCACAGTTCATCAAGAGTAGTGACTGGCGTATTGTGACGAGCCAGTTGCTAGGCCACCATTGATCAGACGTTTTCAATTGGTGAGAGATCTGGAGAATGTGCTGGCCAGGGCAGCAGTCGAACATTTTCTGTATCCAGAAAGGCCCGTACAGGACCTGCAACATGCGGTCGTGCAGTATCTTGCTTAAATGTATGGTTTCGCAGGGATCGAATAAAGGGTAGAGCCACGGGTCGTAATACATCTGAAATGTAACTTCCACTGTTCAAAGTGCCGTCAATGCGAACAAGAGGTGACCGAGACGTGTAACCAACGGCACCCCATAACATTACGTCGGGTGATACACCAGTATGGCGATGATGAATACACGCTTCCAATGTGCGTTCACCGCAATGTCGCCAAACACGGATGCGACCATCATGATGCTGTAAACTGAACCTGGATTCATCCAAAAAAAATGACGTTTTGCTATTCATGCACCCAGGTTCGTCGTCGGGTACACCATCGCAGGCGCTTTTGCACTAACTGTATTTCTTTATTGGTATTGGGAAGTTACATTGCCCAATAGATTCGTGTAATGTTTTGCCAACAATAACACAGAGAAAGCACACCACTTGCAGTTACAACACGCAACACGACAATTCGAGTTCTGTATCAATTCCACAGATCAGACATTCATTCATGTAACCTCCCCAGAGAAATTTTGAAAGACAATATTTAAATGTTAACGAGAATAGAACCTAGTCTAACCTACCAGCAAAAAAAATGTAAAGTCAATTCAATAAAAAAATGAAATCTCAGTGACAATGAAAACGCAAATAGACCGAAATGACGATTTAGGCCCTGGTTAAACTCAAATTCTTATCTCAGTAAAACTGCATCTGCTCTTATTTTTCGCCGTAGCTTGGAGGAAATGCATCGCAAATATATATATATATATATTTTTAATTTAAGGGAGACTTTTCTTTAAGGAATGCAAGGGAAATATTATTTCAAAAAGGATTGTTTGTTAAAATGGTTGGTTTAAAAAACAAAATTATTATTGGGGCGATTCTTGAACAAATTAGTTACAGTTAATTTACATTCCATTATCAGATGTGCGCAAAGCCGCTTCATTACCTTATTTAAAAATATACCTTGTCCTGAATCTCGACCAGAATGCCATGTCGACGCCCGCCGGCTCGTCACACAAGCTAACTCGCAACTGCAACTACCGACTCCCTACGTGCAACTGCACTGAACTCTCGCGCGGTATTACTCACTCGCAACTGCTGACTACATGCTCTCTGGTCAGAGATTCTGCGGCTCGCCATCGCTGCCTATGAAACGTACACGTTTCATAACCCTCCACTGGGGGGGGGGGGGGGGCAAAAATTTGGCAGCGATGGTGAGTCATTTGGACTTTCCAAGCGCGGCAAAATTTTTTCTTAACTAATTAACTTTACAATTACAAAGAATATACAGATATAGAACATGAGATAAATGTGGTGCACATGCACCGAGTACAAAATATATCAGACAAGGGAAAAATATATACAATGAGTACAGAGCAAATCACAAAAAAGGTATATACAAATCGTATCGATAAATGACAAAAGTGCACATTCACTGAGGTAGTGAAGTTATCAGGAAATCACAAAATGTATACAGAATGAGTACAAGTCATACTAACAAATAGCGAAAGTGCACACACACTGTAATGCAGAACACATCAGCGAATCAAAAAAAGTTTGGACAATGGATACAAATCATATGGAAAAATGAGAAAAGTGCACAGGCACTGAAGTTCAGTAGAAAACATGTTAACACATGACACAAGTGCACATGCACTGAAAAATTCTTCAAAGTTTTCACAACAAATCTCATAAACAAATGACATAGGTGCACATGTACGGTAGTTTAGAACATATTAGAAAACCACAAGATATATACGTAATGAGTACAAATGGCATAAAGTGCACACGCACTGAAAAACTCTCTAATATTTTTTTACGACAAATAAACCTAATGATTACAAATCACATTGACAAATGACAAAAGTGCACACGCACTGTAGTACTCTCTAGTATTTTTCTACAACAAACAAACAAATCAAGGAGTGTAATAAAGTGCACATGCACTATAGAAGTCTTTAGTAATTTCAGGATAACTGATCTTATTAACAAATGAAAAGAAGTCCACACGCACTGTATATGACTTTTTCATTTTACAATAATTAGGGAATGAATAGGGATTGCGTCATGGTTGTAGCACTTTAGGTTGCACCCAGCTGCACTGAAAGTCCATATCTTTCCACAGAAGTACAACACCAAGTGAGACAATCTGAAGTTCTTTTCCCATAAGTGTTTATCAGCGTAGCCAAGACACTGAAATGTCGTAGTAATATTCCATGTTATCATTCTGGCAGTACATCAGGTACACCAAACAGTGGGACCATAATAACGTCTCCATCGCTCACGGTGGTGGACAGCATGTCGTGTCAACACCACGCTTTTACAAGGCACACTAACGTAGAAGTAGTGCAAAACAAAATATAGTGCTCCATGATCATGAGGATGGACAGGACAAATGGATATTGCAACAATTCAGGTTAGTTAGCTCAGAAGGTGAAGGACATTAAGTCACATACTAATCTTCATTGGGAATTACATTAGTTGTTTGCGGCATTCATAGCCCAGTTATTGAACATTTCTGTACCATGTATATAGTATTACAGAAAAATGTTCATTAATTGATTTACAGACAAGAGTGGCAATCAATGGCCGGTTACAAACCAACAGAAGTCATTATTCAAAACAAGAGCTAATGAGTGTAGCATCAAGCTAATAGTATTCATATATATAGCATAAAAGTGACATAATACAAATTTAAAATATAAGAAACTGTGGCATTCATTGGCCAGCAAGTATTGAATATTACAAAACACTTTTCATAACTCATCTGCTTTCGGTAATTATTGGCACTCATTGGCCAGTTACTAAACATATAGCAAGTATTGAATATTACAAAACACTTTCCATCATTCAAGTAACATATGACATAGTGAAAATGTAACATATTGTAACTATTACTCAAGGTCTGTGGTTAGAAGACATTATTCAGTATTTTTCAGAACTAATTATTCAAGTGACATAGAACATATTCAAAATGTAACATACTGTAACTATTATTCAAGGTCTGTGACTAGAAAACATTTTTCTGTATTACTCAAAACTCTCTTAAATGGGTAGCATTATTTGGAACTGGTGATACATTTTTTTTGTTAGCAATGCATTGCTTTGGGTAATTATAAAGGAAAGCAAGAAGAGAAAAAGAAAAAAAAAATGCTTTTAGGTTGTTCCTGTAAATGAAAAATGTGGAACGTCATTTGTCATGAGTCAGCTGTAGCAAGGTTATGAAACAAATAGAGTATATGTGATCACATTCATGAATGACACACACAAATGGGTAAAAATAAAAATGCAAGTATTAGAACAGGTATAATAAGTAACAGGTTTAGTAAGCATAATGAAAAGCTTCTGCTGGAAAAAATACAAAATGGATTATTGAGCTGAAAGAAGAAACGCATACTATGCTGAAAAGTAGTGAACTTCGAATTAACAGGTAGTGAAATGTGTCTAAAATGTGTTCCACAGCTGTCCTTCCCAAAACCTTCCGTCATCCTACTAAGCAACAAAATACCTACTGTCAAAACGAACTGCAACAAATACTTAAATAACTACATAGCATAAATACATAAACTTCAACATCATCCTCATATGTAAAGAAAAAAACTTCATTATTCATCACTTCATTATCCATAACTCCATCATTATCATCACCTGTAAAAAAAACTTCATTATCCATATTATCATATTCTTCATCATTATTAATCATTACTCATTATCATCTGCAAAAAAATCACTTCATTACTCATTACACAACTATTCCTTATCTCTAGCATATTTCATCACTAAAACTAAGATTTGTTGTTCTGTCTGACAGCCTGCATCAATCGCCTCGTATTCTGAAAGAAAAAATTAGTTAAGACTGCTATTCTTCGATGTGTATTGTATATTCTTGTTAATGCTTGTTAATTCTGATCCATTTACTCTTCCTCATAAGGTTTTTGTATCTTCTTTCGTCTATTCCGTAGGTGAAATTCCCATTTCTGTTTAATTTATTTCCTTTACACGTTATTTCTTTCTGAAAATGATGAACAAAGATTAATGTCTTGCATTTAAATCATATACCCATTAGATAAAAACTGGTTTATAGTAACATAACTGAGCATACAGCATAACATGACAGAAAACGCAATATGTCAAAGACATTGACAGTGTTGAGATGCAAAAATGTACACACAATATCACAATGCAGCAGCAAAAAGTGTAAAAATAGTCACGATGTTGAGATATCATAAGGCAAAAATGTCAAAGCCAACTGGTGTGTTTGCTACATCTTAACTATTTCATAATGCATACAAACAAACAGGAAAACAATCATACATACTTAAAAAAAATGGAAAGAATGCACAGTCTGATGTGTAATGACAAGAAAAACGACCTGCTAACCTTATCTTGCCGGGCACTTGCCAAGAAAAAATACGACAGTCATTAGTAGGTAATCACATAAATATAATTGCATAAATGGTCATAAAAAGTGTAAGTTCGTCTGGAAAAAATATGCACGGTCTGATGTGTAACGACAAGAAGAGCGACCTGCTAACCTTACCATGCCGGGCACTTACCAAGAAAAAATACGATAATCATCAGTAATTAGTCATGTGAATATAATTGCATAAGTGGTCATAAATAAAAAATTAGGAAATGGCATTACACTGTGATAAATCATAAAGTATCTTCACTCAATAAAAGGTTTAATGTTAGAGACATGGTGATTACCTTTACCTTTTCTGGTTCTCAAAGTTTCGACGTGTACAACATTGGGGTGAGGAATGCTGCGAATCCGATATGGACCTGCGTATAGAAGTTCAAATTTACTGCACCTACCTTTTATTCTGCTGGATAAATAGTGTGTACGTACTAATATCTTCTGTCCCACGTGAAAGTCTCGGCGTGTACAAACCTGTTTTTGCTGTCTTCTCCGGCGCTCTGCGGCACGTTTGATGTTGTTCAGCGCAATGTTAATTATTTCATGGTGTCGTAGTCGACGAGATGTAGGAAAGTTTACTAATTCTTTAATCTTGTTAGGTGGTTCAACATTTTTCAGTACAACAGACGGAGATAGCATAGTGGATTCATTTGGTATGGAATTAATTACATCTTGGAATGAGAATATGTGTGTGTCCCAATCAATATGTCTTTTGTGGCAGTATATTCTACACAGTTTACCAATTTCTTTCATTAATCGTTCGCAAGGGTTCGATGAAGCATGGTACTTGGATATATACACTCCTGGAAATTGAAATAAGAACACCGTGAATTCATTGTCCCAGGAAGGGGAAACTTTATTGACACATTCCTGGGGTCAGATACATCACATGATCACACTGACAGAACCACAGGCACATAGACACAGGCAACAGAGCATGCACAATGTCGGCACTAGTACAGTGTATATCCACCTTTCGCAGCAATGCAGGCTGCTATTCTCCCATGGAGACGATCGTAGAGATGCTGGATGTAGTCCTGTGGAACGGCTTGCCATGCCATTTCCACCTGGCGCCTCAGTTGGACCAGCGTTCGTGCTGGACGTGCAGACCGCGTGAGACGACGCTTCATCCAGTCCCAAACATGCTCAATGCGGGACAGATCCGGAGATCTTGCTGGCCAGGGTAGTTGACTTACACCTTCTAGAGCACGTTGGGTGGCACGGGATACATGCGGACGTGCATTGTCCTGTTGGAACAGCAAGTTCCCTTGCCGGTCTAGGAATGGTAGAACGATGGGTTCGATGACGGTTTGGATGTACCGTGCACTATTCAGTGTCCCCTCGACGATCACCAGTGGTGTACGGCCAGTGTAGGAGATCGCTCCCCACACCATGATGCCGGGTGTTGGCCCTGTGTGCCTCGGTCGTATGCAGTCCTGATTGTGGCGCTCACCTGCACGGCGCCAAACACGCATACAACCATCATTGGCACCAAGGCAGAAGCGACTCTCATCGCTGAAGACGACACGTCTCCATTCGTCCCTCCATTCACGCCTGTCGCGACACCACTGGAGGCGGGCTGCACGATGTTGGGGCGTGAGCGGAAGACGGCCTAACGGTGTGCGGGACCGTAGCCCAGCTTCATGGAGATGGTTGCGAATGGTCCTCGCCGATACCCCAGGAGCAACAGTGTCCCTAATTTGCTGGGAAGTGGCGGTGCAGTCCCCTACGGCACTGCGTAGGATCCTACGGTCTTGGCGTGCACCCGTGCGTCGCTGCGGTCCGGTCCCAGGTCGACGGGCACGTGCACCTTCCGCCAACCACTGGCGACAACATCGATGTACTGTGGAGACCTCACGCCCCACGTGTTGAGCAATTCAGCGGTACGTCCACCCGGCCTCCCGCATGCCCACTATACGCCCTCGCTCAAAGTCCGTCAACTGCACATACGGTTCACGTCCACGCTGTCGCGGCATGCTACCAGTGTTAAAGACTGCGATGGAGCTCCGTATGCCACGGCAAACTGGCTGACACTGACGGCGGCGGTGCACAAATGTTGCGCAGCTAGCGCCATTCGACGGCCAACACCGCGGTTCCTGGTGTGTCCGCTGTGCCGTGCATGTGATCATTGCTTGTACAGCCCTCTCGCAGTGTCCGGAGCAAGTATGGTGGGTCTGACACACCGGTGTCAATGTGTTCTTTTTTCCATTTCCAGGAGTGTAGATCGGAGAAATGTTTCTAGTTCGTAACATGCGTGTCCATATAGCAGATCGAAATTGTGATCCATTGTCAGAAATTACTCTCATCACATGCCCTACATTAAATAAGAAATGTTTTACAAATACTTTAGAAACAGTTTTAGCAGTAGCTTTGCGTAACGGAGTGAAAGTAACAAATTTTGAACTGAGTTCAACAGCGACAAAGATGTAGCAAAAACCTCTGTTAGTTCTTGGAATTGGACCAAAAATGTCTACAGCGGCCATGTGTCTCAATTTAACAGGTACAATGGGATGTAATGGAGGAATATGTGAAGTGGTGTTTGACTTAGCTTTCTGGATTTTACATGACGCTAAAACTCGTCGAATACGTTTCTCCAGTTCTGTCTCAGTATAAGAAATCATTTACTTGCTCCGTAATGCGCATAACTTAAATGAGTGTACCAGATCAATTTGTTAACTAGTTCGTCAGGAATGCATAATAACCAATTGTTGCTGTCAGGATGAGAACGGCGAAACAGAATGTCATTGCGTACAGTGTAATGGTGTCTAATCGTAACATTATTCTTGTCTTGCCAAAGGTGTTTAATTTCTTTCCACACATTGTCTTTACTTTGCTCTTGTGCTATGTCCTGTAATGACGATGAAATAAAATTTTCTAATGCAACTTGTTGGATGTACATGATGCTGAAATTTGTTTTGCAGAAGTTGGTTGCGACGTCTTGCTGATTGTTGGTGAGAGAACGAGATAATGCGTCTGCTATAACATTTTGTGTGCCGGGAATGTGAACTATTGTAAAATTAAATTCCTGTAAATACAGCTTCCATCTGCTTAATCTGTCGTGAGTGAATTTAGCCGAGAGTAAAAATTGTATCGCTCTGTGGTCTGTATAGACGGTGGTATGTCTTCCGTAAAGAAAGTGCCGAAATCTCGTGAAAGCCCAAACAACACATAATGTTTCAAGTTCAGTAACGGAATAATTACGTTCAGCAGGTGATAGAATGCGGCTTGCATATGCGATGTTTTTAATTACTGTAGAACCATCTTCTTCAAGTTCCTGAAAAATATGTACGCCTAAAGCTGTGTTGGAACTGTCGGTGGCAATGGAAAAATTTCTGGTAAGATCTGGGTGCGATAAAAGTGGAGCATTGAACAAGGCTTCTCTCACGTTCACAAATTCAGAATGTGCTTGCTTATCCCAAGACCAAATAGTGTTTTTACCTGTTAATTGGCATAATCTAGGTGTGTCTAAAGCAGAGTGATGAATAAATTTACGAAAAAAGTTAATTAAACCCAAAAAGCTGCGTAATTGTTTCTTTGTCGTAGGAACAGTAATGTCACGTAAAGCTTGAAGTTTTTCCGGATCAGCCGCAATGCCTTCTGCTGAAATTACGTGTCCAAGAAATTTTATAGAAGTTTTGCCAAAATGAGATTTACTGAGGTTAACTGTGAGTCCTTGTGCACGAAAAGTTTGTAACAGATGTTCAAGAATCATATTGTGTTCAGACCAGTTCTGCGATAAGAATGTCGTCTACGTACGTCGTAATTCTGTCTGTAAGTTCTGTCGGAAGTATTGTGTTCAAACCGCGAATAAAAGCAGCAGAAGAAATAGTTAAGCCGAATGGTAATTTGCAAAATTGACAACAGTCGCCAAAACAGAGAAAAGCTGTATACTTCCTGCAATTCGGATGAAGCTGAATTTGCCAAAATCCCGATTTCCAATCTAATGTAGAATAAATAGCAGTACCGTGAAATTTCTGTAGTAGTTCCTCTAGTGTCTGTGGTCGATCTGTTTCATTAACAATTATGTCATTAATGTGACGCGAATCAAGTACAAGGCGAAGTGAGCCATCTTTTTTCTTAACAATATGTAGCGGGTTTATGTACGGACTAACTGCTGGTTCAATAATTCCTTGGTCAAGCATATCCTGCAATTCTTTCTTAACTTGTTCTCTATGAATATATGGAATGGGATAATGCTTTGCTTTAAATGTATCATGCGGTTTGACTTGAAATTCATACATAAAACCGGACATAGTACCAGGAATGTTGTCAAAAACTGGAGCTTGCTGTAAAAGAATTTTCTGTAGTTGCGTGCGTTCGTCGTCTGTATTTGCACAACTCTGTTTAACCTTATCAGAAATCATCTGCATTACTCATAGTCAGCTTCGTCTGGAGTATTACAGTTATGCACATACGTATCTGTGAACAATGTGGAATTATTGTCTATGTTTCGTGATGCGGAAATGACCTCTGTGCGATTAATTGTCTGTTCTTCCGCAGATAAAGAGTGCTCAAATTCTAAAGCCAGTTGTACATCTTCATCTTTTAGCATTAAATAGGAATTTTGAAAATCAATAACTGCGTCGTGTTGTACCAGAAAGTTCGTACCTAAAATAATGTCTGTTGTCAATAAAGGAATAATCCAAAAATTTGAGTGAAATGTGTGACCTGCAATGCAAAATGATAAATGTGTCTGTAATTTAACGTCAACTCCTTTATTCGATACTGCTCCTTTTACTTTCGTTTTGCCTAGTGGTAATGTAGGATAGGTATTCTCTTTGTTACACTCGTTGAAAGTTTCTTCATGTATTACTGATATAGGTGATCCGGAATCGATTACTGCTGAAAATTTCGATGAACCAATTTTAATTTCGATGACAGGGTGTGAAATAGATTTTTGAACAACTGGTCTTTCCTGTAAAAGAGTGTCTCGGATAAAGTCAAAAGTAATTACATTTTCGTGAACAACATTCTGCGTGTCAAAAGAAGTGCTTGTGTTACTGGAAGATGCGGCCTGTACAGTATCTAGTCAGATTCTGTCTGACGTGTTATTATTGTCAGGACGATTCTGTGGCATTTCTACTATTTGAACTGTTCTATTACTTCTTCCAGACGTATTACGCTCTGGATGAAATCTACTGTCGGGTTCATTCATGAGAATATGTTCTTGTGGATAATTTTGCTGTTGGTATGACCGACTGTTGTTAGATGTACGCTGAAAATTGTCCTCGTTATTTTTACGTCTGTCGTAATAGTCATTCCTATACGGTGCATTGCGATAAGAATTGAAATACTGTGTTTTCTGTACATAGTTGTTCCTTTGCTGCCATGCGTTACTATTTGTTGTATCAGGGACTATACGTGCACGCGGCGAAACATTAAAGCCTGGTTGACCTTGTGCATTCCATTGTTGGTTAGGTATGCTAACCGGCTGATTTTCATGCTGTTGTGGTGGAAAACGTCTATTGTTACTAAAATGTGGTTCCTGTTGCTGAAAACTTTGACGATATAGATAATTAGAATTTTGCCTGTTATTAAAGTTCTGTTGGTTGTCATTCCTAAAGCGTCTATTGGCTAAAATGGTTCAAATGGTTCAAATGGCTCTGAGCACTATGGGACTTAACATCTATGGTCATCAGTCCCCTAGAACTTAGAACTACTTAAACCGAACTAACCTAAGGACAGCACACAACACCCAGCCATCACGAGGCAGAGAAAATCCCTGACCCCGCCGGGAATCGAACCCGGGAACCCGGGCGTGGGAAGCGAGAATGCTACCGCACGACCACGAGATGCGGGCAAAGCGTCTATTACTTTTACTATTGAAATTACGTGCCTGATCATAATTGCTGTATGTTTGTTGACTTTGGTTATTATATGAAAAATTTTTGTTTACAAAAGAATAATCAGATTGTTGTACTTCCAAGAGCTGTAACAGATCTCTGAACGCTGAAATATTTTCCTTCTGTTGACCCGTTAGAAGTGACACACTTAATGACCGTGGTAATTTAGAAATGCATAATTGTATGAGTGCAGATTCGCTATACGGTTCACTTAAGTACTGGTTTTGTTGGACCATATGCTCAAAAAATTGGGTGACACTGGGAAAATTTGTGTTCTCATAATTCGGTAAACTGATTAGTTGATCCTTAATTCCGCGCTGTGTCGTCTTCGACCAATACGCTGACAGAAAAGCATTCTGAAATTCTTCTACTGAATAGCATTGTCTCGCGATCGGTCTCATACGAGTTGCCGGTTCGCCTTCCAAAAAACTACAAATAAATTCAAGTTTGTGTGTTACGGGCCAAGTCGGTGGAAAAGCAAAGCTAAATTGTTGAATCTAATCCAGTGGATGAATCTGTGTTCTGTCATTTTTAAATACTTTACATTTTCTCACTGACAGAAAATGTTTGTAATCAAAATTATCGTCTCTGTATGACGGGACAGGTTCAGTATTGTAAGAGAATCTATTTGTCTGTGTTTGTTCGGAATCTAAGTCCCGTACTCTTTGTAGATTACCCAAATTATACGCGCTGCTTGAGTCCGACAAATGTTCGAAAAGTGGCGTCTGCTGTGATGTGTTATTGACTGAAATATTTTTTATCTCTGCTACCTCTTGCTGTAAACTTGACAATTTTCTACGCAATGTGCTATTAGATGAATCTATCTCATTAATTGTCTGCCGTAAATTTTGAAATTCAGGTGTTTTATTAAATGAAACTGGTGACGTATCGTCTGATTTGCTGTCCTTATTACTTTCAATAGCGTCAATATGACTGGCCAATTCATCAGATTTTTCAGTCAGTATTTTTACCTGATCATCGCTTTTAATGTCAGAAGTATTAATCTGTTTTTGTAATTTACGTGTGGTTTCGTTTAATTTTTTAGCGTCAGGTTTGATGACATCGCAATCCTGTATTATTTCTAATTGTTCAAATCTGCCTGTCACTGTCTGAATATCTACTGTGTGTGTATCTGTTTTTGATTTAAGATCAGGAATTTCATCACGTAATTCCGCGTTCAACTGTTCGATGGTATTAATTTTGTCGGACACTGTACCAATATTGTTGTCTACATATGTTTTTGCCTTCGCAAACATTTTACGTTTATCTTCTTGTCTCTGTGCAATGATTGTTTCCATGACTTGACGTTTTACTTTATTTTGATCCTGTATAAATTTACGGAAACGCGTATTACTGTTTTCTATGTGGTGATTAAAACGTTCGTCAATCTGAGTATTCTGTTGGTCGAATTACGCGTCAATCTTTTCATCCATTGTGCGCGAAAGTTCTGCTGTCATAGCTTTAAACTCGTCGCGTAATTGTGTTGCTTTTTCAGAGCATTGTTTAGCGACTCCGCTAATTTCGTCTCTAAGTGTTTCTGTTGCAGCTGTTTGCATTTCCCTTAATTCCTGAGTAACAGACCTAATTTCTTCGCTACTTTTTCTTGAACAAGCCTCAATTTCCTCGCGTAACTGTTCCTTAGTACCATGACACTGCGCGGCAACGGCTCTAATTTGTTCACTTAACTGTCTGGAATTGTTGTCTAATTTTTCATTTAACTGTCTGCAATTGTTGCCTAATTTTTCATTAAACTGTTCGTTCTGTTCACTAAGTTGTTGTTTGAGATCTTCTTTAAATTGCTTGTTATCTTCACTGTGTTGCCTCATCTGTTCACTAAGCCGTTTGAAATTTTCATCATTGTTGTCTAGTTTTTCATTAAGTTGTTTGTAATTTTCAATAAATTGTTGTTGTAGCAATTTTTGTCATAATTTGTTCCAAGCCAAAATAAGCATTTCTATTCTCTGTGTTGTTTAGTGGTGTACCTGCAATTGTCGCGCTTTGTGTGACCATTTGGTCATTCTGTAATTTACAAAAAGGATTATCAGTCGGATGTACACTGTCAGACACTATTTCGGAATTAAATAGATCAGACGTACTTTCAGTACACTGTCCATTTTCATTAGAAAAAATTCTCTGTACGTTACTTGAATTTTCCAAACCGGGTGTATTAAGCTGGGCAGCGCTCATTACAATAGTGCGCCCCGCGTCATCAATTGTCGTCAAATTAACAGAGGAGACAATTGAGTTCGTTTGTTCATCATTACGATGATTGCCAGTAAACGGTGAATTGTCATCATTATATTGCGTATCGCAATTACTATCGGTCAAGCTGTTTAATTCGGTAGTTTCATTCGTTATACCTCGCGATACACTATTAATAGTCTTTCACGGCATTTTTACACTAATCACAATTATTCACAATGAAACAAAGACAATACAAAATTCAACAAACAAATACAACAAAGAGCAACGAATTGCCGATGATCTGAGGAAAGGAAGTCACACAATTAGTAAAAGCGTTGCGCCAAATGCTAATTATATTTAAGCAAAAAAGAGCAGATTTCTGACTACTTTTCAGAAGATTCTCAACGAAATACGATTCTGGACCGGATGTCGCCAAGTGTAACCTCCCCAAAGAAATTTTGAAAGACAATATTTAAATGTTAACGAGAATAGAACCTAGACTAACCAACCAGCAAAAAAAATGTAAAGTCAATTCAATAAAAAAATGAAATCTCAGTGAAAATGAAAACACAAATAGACCGAAATGTCGATCTTAGGCCCTGGTTAAACTCAAATTCTTATCTCAGTAAAACTGCATCTGCTCTTATTTTTCGCCATAGCTAGGAGGAAATGCATCGCAAATATATATATATATATTTAATTTAAGGGAAACTTTTCTTTAAGGAATGCAAGGGAAATATTATTTCAAAAAGGATTGTTTGTTAAAATGGTTGGTTTAAAAAACAAAATTATTATTGGGGCGATTCTTGAACAAATTAGTTACAGTTAATTTACATTCCATTATCAGATGTGCGCAAAGCTGCTTCATTACCTTATTTAAAAATATACCTTGTCCTGAATCTCGACCAGAATGCCATGTCGACGCCCGCCGGCTCGTCACACAAGCTAACTCGCAACTGCAACTACCGACTC
Organism: Schistocerca cancellata; assembly: GCF_023864275.1. Taxonomy (NCBI): domain Eukaryota; kingdom Metazoa; phylum Arthropoda; class Insecta; order Orthoptera; family Acrididae; genus Schistocerca; species Schistocerca cancellata. The sequence continues at coordinate 137,042,000 of NC_064628.1, forward strand.
CCTACGTGCAACTGCACTGAACTCTCGCGCGCTATTACTCTCTCGCAACTGCTGACTACATGCTCTCTGGTCAGAGATTCTGCGGCTCGCCATCGCTGCCTATGAAACGTACGCGTTTCATTCAACGTAATCTTAAAAGGTTTAATTTTTAAAAAGAACGTTACAAAGCGGTACTTAGAAGTTTGAAATATATTTCTAGATTGCTCATTAAAATTTCTAGAAACTTTACAAGTATGTTTCCGTTGCATAGTTTGCGTCTATCTTTATGCGTGCAGAATTCAGTTCTTTTGGGAAATTACTGACACTCTCCCATCTGTCGAATAAAACTGTGACTATCCATGCTGCCCTTATTTGTGTCCGTTCAATATACCTGGTTAGTCTGGTGTGGTGTGAGTCGCACACAATTCAGCAAAGTTCTAGGATGGGTCTCAAGAGTGTTTAGTCTTAGTCTCCTTTATAGACTGGTTGCATTTCACTAGCATACACCAATGAACCGCAGTCTGCCACCCGTTTTACCTACAACTAAAACTATGTGATCGTTCCATTCCATATCCTTTCAAATTGTTGTACCCAGGTATTTGTATTAGTTGACCGATTCCATCCGTGACTCACTGATCATTTAAAGCAAGTTGCCAGTCTTTGCACGACTTTCAAATTTCATCTGTGTCTCAGTAATTATGCAGCATCTTTCATACATTACTTAATTATAGATATAACTGTATCATTTGCGAGTCTGAGGTTACCATTAAAATTGATCGTAAGCTCATGAATACACAACACGGCCACACCCAAAGTTACTTCCAGGTCTGTTTTCGACTCTCCATTCAAGATAACTCACTTCGTTTTCCCTAACAAAAAAATCCTCAATCCAGTCACAAATTGCGCCTTATAGCCCATACGGTTGCACATTTAATAATACGAGTAGGTGTGCTACTATGTGAAATGCTTTTCGAAAAATCGAGGAATACTGCATCTTGCTTTCTTGATCCACGGCTTTCAGTATGTCAGCGAGAAAAGTGCAACTTGGTTTCCACATGTGGTTGGCATAGAGGAGATCATTCATTCAAGATACTTGATCACGATTTTTGATCAGACTATGTTCGGAGATTCTACAACAAATGGATGTCACAGATATCGGATGGTAATTTTGTAGATCACTTCCCCGAACCTTCTGGTAGGCAGATTTGACTTGTGCTTCCTTTCAATTAGAGTGTACGCTTTCTTGTTAGACGGGTCTATGGTAGATTATAGTTTAGAGAAGGGCTTAGCCGCAAATACAGTATAGAATCTGAAAGGAATTTCGTCGGCCACAGGAGCTTTGTTCAGTTTTAACGATTTCAGCTGCTTCGCAACGCCACTACGACTAATATCTATATCACTCACATTTTCAGTGGTATGAGAATTAAATCGGGGCATTACTCTTCGCAGTTTCTTTGTAAAGGAACTTTTGAAAACAGAGTTAAGGATATCTGTCTCGTCCGTGAATGATTAGGCACTTTGTGCCACTACGGGATTTTACATACGACCAGAATTTCTGTGGGATTTCGAAAGATGTTTCGACAATACTCCGCTACGGTAGTTACTGATGGCGTCCCTCACTGCTCTCTTGACAGCCAAGCGCGTTTCATTCGACATGTCTCTGTCTACAGGCCTCTGCTTTGTTTCGCACCTAATATTTAATAGTGTTTGCTTCTTTAGAAGTTTCTTTAGAGTGGCTGTATACTATTGGGGTGGAGGGGGGCGAGGGGGTGGGGGGTGAGGGGTCAGCAAATCCTTTACACTTGAGACATTATTGATCTGCGTGATGCTACGGCCCTGGGCTAAAATTTTGAAGCTTCTCATTGACATATGGCACTACTGCTCTCTTATCTAGTTTATTGAAAATATAAACCTTCCTACTTACATTAGTTGCCAATTTTTTGTTTGGTAATTATTGCTGCTGCAATTGCCTCATTGGTAATTGATGCCACTTTCGATGTGCACCTCCTAAAAGTTGTCAGAACTGTTTGTTGAACTTAGACTTATATGTTTCCATCACGACTATGGTTCTGAACCACATTTTCTATGGAGTTTTCCACAAGATGTCTTGCCATGCCCACAAGTAACAAAACTGTAATTATTCAAGTTGATCTTTGTATGATTACAGTCTCGTCTATTTTATGACTACAGTATGACTGGAGGACCTACCCCAGTGAAATGAGGTTTTGTCTCACGTTTTCAGTTACGTCAGGAGGTACGATTGTTGGTTGGTAGGAGGATTCAGTTAAAATCATGTTAAAATGTTATGCCCACCCCTGGTGCCGAATCTTGTTTGAACAGTCTAGAATGCAATTCCGTCTCGGTAGATCTGAGTTTATTGTCTGCTGCGACAAATACACCACCTCCGTTTCCCATTAGCCCATCATTTCGATATACACCTAAATTTTCGCCTAGAATCTCACTGCTGTGAACTTCAGATTTTAATCAGCTCTCCATACCTCGTATGACGTGTTCTTCACTCATGTTTCGGCAGTTAAACACTAGAATTTTAATATTCGCGTCTTTGGGGGATGGGGCAGCTTTAGATCTTACACTGATACATCCGGGTCTCCTATAGGTATTACTGTCTGAACTTGATGGAGAGTCAATATAATGAGTCCTTGTGTGCAACCTACACACAGCTACCTGTGTAGCATCCTCTGAAGCGTAGTGTGCGGATCCTACAGTTCTTATTCCTATAAGGCAAGTTCAGTTTATCACAGTACAGCTTCAAGCCCTCAAGTTAACTCGCAACCAGTGGGTTTTTTCTGAGGACAAAGCTACGGCTTTTGAGATTCCTCAAAACCCCCCTGGGCAAGGCTGGTATTCTCGACCTTCTCTGCCCGTCGCTGGGGAATGATCCAAGTAAGACCCCGGACGTCAGACACCGTTTGTGCCAATTTACATCACAATCTGCAGTTATCGGAATGGCTGCCGAAACAGCCACCACACTGACAAGGAGAAGTCCTCAGACAAGGCCAACCGATTCTTCTCAAGTCTGGCAAGTCGCTTCTGTACAATCTCCTTTCTTTCAGGAGTGCTAGTTCTGCAAGCTTCGCAGGAGAGCTTCTGTAAAGTTTGGAAGGTAGGAGGCGAGGTACTGCCGGAAGTAAAGCTGTGAGGACGGGGCGTGAGTCGTGCTTGGGTAGCTCAGTTGGTAGAGCATTTGCCCGCGAAAGGCAAAAGTCCCGAGTTCGAGTCTCGGTCCGGCTCACAGTTTTAATCTGCCAGGAAGTTTCACATCAGCGCACACTCCGCTGCAGAGTGAAAATCTCATTCTGGAAACACCCCCAGGCTGTGGCTAAGCCATGTCTCCGGAATATCCTTTCTGGAAAAGACACTTTTTCGACTTCTGCTTATGAATCCACAAGGTATGCGTCGTTAAACGTTAGTGCCGCTGGCGTAACGACCAAGGCATCTAGCTCGGAAGCAGAAAACCTGTGTTCCATTCCCAGTTACATTTTGCTTTGCTTTTCCCTTCCGCATCGAAAAGTAGGAATAGAAGGATTTATAAGATAAGTAAATAAATAAGGAACGACAACCAACTGACTTGCATGATAGAACTGCCTGTGTGCCATCCACGGGGTTTTTCTTTTTATTTCGAGGCTTCAGAATTTCAGTCTGCTTCCAGAAACCCAGAGGGAATTGCACAACCGGGCCGATGCAGTAAAGATTCGAAGCATAATTCATGATTAACTTTCAGCACCGACGTTATCGTATGCGTGTTTTGCATCAACATTAATTCCCGAATCTTCCGGAGCAAGAACGTAGTTGCGCTAAGATTACATTCGTTTCATGTTCTTCATGCCGCGAATATACACTCCGGTGTGTCAGACCCACCATACTTGCTCCGGACACTGCGAGAGGGCTGTACAAGTAATGATCACATGCACGGCACAGCGGACACACCAGGAACCGCGGTGTTGGCCGTCAAATGGCGCTAGCTGCGCAGCATTTGTGCACCGCCGCCGTCAGTGTCAGCCAGTTTGCCGTGGCATACGGAGCTCCATCGCAGTCTTTAACACTGGTAGCATGCCGCGACAGCGTGGACCTGAACCGTATGTGCAGTTGACGGACTTTGAGCGAGGGCGTATAGTGGGCATGCGGGAGGCCGGGTGGACGTACCGCCGAATTGCTCAACACGTGGGGCGTGAGGTCTCCACAGTGCATCGATGTCGTCGCCAGTGGTCGGCGAAAGGTGCACGTGCCCGTCGACCTGGGACCGGACCGCAGCGACGCACGGATGCACGCCAAGACCGTAGGATCCTACGCAGTGCCGTAGGGGACCGCACCGCCACTTCCCAGCAAATTAGGGACACTGTTGCTCCTGGGGTATCGGCGAGGACCATTCGCAACCGTCTCCATGAAGCTGGGCTACGGTCCCGCACACCGTTAGGCCGTCTTCCGCTCACGCCCCAACATCGTGCAGCCCGCCTCCAGTGGTGTCGCGACAGGCGTGAATGGAGGGACGAATGGAGACGTGTCGTCTTCAGCGATGAGAGTCGCTTCTGCCTTGGTGCCAATGATGGTCGTATGCGTGTTTGGCGCCGTGCAGGTGAGCGCCACAATCAGGACTGCATACGACCGAGGCACACAGGGCCAACATCCGGCATCATGGTGTGGGAAGCGATCTCCTACACTGGCCGTACACCACTGGTGATCGTCGAGGGGACACTGAATAGTGCACGGTACATCCAAACCGTCATCGAACCCATCGTTCTACCATTCCTAGACCGGCAAGGGAACTTGCTGTTCCAACAGGACAATGCACGTCCGCATGTATCCCGTGCCACACAACGTGCTCTAGAAGGTGTAAGTCAACTACCCTGGCCAGCAAGATCTCCGGATCTGTCCCCCATTGAGCATGTTTGGGACTGGATGAAGCGTCGTCTCACGCGGTCTGCACGTCCAGCACGAACGCTGGTCCAACTGAGGCGCCAGGTGGAAATGGCATGGCAAGCCGTTCCACAGGACTACATCCAGCATCTCTACGATCGTCTCCATGGGAGAATAGCAGCCTGCATTGCTGCGAAAGGTGGATATACACTGTACTAGTGCCGACATTGTGCATGCTCTGTTGCCTATGTCTATGTGCCTGTGGTTCTGTCAGTGTGATCATGTGATGTATCTGACCACAGGAATGTGTCAATAAAGTTTCCCCTTCTTGGGACAATGAATTCACGGTGTTCTTATTTCAATTTCCAGGAGTGTATTTGCTTCGAGTGTGTATGTGGTGAGTAAATTCAAGAAACGTGACACAGTGAGTGAAATATTCACTGTAATGCAACCAGGATAAAATTTTTCTTTAATAATCGAAGTCGTTTGAGAAATTTACTCTGCTGCCTTGTTATTATTCCCTGCCGATTCACTTACCTTATAAAATCTTGTATGCCTACCAATTTCGAAAGAGAAAAAAATACAAATAAAAAAACCTACAGAATGCAACTGGAAATCGAACACAGGCTCCATGCTCCGCGACCAGATGCCTAGTTCGCTACTTCAGAGGGTAGCTTAAGTGTTACATACGTGGTATTCGAAGAATCTTAATTGTGTTTCTAAGAAAATACGATACGCGTTTGCGGGCTACATACTCACATATACTGACGAAAGATGCTTGGTTTTCAGTTCACAGCCTCGCAAGTTCTCAGTTGATAACAAGTCATGAACTTTAGGGGCAGTTTTCTCAAAAGATGGTGATTTTTGAGCCAAAATGTCTTGGTCTATATTCCCCGAATCGTTTAGCAGTATCTGAGGCCTTCTCCTTGTTAGTGAACATGCGTTGCTTCCCATCTCTTGCTACCATTTCCCTAAGAAGTAGCTGTCGATTAAGAAGTAGCTGTCGATTAATAGGCTTCCCACCCTTTTGTGTTTGGCTTCTCTTGATTTGAGATTCAGCACGTTTTGTGTTTCTGACCCCTTAACGTGTGAGTCAACCGGTTTTCCAGTGGATGAACTGAGTCTCACTCACTCAGTTTCGGTTCCATTTGGAGGCTGCAACTCGAAATTGTTGCTTTGGGGGCTCGGTGTAACATCCTGAGTACTCGCTGGTGAATGGATCTTCCTGTACTGGACGCCTAGACCTACCCTTGACACACCACTGACAGTCACGAGGACGAGTAATAATAAATTCTGTATTTTCTGCAGAAGGGAATATTTCTTTCCTAAGGAAATAAACTCAGAAGAAACCAACGAAAATGAAAACTCGAGCAGTACTATTTCACAATTTATTTCCTGTCTTTGGGATCTGCAGAGTTAATCCCAGATCCTACACTTGACCTCCTCCACTCTCTCAAAAATCGTTGCTTCCCTGACTTTACTAAGCCGACTGACCTGACTCCAGAACAAGATTTCAATTATCCTTAAATTTATAATAAAATACTAAGTCAGTCTCGGAATCATCCAAAGCGACAAATGAGCAACATTATAATTGCATCTCCCCTGCTGCAAGTGATCAATAACAATCAATGAGCGTCAGCTTGTCTTGCTCCCATCAGCATCTGCATTAACGAAGGTTCTCTCACCTTTGTGTTTAGCTACAAGATGATTAAGAAAATTCACATATTACGTCAAAATTCTATAAAATAACGATTTCGTCACATTAATCGCCACGTTATTTAAAACAAATTAAGTTCTTGTCTTACCGATCATCTGTTCCGTTCATCTGTTTGCAACGGTTACTCTCGTCACTCACTACAGTTAATTTTTGCCACGTCACATTGCCCTAGCGAAATTCATTTCTGTTAATTGTGCCTTCGAAAAATGTTTGTTTGTGGACTACATGAGACAGCTGATAGAGCGAGAAGAAGAAGGGTAAATGTTGTACAATGTAGGAAGTCATAAAAATAATGGGCTGAAATAAAGCTTTAGTCTTTCTACACCTAAATCTATACTCGGAGAACCACTGTGATATTCAAGTCAGAAGGTACGTCTCATTGTACTAGTTACTACGGCGTTTTGCTGTTCCATTCACATATGGAGAGGGGGAAGACAGATCGTCAGAACGCCTGTGTGCCTTCTGTAATCTAATCTTGCCCTCATGATCCCAATGGGACCGATATGTAGGAGGTTATGGTATGTTCCCAGGGTCCTCATTTAAAACCTATTCTTGAAACATGGTTAGATGACTTTCTGGGGAGACTTTCCATCTACACTGAAGCGCCAAAATAACTGGTATAGGCATGCGTATTAAAATACAGATATATGTAAACAGGCAGAAAACGGCGCTGCGGTCGGCAATGCCTGTATAAGACAACAAGTATCTGATGCAGCTGTTAGATCGGTTACTGCTGCTACAACGGCAGGTTATCGAGATTTAAGTGAGTTTGAACATGGTGTTATAGTTGGTGCACGAGCTATGGGACACAGCATCTCCGAGGTAGCGATGAAGTGGGGATTTTCCCGAACGACCGTTTCACGAGTGTACCGTGAACATCAGGAATCCGGTAAAACATCTAATCTCCGACATCGCTGCTGCCCGAAAAAGATCCTGCAAGAACGCGGCCAGCGACGACTGAAGAGAATCGTTCAACTTGACGGAAGTGCAACCCTTCCGCAAGTTGCTGCAGATTTCAGTGTTGGGCCATCAACAAGTGACAGCGTGCGAACCATTCAACGAAACATTATCGATACGGGCTTTCGGAGCAGAAGGCCCACTCGTGTACCCTTCATGATTGCATGGTACAGTGCGTTACGCCTGGCCTTGGCGCGTCGACTCCGACATTTGGCTGTTGATGACTGGTCGAACGAGTCTCGTGTACAGATATGGAGACAACCTGTTGGCGTGATATGAGACCCTTGATACGTCTAGACACGACTCTGACAGGTGACACGTACGTAACTAGACTGTCTGAGCTCCTGCATTCATTCATGTCCATTGTGCCTTTACAACGGACACCCGACACGTCTAGAATTGCTGCAGAGTGGCAGCAGATGTTCAAATGCTTGGTTCAAATGGCTCTGAGCACTATGGGACTCAACATCTTAGGTCATAAGTCCCCTAGAACTTAGAACTACTTAAACCTAACTAACCTGAGGACATCACACACACCCATGTCCGAGGCAGGATTCGAACCTGCGACCGTAGCAGTCCCGCGTTTCCGGACTGCAGCGCCAGAACCGCTAGACGAGTGGCAGCAGAAACACACCTCTGAGTTTAAACACCTCCGCTGGCCACCAAACTCCCCAGACATGAACATTAATGAACATATCTAGGATGCCTTGCAACGTGCTGTTCGGAAGAGATCTCCACCCCCTCGTACTCTTACGGATTTATGGACCACTCTGCAGGATTCATGGTGTCAATTCCCTCCAGCACTATTACAAACAGTGGAATCCATGCCACGTTGAGTTGCGGCACAACTGCGTCCTCGTAGGGGCCCTGCACGATATTAGACAGGTGTACCAGTTTCTTTCGCTCCTTAAGAGCCTGCTATTTAGTTCTTTCAACACCTTTGTGACACCCTCCTGTGAGTCAAACGAATCTATGACCATACATAATACTATTCTCTGAAGAAGATTCCCTTTTAGTCCTCTTTTTACAGATTCCACACTTGAGTGTTATTCCAGGATGGATCACAGTAGTGATTTGTATACAGATAGAATATCCCAGTATTATACCAATAAACCGAAGTCTGCTACCTGCTTTATACACGACTGGGCCTTGTGACCGCTCAGTGTCTTTCAATACGATCATGACGACACCCCTCGATCGACGTTAGCACTCGGGGTGTCACTTGCCTTCACACATGGCAGTGGACGTTTGAAAATTCCTGAAGCTAGCTCAATGGTCGTCAATTGATTTAAATGTTATTCCCGGCTGACTCTTAATTCAATTACTGCCACGGGGGTGAGGAGAAAGAACACATCCTGATGATACCAGCATTATGCGTATTTAGATATTCGATTAATCTGGATGGTTTGCAATGTTCCAGCGATTCTATTCGAACTCTATGCTGATGTACCGACAAGGACCATTTTCGCAGATAAACATGCAAGTACGTAATGGATGTTCTGTTTCTCAGTATAGTTCGTCGCACTCACACATTATACATCCGCTGTAAGAACAAACTGATGCATTTACATTTTTGGTGTCTCACAATACTGGTTGGCTAAATATTATGACGATACGTTCTATACAACTTCGACAGATATTGTTTATCATGTATTCAAGACTACGTAATAATGCCAAAATCGTGGATAAAATTGAAATGTAGTTTGTTTATTAATACATTTCTTTTCGCTAACTAAATATGAAATATGAATGAGGATTGGGGGTGATGATCCTATCCTTCTTTTCAGTATTAAAATGATCGATATCGTGTTCCGAATAACGCGTGTCATATAATGTCCAAATATCGACACGACCCAGGCTCTCAATCCGGCACTTTGTAAGTAGGCTGTTTATGTTTTCTTTATGTAAGTAGGCTGTTCATGTTTTCTTATTGGTTCTATATGAAAATCACTGCCTGTGCTGTGTGCAGTCTGTGGCTAGTTTGCATTGTTGTCTGCCATTGTAGTGTTGGGCAGCGGCAGCTGGATGTGAACAGCTCGTAGCGTTGCGCAGTTGGAGGTGAGCCGCCAGCAGTGGTGGATGTGGGGAGAGAGATGGCGGAGTTTTGTAATTTGTCATGAACTACTATATATATTATGACTATTAAGGTAAATACATTGTTTGTTCTCTATTAATATCTTTCATTTGCTAACTATCCCTATCAGTAGTTAGTGCCTTCAGTAGTTTGAATCTTTTATTTAGCTGGCAGTAGTGGCGCTCGCTGTATTGCAGTAGTTCGAGTAATGAAGATTTTTGTGCGGTAAGTGATTTCTGAAAGGTATAGTTTAATGTTAGTCAGGGCCATTCTTTTGTAGGGATTTTTGAAAGTCAGATTGCGTTGCGCTAAATAATATTGTGTGTCAGGTTAAGCACAGTCGTGTATAAATGGTTCTAAGGGGACGTTTCATATGTCGACCCTTAGCCTAGGATACCTCACTGGAATCTTCTGATTTTTTTCTTGTAGTTTGTGTAATTAGTGCAGCTTTTGTTTACTGCTAGCGCGTAATTATAGAGAGAATTTCCTTGGTAGTTGTGGTTTTTCATTGTTGCACAGTAAAACAGTTGTGGCATGCATGTAGATTTGCACCAAGTATTTCGCAGCTGCGCTTGCAATTAACTAGATATTATTTTCAGTGATATGTTAATGTGTTCTCTTATTTTTGCTCTTCAAATTGTGTTTTTCTGTGTTATCGTGTGAAATATTGTCACAATAATGGCGTGTGAAAAACGTAACACTAGGCTCCAAAGTAAACTGAGAAATAACAGTGACGACGAGTGTAGCTTATCAGCACCACTGTGTAGTGAATTAACAGACATTCCAAGTAGTAATTTGGTAATTGTGCATAGGGAAATGGAGCGGGCGGCAAATAATGGTGCAGACAGTGAAACAGGTTGTGAACAGGGAAGCATTATCGATCGATCGGTCGGCAACAGCTCGCCTCAGGAATCCGAAATGATAGGACACAATTTTGCAAATACTGTAGATTCAGGTTTTGCGTCCTCACCGTTTTCTCAAATGAGTCAAGACACATTTTCTGCTTGTCAAAATGTGAATGTTGCCGGTGAAAATGCACTGCCAAAAAGCATAGAGAAACAGATTCCAGACACTAATACATAACTATTGCAATTAATGCAACAAATGGAACAAAATCAGAGACAAACACAGCAAAAGCTTCAAAAGTTAGACACAATGGAACAAAATCTTCAAAAGTTAGACACCACACTTGAACAAACACGTGAAAATTTAACTACTGAGTTACATAACATTGAATCGAAATGTCAAAAAGTCTGTAATGCCGTAAAAACACAAATTTGTGAGCATTTCCAACCTATTTTTTCGCGTCATGAAAATGCATTACAGAATCACGAAGCAGCCATAAAAGAACTGCAAACTATTGTTCATGAAAATCATGAGACCTTGCAAGCTAAAATGGACTCAGTTGCATCTACCGATTCGGTTACGCAACTTGCAAAAACTCAGGAAAACTTAAATGACACAGTAGATACTCTGAAAATTGGTTCAGAAAGACACATGGAGGAAATTAGTTCATTATCAGAGAAAGTAGTTGAACTTTCGGATCAGCTAAATAATTTTTCTGCGAAGGTAGATGATAGTCTCAATGACACAAAACCGGTAGTCTTTAATGACACAGAAGAGTATGAACAAATAAGAAAATTCAAACAATTGAAATGTAGTTTGTTTATTAATACATTTCTTTTCACTAACTAAATATGAAATATGAATCAGGATTGGGGATGATGATCCTATCCTTCTTTTCAGTATTAAAATGGTCGATATCGTGTTCCGAATAACGCGTGTCATATAATGTCCAAATATCGACACGACCCAGGCTCTCAATCCGGCACTTAAATGTCTATTCTTTGCTCTCGAAATGTTCGATGTGATTGTCCTTCACACGCAGGGTTCAATTTAACGGTGTATGCTCTGTTTTTAGTGTTTTAGGTCCCCGTTAATTAATATCTGGTAGTTAATAAGCGAACTATTTTCATGCTAGCGCGTTGTTTGTATCAGTTACCCTCGCACACGCGTTTCACAATTTTATAAAATGCAGAATTACGTAAACTATAGCTTTCCGCTGCGTACAACTTTCGTGGGTTCCACAACCATAATAGTTTCCCAAGAGAATTTTTCCCAGCTAACACAAAGTTCGAGTTACGTTGTCGGAATCATTTTCACTTCACCCGACAATAAACGTCTCGGATCACTTCAGCACACGTAATGTATTTTAAATGTGCTTGAAGAGTCTTTAAATAATCTCCTTAACGAATTTCGCAGTCGCGTACCACTTTTTCATCGACTAGCCCGATCGCGACAACTGAAGGCAGAGAGCTCAATAATGTGTTAAATGTTATATGTATTAAAAAACAAACGCGCCCCTGTATCTTTCTGTCCCGCTTGGTCTTTGCTACTTTGCTTTTTATTACTTTTCATTATATTGCTTCTTAGTAATACTGTGCAGTTATTAAGGTTTCGTATTACTTTCCCCTTTTTAATTCTTCCAAAATATAGTCTATTTGTCCCCGATTTTAATTAATGTGATGCTAATTTTCACGCCTGCCCACATAGTACCGTTATAGCCTATATGATAGTTCCATTTCATGTGGGGCGGTTCGAAGTTTCTTGTAACATTCTGGGGCGGTTCGAAGCTTCTTGTAACATTCTGGGGCGGTTCGAAGTTTCTTGTAACATTCTGGGGCGGTTCGAAGTTTCTTGTAACATTCTGGGGCGGTTCGAAGTTTCTTGTAACATTCCGGAGTCGTAGCAGCATACGTTGCCACATGGAGGGAGGCGTGCGCTCGCTGCTCGGGAGACAGAGCGCAATGCTGGCGTCTCCTCTATCCGAGGCAAGCTGAGACGGCTGTATGCGGCTCCTCTACAGTCACGAGCGGACACCAGGTCTTCTCCAATGGGGAAGATCGCGTCGTTCGAGTAACATGGCTATGACGGTGCCCGAAGTAGAAGCCTGGACAGACGGTGAGGAGAAGCGGCGGGTGGATGGCGCTATGTTGCTTGCTCTCTCCTTCGCGGAACGGTGGCGGCAGAGTTCACAGCGAGGATTCCCGGCTGACACACAGCAGGCGTCAGGTGTTAGGCGAGGCCCTGCTGTGCCCTAATGTGACATAATCGGCAGGGCAAGCGTTTAAATGCTGGATCCCGGCTCCGAATTCGCGGAAGGGCTGCGTTTGTGGGCCACGGCAAGCAGTATGGAACAGATCAAAGACCGTGGTGTGGCCTAATCGAAGACGACGCGGAAGTCAGTAAAAAAAAAAAAAAAAAAAAAAAAACATCAAATTGCTCCAAGCACTATGGCACTTAACATCTCAGGTCATCAGTCCCCTAGACTTAGAACTACTTCAACCTAACTGTTTTTCCATTCTCTGTCAATGTGTGACTTTATTTCCTGATTGTATGTGGTTCTAATGTTCCGTATCTCCAGCGCCTCTGTCGGCAAAGATCTATATGCATCTCTGAGGTGCAGGAGTACACTTCTCTGTGTTCACCGTAGAGCCTGTGCCGTCCTTACCTTTCCGGCTTTATAACCTGTAGCCGACAATAGCGCAATAGCGATAAAGATTGCCTTCTGATACAATTTTCCTTCAGATACAATCTTATTGCACTTAATGTCGACTGAAACCGTCTTTGGCCAGTTGTTACTATTTTGTTCCCGATTTCAATTCCCTTTTGGCAGACAATTTGTCATGGATGTTTTCTGTTTCGTCGACGTTTGTACCAAGGCCACTATATACCGGGTGATCAAAAAGTCAGTATAAATTTGAAAACTGAATAAATCACGGAAGCCCGCATCTCGTGGTCGTGCGGTAGCGTTCTCGCTTCCCACGCCCGGGTTCCCGGGTTCGATTCCCGGCGGGGTCAGGGATTTTCTCTGCCTCGTGATGGCTGGGTGTTGTGTGCTGTCCTTAGGTTAGTTAGGTTTAAGTAGTTCTAAGTTCTAGGGGACTGATGACCATAGATGTTAAGTCTCATAGTGCTCAGAGCCAAATCACGGAATAATGTAGATAGAGAGGTGTAAATTGACACAGATGCTTGGAACGACATGGGGTTTTATCAGAATCAAAAAAATACAAAAGTTCAAAAAATGTCCTACAGATTGCGTTTCATCTGATCAGAATAGCAATAATTACCATAACAAAGTAAGACAAAGCAAAGATGATGTTCTTTACAGGAAATGCTCAATATGTCCATCATCATTCCTCAACAATAGCTGTAGTCGAGGAATTATGTTGTGAACAGCACTGTGAAGCATGTCTGGGGTTATGGTGAGGCACTGGCGTCGGACGTTGTCTTTCAGCATGCCTAGAGATGTCGGTCGATCACGATACACTTGCGACTTCAAGTAATCCCAAAACCAATAATCGCATGGACTGAGGTCTGGGGACCTGGGAGGCCAAGCATGACGAAAGTGGCGGCTGAGCACACGACCATCACTAAACGACGCGCGCAAGAGATCTTTCACCCCTTTCACGCGTCTAGCAATATGGGGTGGAGCGCCATCCAGCATAAACATCGTACGTTCCAGCAGGTGTTTATCAGCCAGGTTGGGGATGATGCGATTCTGTAACATATAGACGCACCGCTCAACCGTCACGGTAGCAGTCACTGACGTTTTTCTGTCCAGCGCCATCTGTCGGACATTTTGTGAACTTTGTTTCTTTTTGTTCTAATAAAACCCCATGTCATTCCAAGCATGTGTGCCTCTCTATCTACATTATTCCGTGGTTCCGTGGTTTATTAAGGTTTCAAATTTATACTGACTTTTTGATCACCCGGTATATCATTTCTTTTCAAAGGTTGGCTGATTTTGGAATTTCTCGTTCTTGATAACGTTCCTTTTAGTAATATGTAAACTGTGTTGCGTGCTGCTTTAGTGAGTTTTTTTTCTACGTACTACTTAGTCTTTCAAGACCTAACCTATAACTTTCCTCTAATTTACCCCTTAAGTTGGCATATACTATAATTAGCAGAATGTCTGTGTAGACGATGTCGCCTCTAGTATTTGCTATACTCTGAAACTGGTTCAGTAACGGCTCTATGCCAACATTCCAGAACCCTGTGGACAGCCTACGGTGACCTTTCTTCTCACAATTTCCTTTCAGTGACATCTAACTGCACCTGCTTGTCTGTGCAGTAGTCTCGCACGCCGTCGTGCAGACACATTGAACAGTCCATCTATTTCAGTCTGTTGTTCAGGGCCAACCTCCATAAATCATCATACGCCCCAGCTATATCAATCATTACACATACGACATACCTGTCGTCTGAAGGGTTCGCAATCGCCATTGCGTGATGTATAGCATCCTCCGTGGATTTCCATTTCCTAGAACGGTACTGCAGGGGCTCATGCCTACTGCCACTGTGGTCCTTCAGGTGGTGGAACAGTAGCTTTTCCTGCAGTTTGGCAAGAGTTTCTACACTCATGCTCATAAATTAAGAATAATGGCAGAATGTGGTGCCACACAACGTGGCACTACACAAGACTGGCACTAATAGCATAGGCACATAGAGAACATACACGACACACATCTTTAAGTCCACGGTATTGGTGATAAGCTGAAAAAACCGTCCCGAAACACATATGCTACAAAAACGCCACTGTTTCCTGCGCATGTACCCCGACATGCAGGGTGTTTCAAAAATGACCGGTATATTTGAAACGGCAATAAAAACTAAACGAGCAGCGATAGAATACACCGTTTGTTGCAATATGCTTAGGACAACAGTACATTTTCAGGCAGACAAACTTTAGAAATTACAGAAGTTACAATTTTCAACAACAGATGGCGCTGCGGTCTGGGAGACTCTATAGTACGATATTTTCCACATATCCACCATGCGTAGCAATAATATGGCGTAGTCTCTGAATGAAATTACCCGAAACCTTTGACAACGTATCTGGCGGAATGGCTTCACATGCAGATGAGATGTACTGCTTCAGCTGTTCAATTGTTTCTGGATTCTGGCGGTACACCTGGTCTTTCAAGTGTCCCCACAGAAAGAAGTCACAATCCACGCCGCCTCCTGTATGTTTCGGATAGCCCAAAGCAATCACACGATCATCGAAATATTCATTCAGGAAATTAAAGACGTCGGCCGTGCGATGTGGCCGGGCACCATCTTGCATAAACCACGAGGTGTTCGCAGTGTCGTCTAAGGCAGTTTGTACCGCCACAAATTCACGAAGAATGTCCAGATAGCGTGATGCAGTAATCGTTTCGGATCTGAAAAATGGGCCAATGATTTCTTTGAAAGAAATGGCGGCCCAGACCAGTACTTTTTGAGGATGCAGGGACGATGGGACTGCAACATGGGGCTTTTCGGTTCCCCATATGCGCCAGTTCTGTTTATTGACGAAGCCGTCCAGGTAAAAATAAGCTTCGTCAGTAAACCAAATGCTGCCCACATGCATATCGCTGTCATCAATCCTGTGCACTATATCGTTAGCGAATGTCTCTCGTGCAGCAATGGTAGCGGCGCTGAGGGGTTGCCGCATTTGCATTTTGTACGGATAGAGGTGTTAACTCTGGCGCACGAGACGATACGTGGACGTTGGCGTCATTTGGACCGCAGCTGCAACATGGCGAACGGAAACCCGAGGCCGCTGTCGGATCACCTGCTGCACTAGCTGCGCATTGCCCTCTGGGGTTGCCGTAAGCGGTCGCCCTACCTTTCCAGTCCGTTGAAATTTTTCAAACAGATCCTTTATTGTATCGCTTTTCGGTCCTTTGGTTACATTAAACCTCCGTTGAAAACTTCGTCTTGTTGCAACAACACTGTGTTCTAGGCGGTGGAATTCCAACACCAGAAAAATCCTCTGTTCTAAGGAATAAACCATGTTGTCCACAGCACACTTGCACGTTGTGAACAGCACACGCTTACAGCAGAAAGACGACGTACAGAATGGCGCACCCACAGACTGCGTTGTCTTCTATATCTTTCACATCACTTGCAGCGCCATCTGTTGTTGAAAATTGTAGCTACTGTTAATTTCGAAAGTTTGTCCGCCTGAAAATGTACTGTTGTCCCAAGCATATTGCAACAAACGGTGTATTTCTATCGCTGCTCGTTTAGTTTTTATTGCCGTTTCAAATATACCGGTCATTTTTGAAACACCCTGTAAGTATGGGATATGATCACCATGCACACGTACACGGGCCGAACAACGGGTTGACATACTCTGGATCAGGTGGTCGAGCAGCTGCTGGGGTATAGCCTCAAATTCTTGCACCAGTGCCTGTCGGAGCTCCTGAAGTGGCGTAGGGGTTAGAAGGCGTGCAGCGATACATCGACCGAGAGCATCCCAGAAGTGCTAAATTTGTTTTAGGTCTGGAGAACAGGCAGGCCACTCCATTCACCTGATATCTTCTGTTTCAAGGTACTCCTCCACGATGGCAGCTCGGAGGGGCCGTGCGTTATCATCCATCAGAAGGTGGGACCCACTACACCCTTGAAAAGGCGGACATATTGATGCAAGATGACGTCCCGATACACCTGACCTGTTACAGTTCCTCTGTCTAAGACATACAGGCTGTACGTGCACCAATCGTACTCCCACCTCACACCATCAAACCACGACCTCCATACAGGTCCCTTTCAAGGACATTAAGGGGTTAGAATATGGTTCCTGGTTCAAGCCAGCTGAAAACCCGGCGAGGATCACTGGCCAGACTATACCTGGACTCATCCTTGAACATAATGTGGGACCACTTCTCCAATGACCATGTATTGTATTCTTGACACCAGGCTTTACTGGCTCTCCTGTGACCAGGTGTCAGTGGAATGCACCTTGCTGGTCACCAGGCGAATAAACCATGACTGTTCAGTCGTCTGTAGACTGTGTGTCTGGAGACCACTGTTGCAGTGGCTGCGGTAAGGTACCTAGCCAGGCTACCTGCAGTACTCCGTGGTCGTCTGCGGGCACTGATGGTGAGATATCGGTCTTCTTGCGGTGTTGTACACTGTGGACGTCCCGTACTGTAGCGCCTGGACACGTTTCCTGTATGCTGGAATCGTTGCCATAATCTTGAGATCACACTTTGTGGCACACGGAGGGCCCGTGCTACAACCTGTTCTGTTTGACCAGCCTCCAGTCGCCCTAGTGTTCTACCCCTCACAACGTCATCAATATGTGTTCTTTGAGCCGTTTTCAACACACAGTCACCATTAGCACGTCTGAAAACGTCTGCACACTTACTCACTGCACCGCACTCTGACGTGCACCAACACACCTCTGCGTATGTGGACTGCTGCCAGCGCCACCGTGCAATGATCGCAGGTCAAATGCACCGCAAGGTCATACACCGAGGTGATTTAAATCCGAAAACCGCCCACCAGAGCGTTGTTTCACCATGTATCAGCATTATCCTTAATTTTTGAGCATGAGTGTACCAAAGCAACCAACTTGTAAAATTCTGATTCTCTCAGCTCTTTGTCTTCCCCTTGTTTTTTGTACAGCGATATTGGAAATCTTCTAGATTGTAGGTACCTATCCCTGCAAACGACATTCGGTTAACAAACTATTGTGTATGGTACAGTTTGGTCCACTGGCTGATGCAACATTACTGTCGTATTTCTATCAGGCCCTTGCGCTTTCTTCTTGTTTACCTTTGTTATTGCCATCCTCACTTCCTCCGGGACAAAAGGAATCACAGCGCTGATATTCACGTGCTGCTCTGGTAACTCAGGGCGAAGTCGCTGACGGTACACTTTGTCTGCCCCTGTCGTGTAGGCCGGCAACACAGCTCTGAGTAGGTACTGCAGTGATGTCTTCCAATGTGTCGTCATCTTGCAATCAGGGTTGATAATTCAGTGCCTGATATAACCTTGTTTGTTGCAAGTATGTATGGAAATCCCCAAACATCTGTTACCATTCTATCCTTATTGTAACCCTCCCATTTTTCTACTCTTGTTTGGTGTGCTAGTTTTTTTTTTGTATTGTTGTTTGACTCCTAGACAGTAAAGCAGCCTTTGTTGTCGTTATGGTTCCCCTGAGGACCTGTGGTAGCATCATCTGGCCTGCCTTCTCCGCCCCTGAAGGCCAGGTTCTCATTCAAATGAGAAAAAAATAAGCAAAGCTTGGAAATCTTCTGGAGACAACGAAAAATACAAAGGATCTGTTTGGGGATTATGACTGATCATAGTTTGAACTTTATTTCGGATTTTCAACTCAGAAAACTGGCGCCCGTAGTTATGATTTGATCAAGGGCCTGCGTTTGAAATACGCAGACTGTTTGCAGTATAGCCTCTCAGGAATTCTCTGAAAGCAAAATCGGATAGCATCAGTCGATACTATGTTAAGTTTATGGGAGTTTGTCCGTACCGACATTGAAATAACCTTAAATTTAGCTAGATGTTGCTAACTCAAACTTTGAGTGAGACTTTTGTTTTGTTTATTCTTTCACTCTTTATGGCTTTACAAAAAATATTTAATGTTAACAAAATTCACATATTATAGGTGTAAGATTTTTTTCCAAGATTTTACGCAGTAGGATCAAAGAACAAGTGGATAAGGAAATGGGGGAATACCAAGGAGGCTTCAGACCTTGGAGAAGCTGGACCGAGTAAATAACTGCTCTGAAATTAATCATCGCTTATTACCGCAAACGAAACAAGCCTCTCTCAGTGACGTTTATAGAGCTTAAGAAACCATATCATTCCGTGCATAGACGCTCACTGATAAAAAATTTGAGAGGTTTTGAACTCCACCAAAAATTAATTACACTCAGATGGTTCAAATGGCTCTGAGAACTATAGGACTTAACTGCTACGGTTATCAGTCCCCTAGAACTTAGAACTACTTAAACCTAACTAACCTAAGGACAGCACACAACACCCAGCCATCACGAGGCAGAGAAAATCCCTGACCCCGCCGGGAATCGAACCCGGGAACCCGGGCGTGGGAAGCGAGAACGCTACCGCACGACCACGAGATGCGGGCTAATTACACTCGTAGACCTTAAAAAATACAAATTCGAAAATTAAGTTCAGACAGGAACTGTCTAAATAATTCTTGGTAAAAACTGGTTTAAGGCAGGGAGGCGGATAGGAATAGCCCAGAGTGTTGGCCTTTAAATGTCTTTAGAAAAAAGAGAAATAATTCTAACGGAAACGCCATAGGCAAACAAAATTAGAATTGGCGAACATCACATAAAATTGCTGAAAAGTTTAAATACTTGGGAGAAATAATAACAGACAACCTGAATGAGAAATCATCGTGCAGAGTAGAATGAATAAACTGATTAAAACAAGTCATATTACCAAGAACACACATAAAAAAAGAAGCCTCTTAATAGCCACAAACCAGAAACACTAAAAAGAGTCACACAGCCGCAAATAACATATGCTAGCGAAATAAAATTATGACCGTGAACACCCTGAGTGATATCCACACCGTGTGGAATGTCCAGATCTCGCGCAATGAACGCATTTCAACTTCTGGTACCATCATCTTAGAAATTCTTAAATATAAAATAGAGTGCTTTGCACTGACATACCGTTACAACATGTTTCCGGGGATTATGGCATTTGACATCACTATTGTTGATATTAATGTGATGAAAGTCATGGGTATGGCAAATTGTATGATACCTGTAGAATTTTCGCAAACATCACACCATGCAGATAATACTGGACTAAATGTCGTAAACTGCAATTTCTATGACAACAGTAAAATACTCCGTCTCACTGAACCGATAATTTTAGTCAATTGCATTTTTTCGATTTCTCAATTACTACAGCTACTTTGTCGTTTAATACGCCCAGCACCCTGACAACGCGTTACTCATGTCCTGTATGGCTATAAATTAGCTGTCAACCTTGGAAACCTACAATTAAGTTACATTTAGCACGTTTTAATTACGTTGTCGGCCATGTCAGTTCTCATTATACCTGCGGAGGATTATAATACAGTTTTCACATCGAACGCAGCAGTGACCCTGCGTGTAAACGCCCTGTGTTTAATGACTCCAAGTGTAATGAAAGAACATGACAATAAACGAGCACTTAGATCATCATTTGACTGTCATTAACGGGTCAAAGTGTTTTTTTATGAGTAACTTTTGTATTTTGCAGGACACAATATGATAGTGTTGAACTGTAAGACCATTTTTTGTGTAAATTCTAGTAATCTAAAGTAATAGAGCCAGCTTAGCCATAGCACAACGTTTAGTGCACTGTAACGAGCTGTCACATTTGCGTACTCTCGTATAACGTAATAATTTCAGAAAAAATAGCTGTTTAGTCACTGTGTACTCTCAATTATTTAAGCCTATTCTGCATGTTGTGTTTGTGAACTTAACATTTATTAGAATGCCACACAAGGAAAAGAAAAAAATACACAGGATTTCTCTTAGATGTTCCCTATTTCTCCACAAAGAAGATGGTCCCTCCAAGATTAAAGACAGGAAACTGTCATTGCTCTAGCACTACTGAATGGTTGCCTTGGGAATGACGCAAAAATGAGCACATATTCTTATTTAGATAATACCATATTTGTCGCAGAGTGTTAAAAACGACCAATTCAATTGAACTTTTCCACCCAACTGATGGATCACCATAAACAGTGCCTGATAAGATTGGACACTAAGGACACTGCAGCATAGCTGGGTGGTACAAGCAAATTCGATATGCCTTCAAAGAGGTCAAGCGTCATCACATTATGGTGCTTTGGCGATATCAATTATTGATATATTATTACGTTCACAAACTTCGGCTTTCCTCCACTTTGATATTACCTTTTAGACGACAACGTCGATACTAAAGGATGTTTCTCCTGATTAGTTCAAGGCAGACGTACATATCGATGTGGAAAGCGAGGAATGCATAGGCAGTTTTCTCACGCATGAATTGTTGTCAAAAGTATAGCTGACTTGAAAGGCTTTATTAAATTTTTGTCCGCATGCCCAGAATCAACGAATAAACTAAATTGTTCCCTAATGACATACCACTGCCTCTTATGTATGATAATTTTCGAGCCAACATGGTTGAGAGTGACATGCGATACAGAAATGTTGTACATTATTGAATGCTTTGGAACAGGGACATCAGTTAAATATATGGACTACCCCATGTCAAACAACAAGTGAAATTTAATATGTGATAAAGATTAATTTTTGAACTGAACTGATGTCTGATGAACGCATTAGTATATCGAAATTAGGTTTTTGAAAGAGGATACTACAAAAATGGGGCCATATATTGTAACACAACTAAATTCATTCTACCATCTGGTGAGCAAGATGCATGAAACAGGCGAAATACCCTCGGACTTCAAGAAGAATACAATAATTCCAATCCCAAAGAAAGCAGGTGTTGACAGATGTGAAAATTACCGAACAATCAGTTTAATAAGCCACAGCTGCAAAATACTAACACGAATTCTGTACAGACGAATGGAAAAACTAGTAGAAGCCGACCTCGGGTAAGATCAGTTTGGATTCCGTAAAAATACTGGAACACGTGAGGCAATACTGACCGTACGACTTATCTTAGAAGAAAGATTAAGGAAAGGCAAACCTACGTTTCTAGCATTTGTATACTTAGAGAAAGCTTTTGACAATGTTGACTGGAATACTCTCTTTCAAATTCTAAAGGTGGCAGGGGTAAAATACAGGGAGCGAAAGGCTATTTACAACTTGTACAGAAACCAGATGGCAGTTATAAGAGTCGAGGGACATGAAAGGGAAGCAGTGGTTGGGAAGGGAGTAAGACAGGGTGGTATCCTCTCCCCGCTGTTTTTCAATCTGTATATTGAGCAAGCAGTAAAGGAAACAAAAGAAAATTTAGGAGTAGGTATTAAAATCCATGGAGAAGAAATAAAAACTTTGAGGTTCACCGATGACATTGTAATTCTGTCAGAGACAGCAAAGGACTTGGAAGAGCAGTTGAGCGGAATGGATGGTGTCTTGAAGGGAGTATATAAGATGAACATCAACAAAAGCAAAACGAGGCTAATGGAATATAGTTGAATTAAGTCGGGTGATGTTGAGGGTATTAGATTAGGAAATGAGACACTTAAAGTAGTAAAGGAGTTTTGCTATTTGGGGAGCAAAATAACTGATGATGGTCGAAGTAGAGAGGGTATAAAATGTAGAGTGGCAATGGCAAGGAAAGCGTTTCTGAAGAAGAGAAATTTGTTAACATGGAGTATAGATTTAAGTGTCAGGAAGTCGTTTCTGAAAGTATTTGTATGGAGTTTAGCCATGTATGGAAGTGAAACATGGACGGTAGATAGTTTGGACAAGAAGAGAATAGAAGCTTTCGAAATGTGGTGCTACAGAAGAATGCTGAAGATTAGATGGGTGGATCACATAACTAATGAGGAAGTATTGAATAGGATTGGGGAGAAGAGAAGTTTGTGGCACAACTTGACCAGAAGAAGGGATCGGTTGGTAGGACATGTTCTGAGGCATCAAGGGATCACCAATTTAGTATTGGAGGGCAGCGTGGAGGGTAAAAATCGTAGGGGGAGACCAAGAGATGAATACGCTAAGCAGATTCAAAAGGATGTAGGTTGCAGTAGGTACTGGGAGATGAAGAAGCTTGCACAGGATAGAGTAGCATGGAGAGCTGCATCAAACCAGTCTCAGGACTGAAGACAACAACAACAACAACAACAATGTGTTGATCCTGAAGCAAAAATATTCGTAAACAAATTTTAATGATTCATGAAACGCTCACGGAAGCGGTGGAAAAAAATCTGCAAGCTAGCCTAAGGTGGCGGCAGTTCTCTGTCTGCCAAACGGCTAAAGAGTCGTAACCACCACACCCAGGAAGTGCACGTTTATCAATAGCTCAAGGAAATTTGCCCTGTTAAATAGTGGCCCCTGCGTGCATCACCTAATGAGTTGACTAACTTGACATAAAATTAATTTAATTTTTCAAACCCACAACGAAATAAATGACATCATAGGGAATATGAATGGGTGTCACTGGAAAATTTATAACAAGGACCTACATTATCACAAAGAGATTTACTAACAAATATCAAGGTCAAATGAGAACAAACATATAAACCGAAACTTCAGCTGCACATCATTTCATTAACATGACCTCAGGTTGGTTGGCAATAGACTTCGGAAACCTAACTGGAATTTACGTGTAGATGAGACTGGCTACTGTGAGTGGAGGAATGCCAATCTAGGCAAGCTCACTCTGCTGTATCGTTCCACTGATTGGTCTCTTGCATCAAAACATAATTAAGCATGCAGTGAACAATGGGAGTGACTACTGCGACTACAAGGCTGCTATAAAAAAGATGGCTGTGAAACGATTGATAAGCTTCTAAATTTGCCGAAGCTGCGCAATATTACTGATATAGCCGGTGAAAGACGAAAAGCCGTCATCTCCGTGTGGGTGGGGCGTCATACTGTGAGAGATGACCCCATGTCCGCAGGTGATTGTTTCACATCCGCAAAAATGTTAAAGTTTCGCCTGGATGTCTGCACGGATTTACAACTAACTGCTCTCTCCATAAAAACGGAAGAGCTGTAGCGTCTGTACTCCACGACGGTCGACAGACTCAAAACCATCCAAAAAACCGCCATTCTTCCCAATGTTCTTGAATAAGCCAATCATGGCCCAGCAATGGTTACCGTGCCAATCATGTTTTGTAACAAGGAGACCCGATCTTCCTCAACCAGTCACTGCAGTGCAGTACACATTCTGTTTTACGAAAAAAACAGCACACAATGCCTGGAGGTTCTGCAGCCAAACCCCCAGTGCATTTCACAAGGTGAGGGGAGCTTCCTAGTGAAAAGAAGCTCCGTCTCGTCCTTAAAACGATTTAGAGGGCGCCGTTTTGGCGAGGCGTGGCGGCATCTAAGAAATGCGACATCTGGAGAAATTCGTCGTCCAGTCTCACAAGGTATGCTGTTCTTGTAATAAACACATTAGCCGGGCGCCAGACTGACGCCGCTTTACCTGGATCCGCACACAGGATAAGGGGATCAGACTCTCACACCATGTCAACACGCTAATGAAGCGACGAGGCCGGCACCAGAATGCCCAGCGCTGCCAGTTTCTAAAGAAGTGCCATTTCGCATTCAGCCACGGTGTTCCCATTGCTTCGGCCGCTAGCGGAACAAGGCCGACCGAGAGAATGGCTGCCCATAAACCACTGCCCTGCGGGGCCCACGGGCAGTTTCGGTGACTACAAAGGAAAGCTAGCAACGAGAGGGTTCCGAGAACTCGCTTGCTGCAGGGAAAAGTTCTAAAGCTGCCCCTAAATGCAATGGTCACTTCCAGCGTCTAAAATCTGTCTTTATAGCCGAGTTTCATTCTGCTACTGCTACTCAGGTCATGCAAGTACTGTGAGATCAATCAGTGGTTTATCCTAGCCCTTATAGCTCATCAGATTAATATCAGCCAGAGAAAATCTCGATACACTAAAGGCGAATGACACTGTATGATAATCACCGAAACAAAATGAAAGGGGAAGTGCCTGATTGGTATTACCACGGCAGTGGCCTAGCCCAGAAGCCACCGCCATCTTTCAAATTAACATAAAACTTTTGAATACTCGCATGAAGTTGATGAACTGCCTTCCGAGCTACTAAATTATGAGAGTTTTAGAATTTGAGTCAGAGTTCGATTGTCTCTCCTCCAGAAAGACTGCTGCCTGGATCTTCAGGCAGCTGAAACAGAAACTCACAGAATAGCATAAAACTTTTCTTAGTGTTCTATGTTCTTGCAAAGACCCTTTTAGAAGGTACGTACATACGATATGTCAATAGTTGCAAGGCGGTTTCAGTGCCCTCTACATCTTTTAGGGCTCATCACATACGTTCACGACAGTGCATTTGCTCATGTTACTTTCCAAAGCAACAGCTTCCACAAATTTATGATTGCAAATTAGCTCGAAGAATGCTGCCCGCCCTCACCGCCATTCTTTGTCCTGTACTTGACGGCGCATCCACACGTGGCATCATCTACTAACGACGCCGTCAAACTACCCTCTAGTTTTGAAAGTCTCTTCGGGTTTACTGCCGGATCCTAAAATCAACTTGACTCGTATTGACAGTATTCATCATCTGCTCTCAGCCCATATGTTGGCAAGTGTGAACATCATATCTCCAATTCGGTGGATTTTATTCGACGATTGAAATCTTTGAAGTTGAGTCCTTCAAACCTATTAGTGAGTTTTGATGTGGTATCTCTTTTTATATGGGTTCCTCTGGATGAGTCCCTTAGTTTGATTAGTGAAAAACTGGATGAAGAGCTGGTGAAGCTTTGTCGTCATGTGCTGACATCCACGTATTTCTTATTTAACGGCAATATTTTTGAACAGAATGACGGAGTGGCTATAGGTAGTCCTTTATCACCCATATTCGCCAATTTATTTATGGAGGACTTCGAGGATATGGCACTGAGGACTTCAGCTTTGCAACCAACGTGCTTCTGGAGATATGGACGTCATGCTCTTAATAGGTTTTTGGACCACGTCAACTGTCCTCATCCCCTCATCAAATTTACCATGTAGGTTGAAAGTGATGGGATGCTTCCATTTTTAGACGCTATGGTTTATA
This sequence comes from Schistocerca cancellata, assembly GCF_023864275.1. Lineage (NCBI taxonomy): Eukaryota > Metazoa > Arthropoda > Insecta > Orthoptera > Acrididae > Schistocerca > Schistocerca cancellata. The sequence continues at coordinate 137,068,128 of NC_064628.1, forward strand.
AAAAACCAGATGGTACTTTGGGGCACAGTGTTCACAGAAAGCCGACGAACACAGATCGGTATCTGCATTCTAAGAGTTGTCATCCACCACACCAACGCAGTGGCGTCCTTAGGACTTTGGTACGTAGAGCATATGCCATTTCTGACGCGGACAGCTTAACCCAAGAACTTGCGCCTTTGATGGCTGGTTTTAAGGAAAATAGATACTCTGAGATTCGTCGAGCCATGGAGTTTGGACCATCTCTAGAGGTGCATGAAGAGGAACATAGATCGGTGGCCTTCCTTCCTTATGCTGGAGGCATATAGTTTAAGACTGGACGTATTTTGAGGAACTTTAAAATTAAGAGTGTGCTCCATCCACCTTCTAAGACTAAGGCACTACTCGGCTCTGTGAAAGATGATTTGTGGCTTAGGAAATCCGGTGTATGCAAAATTCCGTGTCAGTGTGGGAAGGCTTACATTGGCCGTTCGATTCGAACAGTTCATGACAGGTGTGGGGAACATCGCCGTCATACGAGGCTACAACAACTGGAAAAATCGGCAAGAGCAGAACACTGCTTAAATGAGGGACACGGTATGAAATTTGATGAAACTGTGGTAGTTGCCAACATTTCCGGTTTTTGGAACAGTGTCTATAAAGAGGCGATCGAAATTAGGTTGGCGGATAATTTAATCAACAGAGACAATGGGTTTCCTCTTATCAGGACGTGGAATCCTGCACTATCTCGCATCAAAATCGAACTCTCTTCGGTGCGGCCCTGAGTGCATTATATCGCCGCCAGTGTTCTACTAAGGGCGGCGACACTTCCCTGTCTTGGAGGGCAGCAACCGTGATGGGCGGCGCATGCGCCGTATACTGAACGGTGCTTATATAGGACTTCGATTTACACCTGGCGTCAGTTTTCAGCGGGACTCATCAGCAGAAGCAGCATTCTCCATGAAGATGGCGACCAGTTGGATCGCCGAAATATCGAGTCAAGTTGATTTTAGGATCCGGCAGCAAGCCCGGAGAGATTTTTAGGACTTGTTACGCCGGGAAAGCCTACGAAGCCACATAGCTTCTGGTTGATGGAGGGTGTTTTAATCAACAGCCTTCCCTCGAGAAGAGTGATCCAACAAGCAGGCCACGATCCCTCTTCATCTCACATACCTTAGGGTGGACTTCAAGAGCACCCATCTTGAAAGTAGGCTCTAGAAACTTCTGAAAAGAATATAAAAAATTGAATTCGTGCTGTCCACGTAGTTGTGTATTGTGCCTAAGTTCCAGCCAGGTGTACGGAACCAGGCAGTAAGATGCATCGACTTGCGGAAGTGGCAATGATAGAAAGGAGCTATCGTATTTCGACGTGGTTGGGAGTGATTGAGGGTGGTTGGGCTGACGTTTTTTCAGCTTTTAATTTTTTGAACTCAAATGTCAATAAAACAGTATCTTCAGATCTGAAGCCAAGTTGAAATATCCCATGTCCTTGGCGTGAGGTGGGCGCCAGATGTTGGGACCTGCCCGTCTCGATATGCGTGGCGCCGGTAGCAACGACGGTGCCCACCCCTCAACTGGTGAGAGTGTGGGATGAACGGAAAACGGAAACGCTCTTACTCTGAAACAGATCTGAGTAAACAACTTGCTCTCCCCCAAGCAACAGCAACACTGACTGATGACACATAAAGTCACACCAAAACTTTCAGTTGAGCATTGCCCTACAATCAGAACGGCTTTCAATAACAAACGTGATAGCGACATACATAGTGGTTCAAAAACTATCATTCACAATCAAGAAGTTACATAAGATTTTTCCACGTGCCAAGTAAATGTTACTAGACGTTAGCAGATAGAGTAGCGGTTTCTCTCTAAACTAAACCCACAGCTACTTAAGATAGAAACTACACTTGTTAACTGAGTTTCACGTTAATTAATACAATGTCAGTAGGCACTTCCGGTAAAATATGACTGAAGTAATCGGCTCTAGCCATAGCTTAAAGTATGTTTTCAATTTAGATTTGGGACTCAACCCATTTATAACCAAACGGGCACTATTAACTTCCCTCCCCCTGAAACTGATGCAGTTACATTAATATGACAATAATATGTAATAACTTGCATGGAAATCTTTGGGCTAGAGAAGTCGCTTCCCCAATACTTTTACACTGTTATCTCCCACTCTTCTAGGTATAAAATTAATTACTCTACTTGGAATAAAGTCTCTGTGGCTCAGCAGATCTTCGACTCTGAAAATTCTTGAAATAATCCGAGGTACAATCGTACGCCGTGAAGAAACTGTCTTGGGTTCTGTGACGTACTCATTCTGCAACATGGGAATCGGTGTCCAAGTTGTCTGTCAATTTCGATAATGTTCAGAATTTAATCTCTTAAAATAGAGCATTAACTACCGTGGCGCAGGCTCTACTGATTTCCCAGGATAGAAAGTTCCCTACGATTTACGCCGCACCAAATATTGTTACGAGCCACAGACAAGGGAGAAGTTAAAATAAGCCAAGATTGAACCTACGATTTTCCTATTACGTTTCACTACACAGCGTCCTCTTGAAACGTCATAATTCATCAAACTACATTCGGTATTCAAATTGGTAGCTTACAACAGTGCCGCTAATTACAATTCTACTGTGACCCAATTGTCCGCAACTCTAAATCAGAAGTAGTCAGTCCATTGTACACGTAATGTTCCACATTATAACCATATCACTGCCTATCGCAGTCGTAAGGCTTCTTTGAGTTATATAAATTATTGGTGAGTTACGATACCACACCTCCAAAGTGAATTGCAGTGACGCAGTCACTGCCCTGTGGAAATTTACTGCCTCACCAACACAGTTAGACCGCAATAGACCGGTGATGCTGTATTGCAACATATCACCCCGGACTGACTCATGTAGTACTATCACCGTCAGAGGGTGGCACGGGACTACAAGCCCCACCGCCACACCGCCACACCTCCAAAGTGAATTGCAGTGACGCAGTCACTGCCCTGTGGAAATTTACTGCCTCACCAACACAGTTAGACCGCAATAGACCGGTGATGCTGTATTGTAACATATCACCCCGGACTACAAGTCCATTTAAAAAAAAAAAGTAATTTGAAATGTGCAATTCTAAGTACCATAGTAGTAATATAGCAAAACTACAAATGAGATTTCAAGACAGCCAGTGAAGAACGTAGAGGATGACGACAAACGCGCCCGTGGCCCTAACGCGCCTTAAGGGCGCCAACCTGCAACGAATCGGTCGTAAGCGACATACGTCATCAAAGAGCAATACTGGTACACTTCAAAATTGGAACACCAAAATGACAACGACTAACAGACATCAAATTAGCGAAACGTGTACTGCATCTTGGTATAAGCAAATGATTATCATTTAGACTTGAATATGCCTACGCCCATCAAATAACAATCACGGATGTTCACATGACAACCAATAAGAACATCGTTCTTTAGAACCAGCTGAAACACTTACATAAATCCGGAGACTTGTGTCCGACACACTAGTAACATCAAAATCACGACGAGAATACTCAAGGCAAACACAGCGACACGAAGAAGCGACGCAACTAAACACGCCCACCTTCGTCCAACATCCGACCAGTCAACAAGGTCATACGAATTAATCGAACGCAGCTAATTAAATACTGTGTGGAACAAGGCTGTCGCAAACCGTGTGTTATAAAAGAACACCACACAGTGATCATCTAACGCTCAATAGTCTTAATTTAATTTCCCAAGATTTCATTCGGGACTTCCTAGTGGTCCATGTCAAATGACAAGCAAGACTTGTTTCCCTGTCGGGTGGTACCATACAGATACGGAATCAGATTTCAGTAGCAGGCACAAGGACCTCAAAATAACATCAAGTACAAAACACCAGACAGAAACTATAAGCCATTAATCTTTCACGACGCTGGACTAGCAAAACACACACGTCACATGTGCGCCTAATCACCGGTTACATGCCATTACGGAACCACTCACAATCGAGTAAAAACCTATTCCCGAACACGTGATACGTGACTTACCAGGAATACATACTCCAAGCACACTTACCACATACCCACGCTGACAAAAGCTTGTCTGTGACTGCCACAGGAAGCAAACTAATTAAGTGGTAATAAAACAAGGCCGAGGCTTGGCAGTAGTTTCACATTTCGAAACAAGTTAGCAAGCAATGTGAGAGACTATAGAGAGAATTCAAAAACACTTCCACTTTCATGCGCATACTGCATAGGATTTGACACTGTGCAGATTTCTTCGTAAATGACCTAACTCACTACTCTAATGCCCCAACCACAATCACGGAAATCGAATACAGGAGAAACATCGGATTGCGCAACTCATATCTTAATGTGCAGTTGATAGTATTAAGCATCGGGAATAAACTTCCGAGGTTTAACCCTCCAGAATTCGCACGTATGGCAAACATATCAAATCACAAATGTGGCACAACTTGACGAAAAGAAGGGACCGGTTAGTAGGACATATTCTGAGGCATCAAGGGATCACAAATTTAGCATTGGAGGGCAGCGTGGAGGGTAAAAATCGTAGGGGGAGACCAAGAGATGAATACACTAAGCAGCTTCAGAAGGATGTGAGTTGCAGTAGGTACTGGGAGATGAAGAAGCTTGCACAGGATAGGGTAGCATGGAGAGCTGCATCAAACCAGTCTCAGGACTGAAGACCACAACAACAACAACAATCAACTCAGGAATGGCACATGGAATTTCGCCAGGTGATGAGAACGATTTCACTAAAAGCGGTGCCAAAGCCTGTCGTGAAGGTGAACGTATATACGTTTCGCACACGAAACAAATAACACATGCACGTAATCAGTAACCACGCGTCGTTGGCTGAACCACTCCCAGTGGAGCCAACTCATTTTACAACACGTGAGTCCGCAGCTCGTGGTCGTGCGGTAGCGTTCTCGCTTCCCGCGCCTGGTTCCCGGGTTCGATTCCTGGCGGGGTCAGGGATTTTCTCTGCCTCGTGTTGACTGGGTGTTGTGTGATGTCCTTAGGTTAGTTAGGTTTAAGTAGTTCTAAGTTCTAGGGGACTGATGACCATAGATGTTAAGTCCCATTTGAACCAGTTTGAACAACACGTGATGCTGCTACGGTCGCAGGTTCGAATCCTGCCTCGGGCATGGATGTGTTTGATGTACTTAGGTTAGTTAGGTTTAAGTAGTTCTAAGTCGAGGGGACTGATGACCTCAGATGTTAAGTCCCACAGTTCTCAGGGCCATTTGAACGATTTGAATAACACGTGATTCGTGACTGATTAGGAACACGACCACACTACAGTCACCGCAGACCACGCAGATGCCGGCTTCCTGGTCCCTTTAAGCACTTCAGCTACACGAAATAATACTAAACAATACGCAGTTCGACTGTACTGCTCATTACGGCACGACGGAAACCCTTCTACGACAAGTTCTAGATATGTAACTTCACGCCTCATAGATACAACTGAGAATTAAACTTCCGAGGGCTAACCGTCCAAAATTTCGCACGTATTTCAAACGTACCTGTCACGTTAGGAATGGCCACAACCGCATAGGAATGGCCTCAACCGCAGGACGCGGGCCTAACTGCTTAGCTAGTTCCGCACTACTCCATGTCACTCGAGACAAAACGTGATCTCTGGCCGCTGCACGTCTCAGGTCGCGAAAACAGCCGGCAGAGTGCGTAACTTTGGCAGCAGCGCTGTACACCGCAGTTGGCAGGATCTCAAAAAACACTGCAGTGAAGAACCACAAAGATAGAAAGGAGCTATCGCGTTCGCCTGACAGGAATTGTAGCTATTAGTGGATGCATATCTATCTCAAGCCGTTATCAAGGCACACAGTATGAGTATAATGTCTTCTGAGAATAAGGGTTTGGTTGGTGGATTTATTTGGTCTTTTAATGGTATGCTCCATAAACCGACAGGTTGAATTCTCCCTTCTCGATGTTCGTTTCTGTGCTTCTGTAGTCCCACTCAAGGCTGTGGCCAGGGTCCATCTTCCAGCACTTGAGACAAATCATGCTCTGTATTACTCCGTAAACATCTACTGAAATGTTTGTTGGAGGACTTATATATGCATTGCCGCACATACAGTATGGTAAATATGGGTCAGCAGTTTCGCTTTAACTTCTGGGACAGGGTTAAAGTAACCACTTCTTCTGTACTGCTAATAAATGCAATTTAGCAAAGACTCCCAAAAGCGACTACTGGATTGAGTAAAACATTAGAGAGAGTCGGTATATGATCTCCAAGCGATTTCTAGTATTTTCTCCAAAATAAAAGTGGATACGTCTGAAGTTAAAAGAGAGGACGCACCCAAAAACACTACAAATTTCCACTGAAACAAATGGAATTTTTTGTCTTCTAAGAAACCTCACCAAATCCGCTTCGTCTATAGGGAACACTGCCTCCAGCAAGCTGAGATTCGTATGCATTCTAGCATATGTTTGTTCAAGTCTCTGCGTTTCTCATAAAAACCAGAGAAAACTGTATTGTTCACTAAGGATCATTCACTGCCGACTTTATAGTTCAATATTTCTGTGACCTCCTCTGCACCCTACTGGGCCCACGACACCCATCCTATCCTTGCGGCTGACTCTCCAGTCCGCTCCATTAAACTATTTTGCATTTAGGTCTTCCAGCCAGTCAGAATCAGGAGCAGAATCCCTATTTCCTGCACCCACCTATATGTGCTTTCTGGCGACCCTTTCAGCAGTTTCTTTTCGAATGGGGTAAGTAAACATCAATCATTATGTGGAAGCCACTCAACTTTGAAGATAGAAGGACCAGCTCAAACTACTACACATTTATCCTGTTGTCTCCAGGCTGGGGACTGGCCCCCAGAATCCGGCGATGGTGTTCGCAATAGCGACCAGAAGTAGGCAGCTAACACGACCATGAAATGGCATGTTCCAAGAAGCCGTACACATTAAACTGTATGGTCCTTCTGTAGAAAACACCTTTTCATTAGGCGTATACAAGATACTGCAAGGATTTTCTGTCATTTAAATTGACACGGTGGTCCTGTCACTCCATTTCCAAAAATTAAGTACAGAAGGAAATCTTCAACAGCCAATATTACGGCATGTCGATAATTTTTACTTTTGTACCATCAAATTACAACTGAATGAAACACAATTTTCGAGCCATACGTGTTTCGCCTTTGTGTTTTGCAAGGCATCTTTAGTGACAGGCTCTGTGGATGATATTCTACATGTTTTTGTTCCATTTTTGAAGCTGCTCTTCTTCTTATAATTGACATTCGAGTTTCTGTTTTCCAGATTTCACAGCACTAGGAATAGCACTGGCGTCATTCATCTGTCAGTCAATCTGCCTTCCATAACAATGAGCGTGCTGACTTCCTTTATTGTCTTTTTCAAAGTAATGTTGGCAAGTAAGCTGGGAGACGTTTCCGAACTGTTGTGGCATGAAATTCCCCACAAAATCTTGTTAACGTAATTAACTACAGTTAGACTTCAAGGAGCATCTTTTGGTTTCGCAGACTGCCATGTGTGGTACGGTATGCACTCTGCTATACATTAAAACTGGTACTCTTCATTAAAACATTCGATGAAGATTAGTCAAAGTGTCTTTATAATTTGCTATTTTTGTTCTAACCAACACTATTCTCACTTCTGATTGTTTCCTGCTGCAGACTTACGACATGCCGAATCAATAAACATTATTGATACATGAATAAAATATCAATTCTAAATATTTAATGTTTCATTTCCTAGTATATTGATCATTTTCTTGGAAACAAGTCAGATATAATCGTGAATGGATATAATTTTCGATCGCCAACTTCAAAAATGTAGAATATGCATAATCATTTTCGTAATACAAAAAGATTTACTTTGAATGTAATTATGAGTTATGCTCACCTTTAAAGTATCGAAATATTCTCTCTGTAACAAAATAGATATTGAGAGGATAATCATCAATTCTCTGGAATATAAAGACTTTTGTGTGTCATCTGCATAATTTGGTTCTTGTGGCATGTCACATCTCAAAACTAATGAAGTAACTTTTCATTAAAAAATGGCATCTTTAGAGTCTTGCCGCTCCCTCCGACAGGAAAAATGTCTGCGGATGCCCATAGTCGAGTATTAATTAATAAAACATTTGACATTGAGTGACGATGAAGATATTCATAGCCCATCGGGGTCAGGTACAATTCTAGCTTTCCGAAGATCTACTACTATTACTACTACTACCACATGATCAGGCCCAGTGGACCGCACGCATCTACAAGTTTCCTCCTCCACTGTATTATGTCCATTGTTGCTATCCGCCATTCGTCCACATCTATTGACACTTGGTTTAAATCCTCATGGAGTCCATCCCTCCAACGCTTCTTGGGTCTCCCTGGCGGTCTCTTTCCTGTAGGTGTGAAATCCAGGAGCTTCCGAGGCCATCTGTGATCCTCCATTCGGGCAACATGGCCGTATAACACTCATGTCTGCTACTGCTGTACCATAACCTTGAAGTTGTAGGCAGGTCGTGAAATAAAATTATCTTGTTAAAGCAATTATGGTATAAAGCAACAGAGCAGTGTTACCATCTGAGAGGAATTTTGTTATGTTGACCGTGTTGTACCTAATGGGTGTGGCTTATCGGAAATGAAAGTCAGAATTACGTAAATATTTGAACAGTAAGAAACAATATTTTTGGCTAGCTACACTGTTAAAAGAATAAGGAAAACGGTCGCCAGCCTAAGTAGGCAAGAGAAAGATTAACGTTCTCGTTTAAGAAAGTAGGTATGCGTAACTTTAATGGACAATCACAACCTAGACTGGGCCACACGCGAGTGCAATGAACTCTGACACCTGCATATGTTATCGTTAAGGTTGGAACAAACAGCTAGAGCAGCACAAACTATTTGCATAAATATGACAAATAACGAAACACACTATTACTTTCAGTGCTTATTCATACTGAATGGTCTTTATAACGTTATTAGTACTATTCAGTGCAGAATCATTAATTGGACATAGGTTAAGGCTCTCTCAGTTAAATACTTTACTATTTAAAATGAAAGTTAATTGGAATCCACTAACAGGTTGCTTCTCACTATCTGTTGAATAAAGAAATTATGGTTTTTATAAATAGTGGTCTTCCTGTTACTTGTTACCTAGCATTACACAATAGACAAACTGTGGATCCTGTTCTACTGTTAATATGCACTTCCAATACACAAGAAAGACAAACACGTAGCAATCATGAACATATAATTTTCTACTATTGCAGTTTTCCACTTTTACTACAGTGAAACACAATGTTGACAAATTTGCAGGAAACTGACTCAAAATTTGCAGGAAACTGACTCACTTTTTCAAATTTATTACAGGTAGCACTATGATCATTAACTAAGCAAAACTTTATAAGCCTCAATTTTAAGAGCTTTAATTTATAAAAGAAGCAGCAAAATGTTTTCATTACCACAGTCTTCTATTTTCAAGTAAATGATTAAATAGGTGTCTTTGAACCTTCACAAAACTACATTTACTATCTCCCACAATTTCATTAAATCCACAGTAAATCTGAATATTCCCTTCTTATCAAAGATCAAACAACATTATGTCATTAACTGTCTAACTTTGAGGCTTTCATTTTTTCCACAAAATAGGACACTCGGTATTCATAGTTCAAATAGAGAGGAACCTGAAAGGTGTTGTGATAGGAAAAAATCAAGATAGGTACATAAATTCAGTCATAAGTTACCTTATATTTGAGCAGCATCCAATAAGCTGATCCTTCACTGTACATCATTATAGTATTCCGTTACAGTGACTGCGCAGTGTGGTGGCAACTGCATATTGGTAAGTGAATTCGCAGGCAGAATTGGTGGACTCTGTCACTTCTTGGTGGCGATGATGGATACCAATTCCAGAATCGTTCCAGCTATTTATCCATCCATCCGAGGCATTGGAAAGTGGCAGAAAAAGCCTCTCTCGGAACCAGTACACTATGCAACTTTTGCATGTCAGTTCACAGTTTGGTAGCTCGTCCCCGACTGACTCTTGATTCCGCCTTTTCTACCTAGCCAACCACAATTTGCGCGTGTTACACAGTTCCGTTCCCAAGGGGAACCACTAGACGTTTTACATACAACATAACTATGAATCTTAAGTGAGGATCAGCAGTTTACATAATAGCAAACGAACATTTTAAATAGAACAGAACATTTGCATATATAGGTAATTCTAAACAAAATTACTTAAACAAATTCCAAATATATACAGTAAGTTTTGTCTCCCTCCAATTGGGACAAAGAATTTAAATGACAGATATACTACATTGCATAGAATCAAATCATGACATCAAAGTTTTTACAAAGAAAGGAGTATACAATTTTGTGTTCTCAATTCAATCAAACAACATTTATGGAAGCTCAACGATGTAACATTAAATAAAACAAAAGCAAAATAACTCAGTAGAGTATTGAGCTATGGTGTTACACCCGGCCCACTGCATTCGTTTGGCTTTGACAGTTCCTGCTATGTTGGGCTTCTGGTATAGTTCCTCAAGCTCTTGGTTGTTTCTGATCCTCCTCCATTCTCCTGTATCTGCATCCAGAACCGGATCGAAGATCTCCCGAAGCACTTTTCTCTCAAAAACAAGGAGCTTATGGAAAATCCTGTTTCCGGATACTCCATGTCTCACAGCCATATAGAACAACAGGCTGCATCACGGTTTTGTACAGTCGAATCTTGTACTGTCTGGAGAGAGATTTGGACCGAATCAGGTGTACTAGGCTGTGGTAAGATCGATTTCCTGCTTGTATTCTGGCATTGATCTCTGCTTCACATAACGAGTTCTCAGTGAAAAGTGACCCTAGGTATTTGAATTCTTGCACTCTCTTGTAGGAATGGTCACCAACCTGCAGTGATTGTAGATGATCAGCAGTCTGACAATGACCACGCGTCATAACGAGGTACTCTGTCTTGGCTTCGTTTACGTTTAGCCCAAATTTGCTGGCAGCCTCCTTTAGTGCTTTGGTCATTTGCTCCAACTCCTCTTCCGACCTAGAGAGTAAACAGGTGTCGTCTGCATAGGCTAAGTATGCCAGTCTCTTTCCTTCGATTTCAATCCCTTCGTTCTCTTGGAAGGTCTCGCGTACGATTTTCTCGAGGGCAAATTTGAACAGGATAGGGGACAACCCATCTCCTTGCCTGAGTCCTGTCACAATTTCAAACTCCTCAGTTACGCGATTTCCCATCTTCACCTTTGCACGTGTTTCGTTCAGACAAATCTTTATCAGATTGATGAGTTTCTCTGCTATGCCAAACTCCCTTAAACAGTTGAGCAGGCTCTTGCGATGTATGCAATCATAGGCCTTCTTAAAATCAACGAATAAAATATGCAAATCTTTATCATATTCACCCAGTTTCTCAGTGAGCTGCCGGAGACTGAAGATGTGATCTACTGTTGACCGTCCTGGCTGGAAACCTCTCTGGTACTCCCCAATCACCGATTCTGCCACTGGCTGAATTTTATGTATGAGGTAATTGGACAGGGTCTTATTGCAGACGTTAAGCAGGGCGATTCCTCGATAGTTGTCACATTTCAGTTTGTCGCCCTTCTTATGTATTGGACAAATCAGAGCTGTTTTCCATTCTCCTGTTAGTTCTCCTTTGGTCCATATTGCGTGTATCAGTCGGTGTATTTTTTCTGCAAGTTTCTCTCCTCCTGCCAGGGTCATTTCAGCCTGTATTCCATCTTCACCTGGACTCTTATTCTGTTTAAGGTGTCTGATTCTGGTTTTTATCTCGTACAGGGTTGGTGGGGGATAGTCTGCATTGGCTGTAATTGGGTACTGGAAATCAAATTGCAGTTCGGGTTCATCACAATTTAGCAGCTGTCGAACGTACTCTTTCCATCTCTCAGCTATGTCCCTATCGTTCGTCAGGATCTTATCACGGGAATCTTTGACAAATTTCTGCTTGGCCTGGTGACCTTTGCAGAGGTACTTCACCCTCAGAAACATTTCCCTAGTCTTTTGTCCTCTGAAGTCTGTTTCTGCTTCAGTGATGATATTCCTTATGTATTTCCTCTTTGCTCTTCTGAGAATTGCTTGTGTAGTCTTTCGGACCTCCTCAAATTGTGCTTTGGCCTGTGCCAGATTTCTCCCCTTGAGCCATTTGTTCCTGGCTTCCTTTCTCCTTTCCAGTGCATCTGCACATTCCTTTCCAAACCAGATCTTCTTGCCCACTGGGTTTCCCTTGAGTGTTTTCTTTGCTGTATCCCTAACTGAGCTCTGGATGTTTCCCCACATTAGTTCAAGGTCCTGATTCGCGTCCATTTCACTGAGTGCTTCAAAGCGGTTACTAAGTTGCAACTGGTATCTGGTCTACGTTGCCTCATCTTTCAGTTTCTCCACATGGTACCTTTGCACTCTTTTTAACTTAAGCCCCGTTCTTACTTTACACCGTATGTTTAAACGGCCTCTGACCAGGAAATGATCACTACCACCTTCGGCACCCCGCGCTGTCTTAACGTCTAACACCCATCTCTTGGCTCTGAGATCAATGGCAACATGGTCTATTTGATTTACAGTTCTCCCATCTGGTGATACCCAGGTTCCTTTATGTATGTTTTTCCGCTGGAAGTTTGTGCTGGAGATGAACAACCCTAATGATGTAGCGAAGCTGATGAACCTAACTCCATTGTCATTGCTTAGGTTGAGCTAGAAAAAAAAATCGTGCGACATTGTACACGGCGGAAGACGTTTAGTAAACCCTTCTACACACTGAATTGTGTTACAACTTAACCTACCTATATTCATACTCATTAACGCAAATAAGCAGCACATTTGAACACGATCGTCACTGTAATATGTCAATCATTGTCACATTCACTGGTGCCGCCGCAGTGGCTAATTATAGTTAAGTTGCGGTTTAATACACGTGTGCTGTTTTAAATCTCCGTAGCCCTTCTTGTCCCGTTCAAAAATATCCAGCTGGGGGGGGGGGGGGTGGGAATGGGGGGGGGGGGGAAGAGTGTACCAAAGAGAGCCGTTCCGGAGCGCTCTCGCCGAAATTGAGCCGTGTTGAAGACTAGGGAGCGCTCGGCCAAATTAAAATTGACACTTGTACAGAATACTAAAATGGTGGCTGCTACTCTCCGCCTAGATAGCGGTTGCGCCGACTGTGATAATATGCAAATGTGCTTCCAGTGTGTAGACTCTTTTTGCAATACAAGTAGGAGACTGCCTTATTACAAATCGCGTACTTCTCGCGACTCATTGTCAACGCAGATGTGGTCACTTTCAAGACTTCAACGTTGTCCGAGACTCTATGGTCATATTCTGCCTCTGCTAGTATATCGGCTGATGTTAACAAACCGTTTTGCTTTCGTTCGAAGCGAAGTTCTAAATGAAGTCCTGATGTTATGTTACGTACCTGGATTAAAGGACGTGGAGATATAGCTCAATGTAGTTCTAAAAATAAAACACGTTGATCTTGCCAAAAGCGAGAAGCGATTTATTCTTTTGTAGCTACTCTTGCTCTTGAACGCAGTATCCTTGTCTCTAGGTACTTATTAGATTCAATGAAAATAGTACACATATAAACATGTACATATCTCAGACAGCTGATGATTCATTTCAAAAAATAAGTGCGAGAAGCATACGTCGAGATAAAACTGTGTCTATTCAGCTGCACATTGACGGGGAAGGTGAAGCAAAGACTGAGATTTATTAGCAGAACACTTAGAAGCAACGGCGTAGCCAGGATTCTGTCAAAAGGGCCTGGGGGTGGGTGGCGGGGGTGAGTATTCAATTGGTTAAGGAGAATCTCAGGTCACATTTTTTTCATTTTATTCTGAAACACTGTTGTTTATTTTTTAATGTTATTTACATAGTTTGCTTGTAGAACATCTTCATACAATGAGTATTTGGTCTACAAAATTAAGCAAGAAAAGCTTTTCTTAAAAAAAGTATAACATTTATTCTTCACCCAAACTAAGTATTTACTAAGTATTTCCTTATTTGGCAGTATGCTAATTTCACTTTATTGCCAAACGAATGAAAGCTCAAAAATGGCTCTGAGCACTATGGGACTCAACTTCTGAGGTCATCAGTCCCCTAGAACTTAGAACTACTTAAACCTAATTAACCCAAGGACATCACACACAACCATGCCCGAGGCAGGATTCGAACCTGCGACCGTAGCGGTCGCGCGGTTCCAGACTGTAGAGCCTAAAACCGCTCGGCCACTCCGGCCGGCAAACGAATTAAAGTCATGTATAATGTATTGCCTCTTTGGTAACAGAAAACAGCTAAACCTTTTAATATAAGGTTCGCTATTGCAGAGGAGAAGAATCTTAATGCTGGGCTGAATGACTTATAAAGTTAAACGAGTTCAAATTTCTTTCGACAGTAGCTAACTTTCTCCTGTTACACTCTTCTATTTAAATTTACGACTTACCTGAACCAAATGAGAATCTGTTCAGCACATCAAAGTACCCAAGTTCCTCCACTTAATTTCAAATTTTAATAAAATATCTTTCATTTCATTAAAGTTCTTCAGTTTTGTTAACTCATCAAGAACTTTTTCTAAAATTATTATTTTAACGGTCAGATTGAAACTATATCAACCAAATTTATTTATAAAACAAAGAAGAACACGCCAATACTATGAGTTACAGTTTCAGGATCTTCACATCGATTCACACATTAACTTCAGCTAGACTTCTGATTGTGTGACCTTGTAAATGAGTTGGTTTTCATCCACGATAGTACGCTTATACAGTCTTTGGTGCTAATAAATTTCTCTACGAGGTATACCATGTGTTACTTTTGGTACGATGTTTATATGCAAATACGTTAGAATTGTGACTGTTGGTCTCACTGTTCGAAGAATATAACGAATAATACATTACACAGTAAAACATCGTTCTTGTAGGAAAACTTTAAGACATGATACATCGCCGTACCACAAGTTCGCCATCTTCATGCACCTTTTACATAGGTCAGGATCGATAACTGCCTTCCCTGTAAATATGTGTTGTAGTGCCAGGAATCTCCTAAGAGATGTTCGGCTCGCCCTCGGTGCAGCTATTTTCATTTAAGCAGACAGGTAGCATCTTTAAGGGAATTGTAAACTGTCAGGAAAGAAAGGCATTCGGAAGGAAATGGCTGTAGTCTATAGCAAGAGACCACACCAGAATTTGCTTCAACAGAAATTTGAGAATTTTCAAAAACAGGTTACTGTTTATTGTTTAAAAAAATAAAATAAAATGCATCGGAACAAAACATGGAACATTGGTATTGCATATTTTTCGGATACTTTCGTATGTTTGGTCAGTTGACAGTGTATAAATGCATCATATTTTATGTTTTAGTAGTGCATCTAATTCCTGGCTTCAGCTGTTATAGTATTACAAGTGCATACATAGATTTGGGACGAAAGTGTTTGTGTTTCTGGGGAAAGGGGAGAGGGGAGGACATCGTCCCATATCGGAAGTGGGTTTCATAAATTATTACTGCCGGGAGACCAGAATGGGAGATATTTTCCCTTCTGGGTTCAAATGATAGAATTTCGACAGTTCTTTTTCAAGAAATGCAGCCACAGTTGTCGGGGTGAAACTTCTGTTGATCGACGTGATTTTTGGGCTACACAGGCAAATCCAAACGTATTTTTATGCACTGGTATTAATTTAATGTTATTTGTAGCGTCGCCACTCCGCTGCCTTGTGAAATACTGAAATATTGCAACCTGAAACTTCTGTCTGTCTCCAAATAACGACACCAGTAATAGCATTAAATTGCTGTTGACAAGTAATAATACTATTAGAGCGGTGCGTACATACAAACTAAGGCATAAAAGACGACGCCCCACGAAGAAATAACCCGAATGACACGGAAATCTGTAGCTGTGATATACAAGCACAGCCAAAAAAATGAATACCATTTCCGAAAAACTGGATTATTTATTCAAGAGAAAGAGCTTCACAAATTGAGCAAGTCAGTTACGTGTTGGCCCACCTCTTGCTCTTATGAAGTAAGTTATTCGACTTGGCATTGATTGATATAGCGTTGTCGGATGTCCTCCTGTGGGAGATCGTGCCAAATTCTGTCCAACTGGAGCGTTAGATCATCAAAAAAAGCTGGATAGAGGGCCCTAACCATAATCCCCCAAACGTTCTCAATTGGGGACATGTCCGGTGAATTTGCTGGTCTTGGGAGGGTTTCGCAAGCACGAAGACAAGTCGTAGAGACTCTCGCCATTTGCGGGGGAAGGGGGTATCATCTTGCTGAAATGTGCTCCCAGGATGGCTTGTCACGAACTACAATCAAGCAGGACGTGGAACATACTCCACTTGTCGCTGTACTGTAAGGGGCCGCAAATGTCTACCAAAGAAACAGCACGTCAGGCAGGCCGTACGCCGAGCGACAGTCAGACTGGTACCCCACCGCTGCCTGTGGCCTTGTAAAACCGAATAACTGCTTACTGAAGGGCCAGAGGTTCACCACCACGTAAGTCATTTGCTTAATTTTTGAAGTTCTTACCCTTGAATAAATAATCCAGTTTTTCTGAAATTGTTATCATTTGTTTGTTTGCACATGTACATCACTTTTAAAGAATTTTGTCTTAGAGCGTTTTTTTAACTTACCTTAAAGCTAGCTGGCGAATCAAAATCTGTTTACCTCTTATTTCTTGTTACACATTTATCCATAATTAGACACTATTACAGCAGCACACAGCACGGAAACAACAAACGGCAGCACTTAACAGTAAATTCAAGTACATGTTTAACAGTCGGTCTTGGTTAAAATTGGTATGGGCGGCAGCTCTTTGTGGTATCGATGTATCGAGTGCATGAATAGATGGTGTTGTTGACTATCGATTGAGCTTATTCCTTTTCCTTCGTATCATTCAAAATCAAAATATCTTTTAATTTCAGTACACTGACTTTGGTTGGGTGTAATTTCATCTAGCTGTTAGGGGGACCGGACCTGCCTCCCCCCTCCCTGCCCCCCGCCCCGCCCAGCTATCGGCTATATTGTTGTTAGAAGATGTAACAACTCTAGAGAGACTGGCTACATAATGCTTGTCCATCCTCAGCTATAGTACTGCTGCATAGTATGAATCCTTACCAGATTGATGGCGGAGATTGTGCAAGTTAAAAAAAGGACAGCTCGCTCTATATTATCGTGAAACGTTGGAGAGAGCGCCACAGATGTATGAACTGGGGTGGCAGACTTTACAACATGATCATTTTTCGTTGCGGCGAGATCAAAACTTCGACCACCATCGTTCTGTTCTTAATGACAAAATACAACATTGACGCTCACCTACTTAGGGAGAAATGATCATCGTAACGAAATAAGAGAAATCAGAAGTCATGCAGAAAGATTTTTGTGTTCATTTTCCATGCGTGCTATTTGAGAGTGAAACGGCAGAGAAATTGAAAGTGGTTCTTTGAACCCTCTGCCTAGCGCTAGCATGTGAACCGCGGAGAATCTGAAACAGAACCGAAAGTTGAGAGTCGCGGCAGGTGGCCTTGACACGCTGTCGGCGCTCCCCAACTCGGGAACACGACCTGGGCTCTCAGCGCGGCGCCACGCCGGGGCGACATTCGCGGCTGATCGCTCTTCGTCCTGCGGGACGAGCATCCGACAGCGCCATCAGCGCCCCTCACTCCCTCTGCCACTCACTCGGCTCCAGTGCCGCGCATTACGCTGGCGCGAGGGAACTTGCAGGCTCTGCAGTGAGCGCATATCGGAGCACCGCGCCGTGGCGTGGTTCTAGAGACGAACGATCACATGTACAGCATCCTCGTATTCTTTGAGACCACCGACGCAATGGTTCTCACAGAATTTGAACTAAGGCTGTCGATAACGAGAAGGTGCCTTCTTACGCTTCTTATTTAAGTGTTATGACCTCGGTGAAAGAAGTGAGGACGGAAAAATTTACAACTATTGATGCTTGAACTAGCAGTCACTGTATTATTGGGCTGTCTCTCACATTTTCTACACCCTGCAAACAACTGTGAATTGGATGACAGGTGGTACACCCCACTGTACCAGCTTTTGGAGCTTGTTCTCAAACTACATGTACATCTACGTGATTACTCTGCTATTCACAATAAAGTGCCTGGCAGTGTGCTCAATGGACCACCTTCAAAGTGTCTTTCTACCGTTCCACTCCTGAACGGTGCGCGGGAGAAACCAGCACTTAAATTTTTCTGTGCGAGCCCTTATTTTATCGTGATGATCATTTCTCCCCATGTAGGTCGGTGCCAACATAACGTTTTCGCAATCGGAGGAGAAAACTGGTGATTGAAGTTTCATGAGAACGGCTTTGTTTCAATGATTGCCAGTCCAATTCACGCATCATGTCTGTGGCACTATCTCTCCTATTTCGCGATAATACAAAACGAGCTGCCCTTCTTTGTACTTTTTCGATGTCATCCGTCAGTCCCACCTGATGCGGATCCGACACCGCACAGAAGTACTCCAGAATAGGACGGACAAGCGTGCTGTAAGCAGTCTCTTCAGTAGACCTGTTGCACCTTCCAAGTGTTCTGGTTTGCTCTACCCAGAACATTATCTACGTGATCGTTCCAATTTAGGTTACTTGTAACTGTAATCCCTAAGTATTTAATTGAATTTACAGCCTTCAAATTTGTGTGACTTATCACGTAATCCAAATTTAGCGGATTTCTTGTAGTATTCATGTAAATAACTTACACTTTTCCATTACAGTATGCAGCATGGGCAGAGTAAGTGTTTAAACGCTTCTGTACGATCTGTAATTAGCTTAATCTTCTGAGTGCCTATGGGAGCGATATGTAGATTTCTCGCTTAATGCCAGTTCTTGAAAATTCTAAGTAAACTAATTGCGCAACTTAATTGATAACATTCCTCCGGCCGCTGTGGCCGAGCGGCTCTAGGCGCCTCAGTCCGGAACCGCGCTGCTGCTATGGTCGCAAGTTCGAATCCTGCCTCGGGCATGGATGTGTGTGACGTCCTTAGGTTAGTTAGGTTTAAGTAGTTCTAAGTCTAGGGGACTGATGACATATCTTAAATTCCATAGTGCGTAGAGCCTTTTGAAGCATTTGATAAATTACCGAACGCCGTAATTGTCTTCCATTGCGACGTACAAGTATGAAATTTGGCTCAAATGTCTCCGTACAAACGCTTGGCGTTCTCCGACGTCATCGTCGGGCCCGGTGACGATAGAGACAGTTAGGTGTCGACTCTTACCAGCGTCCAGAGCTCAGAAGTACATGTGACGTGTGAGGTGGGCTAATGATGTCTCATTTGTACGAAATTTCACCACAATTATGCCTGTCACGTGTGAACTATGGGAAGGTCGTCGCACCCCGTCTTACTTACTTACATTTCACCGCTTCTTTTGATGCCTGTGTGATGAGATCAGAACCGTGATGCACAGAACTGAAATCACACGGTCTTCTTATGGGTGGTCGAGGAAAACATTTCAGAGATACCGCCGTTCAGACGTGACACGAAAAGGCGTCAAAGGGTGGCATGAAGTGTGTCAATGGAACCACCAGATTTCTTAGGGTATTGATACCCAAAATTTCGCTGTCTACAACGACTGTTGGTAGTGCAATGAGCAGCATGATGATCTTTACCACAACTTATGACACTGCCCCAGACGTTTCAGCACTTCTCTAGGGATATCGGGGTCAGTAGCCACACTGAACTTTTTCGCACCCCTTTGGAGTGCAGTGCGATCGCCATTTTTCGTCTAATTTACAGGTTGGAGCCGCGAGGGACGTTTCACAACCACTAGACGAAAGGTGAACGTGTTCCCAGGCGGAAGAGGGTGCCTTCGCTTTTTCAGCTCTCCTGCTTCGCGTCCCTCGTTCACTGAGACCTCTTGAGCCCCACTGAGAAATAGAAATTGTTCAAATGGCTCTGAGCACTATGGACTTAACTTCTGAGGCCATCAGTCCCCTAGAACTTAGAACTACTTATACCTAACTAACCTAAGGACGTCACACACATCCATGCCCGACGTAGGATTCGGTCGCACGATTCCAAACTGTAGCGCCTAGGACCGCTCGGCCACCGAGGCCGGCTCACTGAGAGATAGCTACGTGCCTTTTTAGCATAAAGAAAAACTTTTTAAAAAAAAAATACACTTCTCATCAACGTTTCTATGTTTAATGATCTGTCCTAAAAGAACGCATTCGTTTGTTTTAAGATGAAAATGCAGTTCCAAGAACAAATACGAAATCGTGTTCACAAGCCAGACGTTTATGTTGGAGATCTACTTTTCATGGTCAAACTTCAGACGAAGCAGCTGAATGTATCTAACTGGATTAAATAGTGGCTTCCGTCTTCTTACTGTCATGACTCTATTATCTTTGCACAGTCTCATTTCTTATTTGCTTCATAATCCGTTGATCGTGACTATATTCTCCAACGTTGCTGAGGCAGCATTTTCTCTTAACTTTTCTTTTTACTAACTTAATTTCATACAACAGGTATTTATATTTTCATCTGAAGGCGAACAATTCAGGCTGGTGATTTTTTTACACGCAAAGAACCATGCTGACTCACAACACACTGAAAACTGCGTTACAGCTACGCAGTCAATTTTTTTTAGCTTCCCTTGATTTACTTAACTGAATATACACCATCTCAGAATTTTTTGTGGTTGAAAGCGAAAAAGCCTCCGCCGGCGAGAATTTTATATAGATATCCTCTGCTAAGTAAACTCTCGCGAGAAATTCTAGCGTCAGATATGCATCTGGTTACTCCACGATGCTCCAACTTTCTTATTAACTCGGAAGACTTTGCGGGAGGAAAGTCTGTGCGGGGCTGCTTACACTGAAAACATGCAAACTTCGCTCGCTCGTGGCGAGGTTTCACTACACGTTAGAAGAATGAAAACAGTATAGCTCAATGAACGTCTGATGAAACAGTGAAGGAACTGCAGGTGCTAACAGAATAAACTTTGTTTAAAGTTTGTAGCCCTTTCCGCTCAGTCTCGTGGAATACCAGCGTCTCATGAAATCTGTTGCTTGCGTTTCCAGGTAATGATGGTGACTACAATATTCAGTGAGATTGTCCGTTGTTTTTCTCTGCCTTGAATTCTGATATCCTTCTGATATTACAGTGATATGACAAAAGCCATTTGATACCCCCTAATACCGTGTCGGACCTCCTTTTGTCCGGTGCAGTGCAGCATCTACATGTGGCATGGACTCGAGAAACCGCTGGAAGTCTCCTACAGAAATACTGAGCCAGCTTGCAGCTACAGCCATTCATAATTGCGAAAGTGTTGCTGGTGCAGGATTTTGTACATGAACTGACCTCTCGATTGTGTCCTACAAATATTCGTTGGGATTAATGGCGAGCGATCTAGGTGCCCAGCTCATTCACTCGAACTGTCCAGACTATTCTTCAAACCATTCGGGAACAAATGTGCCCCAGTGACACGTTTGAGAAGCCCACGAATGGCTGCAAATGGTTTGCAATTTGCCGAACATAGCCACTTGAAGTCAACCATCGATTAGGTTGGAACAGAGGACCAGTCCAATCCATGTAGACTCGGCTCACACCTTTTTGGAGACACATCCAGTTTGCACAGCGCCTTGCTGGCAACTTGGGTCCTTGCCTCCGTGGGATCTGCACCGCACTCGAACCCCTCCTCCAGCGCTTACCAACTGATCGCCATACATCAGATTAGACTACGGTTTCCCAATCGTCTATGGCCACTATTTCGTGCTGTCAACAAAGACTCGCGTCGGTTGTGTGCAGCCATAACCCATTAAAGCCAAATTCCGGCACACTGCCCTGACGTATACGTTCGTCGTAGGTCCGATATTGGTTTCTGTTGTTATTTCACGCAGTGTTGCTTGTCTCTACGCAAATGTTGCTGTTATTGGTCGTTAAGTGAAGACCTTCGACCACTGCTTTGTCCGTGGTGATAGGTAATGCCAGAAATTCTCGGCACAGTTCTGACACTGCGGGAAGAAAAAGGTTCAAATGGCTCTGAACACTATGGGACTTAACATCTGAGGTCATCAGTCCCCTAGAACTTAGACCTACTTAAACCTAACTAACCTAAGGGCATCACACACACATACATGCCCGAGGCAGGATTCGAACCCGCGACCGTAGCGGTCGCGCGGTTCCAGACTGGAGCGCCTAGAACCGCTCGGCTACCACAGCCGGCGACACTGTGGATCTTGGAACACTGAATTCTCTAACGTTTTCTGAACTCAAATGGCGCATGCTACTACCTCCAACCACCATTCCGCGTTCAGAGTCTATTAATGTCCATCGTGCGGCCATAATGACGTCGGAAACCATTTCATATGAATCACCCGAACACAAATGATAGCTCCGCCAATGCACGCTCTTTTATTTTTGTGTACTCGATACTAATGCCATCTTTAGGTGCCCATATTGCTATCCCATGACTTTTGTTACCTCATTGTAGCTTTTCCTCACAAAAATCAGAAATTCTTTATATCTTTGCTCTGTTACCGTTAGAGACGTACACTGATGAGCCTAAACGTTATGACCACCTGCTCAGTAACTTGTTTGTCCGTCTTTCCAACGAAATGCACTTCTGATTCTACGTATTAGGGATCCGATAACTTGTTGGTAGGTATGTCAGAGTATCAAATTGTCCTTCAAAGGAACTTAATTTCGCAGTATCCATCCTTCATATATCGCTTCAATGCATAGCCTGCTGCTGCGGACATCACCTTCTCTACCGTTAGTGCTTTGTTTGTATATTTATTTGGGACTAACCATTATTGCATGCCTCACAAGCCAGGACTACCCCGTTACAAAATTAAACCTTTCGTCATTACTACTACTGACATCCTTGTTACCTCCAGCGCTTGCCTCTCACGTCTTTCATAATAAATTTAATTAGCTTTTACTTTAATTTCATTTCAAGTTGCTCGCTGCTCTTACTGTAATCGTGGATATTCTAAAATTGAAAGGTTGCAACTGCTTCAGCTTATCAACGTATGAAGTGTTACACTTATAAGAAGAGTACTTTGACACTCTCATTCCATTGCTCTTCTATCTCTTTCGCTAATTGTAGGTAACAGGCCATGTCGCGAGGTGTGTGAGCTACAAAAGCTGGTGCCTAGTACCTAACCATTCTTGGAGTGTACGGTTTCGGACTTTTAACAGTGAACCCGTCCGTGATGCCCAGCGCTTCTCTTACCCCTGCACTC
The DNA here is from genome assembly GCF_023864275.1 of Schistocerca cancellata. NCBI lineage: Eukaryota > Metazoa > Arthropoda > Insecta > Orthoptera > Acrididae > Schistocerca > Schistocerca cancellata. The sequence continues at coordinate 137,091,314 of NC_064628.1, forward strand.
TCGTGACGTTATTTCGCTTTCTGAAGACTACATCTTAAACACAAGCTACCTTCAATTTTCTATTTATTGGATATTAATATCAGTGCCCGGACATCACTATCCTAAAGCATTACTACATGAATCTCAGAATAACTGGAAAAGATCTCCTTTTAAAATGAAAAAGCTTTTCGGCCACTCTTGAATACAAAAATTAGGTAAAAAGTAACGTATTTTCTGCTTATTTTCCTATACTGTATAAGAACTTGTTCTATGTGTGTAATTCTGGAAGCTAAGCGTATAACATAATATCGAAACGGAAGTCTTGGTGTCGTAAAAGAAACTCACTAACAGGAAAAAGCGATAGTATTGTATCGGTTTGTCGGACGAGACAATCACGCGCTTCTGAGAAATTACATGTAAGTGGAAAAAGGGAATCTGATAGCCAGACGTTTACGAATTCTTTGCTCAAGGGCCTGTACACAAATGGCGTGTCCTTGACTCGGTAACAGCGGTGAAGATCGTTGAAACAAGTTAATGACCAATACTTGGCGAATAAATAGGTTACTAATGATCTGGGGAGCCTCATTGGTACGATCATAGTAAATGTTATTTTCGGTTTTTATAGCACATCTGGTACTGGTACTGATGTAACAGCAAGACATTGTATACTTTCGTTCACCAACGGTACTGCTAATGATAAAAAAAATTCTTTCATTGACAATTAGAGTTTTTGTGGGCGGCCACTGACTGACGAATATTTCAGGTCCCCCGAGAGCATGCACAGGTGGTCTTTGGTTCTATGGTAGTGTGTCAAGAACCTTTGCATTACCTGGATATTTCGCGCCGTCCGAAATTTATATGGTTAGACCTCTTCTGCTTGCTCTATGATACTGTTGTTGTCCTGGTACAAAGTTGTTTTTGTGGTTTGGTACAGCTCTCTGTGATTTTCTACCATGTACAAAACGCTTCGTCTCTGAATAACTATCGCAACCTACATCCTTCCGAATCTGCTTACTATGTCTTACTCTCCACACTTCCTTCCAGTACTAAACTGGTGATTCCTTGGTGTCTCAGAATGTCATATCAACCGATCTCTCCTTTCAGCCAAATTGTGAAACAAAATTCTTGTTTCTCCAGTTCCGTTCAGTACCTCCTCATTAGTTACGCGGTCTACCATCTATCTTCAGGATCTCTGCAGCACCACATTTGAATAGCCTCTATTCTGTTCTCGTCTAAACTGTTTATTGTCCATGTTTCACCTCCACACGTATCTACACTCCAGACAAATCCCTTCAGAAAATAGTTCTTAACCGTTAAATCTATATTCGGTGTTAACAAATTTCTCATCAGAATCACTTTTCTTACCATTGCCAGTCTACATTTTATATGCTCTCTACTTCGAGTTTTATCAGTTAATTTGCTACCCAAACAAAACTGGACACCAGAAGTTCCTGAGGAAGATCCCAGCAGAGGGGTCGAAACGTCGATCATTTTTGTAGAAATATGACGCGGTCTAATAACCCAGAAGATTTTAACTACAGTGACAACGACCACGAAAGTCTGCAGAATTACACTTAACTACAAAAAAGTCGTTTATTACTTTTAGTGTTCCCTTTCCTAATGTAATTCCTTCAGCACCACCTGGTTTAATCCGACTACACTCCATTATGTGTGTCTTATGTCCTCCTTTTAAGACGCTGTCCATTGCCTGCAATTGATTTCTATCACAGAATCACAATGTCATCCCCAAACCTCGAAGATTTTTACGTTCTCCCTGAACTTTTATTCTTACTCCAAATATTTATCTAGATTCATTTAGTGCTTGCTCAGTTCACGGACTGAATAACATAGGGAATAGGGTACAACCATGCTTATTACCCAGTGCTTCCCTTTCACGTCAGTCGACTCTTACAGTTGGTTACTGGTTTCTGTACAATTTGTAAATATCTATTCGTTTCTCATATTTTACCCTTCAGTGTTTCAAAGAGACCACTCAACAAAGCGAAAAGCATTCTCTAAATCTATCTTCTAAGAAACGTCGTAGGGTCAGTAATCCCTTGCAAGTTCCTTCATTTCCCTGCCCCCAGACTGATCATCCCCGAGGTGATATTAATCGCCCTTTTTAACATATTTCTAAGATGTGGTATAATTACGTGTATACAATGTAAAATGAAGTAATATATTTGGAATTCTCGGGAAAACTAAGAGGAAACAATGAGACTGAAAGAAGGAGAATGAAGTACTCGATTAAAATGGCTTTGAAGGGGTGTAAGATAGTGATGCAGTCTTTCTCCTCAATCTATGCACCGAGAAATCTATGACGGAAGTAAAAAAGAAGTCAAAAGAAGGATTAAAATTCAGGGCTAAGGGATATTAATGATTAGGCTCACTGAGTGCACTTTAACCCTCGGTAAAGTGAGGAAGAGCTACAGGAGCTGTTGACTATAATGAAGAGTCTAATGAATTAAAAATATGGACCTAGAGTAAACAGAAGATATATAACAATAATGAAGACTATTGGAAATGAGATTAATGAGAACATGAAAATTGTGACTACCCAACAGACGAAGTAAACGAACTGTGCTATCTTGGAAGAAAAAAGGTGTATGACTGACGAAGCAAGAGATTATAAAAAGGATTCTAGCAATGGATTCCTCGCCAAAAGAAGTCAACTAGTACGAAATGAACATCGTAATTTGAGGAAGAAAATTCTGAGACCGTACGTTTGGAATACAGCGTTGTATGGCAATTGAAGTGATTCTCACTTTGTAATATGTTGGAAATTCCTTCTCATAATGTGTAAATCTATAAGATTTGACCATATGGTGGCGGCTTTCTAGTGCGTCACCGCAGATGGGAAACTGACATTTGTTCAAAATTTGCAACACTTTAATTTTCTCGAGCTCACCGTAGTATGTTAACAAGCATTAGTGTGAAACTGTTTTTGGGGTTCTGAATGTACTCTAATTGTTGTACAATCTGAACATTTGCTTCTGTGATTCTCAAACCATCTTTTCACATAGATGTGGATGACGAATAACCAGCTCAGTCATATTACTGTTAAGCAAAATCTTCAATAACATATAATTTTAGCATCTGGAAATGAGTTCTGGAACCTAAAACAGTTTTCTTTTAGTAGAATAACGCTATCGACGTAATTCGTCAGTGCTTATAAGAAATGCAATTTCCTAACAAAAGTGCCTATATTTTGGATGAATAGTTTTCAGTCAAGACAATGAACAGCAAGAGGGATTTACCGATGAAATATAAACGCTACTCACTGAAATGATTAACACAGCCGGTAAAAGTAACCGCTATCTTCACCTTCAGAATGAAAGCTGCAATCGAGCTTGGCGGAGTTTAAAAATGATAATGTGAAACGGCTGTCATGTTTTTTCTTTTCTTTGGTACTACATTTTGTACTACAGAACAGACTTATGTCATTCAAACCAGTAGTTTCTATTGATGTAATCCTTCCTACAGCAATGGTAGGCGCCAGTATCGCTAAGAAGCCAACTTCTACCAAATACTAGAAACAGCGATGTCACTGAAATCCAAACTACAGTATTAACAGTTATTGTTTGGGAAAACATAAAACAAATAATAGTAGGCTAAGAACAAGATGCTATCGTAATATCTGCAGGTATTTGTCTCGCTGCTGCTTTAAAGAGGTACCCGCTGTTGGCAACTGCTTGTTTTCGGGACCGTGAGTCTGTTACTTCGAAGCACGACCTGACCTCAGCCGTCCTCCGATGTTGGTGTCACTGTTAACAGTTGTTGCACATTGTATCCAGGTGTATGTTCATATAACTTTCCTTATTTAACTTTACCGACAGCAGCTGCGTGAACTAATGGCGCAAACTAGCTAGGGCGAGAAGCGGAAAGCATCACGCGGCTACTGGTGTATGTACAGGATGTCAGAATTAGTTCGAAAAACTTGTAAGAATGTGGCAGGGGGGGAGTAAGGTGCACGGATTGTGATGACTAAGAAGTGTCTGTACTTCCACACCTGCATCTACTTGGGTACTCTGCAAATCCCACTAGCCTGGCAGGCTGTTCATCGAACCACCTTCACAATAATTCTCTGTTATTGCACTCCCGAATAGCACGCGGAACGAACGAACACCTATATTCCCATCTGTGCAGGTCGGCGACAGCAAAGTATTTTCGCATTCAGAGGAGAAAGTTGGTGACTGAAATTTCGTAACAAGATCCCGCCACAACTAGAAAGGCCTTCCGCCAATACATCTTTCGGGAAGCGTTTGGTTTAAATAACGTGTCACCTGATGACTAAAGCGTGCAGTGAACAACACAGTCATCCTCGTAGCCGAAGAAACACATTCTAATTTTAAAGGCAGTCTAGATAAAGTGGCCCTATAAGATGATATTGTAACACAAAAGACCGTATTAATTTCTTATCTACAATAGATAAAGACCAATTTATTGACACACATTATTGAAAATGTGTCTCCGCAAAGGCATTTGGTAATTCGTCGTACCACCGATGTGAGTTACCAGTGTTACTGATATCGCCTGAGTGGAAGTGGCGTCATCAATATTGATGGGATTACTCTGCGATTTATAATTAGCGAACAACAAAATTCGCAAAGTCTGTCATCTCCTTCTCGAAAGTGCTGAATCCGCTGTAAATGGTAAGGGTAAAGGTTGTGCATACGCAATATCCGCCATATTTTTTTTAACGTGGAACATAGGTACAATACATGTATACGTTCTGCATGTGGTTTGTCGACTACGTTCAGTCAGCTCAGTAAGGTTTTTCATTTCATTCTTTCCCTAGTAATTTACACATTCGAACGAAATACAGCTGTTTTACAGCACCAGTTCAGTTTCAACGGTAAGTACCTTCGGTTCTATACGAACGGGCGTCCTCCATAGGCAAAGTGTAACTTCATTTCCATCGCGACTTTCTTCATCCGTTACAGCTCGCCGGTCACATAACTTCCGCAAGCAAAGTTTTCTAATAAGTATGTAAATCGGCTACGAGCCGCACACAATTCACTTTTCGTCAGAGGCTTATCCTAGGGACAAATCCGCGGACGGGACTTATCGCCAGATTTCAGAGACACGCTGTTGAGGCAGTGCACGTCCCGAAGGTGCTGTCCAGGACGTTAGTTCGTTTTCTGCCCTACTTCTGCTAGTGTACCTCGTGACGAATGTCTGCGTCCTCCTTTTTTTGTAATTAAGAATTTTTTTGTGCTCGCGTCTTGTATCGCAGAAACACATAACAATACATCAAGAATATCGAAATTAGACGCTGATATTAAGACTGCCATTTCGTCGTCTCCTTCACTAAATTACAAGGGAAGTTTTATTTCTTACCTACATATTCTTATACCAGACCGTGAAAGGACTGAAATTCATCTACAGTTTATCCAAGTACTAATATAAAATGCAAATTATAAAGTCACATAGGAATTACATTATAAAGAGAAATCTGTACTGACAGCACAGATAATTTGTTAGTGGTGACCTGTCCATACATATCATCTTCAAACCATAGGTGCATCCTTCAGTGACCCGCGAAGGCGCCGTGCGGAGCTGAACTGTATGCCAGAAGGCACATCTGTCAACTGGAGCAGCTGACGATGCGCCAACTGGAATATACCGGGCTGACAGAAGTAACGGGATACTCTTAATATCGTGTCCGACGTGCTTTCTTTCGGCCTACTGCAGCAGTTAGACAAGGCAGGACCTCAACAAGTCGTTGGAAGTTCGTTGCGGAAATATTGAGCCACGCTGCCTCTATAGCCATCCATAATTGTGAAAGTGTTGCCGATGCATGGTTCTGTGCACGAACTGATCTCTCGATTATGTTCGATAAATGTTTGATGGAATTCATGTCGGGCTATCAGGTTGGCCAAATTATTCGCTCTAACTCTCTAGAATGTTTTTCAGACCAATTGCGCACGGTAACGGTCCGATGTCATGGCGCATTGTCGTCCATAAAAGTTCCAACATTTCTTGGAAACATGAAGTCCATGAATGGCTGCAAATGGTCTCCAAGTAGCCGAACATAACTAGTCAATGTTCGTTTCAGTTTGACGAGGGAACCCACTACATTCCACGTAAACACAGCCCTCACCAGAATGGAGCCACCATCAGCATGCCGTTGACGAATGTGCCAACCGGTATACACTGAGGTTACAGAAGTAATGGGGTACCACCAAAATTAGTGTCCGACCACCTTTTCCTGGCCTAGCGCAGCAGTTCCATGTGGCACGTCCATGGCTTCGTGGGGTCTGCGCCATACTCGAAAACTACCATCAGCTCTGAAATCGGGAATCATCTGACTACGCCACGGTTTTCCAGTGTTTAGGGCCAACCGATATGGTCACGAACCTAGCAGAAGCGCTGGAAGCGATGTCGTGCTGTTAGCAAAGGCACTCGCGTCGGTCGTCTGCTGCCAAAGCCCATTAACGTCAAATTTCTTCCTACTTCCCACTTTGATTTCTGCGGGAGTTTCACGCACTGTTGCCGGTCAGTTAGCACTAACAACTCTACGCCAACGCCATTGCTCTAGATCGTTAAGGAAATACCATCAGCCAGTATGTTGTCCCTGGTGAGAGGTAATGCCTGAAATCTGGTGCTCTCGGCACACTGTTGACCCTGTAGATCTCGAAATACTGAATTCCTTAACGATTGCAGAACCGGAACGTCTCATGCGTCTAGCTCGAACTACCAGTCCGCCTTCAGCCCCTTGAATCCCGTTTGGCGGCCTTAATCACACCGGAAACCTTCTCGCATGAATCACCTGAGTACAAATGACAGCTCCGCCAATGCACTGCCCTCTTAATCCTCGTGCACGCGTTACCCTAGCCACCTGTATACGTGCATATCGCTATCGAACGACTTGTCACTTCAGTATACTGTGTATATTTCGGCTCCGTTCAGCGTCTCAGTAGATCACTGAAGGAGATGCGTTATAGTTTGAACATCTACATCTACACATACACGTGCAATTCACAATTAAGTGACTGGCAGAGGAGTCATAGAGCCAACTTCAAGCCATTTCTCTACCGTTCCACTTTCGAAAAGTGCGCAGGAAAGGGATTTCCTACCTGTAAGGGATAGTACTATCGACGGTATGTCGTAGTAATGACACCCTTAAGCATCGCTGTTCCCTAGAACTTTCGGCGCTGAGCACGCTTGTTTTCCGGCAGGGGAATTGTCTTGCTGGTACCTTCTGCACTGTCCTAAGGCTAGCGTCATGCACCGGAATGCGAGGAGGAAGCCGTTATTCGTTGAACAGTCGTTGAAAAGTTTATTAGTCTGAAGCAATGCGCGTTTGGAAGTTACAGTTCGATTGTGGGAACGGAAAAATTGAGTAATTATTCATTGTATTCGTGGACGGTACGAGTAAGTGCACACGGAAGCAATGGGTAAAACAGTGTCGTCACCCTTAATCAGTCACATACGTTCGCAGAATAATATTATCTGAAGAGTTATAAAGGTTCTCATGGACAGTTGCAGCGTGATATATTAATTTGAACGCGTAGTACAGCAATGGAAAACGTCATTGTGAAAGTGGAACTAAACCTTACCTGTTAATACGAGCACTGCTGTGTCTAGACCTTGTTAGGAAGTGTGTTAACTTACGATCTCAATAACTGAAGTAAAAATGGCACGTGTCGTTATCCTATGACAGCTACAGTTTTCCACTTAAATATAAAGAATTTGAATATTCGTGATGCAGAGAGACTGGTTGTTCTTCTTTTTAAGCAACACGGTCGGATTTGCCGACGAAGAATGTTCTCTCCTTTAAGCACGCCTCACCCAAGTCCGACCGTCGCAAACTAAACTACCGTAACGAAGCGTGAGCAGGAAATATAGGAGGAGGGAGGTCACTGGCCCTAATCATAAGTGTTGGGCAGACTGTCCCACAACATCGTTCCTTTCATGCAAGTTTGACAGAAGGCTGGGAACTGGGCAGAGATACACTCCTGGAAATGGAAAAAAGAACACATTGACACCGGTGTGTCAGACCCACCATACTTGCTCCGGACACTGCGAGAGGGCTGTACAAGCAATGATCACACGCACGGCACAGCGGACACACCAGGAACCGCGGTGTTGGCCGTCGAATGGCGCTAGCTGCGCAGCATTTGTGCACCGCCGCCGTCAGTGTCAGCCAGTTTGCCGTGGCATACGGAGCTCCATCGCAGTCTTTAACACTGGTAGCATGCCGCGACAGCGTGGACGTGAACCGTATGTGCAGTTGACGGACTTTGAGCGAGGGCGTATAGTGGGCATGCGGGAGGCCGGGTGGACGTACCGCCGAATTGCTCAACACGTGGGGCGTGAGGTCTCCACAGTACATCGATGTTGTCGCCAGTGGTCGGCGGAAGGTGCACGTGCCCGTCGACCTGGGACCGGACCGCAGCGACGCATGGATGCACGCCAAGACCGTAGGATCCTACGCAGTGCCGTAGGGGACCGCACCGCCACTTCCCAGCAAATTAGGGACACTGTTGCTCCTGGGGTATCGGCGAGGACCATTCGCAACCGTCTCCATGAAGCTGGGCTACGGTCCCGCACACCGTTAGGCCGTCTTCCGCTCACGCCCCAACATCGTGCAGCCCGCCTCCAGTGGTGTCGCGACAGGCGTGAATGGAGGGACGAATGGAGACGTGTCGTCTTTAGCGATGATAGTCGCTTCTGCCTTGGTGCCAATGATGGTCGTATGCGTGTTTGGCGCCGTGCAGGTGAGCGCCACAATCAGGACTGCATACGACCGAGGCACACAGGGCCAACACCCGGCATCATGGTGTGGGGAGCGATCTCCTACACTGGCCGTACACCACTGCTGAGGTCGAGGGGACACTGAATAGTGCACGGTACATCCAAACCGTCATCGAACCCATCGTTCTACCATTCCTAGACCGGCAAGGGAACTTGCTGTTCCAACAGGACAATGCACGTCCGCATGTATCCCGTGCCACCCAACGTGCTCTAGAAGGTGTAAGTCAACTACCCTGGCCAGCAAGATCTCCGGATCTGTCCCCCATTGAGCATGTTTGGGACCGGATGAAGCGTCGTCTCACGCGGTCTGCACGTCCAGCACGAACGCTGGTCCAACTGAGGCGCCAGGTGGAAATGGCATGGCAAGCCGTTCCACAGGACTACATCCAGCGTCTCTACGATCGTCTCCATGGGAGAATAGCAGCCTGCATTGCTGCGAAAGGTGGATATACACTGTACTAGTGCCGACATTGTGCATGCTCTGTTGCCTGTGTCTACGTGCCTGTGGTTCTGTCAGTGTGATCATGTGATGTATCTGACCCCAGGAATGTGTCAATAAAGTTTCCCCTTCCTGGGACAATGAATTCACGGTGTTCTTATTTCAATTTCCAGGAGTGTACATCCATCTGAGAATACTCCGTAGAAGTTTCCAGGATTCGCTAAATATTAATCAAACAACAGTTAAACAATGCGCCAGCTACATTTTATTACATAAACCATTAACGACACAGGTGCAGGGTTTCTAAGAAGATCGATTGTAGTAAAAGAAGTTAAAATCGCTTTATAACTAAGGGAAACTTCCCAAAAATCTTTCTCGGAACAGTAGGATTGAAACTATCACCGTCAATCATTAAAATTTACGGTAAGTAAATTATTTCATGTTATAATAATTTGGTTTTCAGCCGTAATTGATCCTGTCGTCAGACCAACTTGGGAACAAGTCTGTTGCGGAGTCCCACATTCAAAAAATGCACGTAATCGTATGCTTCAAAGCACTTGTGATTTCATCAGTACTGTACACTGGTCGCCACTCATCTTGTTCCGATGTCGACGTTCTGTGATGAGACGGGAATATCCAAGGCCGTGTTGCGTACTCCTAGTTTCACCGTCCTTGAATCACTTTTCACAGATGCTCACGATAATAGCACTAGAACAGACTACGAGCTTCACAGTGTCAGAAAAGCTCTGTTTAGGTGCTGGGCACAAAAATGAATTGTTTGTCAGAGTTGTTAAGTCAATGGATTTCTGCATTGGCGTCTCTTAAATGATTCCTGTTTCTGCTTATTTAGGTTTCCTGCCGCGTCAGCCGGAACGCCACCAGGCGTCATTCATTCTCGCGATGAGCAGTTACGAGGGACGTTCAATGAGTAATGCAACACATTTTTTTCTCAAAGCAAGTTTGTTTTATTCAGGATTCCAATACGCCATGGTACACTCTACTCTTTTGGCTAAAAAACCCTATTTTTCAGCAGCATCTCAGCGAGGACCTGTATGGTCGCATGGTACCACTCTACTGATCAACGTCGGAGCCAGTATCTTGCTGAGTCAATAATCTGCCCATCGTCCACGTACAGATTCCCGAGGTGTTTGACTGTGATCTGTCGATCACCTCGAATGACAGATTCCGCACGTTCCAGCATTGCAGGAATCACAGCTGCGAGCAGCTGACCGGAACAAGGGAGATCAGAGAGGTTTGCACGACCTTCTTGCGATGATGTTAGACGCTCGTCCTACGACTCAGCGTGTTTTTGTTCTCTGCTAGGTCTCCGTAGAAATTCTACAGGTGCCTGTGAAAATCTGCAATGCTCTGGTTGTCCGTCAAAAGAAACTCAATGACAGCCCTCTGCGCCACCGCGCGTTCTAGGGCGCCTTGTCACGGTCCGTGCAGCTCCCCCCGTCGGAGGTTCGAGTCCTCCCTCGGGCATGGGCGTGTTTGTTGTCCATAGCGTAAGTTACTTTATGTTAGATTATGTAGTGTATAGGCTTAGAGACCGATAACCTCAGCAGTTTGGTCCCATAAGACTTTACCACAAAATTCCAAAAACAGCCCTCTGCTTGGAATGTGCCTCTGTTACAGACGTCATTTGGAAGGCTACGTATAGCATCGTCACCTACCGGTAATAAAACTGTAGGGGCTGAAGCAGAAATATTCCAGGAAGTCCCACAATAAATGCTGCAGTTTTTCACCTGATACTGGACAGGAGAAAATGTGTTACGTTACTTACTGAACGCCCTTCGTACAAAGTTTTGTCTCGTCAATATATGTTCATATATAGCTAGCTGGAATGCAGCATTCATTTTGCCTTGCTGACGCAGAGCAGTACGCTAATATGCTACAGTTTCCAGGCGTCAAGAACCAGCTTACGTAGTCTGGATAAGAAAAGTGTCGTACAGTCTTTCTAGACTGATGCAGTCAGCGTTAACGTTGGGCTCAAATTTTTTATTAACTTACTTCATGAAGAGTTCTCGAAGCTCACTGGGTGCCACTATTTTTCAGACAGGGGAAATTGTACGCTAAGAAGTAGATACTAAGGGATTTTTGATGGTGGAAGTAATTTGACAACAGAAACGTGGCTATTCTTTGCTTGCTTATTATTAAGAAAACATTTGGTACTGCTTACGACAGCCTGGGTATGGAGTAATATGCAGAGTAGCATAAAAATGCAGTGCTGATTATGATATATGAAACATTCAGTTATTCAAAGCTTCATGTGATATGCTGCCGCTATTACCCGTCGTATAAAATTAAACTGTTAGAAGCAGAACGTAAGAACCGAAAATACAAAACATTGTCTGTCGTATGTTACAGAATTTCTACTCAGGTGCAGCATAATGACTTTGAAAATACACTCAAATTATTTTAAATCGTATGAACTGTACTTCTTTTTTCGTGACTGTATTCCGTGATGAAACGTTACTTTTACATTGCGGATGTGTAATTATCGGGCAGTGAGAGAAACGAACAACAATAAATGTGACCAAACTGTTGATTTTTCCGTGCTCCGGGTTCTCTAGAGATGGTTTGCAATACTTTTTCAAATATTTCCAATGCGAGGGGCATACGTGACCTTTATAACGGCATGGGACAAAGTGTAATCAGAACAGAAACGTATCGAAGAGGCAAACAATCTTGCTCGCAATATCCTGGTACCGAAAGAGAAACGTATCGCTGTATCTGACTGAAAGGTCACAAATGTTTGTCATATACTCATGACGTAACTATTGAACAAATACATCATTCATCTCTAGAATAATGTTTTCTATTATTTTAAAAATAGATAATCCCTGTCAACATTTGGTAGAAAACTCTAAGAAGTGGTAGGGGGTGGGGCTGGCGGATGAGTGGTAGGAAAAGGTAGTAAGGTAGAGTTAACCAGCTTACCGAAAATGAGAAGACTGGAAATACTACTTCCATAGGACAAGGGAAGGTACCGACTGTGATCATATTGGAGGAATGCCACTGCCGTTGTCCTTAGGTGAGAAACAAGTTCAGTTTAAATGTGAGTGAGTAATTTAACGGTGATCAACCCGAATGCATAAGAAGAGTTTAAGGCGGGCATCGCTTCACTCTTTCAACAATTTCAGATGTCTGTCATGGCAGTCTATTTACAATGACATGCATGACACTCAATTAATAAATAGAAATTTCGTGTTGGTGACACATACAGTCGAACTACAGTTTGTGCACTGATAAAAGTAATTTCCTCTAGTGGTCAAAGATGCCTCTTCCTGTCGTGTTTACATCTCTTATACTTTGTATACACTGAGGTAAGGAAAGATGGCTATTAGAAGCTAAAACGTGCAAATAATATATAAAAAATAATGATACCAGCAGAGAAAAATTTATATAACGTTTTAATTACTGTTGTTACTATTCTAAAATAAATAATTCCGAAAAGCATACCGATTTGCCAACTACCTGCCTCTGCGGCCGAGGTCGCTAACGCACGCTTATGAGCTGCTGGTCGACGCGGGGTAAGTGCATTCGAATTCTGGTGGTACAAAAATTTTCACTGCCGTTGTTTGGCCGGGTAGGGGAGGAGCGCTGGTTGTGTAAAGTTCTGACCACCAGACTTCGCGCCAACGTCCTGGTTTCAATACTAAACCTCTCCGCATTGTGTCATGAAGTGAAGGCATGTGCCACTTTGAAATAAATAATCCGCACTGGCTGTAGCTTACTCCTTTTTTATTAAAAGTCAGGACCGGTTTTGTGCCACAACAAGACGCATCCTCAGGTGATGGAGATTCTTTTTGACAGGTCATCCCTGAAAGATAACTGCCTTAGAACCACACCCCGTGGTTCACATCATGTTGTAAACAAATAGCGAGCTGAAAGCGGTAGTTGTTATTTAAAACAAAGGGGGCAGCAGAACCGCACCAGAAGCAGGAAAGTGGTTGAGCGGCTGCAGGCAAGTACTGGCCCTCATAAGAGACTACGTAAGGCAGTACCTCCGGTCATATGAGAAATAATAAATATTTCCATTCCTCAAACAACGACTATAATTCTTATCGAACCAATTTGAATCTACGGCTGTTATATTCCGACTGACACCTTTACGACACTAACTACAAAAAACCAGGGCCACTCGAATTTACTTTTCGAATGAAGTTTCTCCTAATGATAAGTTAGAAAGAGCGATCTGTATCTACTTTAAACAAATTTTTTGTAACCAAGATCGTGTACAAAACCGTTTTGAAAGTCGTCTTCACTATAAAAAATTTCTTTCATTTACTCTTCAAATTACAGTAAGTAATTTATAAGAAGTTCCTCAAAATTATTCTTATATACAGGGCGAACATCAATAAGAGTGACAAACTGCAGGGACAGATTCCTGATTGGGAATGACCGACAAAAGGTCCTATGATCATTTGTCCCGAAATGTATCGTTGCCACGGAAGACAGCGCTTATAAATGAAAGTTCTTCTGACCACGTGCTACGTGTTCCTTGTGTGTTGCAGTCTGTATGATTGACGCAGTGTACTGTAAGCAGCAGAATGGCCCGGTATTCATGTCGAGAACAAGACGATATTGTGTTTATGTACAGCTGAAAAGATACAAACAATCGAGATCCAGCAGGGCGATACGAAAACAAGTACCCTCACAGACACCAACCACATTATACAACATCTCAACCCCTTTTTAGGGGTCTGTATGTTCATGGGTCCTTTCACACAGACGAACTCGCAAGGAGACGGCTGACTCTGCGTACCGGGTTCTGCAGGATTTTGAAATGAACCCTAGTACAAGCTCCAGGCAAGTGGCCCGCCAAAATGGAGTAAGCCAAGGTACGGTTATGTTTATCATGCCTATCATGCACGACAACCGCTACTATCCTTATCACTTGCAACATGTGCAAGGATTATCGGCAGCGGATTTACCTCTACGGTTTTTGTGCTAGACCATTACAATTACGGAATTTTTGTTATCAGTCTTCTTTACCGACGAAGCAACCTGTACGAGAACTGACACCATAAATCTCAATAATCGACATCTGTGGGCTACAGACACGGCACGTGGTCAGAGAAACTTTCACTCGTCAGCGCCATCTACCATGACCACTATGCACTTCCGGACACATGTACATACGACTTTTTCTCCAATATCTGCACTCACGAAACTTCCCTGCATTATATCGGTTTTATTACTATTCACCTTGTATAGTAGGTTATGTACCAACTCACACTATGTACATTAAAATTTTATGAGTCGGAGAAGTAAATAATTCCAGATTATACCTCGTGAAGCCAATAACTAAAGGATTGCAGGAAACGGATCTCCTACAGCAGTAAATATATGAATATTTTATTATGCTACCAGTTTTGGTGCCTCATGGGCATCATCTTCAGATCCCTATGCACAAAACAAAATGAGCCATCCAGGGGTTTGTGCTTACTAAAGGAACCACTATATTAGACCGGTTTCCTTAGATATCTTTACAATAGACCTGGAAAATTCATGTTAGACGTGTGAAGTTTCCAGACATATTGACAAGATATCTCAGGAAACAAGTCTGAAATAGTGGTTAGATTTTTTTTTTTTTTTTTTTTTTTTGTCATCAATCATCTGTCTGTTTTAATGCGGTCCATTGCGAACTCCTCTCCTGTGCCTATCTCCTCATCTCAGAGTAGCACTTGCTATCTACTTCATCAATTATTTGCTGGACGTATTCCAGTCTCTGTCTTCCTCTACAGTTTTTGCCCTCTATAGCTCCCTCTAGTACCATGGAAGTCATTCCCTGATGTCGTAACAGACGTCCTATCATCCTGTCCCTTCTCCTTAAGAGTGTTTTCCACGTATTCCTTTCCTCTCCGATTATCTGCATAACCTCCTCGTTCTTTACTTTGTCATACCACCTAATTTTCAACATTCGCCTGTAAGATCACATCTCAAATGCTTCGTTCTCTCCTGTTCCGGTTCTCCCACAGTCCACGTCTCGCTACCATACAATACTGTGTCCAAACGTACATTCTCAGAAATTTCTTCCTCAAATTAAGGCATATGTTTGATAGTAGCAGACTTCTCTTGGCCAGAAATGCCCTCTTTGCCAGGGCTATTCCGTCGTTGGTTATTTTGCTGGCGAGGTAGCAGAATTCCTTAACTTCATTTACTACGTGACCATTTCTGCTAATGCTAATTACCTTCGTCTTTCTTCAATTTACTCTCCCTACATATATTGCACTCATTAGATTGTTCATTTCATTCAGCATGTCATGTAATTCTTCTTCACTTTCACTCAGGATAGCAATGTCATCGGCGAATCGCATCATTGATATCCTTTCACCTTGAACTTTAATTACATTCCTGAATCTTTTATTTTTAATTTCCATGAGCGGTTCTTGGATGCACTGATTGAAATGTAGGGGCGAAGGACTACATCCCTATCTTACACCCTTTTTAATCTGAGAGCTTCGTCCTTGGTCGTCCACTCTTATTATTCCATGTTGGCTCTTGTACATATAGTGTATTACCGGTCTCTCTCTATAGGTTTTTCTTAGAATTTCGAACACCTTGAACGACTTTACATTGTCTAACGCTTTTTCCTGTGAACATGTCTTGATTTTTCTTTAGTTTTGCTTCCATTATCAGCCGTAATGTCAGACTTGCCTTCCGGGCGCCTTTGCGTTTTCTAAAGCCGAACTGATCGTCATCCAGCACATCCTCAATTTTATTTTTCATACTTCTATTCTTGTCAACAACTGGGATGCATGAGCTGTTAAGCTCATTGTGCCATAATTATCGTACTTGTCAGCTCTTGTAGTCTTTGGAATCGTGTGGATGATATTTTTCCGAAAGTCAGATGGTATGTCGCCAGACTCATACATTCTACACACCAACGTGAATAGTCGTTTTGTCGCCACTTCCGCCAATGACTTTAGAAATTCCGGTGGGATTAGTAATCACAAACGACTGGCTGACTTATTTTGTATTCAGGGGCATGAAGACTTTTCCAGTGAGATACCGAAACTGGTTGCGTAATAAAATTATTTCATAAATTTACGAGTATTGGACCTCTGTTTCGGCAAGTCTTTGGCCTGCCGCAGTCCTATTCTTCCACTTATACAAGATGGACTTGCAAAAACTACCTGAAGAAGTAACATTTATCTTCTGCAACATCTCGCAATAATCCGATAAATGTAAAACAACTGAAAGTATTCAAGGCAGTAACAATTACAAAATATTTCTTAAAGTACAACTATAATATGACTTATCAGACATTATGACTTAGAGATTAATACTAACTACACAAGGTGACAAGTTATTCATAAATAAAAGTCCCAATATTTACGTAGGTAAGTACCAATATCACCCTCCGGTCTGCCGAGGCTCTTGGCAATCGGGGTGCACTCAGCTCTTATGAGGCAAACCGAGGAGCTATTTGACTGAGACGTAGAGGCTCTTCTCAGGGAGACTGACAACGGCCAAGAGAGGGGTGTACCGACCACACATGCCCCTCCACATTCTTATTCACTGACGCCCATAGACTGAGGATAACACGGCGGTCGGTGAATATCGTTAGAGTCTTCCGAGACCTGTTCGGAAGGAGTTTTTAGTTAACTACCTATATCAAATGGGAGACACTACCTGTGAGCTGTGTACCGAACGATAGAATTGAGCAAGGAAGTTCAAGTACAGTTACTGGAGTCACGAAATGGGGAAGACAGCATTCGAATACAGTTTAGCAAGTCAAGCACTTTGAGTGACGGAGGAAACGTTCTAATAAATTTAATGTTCCTTGTATTGCCGCGGCTCCATAAAGAAACAATTCACTTCCAGGAAGTTTAGCTGTGTCGACGTAAACCACAACGATATCGTAAAATCCATTTCAGACAACGTATAGTCATTTTTTAACTCCTCTCTGTCTTCGGGTTCTATAGTTTTGACTTGGGCGCATATGGCCCCAGTTGTTTTTGCACCCTAAAACAAAACAGTGGGAGGCAATGCAGTGTCTAATACAAATACTGTTCATCCTCCAAGTGCAGCGACCGCAGACAAGGCAGAACACAACCCTGGCACACTCCTTGTAGTCCGCCGCTCGTGGTCTCGCGGTAGCCTTCTCGCTTCCCGAGCACGGGGTCCCGGGTTCGATTCCCGGCGGGGTCAGGGATTTTCACCTGCCTCGAGATGACTGGGTGTTTGTGTTGTCCTCATCATTTCATCATCATCCAGGAAAGTGGCGAAATTGGACTGAGCAAAGGTTGGGAAATTGTACGGGCGCTGATAACCGCGCTGTTGAGCGCCCCACAAACCAAACATCATCATCACACTCCTTGTAGGTGCGCCTGCTGCGCTTGCTAACCCAGTCACACGTTTAGAAGTGCTTGCGACACCGTGTTGCTCCCTGGCTCACAACATCAGGCACCGCCAACGCCGCTAGCCAAAGATACGCACCATAATCCGAATGTGACTACAGTCAGCACACTACTATAGAAACTTAGATAATACTCACTTTTAATCAATGACACAAAAGGTTATGTCAGTGATTGAAACCAACTGGTCAACAGCCTTACTCCAACTGTCTACTTTCCCGTCGAGCACCAAATAGCTTATTGCTGTATGTCCCAGACCTACGATGTGATCCCTCTGAAGTTATGTTTAAGCAAGAAATGGAAACATTAAAGCAAGCACCCATTGCAGATAGCTGTAGCCGCTCCATACCAGCCACACGGTAACTCTTAATAATGCTGAAGCACTCACAAGAAAAACTAGAAGAAAGTGAATATTGAGAATAGGATCTTCCATACAATACCGTTTCCGGGTAATATTTCATAACGTGTTGACGGTCTCTTTACATAAGAAGGCATTAATACAGTCTAGTACTATGTTCGACGTCAACGTGCAATAATTATTCACAGATGGCGGGTGGCAGCACTGCCTGTAGACGGTATATAAAGCGTGTCGGGGGGTTCACGGAAAACACTACAGTCGTTGTCATAATGTGAGAAACAAGCAATTTATCTGACGTCCAAAAGGGCATGGTCGTTGGCTTTCGAACCAAGGATGGAAGCATTTCCGAAACGGATATATTTGGAAGTTGTTGGTGTGCCATAGTGGTTAAAGTGTGCCGTGCATGGCAAAATGGCGCTATCCAAAGCAGTCGCTGAGCCAACTGTGGTTCATCTCGGGCTATAGACGATGAACGACGGCTACGGGGATTCGAACGGACAAATAGACGTGCAACTGTTGAGCAGCTGCACACCCAGGAGCACCAAGAGGTTACCACCAGCGTCTCCTCAATGACCGTGCAGTGAACGTTGATGCGTATAGGCTTCCATAGCAGATGCTTGTTCGTCGCCCACGCTGAATGCTGTTCATCGGTGACGAAGTCTGGAGATCGCACTGCAGTATCGCAACTGGACATGCGCTGAATGACGACAAGTGGCCTTTTACACTCCTGGAAATGGAAAAAAGAACACATTGACACCGGTGTGTCAGACCCACCATACTTGCTCCGGACACTGCGACAGGGCTGTACAAGCAATGATCACACGCACGGCACAGCGGCACACCAGGAACCGCGGTGTTGGCCGTCGAATGGCGCTAGCTGCGCAGCATTTGTGCACCGCCGCCGTCAGTGTCAGCCAGTTTGCCGTGGCATACGGAGCTCCATCGCAGTCTTTAACACTGGTAGCATGCCGCGACAGCGTGGACGTGAACCGTATGTGCAGTTGACGGACTTTGAGCGAGGGCGTATAGTGGGCATGCGGGAGGCCGGGTGGACGTACCGCCGAATTGCTCAACACGTGGGGCGTGAGGTCTCCACAGTACATCGATGTTGTCGCCAGTGGTCGGCGGAAGGTGCACGTGCCCGTCGACCTGGGACCGGACCGCAGCGACGCACGGATGCACGCCAAGACCGTAGGATCCTACGCAGTGCAGTAGGGGACCGCACCGCCACTTCCCAGCAAATTAGGGACACTGTTGCTCCTGGGGTATCGGCGAGGACCATTCGCAACCGTCTCCATGAAGCTGGGCTACGGTCCCGCACACCGTTAGGCCGTCTTCCGCTCACGCCCCAACATCGTGCAGCCCGCCTCCAGTGGTGTCGCGACAGGCGTGAATGGAGGGACGAATGGAGACGTGTCGTCTTCAGCGATGAGAGTCGCTTCTGCCTTGGTGCCAATGATGGTCGTATGCGTGTTTGGCGCCGTGCAGGTGAGCGCCACAATCAGGACTGCATACGACCGAGGCACACAGGGCCAACACCCGGCATCATGGTGTGGGGAGCGATCTCCTACACTGGCCGTACACCACTGGTGATCGTCGAGGGGACACTAAATAGTGCACGGTACATCCAAACCGTCATCGAACCCATCGTTCTACCATTCCTAGACCGGCAAGGGAACTTGCTGTTCCAACAGGACAATGCACGTCCGCATGTATCCCGTGCCACCCAACGTGCTCTAGAAGGTGTAAGTCAACTACCCTGGCCAGCAAGATCTCCGGATCTGTCCCCCATTGAGCATGTTTGGGACTGGATGAAGCGTCGTCTCACGCGGTCTGCACGTCCAGCACGAACGCTGGTCCAACTGAGGCGCCAGGTGGAAATGGCATGGCAAGCCGTTCCACAGGACTACATCCAGCATCTCTACGATCGTCTCTATGGGAGAATAGCAGCCTGCATTGCTGCGAAAGGTGGATATACACTGTACTAGTGCCGACATTGTGCATGCTCTGTTGCCTGTGTCTATGTGCCTGTGGTTCTGTCAGTGTGATCATGTGATGTATCTGACCCCAGGAATGTGTTAATAAAGTTTCCCCTTCCTGGGACAATGAATTCACGGTGTTCTTATTTCAATTTCCAGGAGTGTAGAAGAATCACGTTTATGCTCCATCGGTCTGATGACCTTCTGCGCCTACGGCGTGAAACGTCTGAGAGCAAATACTCTGCAACATCTATGATCTGGGGAACGTCCACTGCTACGGGCAGTTCCCTTCTCCTCGGCACGATAGCATCTACCTGGAGAACAAAGCAATGTGTCACGCAGCTCGCACTGTATGTATATGGCTCGAAGAGCACTTGGATTGGTTTATCGTATTATCCTGGCCACAAGAGTCCCCGGATTAAAACCCAATCGAGAATCATTAGATCACTTCGACAGGGCTGTTAACGCCATGGATCTCAGCCGAGAAATCCAAAGCAACTGGCCACAGCTCTGGGCATAGCTGCATAGCCCTGTCGGTATCTTCCAGAATCTCACCGACGTTCTTCCTGCACGCCTCGCAGCGGTCCGCTCGGCAAAAGGGAGTTATTCAGGTTCTTGACCGGTGGTCACATTAGCGTGACTAGACAGTATATCATGCACCAGCTGTAACAACATTGGGAAATAAAAGTCCTCATACGGTTGTAAAAAATGCAATATTAAGAGTGTGACTGTTCCTACATAAATCATGCACATATATCATTGAAATCTGAAGAAAATATGGTAGCAATAATAGAAAAAAAACACCCATCAGTAGCCTCACCCACGTGCATGATAAAAAAAAAATCCACCATGTTAATAACAGAAGTATCAGCGCTCTACATAATCATCCTAAAGGCAAGAAAATAAACATCCTTGACAGACTCTAAAT
This sequence comes from Schistocerca cancellata, assembly GCF_023864275.1. Classification (NCBI taxonomy): domain Eukaryota; kingdom Metazoa; phylum Arthropoda; class Insecta; order Orthoptera; family Acrididae; genus Schistocerca; species Schistocerca cancellata. The sequence continues at coordinate 137,112,126 of NC_064628.1, forward strand.
ATAAAGCACCAGCTGTAACAAGATCGGAAAGACATTGCCGTATAACAGGAGCACAATAAAAAAGTCCTCATACAGTTATAAAAAAATTCAATATTAGGAATGTGACTGTTCCTACATAAGTCATGCACGTAGATCATTGAAATCTGAAAGAAAGTATGGTAGCACTAATAGAAAAAAACACATATCAGTAGCTTCACTCACCTGCATGAAAAAAACCACCGTGTTAATAACAGGAGTAGCAGCGTTCTACATACCCATCCTCAAGGCCAGAAACTAAACATTCTTGAATGACTATAATTATAAAACACAGAACAAAACAACTTGAGTTCATCAGAAGACACAAATGACGCTTACAGCGCCCGCAAAATAAAATGGCTCTGAGCACTATGGGACTTAACATCTCAGGTCATCAGTCCCCTAGAACTTAGAACTACTTAAACCTAACTAACTTAAGGACATCACACACATCCATGCCTGAGGCAGGATTCGAACCTGCGACCGGAGCGGTCGCCCGGTTCCAGACTGTAGCGCCTAGAACCGCTCGGCCACTCCGGCCGGCACAGCGCACGCAAACACACACATTTTCTCTCTCTGTCTCTGTCTCTCTCTCTCTCTCTCTCTCTCTCTCTCTCTCGATATCTCTCACACTCACCCACTCACTCACTCACTCACCCACACACATACACACACACACACAGACACACACCATTGTATATACAGACGGGCGCGCGCGTGCACGCGCCTCACCTCTGTTGCCTTCCACACTCCCCGTTTTATTTACTAAGGAATTAGTTATCTGACGTTTCCATGATCATTCCTCAATAAGTAGTTGTGTGGCCCATAGATCAACCCATATAACAATGGTTTATACCCCCTGTCAGCCTGAGGATACTTCTATCTGTTTTCATTATTTAAATCATAATCGCCCGCATCTCGTGGTCGTGCGGTAGCGTTCTCGCTTCCCACGCCCGGGTTCCCGCGTTCGATTCCCGGTGGGGTCAGGGATTTTCTCTGCCTTGTGATGGCTGGGTGTTGTGTGCTGTCCTTAGGTTAGATAGGTTTAAGTAGTTCTAAGTTCTAGGGGACTTATGACCACAGCAGTTGAGTCCCATAGTGCTCAGAGCCATTTGAACCATTTGAACCAAATCATAATCCGCGGTTTACTTCATCCATAAATCATGTAAATGATGAAAGATGTAATATTACCACTTCACTGGGGTACAAGCTACTATCTTCAGCTGCAGTCAATAAATTCCCACATCAGCACTCCACAGTTAATTTCCATTTATCGTTAGATACTCATACCAATTGAGGAAGTGTAATTGTTATTGTTAGTTTCTTTTTTGGGTCAAAGACCGCAGAAAATATCTGAGATTTTAAAATAACGTAATTTTCTTCCTAGTTGTTGGCGTAGATCTGACGATGGAGGTTCAAACACTGGTGAAAATAAAAATAAATTTTGATCGTTCCATCATTTTCTATCAGTGCATGCGGGAAATTGTTAACAATTGTACCGATATTTCGGTTAACAACACTTTTAGCCATTCGCTAGGTGAGTCGTTTGCAAGTTTCTTCTAAAGCACCTTGCACTGTGGAGAAAATTCGCATGCGTATTCTATCCAACAGTGACATCTCTGACGCATGTGCGTTTGCTCCACAGTTTAAAGTGCTTTAAAAATCTTACAAGCGTCTCTCCTTGAGATGGCTGGAAGGTTGCCAGCCGAAATATCGCAACAAGAATTAATGATGAAACTTCCTGGCAGGTTAAAACTGTGTGCCCGACCGAGACTCGAACTCGGGACCTTTGCCTTTCGCGGGCAAGTGCTCTACCATCTGAGCTACCGAAGCACGACTCACGCCCGATACTCACAGCTCTACTTCTGCCAGTACCTCGTCTCCTACCTTCCAAACTTTACAGAAGCTCTCCTGCGAACCTTGCAGAACTAGCACTCATGAAAGAAAGGATATAGCGGAGACATGGCTTAGCCACAGCCTGGGGGATGTTTCCAGAATGAGATTTTCATTCAGCAGCGGAGTGTGCGCTGATATGAAACTTCCTGGCAGATTAAAACTGTGTGCCCGACCGAGACTCGAACTCGGGACCTTTGCCTTTCGCAGGCAAGTGCTCTACCATCTGAGCTACCGAAGCACGACTCACGCCCGGTACTCACAGCTCTACTTCTGCCAGTATCTCGTCTCCTACCTTCCAAACTTTACAGAAGCTCTCCTGCGAACCTTGCAGAACTAGCACTCCTGAAAGAAAGGATATAGCGGAGACATGGCTTAGCCACAGCCTGGGGGATGTTTCCAGAATGAGATTTTCATTCAGCAGCGGAGTGTGCGCTGATATGAAACTTCCTGGCAGATTAAAACTGTGTGCCCGACCGAGACTCGAACTCGGGACCTTTGCCTTTTGCAGGCAAGTGCTCTACCATCTGAGCTACCGAAGCACGACTCACGCCCGGTACTCACAGCTCTACTTCTGCCAGTATCTCGTCTCCTACCTTCCAAACTTTACAGAAGCTCTCCTGCGAACCTTGCAGAACTAGCACTCCTGAAAGAAAGGATATAGCGGAGACATGGCTTAGCCACAGCCTGGGGGATGTTTCCAGAATGAGATTTTCATTCAGCAGCGGAGTGTGCGCTGATATGAAACTTCCTGGCAGATTAAAACTGTGTGCCCGACCGAGACTCGAACTCGGGACCTTTGCCTTTTGCAGGCAAGTGCTCTACCATCTGAGCTACCGAAGCACGACTCACGCCCGGTACTCACAGCTCTACTTCTGCCAGTATCTCGTCTCCTACCTTCCAAACTTTACAGAAGCTCTCCTGCGAACCTTGCAGAACTAGCACTCCTGAAAGAAAGGATATAGCGGAGACATGGCTTAGCCACAGCCTGGGGGATGTTTCCAGAATGAGATTTTCACTCTGCAGCGGAGTGTGCGCTGATATGAAACTTCCTGGCAGATTAATACTGTGTTTCTCATTCTGGAAACATCCCCCAGGCTGTGGCTAAGCCATGTCTCCGCTATATCCTTTCTTTCAGGAGTGCTAGTTCTGCAAGGTTCGCAGGAGAGCTTCTGTAAAGTTTGGAAGGTAGGAGACGAGATACTGGCAGAAGTAGAGCTGTGAGTACCGGGCGTGAGTCGTGCTTCGGTAGCTCAGATGGTAGAGCACTTGCCCGCGAAAGGCAAAGGTCCCGAGTTCGAGTCTCGGTCGGGCACACAGTTTTAACCTGCCAGGAAGTTTCATATCAGCGCGCACTCCGCTGCAGAGTGAAAATCTCATTCTGGAAGAGTTAATGATGTCCCGAATGCGCACCCGAAAAATGATGGAATACTCGATCCTAAGGGAAACTTCAAGAAACAGAAATTTAGACTGGTTTCAGTAAATTTCTAGCATCAATTGACAGAGAAAATTTCTCAAACCGAGTTGCTGCTAAGCGGATTTGTGTGAAAATTAGGAAACAAAACCGAGACGGAAGAAATGAAATATTGGCTGTGTACATCAACTTACACATTCAATTATGGGTCGTTGGCTACCAGGAAATACTACAGAAGGCATTATCGATAGAGAAAACGAGAACGAACGTATAGTGAAGTATATAGTGGCAACAGTGTCGCGCTGTTGACTCTGCTAGCCTCATCTGTTGTTGGAAGGCCCGGTGTGGCGACTAGCGGCGTCGCGACACACAGCGACGCATTTTGCCGATACTCTGGGTGCAGTATGTATAGCCTCACTGGGCCTCTTTCACGTTCGTATTCATTTCCGTTCCGTATTTTTCAAGATTTAATGCCGTTTTCTAAATGAACTATTAAGGAGAAAAATATGTTTCAGCCCAACAAAATATATTTTATTCCATGATGATCACGCTTGAACAAGGAGTAATAGACGGTACCCTTTCCGGAGATGGAGGAGCCTCGTTCTTAAACTTGTATTCCTCCAACTGGGTCATCTAGAAAAAGAATCAAGGACACTTTACTTGCCGTATTTGACTTCTCGTCTCTTCGTTTGCGTAACGGAACTACTCTCCTCAGAATCGCCACGCGTCGGGACGCTTGCATACGTGCATGTGCGATGTTTCTTACAAAGAGACAGACAATTTAATAATTAATAATCAGTCCATCTAATTACAGATTCGGTTCGCTCTCCCAGTGACCAGCTCACTGGTGAATTGCAAATGAACCCCTTAAGCCTTGACATACGATGTGCGGTGTCCAAAGCTTTAAGTTGGCAACTTCTTTTGTGTTTCCTCAACCCCACTTCTGTCTACAATATGAACTATTGTCCTCGATCATTGCTGTGGTTTCAGTTATCTCCAGCTGTTAGTGAGTGAGAACTGTGACGTTATTCTTAGGACGTGCGGTCTGTGTGATGCAGCTCACAAGCTACGTTATATACCGTGGAGGTAAGCCCATGCTTAACAACGTTCATCCAAGTGATCCACACTTCGATTCTGTGGTATAGTCGTGACCGAATGACGCAAGTGATGTGAGGAAGATCTCTGCAGGGAGGTATGTGATGATAATTCGTATCTGTAATTTTTGGCGATGGAAGGAAAGATGTTGTAACAAGAGTTCATAGTAGGTTTATTTTATTGTGAAAAAAGGGTTCAAGTCATCTTGTGAACCTTTTATTTTTTTCCAGCTTGGATCAGTATGAAAATAGGAATAGAAAGGCAAAAATATAAAGTTCCACACAGTACTGACTTGCGTGTTATAGTCATTACAGAGTTCCGCCCTTTGTTGGTGATTTTACTGCTTTCTGCGACATTAAAGCCGAATCACGAGAGTCATAGGGTAATTTTTGCAACAGGTGGTTGTGGTAGGGATATTTTTCCGCGTGTCATTGAACGACAAATTGATTCAATATACTTCTTTCAATGCCGCACTTTGACCATGCCACCACCAGAGAAGATCTTACGTGCTATGACAGAACATTGAGACATTACATTTCTTTCCACGCTACGCTTAGACAATGCCGCAAACAGAACAGAAAATAAGAGAACAGCTCCTACAGCTGCAGTTTCGGAAGTATTTTCGAAGTTTGTGCATAGCTGCAAAACTGTGTATACTACTTACACCTTATCATGTGTCGATGAAATGTTCATAAGCTTTCATGGTCGTTGCAAGTTCAAATGATACATACGTACGGAACCTCTCAATTACGGCATTAAACTGATGTGGCTTTCAGGGTATATTCTATGGTGGTAATGACATGGTGGAGATACGCATTTGGAAGAAGAACGAAAGTTCTCGAAACCAACAGAATCTGTAATACGGCTATCGAAGATTTTACGGGGAACAAATAGAGGGGCTAAATGGTTTCCTTCTGTAGAGCTTGCGGATACTGAAGAACAAGTGACTGACTTACGTTGAGGCAATGAGACAAAACGAGAGAGAGTTACCAAGTGAATTATACCCCAGTAAATCCAGAGAAGTAGGTTCTTTTTCTGTTTTAATTTAAAAAACAAGGCAGTGATTATTTTATCATCTATGCATCATGAAGTATCTGTTGACACCACCACTCAGAAACTAGAGATGACAGAATCTTATAACCTCACCGAGGAGGAGTAGATTCTCTGGATGAGAAGTGCTACTGTAATGGTCGAGGTACTAGCCGATGGTCGGTATCACCATTTTACCAGGTTCTCGACATTATTGCTCTCAGTTAATATCTGCGCCTTCAAACATAACCCTCGAACAAAGAGGCTTGATTTCATGCTCTCTTTATACCTCTTCTAGAAAGAAAAGTGAATACCATGAAAACAAATCTTGAACTCTGGGTGTGTATTCGAAGAGTGTTTGGGATACCAGAAGTGATGGTTGCTGACAAAGTATTTCAAAATGTTGAAAAGAGGACACCTGCTTCTTCGTAAGAAGTGGAAGACACCTTATGATTGTTCACCATCATCATCATTATCATTTAAGACTGATTATGCCTTTCAGCGTTCAGTCTGGAGCATAGCCCCCCTTATACAGTTCCTCCATGATCCCCTATTCAGTGCTAACTTTGGTGCCTCTTCTGATGTTAAACCTATTACTTCAAAATCATTCTTAACCGAATCCAGGTACCTTCTCCTCTTTCTGCCCCGACTCCTCCTACCCTCTACTGCTGAATCCATGAGTCTCTTGGGTAACCTTGCTTCTCCCATGCGTGTAACATGACCCCACCATCCAAGCCTGTTCGCCCTGACTGCTACATCTATAGAGTTCATTCCCAGTTTTTCTTTGATTTCCTCATTGTGGACACCCTCCTGCCATTGTTCCCATCTACTAGTACCTGCAATCATCCTAGCTACTTTCATATCCGTAACCTCAACCTTGTTGATAAGGTAACCTGAATCCACCCAGCTTTCGCTCCCATACAACAAAGTTGGTCGAAAGATTGAACGGTGCACAGATAACTTAGTCTTGGTACTGACTTCCTTCTTGCAGAAGAGAGTATATCGTAGCTGAGCGCTCACTGCATTAGCTTTGCTACACCTCGCTTCCAGTTCTTTCACTATGTTGCCATCCTGTGAGAATATGCATCCTAAGTACTTGAAACCGTCCACCTGTTCTAACTTTGTTCCTCCTATTTGGCACTCAATCCGTTTATATTTCTTTCCCACTGACATTACTTTCGTTTTGGAGATGCTAATCTTCATACCATAGTCCTTACATTTCTGATCTAGCTCTGAAATATTACTTTGCAAACTTTGAATCGAATCTGCCATCACAACTAAGTCATCCGCATATGCAAGACTGCTTATTTTGTGTTCACATATCTTAATCTCATCCAGCCAGTCCATTGTTTTCAACATATGATCCATAAATAATATGAACAACAGTGGAGGCAGGTTGCAGCCTTGTCTTACCCCTGAAACTACTCTGAACCATGAACTCAATTTACCGTCAACTCTAACTGCTGCCTGACTATCCATGTAAAGACCTTTAATTGCTTGCAAAAGTTTGCCTCCTATTCCATAATCTTGTAGAACAGACAATAACTTTCTCCTAGGGACCCGATCATATGCCTTTTCTAGATCTATAAAGCATAGATACAATTCCCTGTTTCACTCATAACACTTTTCCATTATTTGCCGTAAGCTAAAGATCTGGTCCTGACAACCTCTAAGAGGCCTAAACCCACACTGAATTTCATCCAATTGGTCCTCAACTAAAACTCGCACTTTCCTTTCAACAATACCTGAGAAGATTTTGTTTTCTTGTAAAAATCCAGTGCGTCTTAGATGCATAAAAAAAAGACTGAAAACAATGTTCACAGTTGTGAAACACAATCAGTTTTCCTTGTTGCAAAAATATGTATTCCTTTGGTTACAAAATAATGGTATTGGGTCTTGGAATTGCTTCCCATATTTATTGATAAGTGAGCTTTGGCGTTTTGTTTTTAACAGAGTGATAGCTGTGAATATTATACACATTTATTTCTCTACAAGACATCGCTGTTGTGCTTCATTAGTAAGAAATACTTTATTGTAAAAAAAAAATGTTTCAGTTGTGCCCTTTCTTCTCTACATTCGTAGTAAATTATTTATTATTTTTAATTATTAATTTTACTAATCCACTTGCCACAGAGGGTGGAATCAATACGAGTAATTTTCTCTTAATTCCTTAATTTGAATTAATGCAAGTTGTATAAAACATTTATGCGTAGAGTTTTCTCAACATGTAATATTTTGTTAGCTGGTGTTGGTCAGTAAATATTATTCTGTAACATAAGATATCTGATTTGAGATTTCTATATATGAGGAAATAATAAAGCAAAACGGTCTGGTAGGCTTCATTTCACAAGTTACGTCTCAATATAAGTAACTCAGAAGTTAAGGGTTAATAAAAGTTTCAAGAGGATGGAGAACGGAGTAAACAGATTCCTGGGGCACTGCAGAATATACCGTGAGATTGTATCAAATCTGATATCAGATTCTCACTGCAGCCATTCGGAGAAATGTATGTAACTTACTCAAAACGGCGACAAGCGTTAAAAAGTACATGACGTTTCAAATGGCCTCTTCTTCGCATACTAGGTGCGCAAGGGCAAGACGTGGCCAGTTTCCTGTGCCACAACAGGTAGTCCTTCGCCTCTGCTCCTCTCATGGTTGGCAACGGTCATGTTCTTTGGGTCGGAGGTTCACTGAAATGCAGCATCTCCGATGATAGATAAACGTGGAGAGCAGCCGCCACCAGCCTCATTTTCCCTCAGTTGCTAGCTTGCATCTGGGTCGTCTGACGTGAACATGCCTCGGTCCTGGCGTTTTCCACCTAGCAGTTAGACACACTATGCCTGCCCAGTACTCTGAGGACAACGTCTCAACGGTATCCTCACTCAGATTTTACCTTTTTATTCGATGTGCACAGCTGCATCGTATCTGGGCCGAAAATTAACAGCGTTAGCCATGTGCTGAGAAAACACTACTATCACTCACTTGCCACTTCGTGCACGATGGGTTTAGTACACTCACTATAGATTGATAGCAACTATTCCCGAACCCTCTTTCGGGCCCAGATTTAGCACAAGTTTGGTTTAAACATTCTTTTTACGTTTTTTAATTAGAGACTACCTACATTTGCTTTAATCCTCTAGTGATTTACCCTGCGTTAATTACTGTTAAACTGTGGTCAGTGAAGGCTTCTGTCGACTCAATGTTTGTAACTCTTTTCTAAGAGCATGTCTTATTGTTAATCTACAATTCCACATATGCTCATGCTTTGTTCAAAATGGTTCAAATAGCTATGAGCACTATGGGGCTCAACTGCTGTGGTCATCAGTCCCCTAGAACTTAGAACTACTTAAACCTAACTAACCTAAGGACATCACACACACCCATGCCCGAGGCAGGAGTCGAACCCGCGACCGTAGCAGCAGCGCGGCTCCGGACTGGAGCGCGTAGAACCGCACGGCCACCGCGGCCGGCTCATGCTTTGTCGACGAAACGACGTAAACGTATAGGAATGTCATTAACTCATTTCTGCGGGAAAGCCACAGGTACATTTCCGAGGAAAACTATGATCCTCTCTAATGGATTCCGGGGTTCTCGTTGTTCCAGCCAACGCCCTGGAAAAAGTTTGTCCAGCTAGTCTTGAACAATGGACGCAAAATGGGGTGGTGCTCCTTCTTGGCAAAAAAGAATATCCCCTACATTGTCCCATTGTGAAATAGATGGCCACACATATTCATTCAGCATCTGGCGATACCGTTCGCTGCTCGTAGTGTCTCGCACTTGAATGGATCGACGAGACAATCCACAGTCATTCCGCACCAGACTGTCAATTTCGACAGACTTCGTGATTTTTAAATTGTCATTCCTGGGTTTCTTCCTGCCCAGTAAAAGTATGTGTGTCGATTGACGAATTCCCCAAAGCGAAACATCGCCTCATCGCCCCAAATGATGATCTTGAACAAATCCAGCCAATCATTATGCGATGCCATCAAATTTTCCCATATTCCATAATCTTGTCAGAATATAATGGGGTTTTCAGATTTCCCAGATCAGGTCCTTCGTTAACATGCTGATTCCATTCTCTTGAGCCGCCTAGCGTGTTGATTTACCAGGACTGCTCTCACATTTTCTGGAGATCGCTTCCCCAAAGGTCGTCATCCTCGTGGTTCATCCAAAACTCAGTCAGTCGTCGTTAGCTTGCTGTGATAATTCCTAAGGATTTCAGCATCAAATGTGGCCACCATCGCTGAACAGCTGCTACATGTAGCCATACTTTAAACCGCGAAGCGATCTGGTCGCATCCTTGTAAATCCAACTATCCTACCTTCTCATTGTTCGCCGCAAGAAGATGCTACGGACGGTGAAGGAATTCTCAGGGCTCCTGTAACAAAACATAAGAACGTTCCTTCATAGATATCAACAATCACGAAACTTATGAATATTTTAAACTAGGGTGTGACTTCTCACCCAACCCGTATAGCTTGTTTTTAAATTCAAGTTGTAGATCCTATCCGCTTACCTGAGTCCTCTAATAGTCAAGAACCCCCCTGCAAACAGATAAGAAGCCAGTATTTTCGACGGTCGAGAGCGGTCGTTATGTGACTTAAATCACAACCGCGTGAAGATTTTACATGTTAAGTCAGCGCATGCTCCAGCCGTACTGTCAGGTAGTCAAAAAAGTAAAACATGAGAAGTCTCCACTTTACCAAATGAAACGGTTACCTTCAAGAGGATATCAATTTGGTGTTATAAAACGTCTCTTATCACAGGCCAAAGAAAACTCTTTTTGAAAAACTTTTTTTGCTTTGATAACTGGTCTTTATAGATATTTATGAACTGAATCCAAATCTAGCCTTAGTTTTTTTTTTTTGTATCACCCGTAGTTTTCGAGCAAACTGCTTTCTACTACATAATATAAAAATCCTATGCTATACGATAAATGGGAAAATTAATGAAACGCTTTGTTACAACATAAGCATGGTTTGTATTTACAGTAAGCTACTTAAAACAATGACACGTGTTAATAGAGGTTTCACTTGACAGCTGGAAATGGTTTGTATTTTCATTCTCTTTTCTCTTTCAAACTTCTTGTGTAACTTATTCTACGATGAGTCGCTTGCTGAAGTGACCAACAGTAGTCCCCCATCCTGTTGGTGTTCTAGCGGCCTTGGCAGCGTTTTTCCATCACTAGTTTTGGATGAATCAATAAACAGCCTCCAGTCTTCCTTTTTGTATTCAATACCAAACTCATTAATCGGACCGGGAATGTTTGAGCAGTACACTAAATCACCTTCTTGTTGAAAAAAATGGAAAAATTGCTGCTCTCTCTTTCTATACATGTATATGCTAGCAACAAGTGCCAATAAGTTCTTTTCTTTTAATCTAGAGCCAAGCAATTCATCTTTTTCTTTCGTTAATCCCAGATCCCTTACCAAATCGTTACGCTCGGTGTGAGTAAACAATTTGAGCTCTAGACTTTCTGTATTACAATGGAATTCATCATCATCTGGTTCATCTAAATCAGATTGTACAGCAGAAAATACTTCTGTTGGAATAGAATTTAAATCATGTGGTGGTTCAGGAACCGGCAAATCCACACCATGCCCTACTGGTCGGATGGCGGACGGAAGGTTAGCGTAGCTTATTCCCTTCTTGTTTTTCGAATTATGACCTGTAATATCAACACTTCAAAAGTAGCAATCATCGGAATGATTTCTCGGCTCCCTCCCTTTCATAGGAACGGCAAATCTAAATGCTTTTTTCTACTTTTTGGATCATTTTCTCAGATCTTCAACACGCACATAACATACCTTATACGGCACTAAAGATTTATCTTGATGACCAAGTTTAGATCCAAAGTACGATAGATAAAACTTTTTCACAAAGTCTGTAATGTTTCTTTGATGCTTTTTAATCACAAATTCACCACAAATATAACAAAAACTGTCAGCAGAGCATTTACAACCACAATTAGATATTGTACTGAGCACATGTACAGGAAACGGGAAAGTGGGGTTAGGTTGACAGTAAACAAAACAACATCTGTTAACACAAAAATAGAATCGACCTCTTTTTGCCAGCAAATGTTTTTCAGCAGTACTACCAACGTCATCTACATTCATTAACCTCATTTTTAAATTATTTTAACTGTATAAAAGCTGTTAAATTCTTTAAAAAATAGCTTAATTTAAAAAGTTAATTGTAAAATGTAAAGAAATAGTGAGCGATACAGTATTTTAAGTATCATATTTGGATTTCCTACCCTACCAAACGCAAGAATAAGGTATTTTCAGCAAAAAAGTTTTTCCATCGTTGGCCTGTTTGATTCTAAGCAATATACTTGAAAATTGAACATATTAAAAGTGTTAGCAGAAGAATTACTATTATAAAATAATAAGACATGTATGCATGTAATCCGATTACACGTTAGTGACGTGAATCTTGTAGGTATTAAAGTTCCGGTCGGCGCAGCAGCGTCTTAAGCTGATTGTAATGGCAGTATTGGCGTAAAGACTATTTCTTTCGTGACTATAAATGAATGTATCTATGATCACACTGGACAAAAATTAGTCATATGTATAAGTCTTGAATGAGTAATAAGTTTGTAAGATTTGCAAAAAGCGAGTGGAATATTAAAAGTTAAGATGGGGAAAGGTTTTCACAATGTCAAAGGTGGTTGTTTGAAGACAGGTACTTTCTGGACCATATATGCTCAGGAATTAGTTTCGTCCATTTGTTCTACATGTCTCAAGCTCACAGGACGAAATAAAACGAAATTCTCTTTAAATCGGAATTTTACGTGACCGTTCTATAGAGCTCTTACGAATTACTTTAGTGCGATAAGTTTTTCATCGATACGTACTGAGAGGGTGCGTACAACACGAAGAATCATCAGTGCTCCTACAGCGACTGATCACCGCTGCTGCATGGCGATAGCAGCCAACATGGGCTAGGGAGGTGCTCACATTGCTGGAGTACTGATTATTTTTCGCGTTTTACAGTCCTTGTTAATACATATCGATAAAACGAATATCTCACTAGAGCAATTTTGGACCGCACAACCGAATGGGCACATTCCATTTTAAAAGTAATTCAAGCTTTCCGTCGACTCCGGGCCTTGGAAGTAAGACGTGATGAACACTATTTGTTTGTGCTGACTCCAACCATACACTGAAAAGAAGAAATTCCAAATATCTGCCAAAACACCAGAGAAAAAGTGCCTGACGACTTCAACGTGACCCGCATATACAGGTTGCTTCAAACTCTCTATGTCTAGGGGAGATATATCACGTCATGGGGAAGAAATTTTGTTGGAGGCAAAATGTTCCCTGACGCATCTCGGCGACACTAGGCGTTGTTAAAGTCTGGTTTTGCACCAGAGAGGCAGCACTGCATAGGCTTTCTGCAGCTTTCATGTGTAATGTGTGTTGCCTGTCTTCCAGTCATCTACTCCACGTGAGAGGCGATAGGCAGGGCAAAATTTGAATGCCAAGTTCGTTTCTAAAATATATTTCTCCGCAGGGAGAGACTTGTTCTTATGGTGCTATTGTTGTCAGATAGATTTAAAATTATTCGACGCTAAATACGAGGTCATCAGCGCCCTTTCTGCAAGATAATAATTATTATATTTCCAAAATAACGAATACCATCATTTATCCAGCAGCCACACTGAATTAAGACGCAGATGAATTACAGACATTGGCTGTGAGTGAGAAGTGGTGTAAACAAAAGGGGAAAGTTGAAAATTTGTGTCGGAATCGGCGAAATGCCGCCAGTAATGAGGACAATGGTCAAGGAGATCTACATCCGTAATGTGTGGTTAAATTGAGAATTTGTGCCTGACGGAAGGCGTGCTGGGGTAGGTCGTCCAGCTTCGATAACCACTGTATCCGTATGGCTTAGGTGTCAGAGAAACTGCTTACTAAGCAGGAGATCCAAATTAGAATCCCGGTCTGGCACTCATTTTTAACTTTCCCATTGATTTGCATCAATGTCCGCGCGCAGCGAATGTCTGGAATTCATTTGTGTCTTAATTAATAGTGTTCATAGTGGCTGCTGGATCAAAAATAGTTTCTGTTCATTCAGACATGTCCGAACCTGCTTTTGAACACCGTCCTCTTAGAAATTTGCCTCCACATGAGGCAACAATTGCATAAAGCACACTTCTTGACACTCGAGGAAACTCATTACGTAACGTAAATATCGTAAAACGTCTATTCCCATTACTTTTTCGTAAACTTTCTGCACCAGATCGTCAGTAGCGGCTGGAAGTCGCCCATTTCGTTCCACGTCGTGAACAGTTGTACTCACATATTTCCGCACCATCAAATTCTTCATAATGTTATCTGCATACACTTCACTGGTCTGAGAATGAATTTCAGCCTCTTTCACGACATTAGCACTAATAATACGAATCACAGCGCATATTTCACCATCGGCAGCATTCTCAATCAGGGGAGGCATTTCAAATACAAAAGACGTAAACAAATCGAATATTCATGGGAATTATGTAGAAAAGTAAATTAAAAACAATCGTTCAAAAATGGTTCAAATGGCTCTGAGCACTATGGGACTTAACATCTGAAGTCATCAGTCCCCTAGAACATAGAACTACTTAAACCTAATTAACCTAACAACATCACACACATCCATGCCAGAGGCAGGATTCGAACCTGCGACCGTAGCGGTGGCACGGTTCCAGACTGAATCGCCTAGAACCGTTCGGCCACACTGGCAGGCTAACAATCATTCATGTAACAATAAATTTACTAAGAAATTTATACTTCTTTTATTTTTATTTCAAAACGATAAATCAAAAAGAAAAAGCCTCGTAGTCTCAACATGTCCTCAACTCGTGGCCTCGAGGTAGTGTTCTCGCTTCCCGTGCACGGTGCCCCGGGTTCGATTCCCGGCGGGTTCAGGGATTTTCCCTGCCTCGAGATGGCTGGGTGTGGGTGTGTAGTCTTCATCATTGTCATTCATCCCCATTGAGGTCGGAGGAAGGTAATGGGAAACCACCTTCGCTAGGACCGTGCCTTGTAGGCGGTGCGGGTCTCCCGCATAGTCCCCTACGCTTCTCGGAGTGTGGGATCTCCTCCTCATCATCATCAGTCTCAACATAACAGCGCAGCAAACCACTGCCCAGCGATCTGGAGAAGAAGTTCCCCAAACATCTCCCTATTATACCAAACGTAAGCAAACAAATAATGCAGGTATCGCTCTTCGGTTTGCCTATGTGACTGGATCCCATCAGTTTGTACTCTGCTGTAGTAGCAATCACATACCTTGCTCATAAAGTTCGTGAGGCGCTCACAATGTATAGGGCAGTCGAAAAGGTGTGTGTCGTCCATGGTGAACGTTGCCAAACTCTGGAGTGAAGCGAAGCAAATGCGACTTCAGAATGAGTTCCTAAACGGACTAAGTTTCAAACACGAAGAAGTGGGTCGATGCGGCGGGATTTTTACGAGCGTGAACTGGTTAAGTTGACGCATACAAATCGTCCGCTGGGAGTGTTGACGGAGATTACGACACCGAAGAGACGACTACCGGAATTTTTACCGTGGGGTCTTATCCACAGTCCGACAAATCCCATTGAAGGTTCTTAGATTTTATTGAGAAACATGACCAAGCACTGAAATTCTAGCCGCGTAATGGGAACAGTAGACAGGGAAATGGGTTCCAGTACTGGAACAGTAGTAATACCCACAATAATTATAATAATCATAACAGAAATAATTACCATCGTAACAACAATTTTCAAAGGGAAATGGAAATGGAAACTTTTGTAATGGAAGTCACAACCGGGAACAACTATTTGAGAGGCAGGAACCTCACGAAAAGCAATACCAGAGTGTTGTTGTGCGAAACTGGAGATTGCCACATCTCAGGTCCGTGGCAAAATAAACCGGCGTTGAAGACGGCATGTTGTTTTAAAAATTCTATGGGTGACGTTAGTTCGGCAAATAAGCCACAAATGTTGGAGGTGGAGGTTATGAGAAATAAAAATAGATTGGGAAATAATTTTAAACAGCGCAACCATAAAGAGGGAGCAATAAATATTGTAAAATGTGTTGAGAGATGCGATTATGATGATATTGGGCAGGAGAATTTATTTGATGAAAGGGAAGTGAATGGTAGAATGAATGTATGATTGTTGAAACATTGTGTGATCCAAAGAGAGATGGATCTAAATTTGGCGGATGTGGACTGTGTGAGGGATTCTAATGGCGTACTAGTCAGTAATAGTTATACTAATATAGGTGAAGGTAATGAAGATGATTTTGTATCTCAGAAATTAGCTGCCGCTATCTGTGAGGCCGGCGTCAGCGAGTCAGTAATCTCGTGAGGTGAAGATGAATCTCAGCAGCTGGTGATGAAGTTTTTTATGTATCGGGGGAATTGGAGGATTTATTTTGAGAGGGAAGCCAAGATGATGCTTTAGATGCTGAAACTGAGACTATTGATTTAGGCATATTTAAGGAAGGAATTTATGCATTTATTTTTGTTGATGGACTGAACAAATGGCTCTTGATGAAAGCATGAATTATGAGTAAATGTGGAAGGATGAACGTGAAAGTAATGTGTTAGGAAGTGGATCAGAGTGCAAAGTGTCGGAGAAATCTGAGAGGAGAGAAAAATGTTACGGAGACAGAGGTAGCTCCAAATTTGACAGAATTCGAGTATACTGTGAATGCTGATGTGGTGAGATGCAACAGATGCAGTTTAAGTGGGGTATCAGAGGAAGTTGACGAAGTTATTGGTGTTGATTTATATAATGTGTCGACGGATGTAATGAATGTTTAAGTAATGTTTAAGTAACGAACCTTATGAGTCATCGGTGGATGTTAATGGAGTTACGTGTGCTAAAGTTTCTAGTGATTCGGCAGAAATAAGTGAGGTTTTGTGTAAGGGAGACGAGGTTTTAAGTTGTGTGGTTAGTTGTGAGAATGTTGCAGATACTGATATCATTACTATATTTGATGCTTAAGAGGATGATGAGTCAAAGGTTTCTGAGGCCAATTAAAGCCTACATATGATTTAGAGGTCGATCGGAAGAATATAGAAGTATATAAGGCGGAAAGCATTTGTTTAGGAGATGGTGTTAGTACTGAGTGGTACAACAAAGAAGAAGGTTACTACTCTATAAATGATTGGAAATGATATGGGAAAATCGTGAAGTCCTTAATACCTAACTGGCGGGCACAGGAGAAATATAAAGTAGCAAGAGGTCTTGAAGGGAGGAAACACGAAACTCGGGCGGAGGAAGTGTTAAATGAATTGTTTGATGGTGATAAAGAAATTGAAGGTTGTCTGATGCTCTAATGTGTTCAGCAGATATGAAGAAGAAAGAAAGGGATATTGAAAATGATCTTTTGACAGAGCAGTAATTAGAGAATAAAGAAATCATCAGTAAGCAACCTATATTTGAAATCGAGGTGGGTACTGAAAAAGTAAGTGCAGTTTTAGATGTCAGCCGTATAAGAAGAATATGCGAACAGAAATAAGAGTAGGAAATTTGTAATTCTTCCAGTCAACAATGTTAAGATTAAGACTGCAATTGGTGGGCTAAGCCAAATCTATGAAACATTACATGCATTAATGTTTAAGTGTAGTGATTACTGTTTTAATATAGGATGTTTTACAGTGAATTGTTCACTTAAAGATGTCGTGCTGGGTACGAATACCCTGTGTAAATATAAAACTTCTTTGAATTGTGTCGAGAATTGCCTTTAATTTGAACTAGAGGGCAGGGTAAGAGCAGGAATGTAAACTTCAAAACTGTGTTAACTGGAAATCAAGAAATTTTTCATTCAATAATTACTTAAGGTTGTGACAATTGCAATTCTATGTATGCCCGAATAAAAGAAACTACTGAAGCAGTTGAAGATATTTCGAACGAGAAGAAGGAGGAATTGTGTAATATGTTGAGTAGGTAGAAGGATATATTACTAGACAAGCTTGGAAGATGATGGACTTTGAAAATCCACTTAAAGTGTGGTCACGCGAGCCTATCAGTTGAAAACCAAATGTGATTTCTGTTGTTGGTCAGGAGGCAGTGCGGGCCAGATTAAAGCAGATGTTGGAATGGGATATTGTGGAACAATGTGGGAGTGATTACTGCAATCCGTTTGTAATAGTTAAAAAAGGATAACTGCGTTAGATTAGTTAAAGTCGCCCGCAAATTTAACAACAGAACTAATCAGCCAGGCAACCTGGAAGAATTCTTACAGAATTTGCGGAATATGAAACTAAAGTCGAGCGTCGATTTGACCGGTGGCTTTTGGCAAATTCCGTTGGCTGAAGGGACTAGGCGGTACACTGCTTTTCTTTTCGAAGGGCGAAGTTATCGCTTCAGAGTGGTGCCATTCGGATTATGAATATCTGTTGTGGCTTTTGTGAGAGTGTTAAGTTGATTAATGGGCAAACTTACTGCCTATGTGAACGATATTTTGATTACCAAGGAATCTTGGCGCGAACAATGCGAATTGTTAGGGGAAGTGATATCGGCCTTAAGAAAGGGATTAATTATCTTAAAATGCACTAAGTTTGAATTTTCTAGAGCGGAAATTCAGTTTTTAGACCATAAATTCTGATCCGAAGGTATTTTGCCAAGCTGTGAGAAACTTGAAGCGATTTCAGAGTGCAAGAGGCCAACTACCAGAATACAACTAAACTCGTACCTAGAGTTGAGCAGTTTGTACCAAAAATTTCTGGAAAATAGGTTGATTAACATTTCAGACCTTTGCAAACTGTTAAAGAAGAACGCGACGTGGATATGGGGCGACGAGTGTGAATGGGAATTCGTAGCCGTAAAGAACAACTTATGCGGTAGTAAAATGTTATACTACCCGGACATGTCGTACCGTTCTGTCTAGCTACGGACAGTTGAGATTACGGCATCGGGAGTAGGGTGTTCCAAGAGAAGTTGGTAGGAGGAGAGATAGAACACATGGGTGTAGCTTTTACCAGCGGTATGGTAAGTAAGCATGAGCGGGGCTACAGCATTTCTGAGAAAGAGTTATTTGCTGTTTGGTACGGGTTCAAAAAGTTCAAGCTGTATCTGGAGGGTATCGAGGTGACCGTGCGATCTGATCAATAAGCTTTTAGTTTTCTGCAGGCTAATGGGTTGCTAAACGATCGTCTTATGCAATGTGTAATATTTTTGCAACAATTCGATTCTAAAAAAATTATACAAAAGCAACCTAAAATTCCATAGCTGACGCTCTGTCGCAGCTACCTGTTGGGAAAGATGAGAGTGATAAGGATAAAGGAAGTGAAGAGGTTCGGCTCTTACACATGAAAGGAGTAATAGGGGTAGTAGGGGTAAGGGAGATTCAAAAGATTCACGCTGTCTGCAACGACATGTGACCAGTATGGTCTGCGAAAAGATACCCCCATAATACAGTAGGGTGTTCGTAGGACAGAAGAAAAAACGGAGCGGCGGAGACTGTAGTTTCCGGAAAAGTATGTTGAGCAGCTGGTTGACTGCATCCATTAAGTCAGGGGCATTATGGGGGCACAAAGTGTGTAGAAATCATTGAGCAGTATATGCACGTTAACAGTATAGCCAGACGGATACGCGCTCAGTTGGCAACTTGTGACAAATACCGCCGGGTGAAACATTGCACTACCTGGCACTAGGGGGAAATGCCAAGTATCATGCCTAGAAAAGTTGGGAGCTACTGGCGGTAGACGATTTCGGGACATTCCCAGCTGGTTGTGGTGGGATGAAGTATATATTTGTAGTTGTTGGTATAATTTCAAAGTTCACCAAATTGTAACCGATAAAGAAAGCTAATGGGAAAACTCTTGTAGCCAAACTGGAAAACGATTTTTTTTTATAAAAGTTATAGCAACAGAAAGGCTTTTGTCGATTTACATATAAAATGTGAAATGATTTCATGAATAATAGAGGCTTCAAACATAAAAAGATATGGGGATACCATCCGGCATGTAAACCTTGTGAAAGCTATATGCCAGATATTGTCCTCCTGTGTACAACGCATGCAAGCAACAAACATTCTAAGTGGTCGGAATTTATCACATGATTTGAAGACGTATGAAATAGTCTTAAGAGTAATGCTATAGGGTACTCGCCATTAGAAGTAATGACAGAAAGCAAACCGGAGTTCTTACTTACTAAGGTCGTGGATTTCCCATCAGGTCAACCAGTAACCCCAGCCGAAAGACAGATGGTAGTAAAGGCTCGTATTGAGAAGATGGCAAATGAAAGAAAAAAGCGACATGATAGGCGTTATAAAGCGATCGACTACAAGTTTGGGGACCAAGTCTGGTGAAAACCAAACAAAATCTAGTGAAGTAGACGGAGAAATAAAAATCTCTTCAAGATATTCTATGGACCATTCGTTGTAGCTGAATGTCCTCACCCTCAATGCGAATAGGCTCACATATCCGGTATCGGTAAAATTACTGGAGCTATTAAACGTGACCCGCGATTATACACAGAAAGAAGTACCTAGCAAGTGTGTACAAATATGTGTTTAATATAAATGTAATTTCATTTGTAATATGTAAGGTATTTGAGGGATAAATTCAGTGAATTTAATGTAGAGGCAGAACTCAGCGCAAGGAGAGTGTCAAAACTGGCAGCACGACTCTTTGTGTGCGGAGGTCGGCAGAACGTAATTAATTTCGTTATTTACATAAGAAAGTAATACGGATTTTTACGTAATATATGGGGAGAAATTTCAAGGGATTATTTATGTGTTACCTGTAGTATTTTGGATAGGATTCTTGTGTAATATTTATAGTTTATGAGTAATTAATGTTTCTGCAAAATCTGATGAGTGGTGATCATCAGACCTCATTAAAATTTCACCTGTTTGTATCTTTAAGACAGAAGTTAATATTTCACAGTGAGTTAATGTTTACTCAATGAATCTGTGAAGTAACAACTTTTAAAACTTCTTGCGATCTCAGCATACGCTAATTCATATGATACAATTGCTCTATAGCTGTCATTGCTGAAAGTTCTTATATGTATCTACTTTGTTCATATCTTTTTCAGTACGCAAATCTTTTTCAGAACATCATATTCTCCTCATTCACATAGCAAATGAATGCAGCATGAAAACTTCATATTTTATCACACTTTTGTTTTTGTTTAATGAATAGTTCAGTATTGTGCCAGTAACTTTATTCAAATGTTAGTTGCAAGTACTATTAAAAAACTGAGCTAATTTAAAAGTGGTCAACAGTATGTGTTAGCGGTCACCACAATTTAAAAGAGAACCAGAAGGCACCTCTGTCAAGAAGGCATAAATAATAGTTTAAGTAATATTTATCGATAATCTCCAGTCATTTAACGTGAGCTCACTTACACAGGATAATTGGTTTATTTACGTATGAACCTATTATTTCTTATATTAATAAACTATCTGAATGTAAGCAAATGTTTAGGATGTTTCCTTTGTGTAAATGTTGTTGTATTGTAATATATTAGTTTAGTGCGGGAAAGTGGTCACGTTGAGTCCAATGATGTATGTAGAGGTTGGGAAAGATGTCGTTTTGGTGCGAATGTCCTCCGGTCAATGTGAGACGGACAGTGCCGGAACACTAGGGGAGTCAAGTGGAGAACACAAAATTGTCTATACACTCACCAAACTTAACATTTATGTACTTTTATCTGTGCTGAAAATTAAAGGAAGAGGTATATTAGATAATACCAACGAGCCCTGAAGGCATGAAATGCCATAACATAGGCCTGTGCTGCAACTACACATGAAATTCATCGCATAGTTTTGTTTCTCCAGAATTACTTTATAGTGCGTAGCAAGGGTCATTCTCAACATTTTGAGCACTTGGTATGACAGCCATTGCAATAAACGCACCTGATTTACGTGTTTCTTTAATTTGGTATAGCAGCGCATGCGTTTCTGGAATCCTTCTCCTGACGCCAGGTCAGTGATTTTCTGTGTTGTTATCTTAATACTGTTTGATCCAGTCCCATACATGTTATGTCGCTCAACTGCTCTTAGATGCTTCTTTCAAATTCCATAGAAGTAATACTGTAGTGCAGCAATTCATACAGGTTATAAAAACGCCTGCATGTATATGTGTATGTGTATTTCATATCTTTTTCTAAACCAGTGGACCGATTTAAACTAGTTTTGGTACACGTATACCTTGCTGTCAGGCAAAAATCTCTGTCGAAGTAAGAACCAAGTACCTATCAAAAGTGTTGGACTGTAAAAGAAGCGTAACTCGAGATGTTTGCATTCATAGATTTTTTTACCCGATATTTGAGAATGAGAGCACTTATCGACTTGTGGAAAACTTTGCCCATTATTTCAAACCTATACAAAATATCTTCTTGCTGAGAACCCCTGCAAAATAATGAAACTAAAAAAGTTTATCGCTATTTACTTTTCCGCTGCTCATGCAGTAAAAGTACTGCATGAGACATGACATTAAAATGCGTTATTTCTTTACTACTTACTGTATTCGCGACACATTTTCAGCCAGAATGCACATACAGAATTGAAAGTAACTGCAAAATTCTATCATTGCGTGTCATAAAAAGAGAGATGCATGGAAACTGATGTGCAGTGCACGACGTTTAAATTTATGACTGCTTTTCTACTGACGCTTTTCACAATAAATTTGGCAGACGGTATACACATATGTAACTGAATGCACAGTCGTGCTCAACAGTATCCGAACGACCTGAATTGCATTTCGCCTGATTCGAATGCAACCCACATAGCGCAGCTGTCTAGCAGGTCCTCTAATCGCCCCTCGGTACAGTCGTTTGACTATTGAAAATGGTTCCAACAAGTCACCACTAGAAAACACTGCTCTGTATCGCAATAACTCAAGATTTAAAGTAATAACAAGGTACTACATATATCAGGGAACATCTTATCACAGATAAGACGGTTCTTCAGGCTTGTAAGTTCACATTTATTACAATAAATGACATACATGAAATGTTACCATTCTCATTATTACGTCAGATAGGTAATTCACGTAGGAAGTTCATCGTATTCATGATTTCCTCTTCAAAATAACATACCATACTTATTATTTAACACAAAATGACATTAAAAATTTAAGTAATTCACGAGCAGCTAGTTGAGAATATGTATGAACTTCAAATGACAGTACGAACCGTCTCGTTCCGCATATAGATTCAAACCCAGGTCATGCAGACTATGCAAAGACTTCGTGACTGACGGGAACTAACAGTCATTCCTGACTAGGCATACAGTGATACACCTCGATTTTAGACAGTATCAATTAGCAAATATCAACTTTAAATTACATAACGTAAACATTGTTAACGGACGAGAATTCCTACCAAGCATCTATTGTCCTTGTTAACGAACTACGAGAGATGTTAAGTATTGCTTCTTCACAAGTAGCTTACTTGAAATGCCGTGAGGTAAAGCTTTGTGTTGGACAGGGATTCGAACCCAGAACCTTATTGGATTGTCATCGAAGCACAATCAACTGACATATCGGATTTTCTCGGCAGTAGCTAGATGTTGTGACTGTAATGACGAGACGAAACATGAATTTTTTCTTTCCAAGACTCCAACCCGGCACCTACCTCTGTTATATTGTAGAGAGAACGAACGTTAAAAATGGATTTGTTACACTAGCAGCGACTTGTGAGCATGAATTCCAGGCCGTAGCAGCCGCGTCTTTGAGACGTCAGCTATGGTCATTTCCCAGCCTACTGTAGGATCACATCAGTTCGTCTTCTTCCTGCTGGTAATGTAACTGAGATTTGAAACAAGGCAAGGTATATTTGGCAACTCTGTGATCGATGAGTTACTTCCTGGTGTGCACGGAATTAAGCCTCAAAGTTCACTTGATTTTTCCTGTCATTTCCATTGAATAATCTGAGTTATTATTAGCGCTTGAGCTGTAAGAAAAGATTGTAAATTTACGGTTTTTAGCCCAGGATAGTCGTTGCACGTGAAAATCGCATCTAATCTCGTCCTTTAAATGGCGGTTTATGAGGTCTAGCCCCTACTGGTCTCGTAAGAGGAGACACGAACGTATGCCTCTTCCCTAGCTCTGTGGAAACTTGCTAACCTGCGAGAAAGCGTCTGTTATGGTTTGCGGTTCCAGTCTTGCTGACTGTAATATTTTTACCCCTTCTGTGAAAGAGCTACAAGCAGTCAGATCACACATCGATAAGGAGATCGTAAGAAAATACTTTCGGCTCATAGTGCAATGGTGAAAAACTTACATTGCTGCACAACAGGTAACGCCTCTTTCCGCTGCTGAAACACAAATTTTGGGTTTCTAGGAATACGTAACTTTATTTATGAAATGCCACATTTGCATACCACTTGAGTATGACACAGCATACCAATCAAACACAGACCCAATCGAAATCTAAGTGATTGGTATTTCACTAATTTGTGCCGATAGAGGCACGCTTGTGTACAGATAGTCAGTTTTACTGAAACAGACTTTCGTCGTAAGGTTATCGTAGGTAGTTTTATTTCATTTCTTATAATACAGTGCACAATTTCCGTACGGTTTCTTTTAGTGTTGTTAAAACGTTAGTTAACATGAGAGAGAAATTAAGCATCAACGATATATGCGAATTCTCTGATGTTACCTATAACAGTCTGACAATGCACATGCAGTTTATTGATTACATGCATGTAGAAAACTTGTTCTGAGTTAAAGCTGTCAAACAAGGTTTTATGAAGAATAAAATGCCACTGCTTCACGACAGCTAATGTAGAAAATACTTTTCTGACGTATTTTGGCAAGATGCGCTCTTCCCATATATAATACAAAAGTTTCCAAATGCATCTGCAGCCTGGCCATCTATTAAAACTGAAAAGAACAAAATGTCGCAGAAGTTAGCCCTTTCTCCACATGCGACTATTTTGGGTTGAGAAGTGAAGGGAATTATGTTCAAAGTTCCATTAGATCGATAACTTCAGCAGGCAGCAGTATGGCGTTTTAAAAAATGTAGCAGTGAATGTACCCAAACTCGCGACGTCTTATCGACAGTGCGCGACCCTTACCGTTACGCTACTAGCTGACACATAGCTACAAAACCTCAAGAACTCGCACTTTACAGAGTGCTGTGAGATAATGCATATGGCCGGACCTAGACTTCTGAGAGACAGACAGTCACAGGTTTTCTTTTGCACTGCATGACGTTTTTAACAAACAGATAGCGCAGTAGAGTAGCTCAAGTCAAAAGGAACACTTCCTGTTTAAATTTCTGCATCCTACACTATTGGCAGTTCTGTGTAGGTGTCAGTTACGTGATTTTATTTCGGTGATTACAAAATAGAGTCGAATGTATGCATTGGGTAGCCGAGGCAGCTAGTTCATGGCGATTCGGTCAACCAAGTAAATGAATGTACTGAACATACTGCAAACCACTACACGGAGTCTGTGTGTCAGAATTCTCATCCAGTGTGGCGCAACATTGTTGTGATAGAAAAATGAGTGTCAGAGAAGAGAATTTGAGGGGTCTCTTGGATTGATGCTAGGTTCATATACTAATGGTCTGGGTTCGATTCCAACTTCTGCCGATGATTTTTGATAAGGAGAGACAGATTCTGTTCTCTTATGGCTACGCCAAGTGAAGAAGGTATAATGGCATTGTGATCTGACAGTCATGTTAAACATGATATTCCTTCTCTACCAAGTAGACGTTAGGTTGAACCACAATAAAATCAGGAGTCGCGGCACGTAGAAACTCTATCAACAGTAACCTTTCTTATAGCAGTTATTTATTTCTAGTGACGAAACAAACGCTATGTAGGGTCACAGGACACTTCTTCCATCTTTTATTTGAGCTTCTTTATGTCGATAAAATTGGTTTTGATCTGGGAATGCAACTCAGACCGCCCATAACGCGGAATTTGATCCCTTCGTGACAATACAGCTCGACTGCAATTTGTTGTTTGTTCAAAAGTGCAGATTCCTCAACATCTCCACATATTGCGCGTGAATGGGTTCGAATCCTGGCCCGGCACTAAGGCTTTCATTATGTATTATCAAGCTCTCGCATGAGAACACCTATCTGCTGGTGGGTAATAATTTTGATTTTTAATGTATTTTCATTCGTTGTCAACACTAACGGTATCTCACGTTTTTGAATCCCGGTGAGACACAGAACTGTTTGCGAAATCATTGTAAATTACTCCGACCTGCTGGTGGAGAATAATTCGGTAGCTGACGTCTCTTTGAGTGTAGTCAACAACGACATGTGTGGGGCTCGATTCCCAGTCAGCACTGAATTCTTCGTCATATTATTTATAGTTCAAACATGCTCAAATGTCGCTGCTGGTGTAAGAAACACATTTTTAACGTTCGTTTTCTCTACAATATAACAGAGATAGGTGCCAGGTTGGAGCCCTGGGAAAGAAAAAATTAATGTTTCGTCTCGTCATTTCAGTTAAAACATCTAGCTACTGCCGAGAAAATCCGATATGTCAGTTGATTGTGCTTTGGTGACAATCCAATATCGTTCTGGGTTGGAATCCATGTCCAACACAAAGCTTTACCTCATGGCATTTCAAGTACGCTACTTGTGAAGAAGCAATATTTTAAATCTTTCGTAGTTCGTTAACAAGGACAATAGATGCTGGGTAGGAATTCTCGTCCGTTAACAATGTTTACGTTATGTAATTTAAAGTTGATATTTGCTAACTGATACTGTCTAAAATCGAGGTATATCACTCTCTGTATGCCTAGTCAGGAGTGACTGTTAGTTCCCGTCAGCCACGAAGTCTTTGCTTAGTCTGCATGACCTGGGTTTCAATCCATATGCGGAACGAGACGGTTCGTCCTCTCATTTGAAGTTCATACATATTCTCAACTAGCTGCTCGTGAATTATTTAAATTTTTAATGTCATTTTGTGTTAAATAATAAGTACGGTATGTTATTTTGAAGAGGAAATCATGAATACGACGAACTTACTACGTGAATTACCTGTCTGACGTAATAATGAGAGTGGTAACATTTCATGTATGTTATTTATTGTAATAAATGTGAACTTACAAGCCTGAAGAACCGTCTTATCTGTGATAAAATGTTCCCTGATATTTGTAGTACCTTGGTATTACTTTAAATCTTGAGTTATTGCGATACAGAGCAGTGTTTTCTAGTGGTGATTTGTTGGAACCATTTTCAGTAGTCAAACGACTGTACCGAGGAGGCGATTAGAGTACCTGCTAGACAGGTGCGCTATGTGGGTTGCATTCGAATCAGGCGAAATGCAATTCAGGGTGTTCGGATACTTTTGAGCTCGACTGTATCTACAGCCTTATATCGTTGTACATCATATAGTTTAGGAGATATGACGTTATAAACATTAATTATATCATGAACGTCTCATAGTTCAGGAGATATGACGTCATAAACATTAAGCACAAGACCAGACGCTGCGCGGTAAGGGTATGGATGCAGTGCTGTAAATAAATACCTGGGCTACGCCCGCTTTTTTGCCAGCATAGTTTAAACGATAAAAATTACTTACGAAATTCGGCTTATTGCCCGCTATAAGTTGTCCGAAAGTGCACCTCGGTATATTTATTCGTTCTAGATGTTTTTGACGGGGCGTTTTTATAGCTGCCTCACACTATACGTATATTGGTATCTGAGGACGATGTACTGAACAACATTAAGTTAGTATTCACTTTATCTGGTGACTAATAACTATAGCTATTAGGAGTAGAGTGTTTTTAGGTTGGTTAAAACCGCCAAGTACATGTGGCAAGATTACGCCGTAAATGCTAATTTCTCCCCTGAGCAGGAGGTCAGGCGTCGAAGTGTGGATGCGTGTGCGCAGAACGACTGGTCTATACCGACAGGCGCAGTCCACTTGGTGGCGCAGCTACGACTGTGCAGCATGCATGAGGCAGTAAATTATATTACTTGTTTGTGTGGAGGTTGTCATGACAGCAAAAGAAAAATAATTAAGAAACCAACGATCACATTATCAGAACTTATACCCCTAACACCTTGTCGATACATTGTTTCATGGTCTTTGTAACAAAAATATCCTAGGGTGACAGCTTAACAACATATGTCCGAGAGCAAGATCGCTGATAATTCCCAGCGATGACAGAAGCCCTTTAACGTTCGCCAACCCCAGGAAGATCAGATTTCCCTGAAATAAAACGTCTACTAAAGTGACTGCAGCCTACTGCCTACTCTAGACTCCAGTAAATTGATGGAGTTGTTTTTGTCTCTCCCCTCCCCCACGTATATATAAACACTTAACATACTGAAATGGGTCCTTATTAAGGTACCAACGATCACAATATCTGCACTTATATCCCTAACACCTTGTCTATACATTATATATACAGGGCGGTCCATTGATCGTGACCGGGCCAAATATCTCACTAAATAACCGTCAAACGAAAAAACTACAAAGAACGAAAGTTGTCTAGCTTGCAGGGGAAAACCAGTTGGCGCTATGGTTGGCCCGCTAGATGGCGCTCCCATAGGTCAAACGGATATCAATTGAGTTTTTTTTAAAATAGGAACCCCCATTCTTTATTACATATTCGTGTAGTACTTAAAGAAATATGAATGTTTTAGTTGGACCACTTTTTTCGCTTTGTGATAGATGGCGCTGTAATAGTCACAAACGTATAAGTACGTGGTATCACGTAATATTCCTCCAGTGCGGGCGGTATTTGCTTCGTGATACATTACCCGTGTTAAAATGGGCTGTTTACCAATTGCGGAAAAGGTCGATATCGTGTTGATGTGTGGCTATTGTGATGAAAATGCCCAACGGGCGTGTGCTATGTATGCTGCTCGGTATCCTGGACGACATCATCCAAGTGTCCGGACCGTTCGCCGGATAGTTAAGTTATTTAAGGAAACAGGAAGTGTTCAGCCACATGTGAAACGTCAACCACGACCGGCAACAAATGATGATGCCCAAGTAGGTGTCGCGGCTAATCCGCACATCAATAGCAGACAAATTGCGCGAGAATCGGAAATCTCAAAAACGTCGGTGTTGAGAATGCTACATCAGCATCGATTGCACCCGTACCATATTTCTATGCACCAGGAATTGCATGGCGACGACTTTGAAGGTCTTGTACAGTGCTTACACTGGGCAAAAGAGAAATTACGGGGCGATGACAGATTTTTGCACGCGTTCTATTTCGCGACGAAGCGTCATTCACCAACAGCGGTAACGTAAACCGGTATAATATGCACTACTGGGCAACGGAAAATCCACGATGGCTGCGACAAGTGGAACATCAGCGACCTTGGCGGATTAATGTATGCTGCGGCATTATGGGAGGAAGGATAATTGGCCCCCATTTTATCGATGGCAATCTAAATGGTGCAATGCATGCAGATTTCCTAAGTAATGTTCTACCGATGTTATTACAAGATGTTTCACTGCATGACAGAATGTCGATGTCCTTCCAACATCATGGATGTCCGGCACATAGCTCGCGTGCGGTTGAAGCGGTATTGAATAGCATATTTCGTCACAGGTGGATTGGTTGTCGAAGCACCATACGATGGCCCGCACGTTCACCGGATCTGGCGTCCCCGGATTTCTTTCTGTGGGGAAAGTTGGATAATTGCTATCGTGATCCACCGACAACGCCTGACAATATGCGTCAGCGCATTGTCAATGCATGTGGGAACATTACAGAAGGCGAACTACTCGCTGTTGAGAGGAATGTCGTTACACGTATTGCCAAATGCGTTGAGGTGGACGGACATTATTTTGAGCATTTATTGCATTAATATTGTATTTACAGGTAATCATGGTGTAACAGGATGCGTTCTCAGAAATGATAAGCTCACAAAGGTACATGTATCCCAGTGGAACAACAGAAATAAAATGTTCACCTACCTACGTTCTGTATTTTAATTTAAGAAACCTACCTGTTACCAACTGTTCGTCTAAAATTGTGAGCCTTATATTTGTGACTACTACAGCGCCATCTATCACAAAGCGAAAAAAGTGGTCCAACTAAAACATTCATATTTCTCTACGTACTACACGAATATGTAATAAAAAATGGGGGTTCCTATTTAGAAAAACGCAGGTGATATCCATTTGACCTATGGCAGTACCATCTAGCGCGCCAACCATCGCGCCATCTGGTTTCCCCCTTCAAGCTAGACAAGTTTCGTTCTTTGTAGTTTTTTCGATTGACGGTTATTTCGTGAGATATTTCACCCGGTGTAGATCAATGGACCACCCTGCTTGTGAGCTCCCGTTCCTGGTCAAACAGAACGTGTGTTTACACAACTGCAGAAAGAACAACAGTGCCCGCTAATAAATGCTAAGTAGGATGTAGCTGTAACGCGGGCAGCACTCTGTAACGAGAGAGCAGACTCATGCCTAATGTATTGACAGTGAGTCTGCTATGGCGTCCGGCAACCTCTCCTCTGAATAATTAAGTGCAGCCGACAGAAATTCCACGGCAAGGTCGGCGTCACGACAGCATCCTGTGTCCAGTAACCGACGCAAAGCGTGGGCCGCCAGACTGCTGGCGCCAGCGTCGTCACGCTGTGCTGCCCGGGAATTTCATTTGGACGACGCAATCGCCGCTGGCGCGCCAAGAGCACAGCGGAGGTGACAATAAACAGGCGACAGTGCGACTTCCACTGTGCAGAGCCACGCAGCAGCGTAATGCGACTCGGTGCTCAGCAGACGAAACTTAACGTGTTGTAACGTCTGGATTAAGAACTGACCTACATACGAACGTATGTTGTGTCGAGAGGGGCGGCAGATCTTTTGCATTCAGAGACCTTGAGAGATATTGTCTTTCGGCTATCGCGCTTTCTACTATATTCCAAAATAATCAACACCATTTCAAAAAATTGTCTAGTGAAACACATCCGATTTTTAATTCAAACGAAGTGATGGGTGATATCGGCGGAGGATATACAGGGTGACCATTAATAAAGCGGACAAACTGCAGGACGAAAAAATGGTTCAAATGGCTCTGAGCACTATGGGACTTCACATCCGAGGTCATCAGTCCCCTATAACTTAGAACTACTTAAACCTAACTGACCTAAGGACATCACACATATCCACGCCTGATTCAGGATTCGAACCTGCGAGCGTAGCGGTCGTGTGGTTCCAGACTGAAGCGCCTAGAACCGTTCGGCCACTCCGGCCGGCAAACTGCAGGACAGATTCCTGACTAGTAACGGAGGAAAAAAAGGTCCTACGAACATCTGCCCTGGAAAGCATCGTTGTACGGTAGATGGTGCTGATGAATGACAGATGCTCTGACCATGAGCCGTGTGTACCTTTTCGTGTTGTAAGATATGTGATTTGCCCAGCGTAGTGTAAGCAGCAGAATGGTCATGTATTTGCGTTGGGAACAAGCCGAGATGGTGTTTGTGCACGGCCGAGCAGATAGAAACCGTCGAGAGTCAGTACAGCTGTAGCAAAATAGGTGCCCTTATAGGCACCAGCCACTTCACAAAACATTAAAGTCTTTTTTGTTCGTTTGTGTGGTCAAGGATCCTTTCAGACAGACAGACGAGGAGGGAACCGGTGGATTGTGCGTACACTAGATTTGGAGGACCGGGTTCTACATGATATTGAGGCGAGCCCCAATACAAGCTCCAGGCAAGTGACCCGCTAACACTGTGTAAGCCGAAGTACGATTATGTGTATACTGCTTGACAACCGCTACTACTCTTACCACCTGTAATCCCATGGAGACCACTTGGAACACCTTTTGTGATGTAACGTGTTCTGGGACCACTTGTTACACGCACACCATCTAATCCCAGACACGTGTTCTTTTTCCCTCTATTTACGGTCAGCACTCCATCCCCGAAGTTTGTCGGTTTTATTAGTTAGTTCCATACAACCACATTTCCAGAACGGTCTTGACATCGTTCGTCACAAGCAGCTGATCTCCTGTCAGATATGTCATAGCTCGTATTAACTGTCAGACAGTGAAACTGAGCACCGGTGGCAGGTTCGAATCCTGCCTCGGGCATAGATGTGTGTGATGTCCTTAGGTTAGTTAGGTTTAAGTAGTTTGAAGTTCTAGGGGACTGATGACCTCAGATGTTAAGTCCCATAGTCCTCAGAGCCACAGTGAAACTGAAGCTATATGTAGCGTTCAGAAAGGTAGCGTTATACGCCCTCTCCCGTTCGTTATCTATATAAACAATTTAGAAGACCAGTCTTCTTAGATTTTTTGCGTATGATGCTGACATTTACCGTCTAGTAAAGTCATCAGAAGATTAAAACGATGTAGAACAAATATCTGCGTGATACGATAAGTGGCAATTGGCCCTAAATAATAAATAGTGAGAGGGCCTTTACATGAGTACTATAAAAAATCTGTTGTATGTCTGTTACACGATAAATAACACAAGCTTCAAGGTTTCAGATTCACTGATATACCGAAGATTTTCAAGTGTAGGCACGTTCAGTGGGAACAATCATACAGAAAATGTTGTGATGAAGGTGAACCAAAGATTCTGTTTTGTTCTCTGAAAATTTTGTAGACGCAACATAGCCACAGTACGCTTGTCCGTGTTCATCCGGAGTAGTTATGTGCTGTTTGGTATCTTTACCAGAAAGAGTTGATGAAGGACCTAGGAAAAGTAGAAAGGAAGGTAGCACATTTGTCCTGTCACAAAATAAGTGAAAAATGTCATTGTTATCATACGTAACTTGCAGTGTCAACCATTCAAACAAGGGCTTCTTTGGTTGTGACTTTTCAATCACCATCTTTCTTCACTAAAGTGAGAGAAAGTGCGGAAAGATCTAGGTATTCATTTTTCCCAAGTGATGTTCTGGAGCTGAGCGGTCAAGAAGTGATCTGAAAGTTTTTCTATAAACCTGTTGCGAAACATGTAATGTAACTACTACGTATGGATTAATCATGCAGAGGTGGAAGGACTAGTCTTTATATAGAGGGGCACCTTTGGTAATGCTGACTCCTAACATGCTCTGATACAGCCGTTAGTTAACATGTAATAAGCCATACAGGAACAGGCAACTCTATGTTCAGTGCATTCTACTGTCACTATCCAATTCAGTGCAACACAACGCAGACACTAGGCCGAATGGATCTAATGATAAATGAGTAATAAATCCTTCAGTAAAAGCTACAACACCACAAATAAGTCTTCCGGGTGTACATACTAGAAGAAACCTATCAGTAAGAAAGAATTAAGAAGGAGAACCACTGTCCGGTATTTAGACCCATCGCGTTTGATTCTGAAAGCTCGAATCAAATTACGGTTTCTAGAGAAGGTGAAGGTTCTGTCGGTTAACCTATGACAAAATAAAATGAGTGTGTGTATTGTTGGCCGCGAGGCATCGTCCGGGGAAGATCGTCCGCCGGCTTGCAAGTCTTATTTCAGGTGGCGCCACACTGGGCGACTTGCGCGTCGGTGATGATGAGATGATGATGAGGACAACACAACACCCACTCATGAGCGGAGAAAACCTCCAACGTAGCCAGAAATCGAACCTGTGCCCGCTTCTTGGTAGGAAAGCACGTTACCACTCAGGTAAACAGGTGGATGCCTACATCATATCCAATGTGAGCACTTGTGGTCTAGAGGGAAGTCGCACTTCGGCACGCTTGCGGCACGGACGTCTTGTCTACGTCCTCGCCGTGCAGTTCGCTCGCGGAGTTCTTTCCGTGATTCTGCCGTCTTAGCGGGCTATATTTCCTTAGAAAGATGATGGCTTATGCCTACAGAAAATCGACACCGAAGATTAGCTTTTCACCTGAATCTTCCCGACCAAAAGCACTTGAAATCGGTTTATCAGAGATGAAGTCAAGATTGATTGCAACGATACTGTTGGCATCCACTTGTCTATAGTGAGAAGTGTGGTATATGTGAAATAGGTTAACGAAATTCTAAGTGCCAAAATTCTAAGTGCAACTCGAAGTGGTCTTAAGTTCTGTCACTCTGATGGACACATCGGTGACGTAACTTTGGAACATGCGGGACTTGGATTGCGGACGATACGTGTATTTGAACTCCCTTTCGATGTGCCTTTAGAGGTAGTGATATCTGCATTCCGCCCATATGGAAAGGTGATTAGTCATTCAGCAGAGAAGGGTTCAGTTCACTACAGATGCGGCTCTCAATGGAATACGACAGATCTGCACAGAGCTAATTAAACATGTGCCTTCTTACTTATAAATATTGGTGGATGCCGTGCAATTATCATTTATGATGGGCAGTGGAAGACATGCTCGGGATGTGGCAAAGAAGGACACCTCCGTTCCAGCTGTCACCAACGTAGTGTCACACAGTTACCGCCTGGGGACCTGCAAGCCGCGACCGCTTCGACGGCGCTCCCGCTGACGTTTGTCGAGGTTCTCCATAACCAGCCCCGACCGCGATCACCACGAGCTCCTACACGTACTACTGGCACATCGTCGTCTCCGGTAATGCCTCTGGCTGTTGCGGACGGACCGAAGCCTTGCCTCCTCCTCCTCCCGTCATGTGCAGTGGTGGGCAATCTCTAGGGCAGGGGATGACCCTTTACTCCATGCTTGTGCCTACCGATGCTTTCATACCTGATCATCCGGTTCCCCAGACGTCTTCGGACACTGGAGGTCACGTATGCAAGCAACGGTCGCCGAAGAGACGTCGGAAACGGCGGATCGCTCCGTCTGACACCTGCGCGCCGTACCTATGGACGTTGAACAACATTTGAACCAGCATCACTCTTCCACCGCCGACGTGACACCGCCTTCGGACTCCACAGTACTCCACTGGACTCACACAATCCACGCACCTTTGCTTGGCCTGACGATGTAGACGACGAAACACCCACCTCTGTGACAGTAGCGAATGCTCCAGTTCCTACCCACGACTGTTGCAATCTGTTGGGACAACGTTCCTGTTCGCTGCTGCTCTTCGTGCCTCCGTGAGCGTCCGAGTAGTCCCAATTCCGTGACAAGGTTACAGGATTGGCTCCATCAATGTCAACACTACCATTGGCACCCCTGTCAAACTACAATTGCTCCGTGAAATGTTGAGGGCCTCGGATCTCGATGTTGCCCTTCTGCAGGAAGTTTGTCTAGCGACGTTTCCCAATATCTACGGCTATGTTTCTTACCTCATGCCGTGTGCTGTTGGTGGCAGTGGGACGCCTATTCTTTTAAAGGAAGCACTGAGAACAGGTCCCTCCTGTGTTTGTGTGCCGCTATGACCACATTATTCTTGGCGGCCTCAGTTGTGTGTTATCCCAGAAGGACCAACATCCCCATTTCACCACATGCCAGGAACTCAAACTGCTCTTGCATGAACTGAACCTCACCGAGACTTGGGACCGCATGCATGGTGATCGACCTGGATATACGTACGTAACCAGCTATTCAGCAAGTCGTCTTCCCAAGGAATCGTAACTACCACGAATGACACTGACTTATGGCCTACCGCCTTAACTGACCATATCACCTACATCTGCACTGTTTCGCTTCAGAGGCAGAAGGTGTGGTGCGGTCGAGGCCTGTGGAAGTTGAATGTCGCCCATCTCAAGGATCTGGAATGCAGGCAGGTCGTGCAGACGACGTGAAACAACTGTGTGAGACGCCTTCCAACTTATCCTTCAACACTCCGGTGGTGGCTCGACTGCACCAAGCCTGCTTTACGTCCTTCGATGATGAATTGCG
Organism: Schistocerca cancellata; assembly: GCF_023864275.1. Taxonomy (NCBI): domain Eukaryota; kingdom Metazoa; phylum Arthropoda; class Insecta; order Orthoptera; family Acrididae; genus Schistocerca; species Schistocerca cancellata. The sequence goes on from NC_064628.1 coordinate 137,147,191, forward strand.
GTGGCGACAAAATGCAGTGGCAACGACATGTCATAGAATATTATTTCACAATCCTGCGCGAACTCTCCTAACCATGCCCCTCTGCACATTCCATGACATCATGTGCTCAAGCTGGACTGTGATATATGAAGAACTGATGAACCCTGACCTTCCCCTCCCACCCGAATTCATATAAGGCTTGCTTATCCCGGTCCCCAAGCCATCGGACCATGTTAAATTGTGACTTCAAGATGTTTACCAGGATTCTTGCCGCTCACCTTCGGCGCGTCATCCCTCATGTCATTTCTCTAGATCAAATGTGCTTTGGTGGTGACAGAAAAATTCAGACTGCACTCAGCGATTACCGTGACCTCATAGGCCTGGCCACGACCTACCGCAGTCGCAGTGCCTTAATGACGGTGGACTTCGACGATGCCTTTGATAGAGTGAGTCACGACTTTCTAGGAAACGTACTCTGACGGATGGCTGCCCCCCATGGAATTATGCACATCGTCTTGCGGCTCCTTCAAGGTGCCACGTTGCGAGAGCTGGTCAGAGGCCGTGTGGAGGGCCCTATTAGTGTCATGCAGTCGATCCGTCAAGGATGTCCGCTGTCGATGCTGCTTTCCGCCATCGCCCTTGAGCCACTGTTACAGAGTTTGAGGAGCCGGTTGACAGGGATAATAATGAGGTGGTATGCTTTCATCTGCCGCTCCTGTGCAGATGACTTGGTGTTCTTGGCTCTATTGGAGGATGAAGTGCGGGAGGCACTGGCATGGATCAACGAGTACGGAACTGCTGCGGGCAGCCGTGTTAATCTGACGAAATCCAGTGCTATGTTCATCAGTAAAGGTCTTCCGGAATGGAGTATGGCTCCATTGCCATTGGTGGAGAAGCTCAAATGTTTGGAGATCACTTCCACGCGTGGTATACAGCGCACGATCTCTTTTAACTATAAATTGCTGATTCTTCAGGTTTTAGGGGCAGTTTCCCACTCCAAGGTCAAGAGAGTGCCATGTACCTCTGTCGGCTCCTCCGCTCTGTTTGACAAAGCTGTTGGCAGAATGAGGGTGATTTCTTATGCTGGAAGTCTTCGGCTGCCAATGCTGATTGTTAATCATAGTTTAAGCAGTGGAGGATTTCGACCCCGGGACAGAAGATGTTTTTGGTTACTAATTTATTTATTTATTGTTCCGTGGGACCAAATTAAGGAGAAGTCTCCATGGTCATTGAACGAGTCAATACATGAAATTATAACACGATATTAGAAACAGATAAAATGAAATATAAAAAAAAAACATATTCAGGTGACAAGTCGTAAATTTAAATGAAGACAATCAACAATGTAACACTGGAATTTGCTTAATTTTTTAGCTCTTCCAGGAGATCCTCGACAGAATAGAAGGAGTGAGCCATGAGGAAACTCTTCAATTTAGACTTAAAAGAGTTTGGGCTACTGCTAAGATTTTTGAGTTCTTGTGGTAGCTTATTGAAAATGGATGCAGCAGAATACTGCACTCCTTTCTGCACAAGAGTCAAGGAAGTGCATTCTACATGCAGATTTGATTTCTGCCTAGTATTAACTGAGTGAAAGCTGCTAACTCCTGGGAATAGGCTAATATTGCTAACAACAAATGACATTAAAGAAAATATATACTGTGAGGGCAATGTCAGAATTCCCAGATTTTTGAATAGGGGTCGACAAGAGGTTCTCGAACTTACACCACATATAGCTCGAACAGCCCGTTTTTGAGCCAAAAATACCCTTTTTGAATCAGAAGAATTACCCCAAAAAATAATACCATAAGACACAAGTGTATGAAAATATGTGAAGTAGACTACTTTTCGTGTTGAAGTGTCACTTATTTCAGATACTCTTCTAATGGTAAATAAAGCAGCATTTAGCTTCTGAACAAGATCCTGGACATGGGCTTTCCACAACAGCTTACTATCTATCCGAACGCCTAGGAATTTGAACTGTTCCGTCTCGCTTATAATATGCCCATTCTGTCTGATCAAAATATCGGTTCTTGTTGAATTGTGAGTTAGAAACTGTAAAAACTGAGTCTTACTGTGATTTAGCATCAAATTATTTTCCACAAGCCACGAACTTATTTCATGAACTACATTATTTGTTACTGTTTCAATATTACACACAAGATCCTTCACTATCAAGCTGGTGTCATCAGCAAACAGAAATATTTTTGAATCACCTGTAATACTAGAAGGCATATCATTTATATAAATAAGAAACAGCAGTGGCCCCAGCACCGACCCTTGGGGAACGCCCCACTTAACAGTGCCCCATTGGGACTGAACATCACTACCACCCTCAATATTGCAGAGAATTACCCTCTGCTTTCTGTTCTTAAAGTAAGAGGCGAACCAATTGTAAGCTACTCCCCTTATTCCATAATGGTCCAACTTCTGGAGTAATATTTTGTGGTCAACACAGTCAAAAGCCTTCGTTAAATCAAAGAAAACACCTAGCGTTCGCAACCTTTTATTTCATCCGTCCAAAACCTCACAGAGAAAAGAGAATATAGCATTTTCAGTTGTTAAACCATTTCTAAAACCAAACTGAACATTTGACAGCAAATTATGTGAATTTAAATGCTCCAGTATTGTACATACAACCTTCTCGATAACTTTAGCAAACACCGATGGCACATAAATGTCTAAAATTGCCAACATTATCAATGTCTCCCTTTTTATAAAGTGGCTTCACTACCGAGTACTTTAATCGGTCAGGAAACCGACCACTCCTAAAGGAAAAGTTACAGATATGGCTGAGAACTGGGCTAACATACATAGAACAATACTTCAGTATTCTGCCAGATACCCCGTCATATCCATGAGAGTTCTTGGTCTTTAGTGATTTAATTATTAACTCAATCTCCCTCTTGTCAGTATCCTGGAGGAGCATTTCAGGTAACAGTCTCGGAACACTTTTTTTCTAAGAGCGCTATATGATTCCCTGTTGGGACTAGGTTTCTATTTAGTTCACCTGCTATATTCAGAAAGTGATTATTAAATACTGTACATATATGCGACTTATCAGTAACACGGACATTCCCACTACGAACTGATTTTATATCCTCGACCTGTCTCTGCAGACCAGCAACTTCCTTTACGACTGACCATATGGTTTTAATTTTATCCTGAGACTTAGCTATTCTATCTACATACCACATACTTTTTGCCTTCCTAATAACATTTTTAAGCACCTTACAATACTGTTTGTAATGGGCTGCTGTATTTAGTTTTTGACTGTTTCTAACGTTTTGATATAATTGCCACTTTGTTCTACAAGATATTCTTATCCCTCTAGTCAGCCACCCAGGCTGCCTGTTTGTGCTAGTACCCTGTTTTAAACGTTCTAACGGAAAGCAACTTTCAAGGAGCATGAGGAAACTCTTGAGAAAAGCATTATATTTATCGTCTGCTGTATTAGCGCTATAAACATCTTGTTCCTTTATAAGGCTTACAAAGGTATCTACAGCAACTGGATCAGCTTTCCTGAAAAGCTGATGACTATATTTAACACGTGTTGCAGCATAAAAATCTTTTAAAGTTAAAATTTGCGCATCATGATCTGAAAGGCCATTCACCTTTTTGCTAACAGAATGCCCTTCTAGTAATGAGGAATGAACAAAAATGTTGTCTATGGTTGTTCTACTGTTCCCTTGCACTCTCGTTGGAAAGAATACGGTTTGCATAAGATTATATGAATTAAAGAGGTCTACCAGCATCCTCTTCCTTGCACAATCACTTATACAATTAATATTGAAGTCACCACATATAACTAACTTTTTGTATTTCCTATAAAGTGAACGAAGAACCTCCTCTAGCTTTAGCAAAAATATTGTGAAATCGGAGTCTGGGGATCTATAAATAACAACAGTTACAAGTTTAGCTCCGTTAAATTTAACCACACCTGCACAACATTCAAACACCTTTTCAGTGCAGTACTTTGAAACATCAATTGACTCAAATGCGATGCCGTTTTTCACATACATGGCTACTCCCCCACACCGCAAAGAGCTCCTCGAAAAGCAGCCAGCCAACCTGTATCCTGGTAAAGGAGCCTCTGAATTATCTCCTTATTTAAGAAGTGTTCAGATATACCATTAATTTCAGAGTCAACATCTATAAGCAGTTCACTAACTTTATCTCTAATACCTTGTATATTTTGATGAAATATACTAATTCACTCATTACTCGGATACCTGAGCTTTGTCAAAAGTGATTCTCTTGTTAGAGAGACTTCCCCTAAGCAGGAATACCTATCAGCTGACTTCAATCTAAAAAAGGTGCAGCTCTAACACCCACTACTGCAGGAATTTTCCCATGAGTGATCCCACCAACCCCACCTATGCTGTCACCTATAAGCTTTGCCAACCTCCCCTTCCCATACCTCTTGAGGTGCAGGCCGTGTCTAGTGAAACCCGTCCTGCTGATAGACTCCACCGACACCACTGAAATGTGACCCATGCTTTATGTCATCAGCGCACCCCCAAGTCTCATGTTATTACGCCTGACGGCTGTATTAAGATGAGGCCGATCGTGACGCTGAAACAGTTCCACGAAATGCACATTCGTGTTGCCAGTCTGAGTGGCTATCTTTTCCAGGTCACCATCTATGTTATACTCCCCATCCCTATCAATACTATTACCAGCCCCACCCACAATCACTATCTGATCCTCTTTAGTAAAATCCCTACATAACCCCCCTATGTTAACAGTCACCTGAGCCAACCCTGCATTAGGCTTCACAATGCTGGTGACCTGGTACTCACTCCCCAGCACTTCCTGCAACTGCTGGCCTACACCTCTGCCATGAGAACTACCTAACAGCAGAACCTTCTTCTTCCTCTTCGACTTTGCAACTGTTCTAGGCACAGTAACTACTGAGGTCTGCTGCATACTTCCTACATCTACAGCTACTAGAGATTCCTCTCCACTAGACTCTGACAGTTGGTCATATCTATTGTAAACACCAATAGTAAAACTATCTGAAAATCTTCTTCTCCTAGCAGATCTCTTGCCAACAGCCAGCTCCCATTCCCCAACCCCCTTCTCCCTCCTCATCCTATCTAGCTCCTCCTGTGCGTTTTTCAACTGCACCTGAGGGGCACAGATCTTACGCTCCTGCTCCTCTATCAACTTACTCTTGCTACATAACCTGCAGTTCCAGGAGAGGATCTCACCAGAATGCCCACTGGCTTCCCCACTGCATTCCCCCCAGTGAAAATACTTCGAACATGTCTCACATCGCAATCCACTACTCACGAACCTACGACAAAGCACACTTCTCACTCATGGTAAAATTTTACTTTTTCTAAGTTCCGCTACTACAATAAGAAGATGTTAAAAACCTGACTACAATAATCACAAACTTACTCTACAAGGGAAGTAACTACTATTATTAACAGTATTAATAAACAACAAATGTGAATATAACAAAAGACTAATACAGAAAGAGAATCAAACGTCTAATGACACAGTAACGAAGCTGTAAACAGTTTCCAAAAGGTTCTTCTGAAATTATTTCACCAGAAAACACCAAGAACACCGGTTGAAGACTACTAAAGTTCCTAAATAAACCACTATACACAAACAATTAATTAGTACTTAGCTTTCGATGCGCCGCTACAGCTGCAACTGGTCAGCGCGGAATGTAAACACAGGCAAGAGGTTAAGTTGCTCGATACGAAACACTCACAAATATCAGGTCACAACACAAGAAAGGCAGAGGTGAATGAAGAAACCACTAATACGTCACTTATACAGTAAATATTATCACAAAAAGCGTTAAAATATGTATCTGAAACCTAAAAATATATGAAAACTTAGAGAGCGATCTCACACGCAGTCACTCGTTTATGACGTCACACCGAAGACGCTACCACCATTTTTTTATTTATTTTTTAAAGACCTTTGCCTTTCGAGGGCAAGTGCTCAACGAAGATTTTTTAAGTGCTCTACCACATTTTTTGAAAAAAACTTATTTGCTCTAAGGGCGAAAAAAAGGGTGTGTAGTTAGCACCAATAATAAACAAAACATAAAGTTAATTAAAGAAAACGCCCTCCTGGCAGAGCAAACAAAATGGCATCCACGTCCCACCAACTTGTGGGCAGACGCACTCTGCATCCATAGGCAGTCGGTATGTTCCAGGCACGTTTTCGCGAAGAATATTCCATTTTTCCGGTACATTGGATCGAATCCTGGTATTACACAATCACACTGAAATCACCTTTTCATACCTGGGACATACAGGGGAAGAAGGCATTAACCAACAAGATGGCGTAGTACTGACGGTATCGAGGATGGTGCACGAGAAAAGTAAAGCGATACTGCAGGAACGTCCAAAACTCAAGAACACTCTTATCGACTTCATGGAACAATAAGAGATCGAGAGGCCTTTTATTGAGATCACAGCGTTGATCTTCGTACGTGGGAAATAAGTCTCATCTGAGAACAGAAGTGATTTCAGTGTAATGGCATGGGGAGACGTACGCAGAAGAAATGCAAGCATCTTCTGAATCAGTTGCCACACCTCTGCAGAAGATCCGCACATCAGTAGATGTTTTTCTGTATCAAGCGTGTGACAACGACTGCACAGCAGTGAATCTGTCATTTTTATGGCATGTAGACGAAACTGTGTCACGTATTTTCCATTAACGACCAGATACCATGTCGCACGAGCGCTAATGTCGTGGAGGACATGGTGCACAGAACGCCAAAACACGGGCCATGCGATCATAGGCAATCGACGTTCCACAACATTCCGAGTATGATTTTTCATCATTAAGCGGTAAATACCACGTGCCGTAGGGTTCCTGGTATTAGGCAAGTCGGCATGGACATAACTGTATTCGATGAAAAAGGTCCTGACATATCAGAGAGAGGAAGAAATATGGGCTACTGCAACGGGCGCCACTCTACGGCGGGTGGGGGAGGGGTAGGTGGTCAATTAGGCTTTCCGATAATCTGGTGCGGCGGCGGGTCCACGATTTAACCATCGTACTTACAGCTGCTCTCACTCGCCACTCGCACGTTCACAGGGCCGAGGCCGCCGTCTCGAGAGGAAGTTTCAGCGTGTCGTAGCGGACTTTGAGGATAAAGTAGCCGAACGCCGCCTGCAGTCTGTGTGCCATTGCCTTTGGCATCGGTAGGCGTGTGACTAGATAACAAAATCCACCCGTTGTAGCATGTCCAATGCTTTCAGGAGGTTGCCACGAAGGTTCGTGCCCGATAGCTTGAAGCTCAATCTAAATATAGCAGGGGCCTGTGAAGTGAAATGGGATGAAGACAAAGGATTTATGGTCAGGTGAGTAACAGATAATATCAAAAGCAGCAGAAAATGGTATAACGGGAGTAGGATTCGTTATGAAAGGGAAGGGAGGGCAATGAGTGTGTTATTGTAAACAGTGCAATGATAGGGTTGTTCTTATCAGAATCGACAGTAAACAACATCGACGATAGTTCAGGTATACATGCCAACGTCGCAAGCTGAAGATGAAGAGATAGAGAAAGTATATGAGGATGCTGAAAGTGTAATACAGGATGTAAAGGGAGATGAAAATCTGAGAGTTATGGGGGACTGGTATGCAGTTGTAGGGGAAGGAGTAGAAGAAAAGGTTATGGGAGAATATTGGTCTGGCACAAGGAACGAGAGAGGAGGAAGACTTATTGAGTTCTGTAATAAATTTAAGCTAGTAATAGCGAATACAAGAATCACAAGAAGAGGAGGTGTACTTGGTAAAGGCTTGGTGATACAGGAAGATTTCAGTTGTATTACATCACGGTCAGACAGATACTGGATTGTAGGGCATACAAATGAGCAGATACACACTCATATCACAATGCTGCAATCATGAAAAGTAGGCTGAAGTTTAAGAGATCGGTCAGAAAGGTTCAGTACACAAAGAAGTACTAAGGAATGAAGAGATATGCTTAAAGTTCTCTAAGACTATAAATGCAGCAGTAAGGAATTGCTCTGTAGGCAGTTCAGTTGAAGAGGAATCAGCATCACGAAAAAGTGCAATCATTGCAGTTGGAAAAAAGGAACATACAAAGGAGGCCCCTGCGAAGAAACCATGGGCAACAGCACAAATAATTCAGTTGATCGATGGAAGAAAGATGTACAAAAATTATCATGAAAATTCAGCAATACAGAGATACAAGTCATTTAGGAACGAAATAAAGAGGAAGTGCAGAGATCTAAGACAAAATGGCAGCACGAAAAAGTGAAGAAATCGAAAAGGAATTATTGACGGAAGAACTGACTCAGCATATAGGAAAGTCAAAATAACGTTCGGTGAAATCAAAAGCAAGGGTGGTAACATTCAGAGAGCAATGGGAATTTCACTGTTAAATGCAGAGGAGAGAACGAATAGGTGGAAAGAATACACTGAAGGGCTCTATAAGACGGAAGATTTATCTCTTGTGATACAAGAAGAAACTGGGTCCGTTTTAGAAAAGGTATTGGATCCAGTGATAGAATCAGAATTTAAGAGAGTTTTTTAGAACTTCAGTTTGAATAAGGCAGAATGTAAACGTAACATTCCACCATAGTTTCTAAAATCATTGGGGGAAGTGACAACAAAACAACTATTCACATCGGTATGTAGACTATATGAATCTGGCGATATACCGCCTGACTTTCGGAAAAATGTCATACACACAATTCTGAAAACTGCAAGAGCTGACAAGTGCGAGAATTATTGCACAATCAGGTTAACAGCTCACGCATCCAAATTGCTGACAAGAATAATATACAGAAGAATGGAAAAGAAAACTGAGGATGTGTTAGGTGACTATCGGTTTGGCATTAGGAAACGTAAAGGCACCAGAAATGCAATTCTGACGTTGCGGTTGATAATGGAAGCAAGACTAAAGATAAGCCGAGACATGTTCATAGGATTTGACGACATGGATAAGCGTTCGAATATATAAAATGGTGCGAGATGTTCGAAATTCTGAGAGAAATAGGAGTTACCCAAGGAGAGATGCGAATAATATGAAATATGTACAAAAGCCAAGAGGGAATGATAAGAGTGGGCGACCAAGAGCGAAATGCTCGGATTAATAAGAGTGTATGACACTTATGAAGTCTTTAGTTCCTACTGTTCAATCTGAACATCAAAGAAGCAATGATGGAAATAAAAGGTTTAGGAGCGGAATTAAAATTCAAGGTGAAAGGATATCAATAATACGATTCGCTGATGACATTTCTATCCTGAATGAAAGTTAACAAGAATTACATGATCTTCCGAATAAAATGAACAGTGTAATGAGTAAAAAATATGGATTGAGAGTAAATGCGAATAAATCAAAAAAAGACGAAAGTAATGAGAAGCAGCAGAAGTGATAAAAGCGACAAACTTAACACCAGAAGTTAAGGAATTCTGCTCCCTAGGCAGAAAAATATCCAATGACGCAGCATGCAGGACATCAGAAGCACACTAGCACTGAAGAAAAAGGGAATTCCTGGCAAGAGAAATCTTCTAGTGTCAAACATAGGCCTTAATTTGAGGAAGAAGTTTCGGAGAATGTACGTTTGGATCACAGCATAGTATGGTAGTGAAAGATGGATTGTTGGGAAACCGGAACAAAAGAGATTCGAAGGATTTGAGATTTGATGCTACAGACGAGTGCTGAAAATCGGGCGGGTTGATAAGGTAATCAATGAAGAAGTTCTCCAAGGATTTGGCGATGAAAGGAATAATGGAAAACACTAATAAGGAAAAGGGACAGGATGGTAAGACGTCTGTTAAGACATCAGGGAATGACTTACATGGTAATACAGAGAGCCGTAGAGGGCCTAAACTTTAGAGGAAGGCAGAAATTGGAATACATCCAGCAAATAATTGAGGACGTAGGTTGCAATTGCTACTCTGAGATTAAGAGGTTGGCACAGGGGAGGAATTCGTGGTGCGCCGTATTAAACCAGTCAGTAGACCGATGACTCAAGAGAAAAAAAAACATCGCTTGGAAAATGACAATAATCAATGATCGTTAGACACTGTCCAAAGGAAAATTATTTGTTTGATTTCGAGTGTGTCACGTGTATCGTGCAGTACTAGCGGTGTCTACTAACGTGCTTGAAATGAAGGCATCGAAACTGAGACAGAGATGGGCCTCGTGAAAGCGACGAAGCCTTCTAGATGAAAGACCAATGAGAGTCCATGCTTGTCCTCTAAAAAGTGAAATTTATTTACTGCTGTACTGAATATCTCAAGATTACTGTGTTAATGTGCAATAGTATCGGTATTTTTACGTCGTAAGTTACTCGATATTTTACAGAACTCACATTTAAAGATTGGAGGTTATCGAATGCAACATAATTAAGGTATAACCTTCTTGCAAATGCATTTACACGGAACTGGACGCATTCATAGCTTTAGTGAGATATTGTGACCAATTTTTTGTTGACAATACTTTAACAACCCGGTTTTGTTTAGTTGAGCATCTAAGAACTTTTATTACCCAGAGTTATCTTAAAATTTAGATTTTTTTATTCTAATGTTGGTATCTGTACGCTTAATCTAAAGAAAAAGATATATTACCGAATTAGTTGCTTCTTAGCTCTGCAGGTATTTTTGAACACTCATTGTTGCAAGGACGCTTACACGTGTCAAAAGCGTTTGCATCCATTCGATAACAGAAACAACTCTATTACATCAATGATAGAGCTTTGGGTTTTCAAAGAACAAGAAGATTCATGAGGTCAACAGGCGATTGAGCGACACCAGATACTTAATCAGGCACCATTTATTGACGGAGCATTGTGTTGACCAAACACAAATTCAGTATCACCCACGAATAACATCTAATCCAGAGATGAACAACTTGGCTACCTCAGACCACTACTACAATGGCAAAAATTTTAAATTTTAGGTTTATGACTTCCAGCAACAAGCAATATGAATACCACAGCGTAAATCACCGTAAAGGAACGTAACACGGAGGATGTATGAGCTTCATTGTCAGCCAGGATCAAGTAAATGTATTATTTTTAACACAATGGCTGCCAGTGATATTCGTGTTTCCTGTGTAAACAAGATAGCTTTGTTCGGTTGGTGCAGTTACTCACCTGAAAACCATGCATGACGCTCGCGTACCACTGCAAAAGCAGCGATTCCTATCCCATGCGGCGCTAATGACTTGCGGAACACTGTTCGAGATACCTTACAGAGCTGCACGCCGCTGCATTCCCTTCTCAGAGTCCGCGTCCTCGCCCTGTGGCAGCTGTCTGTGAATGACGACCGTGATGGGATACTCCACAGCGCGAAGCCTAGCCTTCAGCACATGTCAGACGGATCACCGGCTTTGCCAGTACAATCCCGCTTGCGATCCTACTCTTACGTATCCAGGTCATCCACACAGAGGGAGATAGCACAAGAACGTTCAATCACGCTCGCCTGCTTGTTATACGATACATAACACACAGTCTTCTCACAAACAACAGAAATTCAGATCCGCTTTCTGAGTGGGAAACACACTGCATAATCTCTCCTTAAGTACAGAATGAGCTCACCCCTATATAGTCTGTGCGGTTACCGTGAGGTCCTAATCATTTGTACGTCCACGCATGTGCCGGTTTCAATGATTAGAGTGCAGCTAGTCATAGAGGTTCAGTGCCGGCTGCAATTATCGTATTGCAGTGGAAATTGGTTGATACTGTACTGTGTTAATGCGGAACCGATGTGCGCTGGAAAAAATTAGTTTTAATTTTGGCCACCAGGTGCTAACCAGGCACTGTGGATGCAAGAAAGGCGCATACAAATGTTTACGTACGTAATGGATTAGGGGTGGGGTGTGAGAAGAAAAGGTCAAACAAGCGAGAAACGGGAAATGTTGATTTTATTATTAACCATCACTTTCACAGTTTGTTCGGTATGAGCACCGGAGGCGTCGACGAGATACTGTAAAGCTTCCACACGATACGATAATTACAGTCTACACTGGACATCCGTGAGTAGTCGCACTTTAATTGTAACCTCCCGTTAGTACAGTTCATTGTAGTTTGATGTTTCTTGCATGCCGTCTTCAAGGTGTTGTAATTTTAATTCTGGAATAGTAGTGTGCAGCTCTGTATTCACCAATCAATTTTATCATAAATATTTCTAAGAGAAATTTCATGTTACAGGTAGCCTTTGTGAAGAAATTTGATGATCCAGGTAGTTTTTGTGAAGGCAGAGGCCTTTACAGTAGCAGGTGCAAATTTGTTTGAAGTGGTTGCTTTTTCCATTAGCAGCATTGTTGGGACATCATGTAGCCCCGTAAATTGTTACCATATTCCTTTACCCTTTCCCTTTTTATCAAATTGTTATAAAGACACAAAACAAGTAATTATTGTAGGCCTACTAATCTACTAATCACAAAGCATAGTGTCCAAGGAGTGACTAATAGATCTTATTATTTTAAGTATCAGATATACTGAAACAGCGAATGTTAAAAAAGTTCCTACTTAAACCACCGAAGCAAACAAATCCTTGACGATGGAGCAGAGACTCCATGAGTAATGAACGTTATGGCAATTTCTGAAGGAGACTGTAGAAAAGATTTTTAATATTTTCGTCATATTCATCCCCACATGAGGTACGTCTGCAGATATTTGCAAAATTCACGATATGAATTCAGACTGTTTCAGATATGAGACGATGTTACGGTGGTGACTTGGTAGCACATACTCGCAGTATTATTTCTCTACGGCACTGGCCCCTACTTAGCTTGCATTTATCGCGAACTCCCCCCAGTGCAAAGTCCCAAGCGATTGGGAAAATCGCAGGTGACTTCTGCATAGAAGAATAATTAGATGCCAGTATCCTTAACATCTCTTTGCTGCGGAGTTCTTTAGCTCGTTCTGGCCTCGGATGAAATAAATCCCCTTGAAGCACAAAAGCGTTTGTCCACAAATCAGCACGAATTTAGGAAGCATGCCCTTTTCTCACGATATCTTGCGAATTATGGATGAAGGGCAACAGACAGGTTCCATATTCCAGGATTTCAGAAAAGCATTAGACACGGTGCCCCCCTGCAGACTGTTGACGAAGGTCCGAGCATAAGGTTTAGGTTCCCGGATACGTGTCTATAAGACTTTTTAAATAATAGAACCCAGTACGTGGTTCTCGTCAGCGACTATTCATTAGGGACAAAGGTATCATCAAGAGTGCCCCAGCGAAGTGTGATAGAACCGCTGTCATTTTCTATATAAATACATGATGTGGCGGGAAGGGTGGGCAGCAATCTACGGTTACTTGCTGATGCCACTGTAGCACACGGAAACGTGTCGAAGATGAGTGATTGTACGATGATACAAGATGACTTAGACGAAATTTCTAGTTTTTGTGATGAATGGTATCTTGATGTACATTTCTAAAAAATGAAGTTAATGTGGATGAGTAATAAAAATCGTTCCATAACGTTCGAATACGACGCTGGTAGGGTGCTACTTCACACAGTCACTTCGATTAAGTGTCTAGGCGTAACGTTGCAAAGAGATATGAAATGCAATGAGAACGTCATGTTGGTACTAGGGAAGTCCAATGCCCTATTTTGTTGTTTTGGGAGAATTTTGGGAAAGTGTAGTTTATCCATAAAGGAGACGGCGTTCTGAACTCTGATGTGGCCTGGCCTTCAGTACTCTTCGAGTTTTTGGAATCCCCACCGGGGTGGATTGAATGTAGACATCGAAGCAATTCAAAGCGGTGCTGCTAAATTTGTTACCAGTAGGTTCGATCAGCATGCGAGCATTACGGAGATGCTTCGTGAACTCATAGGGAATACTGGAGGAAAGGCAATGCTCTTTCAACAAAACAGTACTGCGCAAATTTACAAAAAACCTTTTTGGCTTGTTGAGCTAAAATCATTTTAAAGCCGATTATTACTGGGTGTTGTGTGGTGGTTTAATAAACGTAACCATTCAAACGACAAATGACGCTGTTTTTCTGGGTTCTCCCTTCCAAGCTTTCCTTGTGCAACCTTATCCTCAGTTTACAGATTTCTGTGATAGCCACAGAGAGTGATTGCTTTCTGTTCAGGTGAGAGGAAGGAGGGGGGAGGGGTTAGAATTGTCTACCCCTTTAGCGCCATTTGTTGTTTGAAACCCGAGAATTTCTTTACTAAATATTTTGTGCTGTTTCAGGTAGCCACTTATTATCATGGAGGTGAGAGTTGTTGGCGCGAATCGTTTTTCAAGCAAGAACGCCTTGAGGATAAACGAAATATACGATACGTTTCTGTGGAACGTAGAGTCCCATAACTGGCGGCCAGATCACATTGCCCCTGACATCATTGAAGAGGTAAGTGCCGCTATTTCTTGTAACCTGCAATTTTTGGAAGGCAGTTACCTATTTATAGGCAATTGCGTAGGGTTCAAGCCCATTTGGTTCATTGGAGTAACTCTGTTGCTGTTTTAAATAGTCTTGAGCTTTGTGATTAGCAAAGCGTTGCAGCGCGGAGTAGTCGTGAGGCCTGAGGTTTCTCTCCAAGGTTCGCGTGGCTCCCCTCGCCGGAGGATCGAGTCGTCCCTCGGGCATGGGTGTGTGTGTTGTCCTTAGCGAAAGTTAGTTTAAGTTATATTAGGTAGAGTGGAAGCCTAGGGACCGATGACCTCAGCAGTTTGGTCCCGTAGGAACTTACCACCACCACCACCACCATGAGACTGATGAACAGTCCGTCGATCAAGTGAATGAAAGATCTACAAGTCAGGACTGGTTTATTGGGTTTCAATGGCGAAGTGGGTAATTTGTAACAGGGTAGTTCGGCCAATAGTCAGTTACTAGGTTCAAAAAGGTCGGTGCTCGAGGTCTTGGTTGTTTGGGCACCAATGCATTTGTTATATTACCTAATACGATCATGTATTTGCTTAGTAGTATTTCCGAGTTATCTATTGATGACTTAGATAAAGTTTGACATGTGTTGTGGTTACTTGTCCGATGAATTTCAACCTGATGTCATGAATATATCGCATTCTGTGATACTCTCCTCGTTTTATCCTCTGTCGGAGGGGTTGTCAAGTGGTTTGTTGTCTGAGATACTTAGAAATCAAGGTACCCTAATCACCTCAGGACTCGTATAACAGAAAGTTATCACCAAGTATGCGTAACGAACTTGAGTGGATCCACTATTGACATGTACAAGCATGTACGAGGACCTTGAGCCAGTATATAGAGCGTATTTGCATTTCTGTCTCGGATTTGGATATGAAGGTTAGCGAACTGGACTGTACCTCTTAACATTTTGGAGCCATGAGGCCGGACGATCGGTCGCGTTATGTATTTGCGCCCAAACCTACGAATTTCTTTGAATTAAATGAGTTACTTGGTTACATAGAGGCACTCAAATTTTCAGACGAGTAACGAGATCGGGATAAATGTTTCAAATCTGATCCTCCTATCCGAAATCGTAATCATCAGCTATCACCTTTGATTCATTTGCCTATAAATGTTGTTTTCGTTGTGGTGCCGGTAGTCATCTAGTGCGCGAGTGCCTTATCAGATGTTTTCCTAGGCCTAACATCTGATAGCATAGGATGCGGGGTAAAACCCATCCGAGTAAACTTGCTCATTGCGAGTGTATTCGATATCTTAAAAAATGTTCTCGTTCATATGTTCGTACTCGGCTTCTAGATCCTGAAAATTGCGTTTCCTTTCTCGACTATAGTTGGTATCTCGAATTTCGTAATTTGTGTAGGATGCCTCCTATATGGCCCTTTTCCCAGAGATGTTGTGTGTCCAATGTGCAAGAGTTACATCTGGTAGTTGAGGTGGTCGGGATTTGATTTCTGATTTTTATTGGCCTGTAGGATTTACTGTCTTTAAGAATTTGTCCTTTACCTTGTTACTTGGGTGTGATTACATTCAACGGACAGGCTTGCTACTCAACTTTGCTAGTAACACCTGTTTACCATCTGTCTGAGGAAATAGCTCTTTGTTCTTGTAATTTTTCCATAACATCAATCCTTAGAAGGCAGAGCCTTCGAAATTCGGCTTAGTCACCTCAGTCATTATGAGGTTAAACAGTTAACGGCTCTTTTAGATCAGTTTCCCGATGTATTGACTAATAAGTTGGGCGTAGCCGACGTAATTCGATACAAGATCATTCTAGACGAAGACTTACCGATACATCATACTCCGTATCGTCTCTCACCCCCTCAGATGATAATATTAAGACAAATGATTAATGATACACTGCATGATGGAATTATTAGACCATCAACTTCCCCATGTGCTTCACTATATTTCCCGTTCCCAAGGGGCAGGGTGAAGATTATAGGCCGGTAGTCGAATATCGAGCCATTAATGAGAAGATTATTTTGAAGTCAGTTCCTCTTCCTGGTGTTCATAATTGTTTCACATGGTTTGCTGGTGCCTATTATTTTAATGCACTTAGTTTACAAGCGAGGAGTCCAAACACGTTACTGCCTTTTGTGCAGATTGGAATCTGTATGAATTTAATCGGGTACCATTTGGCTTGGCTACCGGGACTGCGGTTATTTCACGACTTTAGAACATGTTTTGGATGACCTTAAGTTTGGTTGTATACATAATTATCTTGATGATGTGGTGGTCTATAGCTGCTCTTTTGTTGAACATATTTCTCATCTTGAGCAGGTATTGTTAAAGCTTCGATTTGCCGGATAACTGTCAAACAATCGAAAATTATTCTATCTAGGCAGCAGATTTCCTGCTTGGATCACCTGGTTTTAAGAAACGTTGCTAGGGTTGATCAAGAACGGATTTCTGATTTGAGAAAACTTATTCCCGCAAAGAATAAAATGGTGTGGCCAGATTCATTGGTATGGCAAATTATTTTCGTACTGGGAGAGTCAGCAAAACGCTTCTGGAACCGTGAAGACCTCTCTCAGTAACACTCCTGAATTGGCTGTCCTGGACTTTGGAAAGAGATTTATAGTGCAGGCTGATGCTTCCAATACCGGAGATGTTGCTTTGGTTTTACAGGAAGATTTAAGTGAAAGGCGCCCTTTAGCTTTTGCCCCGAGGAGATTTGCAGGTCCTGAACTGAAGCTTTATGAGCATAAGGCGTTGGCTGCCGCATTTGCTCTTGACAAATTTAAATTCAGTCTCGAGCATAGGGAATTTGGCTTGTAGACTGACAACCAAGCCTTGAGTGGGACCTTGGCACACCCTGGGAAGACCGGCGGGATTTCAAGCAGGGCCGTTCACGTATCTGCCAATCGTTTCGGAGTGTGTCATATTAGAGGCATCGCCAATCAAGTTGCTGACGAGCTTAGTTTCAGTTTTGATGATCGCACACAGGAAACTGAAGGCTGTTAACTGTTGGCCATTTCACCAGTCTACAGTGTGTTAATTGAGGTACCTCAACTCTTTGGTGATCTCAAGGTCAAACAGGAGTATCCTTATTGTGGACCTATTGGGAAGCGTGTGTCGTCTGGGGAGATTCTTCCTGCTTATTTTTTGAGAAATGGGAAATGAAATTTGGTCTCACGTGGTTGGTAAATTAGCTGAGGCTAATATTTGTTTACCTATCGAATTGGTGTCTTCTGTCTTTCATTATTATCATGGTTTATGGTCAGGTGGTCATCTGGGCCTTCATAAGACCCTTGCTAAGGTCCGTTGTCATCTTACCTGGCCTTCCTTACGTAAGGACATTTGCCATTGAGCTATGGCGGCTTTCTCGGAATATGTCGATATCACTATTCTTATGACCTTTGATTAACATTTTGCCAGCTCAGGGCTTGGAGGCCGGTTTGGTGGGCACTACAACACCATGCTGTGCTCCAAACGTACATTCTCAGAAATTTCTTCCTCAAATTAAGGTTTATGTTTGATACTAGTAGACTTCTTTCGGCCAGGAATGCCCTTTCTGCCAGTGCTAATCTGCTTTTTAATGTCCTGCTAACTAACCTAATGACATCACACACATCCATGCCCGAGGCAGGATTCGAACCTGCGACCGTAGCGGTCACGCGGTTCCAGACTGAAGCGCCTAGAACCTCTCGGCCACTGCGGCCGGTCGCAGATAGATGGTACCATATACAAATCCTCTCTGCTGAAAATCGCAGAGCGGCTCTCCTGCGGTTGCGCTGTACGCTGCCTTTACTAAGAGTGCGGCCAGACGTTATTCTCCTAGACCATACTACACAAATGTTATGACGGCTCTGTTATCGAAAAATCTTGATTTCCGCTTCTTGATTTAATAGCAGCGAATGCAGGGTTCCAGGCTGTGCTCAGTTGGTCCAAATGGCTCTGAGCACTATGGGACTTAACATCTTTGGTCATCAGTCCCCTAGAACTTAGAACTACTTAAACCTAACTAACCTAAGGACATCACACTACACCCAGTCATCACGAGGCAGAGAAAATCCCTGACCCCTCCGGGAATCGAACCCGGGAACCCGGGCGCGGGAAGCGAGAACGCTACCGCACGACCACGAGCTGCGGACGCTGTGCTCAGTTGAAGTCCCGCATCCCTGTTGATGAGATTATCGGCTGTACGGATATGTATTGCTTCCTTAATGACGCAATCCCAGAAAGATGATGCCGGGGATAAAACTTCCGTGTTTTCATAAATCATGCGATGTCCTGTATTCAGACAGTGTTTCGCAGTTGACGATTTTTCCGGTTAACGAAAGCGTGTATGTCGCCGATGTTCATCGCAGCGTTCTTGTACAGTGCGACATGTCTGGTCTATATATGGCGCCCCACATATTGTGCACACCACATTTCCTCAGGTCAAGATCATCCTTAACCGAACCCAACAGGTTTCTCAGTTTTGCAGCTGGTTGAAAGACACACGTAATGCCATGTATTCCGATGACTCTTCTGATTCTAGACGACATGGCACCAAAACACAGCAAAGAGGCCGAAGTGGTGGGTGTCTTCGTATCTTCATTCTGCTCCATCAATTGAATTCGCTTGGGCCTGAATGCATTACGTATCAGTCTCTAAGAACAACCGTTATCTCTACATGTACTCTGTGGACTAAGCTACGTAATGCACTACCGCATTGTGCAGGATGATGGCAGCTTGTGGCCTACAGATATAGATGTGCTTGCGTAGGCTTTCGGGAGACGCTGTGTCCCAAGGTTCCATCTGCTTTCCTTCGTGCCAATACATCAAGAAAGGTAACGTACCACCTTTTTTCACTTCCACTGTAAAGTTTATATTCGGATGGAGCAAATTCAAATGCTGAAGAAACGTAGGTAGAGTATGACGTCCAAGAGGCCACACCACAAATGCGTCGTCCACATACCGCTGAAAACAAGATGGTTTGAGAGTGGCTGACTGTAGTGGTTTTTCTTCAAAGTCCTCCATACACTAATTGGCCACCACAGGAGACAGAGGGCTTCCCATGGCGACATCGTCCACTTGTTTAAATATTGGTCATGAAATAATAAGTATGTTGAAGGAAGCACGTTTTTAAATAAAGCTAGAATTTCCTCCTCAAACTTGTTGCTAATGAGCCCCAAAGAGTCCAGGAAGGGCACGTTTGTAAGTAAAGACACAACATCGAAACTTACTAAGAGATCCGACGATTGCAATCTAAGAGTTTCAAACGACCTATGAAATCTTCAGAGTTTCGAATATGATGGTCACACTTGTCTACGAGAAGTCCCAATAGCGATGTCAGGAGGAACTGCAGCCTGTTGACGCAAATCCTTAGCGACATGCCGCATCTTGACTCAAGCTTCACCCAAGAACTCCAACTTTAACATCACCTGAGCTGAAAGAAATGGTCTACGAGAATTGAGAGAAAACCAAGACATCATCATCTTACCTGCTGCCAAAGAAAATGCTACCGTGCTTCTCTCACGCACAGAATACAACAGCAATATGAAAAACTGTTCGACGATTCTGCATACAGTAAATTAAAAAGTTATCCGAGTTGTAGGATCCAGAGAAAGTCTTTAGAACTCATCAGGAAGAGCTCGATTCCAGAACAAGTCTCTAAGGGTTTGCGTCAACAGGCTGTAGTTCCTCCTAGACTCTACGGCCTACCCAAATCCATAAGAATGTGTGCCTCTCCGTTCCACTGTAAGTACCATAGGAACACCTACTTATTTTGTTGCCAAATATCTGACATCACATTTGGGACCTCTCGTAGGCAAGTACGACCATGGTATTCGAAACTCTGAAGATTTAATAGGTCGTCTGAAAACTCTTAGATTGCAATCATCAGATCTCTTAGTAAGTTTGATATCTTGTCTTAATTTACAAAGGCGCCCTTCCAGGACTCTTTGGAGCTCACTAGCAACAAGTTTGAGGAGGACGTAGTAGCTTTATTTAAACACGTGCTTTCTTCAACATACTTCATATTTCACGACCAATATTTTGAACGAGTTGGCGGTGTCGCCATGGGAAGCCTTCTGTCTCCTGTGATGGCCAATTATTTTAGGGGGGACTTCGAAGAAAAAGCACCATCAAACCCTCTTGGTTTCTGCGGTATCTGGATGATGCATTTACAGTGTGGCCACTTTGATCTGATACTCTACCTACGTTTTTTCAGCATCTGAATTCGCTCCATACGAATATACAATTCACAATGAAAGTGGAAAAAGATGGTACTTTACCTCTCTTGATGTTTTGCTACGAAGGAAGGCAGATGGAGCCTTGGGACACAGCGTCTGCAGATCTGTATTTGCAGCCCACAAGCTGCCATCATCCTACACAATACGGTAGTGCATTACGTGCGTTAGTTCACAGAGTACATGTGGTATCTGATCCTGAAAACCTGTTGAGTGAAATGCAACATTTGAAGACAGTGTTCCAACAAAACAGTTGTTCTGAGAGACAGATACGTAATGCAGTCAGGCACAGGCGAGTTCAATCTATGGAGCAGAATGAAGATACGAAGACACCCACCACTTTGGCTTTTTTGCCGTGTTTTGGTGCCATGTCGTCAATAATCGGAAGAGTCCTCGGAAGATATGACATTAAGTGTATACATGTTGTTTAGAACCTCAAAATGTTCAAAATGGTTCAAATGGCTCTGAGCACTATCGGACTCAACTGCTGTGGTCATAAGTCCCCTAGAACTTAGAACTACTTAAACCTAACTAACCTAAGGACAGCACACAACACCCAGCCATCACGAGGCAGAGAAAATCCCTGACCCCGCCGGGAATCGAACCCGGGAACCCGGGCGTGGGAAGCGAGAACGCTACCGCACGACCACGAGATGCGGGCCTCCTCAAACCGTTAATTGTATATTATGGCCATCCTTTTATTTACTACGCAATATAATTAAAATTTTTATTTATTATGTTTCTAAGTTATCATATAAAAGACTGTTGCCACCTAGTGGTACTCCTAGTGGTAGTCCGCGCGACCACTACCCAACGGTGTTCGAATGGTTCAAATAGCTCTGAGCACTATAGGACTTAACATCTGAGGTCATCAGTCCCCTAGAACTTAGAACTAGTTAAACCTAACTAACCTAAGGACATCACACACATCCATGCCCGAGGCAGGATTCTAACCTGCGACCGTAGCGGTAACACGGTTCCAGACTGAATAGCCTAGAACCGCTCGGCCACACCGGCCGGCCCGGCGGTGTATCGTCAGCTTGTTGTATAATAAGGTTACACTGCAACGTTTTCTTAAATGACATTAGTTCACTTCGGATATGTTATAATTCTCATTTTTGACGTTGGAGATTCCATAACCGTATTAATTACATTACATTTGTTCCCCAATGTTTCCCTGATTAAATGACCGTGCGCTACATAAAGTGACACTATCGTCTATATGTGTGGTATGTGATACATGTATTAGAGTTTCTTCTGTATATAGAATAACGATTATTAGACTAAAAGTTTTTGCAATACTTTTTCAGATATGAGGATGGCAATTAAGCTTGCCAAAACTAGTTGTTTACATATGTATTTAATGAGATCTGGACACACAAGCTTTTCTAGTAAGAAAATTACATTATTTAAATTCAGAGATCACTCTGCTGCTGACACTGTCAGGTAACCATATTAATGCAATCTGTTAATAATTGTTCTATTTGCCTGTTTACCCGCAGTATGTTACAATTCTTTCCGTTCAGGATCAGATGCTAACCCGGGCAAAAATCTTCGGTCTTTTGCAGGTCTTTCTGCATTTCGCTCTCCACTTCTGACAGTGACTCATCCTATAGACAACAGCGTCGTCTGTAAAAATCTTCACAGAGCTTCCTACGTTATCCAATAAACAAATTATATACGGGATGATCCTGTAATAACTTTACGAACTTCCAAGGATGATGGAGAAGGGTCACTGTATCAATTTCAGGAAGAGGAGCTTGATCCAGAAATGACCAACTTATGAGCAAAACTCGTTCTGATTAATGTTAAAAAATATATCGGCTCAACCACTTGTTTATAGTGTAAAACACTAAGATTGACGCGTTTCGGAAGTCAAGCTTCCATCATCAGAATAATAGAAAGTAAAAGAACCTGTTAAAACTCGCTAAAATGGAGCATGCACCAGGCGCAACAAAATTGATGATAAAATTAAAACATTGTGGCTACTTCCCTTGTTGCAGCCGTGTCTTCCAAGGTGCATCTCCAAATAGTCGTCAAAATATAGAAAAATCTAAAATGGTGTCGCCTATGGGGTTCAACATCCAACCACATGGCTCTCTCCTC
Organism: Schistocerca cancellata; assembly: GCF_023864275.1. NCBI lineage: Eukaryota > Metazoa > Arthropoda > Insecta > Orthoptera > Acrididae > Schistocerca > Schistocerca cancellata. The sequence goes on from NC_064628.1 coordinate 137,169,798, forward strand.
TATCGTCGTAAGCCACCCGTGCGTTTTCGTTGATACCACACACCACGTAGCCAAACACGACACTGAAACGCGAGTGAGCTCACGCGCAAGTAAACAAGGAAGTCACAGAGACGTCTATACAAACACATAACGTATACATGTTCGAAGGACCTCATGAAATGATGGTATCCTGCCAATTACTAAAAATGTAGTTAGTAAAAGAAACCAGTGAAATGTTTGAAAAAGTTATTTGTATCACTAGTTAGCTGTTCATTCAGTGTGTTCTGATTGTCCACGCTATGTATCGCAATTTCCAGCTGTTCTAGTAGATCCAGCTTTTTGCCTTTGTCCTGTCTATGTAAAATAACGAGATCCTGATCTATTCCCAACATGGGGTGTCCCGTTTCCCAAATATGCGTGGCTACAGCTGACTTTTTGAAATTATTAAACCGGAAAGCATCGCTATGCTCTTTGTAACGTACTTTAAAAGACCTACAAGTTTGCACGTGTTACACTGAATTTTATAGACCCCAGCTCTCTCATATTTATCGCTTTCCTGCTGAAAATTATTCCTTAGATTAAACCGCAGCGTATTATTGGTCTGAAAAGCGGTATCAACTTTAACATAGACAGGACAAAGGCAAAAAGCTGGATCTTCTAGAACAGCTGGAAATTACGATACATAGCGTGGATAATCAGAACACAGTGAATGAACAACTAACTGGTGATACAAATAACTTTTCCAAAAATTTCACTGGTTTCTTTTACTAACTACATTTTTAGTAATTGGCAGGATACCATCATTTCATGAGGTCCTTTGAACATGTATACGTTATCTGTTTGTATAGACATCTCTGTGACTTCCTTGTTTACCTGCGCGTGAGCTCACTCGCGTTTCAGTGTCGTGTTTGGCTACGTGGTGTGTGTTATCTATGAAGACGCACGGGCGGCTTACGATAGAGGAGATGTTGAACACCATAGGCGACACCATTTTAGATTTTTTTAGATTTTGACGACTATTTGGAGATGCACCTTGGAAGACACGGCTGCAACAAGGGAAGTAGCCACGATGTTTTAATTTTATTATCAATTTTGTTGCGCCTGTTCATGTTCCATTTTAGCGAGTTTTAACAGGTTCTTTTACTTTTTATTATTCTGATGATGGAAGCTTGACTTCCGAAACGCGTCAATCATAGTGTTTTACACTATAAATAAGTGGTTGGGCCGATATATTTTTTAGCACTGACATTCACAACCACGACCTCTCATCCATTATGGATAAAACATCGTTCTGATTACTCTGACAGTAGACTACTACTCCCAAGCTCTTCAATTTACGTAAACTCCTGGAAATGGAAAAAAGAACACATTGACACCGATGTGTCAGACCCACCATACTTGCTCCGGTCACTGCGAGAGGGCTGTACAAGCAATGATCACACGCACGGCACAGCGGACACACCAGGAACCGCGGTGTTGGCCGTCGAATGGCGCTAGCTGCGCAGCATTTGTGCACCGCCGCCGTCAGTGTCAGCCAGTTTGCCGTGGCATACGGAGCTCCATCGCAGTCTTTAACACTGGTAGCATGCCGCGACAGCGTGGACGTGAACCGTATGTGCAGTTGACGGACTTTGAGCGAGGGCGTATAGTGGGCATGCGGGAGGCCGGGTGGACGTACCGCCGAATTGCTCAACACGTGGGGCGTGAGGTCTCCACAGTACATCGATGTTGTCGCCAGTGGTCGGCGGAAGGTGCACGTGCCCGTCGACCTGGGACCGGACCGCAGCGACGCACGGATGCACGCCAAGACCGTAGGATTCTACGCAGTGCCGTAGGGGACCGCACCACCACTTCCCAGCAAATTTGGAACACTGTTGCTCCTGGGGTATCGGCGAGGACCATTCGCAACCGTCTCCATGAAGCTGGGCTACGGTCCCGCACACCGTTAGGCCGTCTTCCGCTCACGCCCCAACATCGTGCAGCCCGCCTCCAGTGGTGTCGCGACAGGCGTGAATGGAGGGACGAATGGAGACGTGTCGTCTTCAGCGATGAGAGTCGCTTCTGCCTTGGTGCCAATGATGGTCGTATGCGTGTTTGGCGCCGTGCAGGTGAGCGCCACAATCAGGACTGCATACGACCGAGGCACACAGGGCCAACACCCGGCATCATGGTGTGGGGAGCGATCTCCTACACTGGCCGTACACCACTGGTGATCGTCGAGGGGACACTGAATAGTGCACGGTACATCCAAACCGTCATCGAACCCATCGTTCTACCATTCCTAGACCGGCAAGGGAACTTGCTGTTCCAACAAGACAATGCACGTCCGCATGTATCCCGTGCCACCCAACGTGCTCTAGAAGGTGTAAGTCAACTACCCTGGCCAGCAAGATCTCCGGATCTGTCCCCCATTGAGCATCCGTGCGTCGTCTCACGCGGTCTACACGTCCAGCACGAACGCTGGTCCAACTGAGGCGCCAGGTGGAAATGGCATGGCAAGCCGTTCCACAGGACTACATTCAGCATCTCTACGATCGTCTCCATGGGAGAATAGCAGCCTGCATTGCTGCGAAAGGTGGATATACACTGTACTAGTGCCGACATTGTGCATGCTCTGTTGCCTGTGTCTATGTGCCTGTGGTTCTGTCAGTGTGATCATGTGATGTATCTGACCCCAGGAATGTGTCAATAAAGTTTCCCCTTCCTGGGACAATGAATTCACGGTGTTCTTATTTCAATTTCCAGGAGTGTATTTTGAGTAGAGCCTGTATGGACCAAATAAGTAAACAAGGGCTTTAAAATGCATTCCTTAATAGCTATGAGAACTTATGCCCTAGAAGAGATGTGTTTTACAGTAGCAAACATTAACAAGTGCACAAGGCATGCACTGTAGTGCCAAGGTTTACTTGAATTTTTTTTCTTATTTTGGTCCATACTACCTCCTCCCAAAGCATGGAAAGCGAAGAGCTTGCAGTAGAAGAGGACGGCTGTCAGAGGTATCGGAACGATTTTCGCTTATAACTTTTGTGGTATCACGTATCAGTGCCATCCCAAGGGCGTCGTAGCTACTGAATTCTTAGTTTCCTCATGACGCCTACAGTGGTCGCGCGGGATCTGACGGGTCCAGTAGTGCGTGCCGCCGAGCCACGCCTCCGTAAGGTCCGTACTCGCGCTCTCTCTTCCGCCGCAATATAGGAGGGCTGGCCGCAGCAGCTCAGCCCACTCGCGCGCTGAGTCACTTCCCTAGTGGACGCCACGAAGACGCCGCTTGGTTGCGGATCCATTTTCATCGTTCATGCTTCAGTATAGAGGGATTCTACCTAGTGGACATTATGAGCTGGACTCTATTCTTGCTGTACTTTTGTAACGACTCTTCGTACGTTTGTAGAAATTCCTGTTAGCTGAATCTTCTGTTTACTGTGATTATCTTGTTCACTGATAATTTCCGCTCGTGTCCAGCTTCCCTATGACAACAGCTACCGCACCACTCTGTAGCCCACCTCTGCTTACCATTGTGTACAAAGTCTACACCACAACTTACGCCGGTCGTTACTTGACCACCGTCCCTTACTTCAAACTGCTACAATTATCTTTCTCCTGATCCCTGAGAGTCTGTATCATCACCACGAAGCACTCTTTTTCTTGTAAACATTAGTGGTACTAGAACATTTCCTAGTAGTGGTTGAGATTTTACCTTCACATCTGTCGATTTCATTACATTAAGTATGACATTCAGTTATGTCACTTTGTTAGTCCTGAATTCAATCACATATCTGGTGGGACACAACTTTGTTTTCAGTAAACCACAGTGCAGAAATGTAACAGTTGCCTTCGAGACGTCAGCCTTTGGCTACGGCGCTCTGCATTTCATGGGCGAACAGAGCGACCTGTTGGCGTAAACGTTTTGTGAGGCTGGTACCGGATCATAATGTATATATCTGTAGTTGAGAAACCAACGTTTCAGCCATAGTTATAATGACCTTCTTCAGGTTCTTATGCGTTTCGGTAAATTTTTAAGGCTTCCACGTTGCTTTTCTCAGAGCAGATATTCGTCCTGCAGAAACGTCCTAATGCATAAGCAAGGAGTACTGGGTGATCAAAAAGTCAGTATAAATTTGAAAACTGAATAAATCACGGAATAATGTAGATAGAGAGGTACAAATTGACACACATGTTTGGAATGACATGGGGTTTCATTAGAACAAAAAAAAATACAAAAGTTCAAAAAATATCCGACAGATGGCCCTTCATCTGATCAGAATAGCGATCATTAGCATAACAAAGTAAGACAAAGCAAAGGTGATGTTCTTTACAGGAAATGCTAAATATGTCCACTATCATTCATCAATAATAGCTGTAGTCGAGGAATAATGTTGTGAACAGCACTGTAAAGCATGTCCGGAGTTACGATGAGGTATTGGAGTCGGATGTTGTCTTTCAGCGTCCCTAGAGATGTCGGTGGATCACGATACACTTGCGACTTCAGGTAACCCCAAAAGCCAATAATCGGACGGACTGAGGTCTGGGGACGTGGGAGGCCAAACATGACCAAAGTGGTGACTGAGCACACGATCATTACCAAACGAAGCGCGAAAGAGATCTTTCACGCGTTTAGCAATACCGGATGGAGCGCCATCAAGCATAAACATCGTACATTCCAGCAGGTGTTTATCAGCCAGTCTGGGGATGATGCAATTCTGTAACATATCGGCGTACCTCTCATCCGTCACGGTAGCAGTTACAAAAGCAAAATCACGCATTTCCTCGAAGAAAAAAGGTCCGACAACGTAGATGTGATAAATCCAACCCATACGTGACTTTCTCGTCGTGTAACGGAATTTCCACGACGGTTGTAGGATTTTCGGTAACCCAAATTCTACAATTGTGGGCGTTGACAGACCCTCGGAGCGTGAAATGAGCTTCGTCGATCCACATCACGTTACTCGTTACTTCCACCATCTTTTGTACGCCCACACCGCAAATGCCTTCCGCTTCACTAAATCGCCAGGTAATAGTTCATGATGCCGATGGATTTTGTACGGATAGCATCGAAGGGTACGCCTCAGTGCCAATCAAACAGTAGTGTATGGAATGCCGGTGCGACGTGTGACTGCACGAACCCTGACTTCCTCGTGCATAGACAAACCCCCTACAGTCTCCATTTCTTCCTGAACTATCTCAGCAGCATTACGCCTTGTGCTCGGTCGGCCACTACTGGGTCTATCGTGTAAACAACTCGTGGCTTCGAACTTCGAAATCATTCTGGCCACAGCTGCATTTGTCAACGAACCTTTACTCGTTCGAATCCCCTTCCTATGGCCATAGGATCGTAACGCTGAACTATCACATTCCCCATTCTGATAATACAGCTTCACTAAAAGCGCCTTTTCAGGTAACATCAACATGCTGCGACTGCTGGCGCATCTAATTCTCTCTCTTTTTTTTTTTCTTTATTGTTATTTTCAAACCTGGGTACAGGCAGGCTAGCAGCAGCACGCTACGCCGCTCTTTGGCCTCAGAGATACACACAAGAGATAAAGGAAGACACCGAGAGAAAAAACATGGTGGACATAGAAACGGAGAAAATCACTATTTAAAACACATGGAGCCGTTCACGGGCGTAGAGTCCAAGATAAAATTTGTTCAGACACTTGGACAGACACGAATATTGTCACACGTGAACAGAGGCGCACAAAACGAATAATACAGAACCACTAAAGCACAAAACGACGATACACACAGAACACGAGGCGTAGATCTCCGTCGCGCGAATGTTCACTAACCATGTACGAGTCCGGGGACCTGCCAAGAAAGGAGGAGGGGGGTGGGAGAGGGAGAGGGAGAGGAAGAGGGAGAGGGGAGAGCAGATGCCAAGGGCATTGGAGACGGGTGGAAGGGAGGAAGGGGGAGGGGAAGCCCGGGGGAAGAGGGGAGGAAGGAGGAGACAGGGGAAAAGGAAAGAGAAGGGAAGGGAAGAGAAGGGAGGGAGGGTGCCGAAAGGAAGGGACACAGGAAGTGAGGGGGAGGATCAAAGTTGGTAGGAGGGGTAGATGGAGAGGAGGAGGACATCATCAGGGAGGAGGAGCTGGCGGAAACCACCTTGGGAGAGGGTAAGGAGGATGGAGAGATGGAGACCGGGTGGGACGTGGGAATACAGGCGCGGCAGTGGGCGGGGGTGGGAGAGGATCGGGTAGACTAGCGGGTGAGGAGGATCAAGTTTACGGGAGGTGTACAGGATCCGTATCCTTTCAAGGAAAAGGAGGAGGTGGGGGAAGGGGATGAGATTGTACAGGATCCGCGTGGGGGAGGGGAGACAGATGCGATAGGTGAGGCGGAGAGCATGGTGTTCAAGGATTTGGAGGGATTTGTAAGAGGTAGGGGGGGGTGGAGATCCAAGCCGGATGGGCATAACAAAGGATAGGGTGGATGAGGGACTTATAGGTGTGGAGGATGGTGGAGGGGTCCAGACCCCACGTACGGCCGGAGAGGAGCTTGAGGAGACTGAGTCAGGCGCGTGCCTTGGCTTGGATTGTCAGGAGGTGGGGAGTCCAGGAGAGGCGACGGTCGAGGGTGACGCCAAGGTACTTAAGGGTGGGAGTGAGGGCGATAGGACGGCCATAGATGGTGAGACAGAAATCAAGGAGGCGGAAGGAAGGGGTGGTTTTGACTACAATGATCGCCTGGGTTTTGGAGGGATTGACCTTGAGCAACCACTGGTTGCACCAAGCGGTGAACCGGTCAAGATGGGATTGGAGAAGGTGTTGGGAGTGCTGCAGGGTGGAGGCAAGGGCAAGGAAGGCAGTGTCATCGGCAAACTGGAGAAGGTGGATTGGGGGGTGTCGGCTGCGGCATGTCCACCGTGTACAAAAGGTACAGAAGGGGGGAGAGGACGGAGCCTTGGGGCACACCGGCAGAGGGGAAAAAGGTGTAGGAATCTGCGTTATGGATGGTGACATAGGAAGGACGGCAGGAGAGAAAGTAGCCGATCAGACGGACGTAGTTGATGGGAAGGGCAAAGGTTTGGAGCTTGAAGAGGAGACCGGAATGCCATATGCAGTCATAAGCTCGTTCGAGGTCCAGGGAGAGGAAGATTGCGGAGCGACGGAAATTAAGCTGGTCAGAAAGGAGATGAGTGAGGTGAAGGAGAAGGTCGTCGGAAGAGAAGGACGGCCAAAAGCCACACTGGGTAACGGGAAGGAGGCCATGCTGGCAGAGATGCTGGTGGATGTGTCGGGTGAGGATAGATTCCAGGTCCTTGCTGAAGACCGAGGTAAGGCTGATGGGACGGTAGGAGGAGACGGCAGATGGCGGTTTGCCAGGTTTAAGGAACATGAGGATACGGGAGGTTTTCCACAGGTCGGGGTAGTAACCGGTGGACAGGACTACATTGTAGAGCCTGGCCAGGGCGGAGAGGAAAGAGACAGGAGCTTCATGAAGGTGACGGTAGGTGACACGATCGTGACCAGGAGCGGTGTTGCGTTTTGTGTGGAGTGTAGCAATGAGATCCTGTGTAGTGATAGGGGCATTGAGTTCCGTCTGTGCAATGTTGTCCAAGTACTGGAAACCAGGAGCGAGGGGAGGGACAGAGGTGTCAGTTCGATCGTGGATATCGGGGAAGAGGGAGTAATCGAACTGGGGATCATCGGGGATGGAAAACACATCGGACAGGTAGGAGGCAAAGTGATTGGCCTTACTAAGGGCGTCAGGGAAGGGGTGATCGATCATCATGGAGAAGAGGATAGTAGGGGGAGGGCTTAGTTCCGGTAAGGCGACGGAAGGCTGACCAGAACTTGGACGAGTTGATAGGTAGGGTAGCATTTAAACGGGTGCATGTCTGTCGCCAGTCCCAGCGTTGCTTAGCCACGAGCAAATTACGAATGTGTCGCTGGAGTTGCCGGTGGCATTGTAGGGTGTCCAGGTCACGCGTGCGGAGGAAGGCACGGTAGAGACGGCGGGATTCATGGAGGAGGAGGACAGCCTGCGGGGGTAAGGTAGGACGGTGGGTGTGGATGGCGACAGTAGGGACGTGGGCCTCCACGGCCTCAGACAAGGTCTGCTGGAGAAAGGAGGCGGCATGGGTGACATCATCTGGGTGGTGGTAGGTGAAAGGGTGGCTATCGACCTGGGTGGGGAGGGTATCCCGGTAGGCATTCCAGGTGGCATGGGAATAGTCATGGACATACTTAGGGGGAGGGTCATTACGAGGGTCGGGGCGGGGGCGGGGGCGACGACCGTCTGAAATGGTGAGGAGTACAGGGAGATAGTCGCTACCAATAGGCTCCAGGACATCCACCGTTATGCGACCAAGGAGTTTGGGGGAGGAGAGAATAACATCGGGAGTGGAGTTGGATTCGGGACGGGTGTGCTGGGGGATGGGGATGAGGTCGCCTTGAAGGGAGGAGAGGAACTGATGCCACCGCCGTAACTGGGCAGCAGAACGACTAGGGATGTTGAGGTCGGCGGCGATCATGTAGGAGGAGAAGGTACGGTCGATGTGGGAGAGGAAGTCGAAGGGAATAGGAGCGTTGGGGCGGACATAGATGGTGGCGCAGGTAACGGTAAGGCCGGAGAAGAAGAGACTAAGGATCAGGTGTTCGGTGGGGTCGGGAAGGAGAGGTTGGAGCCGAACGGGGATCTGGCGGTGGTGCCCAATGGCAACTCCGCCACGCGCAATCGGGAGGGGATTATCGGAGCGGTGGAGGAGATAGGGCGAAGTGTGGACAGTGTGGTGGGGTTGCAGGAAGGTTTCATTGAGGAGGAAGGCATCCACGCGGTGGGTGGCAAGTGTGTGCAGGAAGAGGGTCTTGTTGGTGGGAAGGGAGTGTATGTTGTTGAAAAGGATACGGTACTGTCCCGCCATGATAGGGATTTAAACGAGGGTGTCAAGACGGGAGAAGGTGAAAAGGGCCTGGTTGTTGAAGTAGGTGGCGTACATTTTGAGTTGGAAAACGGAACGGGCGGCGAGGGAGATCTGTTGGAGGGTGTGCGGGCGCTGAAAAGGATGGACATTCTGAAGGACGATGGTGAGGAATCTGATGATGTCCTCAGCAGTAGGGGGTGAGCGAAGTGAGTTGCCGGGAGGGGTGGGGGCGTCCAGAGGGCGGACGGGAACAGTGAGCTCGGGAGTGGTAGGAGGGGGTCGGGCCTTACACTTCTGGGAGTAGGTGGGATGAGGGAGGTTACAGGTATTACAGGAGGGGGGGACTGGAGACTGGGGCACTGCCGTAAAAAGTGGGCTTGTCTACAGTGCAGGCAGGTGGGGGCCTCGCGGCACTCAGATGTTGGGTGCGCATCATACCGCAAGCACCGTTGGCAGGGATTGAGGAGGGGAACGGGAGGGGTCGACTTTGTAACGTTGGTTAAAAAGGAGGGCACCCTCCTTCAGGAGACGGTCAATGGGGGGGGGGGGCATGCTCAGAAAAAACCCACATAAGGCGGGAGGGGCCGGCAGCGTTGTGGATGCGACGAACCGCACGCACCTCCAGATGGGGATGAGCCTGAAGCTCCGCCAACACCTCCTCCTCCGTGATCGCTGGACTGAGCTGAGTGATCACGGCGGTGAGGGTCGGCGGGCGATGCGGGGGTTGGGGTTGGTGGGAGGGAGGTGGGAAAGGAGCAGGGGTGAGGGAGGCATGAGGGCCAAAGCGGGTGACAGGGATGCGGGAAAGGAGATCTGTGTGGAGGGTAGGGCTGGGGGAGGAGATGAGCACCGAATCACGGCGAGGAGTGAGGAGGGAGATGGGGGCACCAGGACAATTCTGGCGAAGGAAGAGGGTGAGGTTCTGGGCTTCAAGGAGGGAGGGATCAGGACGGGAGAGGAGGTAGCAGTAGGAGGAGGGGGTAGAGGAGGAGGAGGAGGAGGAGGGGGCAGGGCTGGCGGGGAGACATCCATGGCATCATGGGTGGGGGAAGGGGGACGAGGCAGAGCCTTTTTGGGAGCAGAGGAGGCAGGGGTGCCACTGGGGCGCTTGACGGCGGCGGAGGAGGTGTGGGGGATGGGAACAACTGGAATGTGGCGGGGAGTGGCAGGTCCCGGGGCCGGAGTCGGCGCCGGAGATGATGAGGGCGATGGCGACGGCGAAGGCGACGGTGAAGATGATGACGAGGACGATGAAGGTGAAGGGGAGAGTGGAGCGTGGGCCGTAGCCCGCCGGGCGACCACCCTGGCGGGGGCCGCAGAAACGGAAGGAGCAAAGGGAGGGAGCGGGGGAAGGGATCAGAGGAGGCGCGGGTGGAAGGAGCTGGGGACGGGGCGACAAATAGGGAGGGAGAGGAGAGAGTGAGTAGTGGGGGGATGGACTGAATGGGGAGTGAAGCGGCACACCACGTGATAGTGGTGGCAGCAGCGGAGGGGGAGGTGTATTCAATTGCAGTGGTGGTGGCTGTAGAAGAGGTGGTGGGGGTTGACATTATGATAAGGGGGAAAAAAACACAGTACTAGACAAAGGAGCAAACAAGAGATGGGCAGGGCGACGAGAGACACAGAGGAGAAAGGGATGGAGGAAGACGAAGGAGATTGGGGCCTAAGCCCCACTCTGCTGCCGCTGGCTGGCTGGCTGGCTGGCTGGCTGGCTGGCGGGGACGCCTCTGCTGCTGCTGCTGCTGGCGGATGGTGGGGGCAGCTAGGACCACTGCTGGCCGTTGGCTGCGACCGCTGGCGGCGGGGACCGCTGGCAGCGGGGACCGCTGGTAGCCGCTGGATGCTGGCTGGGGCCGGCGCAGGTGAAGACCGCCGCATGTCGCTGGCGGGGACGCCGCTGGCTGCTGGCGTAGACCGCTGCTGGCTGCTGGCGTAGACCGCTGCTGGCGAGGACCGACGCTGGCTGGACCGCTGCACGTTGGCTGGCTGGCTGGCTGGCTGGCTGGCACCTGCAACACCTATCACTTCGATTGGTACCGTGAAAGCACAAATCGAAGGGCAGTATTCTAACGAATTACCGCCGGAGAGAATTCTCTCTCTCATTACAGCTCCTTTTATACACGATTGTCATGCGCAGTCACTGTCGTTTTGCTGTCCAGCGCCATCTGTCGGACATTTTGTTAACTTTGTTATTTCTTTTTGGTTCTAATAAAACCCCATGCCATTCCAAGCACGTGTGTCAATTTTTACCTCTCTATCTACATTATTCCGTGGTTTATTAAGTTTTCAAATTTATACTGACTTTTTGATCACCCGGTATATTCCGCAGTTCTACAGGAGATTGACATGAGCGTTGTTGGCCTGTTACTGCACGCCTCCAATCACACGACGCTTCTTGAAAACGGGAAAACCGTTACTTGTTTCCAATCGCGTGGTACACTACCATGTTGCAGAATCCTGCGATATATTACCAGTAGAATAGTAAAAGATTCTTTAGCGTGACAGGTGCCTCATCTGGTCCAGGCCTCTAGAAAAGAGCCAGTTGGCAGCAGCGGCGCGGTGTACTAGGAGGAGCGGGGGACCCTGAGTGGTGGCGCTGACCACTGCGGGCAGCGGCGCGGCCAGCCTGCTCTGGCAGTCTCTGGCCGCTGGCCGCTGGCCGCTGGCCGCCGTCGCGCGGCGGAAATTGGGGCGCGTGTTTGCGCCGTGGCCGGCGGCGCGTGCCCTGCGCTCCGCATCGACCGCATCAGGCGTGGCTTGCTCACGGGCTGGCAGCGACTGGCCCAACTGTTTGTTCCGCTGTAAACGCCTAGTGGTTGACAATATAATTGTAAAACTGCCGTACACTTTAATGAGTAAATGTGGACTAAGAAAATTTTCCAGGTAGACAGGTGACTTAAGATCCTACCTGCATTGCCTGTACGTCATGTGTGTTGCATACCTGTCGGGCGTTACCTGACTTGGATTGCTTTGATTCCATATGCGATCAGTGCCTTACTAAATTCTTCAACAAAATGGAAGCGTGGAATCGTCTAGGAACTGAGTGAGGATACATATCTACATCAACATCTACATCTACATGGATACTCTGCAAATCAAATGTAAGTGCCTGGCAGAGGGTTCATCGAACCACCTTCACAATTCTCTATTATTCCAATCTCGTATAGAGCGAGGAAAGAATGAACACCTATATCTTTCCGTACGAGCTCTGATTTCGATTATTTTATCGTGGTGAACGTTCCGCCCTATGTAGGTCGGTGTCAACAAAATATTTTCGCATTCGGAGGAGAAAGTTGGTGATTGGAATTTCTTGAGAATATACCGTCGCAACGAAAAACGCCTTTCTTTTAATGATTTCCAGCTCAAATCCTGTATCGTTTCCGAGACACTCTCTCTCATATTTCGCAATAATACAAAGCGTTCTGCCTTTCTTTGAACTTTTTCGATGTACTCAGAGAGTCCTACCTGGTAAGGATCCCACACCGCGCAGCAGTATTCTAAAAGAGGATGGACAAGCGTAGTGTAGGCAGTGTCCTTAGTAGGTCTGTTACATTTTCTAAGTGTCCTGCCAATAAAAGGCAGCGTTTGTTTAGGCTTCGCCACAACATTTTCTATGTGTTCTTTCCAATCTGAGTGGTTCGTAATTGTAATACCTAGGTATTTAGTTGAATTTACGGCTTTTAGATTAGACTGATTTATCGTGTAACCGAACTTTAAAGAGTTCCTTTCAGCACTCATGTGGATGACCTCACACTTTTCGTTATTTATGGTCACCCACCAATTTTCGCACCATTTAGATATTTTTTCTAAATCGTATTGCAGTTTGTTTTGATCTTCTGATGTCTTTATTAGTCGATAAACTACAGCGTCATCTGCAAACAAACGAAGAAGGCTGCTCAGATTGTCTCCCAAATACACTCCTGGAAATGGAAAAAAGAACACATTGACACCGGTGTGTCAGACCCACCATACTTGCTCCGGACACTGCGAGAGGGCTGTACAAGCAATGATCACACGCACGGCACAGCGGACACACCAGGAACCGCGGTGTTGGCCGTCGAATGGCGCTAGCTGCGCAGCATTTGTGCACCGCCGCCGTCAGTGTCAGCCAGTTTGCCGTGGCATACGGAGCTCCATCGCAGTCTTTAACACTGGTAGCATGCCGCGACAGCGTGGACGTGAACCGTATGTGCAGTTGACGGACTTTGAGCGAGGGCGTATAGTGGGCATGCGGGAGGCCGGGTGGACGTACCGCCGAATTGCTCAACACGTGGGGCGTGAGGTCTCCACAGTACATCGATGTTGTCGCCAGTGGTCGGTGGAAGGTGCACGTGCCCGTCGACCTGGGACCGGACCGCAGCGACGCACGGATGCACGCCAAGACCGTAGGATCCTACGCAGTGCCGTAGGGGACCGCACCGCCACTTCCCAGCAAATTAGTGACACTGTTGCTCCTGGGGTATCGGCGAGGACCATTCGCAACCGTCTCCATGAAGCTGGGCTACGGTCCCGCACACCGTTAGGCCGTCTTCCGCTCACGCCCCAACATCGTGCAGCCCGCCTCCAGTGGTGTCGCGACAGGCGTGAATGGAGGGACGAATGGAGACGTGTCGTCTTCAGCGATGAGAGTCGCTTCTGCCTTGGTGCCAATGATGGACGTATGCGTGTTTGGCGCCGTGCAGGTGAGCGCCACAATCAGGACTGCATACGACCGAGGCACACAGGGCCAACACCCGGCATCATGGTGTGGGGAGCGATCTCCTACACTGGCCGTACACCACTGGTGATCGTCGTGGGGACACTGAATAGTGCACGGTACATCCAAACCGTCATCGAACCCATCGTTCTACCTTTCCTAGACCGGCAAGGGAACGTGCTGTTCCAACAGGACAATGCACGTCCGCATGTATCCCGTGCCACCCAACGTGCTCTAGAAGGTGTAAGTCAACTACCCTGGCCAGCAAGATCTCCGGATCTGTCCCCCATTGAGCATGTTTGGGACTGGATGAAGCGTCGTCTCACGCGGTCTGCACGTCCAGCACGAACGCTGGTCCAACTGAGGCGCCAGGTGGAAATGGCATGGCAAGCCGTTCCACAGGACTACATCCAGCATCTCTACGATCGTCGCCATGGGAGAATAGCAGCCTGCATTGCTGCGAAAGGTGGATATACACTGTACTAGTGCCGACATTGTGCATGCTCTGTTGCCTGTGTCCATGTGCCTGTGGTTCTGTCAGTGTGATTGTAGTGTTTGGCAGCTGGGCCAAACACCTTGTAGTCGAGGTGGCTTTTTAATGCACGCTAACTAATGCAGACGGGCGTGAAGTCTGAAACAGGATAACTATTGAATGGTAGCAAGAAAAGTACGTAGTTGCTTTATACTTAACTTTTATTCTCTGATGAATACAGCGTTCTTCTTGAGACATTTATACTATAACTCTCAAAGTAGGTAAGGCTAATGGCGCCTTGCTAGGTCGTAGTCATGTGCTTAGCTGAAGGCTATTCTAACTGTCTCTCGGCAAATGAGAGGAAGGCCTCGTACGTCTAGTCGCTAGCAATGTCGTCCGTACAACTGGGGCGAGTGCTAGTCCGTCTTTCTAGACCTGCCATGTGGTGGCGCTAGGTCTGCAAGTACTGATGGCGGCGACACGCGGGTCCAACATGTACTAATGGACCGCGGCCGATTTAAGCTACCACCTAGCAAGTGTGGTGTCTGGCGGTGACACCACAGTGATCATGTGATGTATCTGACCCCAGGAATGTGTCAATAAAGTTTCCCCTTCCTGGGACAATGAATTCACGGTGTTCTTATTTCAATTTCCAGGAGTGTAGTTTATATAGATAAGGAACAGCAAAGGGCCTATAACACTACCTTGGGGAACGCCTGAAATCACTTCTGTTTTACTCGATGACTTTCCGTGAATTACTACGAACTGTGACCTCTCTGACAGGAAACGACCATGTAACCTGTGAAACATCAGTAAGAGACTACCATTCTTCATAACGCATCATCGCCATCAAGTGTGGACATGTATAACAGAAGAACCACCGAAAAGAAGAAAAAAAACGCATGAGTACTGCGAAACCATACGTATGTCACAATGCCTTGGCTACTCGTCTATAAGATCACCTCCAGAAATATAGCCTCTTCCACAATTTGTCAGACTTGCAGCTCAGGAACCTTTATAGAGATCAGAAGATTATTCGAGTACCACTTCTGAGCCGGCAGTTGTGACCGAGCGGTTAGTTAGATTTAAGTAGTTCTAAGTGTAGGGGTGAGATGACCGCAGATGTTAAGACCTATAGTGCTTAGAACCATTTGAATCATTTGAGCCACTTCTGAAACAGCTAATGAAACCTCGATGTCTGCTGCGTTTGCTACCTCACCTGATGACCAATCTGGTCTCTCGAAAGCCACATTATCAGTTTCATCAAGCACTCTTACAATAATTTCTGACGCACGTAGACGAATCCGCCTCTAGAGCCACACACTTAAAAAAAAGTTTTCCATCACCCCGTTTCCCAGAACTCCTGAAGATAGACGTTGACTGTGAATATTGGATCACAGACACAGTCCCTTTGACTGTTCAGAGATGTCACTAAACCCGCCCAAAGATGCAAACAACTATGCACGGGCAGCGCCTATTAGACGCAGGGGGTCCGACAGCCGATCAGTTCCAGTCATTCCACCAAGTAGGTGGTACACGGCTCGTGTTGTCTGTAGTTCAACCATGCCTTGTCTGTCAATACTACGGTTCGATGGCGTCCATATTGTTACTTTGTGCCAGGAAGGACTCTCAGTAAGGGAAGCATCCAGGCGTCTCGGAGTGAACCAAAGCGATGTTGTTCGGACATGGAGGAGATCCAGGAACTGTCCATGAAATGCCTCGCTCATGCCAGCCAAGCGCAACTACTGCAGTGGATTACAGCTACTTAAGAATTATGGCTCTGAGAAATCCTGACAGCAACGTCACCATGCTGAATAATGCTTTTCGTGCAGCCACAGGACGTCATGCTACGACTCAAACTGTGCGCAATAGGCTGCATGATGAGCAACGTCACTCCCGACGTTCATGGCAAGGTCCATCTTTGCTACCACGACACCATGTAGCGCGATACAGATTGGCACAAGAACATGCCGAATGGACCACTCAGGATTGACATCACGTTCCCTTCACCGATGAGTGTCGCATATACCTTCAACCAGACAATCGTCGGAGACTTCTTTGGAGGCAACCCGGTCAGGCTGAACGCCTGAGACACACTGTCCAGCGAGTGCAGGAAGGTAGAGGTTCCCTGTTGGCCGGCCGCGGTGGTCTAGCGGTTCTGGCGCTGCAGTCCGGAACCGCAGGATTGCTACGGTCGTAGGTTCGAATCCTGCCTCGGGCATGGGTGTGTGTGATGTCCTTAGGTTAGTTAGGTTTAAGTAGTTCTAAGTTCTAGGGGACTTATGACCTAAGATGTTGAGTCCCATAGTGCTCAGAGCCATTTGAACCATTTTGTTCTCTGCTGTTTTGGGGTGGCATTATGTGGGGCGAGGTATGCCGCTGGTGGTCATGGAAGGCACCGTAACGGCTGTAAAATACGTGAATGCCATCCTCCGATAGTGCGACCATATCGGCAGCATATTGGCGTGACATTCGTCTTCATGGACGACAATTCGCGCCCCTATCGTGCACATCTTGTGAATGACTTCCTTCATGATAACGACATCGCATGACTAGTGTAGCAAGCATGATCTCCAGACATGAACCCTATCGAACATGCCTGGTATAGATTGAAAAGGGCTTTTTATGGACGACGTGACCCACCAACGACTCTGTGGGATCTATGCAGGATCGCTGTTCAGGAGTGGGACAATCTGGAAAAACAGTGTCTTGATTAACTTGTGGATAGTATGCCACGGCAAATACAGGCATACATCAATGCCAGAGGACGTGTTACTGGGTATTAGAGGTACCGATGTGTACAGAAATCTGGACCACAACCTATGAAGGTCTCACTGTGTGCTGGTACAACATGCAATGTGTGGTTGTCATAAAGAATCCAAAGGGCGGCAATGATGTTTATGTTGATCTCTATTCCAATTTTCTGTACAGGTTCGGGATCTCTCGGAACCGAAGTGATGCAAAACTTTTTTGATATTTGTATTTATGCCTCAGGATCTCGTTACTGCTGTTAGGGACTTAATATTGGAGGTAAGCTTTCATATAATTCTAGGGTTGAAAATACCGCTTCAGTTGTAAACTTCTTGTATTATCTTACGACCGTTTTCGGGCTCTTATAAGCCCATAGTCAGGTGTCTTAGCTTGGTGCTGTGGCCCTGAGCGCCGCGTTGGACGCTACTGGGCGCCGTGTGCTACCTATGAGCGTAGAACAGTCATGGCTGTGAGCCACGTAACCTCCATGCTTTGGGTACCTTGTTGCGCACGCTGATTATCAACGTGTTCACTTTGTTGTCACAGATAAGTTTAAACGTTCAAATGATCTCGCTTTAGTTTCTGTTGTATGGATGGATGTCTGGACACCAATTGATTACATTCATTACCATTTCTTCAAGGGTATTCGTCCTGGTGAGTGCGTAGAAACAGCACAATTAAAGAGAAAATATACACAATGGACTATCACTGAACGACGTGCGGTTCTAATTATGAGCAAAACGAACGAACAAATAAGAAACAAAGAGAAGTCGTGGCTACCAGTTTCTCTCCTACCAGTGCTACAATACTAAAGGC
Organism: Schistocerca cancellata; assembly: GCF_023864275.1. Lineage (NCBI taxonomy): Eukaryota > Metazoa > Arthropoda > Insecta > Orthoptera > Acrididae > Schistocerca > Schistocerca cancellata. The sequence goes on from NC_064628.1 coordinate 137,187,372, forward strand.
AATCCTAGCATTTAATACGTCATTTATGTACTACATCAAAACTACTGAAGTCTGGTTTGGTAGAGATCAACTCTAGTTGTGAGGCAGGAAACTGAGTAGCAGAGCCCATGGTACAGTTGCTGAGTGCCGCGGAGTTCAGACCAGCCTTCGGCTCTGTTCCTTTAGGATGGGTGTCGCCTTGTAGGGGAATTTCGAGTGATATTGGACACGAAAGCTTTTTCAAAATGTGTGAAGGTTGCTTTGCAACATCTTTCACACTGTGAGGCTACTGGTGTGTAGTATGTGTAAGTTGTTGTTCTTTGGAGGGCGACAGTGCGCAGTGGCGCAGAGAGTCGCAAGCAGAAGCAGTTGTTGAGAGGCTGTGGAAGGTATAGGCAGAGTGAGCCAAAGGCGGTTCCGTAGCGAATGATTTATCTCTGTGTTTAACAGTAGTGGCACACAGTTTGAATAATAGTGCGTTTATATTTGTGCAGTGTGATAAAGGAAATAAATTAAATTTTACCAGTTCTTAATGCGTCTCCATCAATTAGTACCACACCATTGCATTTAACAATGAACTGAGTCTCGATATACACGGTCAACTACAACAAGAGAATTGTAACATAATAATCATTAATTAACCCATATAATCTCCAAGGAGACGGGAGCTTATAACACTAAACAGTAACACGTTCTCCTTATTATATTCCTTGTGGCTTTGTCACGCACGTAGTAGTGTCGACAAGATTGTAAACGGATTTTGCATGGTTATTTTAAGGGTCGCCGTGTGCCCCTCATGCCACCATCACGTCACCACCCAGGACGGAATGCGTCTACCCAACTGCCTGCGTTTAGTGTTCCTCATGTGAAAGTTTTCTAAATACTTAGGAATCGCGTCACTGACTCGGGATTTAGGTACCTGCCCCGTATTCACATAGTGAGGTGGGATGTGGGAAACGGCATAAAAACCAGATCCAGTTTGGCCGGCACGCCGACCCACTTCATTAATCCACCGGGCGGATACTCTCCGGGGCCGGCGCACGTCCTCTCGCAGGAAGCAGTTCCTCAACATACAACGCCATTCAGGCGGATCGGTAGTATAAGGGGCAGTAAAATGAAAACGAGACAGTTGGAAAAAAATGTAAGTGGTTAAAGTGTTAATTATTACAAAAGTAATCGCCGTAACTGTTAAAGGGGTAGATCAGGATAGATTTTTGAGCCAATTTTTTTATTCGCTTAAAATATTCCTTACAGGCTGTGTTTTTAAGATTCCTTTCTTTGGACTGTGCCATGAATATTAAAATACGTTGAAGCCGCGAATTGTTGTATGGGGGTCGGACACATCGGAGAGCTCGAACACAACCGATGTAATACTATAGGCGTTATCTACGGAACACAGATCCTGTTAGTTTCAGATGTATCACAGAGGGCATTAGTATCAACTAGAACACTGCTCACAACAAGGTTTCTCTTCGTAACATGATTCGTTTACGGTAAACGGTCTGAAAGCTCCTGCTTGTCTCGCTTCTGCTTATCTTTTTATTTCGCTTGTTTCTTATACGAAGTAAAACGTGAGGATTTGAAAATGACAAGCGAACGTATTTATACGGGTAGAAAACGTTATAATCGTAATCACGAACGTGCAAAAAACTCTTCTATAGGCAGGCGGAAGCAAGTTAATTGAAATTATTTCGTCAAAATAAGTTTCGGCATCGGCGAAAGAAAAGGCCAACTGTACGGTGCTGGTATTGCCGAGAATATGTTTGTTCAGTGTCAAAGAAAACAAAACGTTGAAGCTTTAAACAGTTATTTCTTCAGAACAACATATTTGAAGTCAGCGGGAGATAGAACTCGTGAAATATACGTGCAACTACATTGTATCTTTTTGTGACTTTTGGGTCGGCATTCTTTCTACTGTAATACGTAGAATATTTGCGATATACTTTAATTTCAATTTTTGGTGCACATACGTAGACCATTTTTCTCGGAAAAAGTGACTTTCATTCCATAGTGCCGCCATTTTCTTACAAAGCAGATTAGTGTCAAAACAATTTTTAAAATTTTGTTCTAGTTTGGAAATTGTGGCTTTCAGAGCTCCCATTAACCGCCCCCGCACTCCGGGAAGGTCATATCGTCGCTGTCATGTAGTGTGCTCTGGGTACAAGTTTTTGCTTAAAAAATACATAATACAGTCTTTTTTCTTTGTTATTTCATTGAAAAAAAATCATGAATACTGGTTCCAAAATCAAGCGTCCTACTGATCTACCCCCTTAATACATTTATTCCACTGTGAAACAAGGTAGTCAATATCTTAATTGAAAAAGATTTGCCGTTGCCATAACTGTACTCAGAGTGAATCTCTTCGTCCGAAACAAACCAACAGTCACGAATGTCTTTCTTCATGGTCTGAGAAATGTGGATATTGAATGAGGGTGACTGTATGCAGGGCTTCCCAGTGAAGCTTCTCCTGCGTGGTGGAAACATCAGGCACGTTAGCCCGGGGAAAGTAATTATGTCACATTTTCTGGTCCGTTGTTCATTTGCAGTGCTATAATTAACGCAGAACGGTACCTGCAAGCTTAGCAAAAACTGAAACGCGCCATCACCTAGAAACGCCGCGAATGGTTGACAGACGGCCTGAGTCTGTTGCAGGATATAATGCCCGCCCATGCGCTACGGAGGTTGTTTCGACTACGCTGTAGAAGCTTGCCTGGAAAACCCTTACACGTACTTCATATAGACCCTGCCTCTCCCCATGCCACCGACTCTAACCGTACAACTAATCAAAGGTTTGGCCGAGTCGGAAATTAAATGAATTTGATCACAGACCAAAAACACATAAAAATGCATACGTTGTGATGTCGCTCATAGGGGATGCGATGTAATTAATAGTATCGCTCGCACTGTTCACGAGAATCAAACATTTAAAATAAAATAGAAAATGCACGAACACCGTGCATAAGATCAGCTCCCGGCAACACACCTGAAAATAAGACTTAATCAGAAGCATTTGTTTTGAAATAAAAGGGGAAACTAATCACTGGACCTGTACGTAAGGAAACGCGTTGGATGTGCTAACGAGAAAGCTACGAGATGAGTGGCTTAGGAGCAAAAACGTAACCTCGGAATACAACAGAAAATTGTGGATAAAATAATTTATTCCTAAGATATGGATGTGAGGCATGTACACAATTCCTGATAATATTAATTCCTAAAACATTAAAGAAGAGCATCGATACATTCACCGTTATAATCTACATCTAAAGTCATTATGTGAATCATTTATACAACTGCTGTTGCCTGTTAACTGGTCGCAATAACTCGTGAAACGGTACTACACGTTTCGCAGTACACCCGCTTGCCCACGTGGTTTGTGGAGACGCAATTTCTAGGTATTGTGGCCCAATTGCAACAATATCACATCACGCAATCGTGAACAGTTAACATTCTTGAAAACAAACATGAGGTCGGACCGTCAGTGATGACGGTAGTCCAACAAACTCTAATGTTCAACGTTCAACCACGTGGTTGGCTCCCCACGGACGAAAGATACATAAAGCAAGGAAAATTTACGAGAAGGCAAAGCTATTAATATTTAGAAAGATAAAAGCTTATACAGGCACAGCTGAAGGCAAACAGACATTCATTCAGAAACGAGTGCTCACTTCTTATCGACACCTTTGTGTGGCGCTCTTCCGGCGGATCCAAGTCTGCTATAGAAGCTTACTAAAAGAAAAATCTGCCAAAGTTTTGCATTCCTTGCTGCGACGAGACAATGTAATCTTTCAGAGTTGAAAAGCGAGACCAAAAGCTAACAGCGCTCTTTTCGCCAAGTAACAACGCGCCACGCGGTCGGTCTAACTCACCCTTCTTCGACTGGAGCACAGCTGTGGACGCTTCTCGTACCGGCGGCAGACTGCCTCCCTTTTTCCTCTCCAGCCTCTTCCACACTCCGCGTGGTCCGGAGAACCAAAAGATGCCATTTCCGCCACCAACCTAACGCAGGTGAATTTTTCACAAGTAGTACAAACCTCTTTGCCTACTTAACCACAACGAGAGTTGGCTATTCTGTACAACATCTGCTGAATCTGTATGACTATCGCAGACTTCTGCAGCAGATACGCCACCGTCTAGCAACGTGACACACAACCACGTTCATTCAATCACACCACTATGAGAGTTATGAGAAAAGAGAAACACGGGAAACAAAGAGAAATGCTAGTGAAAATGGGCTACCGGTAACTACAGGACTCTTTCAACACATGAAATTTTAGTGACGAAAAAATCATTTTTGTTTTAGAAAAAGTTTTGATGGGATCGTAAATATCTACAAAGTTGAACTTGTTCATCAGCTAACCCGGTTTTCTTAAAGAATCTGTCAAAATGGGACTTGCTGAAACCTGGTGCTCGCTATAAGCTCGTGGATTCAGCTGTACTCAGCCGTAAGTATATGTCTTTTCATAATATCATAGCAAAAGTTTTCCTGCCTTTTACTGTAGTTTTATTGAACCGGTTCTTTATTGACACTCCTGGATGGTGCGCGCATAAGCACACTGTTTTCGGGATACAGTGAGGTGCTCCTGCCATTAATTAAATCCGCCCGGTGGACAAAAGATGAGCGCTGGTGAGCAGGTCAACCTGGTGTGGTTTTTAGGCGGTTTCCAACGTCTGACAAGGTGATTAGCGGGCCTGTACCCCCCCGCTTCAGTTACTTTTGTACTTTCTCACACTTTCGCGTGGGATAATACTCGCCGCAGACAGACAGCTTAAAGGATGGCGACAGGAAGAGCATCCGGCTATCCTCTACCACTAACATTGCCAAATACAATAACTAACATGACGACCCTGTGACGATATGAGATAAAGGCCAGGTGTGTACCTGCATATGTGTATACTAGATTCAAGAACTCGTCTTTATTGAAAAGTGTAAAGGGGCTTCCAAATATTTAACATGATCCTACTGCACCGCTTCCTGTCCATCGATGAATGTTATAGGAAAAATCTTATTACTTCGTCTAACAGGTTTCACAATTACGTTTTCGTTTTCTCATGAAGCTTTATTTCCATATACTAATGAACTTCTTGAAACAAAATTTCTCATCGCTTCCCGGAGTATTACTTTCAAGAAGTCTGACTTCTACCATGGCTATCTTCAAGTAATTTTTACCACATTTAGAACCACCACCCTCCGCCTTCGTCTGGTAAATAGAATGTAAAAATTTATATTTTCATGTTATACATTTTTTTCATAAAACCCGAAACTGCTTTGTCTGGTAGATACAGAACGTACTGCTGTGGTGGCTTAAAATAACCAGTTGTTGCATGGCTCAAACGTGACAGCCTATGATATAGAAAAGTTACAGAATAATATTTGTTTAAAGAAATGCATTTTTAATCGTCAGCCGTACAAATGGACCTTTACTCTCTAGAGGTTTCAGTCTCTCAGATCTTCATCACGGGAAGAAAAGGCAAAAAAAAGGTCAGACAGAAAAGCTATTTCAAACGTGCAAAAACTGGAATCATTCTTCATTACTCTTCCTCCATTTTCGTGCATTATCTTAAGACAAATCTGATGTTATTTAAGATCATGATCATTATTAGGTGGTCATGTATACTTACCGTAACTTTGTGGACTTTGAAACCATCTAAGAGAAAGATGAATTCCTTTTCCATCCGATGTTTTTGCGTTTTCTTCCTGTGATGATGGTATGAGAGACCAAAACCGGTAGAGAATAAAAGTTTCTTTGTTCAGCTGATGATTAAAAGGGCAGTTCACTGTGTACTGACGACTGTAGAAAGTAACCTCGCTAAAATACTAAAAGTATTTGTATCTGAAGGCACAATAAAAGTACAATATTAATTGCTACCTTAACATAATACAACACTCGTAAGTTATTTTCGAGCATCGAAAAAATATCTCTAGGAAGAGATAGCTTGTTGCCACTCCGAAAAACATAGTTGTTTTTGGTTCAGAATCGCGTGAATGATCTTGTCCCTCCCTAGTTCACACTACAGTGGCGCAAATTGTGCTGTCACTGATGCTAGAGGTTGGAAACAATTCTTGTCTGATAAAAACCGCTGACAGATACAGCCCAATTTCCCCCATAATTGACTTTTTGTTTTGTTACATGTTGGTGTTACGGAAACGATCCGACTCCTGTTACATCACCCATAGCGGAGAAAGGACTGAGTAACGGGTATTTTTGTTTTCAAGACTGAAAAATTTTAAGAAATATACGTTTTGTCAATAAACATTTTTACAGTGTCGGGAGAATACTTAAGATTAAATGGGTCGTCCTTACAACTATCGAAGATTTACCGAATAGAAATGGAAGGAAAGAAATTTGTGGCACAACTTGACTAAAAACGGAGGAAACGGTTAGTAGGACACATTCTGCGGCGTCAAGTAATCGTCAGTTTGATAACAGAGGGAAGTGCGGGGAGGGTCAAAGCCTCGAATACAGTAACCAAGTTGAAATGGATGTGTGTTGAACTAACCGCACATACATGAAGAGACCTACACAGAATAGTCTGGCATGGAGACCTGTACCTGGCCAGACTATAGCCTAAATACCAAAGCCAACAAACCTCAATATATCAACACAAGTCTATGCGACATACAATAAATTTAACGCTCGTATATTACGTCGTGAAATTTTAGTAATGCAAGTTCTTTGATGAATTTAACGTAGTAATTTAATGAAAAATGTAAATGCTGTAGAATCTTCTCCGAGGAAGAGAGGAAACAGTGGCGTTCAACAAAGAAAAAATTATCGTAAGGAAAACGAAGTAACGCCACCGAAAAGATTCTGTGCTTTTTGCCACGTCTAAAAAACCTTGAAACAGATAACATCCCTTATATACATATTGTTCTTAGATGCACTGCTTCTAACGTATAGGTTATCTGCCCCTTTTTTGAAAACTACTATACAAATTGCCTTACCTTTACATAGGTTCCACGTACATTGACCTAAATGTATGTCTAGCCGTTAGTCTTTGTTTTCGTTTTTTGGTCATCAGTCTTCTGACTGGTAGACTCCGCTTGGCCAGGTATTTCCTTTTTGCCATTGCTTGTCTGCTTTTGATGTCCTCCTTTCTCCGTCCGTCATTGGTTATTTTGCTGCCTACTTAGCAAAATTCCTTAACTTCATCTACTTAGTGACCATCAATCCTGGTGTTAAGTTTCTCACTGTTCTCATTTCTGATACATCTCATTACCTTCGTCTTTCTTTGATTCACTGTCAATCCATACTCTGTACTAATTACACTGTTCATTCCGTTCAGCAGATCATGTAATTTTTTCTTCACTTTCACTCAAGATAGCAAAGTCATCAGCGAATCGTATCATTGATATCCCTTTCACCTTGAATTTTAATTTCACTCCTGAACATTTGTTTCATTTCCGTCACTATTTCTTCGATGTACAGATTGAACAGTATGGGCGAAAGACTTCATCGTTGTCTTACACCCTTTTTAATACGAGCACTTCGTTCTTGGTCGTCCACTCTTCTTATTCTCTTTTGACTGTTGTACATTTTGTATATGACCCGTGTCTCCCTATAGCTTACCCCTCCTTTTTTTCAGAATTTCGAATATCTTGCACCATTTTACACTGTCGAATGCTTTTTCCAGGTCAACAAATCCTATGAACGTGTCTTGATTTTTCTTTAGTCTTGCTTCCATTATCAACCGCAACGTCATAATTGCCTCTATCGTCCCTTTACCTTTCCTAAAGCCAAACTGATCGTCATCTAGCGCATCCTCAATTTTCTTTTCCATTCTTCTGTATCTTATTCTTGTAAGCAACTTGGATGCATGAGCTGTTAAACTGATTGTGCGATAACTATCGCACTTGTCAACTCTTGCCGTCTTCGGAATTGTGTGGATGATGCTTTTCCAAAAATCAGATGGTATGTCGACAGACTCATACATTCTACACACCGACATGAATAGTCTTTTGTTGCCACCTCCCGTAATGATTTTACAAATTCTGATGGAATGTTATCTATCCCTTCTGCGTTATTTGATCTTAAATCCTCCGAAGGTCCTTTGAATTCTGATTCTAATACTGAATCCCCTATCTCTTCTAAATCGACTCCTGTTTCTTCTATCACATCATACAAATCTTTCCCCTCATAAAGGCTTTCAATGTGTTCTTTCCAGCTAACCGCTCTCTCCTCTGCATTTAACACTGGAATTCCCGTCCCACTCTTAATGTCATCGCCTTTGCTTTCAATGTCACAAAAGGTTGTTTTAACTTTCCTGTATGCTGTGTCTGTCCTTCCGACCATCATTTCTTTTTCGATGGCTCCACCTTTTATCTGCAGCCATTCGTCTTAGCTCTCCTGCACTTCCTATTTATTTCATTCCTCAGCGACTTGTATTTCTGTATTCCTGAGTTTCCTGAAACATTTTTGTGCTTCCTCCTTTCAGCGATGAGTTGAAGTATTTCTCTGTTACCCATGGTTTCTTCGCAGTAACCTTCTTTGTACCTATGTTTTCTTTCCCATCTTCTGTGTTCTTGATGGCCCTTTTTAGAGATGTCCTTTCCTCTTCAACTGTACTGCCTACTGAGCTATTCCTTATTGCTTTGTGTATAGCCTTAGAGAAGTTCAATCGTATCTCTTCATTCCTTAGTACTTCCGTATCCCACTTATTTGCGTATTGATTCTTCCTGAATAAAGTCTTAATCTTCAGCCTACTCCGGCTCTCTACTGTATTGTGATCTGAGTCTATATCTGCTCCTGGGTACACCTTACAATCCAGTATCTGATTTTGGTATCTCTGTCTGACCGTTTACATACTGTATTAGCCTTTCAGCATCCTCATACACTTTCTCTATCTCTTCATCTTCAGCTTGTGACGTCGGCATGTATACCTCAACTATCGTTGTCGGTGTTGGTTTGCTGTCGATTCCGATAACAACAACCCTGTCACTGAACTGTTGACAGTAACACACTGTCTGCCCTACCTTCCTATTCATAACGAATCCTACTCCAGTTACACCATTTTCTGCTGCTGTTGATATTCCCCTATACTAATCTGATCAGAAATCCTTTCCACTTCACTTCACTGACCGCTACTGTATCTAGATTGAGATTTTGCTTTTCTCTTTTCAGATGTTCTACTTTCCCTACCACGTTTAAGGTTCTGACATTCCACGCCCATACTCGTAGAACGTTATTCTTTTCCTTATGGTAATCTCCCCCTTGCCAGTCCCCTCCCGGAGATTCGAATGAGGGACTATTCCAGAATCTTTTGCCAATGGAGAGATCATCATGACATTTCTTCAATTACAGGCCACATGTCCTGTGGATACATGTTACGTGTCTTCAATGCAGTGGTTTCCGTTGCCTCCTGCATCCTCATGCCGTTGATCATTGCTGATTCTCTCGCCTTTCGGTGCAGTTTCTCACCCCTAAGACAAGAGTGTGCCCTGAACCTCTGTCCACTCCTCCACCTTTTTTGAGAAGGCCGTTGGCAGAATGAAAGTGACTTCTTATGCCGGAAGTCTTCAGCTGCCAATGCTCATTATTAATCAAAATTTAAGCAGCGGCGTGGTCCTAACCCGGGACCGAAGTCTTCTTGATTATGAATCAAAGACGCTACCGCCTAGAACACGGGGCAAACTCGTACTAACTCACAGGTTCAGTAATCTCTGCTGGTAACAGTTGCAAACTCGTTTTCGTCTGCTGGCCCCTTTTTGTGTCAACTAAGTCAATATTGCGTCAGCACGTATCGTAAATGAATTCATTCTTCTGGTAAACCTCTCTGATTTTTTCTCTCACAAGTGATTCTGTGATATCAGTTATAAAGCTTCTCTGTCAATAACTACTCTAAATGCTTAAGTTTAACCACATGCAAGAGAGTTTCAACACTTTTAGTTTCGCCAGTTCTTTTTTCCATAATGTTCATGTTTACTTAAATACAATAGTGAACTCTATTTATTTATTTATTTATTTATTTATTTAACCTTATCAGATTAGGGCCATCAGGCCCTCTCTTAATCAGATCAGTGTTCCACACATGCAGCATTTCACACGTCAGAGTTACATCATGACCATAGTTTAAATGAGAAAATTAGCTTACTCTAGTGACAATATGAATAAAGAGTAATGACTAAGACCTAATAAACTAAATGCGGCAGTATTTTTACAACAGGTGCTATACATACAGATTATGATAAAAGCAATAATAATAACAGTAAAAAAATCAAATAATAATGATAAACATGACTAAGACCTAATAAAGTAAATGCTGGCAGTATTTTTACAACAGGTGCTATACATACAGATTATGATAAAAGCAATAATAATAACAGTAAAAAAATCAAATAATAATGACAAACATGAGAAGGATTGGCAATAGTAATGAAGGTTTGTGCAGATGTACATAATATCTTGGTGTGTAAAGTAGATGTTTACTAGTATAGCGAGTTTTGGGGAAGGGAGATTTACGGAGGGGGAAAGAGGGAAGTAATGAGGTGAAGTGCATTCATGTACAGAGGAAGGCATTACTCTTGCTTAAGTAGATACGTCATTAACTGTTTTTTGAAGCCGGACATGTTTTTAAGTTCTCTAACATAACGAGGGAGGTTGTTCTAGAGTCGGGTTCCCGCTACTGTAAAGGACTTGGAGAAGGTGACTGAGCGGTGCAGTGGAACGGAGAGGATTTTATTATAATGGGAACGTGTGTTTCTGTCATGTTGTTCCGACATGAGCGTTAGGGACGAGGAGAGATATGAGGGACAGTGTACATTTATAAGGCAGTAGATGAGACAGAGTGTATGGAAATCTCTGCGTTTGTCTGCACGCAGCCAGGACAATTTTACATATGCTGGTGAAATGTGATCAAAAATTCGAACGTCACAGATATATCGGACGCAGGCATTCATGACCAGTTCTAGACGTCGGGAATTTTCCTGAGAGAGGCCTTGTACGATAAAATCGCTGTAGTCAATAATTGGGAGTACAAGCGTTTGTACTAATTTCTTTTTCAGATCGAAAGGGAAGAGTTTTTTATATTTTTGTAGGACATCATGATGCTTTTTTGCACACTGCAGTTACGTGCTCTGTCCAATTTAGATTTTCATCTATTATTACTCCCAAGCTCTTTGCTGAGGGAGAGAAGTTAAATATTTGTTCCATTTAGGATAAGAGGTGGTACGGATTCCCGATGTTTTGGGCTAATGAGCTTAGAGTGACCAACAAGTACCGCTTGGGTTTTAGATGGGTTTAGTTTTAGACCTATGTCCTGTGCCCATTTTGACAGTGCATCGAGGTCAGTATTGAAATTTTCATAGCTTTCTTGAGATAGCTTGGTTTCGCACTTAGATACAACTGAAGGTCATCAGCATACATATGGTATTTGCAATAGGTCAGAACCGATGACACATCATTGACATACAGAGAGAAGAGTATAGGACCTACTACTGAGCCTTGGGGAACGCCTGACACTACCTGCCGCCATTGTGATTTTATATTCCCAGACAGGACGCGTTGCTGACGAGACGTCATGTATGAGTGAAACCATTGCACTGCACTTGGTGAGAAATCTAGACCGCTAAGTTTGGCCAGTAAGATGTCGAAGTCGACAGTATCAAATGCTTTGCTGAAATCTAAGAAGCAAATGATAGTCACTTCTTGCCTGTCCATGGCAAGTTTCAGGTCATCTGTCACCTTTATCAGAGCAGATGTTGTGCTTCGATGTTTACGGAAACCTGATTGGTATTCGTATAGTAGGTTGTTAGTAGTTAGGTAGTTGGTGAGCTGGTCATGAACTATATATTTGAAGGCATTTGATAGTGCAGGAAAAAGCCAGATGGGGCGGTAGTCAGAGGGTGCTGTGGCGATGTCTTTTTTGGGCAGTGGCTTAATTTGTCCCAGTTTCCAGGCCTCAGGGAAAACACTTGTGATTAATGAATCGTTGAAAATGTCTGTTATAGAGGGCAGTAGTTTGTCAATAACAAGTTTTACCATCTGGATAGTGATACCATCATGACCAGTAGATGCTGATCTAATCCGCATTATGGCTTTCTTGACAGTACTGCAAGTGACGTGCTGTAGATAGAATTTTTCTTTGCTACAGTCGTTCATCCCCATGAAGTAATTAATGATTCTCTGTTTCTTTTTGCGGTTCAATTTTGGTTGTAGGTAATGTGAAGAATCGGTTTAGTTCTTCAGCTGGGACCATGTGATTTTCTGCAACTTTTATTTTGCCTAAACCGAGACTACGGAGATTTTTTTCACAGGATAGCTGGTCTACATCTATTGTCAGCTAATGTACGGGCATGTCTGATCTTAGCGTTTCTCACGGCTTGACTGACTTTGTTTCGTTTCTGCTTGTATACAGCATGATTTTCAGGTGTAGGGTGTATCTTGTATGCTCGATGTGCAGCATCTCTGTGATTCATGAGCTGTTTTAGTTCATCAGTCAGCCAAGGTGCAGGTTGCCTTTTTACTTTTCTGGTCTTCATTGGAGCATATTTGTCATATAGTTGAGTAATTTTGTTAGTGAAATCCTGTAGTTTGTCGTTTATGTCTATGAGGGGAGTAGAGGTCATCCTCCAAACTATTTCTTGTGCCTCAGTTTCGAGTTCAGGCAAATTTATGCGTTTGGGGTCTCGGTATGTAGACAGTTTTTGTTTGTTTCTAGGACATTCTAGTGAATACGTCATGGAAATGATGTCATGGGCAGACATGCCAGGTGCAGATATTTGAGAGGTGCGGATTATTCTGTTCGGAGATTTCTTTGCGAATATATCTATGAAAGTGTGACTGGTAGTCGTGTGACGAGTAGGTGCCAGCTGAAGTAGCGTCATATTTGAGGAAGAAAGCATCCTCTTAAATTTCCCAGTGGATGGACCATTGCACAGAAAACTGATGTTAGTGTCACCTGCTATAATTACATGTTCATATGACGATTCGAGACTAGAGAGGGCAGTTTCGAAGCAGGCGAACCCACCTACTTTAGGAGGTTTGTAAAGGACACATAATAAGCACTTTCTGTTAAGTGACTTGATCTCTATGAACATATATTCCACTTGTTTATCTAGATTGTTGTCGGATGTGTGCAGAACTGTAGGTGACAAATCAGAGCGTATGTACGCCCCTACTCCGCCCCCTCGTCTGTTGCATCTGTCGTGCCTGAGAAAGATATAGCCATCTAGGTTTATGGAAGTTGTAGGAATACTTGGTTTGAGCCAAGTCTCTGACAAAAGTAGTACGTGTAAATCAGCAGTTTGAAGTATATATTTCAACTCGTCGAAGTGAGGTGGCAGAGACTGGACATTTACATGTACAATATGCAGCTTGGTGCGTTCGGGTGTTGATTGACCGAGGAGGCTGCCAACCGATGTTTGCGGGTCGTGGTTGGCGGTGACAAGAGGGTCTGGCATGAGGAATGCGGAAGGCGTGTGAAGGAGGGGGGGTGAGGGAGTGTCCTCCCAGTTCTGTGCAGTGAAAGCGGTCGGGAGGGGGAGGGGGTAGGTCCCCGGGGAGGCAGCGGGATCTGCGGCCAAGGTCAGCGAGGTCTGCAACGGTTCTGGAAGTAGCCGTGGGCTGGCAGGGGAAGGAATTTCGCTAAACACAACGGGAGTAATCTGCACGTTACGACAGAGTGTGATATTAATTTCACTTATGAGGATTACAACTAAAGTATGATGGTGGGTTGCTAATTAAGCATGGAAGTGAGACTACCTTATGTAATAATTAACAAAATTACATGAGAAAAACAATTAAAGATGAAAATAGTTATGTGGAGAAACGAAAAGTTGATAATACGAATAATAAGAAAAATTACACGATACAAAATAATTAGAGATAAAAAAAATAGTTATGTAGAGAAACGAACAATTTGATAATACATTAGGTAAGATATAGTTGACAGTGTAAACAATATAATCGTACAGGTTTAGTGGCAGCAAGATTAGACATGATTTAGCTTCTAAAGCACAGGCTTTTGAGTTCATTAACACTGCAAATTGTTTTGTTTCCGTTTTCGGTCTTAACCATTATCCTGCCGTCATTTGTCCATACGTTCTGTAGCCCAAATTTCGAAATCGCGCTCTTCAAAATTTTTAGTCTTTGAGAGGTCAGATCCTCGCGTACTGTCAGACCCGACTTCGCGAGATTCTTCTTTGCTCTGAAGATTTCACATCTCTTCCTATACGACATAAATTTCACTATTATAGGTCTTGGTTTTGTAGAACCTGGCGACTTACGACCCACTCTATGACTTCTGTCAATGTCACTCAGAGTCACCTGCGCGCCTAGCTTTTCTTGGACAAGGTTTATCACAAGTTCATGTGTGTTCTCTCTGCTGCTCTCTGGAATGCCGAACAGTCTGAGGTTATTGCGTCTCTGACATTGTTCGAGCTCGTCCGTCTTCTCGATCAATTTCTGTTCGAGCAGTCGTGCTTCCTCCTCACTTGCTTTTAACGATGTGTCCAGTGCACGGATCTCTCTCGCATTCGCCTCCAGAGTTTTCTGTATTTTGTCCGTCACTGCTGCAGTGACAGCATCAGTGATGGTTTGAACAACGAGCCCGATCGTCTCCTTAGCCTGCAGTGCGGCACTCACCTCAGCCTTCGCGAGTGCGGCGATGTCAGCGATGCCGGGCGGAGCGGCCGCAACTCCCGGTGTGGACTCCACACCAGCGCTGTCGCCAGCCTGGCCGTTGGCTGCACTGCGCGTTGTTCGGCGATTTTCCATTTTCAGTGCAATTCCGTGTAATTGGTGCTCAGTATGTGATGTAAAATACGACACTCGGCAGTAGATATACTGCTTTAATATATGTAGACTAGCCTAACTGCTTAAAACACCTCCAGATTTCACGTAAACTTGCGAGCCAAGCTAACGCACGCCACTCACTCGCCGCCATGTTGCACCTTACTTCCAGTTTGGGATACCTCCTTCCCCTTTACCACCACCGATATTATTATTTAGGGTCGCGTCTTAAGAAAGGCGTTTACATTTATTACTTGGTGAGTATGTAATATGGGTAAAATATTTGCTTCGCTGTACCGCACCATCTTGCTGTTCTAGTCAAGCCACAACCACGCTTGTTGCTAAGTCGTATTTTCATAGCGCAGTTAGTGGTTCAAGACCCATGATATACTAACGCTTCCTAGGAATATTAAAGCTAATGGTACACGCGAGCGACCCGAGTTCTATGTGCGTAATGAACATGAACACTTTCTTCAATTAATGCAGCCCGTCACGCACTATAGGCGACGGATGTAACAGGATTTTCGAGGTGGTTTACGATGAGCCCTAATATTTACCTCGTCTCGTTATAATATCGGTAGCTATCACTGTTACAGATAGTGCTAATTCACAGATTCAGTAGTCTCTGCTGGTAAAATAAAAACATCCAACATTCACCATAAAATGCAAGAAAATACACTCCCGGAAATGGAAAAAAGAACACATTGACACCGGTGTGTCAGACCCACCATACTTGCTCCGGACATTGCGAGAGGGCTGTACAAGCAATGATCACACGCACGGCACAGCGGACACACCAGGAACCGCGGTGTTGGCCGTCGAATGGCGCTAGCTGCGCAGCATTTGTGCACCGCCGCCGTCAGTGTCAGCCAGTTTGCCGTGGCATACGGAGCTCCATCGCAGTCTTTAACACTGGTAGCATGCCGCGACAGCGTGGACGTGAACCGTATGTGCAGTTGACGGACTTTGAGCGAGGGCGTATAGTGGGCATGCGGGAGGCCGGGTGGACGTACCGCCGAATTGCTCAACACGTGGGGCGTGAGGTCTCCACAGTACATCGATGTTGTCGCCAGTGGTCGGCGGAAGGTGCACGTGCCCGTAGACCTGGGACCGGACCGCAGCGACGTACGGATGCACGCCAAGACCGTAGGATCCTACGCAGTGCCGTAGGGGACCGCACCGCCACTTCCCAGCAAATTAGGGACACTGTTGCTCCTGGGGTATCGGCGAGGACCATTCGCAACCGTCTCCATGAAGCTGGGCTACGGTCCCGCACACCGTTAGGCCGTCTTCCGCTCACGCCCCAACATCGTGCAGCCCGCCTCCAGTGGTGTCGCGACAGGCGTGAATGGAGGGACGAATGGAGACGTGTCGCCTTCAGCGATGAGAGTCGCTTCTGCCTTGGTGCCAATGATGGTCGTATGCGTGTTTGGCGCCGTGCAGGTGAGCGCCACAATCAGGACTGCATACGACCGAGGCACACAGGGCCAACACCCGGCATCATGGTGTGGGGAGCGATCTCCTACACTGGCCGTACACCACTGGTGATCGTCGAGGGGACACTGAATAGTGCACGGTACATCCAAACCGTCATCGAACCCATCGTTCTACCATTCCTAGACCGGCAAGGGAACTTGCTGTTCCAACAGGACAATGCACGTCCGCATGTATCCCGTGCCACCCAACGTGCTCTAGAAGGTGTAAGTCAACTACCCTGGCCAGCAAGATCTCCGGATCTGTCCCCCATTGAGCATGTTTGGGACTGGATGAAGCGTCGTCTCACGCGGTCTGCACGTCCAGCACGAACGCTGGTCCAACTGAGGCGCCAGGTGGAAATGGCATGGCAAGCCGTTCCACAGGACTACATCCAGCATCTCTACGATCGTCTCCATGGGAGAATAGCAGCCTGCATTGCTGCGAAAGGTGGATATACACTGTACTAGTGCCGACATTGTGCATGCTCTGTTGCCTGTGTCTATGTGCCTGTGGTTCTGTCAGTGTGATCATGTGATGTATCTGACCCCAGGAATGTGTCAATAAAGTTTCCCCTTCCTGGGACAATGAATTCACGGTGTTCTTATTTCAATTTCCAGGAGTGTATATCACTAATAGCTCAACTGACGCTTCAGCTTATAAATTGTTCCACAACCAAGGATCCATTGTAAAATGCAAGAATTAATTGTTTTTTTATGCTTGCCTACTTTGATGTGAGCTGTAAGAATGACATCAGCACTAGTTGAAATTGGGATGTTATCGTTACTATCTTTCATACAAATGATAACACTGGAAAAATTCAGTGTGATAGTATGAAGCATTACGACTTTTGCTGAGCTTGATTCCAATGATGGTTGGTTCAAAGTTCCGAACATATGTAACGAGTAACTTATTTCTTGATATTCATGTTGCGCCACTTGTGTCTCTCATTTCATAGAAGCGTATGAAGCTGAGTTACTCGCTCTGACAAAGCATTTTCATTTGATGAAGTGAACTGTGTTGCTAAAACAAGCAGTAGAAGGATGGGAATAAAGTATCTCGCCACCATATTCTGATATAAAGTATGCGTTAAAATGTAGTAAACCCTCAACATTTCGGACATAACGGTCTATCGTAAATGCAGCGATGAAAGGACTCTCAACGAATAATGGTCTGGTGACGACCTGCTGTCAGAGACTATGGCTATTTTTGTTATGCTTGTATCAAAACGTAAACAGCAAATTTCTCTGCAACCTCTCATCGTCGACAGCCCACTTCCAGAAAACATTAAGATTATACACGCTCTTCCGATTATGCACATTTGTGAATTTACTTTAAATTAACGATTCAAGAAAGTTTAAAGTTTTTTTGTAAATTGAGCTGCCTGACGTTCGTGGACACTAGGCAACAACGCTCCAGACCATGTATAGAAGAGCATCAAATTAAAAGTCATGACAATCCTGAGATGATAATTATGTATTAATATCCTGGATGAAATTCCCTATGTGGTGAGACTAAGTTCCGCTTCGGTGCCATGTTGATTAACTCCAGACACAAAACACTCCGCGAACGATATTTAAAAGTTTTGCTCCGAAACATAATTGGAAGGTTTTCTGCTGTCGTTCTATGACTGTTGACGAAATCCGAATACACGGTTTCCCCTCCGGGACAAATCTACAGTTAAAGCAATAGAGTGGAAAAAAATGTTGTCGGGAGATATTTAGATCCAATATTATCCAGTCGTAAGAACAGAGTTGGTTTAACATGAAAAACAAACACAGCAACAGCTAGAACAGCAATGACTGGTCGTGTTTCTTAGGCAATGTCGTAACGTAATAGGAAATAGTAACAGACCATAACTTCGTCTGCAAAAATCGTTATATGTATTCTACACTGGGGAAAATTGTCTTATGAAAGGAAAAATGGGAATCTATCTCGAACTCAGGGTATTCAGAATTAGAGTCACAGTTTAAAGTATTTATGAAATATCAACGATCAAATAAGGCAGAGGGAATAAATAACATTCCAATTGGGATTTCTAAATCCCTGGCCTTAAGTAACATCCCAACAATTGTTCAAATTGGTATGTAGAATCTATGAAACTGGTACATACCATCAGACTTTCGGAAGAAAGGTAGCAGTTTTTATAGTTTTATTAGATCACTTTCGCTTGTATTGTAAACGCTTGTTTAAATTACAAATACGAGGGATAATCAGTAGGTGCAGCTTACCGTAGGTCATTGTTTAATTCGTTTATAAAATTTACTAGATAGCCCCTAGCAGTTTCCTGTAGGTCACTGTCTTATTCTTTAGTATTCACTAAATAGCCCCTAGCAGGAAAATTAGCACCAGATTTCTCTTCTACCACAAATTTTTATTTTCATTACGAGTGTCCTTTCTTACAACTAGCGTAGTTGTTAACCTTGTGTGACAGTAGGTTTCCTTAAGTTTTTATAGTAAATCAGTTATTAGCTAGATGGATAGGGACTGTGTCTGTTGTGTGCGGATGCAGGAGGAGTTGGCCAAAGTCCAAACGCAGCTGGAAGCTTTGTTGGCCACAGTCAACAAGCTCCAGAGTGCCACCATGAGGTGCAGTGGAGATGGGGAGTCTGCGGCAGCCTCTGCTGTACTAGATGTACAGGGGGGAATGTCACAGCCCTCTGTCACTGAGCCGACCGCAGGTGCGACTGAGCCGGCTGGCCCACTCTCACCTCAGTGTGGGTGGCGGACTGTGTCGAGGTCTCGAGCCTCAAGGCGAAAGCTGGATGGAGGAAGCAGGCTCCTGCCAAATCCCATGCACTTTGCTAATAGATTCAGTGTACTATCTGATGCTGGAGGGGGGGGGGAGGGGAGGGAGGCTGCACCTTCTGCCAGGATAGTAGCTGCTCCTTCAGCAAGGTCCAGACGGGCACGTGGGGACAGGGGTTTGTTAGTTATTGGGAGCTCCAATGTTAGGCGGGTCATGGAGCCCCTCAGGAACATAGCGGCTAGGGCGGGGAAGAAGTCCTACGTTCACTCGGTGTGCTCGCCGGGGGGCCTTGTCCAGGATGTGAAAGAGGCTCTTCCAGCGGCTATTGAGCGAGCGGGATGCAGCCATCTGCAGATTGTTGCGCATGTCGGCATCAACGATGCCTGTCTTCGGGGTTCCGGTGAAATCCTTGGTTCCCTACGACGGCTGGCTAAATTGGTGAAGGAGGCCTCCATCTCTCGAGGAGTGGAAGCCAAGCTGACGATCTGCAGCATCGTACCCAGGGTGGACCGGGTTCCTATGGTCTGGAGTCGAGTGGAGAATCTAAACCAGAGGCTACGTCGACTCTGTGACGAAAATGGTTGTAGATTCCTCGACCTACGCTATGGGGTGGAAGGTTGTAGGACGCCACTCAATAGATCAAGGGTGCACAACACACAGGAAGCAGCTACATGGGTAGCACAGTACTTGTGGCGTGCACATGGGGCTTTTTTACATTAGGTTCCTCCCCATGGGAAACAAACCGCTGGCCGGAGAAATTACCAGTTCATGACAATGATTTGGGTGTGCCAACTGTAAAAATTGTTAATTCGCCTAAACAGGTCATTCCAAATGATGTAAATATGCTTAATCTCATGTTAGTAAATTGTCGAAGTGTCTGTAGCAAGATCCCCGAGTTAATCTCCGAAACAAACAGTAGCAATGCCAATTTTGTATTAGGGACCGAAAGCTGGTTGAAACCAGACATAAAAAGCAGTGAAATTTTTAACTCTGATTGGACAATGTTTAGGAAAGATAGGACTGATGCTATGGGAGGTGGTGTGTGCATTGCAGTTAAAAGCTGTTTAAACGCAGTTGAGATCGATACAGCGTCGGACTGTGATATAGTCTGGATAAAGCTGTCAAGCAGACCAAGATTGGCCATTGTATTAGGATGTTTTTATACACCGCATCCGCAACAAACGTCGCACAACGTTTCACGAAAAGTATTGAGTACATAGGAAATAAATATCCAAATTATCCATTAGTAATAGGTGGTGAAACGTCCCCTTAGAAAATTTAATGAATTACTGTGCTGAAAACCTTTTACATATTTGATTCTCTAACAGCTGAGCAGAACTGAACGCACTCAGACATTTCGCTCTTTACCTATTCTGATCAACACTAAATTGACACACAATATTTTTAGCGCAACGCACTCTGCCTTTCAATAATCCCTACAAAATAATGCCCCTGACTAACATTAAACTATACCTTTCACAAATCACTTACCTCAAAAAATTTTCGTTACTCGAACTACTGCAATACAGCGAGCGCCACTACCGCCAGCTAAATAAAAGATTCAAGCTAATGAAGGCACTAACTACTGATAGACATAGTTAGCAAATGAAAGATTTTGATACAGAACAAACAATGTATTTACATCAATAGTGTTCAAAAGTCATAATATATATAGCAGCTCATGGCATCCAGTCTTACAAATTTACTGTCTCTGATGGACACACATCCAGACCATCCGCTCTCAAAATTCCGCCACTTCTCTCCCCACATCCACCACTGCTGGCGGCTCACCTCCAACTGCGCAACGCTACATGCTGTTAACAGCCAACTGCCCAACACTACAATAGCGAATATTACAACAATGCTAACCAGCCACAGACTGCACACAGCACATCCAGTGATTTTCATACAAAGCGCTACGTGGCGTTACCAATATAAAAACCTAAACAGCCTACTTACAAAGCCCCCATGCTCCCCACAAAAAAATTTTACAAATTGTTTTGGGCAGTGGCCGATACAGATTTGAAAAAATGTTTCAGAATTACAATAACAAAGATATCAAATGCACACACTTATTGATACACTGTTGGTCAAAAGCTAAAATTTTCTCACAGTCCAGAAAGACAGTCCTGATCTTTCATCACAGTAAAATTGCAGTGTTTTTTTTTTTTTTCTCAAAGTCTGAGCAGCAAAAGAAAATGCACACGGAAGTAGTGGATTTCCATGCAGTCTTGAAGAAGTAGTGTTGTCCTTCCAATGGAAAGACAGTGCTGACTCTTGACATGCCGACAGGTAATGGGACCACAACAGAGCAAATCCACAGCAGAGTCAGTCGAAGTTGAAGAATATTGGTAGGTAGGTCATCACAGAGCAGACCACTGTAGTCCTGTTAGAGATTACGGTATTGGTGGGCTACCAGAGGTGCAGACCCACTGCAGTCCTTGTAGAAATAATGGTATTGGTGGGCCATCAAAGATGCAAACCCACTTTAGTCCTCGTATAGACGGGCAGCAGCCATCTGTTGCGACTGTGCAGGTGCACAATCACCATCGAAGAGTCTTGCGGACAATATAGCAAGTCCATAAACCACCACTTGTGCACTCACAAACTTTTTGGCATGTCCTTAGAACCAGCAATGCTGTTAGCAAGTCCCTTACTGAGTATCAGCACATGTGCAAACACTAACAGTCCCAACATCTGATCTATTGTGCATATACTATGACCAACAGAAACGTGTGGAGCGAAATGTAACTTAATTTGAAGAACTGGTGTCTATACAATTATAAATTTACAACATAAGAATACAATTACAAAGGTACAAAATACATCATTAAAGAACATAACAATACAGATAGCATTTGTAGTAATAGAGGCTTTACAAAAGAATAGAAATAAACATGTATATCAGTGTTACAGGAATTATGACATAAGCAAATGCATAAAAGGCCAGAATAAGTTTCGAAACATCAACTTCACATGTGATCATTAATACAAAACAATACATAATGTCTAAACATCTTTACAAAGTAAATAACACATTATTAGAAAAATGCTACAACATAACTCATATCAGATAAACACATAAAGACAGGAAGAACACAAATACACAAGAGTACACAAAAACATAGTGGAATAACACAAAAGGAAAGGACAGTGTTTGTTTTCAGTGTAGCATTTGGTACTGTAGTCATACCCGAAACTTCATTCCATAGATCTTTCCTCTTATTTCAACATTAGTTTCCACCAAAAAAATCCTATCCAAGCATGCGTTCTGTATTCTATTAATATCCTCTGTCAAAATAGTTATTCTCCTCTGTAAACCATTTTTGTATAGCTTCCCAATGAATTTCTTCCAATTCATCACAGTTAGTTTCTTATATAGTCTACCCCCTCATATGCTAACTTAAATCTACTGAGCTCAGGTATATATACTAAGGGACGAGGCAATGCAGCAGTGCAAAACAATTAACACAAACAGCAATGACAAAAAAATGGAAATTGGCAAAGCAAGCAGCAGTATATCTAAATTAGCAAAGCAAATGCAACATTACAACCTATATGAGTGAATGTGCAGCAACAAGAAAAATAAATCAGTAGAAAAACTGGCTTAATACAATGTAAAATTCAGTAGAACTATGCCTGTCAAACATCAGCAGCAAATGCTATAACTTATACCTAAAAATTATAAAGCTCAAGCAGAAAAAATATTACAGTAAAAATAGGAAATGTCTAATAACTATGTCACATCTTAACACTAGAGTGATGCATCACCTTGACTTACTCTGCGAAACAAATTACCCAGTCATTGACAAAAATTATGTATGCAATTCCTGTGAAGAGAAATGTCTTTTTGTGCTCCCTAGTTTTTTTGGAAGTAGATCATAAAACTATTATTTACTAGATCTGTAGGCATAAGATATCTGTATTAGTACATCTATGTACATCTATTAAATTTTATTTTAACGAATGCTGCAATACAGCTAGAAACAAGACATTAAAAGAAATGAGCAAATATATATATATATATATATATATATATATATATATATATATATATATATATATATATATGAAACGTCATTCACTAGGCAAATGGCGTCTCCCAAGGCAGTAAAGAAATCTCTCACCTAGAAAGGCAATAGATGCAAAATGTTTCCTATCATTTCACTAGGCATTTTAGTAAGTATCATAAATTAAGAGCTCCACAGTGTAATCATATATTCTCAAGTTTGAGCGTGTCATATTTACGATGCTTTCTACAAAGGAAAGTCAATAGCGAGGATGATTTTTTCTCCACCTAATGGCTTTCTTTTTTCAGGCGACTATCGCTCAGCTGGGCGCCCATAACGCATTTCGTCTAGGTCACTTAGCTTTCTTACCGAAATATTTATGACAGCAGTTTGCGCTACAGTGACAGTCTCATATAAAAAAATTTCACAGGCCTAGAATTTGCGTTACAAATGTGTAGAAACAAAATGCTATAAGTATAACAGTGTCCAAAAAATTTTTGACAGCATTGTGATACACTCACGCATTTACACATATTTCATAACTCTTAAAGTACGATTCTTGGTTTCCAACATCCTTTTTGACAAACCAGAGTCCCTAACTTCTATTCATTATTCATATACATATAAACACGTAATCACATTCCTCATATACGGTAGCATCAGCTTGTTGATCATAAATATACCTCAACAGCATAATACACATTGTCGTCATAATAATAACATCATAAAACCTCAGCCAAATCTCAAAAACGTTGTAGCTTTCTGCATTAATTTCAAAACCTTCAATAAAATCATCTACCTCTAACGTACTTCAAAAATCATGATCCCATACCAAACACATCATTCAAAGCTCTCATAGTATCACAATGGTTCCAAAAAAATACGAACAGTTCACAAAGTACAGACAAAATACAATTTCATAAGTGTGAAGTTATCCAACTGTGTAATTGCGTAAACATTTGTCACTGACGTAGTAAAAAAATTTTTGTTTCTCTGTTAAATAATCAGATATCTGTGTAATTCTGTGTTGGAGAAATATGGTACCGATGTGTAAAGTTGTAAAAACAAATACCATATTATCTACGGCTCCTTGTGCTTGCCAAACACATGGTACACAAAGTAAGCGTGTACCCCCCTGAGGATTAATGTAATTATACCCTCAGGTGTTACAGATAACAGCAATGGAATGAAATGAACGAGGTGCATTCAAGTTAGAAGGCCAATTTTTTTCCTCTGGACTGGAAAGAGATAGAAACATGTGCATTGTTTCAAAATGAGGCCGCATTCATTGTCAATATGTCTCAGAGATGGCAGCACCGTATGGCAGATGGAATTTTACTGCCAGTGGCGAGAATGAGAACTGTTTTAAATACTTAAAATGGCGACGTTTTCCTTACTTGAACAGCATCCAATCATTCGTTTTCTGAATTTGCGTGGTGTGAAACCAATTGAAATTCATCGACAGTTGAAGGAGACATGTGGTGATGGAGTTATGGATGTGTCAAATGTGCGTTCGTGGGTGCGACAGTTTAATGAAGGCAGAACATCATGTGACAACAAACCGAAACAACCTCGGGCTCGCACAAGCCGGTCTGACTACATGATTGAGAAAGTGGAGAGTATTGTTTTGGGGGATCGCCGAATGACTGTTGAACAGATCGCCTCCAGAGTTGGCATTTCTGTGGGTTCTGTGCACACAATCCTGCATGACGACCTGAAAATGCGAAAAGTGTCATCCAGGTGGGTGCCACAAATGCTGACGGACGACCACATGGTTGCCATTGTGGCATGTTGCCAAGCAATGTTGACGCACAACGACAGCATAAATGGGACTTTCTTTTCGTCGGTTGTTCCACAGATGAGACGTGGATGCCATTTTTCAATCCAGAAACAAAGCGCCAGGCAGCTCAATGGAAGCACACAGATTTACCGCCACCAAAAAAATTTCGGGTAACCGCCAGTGCTGAAAGAATGATGGTGTCCATGTTCTGGGACAGCGACGTAGTAATCCTTACCCATTACGTTCCAAAGGGCACTACGGTAACAGGCGCATCCTACGAAAATGTTTTGAAGAACAAATTCCTTCCTGCACTGCAACAAAAACGGCCGGGAAGGGCTGCGCGTGCGCTGTTTCACCAAGACAATGCACCCGCACATCGAGCTAACGTGACGCAACAGTTTCTTCGTGGTAACAACTTTGAAGTGATTCCTCATGCTCCCTACTCACCTGACCTGGCACCTAGTGACTTTTGGCTTTTTCCAATAATGAAAGACACTCTCCGTGGCCGCACATTCACCAGTCGTGCTGCTATTGCCTCAGCGATTTTCCAGTGGTCAAAACAGACTCCTAAAGAAGCCTTCGCCGCTGCCATGGTATCATGGCGTCAGCATTGTGAAAAATGTGTACGTCTGCAGGGCGATTACGTCGAGAAGTAACGCCAGTTTCATCGATTTCGGGTGAGTAGTTAATTAGAAAAAAAAAATCGGAGGCCTTAGAACTTGAATGCACCTCGTGTCAGGGAAAACTTTCTTTGTAATTAAAAAATCTTTAAAATTAAATGTTTTATATACAAAATTAATCACTCAAATACGTGTACTACTGCGCTAAATTGTGCGTCTTGTTGTAACATAGTCTCTGTCATTACTAAAGGGTAAAAAATGTGCCAAGTGTCGTAATTATCGTCGTCTGTAAGCAAAGTTATGTGGAAGTCAATGTACTTACCTCGTAATAAACAAAAGCGAAATGCTATGCGTATAGATATCGTAGTTATTACGTACAGTACTGTGATCAAGAAGGTACTTCACTGTAATGTATTATTGTGCTACAAAAAGGCTGTCTCATTGTAGATATACCACAAAAGTTACTACTAAAACATGTTTTACTTTCCAGAAGAAATCAGGAAAACTGTGCAGTTATAAAGCAGATACAGCACAAAAGCAACAATGTAAATTGTGTCACACATTAGTAGCATCGTGATATAATTGTGTAGCTGTCAAAGAAACCAAATACTAAGTCAACTTTAATCTCACAGAAAGTACTTCAAATAAAGAATGTCTTTTCAAGTAAACCAAAATGTTGCATTAAAATCTCATTAGCAGTATATGTTCTAAGTATGTAAGCCTTATAGTCGTTACATAATCGTGCAACTAACAAGCAAGAATGTACACACATGGTAACAATGTGTCCTCTGTTCACTATCACAATGCAATGGTAATTACTGTGTAAATATGTTCCCTAGGTTCTAGACTGGATAGTTAACTTCAAGACATTGTTGCATGTCTATTGAATGTCCTTACTACTTAAATCGATTTTGCTGAAAGTCTTAAGTTACATGAAATCAGCCTATTAAAATCTCTGGTGGAGCCCTTCTTCTTAATATTCAGCGGCTGGCTTGCTAGAAAAGATCTTCACATACGTTATTATTATTAAGCGCTGCATTCAGTTGGGAAAAAATCGATCGTTTTGAACACTTCGTTCAATTTACGACAGATCTAAAATTTCAGATGTGGATGAAGCCTTTTTGGACGATTTCAATAAAACTCAGAGATTGCAGGCTCTCTTCGTCACAGCTGAAACTTCCCAATTAATTACAGGCCCCAGACAATCATCAACAATTCAGACAGAGAACGCATTCGTCATTCACTCTAAAATGAAATGGTCACAAACCTTATTTCTGAGTAAAATTGTATATTGAATCCATTTCCGTACATGTTCCGTTTCCGTGGATTTTTAGTCTCATGAAATTTACTTTTACAAGTCCTTCTTTCTTTTTGTCTACCCCGCTAGCGGCACAAACTTTCCTGCCTCGTTTTATCGCGAAGAAGAGTAAATAAATCTCCTTTTGCAATACGAAAATCTTGCAACCGATACTTTCCGAAGCTGTTCCTTTCTCTCTCTTTCTATCTCTCCTTCTATCACTATCATGACCATGGAGCATACACCTGTGTACCTCTGTTGTTCCAAAGAATAAACGTACTCGAAAAATACCTTGGCGTCGACGAGCTGTCGGCGCATATATTACTAGAAAATCTGCTCAGATACTTTTCATACGTAAATAAATGTGGATGATTTGATTGACCATTATTAATTATTGCGTGGTAGAGGGTAATTTTCCGTGGGGAGATTACACATGATAGGAGTTTCTAAGTGTGACAAAGCGTACTAATAGCGTGAAGTGAAAAATTTTATGTCAAAGACTAAGTTAAAAAGCAGATTATCTTTCAATAAACGGTTTTACATGTGAATTATCATGTTGTATACGTCGGTAAGGAATGCTAAAATTTTTCTCAAGGTTAGCGTCTATGTTATGTTTCTCTGAGCCAGCCGGCGCATGTGGATGCCTGTGGTGCGAGTCATTGTCTGTCTCTTTGTTGCCACGCATCGTTATTGGGATTAGGAGACCTAACTTCTACAAATTCACCTTGTTGAGAGGGCTCTGCCCTGTTTGAATCCCTCCAGTGCTGATGCAATTCAGGTCTGTCGTTACGATTGTATCGTCTGTCGTCATCATTTCATCCCCATCGACGCGCAGGTCGCCGAAGTGGCGTCAAATCGAAAGACCTGCACCAGGCGAACGGTCTACCCGATGGGAGGCCCTAGCCACACGACATTTCCATTTTATGTCGGTGGATTCGATATTTTCTTTCTTGCCGGTCACGTGGTGGAGAATTTCTCCCTGAATCGTAACTGTGCGCAGAACTGTTGCGTCTGAAGTTATTCTGTCTCCCTTGATAATTATTGTTTTGGATCCCATATTGTCTGTTTCTATGGTTATCTCTGTGATAGTCATTAATGCGGAGAGGTGATCTTTCCCTGTAATTATTGCTACTCTGCCAGCGGTTGTCATATGGGTGGTATCTGTTTTGTTCACGATTTGCTTTGTAAGAATAGCCTTGTCGTGTCCAGTTATTATTTCTTTCATCGCGGAATTGTGACAGATGTGACCTGTAATTGCTGTGTTCCTGTTTTCGCGTTCTGCGATTGTCAGTGTCGATTTCCAATTCTTGTAAGAGTCCCTGAAAAGCTTCAATGTCGTCTTTGCAACGTCCTGCCAAAATAATATGTCGTAAATGTTCAGGCAATTTGATTAAGCATATGCGGATGAGTTCTGAGGGGCTGTATGGGTTTGACAGGTACTCATTCTTGTGCAACATGTCTTCAAAATATTTCCCAAGACTGGAAAATTCAGATTGTTCGAAATGTTTCATCATTATGATGCTATGTTTTACTCGGCCTTGTGTAGCTTGAGACCAATATGCTGAGAGGAAGACATGATAAAATTCTCCTTCACTGTGACAATCGTGAATGATCGATCGCATTCTTACAGCTGGTTCATTCTCTAAATAGCCACACACAAATTCTAATCTGTGCTCTAAGGACCAGTTGGGAGGAAAAAAATGATAGAATTGAGGAAGCCACGCTTGTGGATGAATGTCGTTGCCGGAATTCTTAAATGTATTGAATTTTGTCAAAATCATCATGTTAGCGAGCCTTATGTCGTTTCGACGGTTCCATCTCAAAATTCGGTGTACCTTGCCAATTTCTTTCATAATTTCCGAAGTGCCCTGTGTTATTATTTTGTGGCTGTTCCATATTTCTACGTCCGTCTTCCCATATTGGAGCGCGAGTGTCCTCTGAAATATATAATTCTTGTATTACCTGTGTCAACTGATCTTGTACTTCCCAGACTTCTCTTTGGTGTTGCGTATTAATTTCATTCTGATTTTGTTTGAATTTCCTAATTTGTTCGTACTCTTCTGTATCATTAAAGAGTACCGGTCTTGTGTCATTCACATTATGATCTACCTTCATAGATAAATTATTTAGCTGATCCGAAAGTACGACTACTTTCTCTGATAATGAACTAATTTCCTCCATGTGTCTTTCTGAACCAATTTTCAGAGTATCTACTGTGTCCTTTAAGTTTTCCTGAGTTTTTGCAAGTAGTGTAACTGAATCGGTAGATGCAACTGAGTCAATTTTAGTCCGCAAGGTCTTGTGACTTTCATGAACAATAGTTTGCAGTTCTTCTATGGCTGCTTCGTGATTCAGTAATGCATTTTCATGCCGCGAAAAAATAGGTTGAAAATGCTCACAATTTCGTGTTTTTACGTCATTGCAGACTTTTTGACATTTCGATTCGATGTTATGTAACTCAGTAGTTAAATCTTCACATGTTTGTTCAAGCGTGATGTCTAACTTTTGAAGATTTTGTTCCATTGTGTCTAACGTTTGAAGATTTTGTTCCATTGTGTCTAACTTCTGAAGATTTTGTTCCATTGTGTCTAACTTTTGAAGATTTGGTTCCATTGT
This sequence comes from Schistocerca cancellata, assembly GCF_023864275.1. Classification (NCBI taxonomy): domain Eukaryota; kingdom Metazoa; phylum Arthropoda; class Insecta; order Orthoptera; family Acrididae; genus Schistocerca; species Schistocerca cancellata. The sequence continues at coordinate 137,216,622 of NC_064628.1, forward strand.
GTCTAACTTTTGAAGCTGTTGCAGTGTTTGTCTCTGATTTTGTTCCATCGTGTCTAACGTTTGAAGCTTTTGTCCCATTTGTTGTATTAATTGTAATAACAATGCACTGGTGTCTGAAACAGGTTCCTCAGTGCTTTTCGACAGTGAATTTGCACTGGCAACATTCATATTTTGACAAGCAGAAAATGTGTCTTGACGTATTTGAGAAAACCTGAATCTACAGTGTTTGCAAAATTGTGTCCAGTCATTTCGGATTCCTGAGGAGAGCTGACCGGTCGATCGATAATGCTTCCCTGTTCACCCATTGTTTCACTGCCTACACAATTATTTGCAGCCTGCTCCATTTCCCTATGCACAATTACCAAATTACTACTTTGAACATTAGTTAATTCATTACACGGTGACGCTAACACACTGCTTTCACCTTCACTGTCGTTCCTCAGTTTACTTTGGAGCCTAGTATTACGTTTTTCACACGTCATTATTGTCACAATATTTCACCTGATAACACAGAAAAGCACAATTTGACGAGCAAAATAAGGAAACACATTAACATAGCATTGAAAGTAATATCTCGTTAATAGCAAGCGCAGCTGCGAAATACTTGGTGCAAATCTACATGCATGCCACAATTGTTTTACTGTACAACAATTAAAAACTACAACTACAAACGAAATTCTCTCTATAATTATGTGCTAGCCACAAACAATAGCTACACTAATTACAGAGACTACAAGAAAAAATCAGAAGATTCCAGTTAGGTATCCTGGCATGGTCGCCATATGAAACGTCCCCTTAGAAAATTTAATGAATTACTGTGCTGATAAACCTCTCACATTATTTGATTTTCAAACAGCTGAGCAGAACTGAAAGTACTCAGACATTTCGCTATATACCTATTCCGATCAACACTAAACTGACACATTCTTTTTTTTTAGCGCAACGCAATCTGACTTTAAATAATCCCTAGAAAAGAATGCCCCTGAGTAACATTAAACTATACCTTTCACAAATCACTTACCTCACAAAAATCTTCGTTACTCGAACTACTGCAATACAGCGAGCGCCACTACTGCCAGTTAAATAAAAGATTCAAACTACTGAAGGCACTAACTACTAATAGGCATAGTTAGCAATGAAAGATTTTGATGGAGAACAAACAATGTATTTACCTTAATAATGTTCAAAAGTCATAATATGTATAGCAGTTCATGGCATCCAGTCTTACAAATTTACTGTCTCTGATGGACACACGTCCAGATCATCCACTCTCAAAACTCCGCCGTTTCTCTCCCCACCTCTACCACTGCTCGCTGCTCACCTCCAACTGCGCAACACTACGTGCTGTTAACAGCCAACTGCCCAACACTACAATAGCGAATATTACAACAATGCTAACCAGCCACAGACTGCACACAGCACATCCAGTGATTTTCATACAGAGCGCTACGTGGCGTTATCAATATAAAAACCTAAACAGCCTACTTACAGTGGAGACTTTAATCTAGCATCCATTGACTGGGAAAATTACACCTTTATCACAGGGGCAGAAGCAAAGATTCGTGCGAAGTTATTCTAGGAGCGCTCTCAACATACAACCTTGAGTAATTCGCATTCGGGAGGACGACGGTTCAATCCCGCGTCCGTCCATCCTGATTTAGGTTTTCCGTGATTTCCCTAAATCACTCCAGGCAAATGCCGGGATGGTTACTCTGAAAGTGCACGGCCGACTTCCTTCCCAATCCTTCCCTAATCCGATGAGACCGATGACCACGCTGTCTGGTCTCCTTCCCCAAACCAACCAACCAACCAACCTTGAGTAATTGGTTAGAAAACCAACTCAAGATGGTAACATATTAGATATCCTGGCGTCAAACAGACCTGATCTTTTTGAGGAAGTTAATCTAGGAAAAGGTACTAGCGACTATAATTTCGTTGTGGCTTCTACGACAGTGGAAGCTGAAAAAAAATAACAGCATAGAGTTTTTGTTTGTTTGGGAAAGCAAATAAAAGTGTCACTAATGCATATCTTCATAGTCAGCTCCAAGCATTCACTGCGGGACACAAAGATATTGAGCATCTTTGGTCGGAATTTATAGGTATTGTATGAGCCTAGCAGAAGTATAGGTGAGGGAAAGGATCCACCTTGGTACAACAAACATATTAGGAAGTTGCTGAGAAAGCAGGGAATTTTTCACAGTCGTTTTAAACGTAGTCACTGCCCCGCTGACAAATATAAATTATGTGAAATGAAAGCAGCTGTCAGAAGGACAATGAGAGACTCTCTTAACGAATTTGAAAGCAATATTATATCTACAGATTCTAAAAGTAACCCCAAAAAATTTTGGTCGTACGTAAAATCTATGAACGCTACAAATAATTCAATACCTTCTCTTGTTGACGGTACGGGTAATGTAACTGATGATGATGATAAACAGAAGGCCAAAACTAGTTTACGATAGGGGACTGCAGCACCATTCCCCCTTTCAATTATCGAACAAACGAAAGGATGGTTGACATAGTGTTTAGTGTATCTGGGATTGTAAAACTGATAAGATCCTTAGACGCCTGAGAGGCATCTGGCCCAGACGGTATCCCCGTAAGATTTTATGTTGACTATGCTACAAATATAGCACCATTCTTATCCGTCATCTATCAGAGATCATTGGAACGGCGGAAGATCCACAGGACTGGAAGAAGGCCCAGGTCATAGCAATCTATAAAAAGGGTAGAAAATCGGATGCACATAATTACCGGCCAATTTCACTGACATCGATTTGTTCTAGAATCATGGAACATATTTTATGTTCAGACATAATGACCTTTCTAGACTCTGAGAAGCTCATCTGCAGAAACCAGCACGGTTTTAGGAAGCAGCGATCATGCGGGACACAGTTGGCCCTCTTTGTGCACGATATACAACAAGCTCTAGATAGCGGCTCCCAGGTTGATGCCATATTTCTCGACTTTAGAAAGGCGTTTGACTCAGTTCCTCACTGTCGGTTGCTGAAAAAAGTGCGCGATTACGGTCTATCCAATGACATATGCGGTAGGATAGAAAGTTTTCTAACAGACGGGGAGCAGTATGTCGTCCTGAATGGGGTAACTACAACAGAAACAAGAGTAACTTCAGGTGTGCCCCAGGGCAGAGTAATAGGTCCTCTGCTTTTTACGATTTACATAAGCGATCTGGTTGATGATATTGACAGCGGCCTTAGACTGTTTGCCGATGATGGTGTAGTCTACAGGAGAGTAGTATCACACGAAAGTTGTGAACAAATAAATGAGGATTTGCAGGAAATAAATGCGTGGTGTAATGGCTGGCAGTTATCTCTCAATATTAGTAAGTGTAATCTACTGTGTATAACAAGGCGAAAATCCCCATTAATGTTTGAGTACAAAATAAATGATCAGTCTCTGGAAGCGGTAACATCAGTCAAGTATCTGGGTGTGACTATTCGAAATGATCTCAAATGGAATGATCAGATTACACAAGTAACGGTTAAGGCGAACTCTAGATTGCGGTTTATTGGTAGAATCTTGAAGCGATGCAGTCCTTCAACAAAGGAAATAGCTTAAAATACGTTAGTTCGTCCAGTCTTAGAGTGTTGTTCGTCTGTATGGGACCCTTACCAGTTGGGTCTGATTCAAGAAATTGAGAAGGTCCAAAGAAGAGCGGAAATATTCGTGACTGGTACATTTAGCCATCGCGAGAGCGTTACAAATCTCATAGAAAGTTTGAAGTGGGACACACTTGCAGATAGACGACGCGCTGAACTCAAGGGGCTGCTCACTAAATTCCGAAATGCAATCTTCGCCGAGGATGTAGAGCAAATATTATTACCACCAAGTTCCAAATCGCGTAATGATCATCATTCAAAGATAAGGGAAATAAGAGCTCGTACTTAGGCGTTCAGACAGTCGTTTTTCCCTCGCGCGATCCGCGAGTGTAACAGAGGGAGGGGGAAAATATGATTTTGTCGCGAATTGTGCCCTCCGCCACACACCGCTTGGTGGCTAGCGGAGTATATATGTAGATGTAGATGTAGAACATTATTCACACAGTCCTCTAAACAGTAGGGGTAAATCAGTGAGGGAATTATTTCAGAACAATATAATCCGCACAGTCCTGTAGACGATATGGGCAATTAAGTGTGAGAAGTATCGCTCAGTCAGCTTAATAGTTCTTGCACCTAATTTGCTGACGAGAAAAACATACAGAAGAATGGAGAAGAAAATCGAGGATCTGTTAGACGTTGATCAGTTTGGCTTTCGGAAATGTAAAGGCACCAGAGAGGCAGTCTTGACACTGCATTCGATAACAGAAGCAACACTTATTAAATTTAAGACACCATCACAGGATCTGTCGAGTTACAAAAACCATTTGATAAGGTAAAATGGTGCAACACATTAGAAATTTTGTGAACAATGTGTAAAAGTTGTAGGGGAAGACATAATATGTACAAGTACAACGAGGGGACAATGAGAATGGACGGTCTACAACGAAGTGTACGGATTAACAGCGGATATAAGAAAGGGATGTAGTGTTTCACCCCTAGTGGTCAGTCTGTGCGTAGAAGAAGCAATGTCGAAAATGAAAGAAACGTTCAAGAGGGGGAGGGGGGTTCAATTCAAGGTGAAAGGATATCAACGATAAGATTCGCTGATGATGTTATCATCCTCAGTGAGGGGGGGGGGGTCAATTCAAGGTGAAAGGATATCAACGATAAGATTCGCTGATAATGTTATCATCCTCAGTGAAACAAAAAGAAATTATTACAGGTCATGCTAGTTGAGTACAGAATACAAATTGAGAGTAAATTGATGAAGGATGAAAATAATGAAGATTAGAAGCAAAGACTTTAACGATCCACTTAACATCAAAATTGATGTCCTTGAGGTAAATGAAGTACGTGTCATTTGCTGCCTTGGAGGCAAGAAAACACATGGCAAATGAACCAAAGAGAACATTATAAATACACTAGCACAGGCAAAGATGATACTCCTGAACAAAATGAGCCTACTGGTATCAGAACATAGGCCTTAATTTGGGGAAGAAACTTCTGAGGACGTACGTTTGGAACACAATATTGTAAGGTAGTGAATCACAGACCGTGAGGAAACTTGAAGGGAGCTGGAGAGTTTGATATGTGTAGGTATAGAAAGATTTTGAAAGTTAATTAGACTGGCGAAGAAGGAAAAGTATAGGAAACACTGACAAGGGACAGATGATACAACATATATGAACACCAGAGAGCAATTTCTATGGTAGTAGAGAGAGCTGTAGTGGGTAAAAACTGCAGGTAAAGACGGAGATTGCAACGCATGTAATAAATAATTGAGGTCTTCGGCTGCAGTGCTTTCTGAGACGAATAGATTGGCACAGGAGAGGAATTCGCTGCGGGGTGCATCAAATCTCTCAGAAGCCGATTGCAAAATTGACGTGAATCCTACTTGGCCGTGTTCTGGCTACCCGTGCCCTTCTAGAAGCTTCCACTACTTAGTAGGGTAATACCTCTGGGAGGCTCCGTGCTGCGATGACGACGTAGTTCGTTATTCAGTGGAGGCGCCACGAATCTCCTTGATGAGGTGTGCCAGTTGAAACTATCGCAGTGGTTGCCATACAGTAGGTGATCCACGTCATTCATAAATGGCTGTTGGGAAACTGGTAAACCACCCGATGAATCAATATCTACAAAGTCCTTGGCTCATTTCCATAGAGATCTGAAGTCAAGCGACCGAGACAAGAATGCAAGTCTTCTTCAAGTAGGTCTATGGACAGGTATAGAAATATATTACTGGGATACAGATACATTGCACAAGTTGGGATTAAAACCGCTCTATTGTTCAGACTGAGAAATTTTCGTGTTATTATCAGCTGGAACCATCCTCCATTGCCAAAAATGATAATACACACTTGTGCTAAGGCACATGACTATTAAGCTTACGGGATCGAATTCTGATGGTATATGAAATTTTCATTGTCAGTAATAACCGGCTTAGTGAGAGGTGCTAGCACAGCTCCCGATGACCAGAATTCGAGCGAAGCCTTGGGCGTAATTCCTAATCTCCCTGCCTTGTCTCATTAAGTGACACTGTTGTGGAGATCCGTCCGTCGGTTGGGAATCTTGAGCTCTGGTGTCTTCAAGGTTCTACTCGAAGCGAGTAGGCTATGTCCTGCAACATACTCAATCCCTGCCTTCCTGTCCTCCACAACCAGACAAACGCGACACTACACGGCACGAACGCTCATCAAAGTTTTGTCTGAACGTGTGGATCATCTGAGAATAGATTCTACGTATCATAAATTTACCCTCTTCTGAGTGTATTTTTGTTCCGTTGTTACAACTACAAGATAATGCCTGTTTTCTCACCAAAAACGTTTCACTTCGGGAAGTAGAGCATTATCAGTGATCTGCAATTAAAGATATTTACAATCTGATTCGTTTTCTAGATCGAAAAACAGTTGGTTAACAAATTATTGGTTAATAATATAAGTTTCTCGGCCTTCCAGCCGCGTCTAGTGGTTTGAAATCCACGAGTTTTCGGCATAGTACTCCTCGGCCATTGTCAAGTTGTGACTGTCTTCTGGTTGCTGCTGCCGTCATTATATAGCCGCGCTGCCTTCAGTGAGGTCACTGGTACCCGCTTCGGCACCATATATGGTAAATATCGTAATGTTTGCGTTGAGCGGCCGCCGCGCCCGCTTCAACCTTCCAATGGCCGGGTCCCACTCTGTGCTTAGCTGCAGGCCGCCGTCTCTATTGAACGTGTTGTCACACATTTTTATTTGGATCGCTTCTTTTATTATGCTATCGAAAAAACTGTTAAACCATGTGATAACAGGTGTCTCGTCGAATGCAATACGATGACCATTTTCTAATGCATGCTCTGCTACCGCTGATTTCTAGGGGTCCCGTGGACGAAAACGCCTCACGTGTTCTACAACAGCGCTGTTCAATGGTACGCACAGTCTGTCCGATATAGAACTGTCCATGCCCACGTGGAATTTTAAGTACTCCTGGCGTTCTGAGGCCTAATTCGTCTTTCACAGGACGCAAGAGTTATTGAATTTGTGCTGGAGCCTTGAAGACCGGACCGATTTTATGTCTCTTTATGAGCCGGCTTATCTTTCCTGTTATTGGGCCACAGAGCGTGTAACCTCCCCCTCACTTATCGACTGTAAAGACAGTGAAAAATTAAACCGCGTGTACCTATTGGAAATTTGGGAAAAGCAATCGTCACCGAGGTTAATTTGTCGGTAAAGAGGGAAGAAAGGGTTACATCTAAATGAAAGGAAAAATGCTAATGAAACAGGTGGAAATTAATTTTGAATAAGGGGTAAAGTTAATAAAGAAAGTAAATGTGCGGCCGTTACGTTAACAATCAACTAGCGGTAATTAGATATTTGAGATTTGGGGGAAATTACGGTCGCCAGTCCTAAGGACAATTACTATAGTAACTGAAAAAGAAAGATTATTACACATATAATTAGCACTAGCAGCGTGGCAACTGAAGGTTGACAAGTGTAGTGTGAAAACTGAAAGTTTGTCAGAAGTAATAAATTTCGCTACACTCTGACTTAATTTAGCAAAAGAATTAATAAAACCGGAAAATCGAAAGTTAATTTAGTGACTGAAGTTAATAGTGAGCTTTCTTTCTGAAGCACATCGAAATTCAGTACAATACGGTTAGTCTTGGACTACCTCAACAATCATTTCAAAAGCTACTTGTATCTACGCAATTTAGAAATAAGAGATTTAACTTTGAACTTGAATTAAATGATTCTGAACAATTAACAATAGTAAAATTTAGTACGTACCAAGCTGAGCTGCAGTCACAGGTAAGCTAAAATACGGTAACAAAACTCGCACTCTTAATTTGTGCTTGTGTAATCTGAATATTGTAGCCAGCTATGAATACTTTAACTGAACTTTGAAATTAAAGTAGCGAAATTGAATTATGTTACTTTAATGCTGGCGTTTGAATTTCAACGACACTCGGGTTCATTTCGGAAAAGGAAGGGTCCCTGCTTGGCAATGCAATTGGGACAATGAGCAACAAAGGTTCATGCTACGTTGCTGTAATTTTGTGATGCAACAATTTTAAAAGTTTGAAAAGCTGAGGTCTGCCATACAGTTCTAAAACTTTACGTGCTTCCAGTCTTCCTTGTTGGTTGATTGAAGGTTTGAAGCCGTCGATCGAGGAGGTGGCGACAGTCACACATTGTCGGCCGTCGCTGTTGCAGAAGCTGGATGTTGGCGCGCCTCCTTCTCGACACGGTCACCAGGCGAAACGGGCTCTTGATGTGCGCCAGATAATGCTTCCCGTCCGCGACACCATGTCAGAAACTATCATCGCAAGTCGAGCGCAATTACATGCTGCCAAACCCCGAAAGCGCGGCAACTCGCGGGAGCTTCACACAACACACCTGCTCCACTCGTTACTCCAGCCAGACCCCTCTCTCTGCTCTGCCCGCGCTCCACGCGGCAGAGTTAACACTACCAAAGATCCTACACATTTTGATTCTTCACACGACCTATCGATGTAATCGTTCGATAGCAGTTTTCCCTAGGCAAGACCCAGCGTAAAAATACAAATAATATTTACGAAACAAACCAATTATACATCGACATAAATGCATAAATATATATATATACAAATAGTAAAACAATTACAATATGTAAAGACACAGAAATGTCATATATTCAGGTAACAAAAATAAGGAAAACAAATTTATAGTACAATAGATGGAAATAGGAGGATATGCATTTCCGGCGTTACAAGCGGTAAGAACGCAAACTTCTTCGAGTCCTCCTCGGAGTGTTTCTGCTTACGTATTTTCGGGAAGATAGCTTGTGATATCTGGCGGTTGTTGTAGCCGTTTTCCTTGAATACTTTCTGTAGGTGGCTCAGTTTCTTCGGAAAGTTTTCAGAATCTGAGATGGTTTCGGTTCGATGCGCTAAGGTCCTCAGAGCAGAACATTTCTGCGACGGATGGTGATAGCTGTTAGAGTGCAGATATCGATCTGTGTGGGTGGGTTTCCGGTAAACGCTGTGGCTGAGACACCCATTTGCTTTGCTGCGGACGAGGACATCAAGGAACCGCAAGGCACCGTCTGTCGTTATCTCCATCGTGAACTTTATGTTGTCATGGATGTTGTTGATGTGGTCCAAGAATTCTCCCATCTTTTCAAGTCCAAGAGACCAGACAGTGAAAGTGTAGTCGATGTAACGATAAAAGCAACTAGGCTTTTCAGGCGCCGTATCCAGAGCGATGTTTTCAAAGTACTCCATGAACAGATTGGCTACAACTGAAGCTAATGGACGTCCCATCGCAACACCTTCCATCTGGTTGAAGTATTGTCCATCGTACACGAAATACGATGACTTCAGAATATGCTTCAATACATCCACAGCACGGTCAACAAATAACTGGGAGAGCAGACCTAAAGAGTCTTTAATGGGATCGTGCGTGAACAATGACCATCAAAGCTGACCATAATATTCACTTCTCCAAGACGCAGGCATTTAATTCGACTGATGAAATCGGCTGTATTCTTGATGTGGTGCACACAGTGACCAACGTGCGGGGTAAGGGGGTTGGCCAGATGTTTCTAGAGTCTGTAAGTCGGGCGATGCATTGGTGCTTACAATGAAGGGTAGAGGAGTGTTCTTCTTATGAACCTTTGGAAGGCCGTACAATGTAGGTGGTCGAGGTGGCCGATGGAGGAGATTTTTTATGACATTCTCTTCCAGCGATGACCTCTTGAGAATCTCCGTCGGGTTCCTAATTATTCTTTAAAATGGTTCAAATAGCTATGAGCTCTATGAGACTTAACATCTGAGGTCATCAGTCCCCTAGACTTAGAAATACTTAAACCTAACTAAGGACATCACACACACATGTCCGAGGCAGGATTAGAACCTGCGACCGTAGCAACAGTGCGGTTCCGGACTGAAGAGCTTAGAACCGCTCGGCCACAACGACCGGCCCATTACTCTTAAAGTTGGGTCCAATGACAGTTTTTTATATGTCTCCTCCTCCAGCATCAATCGAATCTTCGCACTATAGTCGGCTCGGTCCATAATGACAGCTGTATTTCCCTTGTCAGCTGGAAGGTGTGGATCGTTGAGGAGTTCACTAAGACCATGACGCTCAGCTCTTGTCATGTTTGAAGTCGGCGGCTTGGATTTAGGAAGAATGCGGCTCGTTTCCCGGCGAATTTCTTCTGCTGTTTCACTGGGCATCTTGTGAACTGCTTGTTCCATACCACTTATTGTGTCACCAAAAGGCATACTCTGCGGCGATGGTGCATATTTAAGTCCCTTCTCGAGAGCCGACATGGCACCCGTGTCGATGTTTCTTGTCGTCATGTTCGTACAGGCGCGTTCTGTTGTTTTCCGCTCTGCTCCATGCTGTTGCTGTGAAAGCCGGCCGAATTTCCCTTTCTGCATTTCCTCTGTGATGACATTTATTGAGCTACTGTTGCTGCATCAATCCATTCACAATCCAAAGCCGAGAGTGACTCCGACAACCGCAAGTGGACGGCCATAAGCTCACGTCCGTTTGTTTCAAACTGCTTTCTGGTATCTCGCAACAGGGAGAATATTCTCTTGGCAGCAGCAGTGTTAATATGGTGTCTCACGTAGGCAAAACGTGAAATAGTCTTCTCTTCATTGCAGCGTAATAGAAAGGTTAGAGAACTTAATAAATTAGCCTTCTTAGCACGCACCACTTGACAATGGCCGAGGAGTACTTGGCCGAAAGCTCGTGGATTTCAAACCATTTGACGCGGCTGGAAGTCCGAGAAACTTTAATTAGTACAAATCGCCGTGAAGCTATGCACTCCTATAAAGTATTGGTTTTTGCTTACGGTAATATCTACTCGCTTTTTGCCAGCATTAGGAAATATAATTCCTTTCTTCTTTAGGCAATGATAATTGTGTTCTAATTTTACGCTGCTTTGCCGAAATATGCACTTTTGACTTTTACAATAGGACAATTTCGTACACCGTTATTCACGGTTTATTTGTATATTTGTGTATCCTGTTTTGTAGTGTTGCCAACACTGACACTAGGTTTTCTTTGATCTTGATAATATATGTATAAATACATATATATTCTCTCTCTTTGTCTCTCCCTCTCTCTCTCTTTCTTTATCTATTGTTCATTATATGTGTGTTATTCTATTTAATTATGTTGCTGTGTGTTTATATACTGCATTAAAGAAATGAAAGAGTAGGCGATGGGATTTTAATTTTGTGTGGTGAATAGCTCGGGGCGGAGGGAGAAACAAAGATGAGTAGACAGTAAGGGCATTTTAGTGTCATGGAGAGTGTGCTGGAGGAAAAAAGCGAGGGGCAAGAAGTGAAATGAAAACTATAGACCTACTAAAACTTCCTGTTACCAAAAACTTAAATTTCATTAATGAATCTTATCTTAATATTTCTTAATACTAAATAATTTTCCCACTTCTGAACGTTCGTCCTGTTTCCTTCATTCGTCCTTTGATATACAGGTAGAACAATAAAGGAGAAGGAATTAAACCCTGCCATATTCCAATTTAGTCTGAGTACTTTTGTCTCTGGTCTTCTAGTCTTACTGTTCCCTCTCGGCACTTCAAAATATTTGTCTATTACCCGTCTTTTCTTACTGCGTGCACCACTTTTTCTGAGAATTTCTGATATCTTGCGCCACTTTAAATAATCGGACCTTTTTCTAGTTTGACGAATACTGTAAAGTTGGTTTGGTTTTTCTTGAGGCTTGTTTCTATTATCAAGTGGGACACTGGAACTGTATCTTTGGTGCTTTTGCCTTTGTATAATCCAAACATTATAGTTTTACAGTTTATCATTTGTGTTGTTTCCAATATTTAGGCTGTTTTGTTCAGAAGCTTGAACCAGTGAGGCACCAAGCTGGTTATTCGATAGTTTTTACATTTCTCGGCAAATATCTACCTTGCGGTCGGTGTTGATAAAATTTTTCATAAGGCCCAATGCCCTGTTCCCATATTCTGACTGGTCGAGTGAAAGTAAAATAATCGTTAAGCTGTGAACTCTCACACTGATTTTGGGAGCCCCAGTGCAATGTTACGCATGCATTTATCACAAGTTTTCCGAAGCTCTGTCCGTCTCGAACTCTCATACTAGATCTACTGTGTTTTCAGATAATCAATTTTCTCTCCTTATATGGGTGCTCACTGTATAGTTTCCAAGCAAACGATCTCTGCGTTAATAGTAGTATTTCGTACGCAGTGTTTATGTTGACGCCCATGTTTTTAAATTCTCTGTCAATCAGTTTTGAGATCATGGACTGCCATTTCGTAGTGTCTTGTACTTCCAGATAAGGGCATTTTTAAGCGACTTATATTGTATACCTTTCATTTTCTGAATGTATATATTGAAGTATTTCACGTCTTATCAGCTTTTTTAATAATTACCTTTCTTAAGGCAATATTATCGGTCCAACCCTCTTATTTACCGTTTTTAGAAATGCAGATTCCTGCTCAACTTTAATAGGCCCTATCTGCCTTTCCATTGCAGTGTGTTTACCGTCAGATAACTTCGAAAGCACACCATCATTCTTTAATACTTCAATATACCAGTTCCTAGAACGTTTATTCTTTCTGTCTATACTGTTAATCTTACGCCTACGTTTCATAATCACGAAATGGTGATTCATGCGTACATCTTCTCCCGGGCACTCCTTACAGTCCATTATTTAATTTCAAATATTCTGTCTAACGATGACGTTACACATCTTGGCCTTTTCTAAGGGAATCTGCTCTGCTTGTGATTTTATTGTAGTTTATCTGATGGAATTGATTGCGAAAGTCTAGGGCTTTTCATTTCCTTCGCCGATCTCATACTTCTCCATCCTGTTTCCTTCTCAAATGCAGTGTTCAAATCATCAATGGATAGATTTTCATATAGAGAACCGTATCCCTGCTGGGAGCGTGTGTCTAACATTGAAATCCTATGAACTATGAACCGACAGATGCACGGTTCTGAGAAATGCGTTGTGGTTGTTTTACCATTGCATTACATACAGTCGTATATCGTGTTATTTTTCTTACAGCCTCATTACTACTCGAAGAAACTGTTTCAGTACCTTAGTCAGTCTGTAATAATATTTTGTCCTTTTGGAGTTTCGTTTACTTGAAACCTCATTTGACTTAAGTGGTTGTTTCTGATTGTCTATTAGTAGTTAGAGGTCCCTTTATTTTGTTGATGCACGTAATAGAATTTAAAATCATCGACTCATATTTATAAGTCCGCATGTACATACGTATTATTGCACTTACTTCTTTAGGAGTAGAAGAACTGAAATTCTTTGCGAAACAGGTAACGAATGTGTTCTTTGTTCGAAAATGAAAACTAACTTGAATTTCACCAAATATATTATCACTAGCTTTTTAAGATATATATTCTGGAAATAAAAAAAGAAACTCCTGTGTCATTACTAGTTATCGAGACATCAGTGTATTATGGCATGCTTTAAAATTTTAGATGTTACTCTAACACCCTTTTCATGTAGCTACGGATACGCTCCAGTTTCCAATCGCCTTTTGTTTCTTCTTTTTACCTATAATGATCGTGCTGAAATTCAAACATGCTAGAAACATCAGTGAACTACTGAGGCTTATAAAGTTTTCCAGTGATTTGTTTGTAAAATGGGTCTCGCGGTCAATACGGAAGCGCGACCTGGAAGCAACAGGGTGGACATAAAGAACCTTATCTGACCTGAATGTTGTCTGCTTGCTAAGTTATGACTCTCACTGGAATTGTACGAGTCATTACCGAGAAAAAAATTTACGGGAGTGGGAATGGCGCTATCGCCTATAAACAACCCAGGTATTGTGTCAAAGACGGAGTAAAATACCGAATGCTTTCAGTCACGCGGACAGACACACTTCTCTTTAAAAGCCTACACCGACAAACCAACCACTGATAGTTCGAAAGACTGTTTGTCAACCACTTCTTTGTACAGTACCTACAATATTAGTTCACTGAATTAAACGATTCCAAAAATTTTATCGCCATGTCCATATTTATGAAAATGTGTCGGCTTTGTTCCAAAGGTAGCAACGAATGAAAGAATAGTCTTTTGTAAACTAAAGATAAATTTTGAAATAAAAACACAACAGAAACCAAAATAAAGGTAGTGTGGTCCATATCTTCGCACATCTGTTAACTAAAAATCTGCCACTGGCTATCATTTAAAACCATGTTGTTCCATTGCTTGCACTACTTGCAGCCTCTTTAGCATGCTGTCCACAAAGTCATCAAGAAGTTGTTTGCTCACGTCTGTCCCAGTGTCAAACAGCGCCCATCCTGAGGCCGTCCAGTATGCGAGGCGGCTTCCTGCGACCGTACACCGCAATTTTCAACCGGTCGCAAACACTTGTCATTGGGTTCATATCAACACATGCTGCAGGCCATTGCTTTAGTGCGGCCGCTGTGGCCGAGCGATTCTAGCGCTTCAGTCTGGAACCGCGCGACTGCTACGTTCGCAGGTTCGAATCCTGCCTCGGGCATGCATGTGTGTGATGTCCTTAGGTTAGTTAGGTTTAAGTAGTTCTAAGTTCTAGGGGACTGATGACCTCAGATGTTAAGTCCCATAGTGCTCAGAGCCATTTGAACCTTTTTTTTTTGTATTTGGGGTTCAGTGGAAAAGTGGGTCATTTATTCATGTTTTGGGCAGGTATCGTGTACGAATGTCGGATGCCTCTCATTACTACAGAGTGTAATTTGAGGACCGGTTAGTATCGACAGAAGATCCTTGAACCTATATTTCAGCCCTATATAGTATAACATTTATGAACTGATACGCAACTGGTCTTGTATTTTTAAACACATTGTGTGTGGACTAAATATTATAAGCGGTTACGATGTAGCTGTGGTATACCCTCCATGTTTTATGCGTCTACTCCTTGTTTATTACGTCTTATTAATTTTTCTGAGATTATGATTCCCATTTTTTCTTGGGTATGGTAAAGAAGTGATCTAGTCTAATCTCTAGTATCGATGGATGATTAATAAATCGTTAATTATCGAGAAGAATCATTACCTGTCTTTATTACTTCTAACAAGCAGTATTTGGAAAATTGAGAAGATTAGAATTACCATATCGTCACACCATCACAAATTTTACTTAAAACGATTACAAGTAAAGTTAGTGTTATAGTATACCTACATTCAAGATTTGGGCGATGGGTTCATCTTTAAAACCGATAATGCACGAGATCACCTTGTGAATAACTCCTCCTAGAGATGGGAATGAACCTAAAGCAATGGTTCAAATGGCTCTGAGCACTATGGGACTTAACATCTGAGGTCATCAGTCTCCTAGAACTTAGAACTACTTAAACCTAACTAACCTAAGGACATCACACACATCCATGCGCGAAGCAGATTCGAAACTGCGACAGCAGCGGTCGCGCCGTTCCAGACTGTAGCGCCTAGAACCGGTCGGCCACTCTGGCCAGCCCCGTATACAGCATGCTTGCTTGTCTTCTTAAAAATTTAGGAAGAAGAAATGTCAGATATACAAGAAGCAGAAATGAATTTGCAGCCGAAACTAGAATATTTCACTCTGTTCGTCAGACTCAGAAATAACAACATTTAACGTCACATACCCTCCATGGAAGAATATCCCTCCAGAGTCACAACTGGTCTCGGTTTCGAACCGAGACACTATTAAAATTTTGAATAATAATTGTCAGCAATTGTGACCGAAGATTTCTGGCATAAGCACTCAACATCTTTCTGTCAACAACCTTGTCAAAGAGGATGGAGAAGTAGTCAGAGCTTCAGGCCACAGTCTTGCCATTGGGGTGGGAAACTGCCCCTTTAAAGTCTGAACAATTAGCAATTATCAACAGCATGTGTTTGCAGAAACCAATGGAAACCACTGCATTAATTACACACAATGTGTTTCCGCAGGAGATGTGGCCTGTAATTGAGGAAGCGTCAGGAGTATCTCTACAGTTCAAAAGATTCAGGAATTGTCTCCCACTCGGATCTCCGAGATGGAACTGTTTATATTGCATAAGAATTATTGCTTCCCGTATAATAACGAACCTAGGGAATATGAATATTGATAATATCTTTCTACATAACAGGACCCTTCTCTAAAGGCTGAAAATACACTCCTGGAAATTGAAATAAGAACACCGTGAATTCATTGTCGCAGGAAGGGGAAACTTTATTGACACATTCCTGCGTCAGATACATCACATGATCACACTGACAGAACCACAGGCACATAGACACAGGCAACAGAGCATGCACAATGTCGGCACTAGTACAGTGTATATCCACCTTTCGCAGCAATGCAGGCTGCTATTCTCCCATGGAGACGATCGTAGAGATGCTGGATGTAGTCCTGTGGAACGGCTTGCCATGCCATTTCCACCTGGCGCCTCAGTTGGACCAGCGTTCGTGCTGGACGTGCAGACCGCGTGAGACGACGCTTCATCCAGTCCCAAACATGCTCAATGGGGGACAGATCCGGAGATCTTGCTGGCCAGGGTAGTTGACTTACACCTTCTAGAGCACGTTGGGTGGCACGGGATACATGCGGACGTGCATTGTCCTGTTGGAACAGCAAGTTACCTTGCCGGTCTAGGAATGGTAGAACGATGGGTTCGATGACGGTTTGGATGTACCGTGCACTATTCAGTGTCCCCTCGACGATCACCAGTGGTGTACGGCCAGTGTAGGAGATCGCTCCCCACACCATGATGCCGGGTGTTGGCCCTGTGTGCCTCGGTCGTATGCAGTCCTGATTGTGGCGCTCACCTGCATGGCGCCAAACACGCATACGACCATCATTGGCACCAAGGCAGAAGCGACTCTCATCGCTGAAGACGACACGTCTCCATTCGTCCCTCCATTCACGCCTGTCGCGACACCACTGGAGGCGGGCTGCACGATGTTGGGGCGTGAGCGGAAGACGGCCTAACGGTGTGCGGGACCGTAGCCCAGCTTCATGGAGACGGTTGCGAACGGTCCTCGCCGATACCCCAGGAGCAACAGTGTCCCTAATTTGCTGGGAAGTGGCGGTGCGGTCCCCTACGGCACTGCGTAGGATCCTACGGTCTTGGCGTGCATCCGTGCGTCGCTGCGGTCCGGTCCCAGGTCGACGGGCACTTGCACCTTCCGCCGACCACTGGCGACAACATCGATGTACTGTGGAGACCTCACGCCCCACGTGTTGAGCAATTCGGCGGTACGTCCACCCGGCCTCTCGCATGCCCACTATACACCCTCGCTCAAAGTCCGTCAACTGCACATACGGTTCACGTCCACGCTGTCGCGGCATGCTACCAGTGTTAAAGACTGCGATGGAGCTCCGTATACCACGGCAAACTGGCTGACACTGACGGCGGCGGTGCACAAATGCTGCGCAGCTAGCGCCATTCGACGGCCAACACCGCGGTTCCTGGTGTGTCCGCTGTGCCGTGCGTGTGATCATTGCTTGTACAGCCCTCTCGCAGTGTCCGGAGCAAGTATGGTGGGTCTGACACACCGGTGTCAATGTGTTCTTTTTTCCATTTCCAGGAGTGTATGAACTATTGTAATGTATAAGCTAAAATGTACATGTACTTTCGGAAATGGAAAAGGAGTATTTGGAGTGAGTGGGCGATGAGTGTTTGCCTAAGCAAGAAATTTAGAATCGTACAACGGAGAAGATGAATGGCGGTAGGTCGTGTAGCAATGGACTAAAGGGTGAATCTGGAAGAGGCAGAACAGGCAGCCATGTAATATCTGAAGGGCAGGACAACAGGAACTGTCCTTTCTACATGACTCAAGATAATTACAAGATGTATTCATAAAGATTTGATCATCATTTACATGAAATAAAATTACGTAAATTTAGTTTGTTTGAGGGTATGTGTCTGCAGGCCTGCTACACATTGAAATCCCCACACCACAGGACCTAGCATTCCTGCTGTAGAAACCGAAACGCAGTAAAACAGCTGACTGATAAGTTGATTGTAGTGCGATAACTCATTTTCTGCATTTGGAGAGGAACAGCTCTGCAACGATCCATACCGAAACGGTTGCAGTGGACAGGCACAATGATTCACCAAAGACCACACAGTGTAGTCAAATAAGTCGGAATACATGAAGAACGAATTGGCAGACCATATCTCTGCGAACAACCAGGAAGGGAAAGCAAAGCCGAGACCCTAGCTTTCGAAGACCACCATGTCTCAATCGAGTATATAGTGGAAAAATTCAAAATATGGTCTTGTACGACATATCGAACGTGAAACTGTTCACCGATGATAGATTATGGGACACCTCAAACTTATTCACTAAGTGGATCATTTGCAAATTACGGGACACCTCAAACTTATTCACTAAGTGGATCATTTGCAGATGTGTGAGGCCAGTCCAGATGACTTCGCAGTGAGTGCATCACTGTGACGTCGCGACAACAGTGGCAACGCAGAGTTTCATCACTGCCAAAACTGCAGAAAACGCAAGTTGATGGTGACTCTTAGTTGGCTGTGCAGTGATTGGCGTGCTAAGATATTCTGCTCGTAAGGACAAAAGCGTGCCGGCCGGAGTGGCCGAGCGGTTCTAGGCGCCACAGTCTCGAACCGCGAGACCACTACGGTCGCAGGTTCGAAACCTGCCTGGCGCATGGATGTGTCTGATGCCCTTAGGTTAGTTAGGTTTAAGTAGTTCTAAGTTCTAGGGGACTGATGACCTCAGATGTTAAGTCTCATAGTGCTCAGAGCCATTTGAACCATTTTTTGACAAAAGCGTCAAGGAAGGATAATACTGAAATCCGCTTAATGTTAGGAGAGATTGCCAAGACAGAACGTGGAGAAAGCTGTCCAAGGGAGTTATTTTGTTCAATGAAAGCCCCAGACCCTTCTGTACAGGACACAGTCATATATGCTGCTTCCTCTCAGAGTATTGATTCACATAACTCCCAATTATTTCTTCCAATTTTTCTCTAATTAAGAAACCATTCTTGGCCTATATTTCCAGAAATATTAGACGATTTTCCGCATGGAACGTTTCTTGATTAGCCAAAATGCATTCTTCTACAAACAAAGTCTCCGTGGCAACGTAAAGTATTTAAGGATTAACATTAGAGAACACTCTGTCACCGAGTCCCGTGGTTGCAGCCTGATACTTTCGAGGTGACAGTTACAATTTTATGACTAGCCATAGTAGCGGAGAGCGAGACCGGTTTTCAAACTTGCTTCTTATCACACGCTACAGTTCTCAATAGCTGTTTCTTCCAGGCAGTCTAAACTCAAGCCACTGTACTATCGCGATATTCTGAGTATGGTGCACGTAGCTTCTAGATCCTGACGGCGGTTTCCTGGATGTTATTGGGGGTTTCGTGTTTTTACAGATGGAAATATTAATTTATCGATGTACCTCCCATTATTTCTTTTGTAATCAGTGAAGTCTATATCCGAATCCTTTTAGTTGTTTTATTGGAGTTGTACGATGTTATTCTGTATTATTATTGAGTTTAGGTTCGACATATATTTTGAAAGATTTATTTTCGTCAGAAAAGTCTATTTGTGCTCTTTATAAGAAAAATTACAGGGTTTGTAGTCATATTTCACAATGTATCCCGGCAAGTGTTTTATCAGTTTTTCGCTCGTTTAATGTAAATGTAATTGTGAAATCATGTAAAAGACAAGCTAAGAAGAAGTTGAAACAACTGTGGCAGCAGTGAGGTAGGTAGAGAAAGGAGTGATTATCAATTCGTAAAGCTGCAGCTGATTATCAGACCAGTTATCGAACATTTCCAGGATAATGTGAGAAAATTCCGCTAGCTGAAATTGAAGAGGGGTAGATAACTCAGCCTTCCATTGCCTTTGGTTTCTTTCAAAATAGGAAAAGCTCTTTTCTGACGACGACAAGCAGGAATTAACGCAATATGTTCCTCAGTCAGCTGATGTTTTTATACTTAGGGCCAAACGAAATCAAAATTTCCCTTACGATTATTGCGTGAAAGATTCTGTTATAAGTCCTAAATCTTGGCGGGATAACGAGCATGTCTCAGATCCCTGGTTCGCAGATTTTTTTTGAAAGATCTCCAGCTCATTCATTACGTAAACCAGAGGCGTTCAGCTTAGCACGATGTTCTAGGTTCTTCCGAACAAATGTGGAATATTTGCTTCAATAACTTGAGAACAGCAGTCGAAAGACATTATTTCTAACATAATGAAATTGAGCCATGGACGAAATAGGAGTTTCTTCAGCACAGATGCCAGATATAATTGTAGCTCACAGTAAATCTAGGTAAAAAATTGATCCAGTGTACAGAATGTAAGAAACAAGCTGACAAAATATATACCCCCAAGCCCAAGTAACATTTAACATTCGAAAATTCTGAGAATGTCCTCAAAAGTGAGTTGGCTAAAACACAACATTTGTGTATATATTTATTAAATTATCATTTCCCTGTCTCTTATATTGTATTACTACGTCTATCAATAGAAATGATAAATATTTCTATTCTTAATACAACATATGTAAACAGACATCGCCAAGGATTCATTTCACAAGATACACAGGAGATGCAATATTAGAACCAAATAGAGATTTGGATGACGTGTGATTCAATAAGGCAGTAGCCGTAGGTAACCTGTCCTCTGAAAATCTGAAATTGTTGGGGAAGTGTCCACCAACTTGTTGTGCAACGTTAATGAGAATGAAGACATATAATCACACTTCCGAACAAATATCAATGCAATCCTCAAGATAGGAATGGCAGATAACTCCAAGAGCCATAGGACAATTAGCTTAATAGCTTATGAATCTTCACTCATGCTCATAAATTAAGGATAATTCTGATACAAAGTGAAACAACACTATAGTGGGCGGCTTGCGGGTTTAAATAACCACGGTATATGACAATGCGGTGAATTTCACCTGCGGTCGTCGCACAGTGGCACTGGCAGCAGTCCACATACGCAGAGGTGTGTCGGTGCATGTCAGAGTACGGTGCAGCGTGTAAGTGTGCAGACGTTTTCATGCGTGCTAATGGTGAATGTGTGTTGAAAACGGATCAAAGAACACATATTGATGACGTTATGAGGGGTAGAATACTAGGGCGACTGGAGGCTGGTCAAACACAGCATGTCGTAGCACGGGCCCTTGGGTGTGTCACAAAGTGTGATCTCAAGATTATGGCAAAGATTCCAGCAGACAGGAAACGCGTCCAGGCACTACAGTACGGGACGTCCACGGTGTAAAACACCACAGGAAGACCGATATCTCACCATCAGTGCCCACAGATGGCCACGGAGTACTGCAGGTAGACTTGCTGGGGACCTTGCTGCAGCCACTGGAACAGTTGTCTCCACTCACACAGTCTACAGTCGACTGAACAGACATGATTTATTCGCCCGGAGACCTGCAAGTTGCATTCCACTGACCCCTGGTCACAGGAGAGCCCGTAAAGCCTGCTGTCAAGAACGCAGTATATGGTCATTGGAACAGTGGTCCAACGTTATGTTCTCGGACGAGTCCAGGTATAGTGTGAACAGTGATTCTCGCCGAGTTTTCATTTGCCGTGAACCAGGAACCAGATACCAACGCCTTGATGTCCTTGAAAGGGACCTGTATGGAGGTCGTGGTTTGATAGTGTGGGTTGGGATTAAGACTGGTGCACGTACACCCCTGCATGTCTTTGACAGAGGAACTGTAATAGGGATGTCATTTTGCACCAGTATGTTCGCCTTT
Source organism: Schistocerca cancellata (assembly GCF_023864275.1). NCBI lineage: Eukaryota > Metazoa > Arthropoda > Insecta > Orthoptera > Acrididae > Schistocerca > Schistocerca cancellata. The sequence continues at coordinate 137,238,357 of NC_064628.1, forward strand.
TCAGGGGTGCTGTGGGTCCCACCTTCCTCCTGATGGATGATAACGCACGGCCCCACCGAGCTGCCATCGTGGAGGTGTACCTTGAAACAGAAGATATCAGGCGAATGGAGTGACCTGCCTGTTCTCCAGACCTAAACCCCATCGAGTACGTCTGGGATGCTCTCGGTCGACGTATCGCTGCACGTCTTTAAACCCCTAGGACACTTCAATCCCTCCGACAGGCACTGTTGCAAGAATGGGAGACTATACCCCAGCAGCTGCTCGACCACCTGATCCAGAGTATGCCAACCCGTTGTGCGGCCTGTGTACGTGTGCATGTTGATCAGATCCCGTATTGATGTCGGGTCACATGCGCAGGAATCAGTGGGTTTTGTAGCACATGTGTTTCGGGAAGGTTTTCTCAACTTATCACTGTCGACTTACAGATCGGTGTCGTGTGTGTTCCCTATGTGCCTATGCTATTAGCGCCAGTTTTGTTTAGTGCTACGTTGTGTGGCACCACATTCTGCAATTATCCTTAGTTTATGAGCATGAGTGTAACTTGCTGACAAGAATAAATATGCAGAAATATGGGAAAGAAAACTGAGGATTTTGGACGAAGACCAGTTTGTATTTAGGAAGGGTAAAGACTGAGAGAGGCAGTTCTAAAGTCACGGTTAATAATAAGCATCAGCGCAAAAATCAAAACACGTTCATTGGATTTGTCGAAACGCAAAAAGTCGACAATGTAAAATGATGTTAGATGTTTGAAATTCTGAGAAACACGGGAGAAAACTATAGGGAAAATCGGATAACATATAGTACTTTCGAGTGCGTGCTGAAAAGTAGTGCGTCTAAGTGCCTTGTGTGAAAATTCTTAAAGCTTTTTAAGTAGAACAAACTTTATTAACATACATCGTACTCTTCATTCTTCATGTCTACATATTTATTTATCAACGTCCCTCTGACGACGAACACATTTCTCCCAACGATGACCAATTTGTTGATACAGTCATTGTAGAATGTTTGACTTTGTTGACGGAGTCACAACCTCACCTCTTCTTGCACCACTTCATCGCTATCGAAGTGAAGTCCTCAAGTTACGGAAACAGTTGAGAATCGGACGGGGCCAACTAGGGAGTGCGTGGATGATGATCGATGATAGTGAACCCGAGGCGTCGGATTACTGCAGGTGCCGAGAAGGTCGTGTGTGGTCTGGCATTGTCATGCTGAGGAAGACGGTGCTAAGCTGGAGGCACGTTTTCTGCTTGTCACGCCCCGACATATTTACGCACACACCAGCATATTAGAGGCTTCAGTTCGGAGCCCTCTAGCGGCAGATGGTTGCAACTTGGGTTAGCAAAGTGGAACAGTCGACCGAGTAATTTGTGTGGCATATACCTCAACCTATATTAAAACGGAACAAAAGATTCGGAGGCAATACTTTTCAACCGATCTTCGTAAGAGAACGCAGAAGGAACATGTAAATAGAAGACTAAGAACCAAGCGATCCGATTAAAAAGCGTCCTACTGTCAAATCTATACAGTGAGGAAGCAATAACGGAAATACGGAGAAGTTCAAGAGTGGAATTAATATTCAGAGTGAAAGAATATTAACGAGCAGATTCGATGATGACTTTCTTATGCACAGTGAAAGTGAGGAAGAATTACAGGGTCTGCTGGAGGGAAAGTAAATTCTAATCAGATTAGGAGCAAACGGGAGAAATATGAAAGTAGTGAGGAGAGTCAGATACGAGTCTAGCGATAAACTTAACATCAAAATTGTTGACCACGAATTTGGCGAAGTAACATATGACGAACGAAGGAAAGACGACACAAAGAGCAGACTAGCAGAAGGAAAGAAGGCGTTCCCGGCGGAAAAAAATCTACTGGTATCGAATATCAGAATTGACACGAGCAATGAATATCTAATAATCAGTCATGGACTATGGAAATACTGGGAAAGGAGAAGATTGACCCCATATGAGATGTGTTGTTGTAGGAGTACTTTGAAAATCAGGCGGACTGCTAAGGAAAGAGGACGTTCTCCGCAGACGTGGAGAAGAAAGGAAGATAATGAAAACAGTGACCAGGACAAGAAACTGGATAAAGTGTTAAGAAATCATTGTATAAGTTCTAGTGTCGTTCTGAGGTGAAGAGATTAGCACAGGATCTTTATACAGCAATTCAGGTCTAGCGTAATTCCGTTATGTGCACGGTGGCAGGTGGTGCCGCCGGCTACAGAGCTGGCTGTGATGCGCGCAGTATGTCGCCCCTCCTGCGTGCGTGTGTGCGGTGACCGGCGGCAAGCAGTTAGCATTTGCACGGCGGCAGAGCGCGCAGCGGGCGCTCACCTGTTGCAGCCAACGGCTGCTGCCTCGAGGTCGTGGCCGCCCACACGTGTCCCTCCCCCCCCCCCCCCCCGTATTTACAGGGTGTTTCAAAAATGACCGGTATATTTGAAACGGCAATAAAAACTAAACGAGCAGCGATAGAAATACACCGTTTGTTGCAATATGCTTGGGACAACAGTACATTTTCAGGCAGACAAACTTTCGAAATTACAGTAGTTACAATTTTCAACAACAGATGGCGCTGCGGTCTGGGAAACTCTATAGTACGATATTTTCCACATATCCACCATGCGTAGCAATAATATGGCGTAGTCTCTGAATGAAATTACCCGAAACCTTTGACAACGCGTCTGGCGGAATGGCTTCACATGCAGATGAGATGTACTGCTTCAGCTGTTCAATCGTTTCTGGATTCTGGCGGTCTTTCAAGTGTCCCCACAGAAAGAAGTCACAGGGGTTCATGTCTGGCGAACAGGGAGGCCAATCCACGCCGCCTCCTGTATGTTTCGGATAGCCCTAAGCAATCACACGATCATCGAAATATTCATTCAGGAAATTAAAGACGTCGGCCGTGCGATGTGGCCGGGCACCATCTTGCATAAACCACGAGGTGTTCGCAGTGTCGTCTAAGGCAGTTTGTACCGCCACAAATTCACGAAGAATGTCCAGATAGCGTGATGCAGTAATCGTTTCGGATCTGAAAAATGGGCCACTGATTCCTTTGGAAGAAATGGCGGCCCAGACCAGTACTTTTTGAGGATGCAGGGACGATGGGACTGCAACATGAGGCTTTTCGGTTCCCCATATGCTCCAGTTCTGTTTATTGACGAAGCCGTCCAGGTAAAAATAAGCTTCGTCAGTAAACCAAATGCTGCCCACATGCATATCGCCGTCATCAATCCTGTGCACTATATCGTTAGCGAATGTCTCTCGTGCAGCAATGGTAGCGGCGCTGAGGGGTTGCCACGTTTGAATTTTGTATGGATAGAGGTGTAAACTCTGGCGCATGAGACGATACGTGGACGTTGGCGTCATTTGGACCGCAGCTGCAACACGGCGAACGGAAACCCGAGGCCGCTGTTGGATCACCTGCTGCACTAGCTGCGGGTTGCCCTCTGTGGTTGCCGTACGCAGTCGCCCTACCTTTCCAGCACGTTCATCCGTCACGTTCCCAGTCCGTTGAAATTTTTCAAACAGATCCTTTATTGTATCGCTTTTCGGTCCTTTGGTTACATTAAACGTCCGTTGAAAACTTCGTCATGTTGCAACAACACTGTGTTCTAGGCGGTGGAATTCCAACACCAGAAAAATCCTCTGTTCTAAGGAATAAACCATGTTGTCTACAGCACACGTGCACGTTGTGAACAGCACACGCTTACAGCAGAAAGACGACGTACAGAATGGCACACCCACAGACTGCGTTGTCTTCTATATCGTTCACATCGCTTGCAGCGCCATCTGTTGTTGAAAATTGTAACTACTGTAATTTCGAAAGTTTGTCTGCCTGAAAATGTACTGTTGTCCCAAGCATGTTGCAACAAACGGTGTATTTCTATCGCTGCTCGTTTAGTTTTTATTGCCGTTTCAAATATACCGGTCATTTTTGAAACACCCTGTACCATACAAGCCGCGGAACTTGGCTGTCAATGCCTTAGAAGCCACGCGGAACGTTGGCCTTTACACTGTCCAGCGCTAAATTCTTTGCGAGCCAGCAATCTTAGCAGTTGTGACTGTTCCGTTCATAAACTATCATTCCATAATTGAGCACGCTACCCTGAATTATACCGTCCTTAGTCCTGCACGGTATAATTACCAACTTATCTTCCTCAGCAAGGAATCTAGGAGTAATAATGGATGAAAATCTAGACTTCACGTAGCGTTTAGCTGCAGTGTGCAAGGCCGGTCGGTGTGGGCGAGCGGTTCTAGGCGCTACAGTCTGGAACCGCGTGACCGCTACGGTCGCAGGTTCGAATCCTGCCTCGGCATGGATGTGTGTGATGTCCTTAAGTTAGTTAGGTTTAAGTAGTTCTAAGTTCTAGGGGACTGATGACCTCAGCAGTTAAGTCCCATAGTGCTCAGAGCCATTTTGCAGTGTGCAAGAAGATTTTTCTCTAGGCCAAGATTATAAGAAGCTCTGCCATCTTAACCTAAAAAAGAAACTTGTACAAACACTGATACTCCCAATTACAGATTACAGTGATGTTATCTGAGCCATGCTCTCTCCCAACTACGCGTTTTCGTAAACGTCGCTGTCTCTCTGTGTTTAGTTTCCCGCCCTTGTCGCGGTTACGTCGTAGTTCTTCTTCCTTCTACGCGTGGCAGCAGTGATGTATATCGATATTTGCGCCATGTACCATCTTCGGTTTCGTGTATATAATTTCCGGCAAGGGGGTCTGGATCCTTTGTTATGCCCATCCGGCTTGGATCTCCGCCCCCCCCCCCTACCTTTTATAAAATCCCTCCAAATCCTTGAACGTCATGCTCTCCGCCTCGCCTATCGCATCCGTCTCCCCTCCCCCGCGTGGATCCTGTACGATCTCATCTCCTTCCCCCACCTCCTCCTTTTCCTTGAAAGGATACGGATCCTGTACACCTCCCGCAAACTCGATCCTCCTCACCCGCTCGTCTCCCCTGTCCCCTCCCATCCCCACCTGCTGCCGCACCTGTATTCGCACGTCCCACCCGGTCTCCATCTCTCTACCCTCCTTACCCTCTCCCAAGGTGGCTTCCGCCAGCTCCCCCTCCCTGATGATGTCCTCCTCCCCTCCATCTACCCCTCCTATCAACTTTGACCCTGCCCCACCCCCCACTTCCGGTGTCCTTTCCTTTAGGCACCCTCCCTCCCTTCCCTTCCGTTCTCTTCCCTTTTCCAACGTCCCCTCCCTCCACCCCTCTTCCCCCGGGCTTCCCCTCCCCCTTCCTCCCTCCCCCCTTTTCTCCCCAGCCCGTGGCATCTCTGCTCTCCCCTCTCGCTCTCCCACTCCCATTCCTCCTCCTCCTCCTCTCTTGGCAGGTCCCTGGACTCGCACACGCAGAGTGAACATTCGCGCGCTGGAGATCATCGCCATCAGTATCTCGTGTGTGTGCTTCGTTTTGTGTTTTGTGCAGTTACGACTCCACTGTTCACATGTGCCACCGCCGTTCTCCGTGTTTTGTGCGCCGTGTCCACAAGTGTTAGTGTTTTTATCGTCCAACGTGAACGGCTTCATGTTTATTGTTTTTTTTTGTATCTCCATTTTTTGCCCGCCGTTTTTTGTATTGTCTGTATCACCTCTCTGTCATGTTATTGTTCCACTTAAGGCTGAAGAGCAGCGTAATGTGCTGCTGCCAGCTCGCCTGTATAGATGATTAAAATTACAATAAAGGAAAAAAAAGGGGTCTGGAGGGAGTCGGTCTGTTGTTGCGGATGAGGGAAGTTACCTCCACGCAGTGCAGTCGGCTGGGGCCGCTGGCATTCCCTGCGCACTGTCGGAGCGTGTGTGGAGCTGTCCGATCGCTACGAGCTTCGTGGTTCACCGACTCAGAACGTCAAAGTTGAGTAGTGGTTGCAACTACCCAAGCCACGTCTATTCATGTTGTGGTGGTTCGCTTCGGTGGTTTGCTGTTGGGAAGGTTTTCCCGTGAGCAACACAGAGTGGTTGTACTGCTGAGATTTAGCCGCTATGCGGTGCAATTAACTATTTTGGTCGACTACGATTGGAGTGCACCAATGGAATTTTGTCTTGTGGCCGTTAGTGTTCTGGTTACCTGTACTGGGCACTGACGTAAATTTAGGCAGTGTTCTTTTGAGTAAGTTAACTATTGCCGTGTTTCAAATTCAAGTGTACCAGCGGAATGTTCTGCCTAGTGTCCGTTAGTGTTCCTGTTACATGCCCTGGCCACTAACGCAATTTCAGGCAGCGTCCTTTCCTCACCTGTTCCCGCTGTCCAACATGGTATGTAATTTTGACTGCTAATACGTAGCCTACTCCATGTGGATTATCACGCTTGAAACATTTCCGGTCGGGGTTCTCCTGTACTGATTGACGGGAAGCAAGTTGTTCTGTCGGTCGGTCCGTGGCTCCCCCCTGGTTGCGTTCCGACGGATCAAGTGTAGTTGGGCTGACCACCTGTCTCACCTAAGTGAAAGAGGGCAGACCGACCTTCCTGGAGACCTTCTGAGTGCCACCAGTGTTTAAATATCTGTTCAAAAATGGCTCTGAGCACTATGGGACTTAACTTCTGAGGTCATCAGTCCCCTAAAACTTAGAACTACTTAAACCCAACTAACCTAAGGACATCACACACATCCATGCCTGAGGCAGGATTCGAACCGGCGACCGTAGCAGTCTCGCAGTTCCAGACTGTAGCGCCTAGAACCGCTCGGCCACTCCGGCCGCCTAAATATCTGTTGTCAGCTATTTTAAACCTTAGGCTTATGGTTATTTGCTTTGTTTCTTAAAATTTTGCAAAATTTTTAAATTTTTTAAATTTATCTTTCAAGCTTAAACACTGCGGCCTTCTGACATGAAAGATTATGGTAATATATCTGAAATTTTGAAGTTTAAATGTGGCCCTCATTCGTTGGTATTGCACCTTGCATATGTTGCTTCTCTAAATTATTTTATTGCTATCTTAGTTGGATTTTTATCTGGTTGATTTTTAAGATTTTTTGTTGTTAAACATGGTGGCCTTCTGCCTTTTAAGGTCTATGGTAATATATTGTGAAGTTTTGAAACTTAATTTGGCCATCAGCCATTTGTGGTGCACATTGAATTTGTTGCCTTTGGGTTTAAAATTATTTGATTGGTATCTTAATACAATTTTGATTTTTTTTAAGATTTCTTGTTGGCCTTCTGCCTTTAAGGGTCTATGGTAATATATTGCAATATTTTTGAAATTAATTGTGGCCCTAACCCATTTGTATTGAACATTGCATATGTTCTTTTGAATTATTCTATTGCTATCTTAATTGGATTTTTATCTTGTTAAGATTTCTTGTTCGAGGTCTTCAGCTGTGAAAGGGTTGCTAAATTACAGTAAATGACAATCAGAAGCAGAAACTGATCTCAACCCTTGGCCCTTTCCACAATCCTATTACTTGTTCTGCTCAGTGGGTTTAGCTGGTTTACCGTCCTTAGTCCTGCATGGTAAAAGTATCAACTTATCTTCCTCAGCAAGGAACCTAGGAGTAATAATGGATGAAAATGTAGACTTCACATAGCGTGTAGCTGCAGTGTGCACGCCGGCCTCGGTGGCCGAGCGGTTCTAGGTGCTTCAGTCCGGAACCGCGCTGCTGCTACGGTTGCAGGTTCGAATCCTGCCTAGGGCATGGATGTGTGTGATGTCCTTAGGTTAGTTAGGTTTAAGTAGTTCTAAGTTCTAGGGGACTGATCACCTTAAAAGGTAAGTCCCATAGTGCTCAGAGCCGTTTTAACCATTTATTTTCTGCAGTGTGCAAGAAGATATCTCTCCAGGCCATACAAGAATATAAAAAGCTCTGCCATCTTAACCTAAAAAAGAAACTTGTACAAACACTGATCCTCCCAATTATAGATTACAGTGATGTTATTCTGCAAGGACTTTCTCAGAAAAGCTCGCGGCGCCAGGAACTGTTTACTAAAGCTTGTGCTCGCTACATCTGTGACGTTCGATTCTTTGATCATAGTTCAGAATCTTATGCACAGTTATCCCTGCTGCATCGAGACAAGCGCTGAAATTTACATGCAGTCACCACTGCTGACTTACCAGCGTACACCGTCCTTCATACCTCTCCTCAACCTTAACGTTCTTGTCTGAACAACATGGCATAAATCCCGATCCCATCCGAGCAAAATCCTTTCTGTCCCACTTCATCACTCGGATACTTTCTCGAAGTCGTTTTCGGTAGCAGGAACCACTGTCTGAGGTAACCTCTCTCACTTTGAGAGAGAACTTAATAACTTTAGTTTCAAGACACAGTTAATGACATACCTAGTGAAGCGGCAATAATGACCTAGTTTACCTGTATGCACTCGTTACCCCTTTGCATCATTGTTTTCAACTAGATCGTCCTCATTTCCTAACGCTCTTAGGTGGTGCAATCTTAAATTTCTCTTCCCCAGAACTTGCTGTATCAGAATATATCTATTTTGTATACCTATAACTTCATTTTATATCTGCCACTATCAGTAGTTCCTATACCTATAAATTTTTCTATACGTGCCACTATCATTATTATTATCATTATTGTTACTGGAAGCAGCAGTAGTAGAAATACTGACAGTACTGATTTTATTGTTCTTAGTAATATCTATTCGCATTCTTTCTACATAAACTCAACTAATTTCATTGCTGCAATGTTGTAGTGCCTGTGTTGTTAAGAACAATATGTTCCTTCGGAACTGTATTCATGCAACATAGTATTTATCAGCCGATACCAGACAGCGAATTTCAATGAAAATGTCCCACCCTGTACGGAAATTACATAACGTGTCTAAGAGTGAGGACTGTGACGCAGGAACGACGACATATGGAAGTCTGGGTGTGGCCGTCAGTTTTGCCTGGTTACCAAATTGCTTACGTCGACCGCTTGCGTGAAGTGGGAAATCAAGGTAAGAGTCCAGCACAAATTTTCGCTATCGCCATTCTCTTATACAGCTGATGATTGTTCGTATCCGCAACTGCAAATACATTTCATGCATATTATTTCTGTTTGTCATATTAACGTTACTGCTTCTTAGTATTGTGTAAAAAATGTGCTGTATGAGTGAAATCCTGGTCCGATGTAAGAGTGTGCCTGAAACCCTGAATTGATCAGGATAGGTAAATAAGTAAACAAATAAATAAAATTGTTGTCATAATATCATATCAGCATGGTTATTGTTTAGTGTTTGAGAATTGTTTCTAGTTCCGATGCTTCATTATACAGTGCTTCACAACTTCAATGTATTTGAAGAATGGCATCAGAAAACCACCAGAAGCTGTTGTAGTGTTTGTTTATTTACTGTAAAGCAGTTTTTGTCAAGAGAACGCATTCAAGTCACGGAGTTAAGGGGCTCCGGATCGCCCTATACTTGCAATGTTAAAATAACGCTTATAAATTACATCTTTCCTCACAAAGTATTTGAGGTAGGAAGTTGAACTTTTTACAGATTATTTATTGGAGTATGGGCTACAACTTAACACAGGGATTTTACAAAATTTTAGTTCAGTTATTAAAGATGATTTTTTTGAAATTGTAATGAAAATTCACAACATTTTTTTGCAATTTTTTATTTATATATTCAAAAATATACAGTTTTTTGGAAAAAGGCTGTGTTAAATTATGCAGAAGGTACTGTGTAACATTTACTGAAAGTTTGAAACAAATATGTTTGGAAGATCCTTAGAAAACATGTAATTAGTATGAGAGAATAAAAGTTTTAGGAATCGAGCGACAAAGATTGGATTAACTTTTTAGTGCATTCCAGGTCCATAGGATGGATTATCTTCATCCTCTGCAAACTCCTCCTCCAGCTTCCTCTTGTTCCTCCTCCTGTTTACTCTTGCTTGTATTTCTAGACTCTTTACAGCCCTGTCTGCAGCCCGAAGGCGTTCCTTGTCTAAAACAAGCATCACTCGTACCATGTTAGAATCTATCTTCATTCCAATATTTCTAAATACCTTTGGCTTACCAACATTTCTCCTTTTTTTAAAAGCCTTCAGAGGATTTCTAATAACTTTACTTTTACTCATTATTATACTTCAACAAAACAGAGACTCAAGAAACAGAATTAATTACGAATATTTTCGAGATAACGACAGAGTAAATAAACATGAAACAATCGACAATCACACCAGCGATATATATTGAACCATCACAGGTTAGCCACAACACATACTTTATCTCACATCACTAAAATGTACCTGCTGAACACGGACGTTAATAATAACACCATTTGACAGCAGTTTAACAGCGCCACAGTGGGTCACGCCCATGTAGAACACATTTCAAAAAAATTTAAAAATGGTTGTAGTCTTCGGAATTGAATAAATTATATATCTATTAAAAGGTAATAGTCTGCAGATTCAGAAAACGCAAAAAAGTAAGAATTGAACTTTTCATGATTTTGAACCTCTCCGGAGCCCCTTAAATGAAGATTCATTGGCGCCAAGAACATAAGTGAGTGCATTACTGTGCTGCATCTAATAATTATGTACTTGACGTCTATTAACCTTCCTTTGACCTGATGTAATGGCTTCCCCAACTTGAAGATGGTCGCTTGGTTGAAAATTGTTCTCAATAACTAAACACGCATTACAGCAATTTTTCATATTACCATTATGTCATTTTCAAAAGTAGAAATTCTGTTCTTGCTTTCGCGTTTCGTAGCAACGATACCTTAATTTCGTCCAGTGTAGAAGATGATTTTCGAAAGCCTGCAGGTATTTCATTAGTGATTTAAATGCAGAACATCATACACCCAGGCATCACACCGATTCCTTACGATATTACCACAACATTTCAAAGTGGGAATAAATTTCTGAACTGTATTGTAATACTCCTGAAAAAGAAAACATAAACTGCGCAATACCTTATTATTTAAAGAACTCACGACATCTTATTCCAATTTTTCGCAAAATTTTCAGAATGACATGTATTGACGGATTACTGACTTGTACATAGTTAAGTTTAAAACTAATGGAAGTCAGCAACTGCACTCAGAGATAGGAAATCAGATACATAATGAACTGTGCACGTACTGTTGTGATAGGCTAGGTTTTTTGCTGAGTTGTTGGTTAGTTTAACGTCATATGGGGAAAGTTAGATGGGTAGATAGGCTGGAATATACGGATTTGTTCACCACCGTACCCTTTGGGTGGACCTTGGTGACACAATGTTTTATTTTATTGATTTTTAAACTTTAAAGTCTTAACACTTTTAATGGTTTTTTTTTTTTTTTTTTTTTTTTTTTTTTTTTTTTTTTTTTTTTTTTTTTTTTTTTTTTTGAAATCTAGAGCTCTGCAGTATCCGGATAGTATAGGTAGGACTCGGGCAGTTGTTGTGCCACTAGTTTATGTAAGGAATGTTTGAGTCATATCCCACGTGTGTGTTTTGGGATTTTATGAAAATGTTCTTCCTCTCACCATTAAACTTTTTCCATGTCGTAGAGGGCAATATCACTTGTCTGTAATTCAATAGGCGGATGGCTGCCACCGACGTGGTTGCCATTGGCTTTAACAGATGGCGCCTAAGGCCTTTGCGTACGCGAGATGATCACAGGGTCTTAGTTTATAATGGATAATGCTGATTATATTGATTCGGTGGTATTCTTTTAGAGACTTGGGAGGCTGAAAGGTTTATTCATGAAGGAACTCCCCACACCCCCACCCCCTATTATTTATTTTGTATTGAAATATGGTTTGAGTTGTGCTTAGTGCCACTACTGATTGTAGGTATAGATGGCATTGTAAAAATTTTGACTTTTTTAAAAAATAAAAAGAAATCCTTTAGTGCTAACGTGTACAGAAGTATCAGTTAGGTTGATCGTCGTAATTACACCCTGTTAGATGTTATATGCTGAGTATATTATTATTAAATTACATGTGAACGCATGGAGTACGTGACCATGCATCGCCCCCTACCGAGGCCGCTTCGCTGCTAGTTGACGTGTTTAGCGCCAGTATACACTCTGCTTCAAGATTGCTTGTGTCGCAGTTATAGTCATATGTTATTGGACACTTTCTTTGAGTTGTCAAGGCTGTACGCCTGGTTGGTTAGAAAGTAGTTGAAGTTGGTGGTATGTAACTCATATGACCGGATCTCATTTTCTGTAACGTTGAGACGTGTTGAGTTGTGCTGTTCACTTGTGTTTTGTACTTTTTGTAACAGATGTCTGAAGATGAGTGTAATCCCGAAACACGTAACATATTCTAATAAAAGAGTCAGTTGAAGATCTCATGACTTAATAGCGATTGTACAGCATTTGTTGCCAGATGCAGAGAGCAGTAAAAGTGTTAGGGTTTACGCTACCAGAGATAAATAATAACAGTAGAGCTCTGCGAACTTGCAGACACTCCGTACAGCTGTCGTACGTGGGAAGTGTCCTTCGGAGAATTGACTGGTGCACCATTCCCCGTCTAGACGCTTGTGTAAGGTATGACAATAGACAGGCACGTCTTAGCAGATACAGCAAACGCGATGCTAGGTTCTGAGAACACCTATGTTAGTGGATTAGAGTGACGTGGGAAACGGGTAACACTGCTGGAACAGTGGTCCCAACTCATGAGAGCCATAAGTTAGGTGGTAAGGGACGTAAAGCACTGTCGTTACTATTCATAATCGAAAGGGCAGTAAGGTTTAGATTTCCGCTGAACATTATTGATACCAAACTTGGAGTTCGTCAGTGTAAAAGATAGGAGCATTTCTACCTACAGAATAGAACAATGTGGATGGATCGCAATGTGGTTGGCGAGTGGCACCAAGGAGATGTAGAGCCACCAGTTATATTGTCCGATAAAGTGCAGCTGGATTGGCGGGACCACTAAAGATACGGATAAACAAGATGTCACCATAATCCCTTAAAAATCTGGATATCCGTATTCGGAGGGAGTACTCAGTCAGGTCGTTGGCATCCGCACTCAGTGTCGATAATCCCCAGCATTGGATAAGCTCCGACAAGTCAGTTATCTCACTTGGAGTATTGTTCTCAAAGTGCTGGTAGCGATTGCTACTTGTGTTAGCTCTCACCTCAGACACTAGCTTCTTCTGTACAACCACCCGCATCCTTTGCTTCTCCGCACCTCTCTAAGTGCGCTGTGACAATTTTTGACGGTAATCCAAGCAGTCAACCTACCATCGCTGGAAGTTCCTCTTTTTACATTTGTTCCTAACCTCTCGGGAACTGCTGACTAATCTGTAACCCCCTTTTTCCTCTATCCTAATCTAACACATGACAGGAAGCCTTTCGAATATTAATATTATTCGGAACGGATGTTGTCAAAAGCCACTACTCAACCAGCAAATTAACTAAATTCCACTAATTATTTAAATACTTTTAACACAATATGTAAATAACGCACGAAATAGGTAATAATTTTGCTATTCTCCTTCGTTTGCTCCTCTCCCGCAGAAACTGCGACTGAACGCATCAAATACACATGTTGTTGCGAAAATCAGTAATATAAAGAACATAACGTATTCCGCCATTGCTGTTTGTAACAAAGCAATTCAAATATCGGTTTATACATATCGAAGCAGGATACAAACGTATGCCATGATGCCCACTTCTTTGTGTTATGGAGTTGTATCAGATTTATATGTAATTAATCAGTTCGGAACTATGTTATACGTTGGCAGAAATAAAGAAGTCTGCACTATAATTACTAGTCACATACAAATATACAATTATCTTTTTTATCATACATACTCGGAATCAAAGTTGAAAAAGTTCCCATTTCTTCAGGTGGAATTATTAAAACAAAACACCGAATAACACCAAGCTTTGATAAATACATATCAGAAACCACCGCATGTGTGTATGAATAAATAAGGAATAAATGATGTCATACCTAGGAAAGATATGTTTACGTAAAGTGTAGGCTCACTTGTGGCATCAGGGTAGCGTTTTTGACTACTGGGTGACAATCTGAGCAGGTCTCTTAGGTTGTTCGCAGATGATGCTGTAATTTACCGTCTAGTAAGGTCATCCGAAGACCAGTATCAGTTGCAAAGCAATTTAGAAAAGATTGCTGCATGGTGCTTCAGGTGGCAGTTGACGCTAATAACGAAAAGTGTGAAGTGATCCACATGAGTTCCAAAAGAAATCCGTTGGAATTCGATTACTCGATACATATTACAATTCTCAAGGCAGTCATTTCAACTAAGTTCAAAAAATGGCTCTGAGCACTATGGGACTCAACTGCTGAGGTCATTAGTCCCCTAGAACTTAGAACTAGTTAAACCTAACTAACCTAAGGACATCACACACATCCATGCCCGAGGCAGGATTCGAACCTGCGACCATAGGGTCTCGCGGTTCCAGACTGCAGCGCCAGAACCGCGCGGCCACTTCGGCCGGCAATTCAACTAAGTACCTGGGTGTTAAAATTACGAACAACAGTTGGAAAGACCACATACATAATATTGTGGTGAAGTCGAGCCAAAGGTTGCGTTTCATTGGCAGGACACTTAGAAGATGCAACAAGTCCACTAAAGAGACAGCTTACACTAAACTCGTTCGTCCTCAGTTAGAATATTGCTGCGCGGTGTAGGATCCTTACTAGGTGAGATTGACGGAGGACATCGAAAGGATGCAAAAAAGGGCAGCTCGTTTTGTATTATCACGTAATAGCGGAGAGAGTGTGGCAGATATGATACGCGAGTTGGAATGGAAGTCATTAAAGCAAAGACGTTTTTTGTCGCGGTGAGATCTACACTCCTGGAAATGGAAAAAAGAACACATTGACACCGGTGTGTCAGACCCACCATACTTGCTCCGGACACTGCGAGAGGGCTGTACAAGCAATGATCACACGCACGGCACAGCGGACACACCAGGAACCGCGGTGTTGGCCGTCGAATGGCGCTAGCTGCGCAGCATTTGTGCACCGCCGCCGTCAGTGTCAGCCAGTTTGCCGTGGCATACGGAGCTCCATCGCAGTCTTTAACACTGGTAGCATGCCGCGACAGCGTGGACGTGAACCGTATGTGCAGTTGACGGACTTTGAGCGAGGGCGTACAGTGGGCATGCGGAAGGCCGGGTGGACGTACCGCCGAATTGCTCAACACGTGGGGCGTGGGGTCTCCACAGTACATCGATGTTGTCGCCAGTGGTCGGCGGAAGGTGCACGTGCCCGTCGACCTGGGACCGGACCGCAGCGACGCACGGATGCACACCAAGACCGTAGGATCCTACGCAGTGCCGTAGGGGACCGCACCGCCACTTCCCAGCAAATTAGGGACACTGTTGCTCCTGGGGTATCGGCGAGGACCATTCGCAACCGTCTCCATGAAGCTGGGCTACGGTCCCGCACACCGTTAGGCCGTCTTCCGCTCACGCCCCAACATCGTGCAGCCCGCCTCCAGTGGTGTCGCGACAGGCGTGAATGGAGGGACGAATGGAGACGTGTCGTCTTCAGCGATGACAGTCGCTTCTGCCTTGGTGCCAATGATGGTCGTATGCGTGTTTGGCGCCGTGCAGGTGAGCGCCACAATCAGGACTGCATACGACCGAGGCACACAGGGCCAACACCCGGCATCATGGTGTGGGGAGCGATCTCCTACACTGGCCGTACACCACTGGTGATCGTCGAGGGGACACTGAATAGTGCACGGTACATCCAAACCGTCATCGAACCCATCGTTCTACCATTCCTAGACCGGCAAGGGAACTTGCTGTTCCAACAGGACAATGCACGTCCGCATGTATCCCGTGCCACCCAACGTGCTCTAGAAGGTGTACGTCAACTACCCTGGCCAGCAAGATCTCCGGATCTGTCCCCCATTGAGCATGTTTGGGACTGGATGAAGCGTCGTCTCACGCGGTCTGCACGTCCAGCACGAACGCTGGTCCAACTGAGGCGCCAGGTGGAAATGACATGGCAAGCCGTTCCACAGGACTACATCCAGCATCTCTACGATCGTCTCCATGGGAGAATAGCAGCCTGCATTGCTGCAAAATGTGGATATACACTGTACTAGTGCCGACATTGTGCATGCTCTGTTGCCTGTGTCTATGTGCCTGTGGTTCTGTCAGTGTGATTATGTGATGTATCTGACCCCAGGAATGTGTCAATAAAGTTTCCCCTTCCTGGGACAATGAATTCACGGTGTTCTTATTTCAATTTCCAGGAGTGTATTTACGAAATTTCAGTCACCAACTTTCTCTTCCGAATGCGAAAATATTTTATTGAGTTCAACCTACAAAGGAATGATCATCAAAATAAAATTAGAGAAATCACAGAAAGGTTTAGGTGTTCGTTTCTCCCGCGCGCTGTTCGGGAGTGGAATGGTAGGGAGATAGTATGATTGCGGTTCGATGAACCCTCTGTCAAGCACTTACATGTGAATTGCAGAGTAGTCACGTAGATGTAGATGTAGATATACTTATCAAAAGATTTTCAGTTCTAGGTTCGAGCGCAGCCAGTGCTTAAGTTTTGAATAAAAAACATCAAGAATGGCGCGAGAAGACTGTCGGCCCAAGAAGTCACGCTCGTTCTGCCAGCGGCCTTGTTAAGTAGGTTAGAGGAGAGGACAGAGCTTCAGAAGATTCGCTTGCTCTTGTGTTGGGAATTTACCCCCAAAGTACGGAAGAGTCAGCAATGATCAACGGCGGCAGGATGCAGAAGGCAAGGAAAAACACTGCATTAACGACCCATGTAGCGTATTCACTGGACATGTGGCTTGTAGTTGAAGAAGCTTCAAGATTATTTCATTCACAAAAGACTACGGATCAGTCCCCGTTTCGTATCCTTGGTAGGGCTTGGGAGGGTAATGTGAAGTGGGAAGTGACTATGAGAAAAAGATGGAATAACCGACAACAGAACAACATTCCACGAATCAGAACAGGAAATGTCAGAAGTTTGAAAGTAGTAGAAAAGCTAAAAGATCTGAAAAGGGAAACGCGAAGGCTCTTTCTAGCTATAGTGAGAGTCGGTGAAGTGAAATGGAAAGATGATAAGGATTTCTAGTCAGAAGATTATAGGTCAATATTAGTAGCAGGATATGGTAAACGGTAGTAGGATTTAATATGAAGAGGAAAGTAGGCAGAGAGTGAGCTGCTATAAACTGTTGACTTACAGCGTGTTTCTCATCGGATTCGATAACAAACCAACACTGGCAACGGTAGTTCAGGTACCCATCACACCGTCGCAAGCAGACGTTGAAGAGAGAGAGAGAAAGTATGTGAGGATATTGATAGGGTAATTTAGTATGTCAAGGCAGATGGAAAGTTATTAATTATGGGAGACTGGAAAGCGGTTTTATGGGAATGAATAAAAGAAAGGGTTACGAGAAAATATGGGATTGGTAGTAGAAACGTCAGAGGAGAAAGACAAATTGAGTTATGCAATAAATTTCAGATGGTGACGGCGAATACTCCGATCAAGAATCAGAAAAGGAGATGGTATGCTTGGAAAACATCTGGAGACACGGGAACATTTCATTTAGATGAAATCATGGTCAGACAGAGATTTCGCAGTCAGGTATTGGATTGCAAAGCGTACCCAGATGCAGATGTAGACTCAGATGATAATTTAGTTATGATGCAGATTAGACTTAAGTTTAAGAGAATCTTACCGAAATGTCATTGTGAAAGGAAGTGGAATACTGAAGTACTGAGGATTAATGAGACACCTTTGAACTTCGCTAAGGATGAGGATACTGGGATAAGGATATTGCAGTAGGCAGTTCAGTTACAGAGAAATGGACATATCTAAAAAGGGGGAATCATATTTTGGGCAGACACACAGAGATACAAGGAAGTACTGAGAAGAAAGCTTGGGTAACAAATAAGGTTCAAATGGCTCTGAGCACTATGCGACTTAACTTCTGAGGTCATCAGTCGCCTATAACTTACAACTAATTAAACCTAACTAACCTAAGGACATCACACACATCCATGCCCGAGGCAGGATTCGAGCCTGCGACCGCAGCGGTCGCTCGGTTTCAGACTGTAGCGCCTAGAACCGCTCGGCCACCCCGGCCGGCGAAATTCGAGGGAAAAAAGAGTAAACTATAGGGAAAGAGGGTACTATACAATATGTTGGAGTACAATAACCAAGATGGAGTAATGAGACTGGGATACCAAGAACGAAGTGCTCAGATTAAAGAGTGTGAGTCAGTGCAGTTCAGTCTGTGCATCGACGAAGCAATGACGTAAATAAAAGTTTCAGACGAGGAATTAAATTCACGGTGAAAGGATGTCAATGTTAAGATTTAAAAAAATGTTCAATTGTGTGTGAAATCTTATGGGACTTAACTGCCAAGATCATCAGTCCTTAAGCTTACACACTACTTAACCTAAATTATCCTAAGGGCAAATACACACACCCATGCCCGAGGGAGGACTCGAACCTCCGACGGGACCAGACGCACAGTCCGTGACTGCTGCGCCCAAGACCGCTCGGCTAATCCCGCGCGGCTGATAAAATTCGCTGATGACATTGCTGCCCTCAGTGAAAGTGAAGAAGAATCATAAGATGCGTTTAATGGGATGAATAGCCTAATGAGTACAGAATGTAAAATGAGAATAAACCGGGAAAAGAGAATGGTAATAAGACGCAGCAGAAACGAGAATAGCGAGAAACTTAACATCAAAATTGGTGGTCACTAAGTAGATTCTGGTACCTTGCAAGCAAAATAACACACGACGAACGAAACAAGGAAAACATAAGGAGCCGACCAGCACAGGTAAAGAGGGCTTTCCTGACCAAGAGAAATCTACTGTTAGCAAAAATAGGTCTTAATATGAGGAAGACATTTTTGGTAATGTACGTTAGGAACAAAGCGTTGCATGGTACTGAATCGTGAGTAGAGGGAGAACCGGAATAGAAGAGATTCAAAGAAAGCGTTTGAGATGTGTTGCTACAGATGAAAACTAAATATAACGTTTATTGATAAGATCAGGAATCAGAAGGTTATCCACAGAATCGGCGAAGAAAGAAACATATGGAAAATACCGACAAGAAAGAGGTACAGAATGATAGGACATATGTTACAAAAACAGAGGATAAACTCCATGGTGCAAGAGGGGTCTTCAGAGGGCAAAAACTGTGTGAGAAGACAAAGACTGGAATATATACCAGAAATTATTGAGGATGTCTGGTGAAGCTGCCACTCTGAGATGAAGAGGTTAGCGCAGGAGGGGAATCCGTGGTGGGCCGCATCAAAACACTGAGAAGACGTCTCAAAAATGGTTACTAACCATCTTACCACAGTTTAAAAGATGAAAAACAGTGCACAGAGGATGTTCGGAAATTCAATAACCTGAATTAGAGCCCATGCCCAAAAACATACCGTTTCCGTGCTAGAACCATTTGAAAATACGTTGTTAACGCGACCACATTTATAAGTAATTGATTCGGCTTGACACAGCATATGATTTGCTTTACAGTGCGACACATTAACAGGCAAAGAAATTTTTCGTTTACTTGTTGACGGGTTCTCTTGAACGTGTTAGAAAAAGGTCTCTTCCAATTTGGGCGTACAGCGTCTCCTTGAAGCAACACAGCCACGCATGCTGATGGCGAACGTACTGTTTCTCAGAGCCGTTGCTTCATTGTGACGAAAAGGGTATGCGATGAAGTTGGAGAACGATCTTGATAAGGACAACGAGAAGCTCTTCCATTACCGTGAGCTTTGCCATTCAAAATGATCATGTCGGTGTATTCTGCAAACGTGTACTTAGCCATATTGCTCTAACACTTACAAACGCTTGAATGAGGCTCGAACCAGGTCAGAGACGTAGGACAGACGTCAAATGACGTAAGTCGATTCGACATAACTAACCCTCAGCATGACTACTTTTGTGTTGGCAGAGGAGCCAACACCGTTTTACGAGTGGAGGCCGAAATACACGCGTTTTAGCTCACGCAGGCTGGCGTGAGGAGGGAAGAACTATACTGACGTGAGGTCTGGAACATGACAAGGAATGAGAATCCAGAAAGCGGACGTAATTAGTTTGATACGTAACTTTAATCCATTAATGATGAACGTCGCTCTTGACGGTACATGATTCACAATATTATCTGTTCAGAATACATACTTGAAGTAATTATAGGAACTGAATATGACGCCTTGCTAGGTCGTAGCAAATGACGTAGCTGAAGGCTATACTAAACTGTCGTCTCTGCAAATGAGAGCGTATGTAGACAGTGAACCATCGCTAGCAAAGTCCGCTGTACAACTGGGGCGAGTGCTAGGGAGTCTCTCAAGACTAGACCTGCCGTGTGGCGGCGCTCGGTCTGCAATCACCGATAGTGGCGACACGCGGGTCCGACGTATACTAACGGACCGCGGCCGATTTAAAGGCTACCACCTAGCAAGTGTGGTGTGTGGTGTCTGGCGGTGACACCACAACTACCATGTTGCATACCTACTTAGCAAACACGTTTTCAAACGGTTGTGGTACGGAAGTGGTACGTTTACGCACATGGAGTCCTGCTCAAAATATATAACACACACATCCCTCTCCACAAGTCCTAGAAGTTTTTAACTGGAATTTCAGAACATCGTGTTAATAATACTGCGTGTCTTTGATCCTGTGGTATCTACCGTCCGTACTTATGTTCAGTAATAAGTATCATTTGGATTTGAAGTCGTGCTAGTTGAGTCACATCTTTGATACAAATAAAAGAAATTTATTTCGGAGTGAGTTCTAAATTGGAAGTTGTTAACCGTTAGAAGCACTGAACGAAGTGAACAAGAAGAAAAAGAAGAATAAGAAGAAGTGCATTTAGATGAAGAACATGTAAATAGTTTTATTAGTGAGCATCAGAGTTCATCTGAGTTGTTGTTTCTGTTTTCTGCACTATATTTCGACTGCCGAGCAAACCGTCTTCTTCAGGCGCCTCGTGTTTTGCTGTTATATGTACCCGTCGCCTAGACTCCAACGAGACTGTTTTTCACTGTTGATCTCACGTCCCTGTTTATAGCCGGATTGGATTCCCGACTTTCACTGCGCCATTTGATGATCTTTGGTTTCAGAGAACACGCACTGATACTGAGTGAAACGCAAATTTCCTTAGCGTTTTCCACCTCTGACAGATGTGGTGGCCGACGAGTTTATAATAGATTGAGTACAGGATCGCAAACATTATTTAAATTGAAACCTCCATGCCTGTAAGGAGGATCTCGTCTCAAAAGGAAAAATAAAAAACCTATTGGTTGACTGCATTACCATAGACTGTCACACGGCAGTCCAAGAACGAAGCTGCTAGAACAGCCGAATAGAAGTGACCCTGCTGTAAATCCGCTAAATGGAATATCAAGAAAATAAAGAAGCTTGTGCAGTGTACATACATGGTTTATCTGGCAGGTACCGATTTGACCGAATTCTGCATGAAAATACCTCTTGTAGACTGACATCAAAACATGCCGCACTCACTAGAACGTAATGTGCTTTTGCAGTGGATGGTAGTATAAAAAGCGTGCAACGGTACTTTCGCGTTCTCGTCAATACGCTACCAGAACTTGTAAGTTCTACCACTGTATAGAGGGAAGATCCGCGATTCGGAATGTCATAACTGTGCAGTAAGTAGCGGCAGGAACACCACCACAAAATCACACAGCACTAACACTCCAAACCATCGACTCTCGTAGACAGATTTTAACCGTGTCCAACCCAATGGTAAAGTATCGAACTATTTTTCTCCGAATCATACAGTTTGGGGGAAAAGCAGTAAGAATAATTACTTTTGGAAACCTTTTATCAGACAAAGCCTGTTACAACAATAAACTGTTTCGCTTAATAAAACGGCCGCCAGCCCAAATCGGGCACAGTGTCTACACAAAAAGATGAAGTCAATTTTCGACACTGAATAAATAACTACTTTCATTTACTACGGTCACTTGGCAGTAAGTATTATTAATCCAACTTTCTGTTACTTACGGAATTTATCACTATACTTCAGTAATTATTTAAAGAAGACACACATATGTTTCAACAAGGATACAAAAAAAATTAAACTTATAGCTGTCATTCATATGACCAAAACTATTACTTAACACGACTAAATTTCATTTCCTTACGACTGTTATTTGTTAACGTTTTACTAATGCCAATATTTGTCTGGCTTTCTTTGACGTAGAGAAGCAACACGAACAATTACTGTTAAGATTGTTGCAGTAAACAATTATGTTACTTTACTTTCAGAAATACTATTGAAAACTTATCCTTACGGTCACGCAAAGCGGTGGCCCTTAAACTGACACGTGCGAACTTTAGTGTTTAATAATGATTTTCGGAATTTACTACCAAAACAGTACTCTTGCTAGTAATTTACTATTATTCAAGCATCAATAAACATCAGGATACTCGGAATAAATTCGTTTAGGTAAGGACGCTACTGAGGTACATGACATAGGAAAATCACGGGTAAATACAAAGGTACATTTAACACTTATATTCCACTGATTGAAAATGGATGGTTCACACTGTGCTACACTTCTAAATAGAGTACTTTACCTGTTACTGATGTCGAAGGTGGCGTGAGGCGGTGCTGCGTAGTAACAATGCGCAGGTACAGCTCTTGATGTACATAGCTGTGTCTTCCTCTTGGTGGTGACGAAAAAATTACAAATTTGTGAGCTATTAATTTATTGCCGTACTGCGCCAATTATGTAGAACACGTCCGAGGCCAAAACCCCAATCTTGCTGGTAACTTTGGGGCCTCTAGTGCGTGACCAACGTAATGCGTGTTCACCACTTGCAGGGCAGCTACCGGCTATATGTGCCACTTGCGCGCTAAATCTCACTCGCGCGCCCCACCATCTTTTCCATTCCACCACAGAACTGAGTTCCGTTCTACCTATGATCCTTACACCTATTCAATTTACACTTCTGCTTACAAAAACCCTAAGTATGAACCATCTACAATTGCATGACAGTATATACAAACAAAATTGACATAATTAATTACAGTTGTACTTGAAATATTACATAATTATTTACAAAATGTTTTACTACATCTATTCCACCTACGTCAAAGAGGTTATTTTAAACAAATAAACTACATTTAACAAAAGCTTACTCTTGTTATAGTATTTGCTTAAATTTTAAAAATTTTTATGGAACAAAAAATTTTAAAATATACAGATTAATGGCAGTATTATATATACAATAGCATTACAAGCGAAATTTATCGTAGCTGCAAAAGAGGAAGGGAAGAAATATCTACAGCTTGTAAAGACACCGGACAAAAGTTGCGAGGTGCCGGGGCAAGCAGTGTATTTAACACTAAATTCTTCTAGAATCTACATATGTAAATGATGCTCTAAGCCCTCCCTATTCTATCTCCGACTTTTGCTGTTGCACAAGGATTTAAAAAAATACGCGAACTGACTCTAATCAACCGTGCCAGTGGAGTAGAAGAGAGTTTGGCACCTGCAATAATTTAATTTGATAAATAAGTTAAATAAACGAAGGTTTCATTAACATAGTGAGGAATGATAGGGTTGCTCTACCGATTAACAGAATGAAAGTTCTGTCCAAAATAACAATATGATTTATTAAGACTAAACACAAAATAATAAACAAAAACATTTACAATACATCAAATTGGCTCAAATTGGATACTCAAACAAATGCTGTGAATGTGAAGTTGTCCCTAAACTAGACTGTGAGGATTATGACGAAGTGGTATGTGCAGCCAATTCCTTGCAACTCCAATCTTAGAGAAAACACATAGCCAACCCAACATAAATTGCTGCTACCCAAGACAGAATAAAGTTAGAAAAAGACGAACAGGCACGCTCTGCTGAGCTCTGATTATCACCTAGGAAAATCGCTGTCTGCCGGTGCTGCGGACATACCTTACCAAACTGTCTTCTTAACTGCCAGAACACGATCTGGCGTACCGGAGGCGGTGGCTGGTTGCTTCGACGTCCTCGACCGAAAGGCGAGGGCCGACTACCTAGAGCACCCGTACAGGCTGAACACCCAACATTTCCGCCCCCACAACAGTGGTCGTGGTTAAACGTTCCAATCAGCAACTCGAAAACTGGCGGAAAATTCCCCTCTATTGCCGGAGCACTACCATTCCACCAATGGAGATTCTTGGCGCCAATTTCTGCGCTGATTTTGCTACGTCACGGAGCTATGCCCTGAGCAAGCCAATCACAGTTACTATTTTACAGAAAGCGCAGGAATTTTCCCGCTACAGCTGCCTGGGTACACAAGTCATTCCCACGCCTCGCTGGTGGCCCGCCAGAAAGTGTTTTCGCTAAGTTTCTGCGAAGTAACGGAACCTCTAGCCCAGCCGCTACTTCAGACCCCTCCGGGCGTGTCTTTTGACAATGTCGGCGTCTGCAAGCATTCACTCGACTTCCTCACACCCGTCGGCTTTACGCTTTCCAGATCAACAGAGCCCGCCTGTCACTGGACCACCCGGGTGACGAGAGACGCTGCGTGGAGAGTCCGCGTGTGAAGGAATAGCGACTTTTCACTGCATGCAATTAGAGAGGAAAATCGTAAGATAGAAATATGAGAGGGGGCTCATGCCACCACTCATAGCCCCTACGCCATTTTAGATTGTAATTGGTGAGCGGTTGGCTCACTTAGGAGCAAGGTAGTGAGTCAATCACCCACGAACAATCTCGCAAACTGGCTGCACAAGCCGCACTCTATAAAGAAAATCACTGCAACTGAAAAATGCAGCTCATAGAGGGAGGATTATTTATGATGTAGCCAACTTCACCTTCTTAATATGGAACACTAACACTCACATCACACATCCATACCCAGGGAGCCCCTTCCAAACACCGATTCACACAGACATTCACTCTCTAAATATGGCCTGGGCATGTGAGCCAAATATGGAGCAATTTATTCTTTACAATCAGAGTTGGAGTGCTCCGCAATTAAATGCCCAAGATGTTACAACAATTTTAATCATTAAACTAACCTGAACTCACTCACACATGATACTATTTAAGTTAACAATCTCTTTGTGTGCTTTCAGAATCTAATTACAACCTCCGATTCATTCTGTCTCCCTGCAGCAAGAATAACCTTTACAAAATGTTCCCTGAACTGATGGTCCATTCACAATGACAGTAGTGGTATCTGCTTCAGTTTATGGGGACTTCAGGCACACTGTTTGCATACACACAACAATAAATACAAAATACAAAAAAAACATGGTGTGGAGAACAATACAGTAATTTGTAATAAGAATTACAGTGTAAAACACAAACACATACAAGGTATAACATACACTACAAAAGAAAGAAATTTAAGAAATAAAACAAGGTTCATGGGGCATCAAGTTGTGCGTGCACATTGCACAAAGTTCACGACTGTGCGGAGAATGAGGCACTAGATCACATTGTTAGAAATATTCGAAGCACTTCACAAATTCCACAGTACTGACATCACATAGGGCTAAACGTCGGGTGTTGTTGCTACATTGTTGCAATGGCAATAGGGTGTGCTGGAACATCTGCAGTAATCTGTTGAGATTGCACCAAGACCTACGCACATGATCACGGCAGTACGGTAGGAAGACACAGTGATAGGCTCTCCTCACGCCGATTAATTGTCTCTGAGGTCTACTTGTTGGGATACATCACTAGTCTAGGTCTCTTCTCTCGCTGGACAGTACTTTACGTTTCCCAATATTGCAGTTCGACGAGGGATGATGGCACATGGAGTGACTCCACAAGTGTGTGAGGTCTTCCATACAGGATCGAACTAGGAGCGACGATTGCTAAAACTGCTCTCTAATAGAGAGGAGAAGTTAGAAATGAGACCATACATTTGTTAGTGTGGCACGATACTGCTTTGTGTATGCAGATCGGCCAATGCTAGTGAGTTGTAAAAACCCAAACAGGTGAGTATATAGCGTCCCTTTCTGTCCTGAGGCACATGAGGCGCAGGTTCTGACACGATATGTGATCTTCTTCGTGTACTCACGACAACGTAGTCTGCCGCAGGGAATCCATCCAAACAGCTGCCGCGTCCTGAGAGCTAGCAGGCTGTCACGTGTGGGTCGCGTGTCAGTGTCAACGGCCAGCCTCACTTTCGCTTGTGGCCCGGCGAGGATCCCGCCTAATCCCTCAGGTATACGGCCCGGTGACTGTCAGCTTGCAGGACCGGACGCTCGCCTTCTAGCAGGTAGCCAAAGACCTCTTGTTTTTGTGCTGGCTGGCCTCTGCATTGCCACGATACCCGTCATCTGCACAGTTCTGACAAAAATCTTATGCCTAACTTTTTCCCATGACCTTCTATGTTATAATAAATTTTACATAATGACACATTGATGGTCTGTCATTTCAGACACTCTTATTTTACTTTTATAGTTATTAATCTATGGCTATCATTATAGCAAAATAGAGACCGGTCTCACTACTGTACATGGTGTGTGACTCTACACTGGATGAACAGCTAAATGTGCGGGCCCGCACTAATATTACTATTAATTATATAGATCGACAGTAGACATGCTCAAGAATTAACTACCATTTGACAACGATCTACATTCTATGTCTTTTAATTAAATTATGTTGTTATGCTGGTCTAAGTTTTACTGTGCTATAAAGAACATGCAACTATGCTACTTTCGCTCGCCCGTCGTCCCTCCATCTCGGGTCTGTGGTTTGGTGACCTGAAAAATAGCATCTCAACAGGCGCGCTCTGCTGAACACTTGTGGTAGAAAACCGCCACACTATTAAGGATCTAGTTATTGTAAAATCCTAAAGTTTAATTTATCCTAGTATATGGTACTCTCTCTATTATTATTATTATTATTATTATTATTATTATTTGTTTTTACCTTATACAACACTCTTACATAATTCCTGTTCCGCTGAGATGTCTCGCTGCTCGCCGCTATTGACGACAGTGATGTGCGCGCCGTACGACATGGCCTCCGAGTTCTCACTACGCCTCACTGAAACTCCAGAGACTGGGTTAGCCATGGCTATACACGACAATAAATTTATAGTTGCAACTTCCTTCTCTATGTGATGCGGTTTTCGCGATCAAAGCACACCTTTCCAGAAGCAATGTAATATGACCAAGCCAGGACTGGTTCCTGTTGAGGATTCAGTCGCCCAACACACGCCAGCTACACAGTATGTCACGAATATCCAACTATAAGTCCCTGGTTATTCATCTGTGACAGTTACGAGCAGCACGCTAAATCCCCAACCAGCACATTGGCATGGTAGGCTTTATGCCCGCATTTCTCTCGTCTAGGGCACCATTAGAGTCAAACGCTCACAGGTTCACCCCGACTTGCAAGACAACGAAGCTGGCGCAGCTCTGCAAAAAAAACTATACTGCCCATATTCATCCTCGAAATCACGCAATATACCACAATCTTGCAGTGCACTGGCGCGTGCCTGCAAGCATTGGTATGAACGTCTCACGAACTGGTTGTGGCCGCTATGGAGCGTATCACGACTTCTCAGAACGCTTCTAAGAGCACGTTCTTGTATGCGCCCGTTTGTGCGACATCTCGTCACTCATCTTTATCCCTTAACATGGACACCAGATAGGAAAGGACAAAAACATTGCTCATGGAAAGGTAGTGCCTCTTATCGCAACGACAGAGGAGATCCCGAACATAGACAAAAAAAGTTAACAGCAGTAAATTCTTATGCGAGAAAACGCAGCGTGTTAATACTTTAACAATCTTAATCTATTAATGCAACGATTATTGTTCCCCGAAGAAAGGTTCATATCTTTTCCTCTTCTACTATGTACACCACTTACACTACTACTATAGCAAGGCTCATGTATTTGCCCATTCTACTATGTACACCACTTACACTACTACTATTCCACGAACTCCTTTATGTGAGAGATGTGGTGAAGTCCTATGGACTTCTTTCCTTTCAGCGTCTCCAATTCATAAGCATTGTGGTGAGCTGCTCTCCTTATACGGTACGGGCCGTTGTAAACAGAATAGAATTTTTGGCATTTCATTTTTTGTTTGTTCGAAAGTCGGAAAGACTTAACGAGCACCTTTTGTCCAATTTGGAAGTGTCGTAGACGAGCTCACCTGTCGGCACGTCTCTTCCTGACCTCTGCTGCAGCCCGTATCCTCTTGAGAGCCAAATCCACTATGGCTTGGTGCTGCGTTTGCGCCCTTGGTGTGAAGTTTACGACCTTGGTTCTCAAGTCCTTAGAAATCCGGTTTTTCAGTACTGTAATGGGTGCCAATTTTGTTATCCCATGGGGTGCCTCATTGATCACCTCCTGGAAGTCTTTAAGGAAAACGTCCCATGTCGTGTCCTGTTTGTTACAGTACAACCGGCACAAGTTTCCGAGTTCTTTAATAACCCGTTCTGCAGCATTCGAGCTCGGATGGTGTGAAGATATAAAAATGGGATCAATATTACATCGACCCAACGTCTCCTTCCATATTTTTGACTTAAACTGTGGCCCGTTATCAGAAATAATTCTACTCACATGACCAACCTGTGGTAGGAAATCCCGGATTAGGGCTCGTGATACAGTTCGTCCTGTTGCCCTCTTCAGTGGCGTAAAGGTAACGTATTTGGACGTTAGTTCAACAAACATTAATACGTAAGTATATCCTCTTCTTGTTCTTGGCAAAGGTCCCATCAAATCTGTTGCTGCTAATTTTCTTAATTTGGTCGGTACGATTGGGTATAATGGCGCCTGCATGCTCACAGTGGTGTGCTTAGCCTTTTGGCAGTCTTTACACACCGACAGTACCCTCCGAATTCGACGCTCCATGTTTCGAAAGTAACACATGGTCCTTAGCTTGAGATTGCGCTTGCGTGGTCCGAAGTGTCCATAGCTGAGGTGAGTATGCCATATAACCTTGTTTATTAGGTGTTCAGGGATGCATACCCCCCATTCAGTGTCATTGGCATAATTTCGGTGGAAAGTTATGCCTTTCCGCAAGAGGTAGAACTGCCTGATGGTGGCGTGTCTTCTGTCTATCCAGTTCTGTTTCAATAACACTAGGGCAGGGTCCTTGTCTTGCTCCTTCTTGATGTCCTGCATACTACAGGTAATAAAATTTTCAAAGGCTAATTTCTGCATATAGAAAAGGCAGTAGTGATTTTCCTCCAGATCTTCTTCCATGTTGTGCTCAAATCCGATCGGTGACCGTGATAAGGCGTCTGCAATAATGTTCTGACTGCCGGGGATATATTCTATCGAAAAGTTGTACTGCTGCAGATATGATGCCCACCTAATGAGGCGCCTGTGATTAAGCTTTGCAGTCATCAAGAACTCGAGTGCGTTGTGGTCTGTGTAGACCCTCGTCTTGCGACCAAACAGAAGGTATCTGAACTTTTCAAACGCCCATACAATAGCCAGCGCCTCTAACCCGGTACTGAGTAATTCCTCTCACTCTTGGCTAGTACTCTGCTAGCAAACGCAATTGTCTTCCACACCCTGTTTCCTTCATGTACATAGTCTTGGAACACCATGACACCCAGACCTGAGTATGAACTGTCCGTTACTATGCAAAGCTCTTCTGCTAAATTAGGGTGTGATAGGATGGGTGCTTGTAATAATGCGAATTTTAATGCTTTCCATTCGGATTCGGCCGCCTCATCCCATTCCCAAGGAATCTTCTTTCCTGTAAGTTGATGCAACCGAGGACTGCTCTGAGTTTTGACATGTATAAAGCGGTTGTAAAAATTTATGATCCCCAAGAACCCCCCTTAACTGCTTCTTTGTCGTAGGAATGGGAAACTTTTCAATCGCTTCGATCTTTTCGGGATTTGGCGCAATGCCCTCACCCGTGATGATATCTCCTAGAAATTTGACAGAGGACGTCCCAAAATTCGATTTTTCGATATTGATAGTCACTCCGTATTCCTTGAATGTCGCAAGGAGTTCACCGAGGACCGCATTGTGCTCTCCCCAAGATTTCTCCGTGATCAGCAAATCGTCCACATAGCTGGTGACATGACGTTTCAAATTATCGCTTAGTATGCCGTCCAGCCCCCGAATGAATGCGGCAGATGAAACGTTCAAACCAAATGGTAGACGACGAAACCGGTAACATCTTCCAAATGCTAAAAAGGCTGTGTACTGTCTGCAATTTGGATGGAGCTCGATCTGCCAGAAACTCGATTTTAGATCAACTGATGAGAAGATTGATTTTCCATGAAAGTTTTGTAAGAGTTCCTCTAATCGTTCCGGTCTGTCTGTTTCGAGTTCTATTATGGTATTAATTTGTCGGGAGTCCAAGACTAAACGAATACAACCATCTGCCTTCTCGACTACTCTTAACGGGTTATTATAGGCTGAAGCCGTAGGTTCTATTACTCCTTCACTCAGCATTCGCGTAATTTCAGCTGCTACTTTCTGTCGATATGCCAAGGGGATTGGATAGGGTGGCACACGAAACTGGTTGTGCGGACGTACACGAAATTCATACTGGAAGTTCTTTATTGATCCTGTCTTGGGAAGGAAGACCTCCGCATGTTCTACTAGTAATTTATGAAGTTCTTTGCGGTGGTCGCACCTTATATTCTTTATTGCTGCCACTTTTTCTCCTATTTTCTCCTTTATTTCTCCCATTATTCCGACTTCATTCTCATCCGTGTCCTCTCCCCTACCCGCAACGTCGACCTGTTGTTCCTTTCTGTCTTTCAGACACGCATAGTTTATCAGTACACAGTTAGACGGTAGTTGAGCTGGGATCAGCTGGTCGTCGAACTTAATGTGGACGGGATTCCCTTTCCTCAAAACCACTTCACCTCGTCCTAGATCAACTATCGCTTCATGTTCATTTAGGAAGTCCGTTCCTATTATCATGTCGATCGCCAGATTTGGCACGATCCATAAGTTAGACTCTATTTTGTGTCCTTGGCAGGAGAATTCCAGTCTTGTTTGTTGGGTGACCTCCGTAAATTTACCCGCTAATGCCCCTTTTATTTTGGTTTTCTTAACCGATAGGACAGGCCAGTCCATCTCCTGAGAGCACCTCTTGTATGCTGCCTCCGATATTGCTGTTATGTAGCTTCCACGATCTATTATCGCATTCATACTCTTTTCAGCTATTGCTACTGTGATAAGAGGCTGCCGATCTTGTCGAGGAGTTGCTTTATGTTCCTCGAGCAGGATTTGTGATAAATCTTCGTAATGTATCATCCGTAGTTGGCCAGGTCCGAGATTACGTGCGAAATTCCGGCGGCCTGTGTTCGGACTAGTCTGGCGTCAATCCCTTGTTAAGCTCCCCCTCCTCTGACGTGCATTAGGATTTGCGGGTCTAATTTCAATCTGCTGGTTCCACTGTTGTCCTTCGTTTCGCTCTCTCCAATTACGGTCGCTTTGCCGTTCGTTATTCCTCCTATCCCAGATTCCTTGTCTAGATTGACCCTGCTCCCTGACGTTCTGGTTTCCGTGTCTTTGGTTCCCATAACCTTGAATAGCGTAACCTTGACTTCCGTAACCCTGGTTTCCTAACTGACCAGTGCGATTATGCGATCTGTTGTCGTCTTCCCTTCCTGGCCCGTGGTATCTGTTACTTTGCCCGTTCTTCCTGTCCTTTGCGTCTTGTTTATCAAAGACTACTTGGAGTTCGCGCAATAGACTCTTGAATGCTTCTACGTCAGATCCACACTTGCCGACAAGTGTCTGTTGGTACCTAACTGGCAATTTGGAAAAGCAAAATTTAATGATTTCACCGTTGCTATATGGAATACTAAAAATTGATTCTTCTTGAATAACTCATCAAGAAATTTGGTTGCGCTCCTATGCCCGGACACTTTATTTCCTCTTTAATCCTGTCTTGCGTTTCCTTTGACCAGTAGGTCCGCAGGAATGCACCAACAAATTCCTGGTAAGTCCGACACGTCACTGCCACACCCCGCATCTTTTCCGCGGCTTGGCCTTCGATGTGTCCACACATGAATTCTAATTTTGCCTGGGTTGGCCATGATGCCGGTAATGAATTTGTGAACTGCATCACCCAGCTCTTCGGATGCATCGACCCTCCATTTTATTTGAACTTCTGGAATTTTAGTATCGACAGGAAGTGATTGTGATAAAAATCCTGTCTGATCCTCGCACTGGTGTTGTCACTCGTTTCCGATACTTGCACGTCTGCTGAGTGTCCTGCTCTATCTTGCTGATAACTGTGATGTGCTACCTCTGTATCACAGTGGAAGTGGCACTGAGAATTCACTCTCCTAAGTGGGCTATAATTATTGGAGCTATTACTCGCTGTTTCTGCGTGTGCATTGTTAGTTCCGCACTCGGTCATTGGGCTAGAGCACGGCGGGCTTTTCCTCGGAGACACAATTCTGTGTACTCCATCGTGGGTATCCGAACGCGCAGTGCTCGTGTGCCCGTTTTGCTCTAGTTTTGCTGTCCGACTCTCTACTTCTTCCATTCGTTTCGTGGTGTTCGCAACCGCGATATTACCTTGAGTTTTTAAGAATGCTAGGGATTTTGAGTGGGATTGTGTTGTACGTCGCAAGCGCCCTGCGAGTTTAGAAGTTGCTTCCGCGACTTTCATTGCCCCTATTGCTGCCGTTTTGGGCAGGCCTGCTACTTTTTGTGCAGCCATTGACATTTGTTTTACTTCTCCACATTCTTTCTTTATTGTTAGTAATTCCCCACGAATTTCCCCTATATGCGAAATTATTGCCTCAGTGTCCTTCTTACGCTGTTCGTCAGCTTCTTCCTTCTCCCTCTTACGCTGTTCGTCAGCTTCTTCCTTCTCCTTCTTACGTTGTTTCTCCTCTTCTTCCTTCTCCTTCTTGCGTTGTTTCTCCTCTTCTTCCTTCTCCTTCTTGCGTTGTTTCTCCTCTTCTTCCTTCTCCTTCTTGCGTTGTTCGTCAGCTTCTTCTTTCATTGATCGTAGGAAGCTCAGTATTGGGTTTACGTCATCTTTTTGATCCTCTTCAAACGTGGGAGATGTAACTCTGGACACCTGGGCGCTAGAGCTCTGACGTGACCGAGCTAGCCCCTGTCTGCTCTCGTTCGTTTGATTATAAACTTCTGCTACCATCTCGACCTGTGTGCCTGTCTCTGTTTCATCCTCTACTTCACTATCATAATCATGGCCGCAACGCTGCTCTGAGATCGCGTCCAAATCACCTTCCTCATCAAAGACCCTGGCGTCCTGTCCTGCTAAAAATGTGCCCATCTCATCTCCGAACCTATCCCCGTCAGTAAACTGCCCCTTATCCATTATGTTATCCTCTTTTGTTTTAGCTTCGCTCGATAATAGTCGTGCCTTACTTCTTGTTATCATTCATGAAAAACAAATTTATCTAAAATGCACAATAAAATTAATCTACTCCATATTTTTTTACACATAGACATAAAATTTCAACAACGCCTCTCCAACGCTGTAATTATACGCACGATTTGTTGTGGTACAGAAACCGCACACAAACCCGACAAACTGTGATGTGATATGGACACACCATCAAAGGAACACAAAAACAATGAACAAAAGAATATATACACTGAAAACAAAAACTGTAATCATGCGCCGCTACTTATAGCTAAACGCGGAACTACCAGAAAAAAAACTTGGGTATGAATCAATAAAAAAAAAATTAAGCCAAAAAATTTCTGAGTGTCCCTACTACTAATAATACTTGCTTATCAGAAGATTCCAGGAAAGATCCGAGGCTAAGGGTCGCCATTTTATGCGAGGTGCCGGGGAAGCAGTGTATTTAACACTAAATTCTTCTAGACTCTACATATGTAAATGATGCTCTAAGCCCCCCCCCCCCCTATTCTAACTCCGACTTTTGCTGTTGCACAAGGATTAAAAAAAATACGCGAACTGACTCTAATCAACCCTGCCAGTGGAGTAGAAGAGAGTTTGGCACCTGCAATAATTTAATTTGATAAATAAGTTAAATAAACGAAGGTTTCATTAACATAGTGAGGAATGATAGGGTTGCTCTACCAATTAACAGAATGAAAGTTCTGTCCAAAATAACAATATGATTTATTACGACTAAACACAAAATAATAAACAAAAACATTTACAATACATCAAATTGGCTCAAATTGGATACTCAAACGCTGTGAATGTGAAGTTGTCCCTAAACTAGATTGTGAGGATTATGACGAAGTGGTATGTGCAGCCAATTCCTTGCAACTCAAATCTTAGAGAAAACACATAGCCAACCCAACATAAATTGCTGCTACCCAAGACAGAACAAAGTTAGAAAAAGACGAACAGGCGCGCTCTGCTGAGCTCTGATTATCACCTAGGAAAATCGCTGTCTGCCGGTGCTGCGGACATACCTTACCAAACTGTCTTCTTAACTGCCGGCGTACCGGAGGCGGTGGCTGGTTGCTTCGACGTCCTCGACCAAAAGGCGAGAGCCGACTACCTAGAGCACCTGTACAGGCTGAACACCCAACATTCCCGCCCCCACGACAGTGGCTGTGGTTAAACGTTCCAATCAGCAACTCGAAAACCGGCGGAAAATTCCCCTCTATTGCCGGAGCACTACCATTCCACCAATGGAGATTCTTGGCGCCAATTTCTGCGCTGACTTTGCTACGTCACGGAGCTATGCCCTGAGCAAGCCAATCACAGTTACTATTTTGCAGAAAGCGTGGGAATTTTCCCGCCACAGCTGCCTGGGTACACAAGTCATTCCCACGCCTCGCTGGTAGCCCGCCAGAAAGTGTTTTCGCTAAGTTTCTGCGAAGTAACGGAACCTCTAGCCCAGCCGCTACTTCAGACCCCTCCGGGCGTGTCTTTTGACAATGTCGGCGTCTGCAAAGCATTCACTCGACTTCCTCACACCCGTCGGCTTAACACTTTCCAGATCAACAGAGCCCGCCTGTCACCGGACCACCAGGGTGACGAGAGACGCTGCGTGGGAAGTCCGCGTGTGAAGGAATAGCGACTTTTCACTGCATGCAATTAGAGAAGAAAATCGTAAGATAGAAATATGAGAGGGGGCTCATGCCACCTCTCAAAGTTACACTGTAACAAGTCATGGGACACCTACTACCACTGTCGGACCTCCTTCTGTCCGGCATAGTGGAGCAACTCGATGCGGTACAGACTCACCAAGTCGTTGGAAGTAAATATCAGAAATATTCAGGCATGTTGCCTCTATAGCTATCCATATTTGCGAAGTGACCTGTCGATTAGGTCTTATAAATTTTCGATGAGATTCACGTCGGGCGATCTAAGTGGCCTAAGCAGTCGCTGGAGTTCTTCACAATGTTCCAAAAACCAATCGCGAACAATTGTGGCCCGGTGACAGGGCGCACTGTCAGCCATAAAAAATTCCATAGTTGTTTGGGAAAATGAGGTCCACGAATGGCTTCAAAAGGTCTCCAAGTAGCCGAAAAAAAACTTTTCCAGTCATTTATTTGTTCAGCTGGACCAGATGACCCAGTACACTTCATGTAAACACAACCCACAATACTACGGAGCCACCACAATCTCGCACAGTGCCTTGTTGACAGATTGAGTCCATAGCTCCATGAGGTCTGCGCCTCGAACTTTCCCATCAGCTCTTTCCTTTTTTTTAAGATATTGGTCTTCTGAGTGATTTGATTTTGATTCGACACCCCATGAATTCCTCTCCTTTGCCAACTCTTCATCTCAGAGTGGCATGTACGACCTACGTCGTCAACCATTTGCTGGATGTGTTCCAGTCTCTGTCTTCTTCTACAGTTTTTACCCTCTACAGCTCCCTTTAGTCCTTATGGAACTTATTACCTGATTTTTTAACGTCCTACGTCTTAATAGTTGTCCGACCATCCTGTCCATTCTTCTTGTCAGATTTCTTTCCTCGCCGACACTGTGTTTTTTTCTGTAGCATCACATCTCAAATGCTTTGATTCACTTCTGCTCCAGTTTTCCCACAGTTTGTGTTTCACTACGATACAATGCTGTGCTGCAAAAACACATTCTCAGAAATTTCTTCCTCAAATTAATACCTGTGTTTGATATAACTAAACGTCACTTGGCCACGAATGTCCTTTCTGTCAGTGCTAATCTGTTTTATATGTCCTTCTTCCGCCGTCTGTAATGGGTTACTTTGCTGTCTAGGTAGCAGAATTCCTTAACTTTATCTACTTCGTGATCACCAATCCTGATGTTTAGTTTCTCTCTGTTCTCACTTCTGCTATTTCTTATTACTTTCGTCTTTCATCGATTCACTCTCAATCCATATTCTGTATTCATTAGACTATCCATTCCATTCAGCAGATCATGTAATTCTTCTCTACTCTCACTCACAATTGAAGGGTCATTAGCGAATCTGATCATGGATATCCTTTCACTCAGAAGTGTAATCCAACTCTAGAACTTCCTTTTATTTCCATCGTTGCTTTCTCGTTGTATAACTCGAACAGTTGGAGCGAAAGACCACATCAGTGTCTAACACCCTTTATTATACGTGACCTTCGTTCTTGGTTTCCCCCTCGTATTATTCTCCCTTGGTTATTGTACATCTCAGAATGTCGATCATCTTACACTATATTACATTGTCGAACCGTTTTTCCCGGTCGACAAATCCTACCAACGCTTCATGATTTTTCTTCAGTCTAGCTTCCATTGTCAACCGCAGCGTCAGAAATGCCTCTCTCGTGTCATTACCTTTCGTAAAGCCGAATGATAGTAATCAACGCTTACCAACTGAAATCGTGACTCGTCTCACCAGGCTACGATTTTCGAGTCGTCTAGGGTGTAATCGATAGTAAGCAGAGAGGAATGAGAAGTAGCAGAAACGAGATTAACGGTAGAAGTTACGTCAAAATTAGTGACCATGAAGTAGACCATATGAAAATATTATTCTACCTTGGAACCATACGGAGAAAGCTAGGATGTTATGAAGAGCAGAGTATCACAGGCAACGAAGGCATTCCTGGATAAAAGAAGTCTGTTAGTATCAAACATTGCCCTTAATTTGACGAAGAAATCTCATAAAAAGTACATTTAGTGTATATCATAGTATACAAGTGAATAATAATCTGCGGTAAAGAATACAGTCGAAGCGTCCGAGATGTGGTGCCACAAAAGGATGTTTCAAATTATGTGGAATTATGGGATAAGAACTGAGGAGCTTTCTAAAGAATCGGTGAGAAGAAATGTGGATAGCATTGGCAAGAAGAAAGCATAGGATGATCGGATATTCTTTAAGACTCCAAGGTGTAACTTCCTTGGTACCTGAGGAAGCTGTAGAGCGTAAAAACTGTTGGGAAAGACAGACTGGAATACATCCAAACAAATAATTGATGACGCAGAATGCAAGTGCTACTCTGAGATGAAGACGTAACTAAGAGAATTCATGACAGGGCATATCGAACCAGTAATAAGACGGTTGACCTAAAAAGAAAGTGAGATTGTTATTCCAGCAAGCTATTATTTACATCTTAAGACGTGACTCCCAAGTTACACTTAGAGCATTATGGGTGGTAAAGAGGCGTTTCGAGTAAGACGGTTAAGACTGGTTGTTCATTGAAAAACGTGAAATAATTTTCCCATCAGCCGTCAGCTATGACAAATGTGGTCGTTGTAATGGTACCTGTCTGGTATAAGCTTGAGTAAAGGCATCTTCCACAACAAGAACGCGCATTGAAATCAACTGGACCTGTCTTGTCCGAACTGAATCCCTGAAATTATCTTTCCTGCGACATACCCTAGTTCTCGACCTCACATATCTACCTCATTAATGCTAATTAACACTTTTCAGAGCGCAAGAGGAAGGACTTCCCACGAAGGAGGAAGGTAAAAAGCTAGCGATCTCAGTAGCACCCATTCGCGTAGGCAGTTCTCGCTGACAGGTCAACTCTGATGCCATGTGCGGGAAAACCAACAAAGCCACTCTCTCTTGTGAGGCCATTAAAAGTGACGTCAGACGCGAAGTTTTTCAACAACTTTTTACTGCTGTCCACAGTTTTCCTGAGTAGCTTGCGCCGCAAGAGATGAATAAGTTACACGTGTTCCTACGTCACGCAGCGTGCCTGCGAAGCAAAAGTAAGATTACATGTAATATATTGCGAGTGCTCTTTTCAGAACTCCTTTAGATTTGTTAAAACGCTCCAGGAATACTTACGCTTTTATTTTTCTTTCTATCTGTCTCCCACTCAGACTCTCTTTCTCTTCTCTCCCTTTTCTGAAGTTCTTACAGTTTCATTCATAAAGAAAGGGAATTTGAGAGCGTTTTTCTGAATTTTACACTTCAGGTAAATCGGCTCGAGCAGCTGTTGTTGATATAAATTTATTTTTCGGCACTTCCTACACATTAAGAATTCATGCTGTTTTGTTGTGAACAGTGCAGATTCCAGTAAAATGTTTGGGTTTTCAAATGATCACAACGTTTGTCTTCGTAAGCCACCGTTATAATTTTGAAAATGTTTACAGAACTGTCTGAAAAGACCCTCCAGAATATAATCTTTACAATATTTAACATGTGTAGTAACTTTACCATAAATAACGAAACAAATGAAATTTGACTTGTTTCTGGTATTTATTAATCTAGTGGTGTATATAGCGCTAAAGAGTTCAGATCATTACTGTTTATACCACATTCAAATCAAATTATAAAAAAAGAACAGCTAAAATTTCACCAAGCCTTGGGGTCGATGTAACTAGAGGAAAAGTAGCAGCGCAAGTGGCCGTGATTGGTAGCTGCGAATGGCCTTTGTCATGTCACCCCTGCAATGACAAGGATTAAGTGTGGCACGACAGGAAACTATAGATCACTCAGTGACTAGACCAGTGAGTCTGAAGAAAAGCATTCAAACCTAGTCTTAAAGTCAAAAAACGGAAGCTCAGAACTGATATCCCCAGTTTGTGCAAATTCCAACTTCGATCATTATTGCATATGTAGAGAAAAACATTTCTCGAAGGTTCACTATGATATCAGGAAACTTGAATCATGTGAAATACAGCTCACTTTATTTCCACCATGTGGTATTCAACGACTTGATAAGTGTTTATGCGATATAACAAATAAACTTGAACATGACCTTTTCCCATAGTCGTACTTCCATAGTTGTGCATGAACAGTTCCTGTCTCGAATGTTAGGCAGTCTCACAGTAATATTAAAATAATTATTCATGTCAAACTTTTTAATTTAAAACGTTTTTAAAAATGACTAAAAAGTACAAAATAATCTCTCGTACCCCATACAGATACCTAACCCCACACAAATTTTTGTTTCTGAATTTTTAATGGCTATGAAAATGTTTGCAGAATTTAAAACTGAAAACGTGGGGTGCATACAATAGATAATAGTCAAGAGGTGTACTATTCAAGCATCAATTATCTACTGCATGCGCCCTGCTTTTTTCGTTTTAAACTCTACAAGTTTTTTCATGGCTATTAAAAAATCATCAAGAATACCTCCGTGGGGTGAGAAATCTAAACAGAACTAGGATTAATTTTTTATACTTCATAGTCCGTTCAGAAACGGTTTATATTTTTAAAAAATTATTTAATTTCAGATTTTTGGTCGTGTTGTGTGTGTGTGTGTGTGTGTGTGTGTGTGTGTGTGTGTGTGTGTGTCAGACTCTTCAGATGATCTCTACTTGGTGAAATTACAGCAGTGGTAAATTTCAAGATTATTTCAGTTCTCTTCAGATGGGTCTTCCAATACATTGCTTCTTCCTACGATTATCTCACGAAAAGATCTTGAAGACAAAAGAGAGAAGCGAACTCCCATGGTGATTTACTAGCAACCGTTCGCAAGTTGAACGTAAAAAGGTAAAATTAACGTAATTATAGTCACACAAGTCGCCTACTTACATCACAGATCGAATCTAACATGCTTCCAGAACAGTTTAATGGGACTACGTCCATGAGAGTTGTACAGAGGACGAATGCTAAAAACACTCATGGCTCTTTGTAGAATCAGAAAGATATACTATTCTCAAAGTAAAGTAAGACTGGCTTCCAATGGAAAAACGAATTCCACATCTAGGAACAGAATTCATTGAAAGCAGACCGATAGCAAACTCGGTCATTCCCAAAGTGATAGGCTCTAAGTTCTCATTCAACGACGTGCAAATAAGAAATGGCTCTGAGCAGTATGGGACTTAAAATCTTTGGTCATCAGTCCCCTAGAACTTAGAACTACTTAAACCTAACTAACCTAAGGACATCACACACATCCATGCCCGAGGCAGGATTCGAAACTGCGACCGGAGCAGTCGCGCGGCTCCGGACTGAGCGCCTAGAACCGCTAGACCACCGCTGCCGGCGTGCAAATAAGATTTACCCTTTAACAAACTGCCGTGCTCTAATAAATGAGATCAATAAAAGGAATCCAGAAAAAAGTAGAAAGCTTCTAGAATTCACTAGAACATGAACGATCAAAGATTCCATTTCAGAATGTTAAAATTTTATCAGTAGACTTCCGTGCATAGATTGGAAAAGAAAAAAAAGTCCAAGAAAACTGTTAGGGAGTATTCAGCCCGTAAAATAACAAATAAAGGTGGGGAAAGACTAACAGAACTATGCAGAGGCTTTAACCTCAAATTAATGTCCAGAAATTTCTTGAAACTACCGAAAAAACAGAACACTTGGAAATCACCTTATACAAACCTAGAAGAATTTCAGATCGGCCATGCAACCATTTCTTTCAATAATCAAAAAGAAATCACGATTGTGAAAGTTTAAAAGGGCATAAATATAGAAACACATCATCTTCTAACCACAATGAAATTAAATTTATTCCACAAAAAGGATTCCAGGGCAAGGGCATAAAGTTCACAAAACTGATACTGAAGCTTTGAAAGTGAGGAAACAGGAATTTCAGGAGCGACTGAATATATACTCCGAAGATGAAAATAAAATTAGTCAAAACAGCCCTTGCTATATCACTATTCAAAAGACACAGAAAGCACAGACAGTGGAATGAACAGTGTGAAAACCCATAAATGTATTACTGCTTAGAAAACACCCGGCAGAAAAGGTACTCCATCAAAAGAAGTGAAGCCAGTCCCAGCTTTAAACAACGAAGGTGTCAAACATAAAAAACGATAAGACCAATAAAAAGGAAGTAAGAACGAAATCAGATATCGGTAACTGGGGAGATCTTCCAAAAGAACAATACTAGGAATGTCTAAAAAACATTTTAACACAACCTCCTAAGTTACCAATGAACTAACTTGTGCCTCAGAAAAGAAAATGAAAAATTAGCCCTAAACAACCCAGAAAACTGTGAAATACTAGCAAGCTGTTTCTAGAAGTTGTTAAACTGCGAGGAACCAAGAGCAAAATTTATTGGATAAAGTCCAGAATGTGACGAAAACGCATATTACACTACTGGCCATCAAAATTGCTACACCACGAAGATGACATGCTACAGACACGAAACTTAACCGACAGCAAGAAGATGCTGTGATATGCAAATGATTAGCTTTTCAGAGCATTCACACCAGGTTGGAGCCGGTGGCGACACTTACAACGTGCTGACATGAGGAAAGTTTCCAACCGATTTCTCATACACAAACAGCAGTTGTCCGGCGTTGCCTGGTGAAACGTTGTTGTGATGCCTCGTGAAAGGAGGAGAAATGCTTGCCATCACGTTTCCGACTTTGATAAAGGTCGAATTGTAGCTTATCGCAGTTGCGGTTTATCGTATCGCGGCATTGCTGCTCGCGTTGGTCGAGATCCAATGAATGTTAGCAGAATATGGAATCGGTGGGTTCAGGAGGGCTGGATCCCAACGGCCTCGTATCACTAGCAGTCGAGGTGACAGGCATCTTGTCCGCATGGCTGTAACGGATCGTGCAGCCACGTCTCGATCCCTGAGTCAACAGATGGGGACGTTTGCAAGACAAAAAC
Organism: Schistocerca cancellata; assembly: GCF_023864275.1. Lineage (NCBI taxonomy): Eukaryota > Metazoa > Arthropoda > Insecta > Orthoptera > Acrididae > Schistocerca > Schistocerca cancellata. The sequence goes on from NC_064628.1 coordinate 137,280,079, forward strand.
CATCTGCACGAATAGTTCGACGACGTTTGTAGCAGCATGGACTATCAGCTCGGAGACCATGGCTGCGGGTACCCTTGACGCTGCATCACAGACAGGAGCGCCTGCGATGGTGAACTCAACGACGAACCTGGGTGCCCGAATGGCGAAACGTGATTTTTTCGGATGAATCCTGGTTCTGTTTACAGTACCATGATGGTCGCCTCCTTGTTTGGCGACATCGCGGTGAATGCAGATTGGAAGCGTGTATTCGTCATCGCCATATTAGCCATCACCCGGCGTGATTGTATGGGGTGCCATTGGTTACACGTCTCGGTCACCTCTTGTTTGCATTGACGGCGCTTTGAACAGTGGACGTTACATTTTAGATGTGTTATAATCCGTGGCTCTACCCTTCATTCGATCCCTGCGAAACCGTATATTTCAGCAGGATAATGCACGACCGGAAGTTGCAGGTCATGTACGGGCCTTTCTGGATACAGAAAATGTTCGACAGCTGCCCTGGCCAGCACATTCTCCAGATCTCTCACCAACTGAAAACGGCTGGTCAATGGTGGCCGAGCAAGTGGCTCGTCACAATACGCCAGTGACTACTCTTGATGAACTGTGGTATCGCGTTGAAACTGCATGGGCAGCTGTACCTCCTATACACGCCATCCAAGCTCTGTTTGACTCAATGCCCAGGCGTATCATGGCCGTTATTACGGCCAGAGGTGGTTGTTCTGGGTACTGATTTCTCAGGATCTATGCACCCAAATAGCGTGAAAATGTAATCACATGTCAGTTCTAGTATAATATATTCGTCCGATGAATAACCGTTTATCATCTGCATTTCTTCTTGGTGTAGCAGTTTTAATGGCCAGTAGTGTATTTGACTAACAGGGAAATATTACTCAACATCTGAAAATAGTTGGGAGCTGACAGGAAATCAGTAACAGCTAAAAAAGACACACTAATACAAAACGTAAACTAAATTTTTAGGTGAAACCTCCAAGGCTAAAACTGGGGTAAGACAAGGAGGTGGATTATTCCCACTGCTGTGAACTTATGTAATCACGGAATGGGAAAAAGTACAAAATTCATAATAGTAAGGAAATGGGATAATCTGTGTTTTGACTGTTTAGGTTTTGCGGACGATCTTTCCATCTTAATTGAATCCATAGTAACACAGATAAATTTCCTACAAGAGACGTGTTCAAAAGCAGGCCTGTGTATATCTTTTGAAATAGCATTGACAGATGCGAAGGAGGTGCCAAGATACATGGAATATGATTATAGAAGATTAAAAAACACAACGAAATTCAAATGTGTAGGAGAAATAATAAAACCAAATACTTTGGAAAAAGAAGCTAACTCAGCAAGGAAAAGGAAAATGGAGGTGGCTTTTCAACTAACAAAAGACCTGTATAACAAAATTCTATTTACATAAATGCAAAACTCCAGCCTTAAAACAATGTCATTAAACCAGAATGCCTTGTACTTCACGATGCGTTTCAATAGTTACAGCTAAACAATTGTGTGAAAAGGAGGAAAGAAAAATAATCATGGATCAAAGTATGAAATAGGAAATGGAAAATAAGAAGGAACAAAGAAGTCTGCGAAAAAAACAGGACCAATATCAGACGCAATGAGGAAGAGAATACTTGAATTCTTTGGATATCTGAAAGGCTAGATGAAAAGAAGGTAACAAAAAATCTTAACTTCTTTGAAAGAAACCCAGAAACATCAATGACGAGGGGCAAAGGACGTAATCATATCTGAGAGAAATGAAAATAACAGAGGGAAAAGTAGGAGAAAGGAAAGTTTTGAGAGCAAAAGTTAAAAATTCCAGAAGAAAGCACAGAAAAAGACACGCTCAGTATTAGCTGAAGAAAGAAGAGCAAAAGGTAGGGAAAAAATGAAAAACCAGTGGAAAGCATGAAAGGAGAAAAAGAAGACAGAAGTTATTTCATGCGATCCTTGGTAGGCCATACCAATGAAAAATCATACAAAACCAATAATGATAATTATAAATAGCTAACATGTGGATACAAAACTACACGTACATCTAATCGTAACTGACACATATAGTAAAACTAAACTGACTTCCCTAGCCACAGGAAACAACATCTTAATGCATGAGTGTAGCAGAACGTAGAATCCCAAATAAAAATAAAGGTGAAGGCCCACATATGTAAAGCATGTGCTTATAGACACACATGATGCTTCTTGCCATAAATGTGATGTGCTAATGTAAGAGTTCTAATTTAAAGTACACGATACATTGCAAAGTACACATTCATCCAATCAAAACTTATATGTCATACGATAGGTACGAAGTTACTGTATAATCATGGCAAACAGCGCCAACAGAACACTAGTGTAAAAGGCTCAAAAACACAAGGTTTAGATGAAGAACATCGCTCCACACACGTAAAACAGGCATATACAATCGCACTAGAGTATCACACATATAAGTGATGCACAAATGTGAACAAACATAGGAATGATGAAACAGATCCTAAGCAGTAATTAGTGTATGCCTAGAATATTTGCCAAGATCAGAAGTGCAAAAATTTCAACTCAATGTAAATACCCCGTCTTATAAGACGGTTTAGGAACTCCTATTTTTAGCTCAGCCTCTTCATTCGTTACATATTCTAATTGATCTCAAAACATCTTATAAATTTCGATCTCTTCGAAACACTCAAGCTGCGATGAAGAATTTCAAAGAAATGTCTAAGAAACTTCCGACGTTAATCAGTTCGTGTTTGGTCGGCTGGAGATGGCTCCCAAACAAAGATTTCTTATTGTGACTGGTATTAACGTCTTCTCTAGGTCTAATAGCAAAATTTCTGTTTGTCTCATATAAAGGCTTTTGCATTCGGCAAAGTTAATTACATAAACCCCAGATTATGTATAGTTTGTTATGTTGTGTGTTGTGTCTTGTGGTCTTACTGGCGGTTAGAACGAAAGCTCATTCGTACTTTAGTGTTGTGGAGGTGACGATATGGCAGAAGGTGATCATGTGACTGATATTGGTGAATACGTCGACGTTGACAGTTACTCGTCAACTGCTAATACTGTTTTTACTAAAACATCGGTGTCTGAAATACGCAAGACGTGTCGGCTGGTGATTTTGTAAACGATTTTAGTTGTGAAACAGTGTGTGAAGTTAGTGTTGAACTGTGATCGCTTCTCCTCAAAAGGGAACCACTGCATACGTTTTCCTAGAATGAGGCGAACTAATAGCTCTTGACGAAAACGTTGAATCAGCAAGACGAGAGACAGGACCGCAAGGAATTTGCATTAGAGTGTAGAGTTCTTACGATCCGCAGCTCGTGCACTAACAGCTAGCTTTGCTGTCTCTGGATCACGGATTCCCGGTTTTGGTTCCTGGCCAGGCCACAGATTTTCTCAGCACGGGGCTGTGTTGTCCTCATCATTTCATCATAATTTGGGGGGAGTGGGGGGGCTGGACTGTGAAAATATTGCGAATTTGTACGGGCGCTGTTAACTGCATACTTAACTTAAGCGCCCCACAAGCCAAATATCATCATAATCGTCATCAAAGCTCTTAAAGAGAACTAGTTGAAGATAAATAAATTTAAAATGGTAGGAACTAATGAATACAGGGCGAGATAAATATGTTATGAACTACTTAAGGGAGTCTGTGATCTAATAGCTACACCATTAGACATAATGTGTGTTATGGAAGCAAAAGGGCAGGATGGCATGAAGGTAACGATTTATTGGAGGGGAAATATTTTATAGGGACAGGTAATCGAGAACGTATAACAAATCATAGTATTTAAGTTGATTTTGCAACGATCTTCAGTCCGAAGATTGGTTTTACGCAGTTCTTCATGCTAGTCTATACCAAGTAGGCCTTTCCTTACTGCAACCTAAATCGACCTGAATATGCTTACTTGATTCAAACCTTGGTCCCTCTCTACGATTTCTACCACCTGTACTTCCTTCCTGTACCAAACGAACCACTCCTTGGGGCCTCTTAATGTGTCTTATCAACCGCTTCGTTCTTCTGTTCAAGTTATGCCATAAATTACTTTTATCCCCATTTCGGTTCAGTACCTCATCATTTGTTATTCGATCTACCCATTCAGTCTTTAGCATTCTATTACATCACCACATTTCAAAGGTTTGTACTCTCTTCTTGTCGTAATTGTTTACTGCAATTTTTTCGCTTCTATACTCCAGAAAAAACCTTCAGAAGCGACTTAGTAACGCTTAAATTAATATTAATTTTTAGCAACTGCCTCTTCTTCAGAAACGCTTTCCTTACTGTTGTCAGGCTGCAACTTAAATTCTCTCCTCTTAGGACATCATTTGTGATAATATTGTCCAAATAGCAAGACCCATTTATTGGCTCTAGTGTTTCATTTTATGATATCCTCTCCTGTTACCAAACCACCATAAATGTCTTTCAGTTTAGCCATGAGTACGTTGAAAACGTTTTAGGTGAAGCACAGTACAACTGGTTATACGTTTCCATTCAAGACTGCGGAAGTTAAGTTGAACTTTTTCTGTATTACTTTAATGAACCCGTGCTTAGGACTTCCCCCTACAAGTCCTTCATACATCTCTCGTTGACGTAGTCCCATTAAACAGTTCTGGAAGCATGTTAGATTCGATCAGTGATGTAAGTAGTCGACCTGTGTGACTATAATTATGAAGTGTGATTAGCAAACCTGTTTGAAATAGGTCCCTGGATGCATTTACGGTGTATTTATTAACGAACTCTATAAAACACATTACAGTGGAGCAGCTGAAGCAATTTATCACAAAACGCTACTAATTCGACGTCTTAGGTAACTTGATGGGTACAGAAAACAGACTCTGATTACATAATATCACTGATGATTGAGATTAGAAAACAGCAGAAATCTCGTTATACCTCATATAGTTTCGTAGCCGCAACGGTAGCTCAACGTGTTCGGTCAGAGAGCTGGTTGTCCTCTGTAATAAAAAACTGAGTGAAAGGATCAACAACGAACATGAACGGATGTTAAGGGACGTCAGCAACGACCAAATGCAACCATCAACAACGAACAAAATGAAAAGAAGAAAAAAAAAAGTGGTTAGCGCGACCGAATGTCAATCCTAAGGGCCCGGGTTCGATTCCCGCCTGGGTCGGAGATTTTCTCCGCCCAGTGACTGGGTGTTGTATTGTCCTAATCATCATCATTTCATCCCCAAATCGCCATAGAGGCGTCAGATCGAAAGACTTGCACCGGGCGAACGGTCTACCCAACGGAAGGCACTAGCCACACGACATTTACATTTATAGTGCAATTTGGTTTCTGAAGAAGTTGGAAATTACATTACGCTCCCTGTTTTTTATCCCTGCTACCTTCAAAATTTCAAAGAGTATATTTCAGTGGGGTTTAGCATTCTTTACTCAGGCTTCTAGGATAAGTCGGTATTGTCTCGTGTGTTCTGCCTTTCCGATATCCAGGCAGATTTTTTGCAAGGTCTGCTTCTAGCAGTTTTTCGATTATTCTCTAAATAATTCGCATCATTGTTTTTGCAGTCATGACTTATTAAACTGATAGTTCGGTAGTATTCACACCAGTCAACACCTGCCTTCTCAGGAACTGAAATTATTACATTCTTCCTGAAGTCTGAGGTTATTTATCCCGTTTCATATCTTGCACATCATGTGGAACAATGCAATATTTGTTTACTGCTAGTGGACAATTTCGATTGTTTTACCATTTTAATGCAGTAACTGAGCGCTTGAAATGGGTATAATGCCATTAATTGGCCACTAGTGTAAATGAATGATATTTACAACCAAAAGCGCAAAATAAGGTTCCCAATAACTTTTGTATGAGGTTTGTCTCTGCACAATGAACAGCAATTGGGTTATAAGGAACAATTGGATGTTTCTTAAGCCTAAGAGAGTTATTGACACTGTCGATACCGAAATATATAAGCCGGGGTATACTTTCACTTGTGCTTTTCATATACCAGTTTTTCAGATTTTACTGAGCTCTCATCACCAACTGATTGTCGTCAAATTTACCTTTAGTCAGTAGAAGCTAGTTTATAATTCGCTTATTTAAACTCGTGACATATGCTGTTATGATGAGTATAGATTTTCTGTTACGTTTGGTTGAATTAGAAGTCTAATCGCATGCATGTTTGTTTGGTGAATGAAAAATGGGGACTGGAGTGAATGCAGCATATCAACTAGCGTATAAGCTTGGTAACCTAGGCCTTCGTCTTTCTTGTGCTTGATGCAAAGAATTTGTATTCTTTTGGTCAGAAAATCCTGTGTAGACGTTTCGCAAGTACGTAAGTCAGCATCATTTCAGCTAGACAGACGCACAGTCTAGACGGTATTTACAGGGTGGTCCATTGATCGTGACTGGACCAAATACCTCACGAAATAAGCTTCAAACAAAAAACTACAAAGAACGAAACTTGTCTAGCTTGAAGGGGGAAACTAGATGGCGCTATGGTTGGCCCGCTAGATGGAGCGGCCATAGGTAAGACTGATATCAACTGCTTATTTTAAATAGAAACTCCCATTTTGTATTACATATTCGTGTAGTACGTTAAGAAATATGAATGTTTTAGTTGGACCACTATTTTCGCTTTGTGATATATGGCGCTGTAATAGTCACAAACATATGGCTCCTAATTTTAGACGAACAGTTGGTAACAGGTAGGTTTTTTAAATTAAAATACAGAACGTAGGTACGTTTGAACATTTTATTTCGGTTGTTCCAATGTGATACATGTACCTTTGTGAACTTATCATTTCTGAGAACGCATGCTGTTACGCCGTGATTACCTGTAAATACCACATGAATAGAATAAATGCCCTAAATGATGTCCGTCAGCTTCAATGCATTTGGAAATACGTGTAACAACATTCTTCTCAACAGCGAGTAGTTCGCCTTCCGTAATGTTCGCATATGCATTGACAACGCGCTGACGCATGCTGTCAGGCGTTGTCGGTGGATCACGACAGCAAATATCCTTCAACTTTCCCCACAGAAAGAAATCCGGGGACGTCAGAACCGGTGAACGTGCGGGCCATGGTATGGTGCTTCGACGACCAGTCCACCAGTCATGAAATACGCTACTGAATACCGCTTCAACCGCACGCGAGAAATGTGCTGGACATCCATCATGTTGGAAGTACATCGCCGTTCTGTCATGCAGTGAATCATCTTGTAGTAACATCGGCAGAACATTACGTAGGAAATCTGCATACATTGCACCATGTACATTGCCATCGATAAAATGGAGACCAATTACTCTTCCTCCCATAATGCCGCGCCATATATTAACCCGCCAAGGTCGATGATGTTCCACTTGTCGCAGCCATCGTGGATTTTCCGTTGCCAATAATGCATATTATGCCGGTTTACGTTACCGCTGTTGGTGAACGACGCTTCGTCGCTAAACAGAACGCTTGCAAAAACCTGTCATCGTTCAAATGGCTCTGAGCACTATGGGACTTAAAATCTATGGTCATCAGTCCCCTAGAACTTAGAACTACTTAAACCTAACTAACCTAAGGACATCACACAACACCCAGCCATCACGAGGCAGAGAAAATCCCTGACCCCGCCGGGAATCGAACCCGGGAACCCGGGCGTGGGAAGCGAGAACGCTACCGCACGACCACGAGATGCGGGCAATGCCTGTCATCGTCCCGTAATTTCTCTTCTGCCCAGTGACAGACCTTTATATACCTATATATATCTATGTATATATATATATATATATATATATATATATATATATATATATATATATATATATATATATATATATATATACACTCCTGGAAATGGAAAAAAGAACACATCGACACCGGTGTGTCAGACCCACCATACTTGCTCCGGACACTGCGAGAGGGCTGTACAAGCAATGATCACACGCACGGCACAGCGGACACACCAGGAACCGCGGTGTTGGCCGTCGAATGGCGCTAGCTGCGCAGCATTTGTGCACCGCCGCCGTCAGTGTCAGCCAGTTTGCCGTGGCATACGGAGCTCCATCGCAGTCTTTAACACTGGTAGCATGCCGCGACAGCGTGGACGTGAACCGTATGTGCAGTTGACGGACTTTGAGCGAGGGCGTACAGTGGGCATGCGGGAGGTCGGGTGGACGTACCGTCGAATTGCTCAACACGTGGGGCGTGAGGTCTCCATAGTACATCGATGTTGTCGCCAGTGGTCGGTGGAAGGTTCACGTGCCCGTCGACCTGGGACCGGACCGCAGCGACGCACGGATGCACGCCAAGACCGTAGCATCCTACGCAGTGCCGTAGGGGACCGCACCGCCACTTCCCAGCAAATTAGGGACACTGTTGCTCCTGGGGTATCGACGAGGACCATTCGCAACCGTCTCCATGAAGCTGGGCTACGGTTCCGCCCACCGTTAGGCCGTCTTCCGCTCACGCCCCAACATCGTGCAGCCCGCCTCCAGTGGTGTCGCGACAGGCGTGAATGGAGGCACGAATGGAGACGTGTCGTCTTCAGCGATGAGAGTCGCTTCTGCCTTGGTGCCAATGATGGTCGTATGCGTGTTTGGCGCCGTGCAGGTGAGCGCCACAATCAGGACTGCATACGACCGAGGCACACAGGGCCAACACCCGGCATCATGGTGTGGGGAGCGATCTCCTACACTGGCCGTACATCACTGGTGATCGTCGAGGGGACACTGAATAGTGCACGGTACATCCAAACCGTCATCGAACCCATCGTTCTACCATTCCTAGACCGGCAAGGGAACTTGCTGTTCCAACAGGACAATGCACGTCCGCATGTATCCCGTGCCACCCAACGTGCTCTAGAAGGTGTAAGTCAACTACCCTGGCCAGCAAGATCTCAGGACCTGTCCCCCATTGAGCATGTTTGGGACTGGATGAAGCGTCGTCTCACGCGGTCTGCACGTCCAGCACGAACGCTGGTCCAACTGAGGTGCCAGGTGGAAATGGCATGGCAAGCCGTTCCACAGGACTACATCCAGCATCTCTACGATCGTCTCCATGGGAGAATAGCAGCCTGCATTGCTGCGAAAGGTGGATATACACTGTACTAGTGCCGACATTGTGCATGCTCTGTTGCCTGTGTCTATGTGCCTGTGGTTCTGTCAGTGTGATCATGTGGTGTATCTGACCCCAGGAATGTGTCAATAAAGTTTCCCCTTCCTGGGACAATGAATTCACGGTGTTCTTATTTCAATTTCCAGGTGTGTATATATATATACGACGTTCAAAGTCGTCGCCATGCAATTCCTGGTGCATAGAAATATGGTACGGGTGCAGTCAGTGTTGATGTAGCGTTCAAATGGCTCTGAGCACTGTGGGACTTAACATCTGAGGTCATCAGTCCCCTAGACTTAGAACTACTTAAACCTATCTACACATCATACACATCCATGCCTGAGGCAGGATTAGAACCTGCGACGTAGCAGCAGCGCGGTTCCGGACTGAAGCGCTTAGAACCGCTCGGCCACAACGGCCGGCGATGTAGCATTCTCAGCACCGTCGTTTTTGAGATTCCCGATTCTCGCGCAATTTGTCTGCTACTGATGTGCGGATTAGCCACGACAGCAGCTAAAACACCTACTTGTGCATCATTTATTGCAGGTCGTGGTTGACGTTTCACATGTGGCTGAACACTTCCTGTTTCCTTAAATAACGTAACTATCCGGTGAACGGTCCAGACACTTGGATGATGTCGTCCAGGATACCGAGCAGCATACATAGCACAAGCCCGTAGGGCATTTTGGTCACAATAACCATACATCAACACGATATCGACCTTTCCCGCAATTGGTAAACGGTCCATTTTAACACGGGTAATGTATCAAGAAGCAAATACCGTCCGCACTGGCGGAATGTTATGGGATCCCACGTATTTATACGTTTGTGACTATCACAGCGCCATCTGTCACAAAGCGAAAAGAGTGGTCCAACTAAAACATTCATATTTTTTTACATACTACACGAATTTGTATTACAAAATGGGGGTTCCTATTTAAAAAAAACGCAGTTGATATCCGTTTGACCTATGATAGCGCTATATGGTTTCCCCCTTCAAGCTACACGAGTTTCGTTCTTTTTAGGTTTTTCGTTTGATGCTTATTTCGTGAGAAAATTTTGTCAAGTCACTATCAATGGACCTCTCTGTAGAACGGAATGTTACAGGATAACATTCTCATATCGCTGTAGCCGAAACACCATGCCGAGTGTTCTGGTTGGGAAGAGAGCCAACACTGTTTTACTAAAGGAGGCCGAAATGCACGCGTTTTAGCTCACGCAGGTTGGCGTGAGGTCTGGAACGTGACAAGGAAATTAGAATTTAGAAAAACGGACGTAGCTGGGGGAAAACTAAACTTTAATCCATTAATGATGAACGTCGGTCTTGACGGTACATGATTCATAATATCAATAGTAACTGATAATGGCGCCTTGCTAGGTCGTAGCAAATGACGTAGCTGAAGGCTACGCTAAACTATCGTCTCGGCAAATGAGAACGTAAGTAGGCAGTGAACCATCGCTAGCAAAGTCGGCTGTACAACTGGGGCGAGTGCTAGGAAGTCTCTCTAGACCTGCCGTGTGGCGGCGCTCGGTCTGCAATCACTGATAGTGGAGACACGCGGGTCCGACGTATACTACCGGACCGCGGCCGATTTAAAGGCTACCACCTAACAAGTGTGGTATCTGGCGGTGACACCACACCGAGTATAGCGTGGAATGATAATATCTGTGACTGGCACTGAGAAGCTATACCAGACACCTTCTAGCAGTATACATCTAACAGGTTGTAGGTACATCAGAATGCAGCAGTTAAGTGGTTGATTCATCATTATTTAATAGCTTTCTCAAGTACATTCATACAAGACTACAAAAGCGAATGGAGCTCTGGCTACTACGTTTTCTCGACTATATTCAGGCCAGATTTAGATGAAATTTTTCTTGGAGATACCTTCACCCATGGAAAGAGCAAAGGCTCCTTTAGAAATTAAAAAAAAAATCCGCACTTAAGATGGTCAACTAGGGATGCAGACTTCGTTTGCACGGAGAACGACGACTCGGAGAGTTGGTAGATTATTCCGTGTATGTGCGAATCCAATTTTTACTCGTGCGGACGGACTTGGAAGTTTTAAAAGATTTGCTGCACTATCTGGGCAACTAGACAGTTTTAAGGGCGTAATATTGTGGAGCTACAATAGTACAATCCGTCGGTAAGTCCGAGAACCGTGTTAATAGCTACTACGTTAAGGCCTTATTAAACATATTATTATTATTTAATTTGTGGAAATGTATGTCTAAAAATGCCTCTGAGCACTATGGGACTCAACTGCTGAGGTCATTAGTCCCCTAGAACTTAGAACTAGTTAAACCTAACTAACCTAAGGACATCACAAACATCCATGCCCGAGGCAGGATTCGAACCTGCGACCGTAGCGGTCTTGCGGTTCCAGACTGCAGCGCCTTTAACCGCACGGCCACTTCGGCCGGCGAAATGTATGTCTGATTAGCGCATAATTCTATGGGAGCGCATGCGGAGTAAGATGCTTGAACCCAATGAAACTCCGAGTCGTCTCAGATCCTCTCAGATCCTTCGGAGAACGTCATGCAGGATGCTGGCTTGAGAGCTAGAACTGCCACAACAGGTCGCTTTTTAGATGCTACGCGTCACGCGTCTTTTATGGCTTCTGAGGCGCTTGAAGGCTCACAATGATGGCGTCAATTAAATAATGTACGACAGACAGAGAGACGTTGCATCTTTAAATGTAAATCGTGGGAGGCTTTAGGTGAGGCTGCATTTGAGTGTGATCCACACATATGACACCTTGCTAAAAAGTAATGCCTCTGAATTTTTAATGTGAAAACTCTTAAAGCTTTTAAATAATACAAATTTTATTAACATTATGCATTTTTGTTCTTCATTTCTTCATATTTATTCCCGAACATAGTCACTGGGCCGACGAACGTACTTCTCCCAACGGGATACCAGTTTGTTTATACCGTCACTGTAGCATGCTTAATATTTTTGACAGACCCACAAACTCACCTCTACATGCACCGCTTTCTCACTAGAAAAGTGAAGCCCTCGAAGATGTTCTCTAAGTACCGAGAAACGGATGAAAATCGGATATGGCCAAATCGTTGCTGTATGGAAGATTATCGACGACCGTGAACCCAAGATGTAGGATAGTTGCAAACGTCGCAGCACTCGTTGGTAGTCTGGCATTTTAATGCTGAAGGAGACGAACGCTTCAAATTTGGAACTCGATTACAGCAGGCTGTTTCTCACCCACCGACATAGTTAAGTCACACACAGCCGTGTTACTCGTTACATTTCGTATCCCTCTAGCGGCAGAGGGTTGCAAGAATGTATACTTCAAGAATGAAGATGTAGTTTCTTTTGTTTAAAAAGCCTTAAGAGTTTCCACATAAAAAATTTGGAGATCTTACTTTTCAACATGATCTCGTCCATATTGACTCCACTACATACTCAGAAATTACTAGCTTACTTACTCATCTTCACTCACCATAAAAAAACCTAATATTGTCCAGCTTAAGGATAAGAGATAGAGGTTATCAAGGTGATTGCAATAAATTTTTTAGTATACAATACTAAATTTAGAAATATAATCCACAGAAATCTTGGGTGGTCTTGACTCGCAGTTTATTTAGGAATACCTTAGACAGTTATATAATGGGAGCTTGACTCCCAAAACACGTTATTGTGGATTTTGTCCCTAATGTTAGAGGTTGTGTGCTAAAATATTTATAACGATAACGAAAGTACTGTATCCAAGCGTAGCCGCGCGTAACTGCTAGTGAAACAATACAAACGCAAGTAGCTAGCAACAATGCCATGAAATATAAAAAAACAGATATATAATTTTAAATAACCAGTAAACAGATCCTGGGACGAATCTATATTCAGTGAAAATCTCTTTCCGCCTTCGGTTCATAATCGTTAACTGGTATCTAACCACGCCATCTGCAGAGTTTCAACGAACATACGAGAAATTTACAGGACGTAACATGAAGGGTAACAGAAGTTTTTGGAAAACGTAGCTGACTATTTTCCAACAGTGTTTGTTATCTTTCAATTACAAGGTCCGTACGCTTATATAGGGAAACTCAATAAACTCTGCATATGTTATTTCCCATGAAATTGTTTTCTATGCGTCATACTGGAATTACTATTTCTTTCGACACTGCTTCCATAAATTACATTTTTTGAGCACATAACGTTCACTGGACGTCAGTGCTGTTGCAGAAAAGATAAATAAAACGTCTGTATATTTCTGCGACACGAAAGAGCAGCATAAAATATATTTCAACGATTTTCAAGCGGAACCTGCTTGCAAAACAAACTGATTGCAGAAAAGCTTTATTAATCGCCAGTATCATAATTTCGTTTGACGTTCATTGCTCAGAAGTCATACTTTTAAAGGAGGCTTACTTTCTTACTTCACGTTGATGCACCAAATTAACATGAATATGAAACGTGGCAGTAGTATATCATACCAACGTGCACGCACACCACGGCATTAACAAGGTGCATCAGGAAAATAATTAACTAGAGAAGTAATCACGTGGAATCAGGTGTAGATGTACAGTCGTGCTCAAAAGTATCCGAACGACATGAATTGCATTTCGCCTGATTTGCACGCAACCCACATAACGCAGCTGCCTAGCAGGTCCTCTAATAGCTCCTTGGTACAGCCGTTGGACTATTGAAAATGGTTCCAACAAGTCACCACTATGAAATACTGTTCTGTATCGCAATAACTCAAGATGTAAAGTAATACCACGATACTAGAAATATCAGGGAAACCTTAGCACAGATAAGACTGTCCTTAAGTCTTGTACGCTCACATTTATTGCAACAAACGACATACATGAAATGTTACCACTCTCATTAAGACGTCAGATAGGTAATGCACGTATTAAGTTCGTCGTATTCATGATTTTCTCCTCAATTTAACATACCGTACTTGTTATTTAACACAAAATGACATTAAAAAATTTAAGTTATTCACGAGCAGCCAGTTGAAAATATGTATAAACTTCAAACGACACGACGAACCGTCTCGTTCTGCATTTGGATTCAAACCCAGGTCGTGCAGATTAAGATTTCGTGACTGACGGAAATTAACAGTCATACCTGACTAGGCATACAGACAGTGATATATCTCGATTTTAGACAGTATCAGTTAGCAAATATCAACTTTAAATTACATAACGTGAACATTTTTAACGGACTCGAAATCCTACCCAGCATCTATTGTCTCTGTTAACGAACTACGAGAGATGTTACATATTGTTTCTCCACAAGTAACTCACTTGAAATGCCGTGATGAAAAGCTTTGTGTTGGAGAGGGATTCGAATGCAGAACCTAATCGGATTGTTATCGAAGCACAATCAACTGTGACATTTCGTATTTTCTCTGCAGTAGCTAGATGATTTAACTGAAATGACCTATCGCTGTTACATTCTAGAGAAAACGAACGTTAAATATGGTTTTGTTACACCAGCCGCGACATGTGAGCATGTTCGAACTAGAAATAATATGACGAAGAATTCAGTGCTGATTGGGAATCGATCCCCACACATATCGTTGTTGACTACACACAAACAGACGTCAGCTACCGAATTTTTCTCCACCAGCAGCTCGGAATGACAACCTTGACCTTACAGTGATATCTCAAATAGTTATGACTCACTGGCAGTGAAAAACGTCAGATATCGTTAGTATTGACAACGAATGAAAATTCATAAAAAATCAAAATTATTATCCACCAGCATATAGGTGTTCTCATGCTAGAGCTTGATAATTCACAATGAAAACGTTAGTGCCGGGCCAGGATTCAAACTCATTGACGCGCAATATGTGGAGATGTTGAGGAATCTGCACTTTTGAACAAACAACAAATTGTAGTCTAGCTGTATTGTCACGAAGGAATCAAATTCCGAGTTAAGAGCAGTCTGAGTTGCATTCCCAGTTCAGAACCAATTTTATCGGCATACAGAAGCTCAAATAAAAGATGGAATAAGTGTCCTGTGGCCCTACATAGCGTTTGTTTCCTCACTAGAAACAAATAACGAGTATAAGAAAGGATACTGGTGATAGAGTTTTTACATGTCGCCACTCCTGACTTTATTGTGGTTCAACCTAAGGTCTACATGGTAGAGAAGGAATTTCAGACCACAATGCCATTATATCTTCTTCACCTGGCGTAGCTAGAAGCGAACAGAATCGGTCTCTCTCTATCAAAATGCGTCGACAGAAGCTGGAATCGAACCTAGACCGTCAGTACAGTAACTTATCAGCAATCCCACAGACCACCAAATCCTCTTCTCTCTGATTCATTTTTCTGTCATAACACTGATGCGGCACATTCGATGAGAATTATGACTCACAGGCTCCTTGTAGTGGTTTGTAGCATGTTCAGTACATTCATTTACTTGGTTGACCGAATCGCCATGAACTAGCATCCTCGGCTATCCAGTGCACACATTCGACTCTATTTTGTAATCACCGAAATCAAATATCGTAACAGTCACCTGCACATAACTGCCAACAGTGTAGGATGCAGAAATTAAAATAGAAAGTGTTCCTTTCCATTTGAGCTACTCCATTGCGCTATCTGTTTGCTGAAACCGTCGTGCAGTGCAAAAGAAAAGCTGTAACTGTCTGTCTCTCAGAAGTCCAGATCCGGCCATATGCATTATCTCACAGCACTGTGGAATGCGGAAGTTCTGGAGGAACTCTTGTTTGCTTCTGGATCTACTATTTTAAAATGACAGCTAGTAGCGTAACGGTAGGCGTCGCGCAATGTAGATAAGACGTCGCGAGTTCAATTACATTTGCTGCTACATTTTTTGAAAACGCAATTCTGCTGTCTGCTGAAGTTATCAAGTTAACGAAACTTTGAACATAATTCCCTTCACTTCTCGACCCAAAATAGTCGCCTGTGGAAAAAGTTGGAACTTCTACGACATTTTGTTCTTTTCAGGTTTAATAGACGGCCAGGCAGCAGATGCACCTCGAAGCTTTTGTATTATGTATGGGGAGAGTGCATCGTGCGAAAATAGCCAGAAAAGTACTTTCTACATTAGCTGTCGTCTGGTAGTGGCAATTTATTCTTCTTCAAACCTTGTTTGAAACCTTTAACTCAGAACAAGTTTTCTATGTGCATGTAATCAATATACTACATGTGCATTGTCAGACTGTTATAGATAACATAAGAGAATTCGCGTATATCGTTGAAGATTGACTTCTCTCTAATGTTTAGTATTGTTTTAACAGCTCTAAACGAAACCTAACGAAAATTGTGCACTGTATTATAAGAAATGAAATAAAACTACCCACAATAACAATAAAGTCTGCTTTAGTAAAACTGAGTATCTTTACACAAGCCTGCCTCTGTTGGCACGAATTAGTAACATACTACTCACGTAGATTTCGATTGTTTGGTGTTTAATTGGTATGCTGTGTCATACTCTACAGGATTTCAAATGTGGCATTTCATAAATAAAGTTATGTATTCCTAGAAACCCAAAATTTGCTTGTCAGCACCGGAAAGAAGTGTTACCTGTTGTGCAGCATTGTAAGTTTTTCACCATTGCACTATGAGCTGAAAGTATTTTCTTGCGATTTGCTTATCAATTCTTTTCCTTCATACTTCTCACCCTGTCATGTGAGTCTTAAGTGAAGAACAGTATTGATTATCGTATCTTTAAAGGTCGATTCGAATTTCTTCAGAGACGCTTGTATTGTGAAGCAGCTTGGCAGTCAGAAAGCAGAGATCTATGACCATTGACGCAACTTACTGAGTCGAGCTGCCAAGAGGACTTGATGTCGCTACAGAATTTTTTCTGGAAATTGGCAGCTCCATAAAATAAATCAGAAAAAAAGAAGCTCGCACCCGGTAGCACCTACCACGACTAGAATTGACGACTCATTGAGCCGTTGTGACATGAGACACACGCGGTACCACTTTTTATTTTTTGGGCCTAGAACCGCTCTTTTTTTGCCAAATATACCTTGCCTTTTTTGTTTTCTTTTTTTGTTTTCCTTCCCTAGACCTCTTCCTCTTCAGGCGTTGGCCCGTATCACCAATACCATCCCCAAAATCCTATCTAACCTAAAAAAATAAAAATAAAAATAAAAATAAAAAAAATAAAAAATCGAGTGCCACCGCCACTTTCATCCTTACCTACTTTCTTTTCTTTATAATATATAAAGAAACTGAATAAATCTTCTTTCCGTGACAAACTGTCCAATACCCATCAAACAGAAGAACACGAAATCAATCAAGCACTTCTGATTTGTTTTGTTACGGCTTCCGGCAAAATTAGTTTTCCTGAGGCACTTCGACTTGCCGTACCATAAAAATAAATAAATAAACTCCAAATTAATTATAATGAATCAAAATTAGTAATTACCGCTTCATTATGGCAAAGTGTGAAGTAAGAAATTTTGAAACAAAGCTTTGTATTTCCGACTCGTTTTAAGGTTGTGGTGCTCTTCCATTATATACTGTATGTACTCATCGATTCTCGCATGTGTATTCGTAACTGCAAAATATGCAAACTCGCCGATAATCCAAGTGTAGCTATTGTGTTTTGTTGTGGGAAAGAAACGCCAGTCTGGTTTAAGTACATTTTTAAGTGTTATAGCAGAGTCTGTAGTTCTAGTAATTATTGCGAGTTTTTTATAGACCAGTTCCATATGTGGTAGTGGTTTCGGCAGATGAGAATGTGTGCCAAGGTATCTACAGTATGACAATGATCGCAGTACGGACTCTGCTTCATTTTCATACTGTGCAGCTTTTCACCTGTGGGGACCTTCTCGTTTACAATGTCATCCCATGTGGACACTACTTTGGAGTGGAGGATGGGATTGTTAATGTTTTTCCAGACGTTCCTCCAGTTGACCGCTGGATATTTCGCTTCCATTGGGTTTTGCCTATGGTGTCTCGTGAGGTGGTAATAGGTTCTTCTGGTGTTACGCAGCTAAGTGTCTTAAATATAGCTCATTTCCAGTTAGTGAGTCCGGACGTGATCGAGTTGAGCGCTGATGCGACCAACATCGACTGGTGCCTTTTTGCTCGTTGGGGCTAACCTGTTGAACAACGTTTCCGTAATTGTTGGATAGGGTGTCTGCAGTATTTTGCGGATTCGGTCCATATATATGGCAGTGCATTGGTTCTTGATGTCTTCGACGCCCAAACCACCAGCGGCGCGGGTTAACACTACGGTTGGCATGGTGACTTTAAAGATGTTTCCGCTCCATATGAGCCAATACGCTGCAGCTAAAAGCTTTTGCGCTGTATCCTTGGGTACTGGTAACACTGCTGCGATGTGATATATTTTGCTTAGCGCATAGCTGTTAATCAAGAGAGCTCTCTGTATCCGATTGAGCGTTCTAGTTTTGTGTTCACGGAGAGTAGCCCTGAATATATTTAGTTTATGGTCCCAGCTGGCTACTGTCATCTCTCTTGGGTTCGACATTAGAATCAAACCTAATTGGTTCGTCTTCTCGATCCTTTGTAGCCATGTTCTTTGAATGTTCCCCATATGGGGTCCGACAGGTAAAATTTTCGATTTGTGTTCATTGAGTTTGGCTCCGGAAGAAGTGGCGTAAGCGTGGATTATTTGTTGAACGACTTAAATTTCTGAATGCGTGTTAACTACTACACTGATGTCATCAGCATAAGCGTGACACATTGTTTTTGTATCCAACACCTGTAGACCTTGTAACATGTGATGCAGGTTTAACAGTAATGGTTTACGGCGATTGCGTATAGTGCCATAGAAAGCGGGCAGCCTTGTCTCACTGATTGCTTGATCGGGACTGGTGAACTTAGCTGACCATTTATTTTGATTCGAGACTATACATTTGCGTATGATCTGAATAAAATGAGCACTGAATCCCATCCGTTGCATTACAATTAGTAAAAAGTGGTGGTTGATGCGGTCAAAAGCCTTATCGATGTCTAAAAACATGAGACCAACATTGCATTTACATAGCCACGACAAATATATTATGTAACTATATTCACATAATGCATTCGACATAGATCTCCCTGGGAGAGCACTCATTTGATAAGGGCCAAGTACTTTCGGCAGTACCGTCTTCAGTCTACAGTTTATGAGTGGAGTGAATATTTTATAGTCGGAATTGAGCAGAGTTAGTGGTCGAAAATCCTTCAGCTTAATGCTACGTGGTGTTTTGGGGATCAGGACAATCAGTCCTTCGGTAAACTGAGATGGCATCTGCACGTCTCCCAATAATTCATTGCAAATTTTGCTGAATTCCGGTCCTATGATGTGCCAAAAACAAGCATAAAATTCTATGGGATAGACCGTCTAAACCAGCAGATTTATTTGATTATGGCACATACTTCTTCCTCAGTTATATTGACTACTCAGTTATATTGACTACATTGTCAGTCGGATGGACCGTGGATTGAATGTAGGATAAAAGCGGCTTACTTGCCGTCGAATCAGTCGTCGACGTGGAGTAAACTGTGACTTGTTGATCGTATTCGTTCCCCTGTTCATCACTGAGAGTATGGAGTAACTTTTGTTTACCTCTCTTGGCTTCCCGTATCACGTGATATACGGACGTATTCTCCTGCGTCAGTTCAATCGGAGGACGCGATCGAACTTTTTTCCCCTCTAGTGATTGTCGTACCAACGCCGTTATTCTTGCTTTAGTGCGCTTTATTCTGGAGCTGTTTGCTACTAATCCCATGGGGTCATCATATAGTTCGCGGAGGCAAAGAAAGTGATACTCCAAGGTGCGTTTTCGCCAGTACGCTTTCATGCGACCATATCGTGTGATGCATTTTTTTATCTGCGGTTTCGCAGACTGTAGCCACCACATGATGCGTGTTGGATATCTGGATTGCGTCCGAAGACAACGCTGCCGTGTATCATGGATCTCCTGTTTCACTACTGCGTCCTCCAAAAGAGACCCGTTTAGCTGCCATACGCCCCTTTCCAGGAATGTTTTTTGTTTAGTGTGCTGCGCGGTTATATGAAATGCGCAGTGATCCGAGAAGTTAAGAGGCCAAATTTCGCAGTCAGTTACATTACGGATAAAACCTTTCGTTACATACAGCCTGTCAAGTCTGCTTGCCGAAGTACTGGATATGTAAGTGTATCCTCGGGTGTGCGGGCGAAGATGGCACCAAGCATCTATCATATCTAGTCCGTTAGTTAACCTTAACAGTTCCTCACAAAAGTTGAAGTTCTGGACGCAATACGAAGTTAAAATCTCCACACAAAATTATGTGCAGTCGAGGATCCGTTATTAATGGGACAATTTCGTCTCGGAACAGATTGCCCCTTGCTCGTTTTCCGCTGGATCCAGAGGGAGCATATATATTGACAAGAAGTAGATCATATATTTGTGCAGTTATGCCTCGTCCAGATACAAGTACGGCTTTTGCTGTACAGGGTATGCCGTGTTTGAACAATATTCCCGTTCCACATTCATTGCTTATGTTTAAGATCGCCTCATATCCGTACACATCCGCTATTTTGGTCGTTACAATCTCTTGTAACATCTCTATGTCAATGTCGGCGGCATATAAATAGTCCTTCGCAGATTGTAACTTCACGTCCGAAACTATTCTGTTTACATTGAGCGTGGCGATTTTATACGCCTGCGTCATTCGGTAGTCCAACTAAGTGCATTCAGTGTCGTCAGACCACGCTGTCCTCGTAACAGGTCCGCAGCGGTCAACAGTTTCCATTGGTTCTTCAGTTGGAGGGGCGAGGCTCATCTGTACGTCCTCATTCGGGTTCGGGATGTCTGGTTTTCCGATGTCTACCACGCCTTGCTTTCCGCTTCGATCTGTTTTAAGAATTTTTTTGGTACGTGAGAGTTTTTTCACCAGTTCTTGAACCTCTTCAGGGCTCTGTTTTCGTGTTTGCCGTTTAGGTTTCACCGCCTGCTGTCTGATGTTGTCTTCCTCAGCATTCTTCAAATATTATAAGCGTGTGGTGTTTCGAGCCAAATTGTCGACCGTGCTCTTGGTGGATGATGGTGTCAATAGAGAAATGGGTTCACCATAAGGTTGCTCAGTCCAGGATGGTTCTTGCATGTCGCCGGCCGAAGTGGCCGTGCGGTTCTAGGCGCTGCAGTCTGGAACCGCGAGACCGCTACGGTCGCAGGTTCGAATCCTGCCTCGGGCATGGATGTGTGTGATGTCCTTAAGTTAGTTAGGTTTAACTAGTTCTAAGTTCTAGGGGACTAATGACCTCAGAAGTTGAGTCCCATAGTGCTCAGAGCCATTTGAACCATTTTTGGTTCTTGCATGTCATTCTCAACAGCGGAGGAATTTGCTGTGGCCCCCCAATATCTTTCGGTGTCTGTTGTGGTGAAACCGATACAGCTGTCACACTCGCCGCTGTAAACACTCAGCGCGGACGTGGCCGCGAGAGTTGCAAGCAGCGCACGTCCTCGGCTGGCCGTCGTATATAACGATACCTCGGTATCCACAGACGCTGATGTATGACGGTACATGTTTGTGCGAACGACCTTTAATTGTCTCACTCCGTTGAGAACTTGGAATGTTGGCGCGTTGGACCACCTTTCGGCAACATTACCGAGAACTTTACCGTACGGCGCTATCACTGCGTTTATTTGTTCCGCCGGTACTTCGAATGGTAGTTCGAATATCCTGATCGTTCGTATTCGAAACCCTGCATGTGTTACGGTGACTTCGCCTACGTTTCCATCATAATGTTTAAAATTCATAATTCCTCAGCAAGACTCAACTATTTTGTCACGTAAGTTAGCATTCCTCAATTTCACAAATGCAACGCTGCTCACTATCGAAAGATGCATTCCAATGACATCCACTGAATCAACTTTCACTTCGTATTCCAACCAATCTTCGATTTCGTGTAGTTTAGGTCTGGCGTAATTACGATCAAACGAGAATTTCAAAGTATCTTGTCTGTTCCAGTGGGCCATCCCGGATTCATCTTTCAAATTTCAATAAGCGTAGACTTTCTGCTACGATGCAAGGAGCACTGCGACTTACCACGCCGAAGCACAGCAGACCGCGGCGCACGAAACTCAGCACACGTCCGCACAGCACGGCTGACGCGGTGAGACTATGGACTGGGCTATGGAAACACTGCCACCATCGCTCCTATCTCATCATGGTATTGGTCGCTCAGGATCATATCGCATCGGGTAAGATAATAGAAGTTGTCGCTTATGTGAAGAATAGCATTTCTTTAGCCAAAAAAATTGAAATTTCTGTCTCAGTGTCTTAGTTTACATGAGAATTATATAGCACGAGTCATTGAAATGGAAAGGGAATATTAAGTGAATTTAGCGATTCAGTTAAGTATCATACGCGGAAGTGATTGCACTGTCACAGTGTTGCCAAATGTTTGTGGCGATGTTTTACCAGTTCTCAGCTGTGCTAGGAACAGCTCTGTAGCGGAATGCGAGGAGAATCCCGTGCTCGTGTCATAGGAGGATACGGAGAGGTGGCGCGGGGTTTCGTTAATATGCAGCGTTTTCTCCTGCCAGTTGGGTCAAACATTCAGGTGTGTAATCTTCCATCACGATTACAGTTTCCCACAAAATATATACGAATAAAACACTTGCCTTGTTACTACGTGCCAAAAGATTATTTCAGTACAATAAAAAGTCTTTCGAAATCAACTTTGACCACCTGTCACGAAAAGTAAGATAACAAACACATTGCACCTCGAAATAGATTTCACCTATGTGCAGTCTTGTGATCATGCAAGTGGAATTTCATGAATTGCACGAGAAGGTAGAGAAATGTTGGTGTGAATGGAAACTGTAAGAAACACAGTTAACTAATTATTCTGTACCACATAATAATCAATTCATTTGAAAATTCAGAAGAGAAGAAACTAAAAACTATGCCCATTAATACAAAACCTAATGAGCAGATGCGGGGCACTGTGCAAATCTGCTCTTTTTCATCTTCAGATCATTACAAATAATGTATACTAACCAGCGTATTCATTGCTTTCGTAATGTTTCGCTCTTGTTTAGTCTTCTAATGATGAACTGCATCCACACCCATGAGTCTGATTGTTTCTTTGTATCCTTCCATCTACTATCTTTGTGTGTTATTGTTTGGTGTTCAAAAAGCAAAATATTATGCCTGCTCCCACGAGGTATTAAGACGAGATCGCAAGAAGGCTAACGAATTATAATCAAAATACAGTGAGACGCCATTTAGTCTGTCTTCATGGTGTTAAGTTGACAGAAACAGTTGGGTGTTAATGCCTGCATCACCGGCATCCCGTTGTCGTCTTCTGCTATTGAGATTTTCATATTATCCTGAACACAAGCCGCCGAGATAAGTGTGTGTATTCTCCGTGACGAAACATCCCACATTCCATTCATGCTGATCTGTTCATTACGTGCATCGGCGGCAATGAGTTATAGGAAAACTGTTTAGAGGTGACGAATAACAATAACAATGGTAATAATAACAAATAAATAATCAAGGATGTTTACTGCATTGCAGACGATTAACAAAATAACCAAGAAAACCTGAGTGTTTAATTGGAGCACTGCGTAGGTGTTCTTACCACTTTGTTACTGAATTCTGTTCTGTTTGTTTGCAGAGAGAAAAGAAAGAACCCTGTAGCCATACATATCGCTAGTACAACGAGATATTACCTATCAACTATCCTTGCATTACGAGACGAACATGGCGTCACTGAGCTGATATTTCAAATACATTTCAGATTTCTCTCTCTGTCTCTCTCTCTCTCTCTCCTTATTTTTCTCTCTATTTTTTGAGGAAAGCATCGAGAAGCGCGAATAATAAGCAAGTAGGCATATAACCTGTTTACAGTTATTTTCATCAGCCGGAAGAGTGGTTCGAATACCACAGTGCTTTAATAGGCACAGTCTTGTTGGAAGTGGTATGCCGTTGCTTTCCTCCGATCTTTGAGTTGACTTACCTAGCCAGGTAGGAAGGGAACCTACAGTTTAACGTGGATTTCGGGCCACAGTGCCACTCGGCATTTTTCACATCAACGAACACTGCCCGAGGGGAAATAGGTGTAAAATGGCACATAAAAATCATGGGACTGACGAAGGATCGAACCTGAGACGTTCGTATCCGTAGTTTTCCTTTTCATCACCTTGCCACCATGCAGCCAACACTGTGGTTTCTGCTTGGCATTTAAATTAGGATCTCTCGTTTGTGCCTGCGCTGGTACTTGCGTGTCCCTTAGGAGACCTTACCTTTCGGATTACTCTCGTATACGTGTGTGTAAACGACTTCCAATACCCACTCAAGGAAGACAAAGATCGACAGTCTAGCTTCAATATTACAAATACACCTCAGTTTGTGGATGAACGCAGACTTAGGTTGATAATCATTTTGAATATTTAGCAGTACTGTACCCATTGTTGTTAAACTCGTTTTCAACCAATGATTCCCACAGCTACAAGAACACTACTTCAATACCCTGTAACACAACATACTTACGCAGTGCTATCAGACGAAAAGATCAACCTGACACAAACTGTGGAGAGTTTGTTTTACAACCTTCGTACCTGGATAAAGAGCTTCTCCTATTTGAGATATCTGTGAACGTTGCTCCATGGGACGATTGAAGAAGAAACTAAATTCCTTCAGCTACGCCAATGTTTAAAGAAATAATCTTAACGGCACTAAATCGGGGTTTGTGAATCATTTACCGGCCGTACTCTGCCGCATTTCACTGATTGGAAGGTAAACAACTTACTGACAAATTTCACAGAAGGAAAAGCGGGACGAAATGTCTCCCACTGGAAAGTCATGTTGTTTTATTTAAATGATTACAAAATCAGGTAAAACGAACAGGGAGGTTGTCAGTATAAGCACATTACTAATGTCAATATGATGTAGCATCACTCAGGGCCTGTAATGATAAAGGGCCACTTTAGGTCAGGCACATTGTATACAGAAGTGGCAGTGACAGCGCCGCTAAATTCTACAATCCGTATGCATTGAATACACACAGAAATTACTGTTACAGTGTACATATGGAGCCCAGTGAGTGAATGGCATATTTTCCGGTGAGAAAGAGCACTGGCAATCAGTCTTCGCTGCGATAAGTTACTTAAACTGGTGTCACTCTGAGCTAGAATTTATGGTCAGCGACTAAGTGTAAGGTCAATCAGTCGGATGCGGGTTTTGCAACTGTGAAATACTTTCCTACATTATAAACTTGCATAGCTTGGAATGAAAATATTTCAGTTTGTTGTAAAGGAAAACAATTGATTTTCTAAAACATTCTCTGTCATACACAGCTTGAAACAGGTCACGTCGACCAAATCATATGGTAGAACTGACAGCGACGTATATCGGAACCGAGCAAGATCCCTTGGCTTTTGGTTTGGCAGTATTCGGCAGCCATGTCAAGGCGCAAGTAAATGAAGAAAGGTAGCGCGTTTCTGTTATCAAGTAATGTCGTCATCAATTACTTTAGTTTCAATGTAATCTACGGGTAATTACTAATGTTTGATATTAACATGAAAAGGATTCCGTAGACAGGTAAAGAACCTGTTCGTGGGAAACTACTTCTATAGTGACCAAAAGGCCTTAAATGATCTTCAAGCACATTTGTTCAAGCAGTGGTATGACGAAAATGATAGTAATAATGACGGTAATAATCGAATTATCCGGTAACTTCACACTTCACAATGGATTTTCTCGAACTAAGAGATTTCCTGAATTAGTGAAAATTTCAAAATGGCTTCACATAGAGGCTATGATTCCTAGAAGAGTCTCTACATCCTGCTGACATGAGAATAGCATAATCTCCACGTCAGAAGTTTGCTTCTACTTAACCATTTAATAGACTCGCATTTTTCCACCGTGACTAATTTTGTAAGCTAAGCACATAATCCTTTACAGCACACTCCTAGGGCTGGGAAATGTGACCACAATGGTCTGATGGAACGAACTATCGCAAGTGCAATGCGTGGGTCCAGGCATTTATTTTTAAGAGGCACAAACAGATTTACTTTACCTCTGGTAACCTCAAGAGAAAGATGTTATAATCCAGAATCCGCATTAAACATCACGTTACTTCATTCCCAACTGGGCAGCCGGTTTACGTTGGGAAATGACGTAGGTGGAGGTCACGGTAAACAGAAATACTGTCGCCAGTAAACTTACATTAGAAAGTTTTATTTTATTTGATGAACCGATAGCCATTTAAAGGAACAGGGCTCTTATTTTACTTGCACTTGATTGAACTAGAGACGTTGAAAAATTTGGTGCCGGACTGTGATTCCAACTCGTATCTCTTCTTTCGAGGATTTGAATCTCTCGCAAGAGTATAGTTCAATCATTTCGTTCCTTTTCCCAAGACTGCAGTCTTCTCTAGGTCTCCTCCAAATGTATGTATGTGGGTCCGAATCTTGATCCACTACAAAAATATTCATAATTTCATTTTAAGCCCTATCACTTGCACACCGGCCTGTTAGTGAAAATTAACGTGCATTTTTAATGTCTGTTCATGCGTAACCAACAATTTCTGGTCAAACACGCACACATCTTCTGTTGGTTAGTAAG
Source organism: Schistocerca cancellata (assembly GCF_023864275.1). Lineage (NCBI taxonomy): Eukaryota > Metazoa > Arthropoda > Insecta > Orthoptera > Acrididae > Schistocerca > Schistocerca cancellata. The sequence continues at coordinate 137,306,666 of NC_064628.1, forward strand.
CAATTGATACTTAAGCTATATTCGTGGACGATAAAGAAGAACGATGGGAGTGAGGTTCGATTGTCGCTCAGGCGCAAAAATTTGTATCCTTATCTTAGATTCAAACACCTAGCAGCTGGTAAGAAAAACCGATACGTAACATTTTATTTTACTTTGTTGACAATACGATTACGTGTTGGGTTCGTATCTCCGTCACAGAACTTCGCATCATGCGCTTCATCTTTAAATGCATACACACTTTGTTACTTCTGAATTGAGGTATATCAGACGTCTTTCGTGGTTCGTTAACACGGATTAAAGGGTCTTGGTAGGAGTCCTGGTTTATTACATAAACTGTCTTCTTTTATTTTCAGGTTTAGATTTGGTTATTGATATTGGCGAAAATTTCTGTAATTCATGACTCTTCATGGCTAGTCAGCAATATGATTAGATTAGATTAGATTAGATTAATACTTGTTCCATAGATCATGAATACGACATTTCATAACGATGTGGAACGTGTCATTTTAATGAAAGATTTCTTTACATACCAGTATTCAATTTCTTTACAGCAATTTTTTACCCTCTCTCTCATTCTTTTTTATATTTCTCTCTCTCTCTCTCTCTCTCTCTTCTTAGTTTTATTTGTTTGTTGTGCTCGACTATCGGCGAAGCACGAAAACGTCCGTGAATTAGTTTCTTAGTTTTGAGTACAGTACGAAACAAATATAAAACAACTATGAGAGTTACTGATTTATGATGCTTAGTTAGCAGTCACTTCTGAGTATTATTAGTAACTACGCTCCAGTCCGCAAACCTAGTTACAGAAATGCGAATCAGACGCATTACGTATTCCAGGCCGTAGCAGCCGCGTCTTTGAGACGCCAGCTATGGTCACTTCCCAGCCAGCTGTAGGATCACATCGGTTCGTCTTCTTCCTGCTGGTACTAAACTGAGATCTGGCAACAAGGCAAGGAATGTTTGGCAACACTGTGATCGACGAGTTACTTCCTGGTGTGCACGGAATTAAGCCTCAAAGTTCACTTGATTTTTCCTGTCGTTTCCATTGAATAATCTGAGTTATTATCTCTTGAGGTGTAACAGAACATTGTAAATTTACGGTTTTCAGCCCAGGAAAATCGTTGCACGTGGAACTCGCAACTAATCTCGTCCTTTAAAAAGCGGTTTACGAGTTCTAGTCACTATTGACCTTGTAAGAGGAGGGCATAACAGATACCAGTTCGCTAACTTTGTGGTGACGTGCTGACCTGTGCAAACGTGTCTGTTATGGTTGGCGATTCCAGTGTCGCTGACTACAACGTCTTTATCCCTTCTGTGAAAGAGCTACAAGCAGTCAGATCAAACATCGATTAGCAAATCACAAGAAAATACATTAAGCTCATAGTGCAATGGTGAAAAAGTTACAATCCTGCACAAAAGGTAACGCCTCTTTCCGCTACTGACAAGCAAATTTTGGGTTTCTAGGAATACATAACTCTATTTATGAAACGCCACGTTTGCATACCTGTAGAGTATGACTCAGCATACCAATTAAACACAGACCCCAATCGAAATCTAAGTGAGTAGTATTTTACTAACTCGTGCCGACAGAGGCACGCTTGTGTACAGATACTCAGTTTTATAAAAAAACAGTCTTTCGTCGTAAGGTTATCGTGGATAGTTTTATTTCATTTCTTATAATACAGTGCACAATTTTCGTAAGGTTTCTTTTAGTGTTGATAAAACAATACTAAACATAAGAGAGAAATTAATCATCAACGATATATGCGAATTCTCTGATGTTATCTATAACAGTCTGACAATGCACATGCAGTATATTGATTACCTGCACATAGAAAACTTGTTCTGAGTTAAAGGTGTCAAACAAGATTTGAAGAAGAATAAAATGCCGCTAACAGGCGACAGCTATTGTAGAAAATACTTTTCTGACTATTTTGGCACGATGCGCTCTCCCCATACATAATACAAAAGCTTCGAGATGCATCTGCTGTCTGGCCGTCTATTAAACCTGAAAAGAACAAAACGTCGTAGAAGTTAGAACGTTTTCCACATGCGACTATTTTAGGTCGAGAAGTGAAGGGAATTATGTTCAAAGTTTCATTAAATTGATAACTTCAGCAGACAACAGAATTGCGTTTTCAAAAAATGTAGCAGCAAATGTAATTGAACTCGCGACGCTTATCTACATTGCGCGACGCTTACCGTTACGCTACTAGCTGTCATTTTAAAACAGTACATCCAGAAGCAAACAAGAGTTCCTCCAGAACTTCCGCATTCCACAGTGCTGTGAGATAATGCATATGGCCGGATCTAGACTTCTGAGAAACAGACAGTTACAGATTTTCTTTTGCACTGCACGACGGTTTCAGCAAGCAGATAGCGCAATAGATTAGCTCAAATGGAAAGGAACACTTTCTATTTAAATTTCTGCATCCTACACTGTTGGCAGTTCTGTGCAGGTGACAGTTACGTTATTTTATTTCAGTGATTACAAAACAGAGACTAATGTATGCGCTGGATACCCGAGGCAGCTAGTTCATGGCGATTCGGTCAACCAAGTAAATGAATGTACTGAACATGCTACGAACCACTACAGGGAGCCTTTGTGTCAGAATTCTCATCTTGTGTGCCGCAACGGTGTTACGATAGAAAAATGAATCACATAGAATGGGATTTGGTGGTCTGTGGGATTGCTGATAGGCTACTATACTGACGGTCTTGGTTCGATTCCAGCTTCTGCTGCAGCTTTCTGATAGGGAGAGACAGATTCTATTCGCTTCTAGCTACGCCAGGTGAAGAAGGTATAATGGCATTGTGGTCTGAAATTCACATTAAACATGATATTCCTTCTCTACCAAGTAGACCTTAGGTTGAGCCACAATAAAGTCAGGAGTGGCGACATGTAAAAACTCCATCACCAGTATTCTTTCTCATACTCGTTATTTGTAGTGAGGAAACAATCGCTATGTAGGGCCACAGGACACTTATTCCATCTTTTATTTGAGCTTCTGTATGCCGATAAAATTGGTTCTGAACTGGGAATGCAACTCAGACTGCTCTTAACTCGGAATTTGATCCCTTCGTGACAATACAGCTAGACTACAATTTGTTGTTTGTTCAAAAGTGCAGATTCCTCAACATCTCCACATATGAATCCTGGCCCGGCACTAACGTTTTCATTCTGAATTATCAAGCTCTAGCATGAGAACACCTATCTGCTGGTGGATAATAATTTTGATTTTTTATGGATTTTCATTCGTTGTCAATACTAACGATATCTGACGTTTTTGACTGCCAGTGAGTCATATAACTATTTGAGATATCACTGTAAGGTCAAGGTTGGCATTCCGAGCTGCTGGTGGAGAAAAATTCGGTAGCTGACGTCTGTTTGTGTGTAGTCAACAACGATATGTGTGGGGATCGATTCCCAATCTTCACTGAATTCTTCGTCATATTATTTCTAGTTCGAACACGCTCACATGTCGCGGCTGGTGTAACAAACCCATATTTAACGTTTGTTTTCTCTAGAATATAACAGCGATATGTGCCGGGTTGGAGTCCTGAGAAGGAAAACATTAATGTTTCGTTTCGTCTTTTCAGTTTAATCATCTAGCTACTGCAGAGAAAATCCGATATGTCACAGTTGATTGTGCGTCGATAACAATCCGATTACGTTCTGGATTCGAATCCCTGCCCAACACAAAGCTTTACCTCACGGAAATTCAAGTAAGTTACTTCTGGAGAAACAATATGTAACATCTCTCGTCGTTCGTTAACAGGGACAATAGATGCTGTGTAAGAATTAGCGTCTGTTAAAAATGTTCGCCTTATGTAATTTAAAGTTGATATTTGCTAACTGATAGTGTCTAAAATCGAGATATATTACTCTCTATGTGCCTAGTCAGGAATGACTGTTAATTTCCGTCAGTCACGAAATCTTAGTCTGCATGACCTGGATTTGAATCCATATGCAGAACAAGACGGTTCGTCGTGTCATTTGAAGTTCATACATATTCTCAACTAGCTGCTCGTGAATAACTTAAATTTTTAATGTCATTTTGTGTTAAATAACAAGTACGGTATGTTAAATTGAGGAGGAAATCATGAATACGACGAACTTACTACGTGCATTACCTATCTGACGTCTTAATGAGAGTGGTAACATTTCATGTATGTCATTTATTGCAATAAATCTGAGCTTCCAAGCCTTGAGGACAGTCTTGTCTGGGATAAGGTGTTCCCTGATATTTCTAGTATCGTGGTATTACTTTAAATCTTGACTTATTGCGATACAGAGCAGTGTTTTATAGTGATGACATGTTGGAATTATTTTCAATAGTCAAACGACTGTACCAAGGAGCGATTAGAGGACCTGTTAGACAGATGCGTTATGAGGGTTGCATGCAAATCAGGCGAAATTCAATTCCGGGCGTGCGGTTACTTTTGAGCATGCCTGTACATAAACTTTAATTACTTAAAATTTGGCCCGAGAGAAGAATCACGACATACTTGAATTTTAACATAGCTTCATGATCCTAATTCAAGCGACCTGTCGGAGAGTACGGGCAACCACTGGCAAGGAAAAGAGACGCTAGTGCTCACAAAAACGCTTAATGCAAATTCAGACGACAGCTTTCAGAAGTTTTGACGGTTGGCAGAGGAATACCAACTGTGACTTAAATACAAATGCTCACAGTTTTCAGGGAATGACATCCCTGCTCTACAAATGGTGGAAGCTTCCAATGGAACGAATGAGCGTTAATAATGCTGAAAGTAGATGGTGTGACATCACTGATGCAGTGGATAGGGATTACTTGAGCAGACGCACTGTTATTAGTGGAAAAACGTTGTTGGATTCGGAGGAACTCGGACGTGCGCCGAATATCAGCTCCAAAGTTGAGACATAGTAAGGCTTGTTTTCGCTAATACTGAATCAATAAAATCTAATCAAGAGAAGTCGCGTAGGAATCGAATCTGAATTACATGAAGTACCGTGTGAGAAAGAGCATAAATCATTTACCAACTTAATTGCTTTTTTTATGTCATTAGTGTTTTGGTTGGTTTGGTGCGGCCCGCTAAGGATCCCTCTCCTGTGCCAACCGCCTCATCCCAGAGTAGCACTTGCTACGTATGTCCTCAATTATTTGCTGGGTGTATTCGAATTTCTGTCTACCTCTACAGTTTTTATTGTCAACAGCTCCCTGTAGTACCTGTTCCCTGATGGCTTAACAGATGTCCTGTCATCCTGCCCCTTCTCCTTATCAGTGTTTTCCACGTATTCCTTTCCTCTCCGAGTCCCCGCAAAACCTCCTCATTCCTCACCTTATCAGTCCACCTAATTTTCAACATTCATCTGTAGCATCAAATCTCAAATGCTTAGATTCTCTTCTGTTCGGGTTTCCCCTCAGTCCGTGTTTCACTACCATACAACGCTGTACTCCAAACGTACATACTCAGATATTTCTTCCTGAAAATAACGCCTAGACGCCTATGTTTGATACTAGCAGATTTCTATTGGCCAGGAATTCACTTTTTGCCAGTACTAGTCTGCTTTTGATGCCCTCCTTGCTCAGTGCGTCACTGGTTATTTTGCTGCCTGCATAATAGAATTCGTTAACTTCATCCTGACGTTAATTTTCTCGCTGTTCTCATTTCTGACACTTCTCATTAATTTTATATTCCTTCCATTTATTCTCAATCCATATTCCGTACTCATTAGACAGTTCATTCACTTTCACTCCGGATAGCAGTGTCATCAGTGAAACGTCTTATTGGTATAGTTGAGCCTTGAATTTTAATATTATTCTTGAACCTTTCTTTTAATTCCATCATTGTTTCTTCGATGTACAGATTGAACAGTAGTGGTTAAATGTCTACATCGCTGTCTTACACTCTTTTTAATCCGAGCACTTCGTTTTCGGACATCCACTCTTGCTATTGCCTCTTGGTTCTTGTACACATTGTATGTTACCCGCCTTCCCTAGAGCTTTCCTCAGAGTTTCTAACGTCTTGCGCGTTTCTACATTGTCAAACTTTTTTTCCGGGTCCACATATCATATGAACGTGTCTTGGTTCTTCTTCAGTCTTGCATCCATTATCAACCTCAACGTCAGAACTGCCTCTGTGGTGCCTTTACCTTTCCCCAAAGCCAAACTGACCATCATCTAACAAATATTTAATTTTCTTTTCCATTATTCTGTGTGTTATTGTTGTAAACAACTTGGTTGCATGAGCTGTTAAGCTGATTGTGCGATAATTCTCGCAATTGTCGACTCTTGCAGTCTTTGGAGTTGCGTGGGAGATATTTTTCCTAATGGCAGATGGTATGTCTCCAGACTCATACATTCTACAGACTAACGTGAATAGTTGTTATGTTCTCGCTTCGCCCAATGATTTTAGAAATACTGGTGGAATGTTATCTACCCTTCTGGCTTATTTGATTGTAAGTCCTCCAAAGCTCTCTTCTGATTCTAATACTGAATTCCTTATCTCTTTTATGTCAACTCCTGTTTCTTCTTTTATCACATCAGACAAATCTTCCCTCTCACAGAGGCCTTCAATGTACGTTTCCCGCTCAGCTCTCCTCTGAATTTCACAGAGGTATGCCCATCGTGCGCTTAGTGCTACCATCCTTGCCTTTAATTTCAACCGTAGGTGTTTTGGCATTCTGTATGGCGAGGTTGTCATTCCCACAATAATTTCCTTTTCTGTTCCTCCACACTTTTGCTGCAGGCACTTCACCTTAACTTTCCTGCACTTCCTATTTATTTCACTCCTCGGTGACTTATATTTCTGTGTTCCTGAATAAACCTGAACATTTTTGTACTTTCTTCTTTCATCGATCAAGCGAGGTATTTTTGTTTCCCACGGATTTTTTGCAGTTACCTTCTTCCTACCTATCTCTCTCTTTCCAACTTATGTGATTGCCCGTTTTAGAGATGTTCGTTCATTTCAACCTTAGAGAACTTCAAATGTTTCTCGTCGTTCCTTAGTGCTTCCGCATCCCACTTCAAGGCGTATTGGTTCTTCCTGACTAATCTCCTACTCTTCATCATCACTATATTGTGATCTGAGTCTATATCTGTTCCTGCATATGCCTTACTATGCAGTACCTGATTTCGGAATCTCGGTCTGACCACGAAGCAATGTGACTGAAGCCTTTCTGTATCATCTGGCCTTTTCCAAGTATGCTTCCTCCTAGTGTGAACAGAGTATTCGCTATTACTGGCTGAATTTGATTACGGAACTCAATTAGTCTTTCTCCTCGCTCATTCCTTGCCCCTAGCCCACAGTCTGCAGTAACCTTTTCTTCAACTCCTTCTCCTACAACTGCATTCCACTCCCCCATGACTATTAGATTTTCACCTCCCTTTACGTACTGTATTACCTTTTCAATATCCTAATATACTTTCTCTATATCTTCATCTTCAGCTTGCCACTTCGGCATGTATTTCTTCCTCAAACTTGTTTCAGCAAAAATATTGCCATCAGTGGGTTTCTTTAGTCTAAAACGCGTGAGAGCTCTGAAGAATGTAGCACACATTCCACTTATGCAGGACGCTTAATAAATGATAACCATAACCCCACAAATATCGTATCTCATTTACATCTTCTGAAATGCAGCAACAATTTACCCCGATAATTAATGATAGAAGACCATTACTACACACGAAAGACTACATCTCATGACACATGGTTAAAGGAGGATTGTGGAATGTTTTGAGAAATTATCAAGGTGTCAAATTATGTTTTTCTGTGCTTTTAGAGCAATGATAGGTTGACCAACGAAGTTGAGTATATGACACATTACGTTAGAACCCAGTGCCTCCCAAAACTGTATTCACAACGCAAACAGAGTTCTCAACGGTATAAAACTGAGGTTTATAAGTTCAGATGTTGAGATTTGTTCATAAGAGCCCCTCATACCGTTCCAGATGACATGTATTACGAAAAAAAATAGCCGACATAACGGTAACAGATATAGAAACCATGCACAGTCTCTTATGTAAAAAGGTATTATAAAACTATTTTCACAATACGGTATCTGGAGCCAAATAGTACACTTGTAGTAACGTTTGTGTAATATTAGGGTATACTGATAATTATTACTTTGGAACCGTCTAATCACATCTGAATAAAACAAAATTTTTATGCCACAAGCGATACGCCATTATTTTTTGCAAGACAAAAGAAATCGTTCAAATGGCTCTGAGTACTATGGGGCTTAACTTCAGAGGTCATCAGGTCCCTAGAACTTAGAACTACTTAAACCTAACTAACCTAAGGACATCACACACATCCATGCCCGAGGCAGGATTTGAACCTGCGACCGTAGCGGTCACGCGCTTCCAGACTGTAGCGCCTAGAACCGCTCCGCCATTCCGTCCGTTTGCAAGACAGGTTCAGTGGCACATTTCGTAGATGTTTATCTACATGTTGTTTTCTTCGTTCTTTGTTATTGCTATTATTCTTCTGATAAATGCCATTTGAAACTTCATTCTTCACACTTCACAGCATTACGAATTAAACACACATTTTTGTACTTTTTTGGAACGATGCTAATTCTGCATTATTTAGAATAAAGAAACGCACTGATAATGGTGATATTTTCACTAAAACTGGCTTGGAGAAAAAATGAAACAAAAGTGTTTTGCATCAAGGCTGACCCGCAAGCGCGAGGAATTATATGCCAAAAAGACAAATATTTGCCTTAATCAATATGTGAGAACACACGCAGTACCTTATAAGTAATTTTGAACGAAACTGGAAAGCTGAAGTGACGTGAATTATTTCCTTATCCATGATAGAAGTGCAAATCATATGTTTTAGTTAAGTGGTTAAAATGTAGTGGATTGGAACAACACAAGATAAAGAACTGTATAATACGAGAAGTTCGCCTTTTCATACCGGATATTGCAGTACGGATAGCATGTCCGCTTGTACCCCTTGCCAAGTGTGCATACTGTTCCTCCCCGCTGTTTTTAATCACTTCTTTGAAACTTCACATTCGAACTTCAGTGACTAAAGAGTGAAGAAGGTTCGACAACCTCTGAACTGCCATTTTTGGAAATATATCTCTGTAAATACGGCATTTTAACCTTTGAACTGCCATCTTATAGAAGGATATTTCCCGAAATGGACGTTCACGTGTTGTACGTTCGTCACTTAGTAGCCATTGAAGTGGTCATGGATATTTTCAAAGACGGGCATTATAAATGGACCACCACAAGCGTATGTAGAAACTTCCGACTTGACCACATACGAAATGCGGAAATAAGAGACAGGACAAACACTCATTACTGTATCACGGATAGAATACAAGGACAGCTAGGGTGGTTAGGGCATGACAGAAGAATGGAACTAGACAGATGAGCCAAGGGATTACTTTCATAGTAAACTCCTGGATTGAAAAGAAGACGAAGACCATGGAAATGGTGGCTAAATGGTATCCGAGAAGAGTTGGACAGAAGAGGAATACAAGAGGAAAAGGAAGAATGGCGAGTTTGAGGCGTTTGACGACAGAGATGCGAGATGCGAAGACAAATGTAGGATCCCCGCAACAAGAAGACGGAGTACGACAGTTTCAAGCAAATATTTAGCTTTTTGGGAAACAGTAATTCGTTTAAGACACTTGTGTCTGTATTGGATACAACCGTCTGCTACAGCAGGTTGTCTCTTCAGCCACTTACACTTCCCTACTCTTTAGTTGCGTTAACGATCAAACGTCGATTGTAGCCGTGGCATTCTGTTTGCAATAGAAATATATACGCTAATATGATTTTCTTGTCGAACCGTCAGAACATATTCACGCTTAGGCAGCTTTACTTTTGCTCCATGGAACTGCGTAAATATTATAGTTTTGTCTGAATTTCGCTCTGCACACAAGACGCATTAATTTCTAGTATGTTGTTGTTGTGGTCTTCAGTCCTGAGACTGGTTTGATGCAGCTCTCCATGCTACTCTATCCTGTGCAAGCTTCTTCATCTCCCAGTACCTACCGCAACCTACATCCTTCTGAATCAGCTTAGTGTATTCATCCCTTGGCCTCCCTCTACGATTTTTACCCTCCACGCTGCCCTCCAATAATAAATTGGTGATCCCTTGATGCCTCAGAACATGTCCTACCAACCGATCCCTTCTTCTAGTCAAGTTGTGCCACAAACTTCTCTTCTCCCCAATTCTATTCAATACGTCCTCATTAATTATGTGATCTACCCATCTAATCTTCAGCATTCTTCTGTAGCACCCCATTTCAAAAGCTTCTATTCTCTTCTCGTCCAAACTATTTATCGTCCATGTTTCGCTTCCATACATGGCTACACTCCATGCAATACTTTCAGAAATGACTTCCTGACACTTAAATCTATACTAGATGTTCACAAATTTCTATTCTTCAGAAACGCTTTCCTTGCCATTGCCATTCTACATTTTATATCCTCTCTACTTCGACCATCATCAGTTATTTTGCTCCCCAAATAGTAAAACTCCTTTACTGCTTTAAGTGTCTCATTTCCTAATCTAATTCCCTCAGCATCACCCGACTTAATTGACTACATTCGATTATCCTCGTTTTGCTTTTGTTGATGTTCATCTTATATCCTCCTTTCAAGACTCTATCCATTCCGTTCAGCTGCTCTTCGAAGTCCTTAGCTGTCTGTGACAGAATTACAATGTCATCAGCGAACCTCAAAGTTTTTATTTCTTCTCCATGAATTTTAATACCTACTCCGAATTTTTCTTTTGTTTTACTTTACTGCTTGCTCAATATACAGATTGAATAACATCGGGGATAAGCTACAACCCTGTCTCACTCCCTTGCCAACCACTGCTTCCCTTTCATGTCTCTCGACTCTTATAACTGCCATATGGTTTCTGTACAAATTGTAAATAGCCTTTCGCTCCCTGTATTTTACCCCTGCCACCTTCAGAATTTGTGTATAGTATAGTATAGTATAAGCGAAAGAAATATAAACAGGAAAAATATTTGTTTTGCTACAGACAAACTAAGTTTCTGGGGGAAGGTAAACAATAGCGGAGAAACACATGGAATAAGGTTGCTGTATGTATGCTTATGCGTTCACGCGAGTAAGGTGGAATTCTATGACTAATTGCACACACACACGCACATACGTACTACATCCACACAGGGCTAACCATGTGTTACGTATTAGTTGAATGAATAGTCCCCGGTTCATTGGGCCCAGGGGGCAGAATATTTCGACAGTCATACATATTATCATCGTCATGCAAACTGACAGTTTGTCAGCGACAGATCGCCGAAGTATTGTACCTTATGTCCACTATGAATCAGCATTACACTCTCGGAAAGTTCGATCAATAAATGAAGCAGTAACTAACAGTGACGTGACCAACTACTGGTTGTAGCCGACATCGTAACTCTATTAGACAACAACGTATGGCAGTATGTTGCGAGTCGAACGCCGCGAAGATTCATTTGTGTGGCTCTGGACGCCCATCCTTTGATCTCTAATAGTTTACTTTCGATCAGTCACGTGGTTAAAAGGGCGTGGTATGCCAATTATACTGTGAACTGTACGCTGGTGCAGTCATTGCTGTTGTCAGTGTAGGTTGTGGTGGTCTAGAGAAATTCCTTCTAACTCCTTCATATACGGCACACAAATGTGATAGTAAGTCAAAATTGTGACGCCGAGGATGATTGAGTCTGAAAGTAGGGCTGTACCACATATGGATACATGACAACATACACTCCATGCCATTAAAATTGCAGCACAATGAAAGCAACTTGTAAGAAACGTCAAAATATCGTGAAGTATGCTGCACGTTTGTGTTGGAAATGTGTTTCTACTCCCTTCACTTGAACACAAATAGGTGTTACAATTTTTGTGCCAGTTAAGTGTTCGGTGCACAAAAAAAAAAACAACCTCTGGATGGTTGCGGTTACACAAAGAATGCTCACAGTAAAATACTACAGTTCCCTGTGTAATGGCCAATACTGTCGTAAGGCTGTGAGAAATCCATCCATAGACAAACTATGTGTACCATAAACAAATATATTTGTTTTAATGTTCTCTACTTCCTGTTTTGATTTCAACGAGTGGTCTCTAAATATCCTCTATGTGTGATAACTAGGCAATAAACATACACAGAAATCAAATTTGTCATGCAACTAGATTAAATAGCAAGAAACGTATTGAAATGCTTTTGTTCAGACAATCATGATAATGAAAAACAAAATGCATTTAAATGTCACGACAACGTACAGTACGTTTTAACGATGTTACTATTAATGCTTATTCAAATAAAGCTATGAAGTTACGTACACAGTTTGTGCAGGAGAAACAGTATTATTAGCAGATCATCATGTCACTGAATATCTTTTTTGTAACTATATAACATACTATAATAATACGTATACTTCCATAAAATAAAAAAATATGATACCCCAATGGTACAAAAATTAATAGCTTACGCAAAAGGAATATTTCTATACGTATTACTGGTGCTCTGTATCTATAGGGAATCAACAAAAGTCACTTCTCATGTAACAATCAAAATAAAAAAAAATTACCTAAAAAAGTAGACAAAGGTTTATTTTTTGTGTAAGTAGCGTAAAACAGGTAAAAATGTGGAATTTACAGTCGAAGAAGATCAAGAAATACAATTATTAAATATTAGAGGAAGTTTTTCTGAAAAAAAGACACTGAAAACACATGCGTATTTGGCATTTTACTTTGCCACGCAACCGTTTTAGCAATTCACGCACTCGCTGAAAAGTGGACGTAGCAGCTGTTTGTGAAGTTTCTGCGGTAGACACCAGAAAATGTAAACCTGCAGGAGCTAAATTGAACCAGAAAGAAATCAGAGTTCGGTAGATAGGGGGAAAAATTGAGACATTACTCCAGAAGATATAAAGGACTAGTCGTTATTACATGGCATAATATGTTCCCGGCCACCCAACGTTTTATTTATTGACTATCCACCCTGGGGATGTTACAGTTTATGATATTAAGGTTGACCGTTCTACAGTGTCCGCCGTGTTATTTACCATACTTTAATTTTTGTATGCTCTTGATGATATGGCTCTAACCTAAGAAACGGGTAGTTTCTTAACAAAATTGATACAAGATAGCTGTTTGCGGAGTTCCTGCTGTAAAATGTTTCTGTAGTGTACACGCATTACGCAGTGCTGTAAAATATGTTCATATCTTTGTATACTTAGCGCTGTTTTAAGCTAAGTAAATGGACCACACTCTAACCTCAAGAAACACTTTTCTTGCCCTTGCTGCTGGGTTTAAAAGAACACGGAACAGGCCTACCAGTGTCACAGAATAGAATACTATTCGTGAAAGGTGTGACATAAAAGGTGAGAGTCCGTAAATTGCTGAATAACAAGCACGGTGAAAAGAACACAAATATCATAACACTATTTCTTCCGTATGTCACTACTGATACTACACATGACAGCATGTAACGTTTCCGAGGCATTCACCAAACCCAAACTCCTCCATCGGATTGCCACAAGGTATAGTGTAATTCATGACTCAAAATCACTCGTTTCCCATAATCCAGGGCCCAGTTGCTTCGCTGTTTATAGCACCTCAAGCGTCAGTTACCGTTTATGACGGATATGTAACCTTACACACAGTCATTGGACTGCTGACAGCAGTTACAAGTTCACGAGTGATCACTTCCGTGATTTTGTACACCAATTTATGGCGTTTGCCAAGTCTTGGTTTAGCACTGGTCGTCCCTCCGTGTTTCCAGTTCACAGTTACAACGCCATCGGTTGCCTTGGACACCTTTAGAAGAGTCTGTAACACCATAATTAATACTGCAAATATTTTGTACTGATTAATTCTGTTCAATATCAACTACGTATTTTGCACTATGTAATGCCTTTTACCTATTGCAATGAAGTGGAAAGTTGTGTAAAATATTTTCTCTCTACTATTTAAATTCTTTGTATTAATTGGAGGAAGTGTTATATAATTATGTGGCTTTGTGTCGACATGCTAATGTATTTGAATATTAAGGTTTTTTAAAAGATGTTTGTTTACAACTATGTACATGGTGATCAAAAAGTCAGTATAAATTTGAAAACTTAATAAACCACGGAATAATGTAGACAGAGAGGTAAAAATTGATACACATGCTTGGAATGACATGGGGTTTTACTAGAACAAAAAAAAGTTCACAAAATGTCCGACCAATGGCGCTGGACAGCAAAACTGCTACCGTGACGGGTGGGAGGTACGCCGGTATGTTACAGAATCGCATCATCACCAGCCTGGCTGATAAACACCAGCTGGAAAGTACGATGTTTATGCAGGATGGTGCTCCACCCCATATTGATAGACGGGTGAAAGATCTCTTGCGCGCGTCGTTTGGTGGTGATCGTGTGCTCAGCCGCCACTTCCGTCATGCTTGGCCTCCCAGGTCCCCAGACCTCACTCAGTCCGTGTGATTATTGGCTTTTGGGGTTACCTGAAGTCGCAAGTGTATCGTGATCGACCGACATCTCTAGGGATGCTGAAAGACAACATCCGACGCCAATGCTTCACCATAACTCCGGACATGCTTTACAGTGCTGTTCACAACAATATTCCTCGACTACAGCTATTGTTGAGGAATGATGGTGGACATACTGAGCATTTCCTGTAAAGAATATCATCTTTGCTTTGTCTTACTTTGTTATGCTAATTATGAAACATCCCCTTAGAACAATTGTACAAGACTGTGCTTAAACTGACACACAATGTTTTTAGCGCAACGCAATCTGACAATCAAAGATCCCTGCAAAAGAATGGCCCTGAGTAACATTAAACTATACCTTTCAGAAATCACTTACCTCACAAAAATCTTCGTTACTCGAACTACTGCAATACAGCGAGCGCCACTACTGCCAGCTAAATAAAAGATTCAAACTACGGGAGGCACAAACTACTGATAGGGATAGTTAGCAAATGAAAGATATTAATAGAGAACAAACAATGTATTTACCTTAATAGTCATAATATATATAGCAGTTCATGACAAATTACAAAACTCCGCCATCTCTCTCCCCACATCCACCACTGCTGGCGGCTCACCTCCAACTGCCCAACGCTACGCGCTGTTAACATCCAGCTGCCCCTCTACAATGGCAGACAACAATGCAAACTAGCCACAGACTGCACACAGCACAGCCAGTGATTTTCATACAGAGCGCTACGTGGCATTACCAATATAAAAATCTAAACAGCCTACTTACAATTATTGCTATTCTGATCAGATGAAGCGCCATCTGTCGGACATTTTTTGAATGTTTGTATTTTTTTGCTTGTGATTAAACCCCCTGTCATTCCAAGCTCGTGTGTCAATTTGTACCTCTCTATCTACATTATTCCGTGATTTATTCAGTTTTCAAATTTATACTGACTTTTTAATCACCCAGTATAAGCTGGTTCACACCTAGGGACTTGCATTGTGTAAATGATAAGCAACAGTATTTTCCATTTGCAACGAAAATGAGTTGGCTCGCGCCAAAATGTGGTTGGCTCGGGCTAAAAGGTGGAGTAGGCGTCAGTCGGCAGCTAGCTACTGGACAGTCTGGTCTGAGCAGCAATAGAGTAAACATCGCAAGTTCCGAGGGTAGCATCCAGTACCTGGATTAATATGGAAAGGCCTCGGATGTGTGTGCAGCTATGAAATGCTGCTCTATTAATGAAAAAGGCTCTAATGTTGAAAGTATCGTCGCCAAGAAGAACGTAAAGCAAATTACATCCAGAAGAAAGACCAGGTAGCCACCACGTACTTGCCACCAATATTGCGCCATCACTTCTGCAAACCTAAGAGGTCAGATTTATGTCAAAGTATGAACCAGTACATTTAAGCGTTGCTTAATTTGCAGTAATCAGGCAAATTATGTGAAAATTGTGTCCGATCCTTGATTTGGTTCATCTCATGATACCTCTTAGGATTCACTCCATATAAATACTGACATCCGAGTATCCTGTGTGTAAAAATCTAATAAAAATAAATGGTTCATTATTTTGCACAATTCTGAATGCAGAAAGATATCTATGGATACTGTGGTTTCAATTGAAGTTAAGGGAGGAAGTTAGCGTTGCATTTATGAAAACCTCCATAGTGATTAATTTGCTTTATTTCAAAGTGTTTGTGCTTTAAAGATAAACTGCATTAAATTCTGTTAATGAAAATTACTGGTTGTATCAATGGCAACAAGTTAGCACGTTGTCTTGAGATTGGATAGAGTAAAATTCATTTAAAATCACACTTGAGAACCTGTATAATAGATCAGCAGCATTAACTGTTTTAAAAGTCATGCAAGGTGAGTGAAATTTGTGAAAGAGTAATACCTAAATTTGTATCTCACAAATCGTCTCAGAAAAGTGCGTTTAGTTTGCTTTAGTGTAATGGTCAGTTTGGGAATCCCCACTTTAGTGTTACTTAATATGCAGAAACATGCATGCAGTGTGCTCCCTGCCGCCGTTGGATAAGCAGCTGCAGCAGCAAGTCGTATACTCCTAGCTCACTCATTTGTTACATAGTTTAATTCTTAATTTATTTGCGTGTTTTTGGTACTTGCATTGTTTAATTCATAAATTTCGGGCGTATTATAGTATTTGAGAGTTGTAGCATCGCGTTTTAGTACCTGAATAGTGTAAATTCGCGTAGTCGTCTGTCATCTGTTTTTGTTTTGAACGGCCAGTGTCGGTTGGTCACAGTCAGTGTGCTCCCTGCCGCCGTTGGATAAGCAGCTGCAGCAGCAAGTCGTATACTCCTAGCTCACTCATTTGTTACATAGTTTAATTCTTAATTTCTTTGCGTGTTTTTGGTACTTGCAGTGTTTAATTCATAAATTTCGGGCGTATTATAGTATTTGAGAGTTGTAGCATCGCGTTTTAGTACTCGAATAGTGTTAAATCGCGTAGTCTCCTTCCGCCGCCGAGCAGTGTGTCAGCAGTGCACAAGTGGCAGCATTACTGCATTTACTAGGCAATCTTGTATTTTAATAACCGTTTCAATTTTGTGTCGTTTTGTTTGCGCTCTCTGTAGATTAGTTCAGACGTTCTTTGCACAGCAGTTTTTAGCATGGATAGGGACTGCAACTGCTGTGTTCGGATGCAGGCTGAGTTGGCATCCCTTCGCTCCCAGCTTCAGGCAGTGTTGGCTTCGGTCACACAGCTTGAGGCTGTTGCCAATGGGCATCACTGTGGGGGTCCGGATGGGGGTTTGTCGGGGACGGCCAGCTCGTCCCACGCATCCCCCGATCGGACTACGACTGTGGTTGCCCGGGATACTACCCACATTGAGGCTGATCCCTCACCTGTGGTAGAGTGGGAGGTCGTCTCAAGGTGTGGCAGGGGGCGAAAGACATTCCGGAGGGCTGAACGGAAGGCCTCTCCAGTTTGTCTGACGAACAGGTTTCAGGCTCTGTCTCAGGGTGATACTGATCTTCGGCCTGACATGGCTGCTTGTCCTGTTCCAGAGGTTGCCCCTCAGTCTGCAAGATCCGGGCAGTCGCAGAGGGTGGGCTTACTGGTAGTTGGGAGCTCCAACGTCAGGCGCGTAATGGGGCCCCTTAGGGATATGGCAGCAAGGGAGGGGAAGAAAACCAAAGTGCACTCCGTGTGCATACCGGGGGGAGTCATTCCAGATGTGCAAAGGGTCCTTCCGGATGCCATGAAGGGTACAGGGTGCACCCATCTGCAGGTGGTCGCTCATGTCGGCACCAATGATGTGTGTCGCTATGGATCGGAGGAAATCCTCTCTGGCTTCCGGCGGCTATCTGATTTGGTGAAGACTGCCAGTCTCGCTAGCGGGATGAAAGCAGAGCTCACCATCTGCAGCATCGTCGACAGGACTGACTGCGGACCTTTGGTACAGAGCCGAGTGGAGGGTCTGAATCAGAGGCTGAGATGGTTCTGCGACCGTGTGGGCTGCAGATTCCTCGACTTGCGCCATAGGGTGGTGGGGTTTCGGGTTCCGCTGGATAGGTCAGGAGTCCACTACACGCAACAAGCGGCTACACGGGTAGCAGGGGTTGTGTGGCGTGGGCTGGGCGGTTTTTTAGGTTAGATGGCCTCGGGCAAGTGCAGAAAGGGCAACAGCCTCAACGGGTGCGGGGCAAAGTCAGGACATGCGGGGACCAAGCAGCAATCGGTATTGTAATTGTAAACTGTCGAAGCTGCGTTGGTAAAGTACCGGAACTTCAAGCGCTGATAGAAAGCACCGAAGCTGAAATCGTTATAGGTACAGAAAGCTGGCTGAAGCCAGAGATAAATTCTGCCCAAATTTTTACAAAGGCACAGACGGTGTTTAGAAAGGATAGATTGCACGCAACCGGTGGTGGAGTGTTCGTCGCTGTTAGTAGTAGTTTATCCTGTAGTGAAGTAGAAGTGGATAGTTCCTGTGAATTATTATGGGTGGAGGTTACACTCGACAACCGAGCTAGGTTAATAATTGGCTCCTTTTACCGACCCCCCGACTCAGCAGCATTAATGGCAGAACAACTGAGAGAAAATTTGGAATACATTTCACATAAATTTTCTCAGCATGTTATGGTCTTAGGTGGAGATTTCAATTTACCAGATATAGACTGGGACACTCAGATGTTTAGGACATGTGGTAGGGACAGAGCATCGAGTGACATTATACTGAGTGCACTATCCGAAAATTACCTCGAGCAATTAAACAGAGAACCGACTCGTGGAGATAACATCTTGGACCTACTGATAACAAACAGACCCGAATTTTTCGACTCTGTAAGTGCAGAACAGGGAATCAGTGATCATAAGGCCGTTGCAGCATCCCTGAATATGGAAGTTAATAGGAATATAAAAAAGGGAGGAAGGTTTATCTGTTTAGCAAGAGTAATAGAAGGCAGATTTCAGACTACCTGACAGATCAAAACGAAAATTTCTGTTCCGACACTGACAATGTTGAGTGTTTATGGAAAAAGTTCAAGGCAATCGTAAAATGCGTTTTAGACAGGTACATGCCGAGTAAAACTGTGAGGGACGGGAAAAACCCGCCGTGGTACAACAACAAAGTTAGGAAACTACTGCGAAAGCAAAGAGAGCTTCACTCTAAATTTAAACGCAGCCAAAACCTCTCAGACAAACAGAAGCTAAACGTTGTCAAAGTTAGCGTAAGGAGGGCTATGCGTGAAGCGTTCAGTGAATTCGAAAGTAAAATACTAGGTACCGACTTGACAGAAAATCCTAGGAAGTTCTGGTCTTACGTTAAAGCAGTAAGTGGCTCGAAACATCATGTCCAGACACTCCGGGATGATGATGGCATTGAAACAGAGGATGACAAGCGTAAAGCTGAAATACTAAACACCTTTTTCCAAAGCTGTTTCACAGAGGAAGACCGCACTGCAGTTCCTTCTCTAAATCCTCGCACCAACGAAAAAATGGCTGACATCGAAATAAGTGTCCAAGGAATAGAAAAGCAACTGGAATCACTCAACAGAGGAAAGTCCACTGGACCTGACGGGATACCAATTCGATTCTACACAGAGTACGCGAAAGAACTTGCCCCCCTTCTAACAGCCGTGTACCGCAAGTCTCTAGAGGAACAGAAGGTTCCAAATGATTGGAAAAGAGCACAGGTAGTCCCAGTCTTCAAGAAGGGTCGTCGAGCAGATGCGCAAAACTATAGACCTATATCTCTGACGTCGATCTGTTGTAGAATTTTAGAACATGTGTTTTGCTCGAGTATCATGTCGTTTTTGGAAACTCAGAATCTACTATGTAGGAATCAACATGGATTCCGGAAACAGCGATCGTGTGAAACCCAACTCGCTTTATTTGTTCATGAGACCCAGAAAATATTAGATACAGGCTCCCAGGTAGATGCTATTTTTCTTGACTTCCGGAAGGCGTTCGATACAGTTCCGCACTGTCGCCTGATAAACAAAGTAAGAGCCTAAGGAATATCAGACCAGCTGTGTGGCTGGATTGAAGAGTTTTTAACAAACAGAACACAGCATGTTGTTATCAACGGAGAGACGTCTACAGACATTAAAGTAACCTCTGGCGTGCCACAGGGGAGTGTTATGGGACCATTGCTTTTCACAATATATATAAATGACCTAGTAGATAGTGTCGGAAGTTCCATGCGGCTTTTCGCGGATGATGCTGTAGTATACAGAGAAGTTGCAGCATTAGAAAATTGTAGCGAAATGCAGGAAGATCTGCAGCGGATAGGCACTTGGTGCAGGGAGTGGCAACTGACCCTTAACATAGACAAATGTAATGTATTGCGAATACATAGAAAGAAGGATCCTTTATTGTATGATTATATGATAGCGGAACAAACACTGGTAGCAGTTACTTCTGTAAAATATCTGGGAGTATGCGTGCGGAACGATTTGAAGTGGAATGATCATATAAAATTAATTGTTGGTAAGGCGGGTACCAGGTTGAGATTCATTGGGAGAGTCCTTAGAAAATGTAGTCCATCAACAAAGGAGGTGGCTTACAAAACACTCGTTCGACCTATACTTGAGTATTGCTCATCAGTGTGGGATCCGTACCAGATCGGGTTGACGGAGGAGATAGAGAAGATCCAAAGAAGAGCGGCGCGTTTCGTCACAGGGATATCTGGTAACCGTGATAGCGTTACGGAGATGTTTAACAAACTCAAGTGGCAGACTCTGCAAGAGAGGCGCTCTGCATCGCGGTGTAGCTTGCTCGCCAGGTTTCGAGAGGGTGCGTTTCTGGATGAGGTATCGAATATATTGCTTCCCCCTACTTATACCTCCCGAGGAGATCACGAATGTAAAATTAGAGAGATTAGAGCACGCACAGAGGCTTTCAGACAGTCGTTCTTCCCGCGAACCATACGCGACTGGAACAGGAAAGGGAGATAATGACAGTGGCACGTAAAGTGCCCTCCGCCACACACCTTTGGGTGGCTTGCGGAGTATAAATGTAGATGTAGATGAACATTCTTGAACAATGAATTTACTAATTGCAGTATGAAGTAATTCTAGAGTTTTGTGTGCTTCGTGTAGTAAACATTGCAAAGACAGTTTGAGGGCCCCCACCCAAGTCTTTGCCTATGAAAGATAAAGTTATTGCATTTATTCATAAAAATAGAAACAAGATTGCTTCATAGAGAGTGTAAAAAAACTATTGCAAGTGAGTTGTAATTATCTTTGTACTATATGAAAAGTAACTATTGAAACAGGACTATGTCCATGTCCAATTTTGGCTTAGTATTGTCTTTCACAACATTTGATGATGAGATAGTTTATATATGACAAAGTATTACTGTTGAGAATAGATAAAGTGTCGATTGTTCCTGTGAGAACTTGCACATACTATTTATAACTGCTGGTATTCATTGTCTCACTTATCTGATTCTAATAGAGTTTCATTGAATTTCTCTGGGAAAGAAGTAATGGTAGCTTTCCTTTAC
The DNA here is from genome assembly GCF_023864275.1 of Schistocerca cancellata. NCBI lineage: Eukaryota > Metazoa > Arthropoda > Insecta > Orthoptera > Acrididae > Schistocerca > Schistocerca cancellata. Next base: position 137,328,080 of record NC_064628.1, read on the forward strand.
CAAAATTCAATACAGATTCTTTAAAAGTAATGTTTATATTACTATGCCTAATTGTTCTGGCGACCGTATTTTATTTTATATAAGTAAACTTGGTTGCTTAAGATATTTTCCAGATTTCAATCTTTAGCTTTGTGGTTTCTACTGTTACGTAAAATTCAGGTTCGATAATCAAAACCCATTAGGCAACTCACGGCCATTTTACTGAAATCCTCCCAGAGGGTAACATTTGCTGCATTGTAATACCACATCGGTGAATACGCACTATGCCGGTATAACAAACAGCGCAGTATAGTGTTATATTTGGCTTTTCCCGTTGCAGTACTATCTGTTGGGCAGTAAGTGTTGTAAGTTGTATTGTCGCTAATGGGTTTGTCACTCAGGTGTCGTTCCTTGACTAGTCCACATTGAAAGCCATTGAGCTCTTCTCATTGATCCGTTCCACTGCTACTGCCTCTCTGCACACCGTAAATACTCCCGTCTCCTTTCACATTAGTCTGCCTCTCATGACATCTAGTGGTCGATTCTGCAGTACGTAGGAGTGTCCGGATACTTTTGGCCACATACTGTATCTTTTTCAGTTTATGTAACTCGGTAAGGACCGCATAAAGAAAACTTCTTGCGCGAAAGAGGAATTTGTAAGGGATATCTTTCGTGTGTTGCATGCACTTCCTTAAGATACATCCAATAAATCTGAGTCTTGCAACTGCCTTCAGGACGGCCAAATATATGTTGGCGATTAGAGTTGCTTGCAGACGCTTTATGGGTGTGACTGATAGTATTAACGGAGCACCAGTCGGATACTAGAGCCACACCTGATCGTTCCCTCTATTAATGTGCGTTACATTACATCGGAAAGTGGAATGTCAGATCCCCTAATCGGGCAGGTAGATTAGAAAATTTTAAAAGGGAAATAGATAGGTTAAAGTTACATATAGTGGGAATTAGCGAAGTTCGGTGTCAGGAGGAACAAGACTTTTGGTCAGGTGAATTCAGGGTTATAAACATAAAATCAAATAGGGGAAATGCAGGAGTAGGTTTAATAATGAATAAAAAAATAGGAGTGCGGGTAAGCCACTACAAACAACATAGTAAACGCATTATTTTGGCCAAGTCAGACACGAAGCCCACGCCTACGACAGTAGTACAAGTCCATATGCCAACTAGCTCTGCAGATGATGAAGAAATTGATGAAATATATAATGAGATAAAAGAAATTATTCAGGTGGTGAATGGAGACGAAAATTTAAGTCATGGGTGACTTGAATTCGATAGTAGGAAAAGGAAGAGAAGGAAACGTAGTAGGTGGATATGGATTGGGGGTCAGAAATGAACGAGGAAGCCGCCTGGTAGAATTTTACACAGAGCACAACTTAATCATAGCTAACACTTGGTTCAAGAATCATAAAAGAAGGTTGTATACATGGAAAAAGCCTGGAGATAGTGATAGGTTTCAGATAGATTATATAATGGTAAGACAGAGATTTAGGAACCAGGTTTTTAACTGTAAGACATTTCCAACGGCAGATGTGGACTCTGACCACAATCTATTGGTTACGAACTGTAGATTAAAACTGAAGAAACTGCAAAAAGGTGGGAATTTAAAGAGATGGGACCTGGATAAACTGAAAGAGCCAGAGGTTGTACAGAGTTTCAGGGAGAGCATAAGGGAACAATTGACAAGAACGGGGGAAAGAAATACAGTAGAAGAATGTGTAGCTTTGAGGAATGAAGTAGTGAAGGCAGCAGAGGGTCAAGTAGGTAAAAAGACGAGGGCTAGTAGAAATCCTTGGGTGGCAGAAGAAATACTGAATTTAATTGATGAAAGGAGAAAATATAAAAATGCAGTACATGAAGCAGGCAAAAAGGAATACAATCGTCTCAAAAATGAGATCGACAGGAAGTGCAAAATGACTAAGCAGGGATGGCTAGAGGACAAATGTAAGGATGTAGAGGCATACCTCACTAGGGGTAAGGTAGATACTGCCTACAGGAAATTTAAAGAGAACTTTGGAGAAAAGAGAAGCACTTGTATGAATATCAAGAGCTCAGATGGAAACCCAGTTCTAAGCAAAGAAGGGAAAGCAGAAAGTTGGAAGGAGTATATAGAGGGTCTATAAAAGGGCGATGTACTCCAGTACGATATTATAGAAATGGAAGAGGATGTAGATGAAGATAAAATGGGAGATACGACACTGCGTGAAAAGTTTGATAGAGCACTGAAAGACCTTTGTCAAAACAAGGCCCCGGGAGTAGACAACATTGCATTAGAACTACTGACAGCCTTGGGAGAACCAGTCCTGACAAAACTCTACCATCAGGTGAGCAAAATGTATGAAACATGCGGAAGCAGGTGTTGACAGATGTGAAAATTACCGAAGTATCAGTTTAATAAGCCACTGTTGCAAAATACTAACGCGAATTCTTTACAGACAAATGTAAAAACTGGTAGAAGCCGACCTTGGGGAAGATCAGTTTGGATTCCGTACAAATGTTGGAACACGTGAGGCAATACTGACCCTATGACTTATCTTAGAAATTAGATTAAGAAAAGGCAAACCTACGTTTGAAGCATTTGTAGACTTGGAGAAAGCTTTTGACGATGTTGACTGGAATACTCTCTTTCAAATTCTGAAGGTGGAAGGGGTAAAATACAGGGAGCGAAAGGCTATTTACAATTTGTACAGAAACCAGAAGGCAGGTTTAAGAGTCAAGAGACATGAAAGGGAAGTAGTGGTTGGGAAGGGAGTGAGACAGAGTTGTAGCCTCTCCCCGATGTTATTCAATCTGTATGTTGAGCAAGCAGTAAAGGAAACAAAAGAAAAATTCGGAGCAGATATTACAATCCATGGAGAAAAAATAAAAATTTTGAGGTTCGCCGATGACTTTGTAATTCTGCCAGAGACAGCACAGGACTTGGAAGAGCAGTTGAACGGATTGGGTAGGGTCTTGAAAGGAGGATATAAGATGAACATCAAAAAATGCAGAACGAGGATAATGGAATGTAGTCGAATTAAGTCGGGTGATGCTGAGGGAATTAGATTAGGAAATGAGACACTTAAAGTAGTAAAGGAATTTTACTATTTGGGGAGCAAAGTAACTGATGATGGTCGAAGTAGAGAGGATATAAAATGTAGACTGACAATGGCAAGGAAAGCGTTTCTGAAGAAGAGAAATTTGCTAACATCGAGTATAGATTTAAGTTCAGGAAGTCATTTCTGAAAGTATTTGCATGGAGTGTAGCCATGTATGGAAGCGAAACATGGACGATAAATAGTTTGGACGAGAAGAGAATAGAAGCTTTTGAAATGTGGTGCTACAGAAGAATGCTGAAGATTAGATGGGTAGGTCACATAACTAATGAGGAGGTATTGAATAGAATTGGGGAGAAGAGGAGTTTGTGGCACAACTTGACAAGAAGATTGGACCGGTTGGTAGGACTTGTTCTGAGGCATCAAGGGATCATAAATTTAGCATTGGAGGGCAGCGTGGAGGGTAAAAATTGTAGAGGGAGACCAAGTGATGAATACACTAAGCAGATTCAGAAGGATGTAGGCTGCAGTAGGTACTGGGAGATGAAGAAGCTTGCGCAGGATAGAGTAGCATGGAGAGCTTCATCAAACCAGTCTCAGGATTGAAGACCACAACAACAAGACATTACATTATTTTCTATTTAAAGTCAGGTGCCAACCTTTATATCAGTCGTTTATCATGTGGATTTAGTAAAAAGCGTCTGCTGTTCTAGAGCTCTGCATATCACTGGGGCATAAAATTTACTGCATTAAGACAACGTCAATGAAGCTAACGTCGTGTTCATAAGACACTGCAGTTAAATGGTGAAATGAAATTACATAATGAGACAGAACTGTCACCCACAGAAACGAACTTGAATTACAGGTGCAGTGCAGTCATAGCATTCGGTATCCACATTTATATTCGGAAGCCACCTTTCGGTTTGTACTGCCGGTATCATCAACAATTTGCCCCCTTTCCGTTCCATTGCAAAACGCTGTGCGTGAAGATCGATTGATGGTAAGTCTCAGTTTTCACTGAAAATTTTCTGGTTTTGCTGTTCCGGTCATTTCACGAAGTTAGTCACCCCAGTGCGCAAGCACAGATGAGTCGTTAAGCCATTATCGATGGCGCAGTGATCAAGTCACGTGCTCAACCGCGCGCACAGAGCCTCTACGTGAGCAACATGGCGATGAGTGAGAAATTTACGTTTCAAGCGGAAGTGGTATGTAAAGGTGGTAAATGAAACGCCGCGACAGGATGGCTAAAACTGTCATTCGCGTTCGTTGTGCCCATGGTAACGTTGTGTGTCAAGTGGCTGGATTTGTTGGTGTTTCGCAATGGACTACTCAACGCTCTGCAAGCAGTGGTGTAACACACATGCACACGAAACACTATCTCAGAACTGTGGTCCGAAAGAAATTCTGGACGGGAGGAACCAGAGACGCGTTTCAAGGTTTGTGAATCAAAATCGCTTCCAAGAGCGACAGGAATTGCTGCAGACTGTTAAAGAAGGTCAATCAAAACGTGTTAGCGAAAGTACATTGCGTCGGCAATTACACGCAATGAACATTTGGTGTGTGTCACGTCCCAGAGAGAGCATTGCTAATACAGATACACAGAGATGACAATGGCAAAGATCATCGAGATTTTCTCAACACTCCTCTACGATGTTACATCTCGACTGGACTGCAAAATCATATGATTAGAACCCCCTAGACTAGGGGTTCACAACAAAACTTTCTCGAGGAGACCCTCATCGAGCATGAGCATATCACAATATCAAGTACCTAAAAAAACCAAATTAAGAGTCTTTTTATGTTTTCTACACTACTGGCCATTAAAATCGCTACGTCACGAAGATGACGTGCTACGGACGGGAAATTTAACCGACAGTAAGAAGATGCTGTGATATGCAAATGATTAGCTTTTCAGAGCATTCACACAAGGTTGGCGCCGGTGGCGACACCTACAACGTGCTCACATGAGGATAGTTTCCACCGATTTCTCATACACAAACAGCAGTTGACCGGCGTTGCCTGGTGAAACGTTGTTGTGATGCTTCATGTAAGGAGGAGAAATGCGTACCATCACGTTTCCGACTTTGATAAAGGTCGAATTGTAGCCTATCGCGATTACGGTTTATCGTATCGCGACATTGCTGCTCGAGTTGGTCTAGATCCAATGACTGTTAGCAGAATATGGAATCGGTGGGTTCGGGAGGGTATTACGGAACGCCGTGCTGGATCCCAACGGCCTCGTATCACTAGTAGTCGAGATGACAGGCATCTTATCCGCATGGCTGTAACGGATTGTGTAGTCACGTCTCGATACCTGAGTCAACAGATGGGGACGTTTGCAAGACAACAACCACCTGCACGAGCAGTTCGACGACGTTTGCAGCAGCATGGACTATCAGCTCGGAGACCGTGGCTACGGTTACCCTTCACGCTGCATCACAGACAGGAGCGACTGCGATCGTGTACTCAACGACGAACCTGGGTGCACGAATGGCGAAACGTCATTTTTTCGGATGAATCCAGGTTTTGTTTACAGCATCACGATGGACGCATCAGTGTTTGGCGACATCGCGGTGAAAGCACCTTGAAAGCGTGTATTCCTCATCGCCATCCTGGCGTATCACCCGGCGTGATGGTATTGGGTTCCATTGGTTACACGTCTCGGTCACCTCTTGTTCGCATCGACGGCACTTTGAACAGTGGACGTTACATTTCAGATGTGTTACGACCCGTGGCTTACCCTTCATTCGATCCCTGCGAAACCCTACATTTCAGCATGATAATGCACGACCGCATGTTGCAGGTCCTGTACGGGCCCTCCTGGATTCAGAAAATGTTAGACTGCTGCCATGGGCAGAACATTCTCCACATCTCTCACCAATTGAAAACGTCTGGTCAATGGTTGCCGAGCAACTGGCTCGTCACAATACGCCAGTCACTACTCTTGATGAACTGCACGGGCAGCTGTACGTGTACACGCCATCCAAGCTCTGTTTGGCTCAATACCTAGGCGTATCAAGGCCGTTATTACGGCCAGAGGTGTTTGTTCTGGGTACTGATTTCTCAGGATCTATGGACCCAAATTGCGTGAAAATGTAATCACATGTCAGTTCTAGTATAATGTATTTGTCCAATGAATACCCGTTTATCATCTGCATTTCTTCTTGGTGTAGCAATTTTAATGGCCAGTAGCGTATTTTTGGTACTTAGAAAATACATTGACAAATTCATAATTGAAAAACTATTGAGCTTAAAACTTTTTCAATTTAACCATAATTGTTATTGTTAAATTTTTGATTATTGCTCAAAATCTTTGTCTTTAAATCTGGGTGTTTAGTATAACAAACTCCGTAAAAAAATAAAAATTGAGTGTGAACTGAAAATGACAAAGAAATTAAAATTGAGTGTATTGGTCTTTCAAGTGTACTACACTTGAGATTACATTTGGTAGACATGTGTGAAAAATAAGAAAATACAGTTACAAGAGAGTACTCCATCAGTATACGATTAGTTTTAATTTTCAGTTCTTAAAGAGATGAGTTCAATCTGACCTTTGAGTCCATTATTTCTGAAATATTAGGTTCCAAATTTGAAACTTTCACCCTGAAATCCGACTGCTTATCGAGCCGATTCCTGTATTTGTTTTTCATGAAACACATGGAAGAAAATGCTTGATCAAACCGATATGTGGTTGTAAATGGAAGCATCTTTTTCATTGCCTTATCTAAAAGTTTCTCGTAGTCCTTGCGTGCTGATTCCCAGAAGTTTGTAATTTTATCACCAATGAAAATGTTTACTATCGTATCACAGCTGGACAGATCCACAAGTTTATCTTGCTCTTCTTCAGTGAGGCCTTGGATTTTGTCCATTTCTTCACAACTGAAAGGATTTCGAATCCATCTGTCGTCAGGGTCAATTTCAGGGAAATACTCTCTAAAAGTGGTGGCTAGGCTGCGTAGATGCTCGGCTACATTGATCTTGATCTGGTCAGACAAATTCTCATCTGATGACTCCAAGAATTGTTTTAAAGAATAAAAGTTAGTTAGTGACTCGTTTTCTATCCTTGACGCCCAGACCTGACACTTTTTGACCATAGCACTAATCTTATCCTCAACTTGGAACATGTCTACATGTTTTCCTTGTAAACTCAAGTTTAACACATTCAAGTGTTCGAACACATCAGCTAAGTCCGCAACTGAGAAAAGCCAAGAGAAGTTAGTGAGAAAATCCGCGTACTTTGTGTCAAGAAGGAAGACACGAACCTCGTCTCTAAGTTGAAAAAATCTTGACAAGATCCTACCTCGAGAAAGTCATCTTACTTCCGTATGAATAAGAAGTTGCTCATGCTCACTGTCGATCCCTTTACACAACAAAGAAAATAATCTGGAATTTAGATGTCGAGTTTTAATGTAGTTGATGATTTGAACTACTTTGTTAAGTGTCTTTTGCAAAGATTCAGGCAATCTTTTGGCTACTAAGGCTTCACAATGGATACAAAAGTGAGTCCATTTCACCTTAGGGGCTACTGCTTTGATACGAGCTAGAAGTCTTGTTTTCTTGCCAGCCATTGACTTTGCTCCATCCGTCGACAAGCCTACACATTTCTTCCAGGTGACATCGTTTTCATTGAGATAATTATTTAATGCTGTAAAAATATCATCTGCTGTTGTATGCAGTAGTTCGCATGAAAAAAGAAAATCTTCGAACACTTGGTCCTCCCATAAGAATCATGCGAAAACCAACATTATAGCTTTATTTTATATGTCTGTGCTTTCATCCAATTGTAGAGCGTACATGTCGCTCATGCAAAGTCTAGTCGGCACTGTTTCTTCGATGTTACCTGCCATATCAGTAATTCGTCTTTGAACAGTATTATTTGACAACGGGACAGTTCCTATTACCTTAGCAGCTGCATCACGTAACACTCTTTTGCGAGATATTATTACTGATGGCAGTATAAGTTCTTCAGCAATTGTGTGGTTTTTCCCACATTTAGCAACAAGCTGAGCCACCTCGTAAGACGCAATGGTTGCATTTTCATTTACATTTGCACCACAGTGTTTGGTAATTGTTTTACGGGATGTTTTCAACTCTCCTAATTTATTTTTGATCAATCTAATGACTTACTTTTGTACGCTAGGTGCTTTTTTTCAAGATGGCGCCGGAGTTTTGCTTGTTTCATGCATTCATTCGAAAGGCTTTCATAGCAAATTACACATTGAGGTGTAGGCTGTTGCTCAGGGCCAGTGAACGTAAAACCGATTTCCAAGTAATCAGAGTTATATTTTCTAATTTTTCCCGTAAGCTTAACATTGATCTCGGAAGGGTTAGATTCAAGGGACGCCGACGATTTAGATTCAGTGGACGCTGACAAAAAACATACAATGCATTATCTTCCTCTTCACCTGTAGGCCTCTCTCGTTTTCACGAACCACTTTTTAACCAACGGTCCATTTTTAACTACGCGAATCTGTAGCTTCCGCGAAAAACAACGCTTTACAAACACTACTGTTTTAATACATAATATTGAATATGTAAACAACACAGTCTGTTAAAGCACTGTCAATAAATTAACAATGGCCGATTGTCGTTTGAAATGAGAGTTTCTGTGTAAAGTGACTGTCAGTTGTCAGCTGCAAACAGGCAGCGCTCGGGGTCTAACGGCATACAGCAGAACTATTTGCCTCTATCTAATTCCAGTTTTGCGCTAGTGTGTGCTAGTGTCCGTTGGCTCTAGGAAGACGCTAGACGCAGAAGTTAGCGTTCGCTCAGCTCTGCTCATGCAGGAAGCGGCCAAATCAAAAACTGGTATCCTACGAAATATATTTAATATATTTTTTATTCAAATAGCATCTTGCGGACCCCTCTGGCATAGCTTGCGGACCCCTGGTGGTCCGCGGAATACCTGTTGGGAACCACTGCCCTAGACAATCTACGAGACATGTCGGAAGAGCGGGTAAAAGGCCGACACCAGCATCCCCTCAACTTGGCGGAATTACGCATTCAGATACTCAGCGAATTGCTTAACCTGGATGTGACGTAAGTGCGCAACTTTAAGGACTCACTTCATAACTTAATCCAAGCGGAATTACAAAGTATTAAATAATGCTTCTGGCGCTTTCTATAAGGGTGACTAATTTTTCTCCGGTTAGTTTATGTTGCCAGCCTCTTCTGGGAGCGTACTTTCTGTGTTTTAACGTAAAGCTCTCTCTGCTGTAGGATGCCTCTCTTGTCGCATCTGTCTCTATATTAGGTGTCTAATGTACTTCAGTTGGATGTCACTACATTTTAGGCTATCCGTACAGGCGTTATTGCTGAAACACGAACGGATAAGCACTGCTCCATTATGGGCACATACTTATATTTTGACAATACAAGATTTAGTAAATGTTTCATCAGGAAATGAAAATGGCAAAAATAATTTTCGTGTGAAGTTAGTTAGCAAATGTTCACTAATGAGAATGCCATATGTCACAGGATGAAGCACCAGACCTATATTTCTCAAACATTGTGGGCTGTTCATCACATAACGTGTATTAAACGACCAATATTTCATCCCGCAAGGAAAATGTCAAGCATCAAGTCAAGTATGGGACGTGACGGCCACCTAGACGAAAACACTTTCGTATTCATTGTGAAATGTAAACAGACAGCATCCTGATGTTTTCCTGAGAAATGCCTTGTGATGCCACAAACAGTGGCTGTGTCATTTCATGAGGATTCCTGGCTGGAAGCTTGAATGAAAATATTCCCACAGCATCCAAGACGTACTCTAGAAGTGACAAGTCAGGGAACCAGGTGGTCCAGTCAAGGATCTGTACATTGGTCAAGGCGTTAATGCTGATATCTGGGATCTCGTATTAACCTGTTGGAACATATCATTTGGTGTGCTTCTCGTGAAGGCAGTAACATCACGGTTTACCATTCTTGCCACGTACTGCCAATCGTTCAGTCCCCGTGCACAACGATTACCAAAACAGTACTGTTGTTACATGTATTAGTTAGTTTCATGTTCCGTGGATCATTTTGCACAATAAGTCGTAATGATGTGGAACGAGTTATTTTATATCGTAATTTTATTTTATATACAGATGCGAATTAGTAATTCCTAGGCGCCCGATATTTTGTATCACTGGGTAAGTGATCACAAATTTACGTTGCAACGAAGTGCACCCGTTTTTGCCCTCAAGACAACCTTAATGTGGTGCAATGAATGCCATTTTCCTTCTGCAATTGTAATTATGCACATCATTGTTCCTTTACAAATGCAGGGGATTATTTAAAACAGGCTTGAAGTGTTCAAATGTGTGTGAAACCTTATGGGACTTAACTACTAAGGTCATCAGTCCCTACGCTTACACACTACTTAACCTAAATTATCCTAAGGACAAACACACACACACCCATGCCCGAGGGAGGACTCGAACCTCCGCCGGGCTCAGCCGCACAGTCCATGACTGCAGCGCCTTAGACCGCTCGGACAACAGGCTTCACGAGGGTATAAATATACTGTGAAGCAGTAGTCACAGTGTCCAAGTTCATAAACAGATGTATACAAAATGATCGTAGATGAGCAACAAATATTATTCTTACAATAAGGTTTTGAGCAACGAAAAGTTACTTTCTTCAAGATGAGACGCCCAAAAACATTATTTCGTATGGTGTTACACTGAGGTCACAAAAGTCACTGAATAGCGATATGCACATACACAGATGGTAGTATCGTTTGCAGAAGGTAGAAAAGGGCAGTGCTTTGGCAAAGCTGTCGTATGTGCTGAGGTAGTTCATGTGGAAAGGCTTCCGACGTGATTATGGCTGCACGGTGGGGAAACTTTGAACTCGGAATGATAATTGGAGATAGATGCACGGGAGATTGCGTTTCGAAAATCGTTAGGGAATTGAGTATTCCGCGATCCGCAGTGTCTAGAGTGTGCCGAGAATAGCAGTTTTAAGGCATTAGACTCATAATGCAGTGAGGGCAGCGGCGTTGACTTAGAGTTGTCAAATAACAACTGGAATTCAAGTGGGACGCACGACGAAAGTATTCATTAGGACCGTGCGACAAAATTTGGCGTTATAGGGCTATGACAGCAGATGACCGATGCGAGTGCCATCGCTAACAGCACATAGCGCCTCTTCTGGGCTCGTGACCATATCGACTGGACCGTAGACGACCGGAAAATCGGGGCCCGGTCAGCTGAGTCAGATTTAGGTTCGTAAGAGCTGATGGCAGGTTTAGAGTGTGGTGCAAACCACTCAGAGACATGACCTAACAAGTCACTGTGCACGCTGGTAGTAGCTCCATTATGGCGCGCGCTGTGTTTACATGAAATGGACTGGATTCTCTGGTCAAACTTAAGCGATCACAGTCTAGAAGTGATTAAGTTCGCCTACTTGGAGACCATTTGTAGCCATTCATGGACTTCGTGTCCCCAAACAACGATGACAATGAGCCATGTCACCGGGCCACTAGTGTTCGTTAACCGAGCGGTCTAAGGCGCTGCAGTCATTGTCTATGCGTCTGGTCCCGGCGGAGGTTCGAGTCATCCCTCGGGCATGGGTGTGTGTGTGTTTGTGTGTGTGTGTGTTTGTCCTTAGGATAATTTAGGTTAAGTAGTGTGTAAGATTAGGGACTGATGACCTTAGCAGTTAGGTCACTTCAGTGCAGGAAAAACTCCAAGAAGGTACAGTATTCTTAAACAATAATCTTTGACGACCCTAGTGACATACAAGTGTGGTGCCAATCAAGAACACGTATCAACAGCAGCATGATTAGCTTTCTAGGAAGGCACTGTACGCTAATAATGAAAAACTGTGACAACAAGGGACGTCCTCTTCCATCACTGCTCAAATGGTACTGTGAAGAACACAACAACACAGAGCTACCTAATATACTGACAAAGGTAAGCAACAGATCACGGTAAGGAAATGGCTGTACATAATGATTCAATCATACCTCCTGCATGAATACAAAAATCGCAATGCAGTAAAAACACTCTCCTACCGTGGCCACACCGTGCAGTACAGAAATGTAATGGCCACTTCTTGGTTGAAAACACTTCACCAGGCTCCAGCTGACTTCATTAATATCTGCACGCGCCACACACAGAAAAAAAGGTTCAAATGGCTCCAAGCACTATGGGACTTAACATCAGAGGTCATCAGTCCCCTAGACGTAGAACTACTTAAACCTAACTAACCTAAGGACATCGCACACATCCATGCCCAAGGGAGGATTCGAACCTGCGAGCAGTGCGGTTCCGGACCGAAGCGCATAGAACCGCTCGGCCACAGCAGACGGCGCCACACACTGATCCATGCCTTCACAGTACAGCACAAATACTGTCTAACGCAACACGGCCACAACGTACAGCACAGACCAGTAATGGTGACATACTGTTTGAAAGCACCACAACAGGCACCAGCTGACTTCGTTACGTTGAGTACCCGTGGCACACTGACTTCCCTCTGACAAAAACTGTCAGCTGCCCACAAATAATTGTGGGCCATAAAAGCATAAAAATTGTGGGCCGAGCATGGCTCGTGTTCATCTCAATAATTGTCATCTTCTATTACGGTAGTGCCGCCTCGTTTTCTTATTCCTTTACTGGCGTAACTAACTTCCTGCCTTACTTGCCCATGAGTGACAGGCGGAGCGCGTATTGATAAGCGAACTGTCGTATCACCTCTGGAGCGACAAATATTTCCGGGTCGTCGTGTGTCAGGAGTCGGTGAGTGGGAGACGCACCAGCAGTGCAGTCGGGACGGACCAGCTGTCCAGTCGGTCGGTCGACGTGGAGCACCGAGCAGGCCCCCGTCGCGCGAAGTCGGGCTGGAGCCGCTGGCGGCGTGCACACGTGGTTGTTTGCGAGTGCTACGAAGTTTGTCGCCCACCGATCTTGGACATGAAAGTTGAGTCCTCACTTAACTTACTATCAAGCCTCAACTGTTTACATTTCTTTGTTTGATCCTGGTTGTTGCTTTTGGGACATTCTGGCGAGCAACAAAATGTGTGTATTTAAGTCGACTAAGATTCCAGCCGTCTTCCTGTGAAATTTTACTTATTTCCTGTTATGGAAGTTCACCAGCGGTATCTTCTGCCTTGTGGCCATTGACGTTGCGGTAACCTGCCCTGGTCGTTGACGTAATTTTAGGCAGTGTATTTTTCTCGTCCTGTTAATGCTGTACAATGCGGCATGTGGTTCGACAGCCGAGGTGTTGTCGCGTGTTTTGGCCGCCAGTATTCTGTGTGTCGAGTACTGAAATCTTGTGGTCGTTTTACTGGCTGCGTAGAGCGGAACTGATTTGGTTGACTGGTCGGTCAGCTGTCTGTTGGTTCGGTTGCCTCCAGATTAAGAAGTCGTTGGACAGCCTGCCTGTCTCACCTGGGAGTTAGTGTTACAATCCCAGGCCGACCTTTGGAAATTTCTGAGCGCCGGTCCTTGTGTGTTATGCAGTAATTTCCCTGTTTGTATTTTAGTTATTTGGCTGATGTGTCGTTTTCAGCCGAGTATCAATATCTCTTAAATTAATGTTCTTGTCTTGCCCTTAAGGCATGAGGTTGTTATATTTTTATATGGAGCCTTCAGCCGAATTTTACTGCAGTGGTTTTGAGATAGGGCCTTCCGCCTTTTAGATTTCAACTCCTTTTATTGCTTAATATGCTACCTCCAACCTAGTTCCATTAAAATTAAATTGCTAAGGTCCTCAGCCGATTAGATTGAAGATTTAGAAAATATTCTTGGGCGAAACCTCAAGAAGAACCTTGTATTTCATTTTTGCTTAAGCTATATGTCTTGGATTTTGAATGTGGCCTTCAGCCGATCTAACGTTAATCAAAGGAGGTTGATTAAGGTTTTGAGTGTTTTGCATCCTTGTTGTAATATTGTGTGTTGATAAATAAAGTTTGTATGTTGAGTGAAACTGACGGGAACTCATTCTGGCCCCTTTCCACAACCTAATCCGCTCTGTTCCGCTAGCCCAGGCATTTTAAATTGGTGCTCTGTACACTTCAGCAGTAATTAAACTCTTCACAATTCCTTATTTCTTGCTCTCGGTTGTCTTCCTCTTCTGGACACCGGGAAAACACCGCTCTCCAAATAGGCGATGTCCACGTACAGCATGGGCACGCGCCGCATTGACCATTATGAGCCCCACACACTTTCCGGTTCCAAGATACACTGCGTCCCAGTCTCCTCCTTGCTCCAGCTCGCTTGATGGCCATCAACGCCGTGCTGCTCGCTGCGCCACACCTCCAGACATACATGTGGGGCGCCAATCAAGAACACGTATCAACAGCAGCATGATTAACTTTTTAGGCAGCCACTGTACGCTAAAAATGAAAAACTGTCACAATGGACGCACTCTTCCATCAACTTCCATGATCTGCTCAAATGGTACTATGAAGATGGCGGCGTTGATGCCCCTGCATAACAAGAGGTAGTGTCATGGAGTCCGCCGCCACAAACTCCAGAAATCTCCCCACTGGCTCCCAGAAGTACGAATGAGCTGCTTTGCATGGCACAGTTTACAACACTAATGCTATGTGTCATTCATAAATCTGAGTCGTTTATAAAGTTTTCCCTGCGTTTTATGTATATTCTATCACTATTTATGTATATTTCTGATTTTTCACCAAACATTGATCGTTTCAACACATGCAGTTTAATTCGTGAAAATATTTTGCAGGTTACTGGCCCGCGTATATGGTTAACAGAACTGTAACTATAGGATAGGGAATGCTGGAGGGAAGGCAAAAGCTTGCCGATGGAAAAGGTGGAAGACACAAGGTGAGCGCGCTGGCGGAGGAAAAGGCAACTGCCAGTAGCCGGCCATCGTACTGAGCACATCTCGCGTAATACACGCATCTACAGTCTACAGAGCTCAATGGAAATATCGCCTCGGTTGGTAGTTTGATCGTTGGAACAGTGGTCCATAGCAGTTCTTAAAATAAGAAGTGCAATGTGTGAGGAGACTTGTAAATGCTCAGGCTGACGCTAAACGGTATTCGACGACGCCGACGTACTACTTCACCTCGATGCCTCCTAATACTGTATAATTCTTTAGTATTGCAAATCACATGGTCCGGCAATTAGAGTGTGTTCTTTTATCAACAGGTGTAGTGAAAATACTTGCTTACCGCCGTTGCACTGACGTAGCCATTGTTTTGTTAATATGTGTGTTGGATTAGAAGTTGGCTATTGTATGTTGAATAATGCCGGCTGTTGTAACGTCTCTGGTTGTTCAGGTAGGCACAGCCCGTGATGTGTGTCCCCTTTCTCTCCCTCATAATAGCCCAATATAAGATGCGCTGGGCGTACGGAGGTGCAAGGTCAGGAACGCGCATACATGCGCAGTGCTCTTGAAATAGCTGTATCCTATACAACTTGTATATCATGCTGCAAATATTATAATTTCTTAAGATGGATTCTGTTCACTAATGAAAAAAAAGGTGTTCCATTCCTCAATTCACCCTTTTAGTGGTACTTCCTTTTAAGTGTCCTCTGTTCTTCCTTAGGTGTCAATGTATCTGCATACTAAATTTCATGATACGGAAGACTGGATTAAACACGTTGATGATGGTATAAGGATTGTATTCATAACGTTGAATCTTTTGTAAAGAACATATTATTCATTTCTTTATTCATTTGGCCTCCATCTTCGTCGGCCGGGATGGCCGAGCGGTTCTAGGCGCTACAGTCTGGAACCGCGCGACCTCTACGGTCGCAGGTTCGAATCCTGTCTCGGGCATGGATGTGTGTGATGTCCTTAGGTTAGTTAGGTTTAAGTAGTTCTAAGTCTGGGGGACTGATGACCTGAGATGTTAAGTCCCGTAGTGTTTAGAGCCATTTGAACCATTTCTGAAGTGCTCAGAGCCATTTGAACCATTTTCAATCTCCATCTTCTACCGGCCGTTTATCCAGCTAAATGTTAAATAAGAACCATGTAGTACATCATATATATTGAGAACATAAACAGTGATCCATATATAACAGCATTAACGGTTAACACCACACGTTAATTGATAAAAGGAAAAAAAATGGAGCAATAGAGATACAAGTGTTGACACCCTGAAATTAAAAGAACTATACCTATTAAAATACGTGTTAACATAACAGTTAACTTGCACTGAGGCGATAAAAGTCGCGGGATAGCGATACTCACAAATGCAGATGGCGGCTGGCCGCATGAGTGGAATTAACTGACTTTGGATGCGGAACGGTAGTTGGAGCTAGACGCATGGGACATCCCGTCTCTGAAATCGTTAGGAAATTCTATATTGCTCAATCCTTAGTGTTAAGAGTGTATCGAGAATACCACATTTCAGGGATTAACTTTCACCACGGACAACGCAGTGGCCGACGGCCTTCACTTAACGAGCGAGAGCCAGTGGCGTTTGCGTGGAGTTTTCACTGCTAATAAACAAGAGACATTGCGTGATATAACCGCAGAACTATAAGTGGGACGTATGACGAACGTATCTGTTAGAACAGTGCTAGAAAATTTCGCCTTTGGGGGCTGTCGCAGCAGACAACCGTCGCGAGTGTATTTGTTAATAGCACGACGTAGCCTGGAAAGATTCTCCTGGGCTCGCGACCACATCGGTTCGACTCTAAACGCCTGGAAAACCGTGGCCTGGTCAGATGAATCCCGATATCACGTGTTACGAGCTGATGGCAGGGTTCGAACAAAAAGTTGCCAACAAGGCACTATGCAAGATGGTGGTGGTTCCATAATGGTGGGCTGTGTTTACATGGAACAGACTGGGTCCTTTGGCTACTAGGAGGGCATTTCCAGCCGTTCAACACCTTTATGTTACCAAACAATGATGTAATTATTATGAGTAACCATGCATCACGTCACTGGGGCAAAATTTTCGCAACTGGCCTGAAGAACATTCTGGAGAATTCGAGCGGACGATTTGGCCATGACGAGCGTCCGACATGAATCCCAACGAACATTTATGGGACACAATCGAGAGTTCGTGCACAAAATCATGTACCGGCAACGCTTTTGTAATTATAGACGTCTGTAGAGGCAGCAGCTATACGGGCAGCATCGCTCAACATTTCTGCAGAGGACTTCCAACAACTTTATGAGTGCATCTCATGTCGAATTGTTTCACTTCGCCGTGCAAAAGGAGTTCCGGCACGATATTCGGAGATATCCGATAACTTTTGCCACCTCGCTGTATTGAAATACGATATGCGAAATATCTCAACATACTGATTGATCTCACCCCAAAATATGCAATTATTCTAAACGCTAATATGGTTCAACTAATTTGTTTACGAGTTCCAAAATCTACTTTTGTCAGGTTAAATTCCCATAAATATTGACTCCCAAGGATTTTGAAGATCCACAGATGTTGGACAGCTATAGTTTACGAGAACTGCTGCTTCCTGTGGCCCTTAGCCAGTCGAGCAATGCTATGATCTCTTGGTGCAGACCTTCTGGAAGGACACTTCTGTATTATCCTCGCCACACAGTAGTCATAAGGCCATTTTACCACCATTCGTCCATTTCACTACAAAAATGGTTCAAATGGCTCTGAGCACTATGGGACTTAACTTCTGAGGACATCAGTCCCCTAGAACTTAGAACTACTTAAACCTAACTAACCTAAGGACATCACACACACCCTTGCCCGAGGCAGGATTCGAACCTGCGACCGTAGCGGTCGCTCGGTTCCAGAGTGTAGCGCCTAGAACCGCTCGGCCACTCCGGCCGGCGCATTTCACTGCAGCCCAATTTTAATATCCGCTTTTACACAACGCCATAGAAGCCGTGTGAGTTGTTATTGTACTAAAATTTTGGCCGTGATCCAGTTATTTATGGTTAATGTAGGCAATAAGTCTTAAAAAGTAATTTTTCTTCTGCAAAACAATGAAGAGTACAAATCAGTTTTCTTAGGTTGCACAAATCCATAAATACAGTATAATGAAAAGGATAGATTGCTACATCAGTTTTCTTAGGTTGCACAAATCCATAATTACAGTATAATGAAAAGGATAGATTAATACTTACCGTATAGGTAAGGCTAACCGGCCATTGACCTTCTTCTGTGCGGATGCACACCCATTGCCCGAACTCTTACGGGACCCGGTAAGATTGTCTGCCTTGAGTAATGAGTGTTGTGGGCAGGGGCACTACGAATTTAGCCTGTGGACATTAAGTTGGGAATGTGGGTCTCACGGGGAGCGTGTAAGGAATAAATCCCTGCAGTCGCACTATCCTCGCTGCCTTCGGTGGCTCAGATGGATAGCCGGCATGGTAGCTCAACATGTTCGGTCAGAGGCTGCTAGCCCGCTGCAATAAAAAAAACTGAATAAAGGAATCAACGATCAGCTTGAACGGATGTCTTGTGACGTCCTCCTAGACCAAACGCAACGAACAATACCGAACAAAGCGGAAAAAAGATGGATAGAGCGTCTGCTATGTAAGCAGGAGATCCCGGGTTCGAGTCCCAGTCGGAGCACACATTTTCAACTGTCCCCGTTGATGTACCGGGTGATCAGAGTAAATTTGAAAACTTAATAAACCACAGAATAATGTAGATAGGGAGGTAAAAATTGACACATATGCTTGGAATGGCATGGGGTTTTATTAGATCAAAAAAAATTGCTAGACGCGTGAAAGATCCCCAGACCTCAGTCCGTGCGATTATTGGCTTTTGGGGTTACCTGAAGTCGCAAGTGTATCGTGATCGACCGACATCTCTAGGGATGTTGAAAGACAACATCCGACGCCAGTGCCTCACCATAACTCCGGACATGCTTTGCAGTGCTGTTCACAACATTATTCCTCGACTACAGCTATTGTTGAGGAATGATGGTGGAGATATTGAGCATTTCCTGTAAAGAACATCATCTTCGCTTTGTCTTACTTTGTTATGCTAATTATTGCTATTCTGATTAGATGAAGCGCCATCTGTCGGACATTTTGTGAACTTTTGTATTTTTTGGGTTCTAATAAAACCCCATGTCATTCCAAGCATGTGTGTCTATTTCTACCTGTCTATCTACATTATTCCGTGATGTATTCAGTTTTCAAATTTATACTGACTTTTTGATCATCTGGTGTATCAACGCCTGTCGACAGCTTAAGGTATTATTTTAATTATCATTTCATATGGAGGAGATGTTGAATGGCAGATAGGCACAACAAAAAGACTGTTAAACATGTGAGGTTTCGGCCGAAAGGCCTTCTTCTAAATTAGACAGCACACATTAACGTGAACACAATTCACTGACACATGTATGTGCGTGTGAGTAGCAACTGTTAAACCCAAAATTTGTGCCCCTGATAAACAGTGTACATTAATTATTTCGTTAGAAAGCTATAGAAACAACTTTTATTCGTAATATGCGTTATGTACTTCATTGTGAGTCACATTAGCGGTTACTGAAACATCATACATGGTTCTGAACAAGGCAACAGCTAATGTAATTAAAGAAATTAATCTGCTTTCCTACTTTCTTTACATGTGTGTCCCTTAAATACAAGTACACGTGAATGAACATACACCTGTCACACTTTCCATCATTCAATGACTAACGACAATTTTGTCGAATGTTTGTAGTTTAATACTGCCAGAAATAGTTTACTGGTTGACTTCACATGATAACTTGGTTTTATTACAGTATCATGCAACAGGGTGGAAAATTGGTAGAATTTTTAACTAGACTCCATCTTTAACTAGCTTTTGAAGATAACGAAAATTTCTGACTGCCTGTGGTATGAAAATAATACAAGCATATCTTTAAAATTATGACGCTGAGGTAACTTGTAGGGCTTGGGCCAGGATCCTGTTAGAGTTCTGACTTGTGTCAATAATTGTATGTACCCATAAATCCACAGTATCGATAAAATTTTATAAATGAGAAAGTAGCTCTGTGGGCTACCTTTTCACGACTAAACTTCTGACTTGCTTTTGATGAAGATGGAAATCGAGGAAGAACGTGAGCTACTTTAGAAAATATGTAGTGAAAGGTATTTAATGACTTCAAGAACATAACGCAAATCAGGAAACATATTTACTCTTTGTAAAAACTATTTACTCTTTGACGTTTAAACTTTATGATATTGGTCACAATGCTTTTATTGGTTGATACATTCTACATAATACAATCAGCGTAATGAATACAATATTTATACAATGCTCAATTTATTGAATTAACACTTCCATACTAACACTATGAGATGAAAGTTGCTGTGTACGTCACATTTTCGAAACTAAACAGCTGAAACGATTTCGATTAAATTTGGCATTCTGATAGCTTGAAACCTCAGGAAGCTACTTTAGAAATAAAAAAAAGATGATTGAGAGGGTGATGTAGGGAATGGTACAGCTGCTTTTGAATCAGTGAAGATAAGATAAACCACGTTAAAAATTATTAAATATTTTGCATAATTTTCACTTTCTACAACGATAGCTATTTGACTAAAACTCAAATTAAAATTTAAAAAGAAAACCGACACAAAATACTTTACAAAATTTAAAACATATCTAGCGCCCCTTTAAGTGTAATGTAAGTAGTAATATTTGATCCAAATGTCGTCACGTCCGGAGACAGCTAAGTGAATGATAAAAAAGAAGTTTGCTGTCCTTTCTTGAACTCTATACTTTCATTATTGCTGATTATAAGCCTCTTCTGTTTGAGATCATCTGTTCCAGGCCTGCGCGTCCAGAATCCACAACCCCAAAATAGCTAGTGAAGTAATAATTACTTAGTATATAAAATATCATAACCGATCCGTCTTTAATTAGCCTAACATCTTTAGAGAATAGAGTTACCAACTTATTTTATGTCATATTTTTACATAATGACTTATGAACATAGTTTCAGGCACTAATCTGTCTTAAGTGGCGTATGTCCTGCAGTGCTTTGACGATAGCGTATTCAGTCTCGCTTCATTAAAGTGCGAGGTGTGCGGTATGCGCCGGCCGGGGCGTGACCAAGTGCGAAGGCCCGAAAGGACAGTCGCGTGAGGACATGCGTCGTTGACGCTTGTGTCTGTTTTGTGAATTTTTCAGAATAAATCAGTTAGACTGAGATCAACGAGCTGATATAGTTGATTTGATATTTATCTATCTTGGCTGACTGTTATTTAAATTTCATGCTTTACCGTTCTTGGGCGCATTCTGTTATTAAGTTACTTACTTGGCGGTCTCCCGACGTGGCGATGCTTGGACCAAGCTGCAATACAACTGCTTTTTCACGTTTTACAGGTTCTTTTGTGTCTTTAACGTTTGGTTTAAGTTTTATTTCATGCCTTTTAAACTTCCAATTTCACTAGCAGACACGGTACGATCGACACTCTATCCCCACATTCACACAAATCTTTCTGAGATGAAACTTGAAACTGCAACGCGAGATCTTTTTCACTTATGCAGTATACGGATTTCTGTTTTTAATTCATACTTATGTTCTTTGAATATTTTAGTATATATTTAGCTAATTTAGGTAACATAAGCCACAAGCAGTTGTGATAATTTCAAATTAACCTGGAAGAAAGTGGGCTGAACTATTCTACCTAAACTATTACCGGAGAATCATCCGAAAACGGGTACTTCTTAATTTGAAGTACCTCCTATGTATTATGTACCGCATATCAAGAGAGCGGCTGGCGGAAAAGATTTTTATCTATTTTGCCTGATGAAATTTAAACGGCTGAACAGACTTCCATGGAACAGGGCTAAGAGCCATCCCGACTAAGCAAGCTTTAAAATAAATCGATATAAAACTGTTTTAAACTTGACCCTACCGTTTAGGTCGTCTAGGGTCTACAGTGCCACAGACAGATACACAGACGCACACACTAAACTTACAACACCCCTCTTCTTGCGTGGGGCTTAAAAACGCGATGTGGCGCTTGGTGCCGCTCGGTGCATTGCAAGATTTATTTTCTCTCTCCTTTTTTTCTTCGGGGGGAGGGAGGGGGGGGGGCAACGCACATCACGAGCCATGCTTACACAAGCAGTTATACACGTGAGGACATCAGACATTATTCTGCATACGATTGCTTACGTACTATCACTTATCATAACAAAAGTAACAATATGCGAGTGCAGCGACGGGGAGGAGCTAACTTAAATTACACCTGTTAATAAAAGAACACACTACAAATGCCACGCCATGTGATATACAATACCAAAGAAGAATATAGTGTTTGGAGGTATCGATGTGAAGTAATACGTCGGCGTCGTTAAATACTGCTCAACTTCAGCCTCAGCATTCACAACTCTCATCACACGCGGCACTTCTTGTTTTAAAAACTGCAATGGAGGTAATGTTTCCATGGAGCGCTGTAGACTTTAGATGCGTATATTACGCGAGATGTGGTCAGTAAGACGGCTGGCTACTGGAAGGTGCCTTTTCCTCCAGTAGCGCGCTCTCCCTGTGTCTTCCACCTTTTCCATCGGCAAGCTTTTGCCTACCCTCCACCTTCCCTATCCTATCGTTACACTCCTGTCAACCACACACACCGATCAGTAGCCTGTAAAATATTTCCACGAATTAAATTACAACTGTAGAAACGGTTCGTATTTGATACAAAATCAGAAATAAACTCAAATAGGTATAGAATATACATAAAATACAGGCAAAACATTTTAAACGACTCAACATTATGAATGACTCATAGCGTTAGTGTTGTAAACTGTGCCATGAGAAGCGGCACATTCGTACTTCTGGAGTTCGCGGCGGCACGTTCAGCGAGACTAACAAGAGAATGGTCAGACTTGTCATGCCGATACCTGTGTTGCTTTTTTTACCACTGTGAGTTAACATTGCAAGAAGTCTGTATGCAGAATTTTAGCTGCTGACATGACCTGGAAGTCTGTAAACAATTTTATGAAGTAAGACATTATTGTCGCATGGTTTCCACGCTTATAACTGCCTCTTGTACAACCCTGACCTCTCTCGCTACGTTATACCAACGCCATCTAGGGACAAGGTGGCGTTAGCTACGCGCCGCTCTCTTGCCACAGCGGTGAGAGAGCTGATTCTCCCAGTGAAAGCGATCGTATGATAATTAAACATTCGTTGACAAATATGGCTGATATGTTATCTACGACATTCTTTCCAAATAGCTATGAAATAGACACAAATAAATATAGGATTTAGAACACGTCCAAATTTTATTTCTTGTAATTACCGCAAAAATGCGAAACATTGATACAATGTTCAAAACATAGGTTTTTTGTGCACCAAGAACATACAAGCAAAGATGACATATGACAGCCCTGCGCATCACAGACGTTGTTAAATGTCCGTAGACAAAACTGGGCTGGTGTTAGGAATTAATCAGGCCTAATATCAGCATATTTCGAGGAGTGCTACCCATATTTAATCAAATTCTGAAATCGTGGAGAGGAAAATTGGTAATGTACTACTGATTGCAGCTTGAGAATATTATCACGGTGATAGACAGTAAATTGCAGTGATCAGCACACAATAATTTTCTCTGTTAGTTTTCTGTAAAATGCCTTCCACTGGCGGGAAAATTCTCTGTCTAAAGGTTGAATTACGTTGGTCATGCCTAGTGGAATCTGAAGCATCTCTACTTCTTTGTCAGGGTGGGCTCCAAATACAGCTTTTAATGAATCAGACCTTTTATGACCTGACCACGAATCTAGAAGGAGAAGAGATTTGTTCCCGCAGAACGGAAGAAAAGCATGACGCATGAAAAGTGTAACGTTTTCGTTTCCCATTTTTCCAGACTTCGATACGTCTACTACAAGACTGTTTGCGTAGAACATTGTTCTTTTGACACGTGGTCCAAAACGTCCAGTTGGTTCTTGAAGACACACAGCAATGAACCATCCAGACTAATTATGGGCATTATAGTGTATGAATGGGTGAGTGCAGTTGTGGACTGCGCAATCGCCTCAATGTGTTTTTCCCCTTTGAATGACAGTGTTCTTTCCGCACGCATTTCTTTTTGAAAACCCGATTTATCTGCACTGTACACGTACGATTCACTAAAACTAGCGATCTTATTTTTTTTACATTCGTAAGAAAAGCTTCTATCATTTCCATTTGTGTCACTTCATTTTCCGACCTGTTTCTCGATACAAATTTTGTTATTTTTCTTGCCACAATTTTACGTGATCTTTTGAAGCGACTAATCCAACTTTGAGAAGCTGTAAATTCTTTAGCTCCTATCGCGTTGGCAATCTCTAACTCCCAATCACGCAAAGTTGTATTGCTCACACCAAATGACTGTTGTCTGGCATCGGTAAATAACTCAAAAAGTTGCGGTTTTTTCTCCGTCGCAATTTCCAGTCGACTATTACGTCGTCGAGCGACTTGCTTTTTCCATCTATACAATTCACGTTCAGAACGGACAAAGCGATACTTATTTTGAACAGTACTGACACGTAGGCGTTTCTTACCACTTTCGTTCAAGCAATACGTCACCGCTTTTTCTTTGTCTCATAAGGTAATTGTAATTTCTGGTGTTACTTTCGGAGATAATTGATGATGGTACGTGGCACTATCACTCGAAGAGTCTTCATGAGTGCAACTTTCGTCGGTGTCTTCGCCGTGTGTAGAGTCACAATCTGCAATATCGAGTGTTCCAGTTGTTTCTAGCCACATGTTTGCGCCATTTACATGCTCGTCTAGAAGTTTAACAACCATGTCGCACAACACATAGTCTTCAAGCGTATTTTCTGTTGATTGCTTCATTTGGCATCTGTGGTATATCTCCATGGCAAGCAGCAAAACATTTACAGGGTTCGCCATCACCTGTGAGGGGAGATTGAATGTTCACCGTAAAGTGGCTTGCGGAGTATAGATGAACATGTACAGAACATCTTCCATATCTCTAACCAGTTTCAGGACGGTATGTTTCGAAATACGTACCAGAAATTAAAAGGACGTGCATGTCACAGAAACGAATATTCGTTTCCCCTTTCCACCAAAACCGTGCAGCGATATTCCTCTTTAGAGAACGCCGCGATAAGACGGCCGCACTTCCCGACCATGCGCACAACGCTCGCGACTCGCCATTTCCAGGGGTGGCCAGCCGTCACTGCAAGCGCCAAGTAGGAAACACAGCCATGTTCGTGATTCTTTTTTAGGGACTTCCAGTTCATGTCAGAAGCTACAATTTTGCAAACGGACCTTTTGCACAGTTAAATAACAGTGCTAAAAAAATCAATACATGTTTCGGCATGACAAGTCTGACCATTCCCTTGTAAGTCATGCTATGCAGGGGCGTCAACGCCGCCACCTCACGGGCTGTAGTCTGGAGGCATGGCGCAGCGGGTAGCACGTCGCTGACAGCCATCAAGCGTGCTGGAGAGAGGAGGAGACTGGAACGCGGTGTGCCGTGGAGGCTCATAACGGTCATTGCGGCCCGTGCCCAAGCTGTACGTGGACATCGCCTATTTGGAGAGCGAACGGTGTCCTTGTCCTGTGTCGAGAAAAAGAAGACACCCAGAGCAAGTGATAAGGAACTGTGAAGAGTTTAATTACCGCTGAAATGTAGAGAGCACCAATTGTTGTGACTTTATGGCCCCCTTTTATTCGTGGGTGGCTGCATGGTTTTGTCAGAGGGAAGTAAGCCTGCGGCGGGTGCTGAAGGTGGTGAAGGTATGTGGTGCTTTTGAGGTGTTTTCAAATAAGATTACAACTCTGCAGTGCGGGGGTTGGCCATGTTCAATGCTGCACTGCTATTTTTTGTATTCACGCAGTAAGCATGGCTTAACCATTGCACATAGCCATTAGTTTTTCTGTGTTCAGTAGATTTCTTTTGTCAGTATATCAGTTATGTCTTTGTAGTTCTGTGGTCCAGAGCACTAGTTAGGCAGATGGTACAGTGCATCTCTTGTTGTGGCAGTTGGATATTTTTAGCGTACAGTCCCTGCTTCTAAAGCCACTCAGGCCTATATTGTGATAGCTGTACTTGGTGCCCCACTTGTATGTCAGTGATGCGGCATAGCTTTATTATTTAAGGATATTGGAACCGTTAGAACAAACTTTTCTTCTGCCGACCGCGGTGGCTGTGCGGTTCTGGCGCTGCAGTCCGGATCCGCGGGACTGCTACGGTCGCAGGTTCGAATCCTGCCTCGGGCATGGGTGTGTGTGATGTCCTTAGGTTAGTTAGGTGTAAGTAGTTCTAAGTTCTATGGGCTCTGAGCACTATGGGACTTAACATCTGAGGTCATCAGTCCCCTAGAACCTAGAACTACTTAAACCTAACTAACCTAAGGACATCACACACATCCATGCCCGAGGCAGGATTCGAACCTGCGACCGTAGCAGTCACGCGGTTCCGGACTGAAGCGCCTAGAACCGCTCGGCCACCGAGGCCGGCTAAGTTCTATGGGACTTTATGACCTAAGATGTTGAGTCCCATAGTGCTCAGAGCCATTTGAACTATTTGAAACTTTTCTTCTTATTATTATTTGGTGCTGTGTCCGTTTTAAGGTATTATTCCTTTGTACAATAAAGTACCTTTTTGGTATTAACTGCAAATGTTTCTATTGATGTATTTTCTTTAATTTATAGTGTATGGTTACCCATAAAGTTTATTTCAAATACGAGCTTACGCAAAATCTCCGAGGCTAAAGTTTAAATCCACTGAAACCCTGTGCTACACATCCAAATCCTGCGCTGGGTAACTAGCTGTGAGATCCATCGGTACGATGCTCCTAGATCCCTCATGCCAATGATTCGACTTTTCTCAAAGTCGGCAAGATGATGATAAACTGCACTTGCATGGCCGTGGCAGCACCTGTGACATTACTGTAGTTTCGGGCACATCCAACGGGCATCTTATCGACCAATACTCATTTGCAAGAATAGTTTTTTCCGTCTTGAAAATACAGAAATAGATTTCCTATGAGGCTGAAACTTCGGTTAATATATTTCACAGGTATGAAGAAACTGGAGGATCGGTTCGGTAACTTTAGCTTTAAACACTCCACATTGGCGTCAGCGTAGCAGAAAATGTGCCAACTCGATGAACATGGACAGCCCGCTCTTTTGAGGAGGCGACCTTCTGAGTGGGGACAGAGGCGCAGAACAAGCAGCCAGTGGCATTTGTCGCGCCGCCTCTCCTCGCGAATGTCAGCCGCGACAGCCGCCGTCTGCTGGCGGGCGGCGCCCGCCCGAGTGGAAACCAGATACCGCCCGGCCGCCTTCTGCCTGCCCCTGCTGCTACGCCGCCACTCGTTACAGGAACCCTCGCCACAGGAGTCGGAGCAGGTTGGCTTCCAGAGGCGGCGCTGCTTCCGTCTGGCCAGTTAAACTCCTTAGCACATCCGATAATGAAACCAGTGTCTGACCACGCAACGCAGGTTTTCACCTTTACTCCGAACTCCGCAACCATCGATCCCTACAACACTATTACTCTTATTAATACTGTCACAAGTTCCATCGATGATGACAATGAGAGCATCGACTTCACTAATCCGCCGGAAATTAACTATGCAACATGATCTTAGCAACTTGCCTCCTAGTGCCAGGGGAACGTTGGTCATCATCATTAATTCGATGTGAAATCGAAGGCATTTTCCCAATCAGACGAAGCAAACCACGGTAACTGCTATACCCTCACCAACCAAAGACTAACGAAATTCCTAAAATTACAAGCCAATTACTCTCTTATCCTCATTTCAAAAGTAGTGGAGCGGTTCGTACTCTTTCAACTCCGCAAAGTATACAGCGACAAACCAGTTCTCCCCGCTACGCTCTTGGATTTCGTCCGAAACATTCAGATACACTACAGATGCTGCGGTTGGTGGAAGCAGTTACAGGTGGTTATAATGACGCTCAGTCCACGGCAGTTATACATCTGGACACTGTTCAAGCCTTCGATAGGGCAGGATTGGTTCAAATGGCTCTGAGCACTATGGGACTTAACTGCTGAGGTCATTAGTCCCCTAGAACTTAGAACTAGTTAAACCTAACTAACCTAAGGACGTCACACACATCCATGCCCGAGGCAGGATTCGAACCTGCGACCGTAGCGGTCTCGCGGTTCCAGACTGCAGCGCCAGAACCGCGCGGCCACTTCGGCCGGCTGATAGGGCAGGACATAATGGTTTACTGTATAAGTTAATGGAATTGATTCCCACAGCACGTTGTAAGATTAATTATTTTGTGTCTTACAGTCTGTATTTTTAATGTATTTATGGGTGACACTCTCTCTAACGTCTACCCTATAAGCGCTGGCGTGCCACATGGTTCCCTTTTGTGACCGACAGTGTTTAATGCATATTTATCAGACATACTAGACGTACGATCGGTAAGTCACTTGTATGAATATCAAGAGCTCAGATGGAAACCCAGTTCTAAGCAAAGAAGGGAAAGCAAAGAGGTGGAAGGAGTATATAGAGGGTCTATACAAGGGCAATGTACTTCAGGACAATATTATCGAAATGGAAGAGGATGTAGATGAAGATGAAATGGGAGATACGATACTGCGTGAAGAGTTTGACAGAGCACTGAAAGACGTGAGTCGAAACAAGGCCCCGGGAGTAGACAACATTCCATTAGAGCTACTGACGGCCTTGGGAGAGCCAGTCCTGACAAAACTCTACCATCTGGTGAGCAAGATGTATGAGACAGGGGAAATACCCTCAGACTTCAAGAGGAATATAATAATTCCAATCCCAAAGAAAGCAGGTGTTGACAGATGTGAAAATTACCGCACTATCAGTTTAATAAGTCACAGCTGCAACATACTAACGCGAATTCTTTACAGACGAATGGAAAGACTGCTACAAGTCGACCTCGGTGAAGATCAGTTTGGATTCCGCAGAAATGTTGGAACACGTGAGGCAATACTGACCCTACGACTTATCTTAGAAAATAGATTAAGGAAAGCCAAACCTACGTTTCTAGCATTTGTAGACTGAGAGAAAGCTTTTGACAATGTTGAATGGAATACTCTCTTTCAAATTCTAAAGGTGGCCGGGGTAAAATACAGGGAGCGAAAGGCTATTTACAATTTGTACACAAACCAGATGGCAGTTAGAAGAGTCGAGGGGCATGAGAGGGAAGCAGCGGTTGGGAAGGGAGTGAGACAGGGTTTTAGCCTGTCCCCGATGTTATTCAAGCAGTAAAGGAAACAAAAGAAAAATTCGGAGTTGGTATTAAAGTCCATGGAGAACAAATAAAAACGTTGAGGTTCACCGATGACATTGTAATTCTGTCAGAGACAGCAAAGGACTTGGAAGAGCTGTTGAACGGAATTGACAGTGTCTTGAAAGGAGGATATAGGATGAACATCAACAAGAGCAAAACGAGGATAATGGAATGTAGTCGAATTAAGTCGGGTGATGCTGAGGGAATTAGATTAGGAAATGAGACACTTAAAGTAGTAAAGGAGTTTTGCTATTTGGGGAGCAAAATAACTGATGATGGTCTAAGTAGAGAGGATATAAAATGTAGACTGGCAATGGCAAGGAAAGCGTTTCTGAAGAAGAGAAATTTGTTAACATAGAGTATAGATTTAAGTGTCAGGAAGTCGTTTCTGAAAGTATTTGTATGGAGTGTAACCATGTATGGAAGTGAAACATGGGCGATAAATAGTTTGGACAAGAAGAGAATAGAAGCTTTCGAAATGTGGTGCTACAGAAGAATGCTGAATATTAGATGGGTAGATCACATATCGAATGAGGATGTTTTGAATAGAACTGGGGAGAAGAGGAGTTTGTGGCACAACTTGACAAGAAGAAGGGACCGGTTTGTAGGACATGTTCTGAGGCATCAAGGGATCACCAATTTAGTATTGGAGGGCAGCGTGGAGGGTAAAAATCTTAGTGGGAGACGAGGAGATCAATACACTAAGCAGATTCAGAAGGATGTAGGTTGCAGTAAGTACTGGGAGATGAAGAAACTTGCACAGGATAGAGTAGCATGGAGAGCTGCAACAAACCAGTCTCAGGACTGAAGACAACAACAACAAACATACCTTCCTTCGCTGATGATACGGCGATACAGCACTCTGACAACAATTCATGACACACTCCATCGGGCACTACAACTTCTTGATAAGCCTTCTACGACATCGAGGGTGAAGATAAATGTGGGCGAAGGTCAGGTGACGTTTTATACATTTGAAAGACACGATTTACACGCCCTGCTTCTGCTATTCAGACCGCATCTCGTGGTCGTGCGGTAGCGTTCTCGCTTCCCACGCCCGGGTTCCCGGGTTCGATTCCCGGCGGGGTCAGGGATTTTCTCTGCTTCGTGATGGCTGGGTGTTGTGTGCTGTCCTTAGGTTAGTTAGGTTTAAGTAGTTCTAAGTTCTAGGGGACTGATGACCATAGATGTTAAGTCCCACAGTGCTCAGAGCCATTTGAACCATCTGCCATTCAGGGAAAGGATGCCTTGGACTGATTCCAACAGTTATGTTGTAGGTCACCATTTCTTACCTTTAAGAAATATATAACAATCATCGCCAACAAATCACGCAGTGTATTAACTGCCTTGTATCTTTTAATAAACAGAAGGTCTACTCTTAAGAGGAACAACAATATTCTACTTTATAAACCGGTAATACGGTCATTTGATGACAGGCCTCACCAACGCATCCCTACAAACGTCAGGTTGTTCAAAACGAGGCATTGCTTATCACATTAAATGCTCCATGATTCGTCAGGAATATCATCATTCATAATTACTTACAAATAAAAACTGTTCCAGAGGAGATCCGATCCATATCTGAAAGATTTTTTGCCAAACATCCTTGCTGTACCAACACACTGAACTGTCAGTTACACACGTATGATCTCAGTGGCCAGAGTAAATACGGACGTCCTAAATTTGCGTCGTTATCTCGTCAGTAATCCATACTGGGGCTGACATCCAGCGTGGTACGTCCTAACCATTGTTCTAACTTATTATATACACTACTGGCCATTAAAATTGCTACACCAAGAAGAAATGCAGATGATAAACGAGTATTCATTGGACATATATATATTATACTAGAACTGACATGTGATTACATTTTCACGCAATTTGGGTTCATAGATCCTGAGAAATCAATACCCAAAATAACCACCTCCATACGCCTGTGCATTGAGTCAAACAGAGCTTGGATGGTGTGGACAGGTACAGCTGCTCATGCAGCTTCAACACGATACCACAGTTCATCAAGAGTAGTGACTGGCGCATTGTGACGAGCCTGTTGCTCGGCCACCATTGACCAGACGTTTTCAGTTGGTGAGAGATCTGGAGAATGTGCTGGCTAGAGCAGCAGTCGAACATTTTCTGTATCCAGAAAGGCCCGTACAGAACCTGCAGCATGAGGTCGTGCATTATCCTGCTGAAATGTAGGGTTTCGCAGGGATCGAATGAAGGGTACAGTCATGGGTTGTAACACATCTGAAATGTAACGTCCACTGTTCAAAGTGCCGTCAGTGCGAAAAAGTGGTGACTGAGACGTGTAACCAATGGCACCCCATACCATCACGCCAGGTGATTCGCCAGTATGGCGATGACGAATACACGCTTCCAATGTTCATTCACCGCGATGTCGCCAAACACGAATGTGGCCATCATGATGCTGTAAACAGAACCTGGATTCATCCGAAAAAATGACGTTTTGCCATTCGTGCACCCAGGTTCGTCGATGAGTACACCATCGCAGGCGCTCCTGTCTGTGATGCAGCGTAAAGAGTAACCGCAGCGATGGTCCCCGAGCTGATAGTCCATGCTGCTGCAAACGTCGTCCAACTGTTCGTGCAGATGGTTGTTGTCTTGCAAACGCCCCATATGCTGACTCAGGGATCGAGACGTGGCTGCGCTATCCGTTGCAGCCATGCGGATAAGATGCCTTTCATCTCGACTGCTAGTGATACGATGCCGTTGGCATCCAGCACGGCGTTCCGTAATACCCTCCTGAACCCACCGATTTCATATTCTGCTAAGAGTCATTGGATCTCGACCAACGCGAGCTGCAATGTCGCGATACGATAAACCGCAATCGCGATAGGCTACAATCCGACCTTTATCAAAGTCGGAAACGTGATAGTACGCATTTCTCCTCCTTACACGAGGCATCACAACAACGTTTCACCAGGCAACGCCGGTCAACTGCTGTTTGTGTATGAGAAATCGGTTGGAAACTTTCCTGATGTCAGCACGTTGTAGGTGTCGCCACCGGCGCCAACATTGTGTGAATGCTCTGAAAAGCTAATCATTTGCATATCACAGAATCTTCTTCCTGTCGGTTAAATTAGCGTCTGTAGCACGTCATTTTCGTGGTGTAGCATTTTAATGGCCAGTAGTGTATGTGCCGGTCATACAACACTGTAAATGTCGTTTATTAATATTGTAAATTATAATGTTGTAATTTTAATATTGTGCATTGTACATTACATTTTGCTCTTTTATGCTCAATATCTGTTGCCCAATAGTTACGTGTAAGGCTATTTGTAAATTTTCCATTATTTCTAGTTACTAGTGACCTAGACCTTGAAATGCTGTACTTGAATCCGTGTTATAGATTCAGTGTATTTTCTCATCTTGCGGAATTTTTATTGCCTCTATGGCATATATTTTGTCCCATTACTATCACGTTGTGCTAGATATATGAAGTGTTATGTAGCTGGGTGTAATAATATAATACGAATAAAAATTCAGGGTTTATTAGCATCAGGCTGTGGTCAAAAGCATTTTTTCCCCGCGCTATGCCTGGTCTCATTTTGTTGCAGTCATCCCAGTGGCTATAATCACGAAGTTGATTAATAAATTGTTCATGAAACCAAAACTTCTGACATTTACTAGTAACCTCGCCGTAAAAGATTGCTAACTCTTTCATTGTACAAGCACCATAACACCTGTCGGCGCGACTCCGCAATCTTTTTCAGCGGTCGGATGACACCACAACACGACGTTTGAAACGCTACTAATCAACAGTTCGGTATTTTCAGGTCGCTAAACTAGTTTATTCTCATGTCTTTATGAAATCTAGTGATGTCTTCAGCAGCTTGAGGCGAAACATTGTGCTTAGAAACATGCTTTAGGCCACTGCCTAATGCTCATAAAACCGATATCAACAAAGCTATAAAAATTCTTTCTGCACTTTTCGGAGGTTTGTTGAAATTACGCGCTAACGTCAAACAGTGTAATCGGGGTAAAAAGAAAAATTGACAAGCGGTAAATGTAAACAGGCGACGGCCTTGCCGCAGTGGATACACCGGTTCCCGTGAGATGACCGAAATAAAGCGCTGTCGGGCGTGGCCGGCTCTTGGATGGGTCACCATCCAGGCCGCCATTTGCTGTTGCCATTTTTCGGGTTGCATTCAGCCTCGTGATGCCAATTGAGAAGCTACTCGACCGAATATTAGCGGCTTCGGTCAAGAATACCGTTATAACGGCCGGGAGTGCGGTGTGCTGACCACACGCCCCTCCTATCGGCGTCCTCCACTGCGGATGGAGCGGCGGTCGGATGGGTCCGATGGGCCACTTGTGGCTGTAGACGGAGTGGTAAATGTAAACAACTGTGAAATTATTCTCTTATTTGCATCCGGATGACATTGAATTCTTGCCATGTTATTTCGGCTGATGACCATTCAGCCATCCTCAGGTAAGTATTTTGCACTGGAGGTTCCTTGTACTTATCGCTAACATTATACCGAAAATTGGCGCGGAAACACATGTGCAAATTAAGCCGCTGGATGAGAACCCTTTATCTAGTTTCGCATCCTCTCCGAATATTGCTTCATCTACACTCCTGGAAATAGAAATAAGAACACCGTGAATTCATTGTCCCAGGAAGGGGAAACTTTATTGACACATTCCTGGGGTCAGATACATCACATGATCACACTGACAGAACCACAGGCACATAGACACAGGCAACAGAGCATGCACAATGTCGGCACTAGTACAGTGTATATCCACCCTTCGCAGCAATGCAGGTTGCTATTCTCCCATGGAGACAATCGTAGAGATGCTGGATGTAGTCCTGTGGAACGGCTTGCCATGCCATTTCCACCTGGCGCCTCAGTTGGACCAGCGTTCGTGCTGTACGTGCAGACCGCGTGAGACGACGCTTCATCCAGTCCCAAACATGCTCAATGGGGGACAGATCCGGAGATCTTGCTGGCCAGGGTAGTTGACTTACACCTTCTAGAGCACGTTGGGTGGCACGGGATACATGCGGACGTGCATTGTCCTGTTGGAACAGCAAGTTCCCTTGCCGGTCTAGGAATGGTAGAACGATGGGTTCGATGACGGTTTGGATGTACCGTGCACTATTCAGTGTCCCCTCGACGATCACCAGTGGTGTACGGCCAGTGTAGGAGCTCGCTCCCCACACCATGATGACGGGTGTTGACCCTGTGTGCCTCGGTCGTATGCAGTCCTGATTGTGGCACTCACCTGCACGGCGCCAAACACGCATACGACCATCATTGGCACCAAGGCAGAAGCGACTCTCATCGCTGAAGACGACACGTCTCCATTCGTCCCTCCATTCACGCCTGTCGCGACACCACTGGAGGCGGGCTGCACGATGTTGGGGCGTGAGCGGAAGACGGCCTAACGGTGTGCGGGACCGTAGCCCAGCTTCATGGAGACGGTTGCGAATGGTCCTCGCCGATACCCCAGGAGCAACAGTGTCCCTAATTTGCTGGGAAGTGGCGGTGCGGTCCCCTACGGCACTGCGTAGGATCCTACGGTCTTGGCGTGCATCCGTGCGTCGCTGCGGTCCGGTCCCAGGTCGACGGGCACGTGCACCTTCCGCCGACCACTGGCGACAACATCGATGTACTGTGGAGACCTCACGCCCCACGTGTTGAGCAATTCGGCGGTACGTTCACCCGGCCTCCCGTATGCCCACTATACGCCCTCGCTCAAAGTCCGTCAACTGCACATACGGTTCACGTCCACGCTGTCGCGGCATGCTACCAGTGTTAAAGACTACGATGGAGCTCCGTATGCCACGGCAAACTGACTGACACTGACGGCGGCGGTGCACAAATGCTGCGCAGCTAGCGCCATTCGACGGCCAACACCGTGGTTCCTGGTGTGTCCGCTGTGCCGTGTGTGTGATCATTGCTTGTACAGCCCTCTCGCAGTGTCCGGAGCAAGTATGGTGGGTCTGACACACCGGTGTCAATGTGTTCTTTTTTCCATTTCCAGGTGTGTATTGCGAACAGGCGCGTATGTAATGGTAACATTATATGCGCGCTCTGTCTCAAAATGTCGGCTTGCAGAGTTAAAATTCAGATGTCACATTAACTGTCGCCAAACGTGTCACTGCTTACAAAATGTTTCCTTTCTGTCAATATTCAAGAAATCACCGAGTCCCTTGCCTCATCCATGCGAAAGCATTCATAACTATTAACAAAATCTTCCACCAAATGCATTTCCACAAATTCCTCAATAAATGAATCCCAGACGAATCACATTGATGCCAAGATTCCCGTGGTGGACTAATCGATAGAATTTCCTGTGGAAATACTAGAATGACTGACTTACTGGGCTGTGAAAGGCGATTGTGGCTTTCATATTCAACGAACCTTTCACTTATTCTCTGACCAATGTACTGCTAAGATATTCTGTACATTTCAGCCTTCCGCATTTACACACCATCGTATACCGAACCGAGAGGAGAACATATCTTTTTAGGTGGCCGGAAAATTACTTTGACATAATGCGTCCTTAGAATTCTGCCTAATTTCGGTGAAGTATTAGGGACATACGAATGTAAAGTCCTGGACTTGAAACGCATCTTCTCCTCTTGATCATGTGGGTGTTCACGTTCCTTTCACCTTATGGCCGTGCTCATCTGATATGTAGAAGATCCATTATGTTAGAATACAGATAGTAGCTGTTCTTGCTCCTCTGCAGGGCTGTCTACACCAAATACAACATCAGCCCGGCGAACAGTCGTTCGAAGCACAGCCATATTTCGTGGCGGGTGGTGGCAGGTAGACGTCTTCAAATACAGGTATGTGTGGTCTTACCTTAGACGGAATTCCCCAAGGCCTATCCACTTTCCAATGACCCAGACGTCCAGAAATAGCAGACAACCTCTCTTCTCCACTGGCTCTGAGCACTACGGGACTTAACATCTAAGGACATCAGTCCCCTAGAACTTAGAACTACTGAAACCTAACTAACCTAAGCAGCACACACATCCATGCCCGAGGCAGGATACGAACCTGCGACCGTAGCAGTCGCGTGGTTCCAGACTGAAGCACCTAGAACCGCTCGGCCACACTCTCTTCTCCACTTCCATCGTAAACTGAATATTCTCGTTGACTGAATTGAGCTGTTGCCTAAAGCACGATAGTTCTCCTTTACCGTGGGACCTTACTATAAAAGTATCATCTTACACACTGACGGAAGACTTTCGGTTAAGAGCGGCCACATCAAGTGCCCGCTCCTCGAAATCTTGGATAAAAATGTTTGCTACCACAGGAGAGAGAGGACTTACTATGGCAACACCGTGAATTTGCTGAAAATATTCGCTGTTGAAAACAAAGCACTTTGAGGAAAGATCACCATGAAATAGTGTTGTTATATCTGCTTTGAATTTACTATTGATGAGTGACAATCAATCCAGGACAGGAACTTTAGTGAAGAGTGATTTGAAGAATCACAACTACCCTCGTATTTACACAATTACTTAATTTTTTAATCTATTGATTACTAAGTTTGATTAAAACTATCAAAATTCTTAGCAAATATAGGAATGTCAGCGAACCTGCCAATGGTCCACAATTGCTAAGTACGTATGGGAACTGGATATACGTGCTGATCTCCTTCACCCCCCCTCTCTCTATCCATCTCCTCTCCCCTCCCTTTATGTATCTCCTCCACCTCCTCCCTATCTCTGCCCATCACCTTTCCCACTCCCTGTACATCTCTTATCTTACACTATCTCTATCCATCTTCTCCTCCCTCATGTCTCTCTGTCCATATCCTTCTTCCCTTTTTTATAGCCATTTCTTCCTCCCTTCGCTGTCCATTTCCTCTTCCCTCCTTTCTCTGACCTTATTTATCGTTATTGAAAACTCGACTTTGATTGGGAATAGAAGTCAAAATGAATAGCAAAACAGTTGCAATCATTAGCACACAGAGTATGAGAGAGATCTTCCCAGGTGCTGGATCTGTGACGATACTAGCATTAATGACAGTATTTCGATGGTTTTAATTTATAGACTGGTAGGATTATTAAGTTATTCATAAACACATCTCTCCTGTTTTATTTTAAAAATGACTGCGTACATTTTCACAGCACGTCCTTCCCAGGAGGCATTTTAACAAAAAAATGGCTCTGAGCACTATGGGACTTAACTACTGTGGTCATCAGTCTCCTAGGACTTAGAACTACTTAAACCTAACTAACCTAAGGACAGGACACACATCCATTCCCGAGGCATGATTCGAACCTGCGACCGGAGCGGTCGCGCGCCTCCAGCCTGTAGCGCCAAGAACCGCTCGGCCATTCTGGCCGGCGGCAGTTTAACAGAAAGTGTTCATGTATGACATGTCTATTTGTCCACTTGTTAAGGCTATGTGCTGTCCACGAGTCCGCTGGTAAGCCAGTTGCAGACATATCGCTTTCAGTTCTATTCTTCTTCACAAACACCAGTTGGTAAGTCAGTTAATCGAGAATGGATTGACCGAACCGAATCTCTCCTTGCTTCGGTCAGTCGGAATTCGTCGAACCGAATCCTTTCTTGAATTTGTGTGAATTGAAACTAAACGAGTTTCGTAAGATCATGAACTTATTGAAATGAGAAAAAAACGCGCTTCATTGTTTTCACTGTAATTGGTTGGCATTTTTAAAGCGATCATCGAAACGCTTCTTAATGAAGGAAATCTTAAGTCAGCTCGTCAAGGAGGAGTCATCGAACCGAATCCATCCTTGAATTCGTGTGAACTGAAAGTAAACAATTTCCGTAAGATCATGAACACACTGATATTAAAAAAAATCAGAATTCATTACTTTCACAGTAATTTGTTGGTGTTTTTAATGCGTTCATCCCAACGCTTTGTAATGAAAGAAATTATTTGTCTTTCCGTCCGGAGAGAAAGTGAATGGCACCGATGGAGCAATTCCCGAAGACACCACCTACAACTGCCCTTGGGAAAAATACGCCAATTTAAGCTTTATTTCACACACTTCCAACGACTGGCCTTATGAGTTATTATTCGTCATTGCCGAATGCAAGATCAATCAGGAAATGGACACTCTTAAATTGAAACGCTAAGTCGGTTGGAATCAACGGTATTCTTGGAATCAGAACATCGTCACCTTTAAACTTTCGTATGATTATCGTTGATTCAAAGAAATAAACCACGACCCACGAACCGAAATCAACTGAATGTTTGTAACACATAAATTTACCACGAACTGATTTTATTTCAATGTTTGCAACACACCAAACATATGACCATTGCAGACATATCGCTTTCAATTCTATTCTTCTTCACAAAACACAAATAGCC
Source organism: Schistocerca cancellata (assembly GCF_023864275.1). NCBI lineage: Eukaryota > Metazoa > Arthropoda > Insecta > Orthoptera > Acrididae > Schistocerca > Schistocerca cancellata. Next base: position 137,366,547 of record NC_064628.1, read on the forward strand.
AGTACAGAACTTATTGTTATTATGATGACATGCTGAAACAGAACTGCAGACTGAAAGTCACTTTTTTATGAAAACATGTGACAGCAGGGCTTCAAACCAACCGTCACAGTATTTTCATTGAGATTTTCGTACAAAAATAGCACCCAGATTGACGATTTCACCGGTGAATTTTGAAAAAAATTTTCTTTCGTGCAAACTTTATCCTGAAAATTACGAACGTACACACAAAACAGCCAAATCAGCCAAGCCGTTATCAAGTGGTGATCTTCCATACACTCGGCAGTTGATTTTTATTGATACAGATTGCGACATTTCTGTCAGATATTGCTACGCAATATTGATTCATTACTGCCACCATTTTGTGGTTAATTTTAGAGTGCACTGCACACATTTCCTAGGATGGAAACTGTAGCGCTGGACGAACATACACTCACCGATACAATAGTCAGTTCTTTGTTCTGCTTCACGAGGAGATTGAGTGAAACTACACTGAAGAACCAAAGAAACTATTAAAGGCAAGCGTATTTTAATACAGAAATGTGTAAACAGGCAAAATATGGCGTTGCGGTCGGCAACGCCTATATAAGACAATAAGTGACTGGCCCAGTTGTTAGATCGCCTACTGTTGTTACAATGGCAGGTTATGAAGATTTAAGTGAGTTTCAACGACGTTTTATAGTCGGCACACGGCAGATGGGACACAGCATCTCGGAGGTAGTGATGAAGTGGGGATTTTTCCGTACGATCATTCCACGAGTTATTATGATATAATGAATAGCAGGAATCCGGTAAAACATAAAACCTCCGACATTGTTGCGGTCGGAGAAAGATTCTGCAAAAACGAGACCAACGACCACTGAAGAGAATCGTTCAGCGTGACAGAAGTACAACCCTTCCGCAAATTGCTGCAGATGTCATTGCAGGGTCTTTAAAAAGGTCAGCGATCGAACCATTCAACGAAACGTCATCGATAAGGTATGTCGGAGACGATGGCACACTCGTGTACTCTTGATGACTGCACGACACAAAGCTTTACGCCTCGCCTGGGCCCGTCAACACGGACCATGAACTGTTGATGACTGGAAACATGTTGCCCGGTCGGACGAGTCTCTTTTCAAATTATATCGAGCGAGTGGACGTCTACGAGTATGGTGCTACAGAACAATGCTGAAGTTTAGATGCGTAGATCACATAACTAATGACGAGGTATTGAATAGAATTGGGGAGAAGAGGAGTTTGTGGCACATCTTTACAAGAAGAAGGGACCGGTTGGTAGGACATGTTCTGAGGCATCAAGGGATCACAAATTTAGCAGTGGATGGCAGTGTGGAGGGTAAAAATCGTAGAGGGAGACCAAAAGATGAATACACTAAGCAGATTCAGAAGGATGTAGGTTGCAGTAAGTACTGGGAGATGAAAAGCTTGCACAGGAAAGAGTAGCATGGAGAGCTGCATCAAACCAGTCTCAGGGCTGAAGACAGCAACAACAAACCCGTTTCGCCTTCATGGCCTTGCACAGAATAAAGGCGAAATGCATATGGCACGAAAAGTGTGTTTAATGCAGTTGCAGTTACATGGTCAACATGTAAAGATTAACAATATACCGTAATAGTGTAAGTAGGCTGTTTATGTTTTCTTTATGTAAGTAGGCTGTTTATGTTTTCTTATTGGCAACGTTACGTAGCGCTCTGTATGAAAATCACTGGCTGTGCTGTGTGCAGTCTGTGGCTAGTTTGCATTGTTGTCTGCCATTGTAGAGGGGCAGCTGGAGGTTAACAGCGCGTAGCGTAGCGCAGTTGGAGGTGAGCCGCCAGCAGTGGTGGATGTGGGGAGAGAGATGGCGGAGTTTTGATAATTTGTAATACTGGATGTCAATTATGAATATTAAGGTAAATACATTGTTTGTTCTCTACTAAAATCTTTCATTTGATAACTATCCCTAACCGAGCGAGGTGGCGCAGTGGTTAGACACTGGACTCGCATTCGGGAGGACGACGGTTCAATCCCGGGTCCGGCCATCCTGATTTAGGTTTTCCGTGATTTCCCTAAATCACTCCAGGCAAATGCCGGGATGGTTCCTCTGAAAGGGCACGGCCGACTTCCTTCCCCATCCTTCCCTAATTCGATGAGACCGATGACCACGCTGTCTGGTCTCCTTCCCCAAAACAACCAACCAACCAACCAACTATCCCTATCAGTAGTTAGTGCCTTCAGTAGTTTGAATCTTTTATTTAGCTGGCAGTAGTGGCGCTCGCTGTATTGCAGTAGTTCCAGTAACGAAGATTTTTGTGAGGTAAGTGATTTCTGAAAGGTATAGGTTAAAGTTAGAAACACTTGAGTCACAAATTCTTTCTAGTTTACAGTGGACCTTACAGAATCCGACGTATACCACATGATAATTGCGTTGAAGTTGAAACTCTGCGTTCTAGGAAGAGTAAAGGTTTACACCACATTTCACATGTAAAACCATTTATTGACAGATAATCTGCTTTTTAACTTAGTCTTTGCAATTTTCACTTCACGCTACTTGTACAATTTGTCACACTGAGAAACTGTTAACATGCAACAATGTTTGAAGTTAAATATCCAGTCAAGAACCAAGAGAACTTATTTAAACAGAAATTACGAATGCATTGTTATTGTGAACAGGCGACACAGTGTTATTGTGTATGTGCATTCTTGCTTGTTAGTTGCACGATTATGTAACGACTATAAGGCTCACATACTTGGAACATATACCGGCACTGCTAATGAAATTTTCATACAACATTTTGGTTTGCTTGAGAGTGGATTCTGGATTTAAGGTACTTTCAGTGAGATGCCAGATGAGACAGTGGTTAGTTTATGTGACACCTACACGATTTTATCACGACGCTACTAATGAGCGACAATTTACAATGTTGCTTTTGCGGTGTTTCTGTTTTATATCTGCACAGTTTTTCTGTATTATTCTGGAAAGTAAAACATGTTTTAGTAGTAACTTTTGTGGTATAGCTACAAGGAGACAGCCTTTTCTGTAGCACAACAATACGTTACAGCACAGTACTTTCTTCATCACGGCAATAAGCGTAATAAGTATGATATCTATACGCAAAGCATTTCACTTTGTTTATCATGAGGTCAGTACATTGACTTCTGCAGAACTTAGCTTTTGGAGGACGATAACTACGACACTTCCACAGAGATTATCTTACAGCAAGACGCATATTTAGCGCTACAGGACACGTATTTGAGTGATTAATTTTGTACTAACAACATTTATTTTCAAAGATATTTGAAATACAATGATACAAAGGTTTTCCGTAATACATTTCATTCCATTCTTGTAATCTGTAACACCTGAGGGTATAATTACAATAAACCTCAGGGGGGTACACGCCTACTTTGTGTTCCATGTGTGTGGCAAGCACAAGGAGCCCTAGCTAATATGGTATTTGCTTATACAACTTTACACATCGGTACCATATTTCTCCAACACAAAATTACACAGCTATCTGATCATTTAACTGAGAGATAAACATTTTCTTTACTACGTCAGTGACACATGTTTACGTAATTACACCGTTGGATAACTTCACACTTATGAAATTGTATTTTGTCTGTACTTTGTGAATTGTTCATATTTTTTCGGAACCATTGTGATACTATGAGAGCTTTGAATGATGTATTTGGTATGAGATCATGATTTTTAAAGTACGTTTGAGGCAGATGACAATATTGAAATGAGCAGAGAATATTTTTTATGGTTTGAAATTATTGCAGAAAGCTACGACTTTTTTGAGATTTGACTGAGGTGTTATGATGTTATTTTTTTTGACGACGATGTGTATTATGCTGTTGAGGTATGTTTATGTCAATAAGATGATGCTACCATATATGAGGAATGTGATTATGTGTTTATATGTATATGAATAATGAATAGAAGTTAGGGACTCTTGACTTGTGAAAAAGGATGTTGGAAACCAAGAATCGTACTTTAAGAGTTATGAAATGTGTGTGTAAATGCGTGAACGTATCACAATGCAGGCGAAGAATTTTTTGGACACTGTTATATTCATAGGATTTTGTTTCTACACATTTGCAACGTAAGTTCTCGACCTGTGAAATTTTTATATGAGACTGTCACTGTAGCGGAAACTGCTGTCATAAATATTTCCATAAGAAAGTTAAGTGACCACCTGCACGTGCGTCATCGGCACACAGCTGTGTCAGACACCTGGAGAACAAGCCATTAGTGTGAGTGCCTTCTCAGAGGCACAGGTAGAAAAAGAAACGGGAGGCCATTAACCTCGCTATTGACATTTCCTTGTTGAAAGCATACTGTGGAGCTCATAATTTATGATATTTACTGAAATGCCTAATGAAATGACGAGAAATATTTTTACATCTGCACACCTGATTACGACAAGTGTATTTCTACGAGAGTTGAGAGAATTTCTACTAACTTATGAAATGCCTCATGACTACTGAATGATGTTCTCATGCTTCACTTTGTACATAGTTGCTTATTTCATTTGATACCTGGTTTCCAGCTGTGTTGCAGCATTGCTTTTATAAACTTAGATGCGTTTGCTAATGTGAACACTTTCTGTCAACGGATCTATTAAATGATAATTTTGTAATCCACATTCTTTAAAAAAAGGAGCACTTGGAAAGGAAAGAACAATAAGAAGGGACTAGTAACAGTAACTGGACACATAATTTTCTTTTCAAGTACATGGTAATATTTTTTTTACAATAAGTTGATGTGGTGCACCACTTTAATTACATAGACATTAAGATGTGAATATACATTTCCCTTATCTGCATTGTTGTTTTTACTGTAATATTTTTTCTGCTTGAGCTATGTCATGTTTAGGTATAAGTTGCTGCTGTTTGCCAGGCATAGTGCTACTAAATTTAACTTTGTATTACTCTGTTAAGCTTTTCTTGTTGCTGCACATTGGCTCATATTAGTTGTAATTTTGCATTTTATCTGTTACTTTAGATTTACTGCTGCTTGCTTTGCAAATTGGCATTTTTTGTCATTGCTCTTTGTGTTGATTTGTTGTATGCTGTTGCATTGCCTCGTCCCTTGGTATATATATCTGAGCTTAGTAAATTTAAGTTAGCTTAAGAGGGGGTAGCCTATAAGACAATGAGTTATGACGAATTGGAAGAAATGCATTGAGAAGCTATATGAAAAAGGTTTGGCAAAAAAAAGTAGTGTACAGTGGAGAAAAACTATTTTTGACAGAGGATGTGAACAGAATACAGAAAGCAGGCTTAGATAGGACTTTTGGGAATAATGATGAACGAAGGGAGATCTCCATGCAAAATACTGCAGTAAAACAAACCCTGTCCTTTCCTTTTGGTGTTATCCCACTATGTGTTTGTGTACCCTTGTGTATTTGTTTTCTTCCTGTCCCTGTGTAGTTTCATAGAATTTTTTCTTCTTTTAATATTAAGCTACATTCACTATGATGAGGAATACTGTTATCCTCGAATATAATTGGCATTAATAATATGTTATTTACTTTGTAAAGATGTTAGACATTATTTATTCTGTTTTGTTTTAATGCTCATGTGTAAAGTTGATGTTTCGAAAGTTATTTTGATCTTTTATGTATTTACTTATGTCATAATTCCTGTAACACTGATGTATATGTCTATTTCGATTCTTTTGTAAAGCCTGTACTACAAATGTTATCTGTATTGTTATGTTCTTTAATGATGTATTTTGTTCCTTTGTAATTGTTTTCTCATGTTATAATATTGTAATTGACGCCAGTTAATCAAATTAAGTAACTTGTAAGCATCCATTTCACTGCACACGTTTCTGTTGTTCATAGTATGTGGACAATATGTGAGAAGTAGGGACTGTTAGTGTTTGCACGTGTGTTAATAATTCAGCAAGGGACTGGATAACAGCATTGCTGATTTTAAGGACAATTCCAAAAACTTTATGAGTGCACAAGTGGTGGTTATGGACTTGCTATATTAACTGCAAGACTCTTCAATGGTGATTGTGCACCCACACAGTCACAACAGATGGCTGCTGGCCATCTCTACAAGGACTACATTGGGTCTACACCTTTGCTGACTCACCAATACCATTATTTCTACAAGGACTGCAGTGGGTCTGCACCTCTGGTGGCCCACCAATACCACAATCTCTACCAGGACTACAGTGGGTCTACTCTGTGATGACCTACCTACCAATATTCATCAACTTCGACTGACTCTGCTGTGGGTTTGCTCCATTGTGGCCCATTACCTGTCAGCATGTCAAGAGTCAGCACTGCCTTTCCGTTGGAAGGACACCACTACTTCTTCAAGACTGCATGGAAATCCACTACTTCTGTGTGCAATTTTTTTTTACTAATGAGACTTTGTAAAAAAAAACTGTAATTACTATTATGATGAATGATCAGGACTGTCTTTATGGACTGTGAGAAAATTTTAGCTTTTGACCAACATTGTATCAATAAGTGTGTGCATTGGATATCTTTGTTAGTGTAATTATAAAAAATTTTATCAAATCATTACTGGCCACTGGCCAAAAAAATTTGTAAAATTTTTTGTGGGGAGCATGGGGGCTATGTAAGTAGGCTGTTTATGTTTTCTTTATGTAAGTAGGCTGTTTATGTTTTCTTATTGGCAACGTTACGTAGCGCTCTGTATGAAAATCACTGGCTGTGCTGTGTGCAGTCTGTGGCTAGTTTGCATTGTTGTCTGCCATTGTAGAGGGGCAGCTGGAGGTTAACAGCGCGTAGCGTAGCGCAGTTGGAGGTGAGCCGCCAGCAGTGGTGGATGTGGGGAGAGAGATGGCGGAGTTTTGATAATTTGTAATACTGGATGTCAATTATGAATATTAAGGTAAATACATTGTTTGTTCTCTACTAAAATCTTTCATTTGATAACTATCCCTATCAGTAGTTAGTGCCTTCAGTAGTTTGAATCTTTTATTTAGCTGGCAGTAATGGCGCTCGCTGTATTGCAGTAGTTCCAGTAACGAAGATTTTTGTGAGGTAAGTGATTTCTGAAAGGTATAGGTTAAAGTTAGTCAGGGTCATTCCTTTGTAGGGATTTTTGATAGTCAGATTGCGTTGCGCTAAAATTATTGTGTGTCAGTTTAAGCACAGTCGTGTAAAATTGTTCTAAGGGGACGTTTCAATAGTATCGGTGTATTTTACTTTATCACAGCACAGATCTTTATCACACAGGCAGTATTCATAAAACGATTATAAATGGAGGGTAAACATTTAAAAATCCGTGAGAAGTTGCTGGTCCGCCATCGGGCGCCTCCCCAGGTGACGGACAGGGGAATTCTCGCCACAAATGTTGGGTACAGGGGAAATAAAATACCCGGTGTGGACCAAAAGAGGAAGTCAACGGCTCAGATGCCGGAAGATAATGTTTTTATAGCATTCCAACGGTAGATGAGACGGAAGGCATCTCTACGGGGCAGGCAGGGCTCAGAGCCTGGGAAAGGCAATATGCCTAGGATATGGTAATCCAAAATATTACTCAGCGAGTTTGGATGCTGTATGGTGGCAGCTCCATCACCAAGCGTAACCTGCGCAGCGCTCGTAACGCGGCCAGGGGATTCTATACCTACTAGTTCACATCAACGATTTGCCTCGGATAATGGATTCAAAGGAAACGGACATAGGCTATGGAACAGGAATTCACGAGATGGAAACAAGAAACACTGCTTTTCGTTTGGGACATGGAACTGAGCCGTGCATGTCTTGTTCCCACCATCATGTATTTTACACCCTGTTTTTAACGTACTACCGTCTCACTACGTTAATTTAAATTACTAACGTCACTGAGCTGCTGCTTTGCCTTACCATGAGCGGCGTTAGCAGCGCTGATCGGTCTATCCTCTCTCGTAGTATCTTTGATCGACTGCTGTTACTTCCCGCTCGCGTTGCGAGTTCGGATTGGCAGTTCGTGTCGGCGGTTCGTCGGCAGTTCGCGTCGCGAGTTCGAGTCGCGTCTTCGGGCTGCCAGTCAGTGGGAACGTGTATGGAGTTCAGCCCGGAACTACCAGTCGGTAGTTGCAACGCGGCACTAGTGCAGTCGGGTTGGAGCAGCAGTGAAGTCTACGTCGGCATGGTTCGCCCGACCATTACCGCCACGCGTCACTTGTGCCGGGCAACGATCCCGGTGGTTCGTCGGTCGGTCGTCCAACCTGTCGACGCATTTTGGCTCGCCGATCGTTCATGAGTCGGCAGTGTATGTGTGTGTGCATCGACCCCAGATTTGTCTTCGTGTGTGCTTAGTTACTGTTGGGTATCGTTCAGGTCTTCCTGCAAGTGTTTGTCAGGTTGTGTGTGTAGTTGGTGATTTCCACTGACGACTATTTTAGATGTTGCCGGCATTGTGAGAGGAGTCGCTCAGTTTTTGCGGACGAGGGAAGTTCTGCGCGCGGTTCACTCGGGTGGGGCCGCTGGCAGTTCCCGCGCAGTGTCGGAGCGTGTGTGGAGCTGTCCGATCGCTACGTGCTTTGTGGTTCGCCGACTCAGGGCGTCAAAGTTGAGTACTGGTTTCAACTACCCAAGCCACGTTTGTTCATGTTGTGGTGGTTCGCTTCTGTGGCGTGCTGTTGGGGAGGTTATTCGGTGAGCAACATCGAGTTGTTCTACTGCTGAGATTTAGCCACCATCTGGTGCAGTTAACTATTTAGGTCGACTATGAGTGCACCAGTGGAATTTTCTGTCTTGTGGCCTCTAGTGTTGAGGTTATCTGCCCTGGGCACTGACGTAAATTAAGGCAGTGTTCTTTTGAGCGAGTTAACTATTACCGTGTTTCAAATTCAAGTGTACCAGCGGAATTTTTTGCTTAGTGGCCGTTAGTGTTCCGGTTACCTGCCCTGGCCACTAACGTAATTTCAGGCAACGTCCTTTCCTTTCCTGTTGTCGCTGTCCAACATGGTGTGTAATTTTGACAGCTGATACGTACTCCATTGTAAATTATCACGATTGTAACATTGCTGGTTGGAGTTCTCATGTACTGATTGACGGGAAGCAAGTTGTTGTGTCGGTCGGTCCGTGGTTGCCCCCTGGTTAGGTTCCGACGGATCAAGTTTAGCTCGGCTCACCACCTGTCTCACCAAAGTGAACGAGGGCGGACTGATCTCCCTGGAGGCCTTCCGAGTGCTACCGGTATTTTATTATCTGTTGCCAGCTATTTTAAATTTTAGGCTTATGGTTATTGTTTGTTTCTTAAAATTTTTCAATTTCTTTAAATTTATCTTTCAAGCTTAGTCACTGTGGCCTTCTGCCTTTAAAGATTATGGCAATATATTTTGAAATTCTTAAGTTTGATTGTGGCCCTCAGCCATTGGCATTGCACCTTGCATATGTTGTTTCATTAAATTATTTTATTGATATCTTAACTGGATTTTTATCTTGTTGATTTTTAAGATTTCTGTTTGTTAAACATGCTGGCCTTCTGCTTTTAAGGGTCTATGGTAATATATTCTGAAGTTTTGAAATTTAATTGCACTTTAAGTATGTTGTTTTTGAATTATTTTATTGCTATCTTAATTGGATTTTTATCTTGTTAAGATTTCTTGTAGGAGGCCTTCAGCCGTGAAAGAGTTGCTAAATTACAATAAATGACTATTAGAAGCAGAAACGGACTTCAACCCTTGGCCCTTTCCACAATCCTATTACCTGTTCTGTCCAACGAGTTTAGCGGGCGTTCCAGGAATGTTCGTTGTCTTAATAAACCAGCTGCGGCTGCGACTTTGATATCTGAACAAAAAAGTTACAAGACAGACATTGTGGCTCTACAGGAAGTTAGGTGGCTTGGAGAAGGGATACACACAGAGGATAATTGTGTCATTTTTTATGGGGAGGGGGGGATGAAAAACATCACGAATTTGGTACTGTTTTTGCTGTTAACAACAGGATTGTTAATAGGGTTGAGGAATTCCATCCCATTAATAAAATAATGTCTTACATAACAATCAAACACCAGTGGTACGATATTTCATGAATGTCCATGCACCGACTGAAGATTCAACTTAGGATGAGAACGATGAGTACTGTGAAGAATTAAAGAGAGTAGTCGAAAGTATTCCGACAACAAATATAAGAATTATCTTAATGGACTTTAATGGAAAAATAGATAAAGAGGATATGTTCATCCCCACAATAAAAAAAAAACATAGGAAGCACTCGACCACCAACGAAAATACATTAAAAATGATCAACTTTTCACTGTCAAAGAGTATGAGAACTTGCTCGACGATGTTCCCTCACAAAGATATACACAAAGGTACATGGTGCTCTCCAGATGGCAAAACAATAAATCAGATTGACCATGTTATGACAGATAAACGTTTCACTTCATTTATAAGAGGTGTCAGAACGTACAGAGGAGATGAAATCGGCTCAGATCATTACGCAGTCGTAGGAAAGATTAAAATCAAGATGTTTGGAATCAACAACCAAAAGCCACACCAAAACCTAATTTAGACATCGAACGACTGAAGGAACGGTCTGTTCAAGAAGCCTATGCGATTGAAATAAATAACCGTTTTACGGCATTGCAAGAAGCTGAGGAGGAAAATAGGGTCGAGAAGGCTTGGGAAAGAATAAATTCTGTAGTAACAGACGCAGCAGAAAAAACACAGGGCAATAAAAAGAAAACGAAAAAACATAAATGGTTGAAAGAAAAGTGTCAGAGAGCAGTAGAAAGGAGGAAAGAAGCCAGGGTACTGTGCCTGCATAATAAGGAGAGTGAGGACAGGAGAGAGACCTTCAAGGCGGTTAGAAGAGAAACAGCAAGAGTTCTACGAACAGAGAAAAGGAAATATCTAATTACAGTATTACAATCTACAGAAATGGAAAGCAGGAATGGAAACTCAAAGAAGTTCTTTCAGTATACAAAGATAAGTAAGAGAGGTTATCAAAGTGAAAACCTAGTCATTAAAGATAAAAATCATAATATGATAACACAGCTGGAAGATATCCTAGAAAGATGGGAAGAGTATTTCTCAGAAATGTTAAATTGCACTGATCCGCACATAACCTTCAGTTACACAATATGAGAGTGACAGCATTAATAGTGACGAATGTAGAATCATAGAACAGGAATTGATCCATTCCATTAAAAAGCTTAAAAACAAAAAGACAGCAGGCGAGTACCAGATATCAGCAGTGATGTTAAAACAGGGCGGAAGCAAACTACACGAAGAAATTTATAACCTTATCACAGTGATCTGGAAAACTGAAACACTGCCGGAAGACTGGAAAACTGCTATAATTTATCATTTACACAAGAAAGGAAAGAGAATGGAATGTGGAAATTACAGAGGTATCACTTTGCTGAACATAATGATCATTCTGGAAAAACTTAAACCTTATGCGGAAAACATTATTCAAGATTACCAGGCTAGATTCCGAACAAACCGATCCACAACTGATAATTTGTTTTCTATGCGGCAGGTTTTTGAGAAATACTGGGATTTTAACGAAAACATCCACTGTCTCTTCATTGACTTCCAGTGAGCCTACGATGGCATCCACAGAAGTAGCCTCTACAACACATTACGAGAATTTAGCATACCCAGTAAATCACTAGGATGATACAACTGTGCATGGATGGTTCCCAGGCAACAGTGAAGTTCAGAGGATCCATATCCCCCACCTTTCCAGTTAAAACAGGCTTATGACAGGGAGACGCTCTTTCATGTGTCCTCTTGAACCTTGCATTAGAGAAAGTGGTTCGGGGGAGTAATTTACATCTATACAATGTTCTCCGATTCGAACAAAGTGAAGTAAAACTCCTGGCTTATGCAGATGATACAGTGTTGCTGAGGGACACTGAAGAAGAACTGAAAGAGACGTACAGACCTCTCGGGCATAGTGCCAGCAAAATGGAGCTTTTCATTAACCAAGAGAAAACAGAATATATGGAAATAGGTGGAGTCATAAACCCAAATCCTTGCATTGAAATTGACCTGCATTCTAAATTCAGAAAAGTTCTAAAGTTTAAATACCTTGGATCACGTTTCAACAGTAAAAATGTCATAAGAATGGATATAAATGAAAGAATAGCCTCAGGGTCAAGATGTTTGTAGTCACTAAGCAATCCACTCAAAAGTAAAGCTTTGTCAATCACCACAAAGATGAAGAAATACAACACTATCATCTGCCCCATAGAACTGTACGCTTCAGAAAGCTGGACGGTTACAAAGAATGAAAGAGAAAAACTGAATGTTTTCGAAAGAAAAGTAATGAGAAAAATCTGGGGACATGTGTTGGAGAATGGTGTATGGAGAATTCCAAAGAACAATGAAATTTATCAGTTAATGAAGAAACCCACTATCATCCAGAAATTAAAAAGTAGGAGACTGCAAGGGGCTGGACACGTGGCTAGAATGGAAAACAACAGAATCACCAAGAAAGCATTTGAAGGAACTGTCCAGGCAACAAGACCATTGGGCCGACCCAATACAAGGTGGAAAGATGACAGCCATCGCAGCATTAGGAATTTCCGTACGGTGGAGAGAGGCTGCGAGAGATAGAAGGCGGTGGGAGGAAATCGTTGATAAAGCGCGTGGTCTACAGGGCCTGTGATCGCTGAGAAGAGAGAGAGAATCATTTTAAAAAAATATCGAGACTTCCCAGAGTATATATAGTACATTCCGCCATTCATCTCCAATCACAGAGATTTTGGGAAGTCGGCGCCTTTGATTCACATCTCATTCGTAAGTCCAGCCGTTCAAGCAATATTTTCTTTTGTATACATGGATTATGGTTGCACTTGTCACTCAAATTCCTTCCTGTGTTTTTCATTGTCTTCCAAACAGCAAAAGCTTCTTCACCTGGTCCACGCTGTATCAACTTCTCGTTCCCGCACAACACACGGCTACGTGACCGCGCTGATTGGTGCTACAGCGCATGCCCTAAATTTTTCCCGACCATAATTATTCATTGTTCTACATTTCCCTCTCTTTAAAAACGATTTTGGTTAGAACAGACGGAGACAGTGGTCATGTGTCTATGAGTTTTGTTTGTTTCTTTGTAAGAATGTGTTGTGCGTCGTGCCTGCCTGCTGCTCGTAATGTGAGTAGCTAGCTATCCGCTTCACAGTACAATTCCTATAGTACAGATGTGGATACGCTAACGCAGCGTCCAGTGAGCTTTCACCAGCAACGCAATTCTCGAGATCGGCTTTGAAGTCCTGCAGTGCTGACTTTCTATAAAGCTATTAGCCACGCACCGTAGAAATGATAGTATAACGACCCAACTTTACTATCTTCAACTACCATTTCAATATTTCCTCTTGGCACTGAGGACTTTGTTAGTAACGACTGAGCCGTGGTAAAAATTGCTGATTTGAAGAGCGCGCCGCAGCGCGTAGTGTGAAGCAGTCGCCCTCCGTTTCTGGTGGTGGCGCCGCTGTGGCAATCGCAGCTTTGGTGTCTCCCTCTGGTGGGAAAGCGGAAAGGGTGCATTTAAGGGGCGGTATGAGCTCGCCAGTCGGTCAGTCTGGGTCACTCTCTCGTCCCCAGCTTGCTAGTCTGTCTCTCGTCCGCATTTGTTAGGCAGTTAGTGTCTGTCTGTCGTTCGGAGTGCTAGTATGTCTGTCGCTCGGATCAATCTTTAAAGCCGGCAAAATGAGAGTCTTTCCACTCCGCCAGTAAGAGAACTCAGCGAGTGGTCCCCCGTTCGGGGCTTAGTTCCTGCATCTGAGTCTGCGCGTTAGGCCGCCAGTCTGTCGAGTTTGCTCAGGTAATTGTCATTGGCAGTTGGATCGATCGGTTGGTCGATCGCACACTGAGACACAAGATGACTTGTCCGTCTTGAGCGTCGGCGCATGTGAGGTCGCCACGCGAGTCCAGTGGGCCGCGGCGAATAGCGAGGGGTAGTGACTTCGCGGTAGACACGAGTGCAACAGGAGTCAACCCACGACATTCGTCTGGCCGGTGTGAGCTGCGACGCCGTGAGACGAGAGATCGGCGCGCCTTCCTGCGTCAGTTGAAGCAACTGGCAGCGGACGGTTTGGGAGAGCGATTTGGGGGTGCTGCGCCAAGTCTTCTCGAGAAATCGCAGTTTATTAGAAGTTAAGTGATTGGTGATATCTTGTTTGATTTACTCTTGTTAAATTCTACTTGTTTTCTTGGTGAGGTCACCAGCCGTTTTGCTTTAGGGTCGTCCCACCATTCTTCTCCGTTTGCCTACCCGCGGGAAGGTGGTTGTTTATGGATTGGGTGGTCCGTTTTTCCCCTGTGGAGTAGGGGCGGGTTAGAGCAACTTGCGGTTCGGGTTGTTCGGTAATCTCCCTATCAATCTACAGTACGTTAGTAGGTGCGTCTGTCATGTTTGTCGGATTTGCTGTGTTAACGAATTTATTGCTTGGAGTGTAACGGCCTAATACCTGAAATACGTTTTGATCTTTGGAAACTTTGATATTATTGCCTATGATCTTGAGAGGCAGTATCTGTGCACTGTAGAGCATCTTAACTATTGTTTGGCCAACCTTGTAGAACTTTATATAAGATTGCATATCATGGGCTTTTATTTAAATGATCATTTTAGTACATAAAGTTGCCACCCTTTCACAGTAAGACTTTTCTTAAAAGTTAAAATCAAGTTACACTTTCGGTAGCAAGGTTAATATTTTAATTGTTAGTGTTTGTACCATTTCCATCCCTCCCGCGGTGGTGCATAGTTTGTGTGCTTGTGTAAATTGTTAAAACTCTGGTGTGTTGCAGATTTGCATCAGTGTAGTCTTTCAGAGGCTGTTGTGAGCGATCAAAACTACGGCCGTGTCAAAAGGCAGCGGAAAGGTTCTCTGCCCGAAAGCTCATACAGTCAAAAGCCGTTTCTTTCTGCCTCTGAATAAATTGTAACTTTGATATTTAGAGGGTGTTTTCTGATTATATTTTCAAATCTGTTTTTTAATGATTTTAGGCACTATTAAAGTGAATAAAATTCCCATTTGTTAAAAGAAATTCGGTTATGATTTCATCAGTTACTCCCTGGCAACTACTTCCATGCTTACATAGTGTGAGTAAATGTGTTAATGTTCTTGATGAATCGCTTGTAAATGAAATAAATTCTGAAGAATATTCTTTGAAAGTAGATCACGGTTCAAAGACATAGTGTTGTTTCTGGTTTTCAGCTGTTCTGCCGATGTTCTTCGATATTTTTTACTTGCTGACTACAATGCCTCCAGCTACGGCACCTCGTGTTATCGCAGATTCACCGCTTCAGCTTGTAACTTCTGCAGTTTCTGTGCTCCAGGTAGGCCACCTGATGTAAGTACTTGTTGTGTGTCCAATACTATAACGTAGTTTTGAACTAATATTAAATTGTGATGCGGAGAGTGTGGGGATACTTACAGAAATACTGATCCAAAAATGAAAAAGAAGTTTCCTTAAATGTATGTCTCAACAGTTGTTTCATTTTTCTAAATCTACTCATAGTTTGCCCAAGGAGAAACGGGAAGCAGTTTTTCTCCAGTATGGTTCACTGACCTCCTTGACCGCGTATTACAGATTTTGTCACGACATCTCCGACTTTTTTCTAATCCACTGAATACACGTAATAGTCACTTTAGAAATCATATCTCAAGAAGTAAGTCTTGATTCCCCCACAGTACCATTAACTGTGTAATCAACAAATCCTAAATTTCTTTCTTAAAAAGCCGAAGTTGATGATGATAAACTGTATGCAGGATGCTTCCACAAAAGCGTGCAAAAATGTAATAGGACATAGAGAATGCCCCACTGAACAATCTGAGATCGGGAACCTGGGGTCGGAGATGTCCGCTTAAGGAGATATGGAATTAAATTTGTCTATCCCTTTGTCTAGCACTTGTGTTTTCCAGCTTATTTACAACTAACATGCGTTCAAGTTTATACGTACTGTGCTGTTTATTTACATGTACATTATTTATTTTCTGCAAGGAATCAATGAAGGGGCGGCCGGAGGGGCAGTGCGGTTCTAGGCGCTGCAGTCTGGAGCCGAGCGACCGCTACGTCGCAGGTTGGAATCCTGCCTCGGGCATGGCTGTGTGTGATGTCCTTAGGTTAGTTAGGTTTAATTAGTTCTAAGTTCTAGGCGACTGATGTCCCGGGACCGCGGGACTGCTACGGTCGCAGGTTCGAATCCTGCCTCGGGCATGGGTGTGTGTGATGTCCTTAGGTTAGTTAGGTTTAAGTAGTTCTAAGTTCTAGGGGACTTATGACCTAAGATGTTGAGTCCCGTAGTGCTCAGAGCCATTTGAACCATTTGAACCAAATCAATGAAGACGACCCTAATTAGTAGGAAGTCATAATACGATAGGCCGTCTGAATGACCACCTGTACTCGAGGTTCGTTTAGAGAGTTCCAGGTGAGTTTTTGGAGAACGTACTCCGGGCTGTTCGCTAGAGGATGTGGATACATCAAGACGGTGCACCGCCTCAAAAAATGGTTCAAATGGCTCTGAGCACTACGGGACTCAACATCTTAGGTCATAAGTCCCCTAGAACTTAGAACTACTTAAACCTAACTAACCTAAGGACATCACACACACCCATGCCCGAGGCAGGATTCGAACCTGCGACCGTAGCAGTCCCGCGGTCCCGGACTGCAGCGCCAGAACCGCTAGACCACCGCGGCCGGCCTGCACCGCCTCACTTCAGTGTGTATGTCCGCAGACACCTCAGTGCTGTATTTCCTGGTCGCTGGATTGGAAGGATGGGCCCTATTCCATGGCCTGCAAGGTGACCTGACCTGAATTCCCTTGATTATTTCCTACGGGAATACCTAAAGTTACTTTCATATGAGACCCCAGTGGTACTGAGATGGAATTAGCTGACAGAACCGTAGCTGCCTGTGATTTGATTCGAAACACACCAGGGATATTTGTCAGGGTGCATCAGAATATTGTTCGCCGATGTCATACTTCTGTTGAGGTTGATGGTCATCAATTTCAGCATATTTTGTAAGATACAGTACAAATGGTACGTTCATTGTGACGATGAAGGTATTTGCAATTAACTGTAACTAGTGTAAATAAAAAAGTACGCAGTAATGTGTTTTTATTCAAGTAATAAGCCACAGCTGCAAAATACTAACACTAATTCTTTACAGACGAATGGAAAAACTAGTAGAAGCCGACCTCGGGGAAGATCAGTTTGGATTCCGTAGAAATGTTGGAACACGTGAGGCAATACTGACACTACGACTTATCTTAGAAGAAAGATTAAGGAAAGGCAAACCTACGTTTCTAGCATTTGTAGACTTAGAGAAAGCTTTTGACAATGTTGACTGGAATACTCTCTTTCAAATTCTAAAGGTGGCAGGGGTAAAATACAGGGCGCGAAAGGCTATTTACAATTTGTATAGAAACCAGATGGCAGTTATAAGAGTCGAGGGGCATGAAAGAGAAGCAGTGGTTGGGAAGGGAGTAAGACAGGGTTTTAGCCTCTCCCCGATGCTATTCAATCTGTATATTGAGCAAGCAGTAAAGGAAACAAAAGAAAAATTCGGAGTAGGTATTAAAATCCATGGAGAAGAAATAAAAACGTTGAGGTTCGCCGATGACATTGTAATTCTGTCAGAGACAGCAAAGGACTTGGAAGAGCAGTTGAACGGAACGGATGGTGTCTTGAAGGGAGGATATAAGATAAACATCAACAAAAGCAAAACGAGGATAATGGAATGTAGTCGAATTAAGTCGGGTGATGCTGAGGGAATTAGATTAGGAAATGAGACACTTAAAGTAGTAAAGGAGTTTTGCTATTTGGGGAGCAAAATAAATGATGATGGTCGAAGTAGAGAGGATATAAAATGTAGACTGGTAATGGCAAGGAAAGCATTTCTGAAGAAGAGAAATTTGTTAACATCGAGTATAGATTTAAATGTCAGGAAGTCGTTTCTGAATGTATTTGTATGGAGTGTAGCCATGTATGGAAGTGAAACATGGACGATAAATAGTTTGGACAAGAAGAGAATAGAGGCCTTTGAAATGTGGTGCTGCAGAAGAATGCTGAAGATTAGATGGGTAGATCACATAACTAATGAGGAAGTATTGAATAGGATTGGGGAGAAGAGGAGTTGTTGGCACAACTTGACTACAAGAAGGGATCGGTTGGTAGGACATGTTCTGAGGCATCAAGGGATCACCAATTTAGTATTGGAGGCCAGCGTGAAGGGTAAAAATCGTAGTGGGAGACCAAGAGATGAATACACCAAACAGATTCAAAAGGATGTAGGTTGCAGTAGGTACTGGGAGATGAAGAAGCTTGCACAGGATAGAGTAGCATTCAGAGCTGCATCAAACCAGTCTCAGGACTGAAGACCACAACAACAACAACATGTCCTTAAGCTGACTTCTCTAATCCCAGGTCCCTTACCTCAAATTATTCAGTGTCGTGTTAAATTTTTGCACGTTCTTACGGAAACTCAATGTATGTATGATACAGAGGCACAAAAATTGCGGCGCTATGTTTTTTCCTTCTGTGCTTAGAACGAAACGAAAGAGTAGATTATTAGGGTTTCTTGAGATTAACTTCACCCATGTCAACGACAATGTAATGACACTACGTTCAAAACTCAACTGAGCTGTCTTCCATATGGGATCGTTATCACTTCACGGGTATGCACGTGGCACGTTAAGTGCTCGCCTGGTAACGTGTGTTACACGTGCGCGTTGTGGGTGGTACAGTCCGCCGTTTTATCCCCTGGAGCTGGCCTGAGGCACAATTGAATATTCCGTTTGCCGGCAGCAGTCCGGCAGCAGGACGTGTACACAAAGGTGCAGCAGCCGAGCTTGTCCCCAGAGCTGGACAGCGTACAGTGCGGCGTGTTACGGTACAAAGGGTCATCCACGCGTGAACAGCCTGAGCCATTAAAAGCTTTAAAGCGGACGAACCTGTGTGTCCCGTGCTGCCACAGGTGAGCAGCTTGACACGTTAACTCTGCAATTCAACTCTGTCTCTTCTGTCTCGGAAAACATAGGCCACATGACAGCAATTCTCGTTCGTAAAGAGTTTCGTTTCGCGCTGATAACCTCGCCGTTGGGCACCCATAAAATCCCACCCACTCCCTCCCCCCCTCGTAAAGAGTTTCATTGGAACAATTTGATGAAATCTACACTGTTTTATGAATTGACAACCGAAAGGAGCCGAGATATAAACTTAAAAACCAACGTTAACTTTTCTGATTATGTGACAGTATTTTTTTTTCGGGGGGGGGGGGGGGGGGGTTGGTGGGTAGACAATGCACACTCAGCTTCATATTAGATATAGCGATGAAAGCAATATCTGTTATGTACACGTGGAGGACAAAGTACATGGAAATACAAAACTTCATGGTAGTAGACATAAAAGCACATAAAAATTAGTCAGCCCCACGAGTACCACCACCACTTGCCTTGATAATAGCATCATCTCTAAATAGTCCAGAAGCTTCTTTACATATGCCACACATTGTTGGTTAAATCCCGTGCAGTTGAAAAATTTTGAGTATGTAGATTGCCACTTTTCACCTCTTGCGACGTTCTGCGTAAGCCAATTTTTATTTATGAATCTGTGGTACTCCTTAATTATCATAAACTTGTGAAACAGATGGTTTTTCTATGCCTGATTCTTTGCTAAGGGAATAAGCGCGATGAAAATATATTAATTTTGATAATATTTTAAACATTGTTCGCAAAAGTAGCGATCTGATTAAGTAATTTGATATAGTAATCAGTCTTATTCTGAAATCTTTATTGAAAATAAAAAAAAGTCACATATCAGTGGCAACTAGTTTCGATCATATGTAGGTTATCATCAGAACATGTTTCACTAGGTCGTGAGCAGAGACGACAAGTAGAGGGCTGTCAATTATCAGAAGACACTTTCGGCAACTGCGTTTGCCTGATGTATCTTCCGACATTTTTAATAAAAATTTGCGATAGTAACTGATTATTATTTCATAGTAATTTTGTATATCAAACACCATCCTCTCGATACCTTCTGTGTTTCATCACATTATCTCTGTAAAGTGCGAATCTGTGAGTACGTGCCTTTGAATTTGCCGGTTGGAGTAGCAGAGACAGTCTTGTGTTTTCTGGGCTGAGTAGTATCAATATTTATAGCTTTCCCCAGAGAGGCCTAGCGAAGTAGTTTCCTTGTTAATCAGAGAGTTTCTCACTTTGTTTCCACCAGGCGTTAGATCTCCGTTCCTCACCATCTTAAAAATTGCTATTCGGAGTCAAACACCTCCAATGACGTGCGGTCCCGTCGCCATCTTGGTGACGCCAAATGTTCTTTGGAACATAACTTGGTATGGTTTGTCTTGGTTAGTGTAGATTGTTTCTTGTTGATAACAGGGAAACAATTATCTTCTTTCGTGGAATATTTGGGAGCTCTTTTTATTTCCGTTTCCTTGAGATTCTCAATTAATATTCGTGAGTAGCGCTCGACCTGGTGCTTTAGTTTTGTTCGTTCCGAGAGTGACGATGTTCCATCGGCAGTGGGCTCTCTTCCTTTAATTAACTGCCATGTTTTACTTAGGAATAGGACATCTATTGAAAGTTACGATTTGATTTGGATCATCTGGTATGTTTCATCCAAACTGAGATTAATAAAAGTTTCGAACCACATGTAGAAAATAAAAGTTAGTTTGCATCTCGTCATATGCGTTATTGCCCTCGGCAATTGCTCGTCATCGTGCAATGTAATTACATGCTCAAGTCGTGGAATTCAGCAATATATTTTCCATTTATGAGGCATGACACTTTGTTCGGCGTTCCTGCCCAGGTGTATACGAAGTAATTACGTTGCAAGCGTAGGCTATCTTACTGCGTAGAATACCAGATTCAATGCAAAATGAACTGACAGAATGTATCTTCTTAGGAGAGGGGCTGTGACTTTGGCTGTGAGGTCTCTCTTGGGCATCTATGTTGTTTCATTTGTGGCGAACTGAACTGCTTCTTTCATTTACTGAGTTACATGTGAGTTTGTTAAATATTTAATGCAGCATTTTCCTCCTTCTATTTAGTTCCCAACTTCTCTTCCCTTTCCCTGTCCTTAAATTCCCCATACTGATGTTTTCTCCTAATTTGTGTCCAAATGGCTCTGAGCACTATGTGACTTAACTTCGGAGGTCATCAGTCCCCTACTGACCTACTTAAACTTAAGAAACCTAAGGACATCACACACACCCATGCCCGAGACAGGATTCGAACCTACGACCGTAGCGGTCTCACGGTCTACATCTACATACATACTCCGCAATCCACCATACGGTGCGTCGCGGAGGTAACCTCGTACCACAACTAGCATCTTCTCTCTGTGTTCCACTCCCAAACAGAACGAGGGAAAAATGACTGCCTATATGCCTCTATACGAGCCCTAATCTCTCTTATCTTATCTTTGTGGTCTTTCCGCGAAATATAAGTTGGCGGCAGTGGAATTGTACTGCAGTCAGCCTGAAATGCTGGTTCTCTAAATTTCCTCAGTAGCGATTCACGAAAAGAACGGCTCCGTTCCTCCAGAGACGCCCACCCGAGTACCTGAAGCATTTCCGTACCACTCGCAGTACCAGTAACAATACGTAGCACAATTTTCATTGAGACAGAGGGATTAGTCAGTTTGAACGTGGCAGTTACACCCAAAATAAGATCACACTGAGCCAAGCTGGCTCGTATTGATATGCTATGTAATCAAAAGTATCCGGACATCCCCAAAAACATACGTTTTCATATTAGGTGCATTGAGCTGCCACCTACTGTCAGGTACTCCATATCACGGGCCTCATAGTCATTAGCCCACCAGGATCCACTGCAAATACTATGAGAGTTAGGTGGGCAGTGAGAAAACTAGGATTTCATGGTCGAGCGGCTGCTCATAAGCCACACATCACGCCGATAAATGTCAAACGACGCCTCGATTGGTGTAAGGAGCGTAAAAATTGGACAACTGAACACTGGAAAAACGTTGTGTGGAGTGACGAATCACGCTACACGATGTGGTAGGGTGTGGTCTGGGTATGGCGAATGCCCGGAGAACGTCATCTGCCAGGTGTGTAGTGCCAACAGTAAAATTCGGAGGCGGTGGTATTATGGTGTGGTCGTGTTTTCGATGGAGGGGGTTGCATCCCTTGTTGCTTTGCATGGCACTATCAGAGCACGGGCCTACACTAATGTTTTAAGCACCTTCTTGCTTCCCACTGTTGAAGAGCGATTCGGGGATGGTGATTGCATCTTTCAACATTATAGAGCAGTTGTTCATAGTGCACGGCCTGTGGCGGAGTGGTTAGACGACGGTAACATCCCTGTAATGAACTAGCCTGCACAGAGTCCTGATCTGAATCCTATAGAACACATTTGGGATGTTGTGGAACGCTGACTTCGTGCCAGGCCTCACCGACCGACATGGAGACTACCCCTCAGTGCAGCGTGAAGAATGGGCTGCCATTCCCCAAGAAACCTTCCAGCACCTGATTGAACGTATGCCTGCGAGAGTGGAAACTGTCATAAAATTTAAGGGTGGGGGAACACCAT
Source organism: Schistocerca cancellata (assembly GCF_023864275.1). NCBI lineage: Eukaryota > Metazoa > Arthropoda > Insecta > Orthoptera > Acrididae > Schistocerca > Schistocerca cancellata. The sequence continues at coordinate 137,389,034 of NC_064628.1, forward strand.
ACTGAATTCCAGCATTACTGATGGAGATCACCACGGATTTGTAAGTCATTTTCAGCCAGGTGTCCGGATACTCTTATCACATAGTGTATCTGCCTCGCGGCCTACTAGCGTGACTTGACCGTTCTGCCGCACCAAGAGATGGCGCCACTTGGATCCGTTGCGAGTTTTGCAGTGATCTCTGAATCTAGTGCAAGACCGGTATCTCCGGGGAGAGGGAGACGCGGTGCTGCTGTTGAAATAGTGAGCTGCCTTCTACGCTGGGACTCTTACGGTGGTAGGCTGATCAGTGGGGAACTTAGGAGGCTCGGTGTTTGGCAAGGTGCGTTCCAGGTGCATTCCATTCATGAGCTAAGTGGATCAGCCCACCGCATTCTTGGCTGTTTATGCTGCATTAACTTGAACGCCGTACGCCTCCTGCGCGAGTGTACAGCTTCCCGTGCACTTGGCAAGGCAGTAGCCGTGCGGTTCTAGGCGCTGCAGTCTGGAACCGCGAGACCGCTACGGTCGCAGCTTCGAATCCTGCCTCGGGCAAGGATGTGTGTGATGTCCTTAGGTTAGTTGGGTTTAACTAGTTCTAAGTTCTAGGGGACTAATGACCTCAGCAGTTGCGTCGCATAGTGCTCAGAGCCATTTGAACCATTTTGAACTTGGCGAGGCGCGCAGGCACATGGTTGCTGCTGCCACGAGTTGTTGTGGACCGGTCCACCTCTGCCTTCCTCTAGCGTCGCATTGCTCTCCGGCATCTTGCTAATGTTACTGTGAGTGTATTTGTTACAGTATAGCCTTCAAGTTTTCCAATCGTAATTGTTCTCCTGTTAAGGTCTTTGTCGCTCTAACCAAATAATTTGTAGATATTCCTCTTCAGGTCGCGATCAGTGTCCTTCATACCGATATCACAGTATGTTTAAGGTTATCGTACTGATGTAGAGTTTTCGGGGCACATCACTGTTGTTTTATTTTCTTCCCCCGCAGGGTGCCAGCACCATGCAAATTTCAGCTCATTTGTACTTAATCTTGGTTATTAATTTAATGCATGTTCGTATTTTAATACGTATTGGTTTTAGTTGTGTTTTAGATGCATGGCCTGTTGAGTTCCTCAAGCTGTTGACGGAGGCCGTTAATGAGGAGAAACGGATTAGATGCTCGCCATTGTCCTGTCTGATTATGAGATATAGTCTTGTCTGGCGTTTCTTATGCATCTGTTTCGGGCCCTATGTTCATACCTCAACATCCAAAAATTTTGGAGGTGCTATTTTACCTTTCTCATTATCCCTCAGGGCAAGTAATTGTAACTATTTTCAATTTAATTAATTGGTGTTGCGAATTATATTGAGTGTGGTTTATCTCTTTTAGAGCTTTCACCGAATGACAGTTTAATGGATACTCAAATTCTGAGTTATTGGGCAGTAAGTTGATTCATTTTGTTTTCAGAAATGTGTAACACACTTGCACCAAATTAAAAGGCGTCTATTTATCTCGCGCTTCTTATGGTGAAGGACTATGGTGCCAGTATTACTGTTTAATTTGAACCTGTCTTATTTCGGCGATTCCTTTGCTGCACTGTTCCCTACCTAGAAGCGACTCTCGTGTTGGTTGGGAGCCCTGAGGGCTGGGGTATGGGGAGTCCCGGTGCTGGAGTGGCTGTGGACTGCCGCGTGCATCTGTTTGGCGACTCCGGCAAGCTGTTTGTCGGGCAGTGCGAGGTCTGACACCGTCAGTTACCTCTGCGACCACCTTTCCTGCCGCTTCGTCACCTCCCTAAATTGAGTTTAGCTTTCCTTCTGTAGCGTTTAGTCGTATCCTGCCTGGGGCATGGATGTGTGTGATGTCCTTAGGTTAATTAGGTTTACGTAGTTCTAAGTTCTAGGGGACTGATGACCTCAATGCCTTACATACTGAGATTGTGTCTAGCCCCTCGATCGTTAATGCTGTTAGCCGGCCGGAGTGGCCGAGCGGTTCTAGGCGCTACAGTCTGGAGCCGCGCGACCGCTACGGTCGCAGGTTCGTATCCTGCCTGGGGCATGGTTGTGTGTGATGTCCTTAGGTTAGTTAGGTTTACATAGTTCTAAGTTCTAGGGGACTGATGACCTCAGATGTTAAGTCCTATAGTGCTCAGAGCCATTTGAACCATTTGAATTTGAGATTGTGTGATTTAGCATTTAGCAAGCCAGTCGTGTTGTAGGATGCCTGAGTGTGCCTGCATCCTTGGGAACACTGCTGTTGACGTCTTGCATACACAACGTACTAATGAAAGCTACCCATATTACTGGGAGTTGTATGCTGGAATTGTGTGTGACTAACCCTATATCTGAAAAGTTTTTTTAAAATTCCGTTGAAGGACTCGGATCTTAGAATATGCGTAGCGACGCTACTTTTGAACGTGAACTTATTTACACAAATTACTTTTTACAAAGGTGATTTTAATCAATCTGAAATGCATGTGTGAAAGGTAACTCTAGTGGGACCACTTAATTGATTGAGAATGTTTGCAAACTTTAGTGTATTAACCACATTTATTTTCCCAAACAAGACATAAATATACTAAACAAGTTATAGATCGAATACCCTAAACAACTAACAGGTGCTTTAACACCACACTGGGTGGCGAAGACAGTTTAACTAGGTGATCAGTGAGACAAGTACCTTGGCCCGAAAAATGTGTATAACGCAAGCTGAATTGATCTTACGCTGAGCATACTTTGAGCGATCAAATCTACTGAAGTTTCTCTACATAGGTGCAGCTGAGGGCAAGTGGCACTGGAGATTTGTACGCCCTGACAATGCCGGAGCGGCAGTACGTTATCCTGTGTACTTTGTACGGCGACGTGACTTGCAGCTGGCGAGATGTGTGGGGCGGAGGACGTGAGACGTGGAGGCAGCACCTGTGAATCGATCGCGGCTACGAAAGAAATGCAAAATCTCACAGTCTAACGATCAGGCAGACGGATCGCAATTTACTCTCCGCCAGAGCCCTGAAACCACGGTAGATTTCAGTGTGTGACACATCCATTCGCTAGTCATACCAAGGACAAATTTGGCTCACTTATACAACAGAGTGCACAAGGACACCAAATATCAAGACTGGCAAAAAAAAAAAAAAAAAAAAAGAAAACCAAGCAAGTGTGCCCTCGGCAAATGAGTCGTCTGAGACATTTGAAGTCACACTGTGGTACAGTAAGAACTCCCCAGTCTAAGCTAGTCGTAAGTGAAGTCAGAACAGGTCCCAAGTACAAGCCACACATGACAGAGCATCAACCTGCAGTCCTCTTACCAGACCCAAGTCCAGCACCTGAGTGCCTCGCATCTCTTCAGAAAAAAATCCATTTTCCCGCAAAGTGCACGATCGACACCGCCTTCACGACGTCTTGAGCCAATAACCAGGCTGTAGAGGTGCTAAATCCCCCTTGCCACACGACAGCACAAATTCATGTCGAACCAGAGCAGGAGGTACGAAACCTGCGTCTCTGGAAAAAAAAGGAACCGTCAACTACTGGCTTTTTTTTTAAGTTTTCGCAGAGGGGAAGAGATGATTTTTTTCTGAAGTCCTGTCACTTCCCATGGTAACAAGCGAACAGATACAGTCTTAAAGATCTTTATCTAAATCGCCTGTGGCTTGGAGCATGTTAGTCCTAGCTATGGGGTATAATAAAGATTCTATCTCTAAACGTTTCTCAGACGCTAGAGTTTTCTTATACAATCGAGGCAGCCTAGGGAAGTGGTTCACTGGACTATTTACACTTTCAGCGAACATGAAAACATGTGAATTGGTATTACACGTGGCTCTGCACACAATGTCCGGTATATGACTCCACTGTGTAGACACATTCCTTTAGACCGTTGCCCCATCCCAGGCTTCTGCTGGCGCCGAGGCAGGTATTGTGACATTGTTCTGCCGGAGCTCTATCTTGATGAGGGGCTGCTCTGTCTGTCTGGCAGGATTTGCTAAAGGATGGGCTCCCAACAAGCCATTTCTACGAGCTAAGAATCATAAAAATACGTCATGCTTTTAGCACCCTACCAGGCTCCATCAACATCTGCTCAGGCTGTTAACTTTCTACAGTCTCGCTCAAGGTACGTCAGGTTGAAATGTAATCTTTACTAATTTTCCTTCTGCGAAAAATAAGTGAGAGGGGAACTTGTCCTCTCTCACCTGTCTGTAGATTAGTTTGAAATAAAGAAAGTTTCACAAGAATACTCAGAATGACTAATTGTTATGTAATGTAAATTTGTCCTATTAAAAATATGCATCTGTTGAATTTACATGCAATTTCTTCATTTAGGCTGTAACCCTACAACAAGTTCTTACCTTGTAAATGACAACTTGGTACTGCTCTGGTTGCACTAAAAATGATGATCTGAAAGAAATCACTGTTTGGCCATTTGCTTTCTTATTCTTTTTCGTATTAGGTTCATATTCTAGCAGACTAGTTCTTGGTTCTCTTTTCAAAATTATTAATTACTATTCAGACAAACGTACAATGTGTGAGAGTGCAAATAATACTAATAATTTACTTCGAACAGTGATGATGTACTTTATGAAATATTTATAAATTAAAAAGTACTCTAACATTCTTTCAATGAAACAAAAGTGAACTCCAACTACTACAAAGAGCCAGTATTCCCTCTCTCCGCATCGTTAAACCCGATAACATCTCCTTCTACAAACTATTTCTATTACCAAAATTTGTTTTGTTGAATTCGTTATAGAATATTACATAACTAATCTGCCAGGTGTGTAGTGCCAACAAATGGGGGGCTAATTAGAATGCGGAACATGTAGTTCTCCAGGATTACCAGGGCACAGCAAGAACTATTGAACTCGCTCTTGCAGCTAGCAAACTCAGAAAACGTTACCTTTCTCAAGTGCTGTCTCTTTACCCGTCAACTTAAATATCATCCTTCATCCTCAGGTTACACATGATGGACCATCTCAAATAGGAATCTCTGTGGGGCACGTACACTGCTCACTCCGCCATGATCCAACACCTCTCTACACGACTCGACAACTACTATTGCGCAAGGCTGCGACTTCGCTTTTAGTGTTACCTACTAGTTAGTTTACCTGTGCTTTCTCTAAATAATGCAATCTCTGGAAATCAGAGACTGCGTAAGGCTCATATGTTCAGCATGTTACGATATTTGAAGCGCAATAATCAGAATAAACAGATAATTTTCATTACATTTGCGTTCAAAGATGCACTGAGTGTTAATATACCAAACTGTGATTTACCAGCATTTTATTTAGTGTATAAACATTATGCTACTCACGAAGAAGCAGGAGAAAGAGAAACACTTGACTATCGAAAATGTTCAAATAACATCCCAGTTCAAGTTCGCGGTAACGTGAATGACTTGTCCACGTTATAACTCTCCCAATACATCATCGAACCATGTCAGGTCTGGACTACGTCCTCCACGATCTGTAGGTTAAATGCTATAATGCACAGTCGGTAGACTCGAGGCTAGATCTTATTTAAATGAGCAAAATCGTGACTCGCCGTCCACTCTATACACCTCCAGTCGTCTTCCATCTAGTTTTTTGTTATTGTTTGGCCTAGCATGACCGCTACGGTCGCAGGTTCGAATCCTGCCTCGGGCATGGATGTGTTAGATGTCCTTAGGTTAGTTATGTTTAAGTAGTTCTAAGTTCTAGGGGACTTATGACCACAGCAGTTGAGTCCCATAGTGCTCAGAGCCATTTTGTTTGGCCTGTACAAGGCATGCAGCACTATGTGAGGTCGTGAAAAATGGCTTTTTCAGATGTACCCGACTCCAAATGTCCATTAGGTACTGTTCCCTTCGCAATGTTCGCTCGAGAACTGATGGAAATTGATCTCTGTTCGCTGACGCAAGGAATTCCGGTTGGGTTTGAAATCGATTGCCATTGATAAGTTGTGATAACCATCTACGGTACCTGTTGGTTAGAAATTCGTATGACCATAGTTGTTACGCCGTCTTTCGACGCTGCGGGTTGTTTTCCTTTCCTTGTGGACACGTTGGACCATTTCACCTTGATATACAAACAAATTGGTCAGCTTCACTCACAGCTTGGTCACCGAATCATTCAAAGTTTCCAGTTAGTTATTCAGCTTGTCAGCTCATCAACATACACTCCTGGAAATGGAAAAAAGAACACATTGACACCGGTGTGTCAGACCTACCATACTTGCTCCGGACACTGCGAGAGGGCTGTACAAGCAATGATCACACGCACGGCACAGCGGACACACCAGGAACCGCGGTGTTGCCCGTCGAATGGCGAAGCATTTGTGCACCGCCGCCGTCAGTGTCAGCTAGTTTGCCGTGGCATACGGAGCTCCAACGCAGTCTTTAACACTGGTAGCATGCCGCGACAGCGTGGACGTGAACCGTATGTGCAGTTGACGGACTTTGAGCGAGGGCGTATAGTGGGCATGCGGGAGGCCGGGTGGACGTACCGCCGAAATGCTCAACACGTGGGGCGTGAGGTCTCCACAGTACATCGATGTGCACGTGCCCGTCGACCTGGAACCGGACCGCAGCGACGCACGGATGCACGCCAAGACCGTAGGATCCTACGCAGTGCCGTAGGGGACCGCACCGCCACTTCCCAGCAAATTAGGGACACTGTTGCTCCTGGGGTATCGGCGAGGACCATTCGCAACCGTCTCCATGAAGCTGGGCTACGGTCCCGCACACCGTTAGGCCGTCTTCCGCTCACGCCCCAACATCGTGCAGCCCGCCTCCAGTGGTGTCGCGACAGGCGTGAATGGAGGGACGAATAGAGACGTGTCGTCTTCAGCGATGAGAGTCGCTTCCGCCTTGGTGCCAATGATGGTCGTATGCGTGTTTGGCGCCGTGCAGGTGAGCGCTACAATCAGGACTGCATACGACCGAGGCACACAGGGCCAACACCCGGCATCATGGTGTGGGGAGCGATCTCCTACACTGGCCGTACACCACTGGTGATCGTCGAGGGGACACTGAATAGTGCACGGTACATCCAAACCGTCATCGAACCCATCGTTCTACCATTCCTAGACCGGCAAGGGAACTTGCTGTTCCAACAGGACAATGCACGTCCGCATGTATCCCGTGCCACCCAACGTGCTCTAGAATGTGTAAGTCAACTACCCTGGCCAGCAAGATCTCCGGATCTGTCCCCCATTGAGCATGTTTGGGACTGGATGAAGCGTCGTCTCACGCGGTCTGCACGTCCAGCACGAACGCTGGTCCAACTGAGGCGCCAGGTGGAAATGGCATGGCAAGCCGTTCCACAGGACTACATCCAGCATCTCTACGATCGTCTCCATGGGAGAATAGCAGCCTGCATTGCTGCGAAAGGTGGATATACACTGTACTAGTGCCGACATTGTGCATGGTCTGTTGCCTGTGTCTATGTGCCTGTGGTTCTGTCAGTGTGATCATGTGATGTATCTGACCCCAGGAATGTGTCAATAAAGTTTCCCCTTCCTGGGACAATGAATTCACGGTGTTCTTATTTCAATTTCCAGGAGTGTATCTTAGTGCTCTGATTCCATCCAACAGATTGGCACATGCACATCATTTCGTTGTCATGAGATCAGCGGCAGGATCACATTACTGCCCAGTACCAGTTTTTCACCAAGTACAGATCGGTCAACGTGCTCTTGTAAGGGGGTGACTAACACTTTGCACTGTCAACTTACAATTGAAGCACTGTGAACTCTAAGAACCTTAAGCACCCCCGTCGATGAGCTCTTACGGAAGTGTATATCGAAATCGATGAGATAACTGTTTGTGATTGTTCATATATAGTGTGGGCCTACAGGACAGATAAACCAGACCCACCACAATATCAAGAGATGTCAGCAGCTGCATTCAAACGTGCTACAATCTCACGATCGGTAATGGTGTGCTCTAGGCCCTTGTGGGTCTCAGCGCCTCAGTTCTTTTCAATCATCACGGAGACAACTATGAAAAAGATGAGGATATAGCTACAGTGTAGCACATTGAAATCTTGATAGACTGTAATGCAGAAGAAGTTAATTGGCTTATAGTAATAAACTCTAGGAATAGACAGAAATGTAGTCTTTCACCACTGTTTGCAACCTAGACGCGTTATGGGTGCTAGCTTTCTCACAGTCTGAGATGGAAATGGAAATGAGCGTTTGGCTTCATTGGCTGGGAGGCCCCTTACGGGTCAGTTTCGGCCGCCTCGGTGCAGGGCTTATTACAGTCGACGCCACATTGGGCGACCTGCGCCCCGGATGGGGATGAAATGATGGTGAAGACAACCCAACACCCAGTCCCTGAGCGGAGAAAATTCCCCGACCCAGTCGGGAATCGAACCCGGGGCCGTAGGACGGCAATCCGTCATGCTGAAAAAAATGGTTCAAATGGCTCTGAGCACTATGGGACTTAACTACTGTGGTCATCAGTCCCCTAGAACTTAGAACTACTTAAACCTAACTAACCTAAGGACATCACACACATCCATGCCCGAGGCAGGATTCGAACCTGCGACCGTAGCGGTCACGCGGTTCCAGACTGTAGCGCCCAGAACCGCACGGCCACTTCGGCCGGCCGTCATGCTGACCACTCACCTATCAGGGCGAACACAGTCTGAGATAATACTGGTAGATAGTTTCCAAGAAAGTGAGTTACCTACATCGCCATTTTAGCTAGATTTCCGCAGTGTCAAGTTGTATAAGATGGCAACCTGAAAGGTAAATCTCATTCTTTTGCCTGTTATAACCACCAAAGTGGTCAAGCGATTGGGACACAGATTGTTAATGTGAGTATTTTATACATGTGTTCAACCGACCGTGACATAATAAATTGTTATACCAACTTTTGCAAAGGTTGTATACTTACAGTTGACAATATGCCAATTACAGAAAAAAAACATTATCTTTGTTTTCCTCGACTGTAAAGTACCACTGCTCACACAAGGGAAGAAAGATTAGAGTTTGACGTCCCGTCAACAGTGAGATCAGAGAGACGGAAGACAAGCTCCCATAGGATAAGGAGGGGGAAGGAAATCTGCCATACACTTTCAAAGGAGTCATCCAGGAATTTTCATGCTGCCATTTTGACAAACCACGAAAAAAAGAATCCTATACCTTTTGCACTTGCCCAAAATGTATTTTAAATGAATAACGAAAAAGTATAGAAATATGCATGATTTTTGTAGCTTTCTACTACAGACACGATTCTATGTCTATTTGACTACTCGTACAACGCTTCCTCTCTTGACGCCGCACGGGGTAGCCGCGCGGTCTGGGGCGCTTTGACATGGTTCTCGCGGCTTCACCCGTCGAAGGCTAGAGTCCTCCCTCGTGCATGGGTGCGTGTGTTGTCCTTAGCGTAAGTTACTTTAAGTTAAATTGAGTGTAAGCCTAGGGACCAAGCCACTATGATTGGTAGCCGAAAGAACGCGTTTAGCTCACGCAGGCTGGCGTGAGGTCTGGAACAGTTAAAGGAGTTGAGTCTAGTAAAAATAAGTACGTAGCTTCTGGAATACTTTAATCCATAATTGGTGAACATCGGTCTGACGGTACATGCATCACAAGATAAATAGCAAATGATAATGGCGCCTTGCTAGGTCGTAGCAAATGACGTAGCTGAAGGCTATGCTAACTATCGTCTCGGCAAATGAGAGCGTAATTTGTCAGTGAACCATCTCTAGCAAAGTCGGCTGTACAACTGGAGCGAGTGCTAGGAAGTCTCTCTAGACCTGCCGTGTGGCGGCGCTCGGTCTGCAATCACTGATAGTGGCGACACGCGGGTCCAACGTATACTAACGGACCGCGGCCGATTTAAAGGCTATCACCTAGCAAGTGTGGTGTCTGGCGGTGACACCACATTCCTCCCCCGCAAATCGGCGTACGGTTGTGTTATAAGGCTTCCGCCCGCCGTGGGGAGGACCCCATGTTGACGAGGTGGGGAGCCTAACAACAGGCGAGGCTGTGCCACCCGCACCCTGCCATTCGGTCCGAGGGGAGCTAGGAAACGCCTGAAAACCTAGACCAGGGTGCACACCAACATGCGGTGTATTCGCCCGTAGATAGTCAGGAGGGGCCGAAGGGTCGACCTCCATCGAGTCGGAGCACCCGACGGCGAAGACGACAGATGGTCCGGAGCGGGCAAGAATTCCATGGCGGAGGACAACTGGTCCCGGGAAGCGAACGGCGGCGCATGACCCAGAGAGGCGCCCGGCGGTTGCAGCGACGCGTCCACCGCGGGCGTGACCGGCGGGAGAACAGGCGGTGGCGGCGGCGGCGGTGGCGCGTCGCCATGGGGCAAAATGGAAGGCAGCGTCGGTAACGCCTGGGGTTGAGGCGAGCCAGTAGATGGGTCCCCAGGGCGCTGACCGGACGGCACCGTCGGTGAAAGCAGACGGGGAGCGGCAGATCCCGTGCGACGACAGAGGCGCAGCTGATTGAGATGCCGACGCACCTCACCAGAGGCCCCCAAAACTAGATACATCGCGCGACCGAGGCAGCGAAGAATGCGCCCTGCCAGCCAACGCCGTGAACCTCGATAGTTGCGGTAGTAGTGGGGCAAAAGCAGGTGTCTGCCGCTGCACAGGAACCTGATGCGGCGGATGTAGCAAAGACATCAAGCTGCGATGAGGGCGACCGTGAAGCAACGCAGCCGGCGAGCGACCATCTCGAGGCTGAGAGCGATACGAGGACAGAAAGAGCAATAACGCGTCCTCCCGAGAATGCGACTCTTTCAACTTCAACATCTGTGACTTGAAAGTCCGGACCAATCGTTCAGCAGCACCGTTTCACTGTGGCGAAAACGGCGCGGACGTCAGATGTTGAATACCATTGGCCCTGCAGAATGACTGAAATTCTGCGGACATGATTGTGGGCCATTGTCGGAAACAATAGTCTGTGGAAGACCTTCAATGCAAAAGATAGCAGATAACGCTTGGATGGTGGCAATGACGTCGTGGAAGACATCCGGACAACAAAAGGAAAATTACAGAATGAATCGACCAGAACCAACCATCGAGCATTCCAGAAGGGACCAGCAAAATCGATGTGTAAGCGTTGCCAAGGGGAAGTGGCTGTTGGCCATGCAAAGAATTTCCGCAGTGGTGCTGATCGTTGTTCGGCACACACCATGCAAGAAGAGCACATATTCGTAATCGCGGCATCGATGCCGAACCAAGTACAGTGCTGACGAGCAAATTGTTTCGTTCTCACTATACCCCAATGTCCTTGGTGGAGAAGCTGTAAGACAGAGGTCTGTAACGAACGTGGGACCACGACCCTGGACTGATCATTATCAGAACGCAACAGCAAAACACCACGTCGTACAAAAAGTCTTTCCTTGTGAGCAAAAAATCGGCGAACCGATGGATCCTCGATCCGTGACTTTGACAAGGGCCACTGCGTAACAACAAAACGCAGAACGGTAGCAAGGACAGGTCGCCAGCTGTGGCTGTAGCTATACGACGAAAATCAATCGGGAACGATTCGACCACGTCATCGGTTTCCGAATGAATGAACATGCAAGCAAGTTCGGAGGAATCGAATGCTCTATCCTCAGCAACAGGCAAACGGGACAACGCATCGGCGTTTCCGTGCTTAGCAGTGGACCGATACAAGATATCGTAGCGGTACTGCGAGAGGAAAATAGACCAGCGAATGAATTTCTGCGCTGTATGTGGAGGTACAGGCTTGGTCGGATGAAAAAGCGATGTCAAAGGTTTGTGGTATGTGATGATGGTAAAGTGACGACCATACAAGAAATCATGAAACTTTGTAACACCAAATACGAGAGCCAATGCTTCTTTCTCAATCTGTGAATGATTTCGTTGCGCAGACGAGAGTAATTTGGACGCAAAGGCAATAGGGCGATCGTGCGAACCATCTTGGTGCGCAAGCACAGCACCGATCCCGAAATCCGATGCATCCACCATCAACAAAAGGGGCTTCCGGGGATCGAATGGTGTAAGGCAAGTATTGGAAAGCAACGCCGATTTCAACTGGCGAAAGGCGCGTTCGCATTCCGTCGTCCAGACGAACGGAACACCCGTACAGCGTAAGCGATGAAGCAGAGCTGAAAGGGAAGAGGCGTGGCGCACATAGCGATGATAGTAATTTATTTTTCCCAGCACACTCTGTAGCTGCTTCAAATTCTGCAGCGAAGGCAAGTCTTGTATGGCACGGAGGTGCTCTGGACTGGGATGTATGCCTTGGGCATTGAGTACATGTCCCAGATATGGCAAATCACGAGCAAAAAACATACATTTGTCCTTCTGCAAGCGATACCATTTTGTCGCAAGACCTGAAATAATGTCCTGAGATTGGCTGAATGTTCTTCTTCCGTCTTGCCAGAGATCACAATATCGCCCAGATAGTTTGCTGCAGTAGGGACCGACACACAAACAGTTTGTAGATATTGCTGAATCAATGCTGGGGCGGATGCACACCCGAATGGCAGTCTTTTGAATCGGTACAAACGAAGATGCGTGTTAACCACCAAAACCCGCTGGGATTCTTCGTCCACCGGTATTTGCAAGTACGCATCTGCTAGGTCCAACTTCGAAAAATATTTACCCAGGCACAGTTTGTCAAAAAGATCTTCCGGGTGGGGTAAAGGAAAAGTGGCAGTCACTAGTCGTGGATTCACTGTTGCCTTGAAGTCCACACAAAATCTCAATTTGCCAGAAGGGTTTTGCAAAATTACTAAGGGTGAAGCCCAGAGAGAAGCCTGCACACGTTCAATCACACCTTGTGATGCCAAATCATGTAATGTTCTTGCGACCTCACCACGCAATGCGTGGGGAACATTGCGCGCTCTGAAAAATTTCGGTTGCGCGTTGACTTTCAGTTCCAATTGTGCTTCATAGTTCTTAGCGCAACCGAGGCCCGGTGTAAAAATGTCTGCAAATTCTTCACATAGACGAGAAACACTGGCGGAAGGCACAGTCTGGTTCACTGATAGGACCTGATTGACTATAGACAAGTTAAACAACTGAAATAAATCGAAACCAAACAAGTTCACTGCAGAAGAAGAACGAAGGACACAGGGATCGCTTGTCCAGAATAACTAGTTAGCTTAACATTTGCGGCATGCAACGGAGGTGTGTCCAGCTGTTTGTACGTGTCGTGATTGAGTAGTGAAACTGCAGCTCTGGTATCGAGCTGGAACGGTATCACTTTGCCGTTAATGTCCAAATCTACAAAAAGTTTATTGTCCTGCTGACGACAAGAGCGACTGTCTTGTGCAACGTGAACTGACACTGGTACAGAATCACTTGCGACTTGACGCGATTTCCGGCGATGTCGACGCACACTATTTGTGGGACGAACACAGTCACTGTGAGAGAGAGTAGCACTGGGCGGAGTGGCATGAGCTACATTAATTTCCATAGGCGAAGTGTAGTGAGCCTGAGTATCCTTGGTTCGATTCCGATTCTGGCGCTAAGCAAAGGGCCTGGAATGGTTGTGAGTATCCGATCTGAGCTTTTTCTGGCAAACACTTTGAACAAGGCCTTTTTTATTACAGAAAAAGCAAATAGCCTGGCGTGACGGGCAATTCTCACGCGAATGTCTAGTAGCAAACCGCGGACATGATTTCACTGCAATTGCATGCTGGCACGGGACACGTGGCTGAGAGCCAGGCGGCTTTGGCGCGGCCGGGCGCAAGGACTGTTTACTGTTCCGTGCGGCTCGCCCGGCGGGCCGATTAACGTGACACACAGGTGGCGAAGTTTCAAATGAGTCCTGAGCAAAGTCAAGTGTGTCCTGCCTATCCAATATGTCCATCACTTGTTGAAGGAAGGGATTTACTAGTTTCAAAATCTGTTCCCTTATATGAACATCAGAAACGTTCTGTGCAATAGCATCACGCACCTTAGTATCTGAATAAGGGAGTCCACATTGACACTCAAAAGCACAATCCCTAGTAAGGCCTTGCAAGGTTGCAACCCACTCCCTATTAGTCTGACCTGCTGTACATTTCGTACGAAAGAAGGTATACCTTTTCGCAACTACATCGACTGATTCTTTGAAATATGCATCTAATGCAGACAAAATTTCTTTGTAGGACAGAGTTGCTACGTGGCGTCGGGGAAATAATTTCACTATCACATGGTACGTCTGGACGCCTACGGATGCTAACAAAAAAGGCTGCCGCTCGTTACCTTGAATTCTGTAGGCGGCGTGATGAAATCCAAATTGGCGTGACCACTCCGTCCAGCTTACCAAAGTCGCATCAAAAGGACGAAAAAGTGGTGCAACTGCGTGTTGTGGCTGCGGGAGCGGTGGAGCGGCGGCTGCCGCATTGTTTTGCAGTGCACGTTGACCCTGGACCAGCTGTCCAAGTGCATCCAATAAGGCCTGCGTCTGCTGATTCTGCAAGCGATAAAATTCGGACAGTACATCTGGAGATTGTGGCGAAACCATGACACAAGTAAATCAATATGAACGCAAAATTCTCGTCGCCAAACTGTTGTGACTTGGCTAGACAGCCAAGCCACTATGATTGGTAGCCGAAAGAACGTGTTTGGCTCACGCAGGCTGGCGTGAGGTCTGGAACAGTTAAAGGAGTTGAGTCTAGTAAAAATAAGTACGTAGCTTCTGGAATACTTAACTTTAATCCATAATTGGTGAACATCGGTCTGACGGTACATGCATCACAAGATAAATAGCAAATGATAATGGCGCCTTGCTAGGTCGTAGCAAATGACGTAGCTGAAGGCTATGCTAAGTATCGTCTCGGCAAATGAGAGCGTAATTTGTCAGTGAACCATCTCTAGCAAAGTCGGTTGCACAACTGGGGCGAGTGCTAGGAAGTCTCTCTAGACCTGCCATGTGGTCTGCAATCACTGATAGTGGCGACACGCGGGTCCGACGTATACTAACGAACTGCAGCTGATTTAAAGGCTACCACGTAGCAAGTGTGGTGTCTGGCGGTGACACCACAGTCATGAAGTGACTACAAATTCTGACTGCAGCCATTATAAGCAATGCTCACACAAAGAAAATAATGTGTTATTTTGGAGCTCCAAGAAAGACACATTATAGAATAGCAACTATGGAGTTCTTAGGTAGAAAACTCCTGCACATACAAATTATATTATGAGTATTGAATGATTTACAGCAGTCTGATTTCGTAAATGTGATAGAATATTCATTATCGAATAAAGGCTTCAAATATATTTTAATTACACATTCCACTTTCGCAGGAACCCTCAATGTGTATGGCGAATTATGCCCACTGGAAGAATTGTGCCACTATATCACAAATAACCAAGTGTTCGTCTATTTTCGACACTACCTCTGTGCTCTTTTATGTCTAATGTTGAATGGATAAAAACATTGTGCTCATACCTCTGTGCTAATTCATGTCTAATATTGAATGCATAAAAACATGCAGCATGCGCAGCACTACATCAATTGAGATTTATTTGACATATCGTACACTCGGAATCTAAAAGAGCACTTATCTGTATTAAGTGCAAATTACTGATCCTCCACAATGGATACAAGCAAGGGTGAATGGAGTATTGCATTCATTGGTCTGGGATCTTTCAACAGCATTCCACACACCACTGAGGCGAATTATAATCTTGATCTAGGAGGTGACAAAGTTCTAGAGATTTCTTTTGACTCATTTGACAATGGTGATAACAAATGCAGTTATAAAACTAAAAGGATTTAACTTATATACCACTGTTAATATAGTTGCTTAAAACTGAGATACAAAGGACAAAACATACAACAGACTTTAGCTAGAGAGTCTCAATAACATCAATACTGGTTTTCTCGAAGAGCCAAGATTTCGGTAGTAATACTGAGAAAATGTAAGAGTTGGATAAACATGTGGTTATTTTAACTCTTATTACGATATATACTGATAAGCGACGTTGCGGATATGTGACGCGGTAACTAAGGTATGAAAGCGGAGCAGACACTGGCGGCGGATCACCCTAGCGAAGATGTGGGCTGCAAATGGGTAAATCCATTGAGATAAGCGACTTTCACGAGGGTCAGATTATTATTATTACACAAAGCCTGTGAACGAGTACCTCGCAAGCGGCGAAGCTGGATGAAAGTTTACATGCTACTGTCTTGAGCATCTACGGAGAGAGGTGGAAGGACAGTGAAGCTACCACTAGGCGCTAAACGGTTGAACGTCCATTACTCTTCACAGAACGTGGCATTAGTAGTCTAGTCGGCTCTGTGAAGTAGAATGGATCTACATCTACATCACACTCCCCAAGCCACCTAATGGTGTACGGCAAGGGCACTTCTTGTTCCACTAACAGACCTCTCCGACCCTCTTCCACACACGGAAAGGACGTGGGAAGAATTACTGTCGGTAAACCTCTGTAATGGCTCAAATTTCTCGAATTTTCTTCTCGTGGTCTTTAACCATACTAACCTAACACGAGAAATTCGGTTTACCCAATAGTTACTGCATGAGATGAGTATGGATACTAGAATGAACTGATCTAAGTTATTTGCTGTGTACCAGCACGAGATTTAAACTTAGTGGCCTGATGTGGAGCTTTTGGCGCCGCGAAAGTTGCACTAGCAAGCCGCCTTACACAAGGATATGCACAGAGTTTGACACCAAAACACAGACTTAGACTAATTTGCTAACCAGTAATGTATACGGTAAAATACACTCCTGGAAATTGAAATAAGAACACCGTGAATTCATTGTCCCAGGAAGGGGAAACTTTATTGACACATTCCTGGGGTCAGATACATCACATGATCACACTGACAGAACCACAGGCACATAGACACAGGCAACAGAGCATGCACAATGTCGGCACTAGTACAGTATATATCCACCTTTCGCAGCAATGCAAGCTGCTATTCTCCCATGGAGACGATCGTAGAGATGCTGGATGTAGTCCTGTGGAACGGCTTGCCATGCCATTTCCACCTGGCGCCTCAGTTGGACCAGCGTTCGTGCTGGACGTGCAGACCGCGTGAGACGACGCTTCATCCAGTCCCAAACATGCTCAATGGGGGACAGATCCGGAGATCTTGCTGGCCAGGGTAGTTGACTTACACCTTCTAGAGCACGTTGGGTGGCACGGGATACATGCGGACGTGCATTGTCCTGTTGGAACAGCAACAGTGTCCCTAATTTGCTGGGAAGTGGCGGTGCGGTCCCCTATGGCACTGCGTAGGATCCTACGGTCTTGGCGTGCATCCGTGCGTCGCTGCGGTCCGGTCCCTGGTCGACGGGCACGTGCACCTTCCGCCGACCACTGGCGACAACATCGATGTACTGTGGAGACCTCACGCCCCACGTGTTGAGCAATTCGGCGGTACGTCCACCTGGCCTCCCGCATGCCCACTATACGCCCTCGCTCAAAGTCCGTCAACTGCACATACGGTTCACGTCCACGCTGTCGCGGCATGCTACCAGTGTTAAAGACTGCGATGGAGCTCCGTATGCCACGGCAAACTGGCTGACACTGACGGCGGCGGTGCACAAATGCTGCGCAGCTAGCGCCATGCGACGGCCAACACCGCGGTTCCTGGTGTGTCCGCTGTGCCGTGCGTGTGATCATTGCTTGTACAGCCCTCTCGCAGTGTCCGGAGCAAGTATGGCGGGTCTGACACACCGGTGTCAATGTGTTCTTTTTTCCATTTCCAGGAGTGTACAAAGGCATAGTTCACTTCATTGCAGAAGCACGTGAAAAGAAAACTACGTTGCTTTGTATCAGATAACTGCTTGTGTTACTACCGCTGCTAGCGCGTCCGCTCGACTCGGTGTCTGCCTCAGATCTGTGGTATCGCGGTCGAAAGAGCACAATGCTGATGCCAGCACAAGTGTTCGGAGCTCACTGTTCATCGTACTTTGTTGAGCATCGAGCTTCGCAGCAGACCACCCCCACATGTTCAAATGTTGACCTAACGACATCGTCAATTACGATTGCAGTGGGCACGGGACCATTGGAATTGCACTGTAGATCAATGAGAAGGTGTCGGCTTTTTGGGTGAACCACATTTTTGCTATGCTAAGTCGATGGCCGTCTGCACAAACACCGTCGTCGAGGTGAACGACGATTCGAAATGTGCAACGCGCCATCGACGCAGGCTAGTGGGGGAAACATTAGGCTATGGGAGACACTCTCCTGCCCTTACGTGGGACCTGTGGTAGTAATAGAAGACACGCTTACTGCTGCAAACCAAGTGCATCCTTTCGTTCTTGATCTTCCCCGATGGCGATGTCATCTCTCAGCTGTATAACCAGCCGTGTCTCGGAGCCAAAACTGTACTACAGTGGTTTCAGGTGCATTATAGTGAACTCACGTTGATGTCTCAGCAATCAAATTTACGTAACATAAATCTTTACGTTCGAAGCAGCAGTGCGGCGATAAAATATAAATATAGCCCGTACACCAGTCAGTATACCTCTCTACAACAGGACATCATAGTAATATGTCAGAATTTGGAGTTCCTCAAGTAGATATTACACTTTATATAACAACTCTGTTGATTATGACAGACAAATCAGTCGCCAGGAATTTCCCACAAAACCTCTGCTTTGGCATGTTCCACAGTAACGATGAGATAAGAATACTGATTCAACATCAAGATCATTTAACAATTCTGAGGAACAGTTTCGTGTTCTTAGAAGCACATTTATGAAAAATGATTGAAGGGCTCCAGCACAAACATTGCAACATACATGTAGGTGTAGTGCATTCGCCATTCCGTTTCAAGAAATACAATACGAACATAATGTCGACCGTACAAGAAAGATTTTAATCACATCAACACTTGAAATATACAGATCTGCATAAAATTTTCGTAGAAGAATCAATAACGAATCACTTTAGTGCGTGTATCCCAGTCAAATCACTTATGCGATACTTTGAGGATAATTAAAGTGTTAATAGAACCCCAAAAAGGAACTGATAACTGTTTGAAGCGCTATGGATAATAATGTGCAGGTAGCAGAGAATAAATTTGTTTTGGTTGTATTGGCATGCAAAGTACTACACATATACGTATCAGACGAGGATCACATGTAACATTTAGGTGTGCTAAATTCTGGAGTTCACGCACCAATAAGCACCCATATGCTCTTAGTATTAAGACAACAGTCTTAATCGCGTTTTATATTTATTTAGTGCCAACCGGTTTCAGCCCATGGCATGGGCCATCTTCAGGGCGAACATGTGGTCGACTGCTGGTGGCGTTACGTCTACTAAGGTGTGCCAGGAGACTGTGACATATGCTCTGCTGCCAGCATCAAGATATAACTGTTCAATAAAGGCCTGCGTTAAACCAGAAACGCTCCCATTCTATATTCTGTTGTTGCAAACAGACAGAAGAGGTGATTTAAATAAGGACCACAGTGCATTTGACAACTGTAACGTAACCGTTGTAAAAGAGTTCCTTAATTCTGAGTATTACCCACATGATAATTTACAGCTTCTATATCTACATAGATACTCCGCAAGCCACAGTACGGTCCATGGTGGACGGTATTCTGTACCATTACTTGTCATTTCATTTCCTGTTCCACTCGCAAATAGAGGGCGGGGAAAACTACTGTCTGCATGCCTCTGTATGAGCCCTAATTTCTAGCATCTTATCTTCGTGGTCCTTACGCAGAATGCATGTTGGCGGCAGTAGAACCGTTCGGCAGCTGCTGGTTCTCTAAATTTTCTCAGTAGCTTTTCTCGAAAAGAAAATCGCCTCCAGGAATTCCCATTTGAGTTCCCGAAGTATCTGCATAACACTTACCTATCGTTCGAACCTACCGGTAACAAATCTAGCAACCCACCTCTGAACTGCTTCGAAGTGTTCCTTCAATCCGACCTGTACGGATCCCAAACACTCGTGCAGTACTCTAGAATAGGTCGCACCAGCGTCCTATTTGTGCTCTCCCTTACAGATGCACCACACTTTCCTAAAATTCTTCCTATCAACCGAAATCGATCATTCTGTTTCCCTACCACAGTTCTCATACGCCGTTCCACCAACATATCGCTTTGCAACGTTATGCCCACATATTTAAACGACTTGACTGTTTCAACCAGGACACTTTATACTGTAACCGAACATTACAGGTATGGTCCTCCAACTCATCCGCATTAACTTACATTTTTCCACATTTAGGTCTAGCTGCCATTCATCACACCAACTGGAAATTTTGCCTGCCTTGTATCTTCCTACAGTCACTAAGTTCCGACACCTTCACAGCATCATCAGCGAACAAACGCAGACTGCTGTCCATCCTGTCCACCAAATCATTTATGTATATGAATCGCAAATTGCTGAAACTAAATAATTAAAAATTTGTAATTTTCGTTTTTTCAGCGAATAGTACATTTAAGAGTATAGCCTATCGTTTGGAATTGAAATAAAACACGTCATTCTTCTACAAGTGGTAGAATAGGTGATGCACTTTACGCTGTTTGTTTTTGAAACCAAATAAAGACTTCTTTCGTTCCCTCGAAGAATCAGTTTTCATCCAATACTACACATTGCTAATGAAATTATCTACTTCCTTTGTTGTGGTACTAACTGTCACTGTTAATATTTATTGAGCGGCAGTTGGTTGCATTACTACGACTCCAGAAAGGGAGAATAGTAAAGCAGATTATAATAGGAATAAGATAAAGACAGCTCATACCAAAGGACTGCCTCATCGAAATTACAGAGGAGATTAAGTTCCAGGGAAAGTAGTTAGAGAATCTTGCAGCTAATATCAATCTTTCTAGGAACAACCGTAGGAAACAGTATAGACGTAAATAATACCAATTTTACCAGCAATACCAATCTTATATTATTAATTTCTTTTCATCTGCAGCATGTGACTCCATCGACGTAATTCAACGTAATAATATTTTGGGAAAATTTCTTCATCTTCCAACCAAAGATACCCAGAATTTACATCTGCAGCGCCTTATTGAAGCAAAGAATGTGAAGCAGAGGCGACCTCTGAAATCTGCTCCAGAATATTGTGAAAACTGTAGGGATGCAACGTTTCTTTGCCACATAATGCTTGGAAGTGAAAGAAAACTGCTTTGCAAGGAGTATTTCGTGAGTGTACATGCAGTGACCAATTCCTGCGTGTTTCGAATCTGTAAATTGCTGGTTAAGGGAATCACACATGTTGATAAACGCGGGGAAAACCCATCACACCTGTTGATAAACGCGGGGAAAGCCCATCACACATGTTGATAAACGCGGGGAAAACCCAAACACCAAGAAGTACCAGACAATACCTTTGCACACATTCTCGTGCATATAAAGTCTTTCCCCACAAAAACCTCACATTATTCACAAAAAGAAGTAACGTATTTAAACTCTGAACTAACGCACATTATGTTGAATGACAAATATACAGAATGTAACATAAAATACGATGTTTATCGAATTATTATCGGGACAATATTAATTATTCTTTTGGCAGACCACAAGTGGATGTCCGCTGTAAATGTGAAGAGCCTGAACCCAACTGAAAAGCCGACATTTAAATGAAAGAGCCAAGCTTGTCGCCAGAGCGAAATTAAATGTTCATAAGGGTCGTAGTTCTAAATTTTACAATTCACTTCGGGCTGCTAAGAAAAGAGCCCAATCTATTGATACTGAGGGAGCCATTGTTTTTGATTATACGTAAAACTTGCCGCTTCCACATGTCCCGATCCAACAGTGGATGTACTGTTTCAGCAGCATACGTGATGTGAATACTGAACGCTCCACTGTGTACTTGTACCATGAAAGCTTAGGAAATAAACGTGCAAACCAAGTAGCATTTTCGTTTCTGATTACATAAAAAACGATCTCAGTAAAAGTGTGACTGATATTTTGTATTTTGATGGCTGTGTCGGCCAGAGCAAAAATCACACTTTTATACGCATGTGTATGAGCGTGGTTCAAGCAGGAATACTGAAGAACATAATACACAAATTTCCAGAGACGGGCCACTCATTCCTCCCATGTGGTTGTGACTTTGGACAATATAAGAGGAAAATAAAAACTCATGACCGCATTTACACCCCTTATGAATACATGGAACTGATAGTAAGCAATAAAAGGAATGTGACGGTTAATGGAGAGGAAGCACTAGATTTCAACAAGTGGTGACCAAAATATTAAAGCAAAAATGCTGTTTCGTATGAGACAGTAACAGAACAACGCAATAACAAAATCTTCTTTGCTCCGAGCAGCTTCAAAGAAATACAGTACCTTAAGACAGGAGAGGCGGTTGGTGTTCGTATATCTTTCTATTAGTGAGACATACTTCTCACGTAAGAAAAGGACATAGGCTCATCATTCTAGGATTAATGGACAGCATTCCAGCGGCCTACCAAAAATATCAAGTACCTATTTCCAGAATGAATGTGGAAAATGTGAAGAAAGTCATTGAATATGTGCCTACTGCAAAGAGATCATTCCATGAAGAAGTACTTTCTTGGCCAATGACTGACTAAATTTATAGCTAATGTACAGTTAATCATTATTGCTTTTAAAGTAATTCAGCTTGTTCTATTTTGTAGCAGCATGCTAATGATTATGAAATATTCATACAATGCAATCCTAAAAAAGCCAAAAATATGTTTGTTAACTGTTAAAATGAAAATAGTTAAAAATCTTTGACATCATTAAATACCGAAATGATGTACTCAAAGTTAATTATTTCTCTCTCAATACAAGCAGAATGAAGTGACGTACAGTTCTGAAAAACTCCAGTACTGTAGCAATAATGCATATGCCAGTATTCGGTGTTTTGTTTCTCGTGAAAAGTGTAAAAAAATAACTTATTTGCTTTCAACAATTGACGAATCCTATAGAGAACACCAATCGTCCCATCACACTTCCCTGGGGCACCCCTGACGATACACTTGTCTGTGATGAACACTCGCTGTCGAGGACAACATACTGAGCTCTATTACTTAAGAAGTCTTCGAGCCACTCACATATCTGTGAACTTACTGCACATGCTCGTACCTTTGTTAACAGCCTGCAGTGGGGCACCGTCTCAAGTGCTTTCCGGAAAACTAGAAATATGGAATCTGCCTGTTGCACTTCGTCCATACTTCTCAGTATATCATGTGAGAAAAGACAAGCTGAGTTTAACACGAGGGATGCTTTCTAAAACCATGATGATTCGTGCATGTGAGCTTCTCAGGCTCAAGAAAGCTTTTTGTATTCGAACTCAGAATATGTTCAAGAATTCTGCAGCAAACAGAATTTAGTGATGTAGGTCTGTAATTTTGTGGGTCGGTACTTTTACCTTTCTTATGTACCGGCGTTACCTGTTCTTTTCTTCAGTCGCTTGAGACTTTGCGCTGGGCGAGAGATTCACGATAAATCCAAGCTAGGTAAGGGACCCATGCCGTAGCGTACTCTTTGTGAAACCGAACTGGGGATCCATCCGGACCTGGTGATTTATTTGCATTCAAATCCTTCAGTTGTTTGTCTACGCCAGGTATGCTTATTACTATGTCGTCCGTACGGGAGTCTGTCCGATGGTCAAATGACGGTACGTTTGTACGATTCTCCTGTGCGAACGATTTCTTAAACGTGAAATTTAAAGCTTCGGCTTTAGTTTTGCTGTTTCCAACTGTCAACAAGGGACTGAATGGAAACCTTAGACACGCTTAGCGATTTTACATACGACCAAAATTTTCTTGAGTTCTCTATCAGATTTTTTGCGAAGGTGTCACGTTGGTAGTTGTTCTATACTTCGCGCATACATATTTTCACAGACGCAAGAATCTCTACTAACCTTAACATGGCTGGAACAATGGGAGTATCGATATACAGTATGATATGTACTCGAAGTTTCATTCTTCTTTCTATGAGGGTGATGAATTTGGATGAACTCACAGCCCACAGAAATTCAAGGAATTAGCTCCAGTTCCAATGACCGATTGATCTAAGTGAAATAACAGCACCAGTATTGAGACAGGCTCTATAGACATCTGAATTTGAATCATAAGTAAATCTAACTACGCATATAGCGCCATACACACAGTTGCTTGCATGATCAAGCTATGAATACTCACCTGTCACACGATTTGTACAGCATTTAGTATATACACTGTGGTGCTGCTTCACAGCAAAGACATTTGACGATGACACCTCAAGGTTCAAACATCACCGGGGATGTGCAGCGATTTTACGATGAGTGTGGAAATTTTGTGGTTCAAAACATAGCATTCATTGCTTTCAACAACATAGACGAGTACTGATGACGTACTCCAATACCATTGCTTCAGCCAAACTATTAAGTAAAGAAGAGAGTGCTTGATGCCTTACGTGGGCAGTGAATTGCCCCCTCTGTTTATTGATTGGATAGCCACTGAATTGCTATTTATTTATTTAATCGGATAATAATAATTATTAAAAGGTGGCAATTTTATTTAAGAAACGTTTTTACTCTTGCGATTGTTGCGAGTCAGCGATAGTGCAATGCTGCTCGCTTTGGAGAATACACATGTTATAAGAATTATTTGGTCCAGGAAACACTTTTGCGATCACGGTTGCGATTTAGACGGTATTCGCGTAATTGCACTGATTAAAAGTAATCGTTTCCGAAAGACGGAGGTTCGATTAAAGTCGTGTGCACTTTTGTTCGTATAACGAAAATATTCATAACACGTCGCGTAACAAAAAGAAACATGCGAATCACAACCGTGATCAAACGAAGAAAATATATGATAACATAAATGCTCTTTGCTGTTATTCAGGACAGACTCAGAATAGACCTTGCAATTTTTAGTTATAGCAGATGACAAGACATTACACTTGGGAGATATTTGTTTTGAATAAATTGTATTTACCTTCTCTCTCTCTCTCTCTCTCTCTCTCTCTCTCTCTCTCTCTCTCTCTCCTTTTTACAGCCTTTATACTTTCACATCGATTAAGGGACTTTTCCTTCTCTACCGACCAGTACGAGAACAAAATTCAGAATCAACAAAATGTCTTCCATCGTATTATTACATGCTTAACCGAAAACAATCATATATAGTTTCGTAGTACAAATAGTGCTAATTTATTGCGTGCACTAGAAAGTCTTTGATACACTGAGCACAGAAATGAAAATAATAAAATTATAATTACATTTTTAATATCATGAATACTTCTTTAAATCATGAAAATAAGGTTTGACATCGTCGTAATATTAATTTTCATCGTTGAAGCACTACAGCAGGCAGTTGGAGGTCATATCTGTGAGCTGCTGTTGTATAAAGAAGCTCGAACTCCACATACCTGTCTTCTTGCACAACTTGTGTCGGTATGATGCCCACTCTCTCGGTGAAAGTTTGGATGACTTCAATTTCAAGACTGATATGATCAGTGTCATCGTGATACCATTGAAATGTACATTTCATTTTTCGAGAGAATGTCAAGTAAGAATAACGTTTCACTTCCAGTACTGACCACGTTGCATAAACGAGTCTTATGAGAGACTATCTGAGACTTTGCATTGTGAGGACATGCATGTCACCTGAGCAGAATATCCCAGTGGTGCAAAGTGTCAGCTTGTGGCAAAGAAGGCGGTCTTGCCATACGAATGCATGAATTCGATAAAGAGACACCAGGAGATGACGCCCAACATAACCGCATTCTACATTAAAATAACAGTATTTGGTAAAACGGAAGTAGAGTATGAGTACACATTGAGTGTCTGGTCGTAGTTCAGCATCCATGATACAGCGGAATATCGTAGGCTGTACACGAACACAGATGTGCACCTGCTGGCAGACAGTTTCGAGAAATTCTGGAGTGTTTGACTTGGCACATACTATCATCTATTACACTACACCAGGAACGTCATGGAGTGCAATGTTAAGAAGCACGTGTGTCAGCATCGAAGTGTTGACAAGTAGTGACATGTTGCCCTTCTCTGAGCAGGGTATTCATGGGCTACTTCGTTAGTGCAAGCACAGGTACGCCAAGGTGTATAACCCACAAATGATCAAACAGGAGAATAGACCATCTGACGAATTAAGTCACATTCTTTACTACGATGTGAAGTACCTCTATGGGCGCACTGTAAAAAAAGCGCTATCTGAAGAGGAAATTCAGACTGAAGGAAAAGATCTATGAAGTGGCTGGAGATGCTGGTGAGGGATATGTTCTGGAGTAGAAATGACATGTCCCATTTGCATGATGCATACAGCGACTTGTCAATGTGTCCAGAGCAGCCAGTCCCGTAACGTGGGTCCTGTAGAGAATGCTGGAGAATAAGCAGCGATATATTCTGCACTGCAGGAATATTCAGCAACGTCTCAGATTGGGGATGGAATCACCTACTGCATCTCCTTCAAGCAGCAGTGCACAATGAAGGAGTACATTGATGTAAACACCAAACAGAGGCCTCTGGTGACTTGTGACTCAGAAAAAGGTTTTCCAAAATTAATGACCAATTCATTTTTCGGAAAAATTAAGGCTAATGTTAGAGAATATTACGAAATTCATTTATTTTATAGGGGAGGGGGCGGGGCATTATGGTGCACGAGAGTACATCGGCAGACCAAATTTCAAGCATCTCACAATCTTCAATGAAGACAAGTCCCTATGGAGATGGTCGAGCTTTCATTGTACTTCACCTGTCTATATCGGTATGTATGTTCTGAACCACTCCAAGCTCACCACGTACCGATTTCACTATGAGATTTTCCAATCAAACGTTTCTGATCCCAGGTTACTTTATATGAATATAGATTTTGCATCTAATGGTTCGAAGGCTGTGATTAGTAATTAGGTACATTCGTGTAGAAATCAGCACATCTCAATATGCAACTAATATTTCTTAAATGGCACAACAAAACCAGATGGTTATCGGCCTAATGAAAGATGAGACGAATGGTTTGCAGATTATGGAGTTTGTGGGGCTCAGATGTGTATGCATATCACACAGACAGGGTGCCACCGAGAGGTAAGCTGAGGATGTGCATCATGCAGCCTCAGATGTTCTCATGATCAAGGATTACAAGAGTTGCCTAGTTGGGGGTGTTGGTGTCAGTCCACAATAGTGTGCCAGGTGGTCTTTCGATTAGGAGAACGTGAGGTAAATACTACACATTAACTGAAAATTGGGCTCATCTTGATGACAATGGGCGCCAATCCTGTGGGAACAGGAACTCAGATTATTCATTGAATGATTGAGTGTGTGAGACTGGTTAATTTATTTATAAATAATGGATGTTTGTGAGAATAGTTGGATGAAATTTTTGTCATATTTCGTGTATTTGTTTGTGTGTGTGTGTGTGTGTGTGTGTGTGTGTGTGTGTGTGTGTGTGTGTGTGTGTTAGTATGCATGTATGATTGCACACTATATATATATATATATATATATATATATATATATATATATATATATATATATATATATATATATATATATATATTTGCATACTTTGTGCATGAGTGCACACGATGTGTGCTTGAAAATCCATACATATTTTAAAACAATGGATGTCTGTGTACATATATACTGCATGTTATGTTCCATATCTCCTCCTGAGCCACTGTACCGATTTCAGCCAAACTTGGTGCAGATATCACTTACTGTCTGGAAACAATCGCTGTATGGACAAGAATCACCTACCTAGCATTGAGATGGGGTAGAAAAAACAATGTAGCCAATGACATGCAAACACCCAACATTTAGTAACCCAGTATTTGAGACTCAGAGCACTTACTGACCTGCAACAAACTTTACACATAATCCATACGAAACTTTTTCTCGCTGACGACCCCCACTAAACGACGAAAGAAAAAGTTTAGCGGTTACTACGTTTCCGCTCTTCTTGCAATAAAACTGTCACACGAAGCATGGTATATAATTTATTACTTAGTTTCAGGAGATATGACGTCATAAACACTGAGGTTGACAAAAATTACTGCATCAAGCACGACGTTTAAATTTACTACTTCGTTGCTACTCTTTTCGAAACACTTTTCACACATAGTATCCACATCTTCCGCTGAATGTACATGCCAGAATATATAATTGTATGAGATTTAGTTCTCGAGATATGACCTCAAATACTGAGATACGTGAAAAAGTGTGGCATCATATCACGTTTTAATTTAGAACTTCTTTACTGGATGTACCTGCAAAATTGTAGTATCGTGTTCAACATAGTTCAGGAGATATAACGATATAAACCAAGCAGAGCAGGAGATGGATAGAGGGAGGTCTGGGAGAGATGGACAGTGTGAGGGGGAGGAGAACAAGGACAGGTGCTGGAGCAGGAGATTAGTATAAAGGGGATGAGAAGGAGATCATGCTAGTAAGGATGAGGAGCCGGCCGGAGTGGCCAAGCGGTTCTACGCGCTACAGTCTGTAGCCGCACGACCGCTACGGTCACAGTTCGAATCCTGCCTCGGGCATGGATGTGTGTGACGTCCTTAGGTTAGTTAGGTTTAAGTAGTTCTAAGTTATAGGGGACTGATGACCTCAGAAGTTAAGTCCCATAGTGCTCACAGCCATTTGAACCAAGGATGAGGAGATAAGAGGGAAAGGATGAAATGGACAGATGGGGAAGGAGAATTTTGAAGAGAGGGGAGGAGCAGGTGAACTGAAAGATAGGAAAGAGAAGATTGATAGAGAGAGGGGGAAGGAGGAGGTAGTCTAACAGAAGATAGTAGTAAGCAAATACCCTTACTAATCTGGATATTCAACTAGTGTTGTAACAGAAAGAAAATGTTTAAAACGTAAATACTATATAGAAAAGTAGTTAGTAGATATGGAGATATGGCATTTAAGTTGTTCTGCTCTCCACTAGTTGTGATATAAGTATATTTACCTAATAGTCGTAAGTCATCAGAGAAAAAATTGTAAAACTAGTTTTCAATTTATTGTGAATAAACCAATGTACATGCGTGACCAAAAAATATTATAGATCGTATTTTTAAATAAAACCAGAGTAAATGGCTAATAAACATCAAAAAATTATTGTAAAAATTGTGTTGCAAAAGAAATTGTAAATGATAAACCATTACTCAACTTGTTACATCCTTGTTATTACATCCAAATCATTTCACTATAGAGTTATCTTTAGTAATGGTTTGTTTCTAAAGAATCTTAGCCTCCTGCCATGATGCACCGATCTCAAGTGAAGAGGCTCATGCAACTGAACTAATCATAAACGATGGTAAACCGGAGTGGGAGCTTAATTCTTTTTGGTCCATGGGGAGGGTGGGGTTTCCCACTATTTAAGTGTGCTCTCGTTGGTCCAAAGGTATCCTGCCAATTTTATTTCATGTGACCAGAATCAAATTACATCATGACCTTGAATTTACCTACTACAATTGATCAAGGTGAGTGGGTAGGACAGAGATGCCTTGATTACCTTAAGCAGTTCCCTAGAGAAATGGCAGTGGGGGATGACTTTGAATGTAACTAGTACAAGTGTGTGAACTGAGACCAGAAGTGTAGTGTGATTCCGCCTCTTATCTTCTCAGTATCCTGGAGAATTTGAGATAATGCCTGCACTATTTCAACCTACTTTCAGGAATTTGAACAATCAGTTTTGTGTTTTCTTTCTCCCATGATATATTGATGATGGAAATATTGTGCCTTGTAGAGATTTTAGTGAGCTGTGTTTTTTCAAAATTAAGAGATACATCACTTATCAAGAATCGATCAATAATACACTCGTGGAAATGGAAAAAAGAACACATTGACACCGGTGTGTCAGACCCACCATACTTGCTCCAGACACTGCGAGAGGGCTGTACAAGCAATGATCACACGCACGGCACAGCGGACACACCAGGAACCGCGGTGTTGGCCGTCGAATGGCGCTAGCTGCGCAGCATTTGTGCACCGCCGCCGTCAGTGTCAGCCAGTTTGCCGTGGCATACGGAGCTCCATCGCAGTCTTTAACACTGGTAGCATGCCGCGACAGCGTGGACGTGAACCGTATGTGCAGTTGACGGACTTTGAGCGAGGGCGTATAGTGGGCATGCGGGAGGCCGGGTGGACGTACCGCCGAATTGCTCAACACGTGGGGCGTGAGGTCTCCACAGTACATCGATGTTGTCGCCAGTGGTCGGCGGAAGGTGCACGTGCCCGTCGACCTGGTACCGGACCGCAGCGACGCACGGATGCACGCCAAGACCGTAGGATCCTACGCAGTGCCGTAGGGGACCGCACCGCCACTTCCCAGCAAATTAGGGACACTGTTGCTCCTGGGGTATCGGCGAGGACCATTCGCAACCGTCTCCATGAAGCTGGGCTACGGTCCCGCACACCGTTAGGCCGTCTTCCGCTCACGCCCCAACATCGTGCAGCCCGCCTCCAGTGGTGTCGCGACAGGCGTGAATGGAGGGACGAATGGAGATCTCCGGATCTGTCCCCCATTGAGCATGTTTGGGACTGGATGAAGCGTCGTCTCACGCGGTCTGCACGTCCAGCACGAACGCTGGTCCAACTGAGGCGCCAGGTGGAAATGGCATGGCAAGCCGTTCCACAGGACTACATCCAGCATCTCTATGATCGTCTCCATGGGAGAATAGCAGCCTGCATTGCTGCGAAAGGTGGATATACACTGTACTAGTGCCGACATTGTGCATGCTCTGTTGCCTGTGTCTATGTGCCTGTGGTTCTGTCATTGTGATCATGTGATGTATCTGACCCCAGGAATGTGTCAATAAAGTTTCCCCTTCCTGGGACAATGAATTCACGGTGTTCTTATTTCAATTTCCAGGAATGTACTTTTGATTAGTTTATTAATTTTATCACTGCTTCTTTTGTTGAAACTCTTTTGTCAGCATTGTGGTGCCAGCACCATCAGCAAAGAAGTTTATTTCCACTTTATCATTACGACATAGAAGGTATTTATTTACAGCAAGAAGAGGAGTGGTCCGAGAACACCACAAAAAATTCATAACATACAAAAGGATGTGGTTTTGTATAATTTTGACTGATACATGAGAGTTCATCTGCACAACAGCGTGGAGAAGTGCTTCACTTGTAATAATTCCGTTGTACATCTGCTATAAATCTCTCTCTTCCTTGCACATGAAAACGATGGTGGCTGTATGACTGACAGATAACCTTATCAGGTATCACATTAATTACACCAGCTCAGTGATGATATGCAGTATCGAACTCACAGTCTCAGTGATACCTGGGTAACTAATATCGCCAACGTTGCCACTTGTTCTAATAAAACAGATAAATTTCTTACTTCCATCGACTAAAAGATTAATATTGAACAGGGTAGTGTCATTCTGTTTCGAAAGCAGTGCTCTTATCTGTGATTTGAAACGATCTCTGCCATACTGTGAAAGACACTGAAGTGTGAAGAATAGAAAACATCACAATGTTGAGCACAAAGACTGTGGTCAATGCGCTTGAGTTACAGTTGGGAGAAAAGAATACTTAAGTAAATTGTTGGAATTCGTATATGGCACATATTTCTACACTTATTAAATGTACATTTTAAACAGTATGTTACTGCTTTTTCAGGTGAAACGCATCTCACTAGTAACAGTATTCAATGTTCTGTGCTACAACATTATGCAGTAGTAACTTTGGCATGACTTCAGTAGCTGGCTCGTAACGTCCCAGGCGGTAATATGAGCTGCGGAGAATGCCGTTGTTAATTATAGGCTGTCGATTCCAGTACCGAGGTAATTAGCGCCAAGTGGTTTAAACATTAGGCGCCACCACCGGCGCCAGCGGCCATTTGGGTAACGTATTGTCGGAAGCCGCTAGGACGGGCATACTGCCAGATGAAACGGGCGTGCGCACGGAAGCTGGAAGTGCGCAGCAAAGGAAACTCGGCGAAGCGCTGTGAATAGCGTCCGGCAAAGCAGGAGCTAATTCGATTTGTAGAAGCATAGCGGCGCTCAGGTGGTGCTAATCCACTGTAAGCCCCCTTTTCGTCTGTGTGTATATCTCTAGTCGGTATTCTCTCAGATCCCTCGACGGGGGATTTGTAACTCTCTAAGGGTTAATCGTTGCCACCGAGCAAATAATGTAGTGTTTTAGGACCAAGGGTACCTGCTTTTAGCTCAGTGAACTACTTTGAAAGAGCTTTCACCTACCATAAATCAGATAATTTGAAATGTGAGTAACATATAATTAAACTGAAAGATGCAAACCGTTTTTGAAAGTTTAGCGAATATGACTGACTGTTCAGCCTGAATCTAGTTGTCTTTCATAACGTACATAGGATTTTAACTCTTCTTTTTAGCACTCAATAATCAATAAGCAAATTGCCTTTGTAATTCAGTTATTATGTTTTATGTTCCTTATCACATTTCTCCGTATGTCTCTAGTAGGCGGTCACACCTATTCATGACAGGCTCATAAAGAGGAAAAAAATCGGCAATTAATTCGCTTATGTGCTTGTTACTTCATAACAATGAAATTAGTGGTGATGTGTATGATTTGGAAAGGTGTGTAACGTAAAGTAACTGAAAAAACTTACGTACAAGTGTTAGCGTGTCTTTCTCAGGGTAATTCGATTTATATTCGATCAACACTTTACTTTCTGTCATTATGTGAAGTGATAAAATTGTAATGATGGCAAGAAAATTTAAAAATATGCCTATAAAGTTAAGTTGAATATAAAATTGGAGAAAATTTAAAACGTACAGCAAAATTCCCAATTTTAATAACTCTTCTCAGCTTGGCGCTTGAGTAACGACGTTCTTGGAGGGGCGGTCAGTATTTTTCTCTTTCTTCAACCCACTTTTCATTACTTACGTAAGTGTGCATGATGAATCATGATAAAATCTTCGTTATTTTCAGCCAGATCCCACTAGGTAAGGTAAATGTGTTACAAATTAGTAGTTCCAGTATCAGACTCACGAGCAGAACAACTATAATTTGTATCTAGGAGAAACTAGTCCAAAAATAATTAGCAATACACTTCCTCAATTGTGCAAACCCGCACGCGCCTCTGTGTGTGTGTGAGTGTGTGTCTTTTAACTCTTACGATGATTTTTTTGTCTTCAGAACAACATAAAATATGATCAATAATATTTTTAAATACACAAGCGACCCCTTAGAATAATTAAGGATAGGTACTGATAATAATGTTGAGGGATATATGATGTAAGAATGGTGTTCAGGATGTATGAGGACGAAGAATTTTACGAAACTGGCTTTCTGGCTCTCTCAGCCGTAGCAAGACGGGAAACAAAATGACTGAAATGTATGAGATATCGTTAATTCACTACGGCAGAGAGGATATATGACAGATTCTTTGATTCTGAAGCAATTGCTGAATGAGATTGTGCTGAGAGTGGACGAATATGGTGCAGAGATTCTTGGAATGTGGGATATGGATATAGTGGTGCTATAGTGTAAGTGGATTGTTGATTACTGAGAAGAGTGTTGGACATTGTGGATAGGTTGTTGAGTAGACTTAATGGACTCATAGGTGCTCTGCACAAATCATAATGTGGATTGTGGAGCACAAACACAGGTGTAGAAGAGAGAAAGGTGCAGCAAATGAATGAAATGGCAATGTTAGTGTGAGACAAATAATGTTAGTATGTGGCAAAGTACAAGTCATTTTTTAAATTTCGAGGGATTCTTTTAAATTTACGGTTGTCAGTCAATATTTAATGTATTGTAATTATTTGCAATTTTATTTTACAGGGGATGTAAATGGTGTTTACATAGGATAAAAGGTACTACATTCACAAATAATTTGTCGCTTTTAATTTAATCACCACCTTTCTTCAATATTTTTTTTTTTCACTTTGAAACAAGAGCATATATACCTCTGCAGTGAAAATCATGGTCCTCATTCTTCAGCCACTAGTGCACAGATTTTTTCAATATTGCGCACCTTTAAAGCGATTACCCCTGTGGGCTTCTGTGAGTTATCCATACAGATGGTGCCACAAATTGTTTGTGTTAGTTTTCCTTGCGTCTTTATTCTAGTCAGTCACCCGGCGTGCACAAATCATAAGGTAGCCTGTTACCTGGTGGTGGTCAATGGAGCATCACTGCAATTTCTGGGGGAATTTGCTGATGCAGGATCAAACAGAAATTTTCATTGTTGCATCCAGCCACATGCAACATGGAATTTAAGGAATTCTGACATCAGAATCAGCGTTTTTTACCGACAAGGCTGCCAACACACACACACCCACTCACTAACATCTCGTCCCGCCACTTCTCCACTGCTGCAGCATCCTGCATCTCTGCCCCCCCCCCCCCTCCATTGCCCCGGAAATCTGTCGTTGTATTCAGACAATCGTTTAAAGTTCAGCTTCTTACTCTTCAAGCATCTCTTGCATAATAATTTGATTGCATGATTGCATGTGTCTCATCATTTGAAATATCGCCAGCAGCAGCAGCTGTAGTAGCAGCAGCGATCAGCAGGAAGAAGGAAAAGTCTTCTGGTATTTATTTTGTTAATCAGCCTCTTATTATTATTATTATTATTAT
This sequence comes from Schistocerca cancellata, assembly GCF_023864275.1. Taxonomy (NCBI): domain Eukaryota; kingdom Metazoa; phylum Arthropoda; class Insecta; order Orthoptera; family Acrididae; genus Schistocerca; species Schistocerca cancellata. Next base: position 137,423,381 of record NC_064628.1, read on the forward strand.
TATTATTATTATTATTATATTTGTGTATATCGTTATACTTAAGGCTTTGCTATCATTCTTGTTGCAGATGAGAACACACCGTTGTTGCACACTTCACAGCAGCAGCCACTGTCCACAGGATATTTCCTTAACACAGTGTCGTTCAACTACACGGTAATACAGCCGCTATAGTAGCAGCAACGAGTGCATGATCTAGTACTCGACGAGGACAATCAAATGTTACCACCTAAACCAGAGAAGCAGCATTAGCAATCACTCTTCACGGAGATCTTCCTGACTGTTTCGACCTACTATATCATAGCAGAACAACGAAATCAAATCCCACAAGAGTACTGTTATTCGTATACGATGTGACCGGCAGTGGAATTAAAAGTGTGAATGTAGGTCACGCTCATGAGAATGACGTTAAAGTAGTTATAGAAGTACAAAATGCGAAATGTGTCGGTGATAAAGTGCAGTATTATGGTGTGAGTGGGACAATATATGCTGTATGATGGAATTTAGAGAGAGGAAGATCACAGACAAGTATGGCCCTTCTAATACATCCCATGACATTCAATTGTTAGGTCATAATGTGTGTATAGGAAGTCTACGAGGTGAGACGATGCTAGAACTAAGTTAATCGAATCGAATATATATCTAAAAGATTGTTGTTAAACTGAGAGGACTCTATTATGCATTGTAGATTGTAACAAATGGATTGTGCCGTTGATTGCATATGTGAGAGGGGGACACTATGAAGCACGACTCAGTTGGTTGAGCACTTGCCCGCGAAAGGCAAAGGTCCCGAGTTTGAGTCTCGGTCCGGCACACAGTTTTAATCTGCCAGGAAGTTTCATATCAGCGCACACTCCGCTGTAGAGTGAAAATTTCATTCTAGAAACATCCCCCAGGCTGTGGCTAAGCCAAGTCTCCGCAATATCCTTTCTTTCAGGAGTGCTAGTTCTGCAAGGTTCGCAGGAGAGCTTCTGTAGAGTTTGGAAGGTAGGAGACGAGGTACTGGCAGAAGTAAAGCTGTGAGGACGGGGCGTGAGTAGTGCTTGGGTAGCTCAGTTGGTAGAGCACTTCCCCGCGAAAGGCAAAGGTTCCGAGTTCGAGTCTCGGTCCGGCACACAGTTTTAATCTGCCAATAAGTTTCAGTATTCATGGTGTCAGTTTCCTCCAGAACTACTTCAGATATTAGTCGAGTCCATGCCACTACGTGCTGTGGCACTTCTGCGTGCTCTCGGGGGCTCTACAAGATATTAGGCAAGTTTGTCATTTTCTTTGGCTCTTATGTGTACGTAACTGTCTTTTCATCCGTTATCGCAGTGCCTGTGAGTTTGCAGGTGACTGCGATTATATCGAGCAGTGTGATTTCAGGATGTCTCTCCATCAAACACAGGCATTGTACGGAAGCTTCCATTCTTCGATACAAGCTGAAACTTTGATATATAGGACAGTTGATATGTATGTCCTCTTAAAGCGTTATCTTAGAAAGCGCCTGAAGAGGTGCCTACATAATTTGTAGGGAATACCAGAAATGGTCAGCTTTTCTTGGCGTGATTCTCTTGGAGAATCATATGTGATTTTCCACATGTCTGGTATGATAGTGACCGTATCTTTCTCCAAAACTGAGTCAATGAATTGCTCAACAGCAAATTTAGCATCTTACCCAATCAAATAATGGAAGAAGACTGGTATGTATGATGGCAATTCGTACTTCATGTTGCACGCGTTGTGAGCTGCGCTGCGGATCTTCCCCATTACATGGCAGTTGTTTCTACGTGGAGTTTTTTCTGTCCAACTGCAGTCACAAATATGGTATTTAACAGACTGCTTGTGTTATTCTTGGGTCCCTTGCGATTCAGTCATTGGAACTTTTTTGCTGTAAAGAACATCTACATCCAACACAATATTTTTTATGCCCAGACAGCAGCTATTTTGCAGGATTATCCTCGACATACGATTCCAATTTGTTACGATTGGAGTGACGTGAGCATGCAACTTGATAACTGGCTGCATACGGTACGCATAGTTCTGTGAATATGGTGTAAGAAGCTTGTATCACATTTAGAATGTGTCAAAGGAAGTAATGAGCACTCAGACTAACATATAACACAAGGTTACAGCGTTCCTGGTGAGTGGCAGTCTTAAACATTCTTAAACCTTAACAGTTTCTTATCCGCAGCGGCCATTTACACATGGAACAGTTCTTGGCTCGAACTATCAATCAGATGTCTTTCTAGCCACTCACACTTAGTAAAAGAATTGTGGCATCTTCAGTCGAATTGCCTTGCCCTCTTTGTTACTCAGGTGGAAGGAAATTAGGTAGGACATGATCTCAATCCAGATTTAGTGATGCTTCTTACCTTTAGAGATTAACAGTAAATCTAAAGTGTATGATGCTGAATGACTACTTCGGAAATGTAGAGTTGTCCAGGTACTTTATGCCACTCATCTCCTGACTTGCTTTTTATTTCATCTACAAGCAGACTGTAAAAATAAACTGAATAATTAGTGCTCTGCCTCTCGCATTTTGGTAGATCGTTTATTGTGACAAGGAATAGATGCTTTCAAAGTTATAAGTCACACAGTCATTAGCTGTTTCATGTTTAAGATGCGCCTGAACCAAATAAATTATATCGCAAGCCAGAAACGACCATGTAAAGAAATAATTGTCCCACTTCTCGGTATTCTGCACATTAACACTCGGACGCCCAGACTTGGCCTGTCGCCTCGAACGCCCAGAGGGTCATTTTGACCTCTACCATTTAAAAAAAGTTTTCCGAACAATTATTTAGAAATTTTAAGCATTTGTTATATTTTAATGTTTACAGTATTTATAGCCATTTCAGATGTGGAGTTGTGAATAAAAAGAACAGACACAAATTATTTTATTTATTGACATATAAACAAATTTCACTGAACCCGGTAACACCCATACAAGTGTAAGCAAGTGACAGGCTTTCCTCTGTTCTAAATTCATAAAAAATTGGACTTTTCATGTGTACAGAAATTTCAGATACTTTATTGTTTTAGGCGATTGACATATTTGTATTCAGTTTGGTTTGTACATTTTCCACAAACCATCTTCTTACAAACACTGCATTTGGAAATAGTTTTATTACATTTGCAGAATTTGAGAACTTGACGTCAACAGTTCTTCTGTGGCATTTCATCTTCGTCTTCATTTTCATTCTTTTCATACTTGTCTTTGGTCATATGTTGCCTACTATGTCAACCACAAATTTTGTTTTGTTGTAATAACATACAGTTTGTGGAGTTTTTTCTCCTTTGTATTTATGGTAACATTAGGACGAAGGAAGTCATTACTAGCACATTTTTTGCTTTCTCTCCTTGCTAGACTGCCAAGGAAATATCATCATGTTTTAAAACCTTTGTGGAATACAGAGGACTCTTCAAGAACTTCAGAGTATGTGGTATTTCTCTTCTTGCTCTATTTACTGTTCCTATAATGGAGGTTGATCTTTCACTTTTTTTGGCTACTTTGAGTGAAGTATCTGTGTGTAGTGACATTTCTGCCTTTACCCAGAAATGGTTCCATAAGACACATCACTGCATAATCTGAAACCTTTTTGTCTTGGGATCGTGCAGTATCCTTACGAAGATAAGGGAAACCATTGAGTATATAATTGCTTTCAACATCTGCTGCTAACCATTATTTTTTACCATACTTGTCAGGCATTGAAGCCATGAATTGTGTAACGGGCACCTAGTTTTACTTTGGCAGAGCTGCTAGCCTATTGTTATGTCACTTTCAGGTTTGTAACACATTGAACAGTTTTCTATGAATTTGTTCCAGACAGCAGAAACCAATGCAAACATATCATTCTGGAATCGTGCAGAGTGTGTAGATTTCTCGTCGAACGCCAGGAATCTCATATTCTCACAGAATCTAATTCTACTCATGGTTTCCACACAAAATGGTAGGCCACAGGAATCTGACCATAAGCTGTGAAGGTCTGTACTTCGGCAACCACTCACATCTAGAGAATAAATAACTGTTTCTAGTTCTTCTAGGGTCATTGACCAGCTGTCATTTCCTAGCACTCTGTGCGCCTGTGTCATGGTACATATCAAAATATGTTTTATAATATAACTCCCTATGAACAAGTGCCATGCACTTGATACAAGTTCATCACTTACATTTCTATTGCACGTGGTGTAGGTCCAGAAAATTCTCTCAAAACGCTGTCATTAGGAAGACGTCCATCTTGTGAATCTGGCACTGCTTCTGTCCAGACTGTTCCATCAGTTATGTCTTTCATCGGACGATGAAGAAGCAGTTACTTGTTCTACACTCTGAGGAATAGGATTATCTCCTCTCCTGTTACATGATTCTTCTCGATCTATAGAGCACGATGTATAGAACAAATGTAAGAAAGCCACCATAAAATCTAAATTAAGTACAGCAACATTATATGTAGATAAGAATATGATGATTATAAATTATCAGCAATAATAATAACATACTTATTAGACTGTAAACTTCAGTTATCTGTGGCTAAAGAATCAGAATCATTAATATTAGATGATTCATGTTCTCTCAATGTCTGCAGTAAAAGGTCTTCCTCTGAATAGCTAGAAAAAGTTCGACACCGTTGAAACACATCTCATAACTCTTTGTAACTCTGCAAGAATCTCTTCATCTCGTAAATACTCCTTCCGATTCATTTCAATCTTCAGCTCACGATCAGCATTGAAAGACTGATTCTTACAAGGGAACATCGAACAATGGTGAACCGAGTCCATTGTTGTCATTTCATATGGCAATAATATAAACGAAAGTAAGTTATTGCACCACAGAGTAAAGTAGCTGAGGCTTGAGAATTCACGAGATAAATGTGTGGCACAACTATAAACAAAATTATAGCTTTTTTCCAAAGTGGTCAATATGACCCCTCTGGGCGTTAAAGGTAAAATTGGTGTAAAAAGTGATAATCAATTAGGCGAAATGCATGTTTTTTAATATAATGAAAGTACATTCCAAATAAATAAATGTCACGAAAGTAAATGTCGCTTGAAACATTCTTCAAAACGTAGCTAGCACTTAAAAACTGAAAAGTGTAATTTTGTCCCCTGTGGGCATTCGAGTGTTAATACATGTCTCTTTAGTGGCAGGATCTTCTGGAAGAGGGATGAAACTGGACCCTACCCACCTAAACATGTCAGTACACATGAAGATGAAGTACACAGCTGAGTACTTTATCATATTCTCTTTCCTTCGTATCGGCAAATATTTCATTATGATGCTCTCGTTAAAACTTCCATATCACTCTGCAATTGACACACCCTGTGACATCATACCATCCTACCTCCGAAGTCTTACGACGATTTTCTCTGCAGCATCATTACAACCGTCCTTAGTATGGTGTGTCAGCTCGTAGTAGAGAAGCTCTTTGCACCTAAAGGCAGGAGACTCCTGAGTATTGACGATTTCAGGAAGCTCCCTTTCTATCACTGCTTAGTATAGATGAAGGAAGGTAACTTTAATCCGATACCCCACATTGGTGCTATCAGGGTGGGACTGCAAGAACCACATGATAGTGTAATGTAGCTGTTCATTTACTTGGAGTTCGTGAACAAGGTGCGCTGTGTGACTGCTACTGCTAGAGTGGGGCAAGGTGATGGTAATGATGTAAACATCGAGGGCCACATCAGCAACACGTCTGCGTTGCTACTGCTAGGTCGTGGATGGTAGCCAGTTGCGCCTGGATGAGTTGATGACAGTGAGGCAGACTATGATGGGCCCATCAGTGACGGGTCGAATGGCACAATGGCTTGGCTCACAGAAGTGCACATGCTGTGGGACGCCCACCTCCACACAAGTTGGCCCTCATCACATTGTCGGCAAATCCAGGCTGTAAAGTAATTCTGAAACACACACATCACAATGCCTTATATCATGTCAAATTACAAACACACACACACACACACACATACATACACTTACACACTATATATCTTCATAATTGGTAAACATATGGGATGGCATGGCTAACATAGCAGTATTTGGACTTATATCCAAACGCTATCACTCTGATTCTTTGAATGTTTGTGGTGGATTAAGAGCGATGGATTTTATAATTAAAAATAAAATCGCTATCTTAGCAGGGGAAAAATATGTACAGAAGCTGACACATGTATATGGATATAATACATACCAGAAAAAAAAAATAACACATACACATAAAATAACTACCTGTTACAAGCAATATCCTCATCTTGCATTAACCCAGCAAGTAGTACAGCACGATCAAGAAGGGGTAACTGTCGATTCCAATTTATCATTGGCCTCATATGGTTTCAGATACTTGCACACCAAGAGAAATTACTGGACTAGCTGCCATTTCCATGGGTAAAATCCCTACCTAGTGCTTCTTGCTACATGTGTCGCTGTTTCTGCTGATCAGGAGCTATCACTCATTCTCACGACATAAACAATGTTGTCACACATATTTCTACGATCACGGTGTGACCAGAAGCCGTCTCTCAATCTCACGACCCTGCAGTAAGCAAAAAAAAAAAAAAAAAAAAAAAAAAATCCATTTTTGTACACAAGTGTCGCAAACTAAGTGCAGCCATGTGAATTCGAGAACGGAAGAGTCTACAGGTTTCTGCTGGTTATCAGTGACACTGTGCGTACTACGGCCTCCTCGTGACACGTGAGGAAGGCTGGGCCTGGAAGGATCTTCTCATTATCAGCAAAGCTGCACCACATCTGCTGGCGTAGCCAATGAACCGATGAATCGACAAGACTCGCAGCACAGTGATACTGTGCCTCCTCCAGTCATAAGTAAATGCTGCAGCACACCCGCTTGGAAATGGATGCTGCAAAAAGACTTCACTTTCCGGACAATGTGTGTACATCAGTACATATATAGGACGACTGGCATTTTAATATATACGAATAGGCTTGTAAGAGCTCCTGGCTCTGCCATCGTCATACAAAGTGTGCTATTCTTCAAGAAGAGAATTGACGTTGTATGTTAAACACTTACATGAAGCCTGTAAGTGAGGGAGGTGGAAAATAGGGAGTGAACAAATAAATACTAAGTTTTTTTGAAAACAAAAGAAATAATCTACTAATGTGTAAATCAATTCAATACTAGTTATACATTTTATGAAGCCTTCAAAAAATCATGTTGCCCATTTCTCTTCGTCAGCTGCTTGAGGGCGGGAAAGCCTTGTATTTCAAGTTTCTGAGTAGACACACTTATATCAATTTCTTGAAACCAGGTCATCTTCTCCGACCTTTGACTTAAGTTATGCTGTCCTTATGAACGTAAGTTCGGAGGAATAACATTGTATCTCCATATGCCATTCCCGTCATCGTCCCAGCATTTTGCCAGGTAAAATTGTGTAAATCACATCCCTGTTTTTCGAGTTTTTGTACACTGCACTGAGTGAAATGATTTCGGTGAAACAGCTCGTTACTACTTGTACAGCGACGGAGAATGCAATGAAGTAAATCTCTCTAAACACAAATTGTCCACACTCATTGTAAAACCCTTGTGAATGGGTGGCGATCCTCGTACTTTGAGACATCGTTAGAAACAACTCTACAAGCTATATAGTATACCTACATTTATACTACATTTCGTACTATTTCTGTTACTGCCTAGTAGTATACAAGGGAGCTATGTAGTAAAAATGCGTATGCTGCAGCACCTGCAGGGACATTTTGTGATGATTCCAATTCAGATCACAGGTCCACTGCTCCAGTTTCCACCACCTCAAGTTGCTTTGAACAAACTGTCAACACTATAGGTGGTAATTCCTTTAATTATTATGAGCAGAGTGTATCTCTGAAACCGTCTTGAGTCTCACAGAATGATGGTAAATCCTTGCGTACAAATCACTCAATAGTCCATGTACGATTTCGTTCCAGTCAAGCTGTAAGTTATCATATGGAAAACACTGGAAGTTTATGTAAACTCTAGCATTGGTTAATTGACAATTATCAAATATGCTCGAATCCTTTTTCAGATTCCACTTCCTGCCTGTCTGCAGTGCTAGAATAATAAAGTGAGACATTTCTGGATAAGTGAAGTCTTAATTATTCAAACATAGCGAGATGCCTAGGGAAGTATTGGATATCCCAACAATTCTCATTAACGGAAAGTTTTTGGCAACTGAACTCCACAGTTCAGTACAATTGCAGATTCTCTTTATCTTATAGGTATATATGCAGTACATTTCATGTCAATTTATCCAGTACAGTTATGTGCAGCTCTCTGTCTTTTAGAATGTATGAGTAGCACTTTGTACTAGAATCAGTTACTGTTTTGCGTTCACAACAACATAAGTGTAGTCTTCAAAGAAAACCATTAACATTTCGCGTGAGATACACACACTACAGGATTCATCTATCTATTTGTCTGTGCACCATTTAGCGTTTTGTAAAGTCTTCAGATCCAGTGTTTATGGAGAGATGTATGGTTGAAGTGTCGATGTGATTCCAACATTTTTGGTGTGGTCTATTTCAACGCCATTAACTTTGTATCTCATTTGACTAGTTCATATGTTTCTAGCGTTTTTAACATATTATCCCTCACTGTTTACAACAATCTGCCAACACTACGGTAACTTTTCGATTCAGAAACTGTAGAAATCATGCAGTTTTGAGGCAAAGAATTCGTTGAACCATGTAAAGAGCGCATTTTCATCCAGAAAAGTAGTTCCTTGAAGGTTGTTTGATAGAGAGCAGAAAAAGTTAAAATTTGAGAGCACAAATCAGGTGACTAAAGTGGGTGTGGAATGACTTCCCAACAAAACTCCTGCATAGCACTTTTTTCTTACTCTAGTAGAATGCGGGGGGGGGGGGGGGGGTGTTATCGTGGACCAGCAACACTTCAAGCTCTCTTCTTGGTCGTTGTTATGGTTACAGCTCAGGGAAGCAATTTGTAGTACACTGTACCGTCGCTGTTGCCCTAGATGCATAACATTATCTTTTGTGGTTGCACCTAGGTCTATGTACGAAACGTTGCTCATTTGTTCGAGCTCCTTGGTGAGCATAAAAACACAATTTCTCATCACCAATAACGATGCAAAATAGTAATGATCGGTGTTGTTCACGAGCTAATTTATGACGAGCAAGCAGAGATGGTTATTTTACACCCACAGATTTTTGTGATTTTGGCTTTGAGTGTGTAGGACCCATACACTCGATTATGGACCTTCCCCACTGCATGCAAATGCCACACAATATCGGAATGATTACATTTCATCACATTTACCAGTTCTCAAAAACACTGACATGTATCATTCTGGACTCATGGAAACAGAATAATATGTTGGAAATGTTCATATTTCTCCAATTGGCGCTCCATTTCCAACCTTCCACATTTCCTCTCACTAACTCAAGATGAGAAAGTGGCAATTTGTAAGCTAAAATAGCAACAGTAAATCACAAATAAAAAATGCTCGCATCTCGTGGTCGTGCGGTAGCGTTCTCGCTTCCCACGCGCGGGTTCCCGTGTTCGATTCCCGGCGGGTTCAGGGATTTTCTGTGCCTCGTGACGGCTGGGTGTTGTGTGATGTCCTTAGGTTAGTTAGGTTTAAGTAGTTCTAAGTTCTAGGGGACTGATGACCATAGATGTTAAGTCCCATAGTGCTCAGAGCCATTTGAACCATTTTGAACAAATAAAAAATACCAGTCGACAAATAAATCCATAGCAACCGTATTACCATAATGCAAAACAAAAACTCGACGAACTTATGCACCAACATAATATTTCTTGGAACAGAAAGACGAATGTACACTCCTGGAAATGGAAAAAAGAACACATTGACACCGGTGTGTCAGACCCACCATACTTGCTCCGGACACTGCGAGAGGGCTATACAAGCAATGATCACACGCACGGCACAGCGGACACACCAGGAACCGCGGTGTTGGCCGTCGAATGGCGCTAGTTGCGCAGCATTTGTGCACCGCCGCCGTCAGTGTCAGCCAGTTTGCCGTGGCATACGGAGCTCCATCGCAGTCTTTAACACTGGTAGCATGCCGCGATAGCGTGGACGTGAACCGTATGTGCAGTTGACGGACTTTGAGCGAGGGCGTATAGTGGGCATGCGGGAGGCCGGGTGGACGTACCGCCGAATTGCTCAACACGTGGGGCGTGAGGTCTCCACAGTACATCAATGTTGTCGCCAGTGGTCGGCGGAAGGTGCAAGTGCCCGTCGACCTGGGACCGGACCGCAGCGACGCACGGATGCACGCCAAGACCGTAGGATCCTACGCAGTGCCGTAGGGGACCGCACCGCCACTTCCCAGCAAATTAGGGGCACTGTTGCTCCTGGGGTATCGGCGAGGACCATTCGCAACCGTCACCATGAAGCTGGGCTACGGTCCCGCACACCGTTAGGCCGTCTTCCGCTCACGCCCCAACATCGTGCAGCCCGCCTCCAGTGGTGTCGCGACAGGCGTGAATGGAGGGACGAATGGAGACGTGTCGTCTTCAGCGATGAGAGTCGCTTCTGCCTTGGTGCCAATGATGGTCGTATGCGTGTTTGGCGCCGTGCAGGTGAGCGCCACAATCAGGACTGCATACGACCGAGGCACACAGGGCCAACACCCGGCATCATGGTGTGGGGAGCGATCTCCTACACTGGCCGTACACCACTGGTGATCGTCGAGGGGACACTGAATAGTGCACGGTACATCCAAACCGTCATCGAACCCATCGTTCTACCATTCCTAGACCGGCAAGGGAACTTGCTGTTCCAACAGGACAATGCACGTCCGCATGTATCCCGTGCCACCCAACGTGCTCTAGAAGGTGTAAGTCAACTACCCTGGCCAGCAAGATCTCCGGATCTGTCCCCCATTGAGCATGTTTGGGACTGGATGAAGCGTCGTCTCACGCGGTCTGCACGTCCAGCACGAACGCTGGTCCAACTGAGGCGCCAGGTGGAAATGGCATGGCAAGCCGTTCCACAGGATTACATCCAGCATCTCTACGATCGTCTCCATGGGAGAATAGCAGCCTGCATTGCTGCGAAAGGTGGATATACACTGTACTAGTGCCGACATTGTGCATGCTCTGTTGCCTGTGTCTATGTGCCTGTGGTTCTGTCAGTGTGATCATGTGATGTATCTGACCCCAGGAATGTGTCAATAAAGTTTCCTCTTCCTGGGACAATGAATTCACGGTGTTCTTATTTCAATTTCCAGGAGTGTATTATGTGTTATGTGTGATGTCACCACTCCCGCTGCTGTAGTCTTCTTAGGTATAAATACTCATTCGAAATATGGGATGCTCGTGCTTTGAACTGTTAAACCATCTTATTGTTGATTATAATTCCTGTCTCAACATTATTATTAACGTTCCTGATGCAAAAGGTTTGTAGGATAAGTACTCCTGACAAATGATAAGCTCGTCATATTGAACTAGAATTCTAATGATGCCGATGCAAGGTTTCAGTCCCATGGATTTAAGGATCTGGTTTTCTTTCTCGTGTGTATCACGTTCTGCTTCCACTGCCAAGTGGTCTTCAGAGCGTTGTGCGAGCTGCATTTATGTTATACACATAATGACGCTTCACATGAAGACCTACTATAATTTCCTCACAGCAAAAATCGACTACATTCGACTTCCGATCTATGATGTTCAGCTCTAGATGGTCAAATCTCTGAATAGTCACTCGGAAGTTTACTGGGTTATTTTGAACCTCTACAGTTTTATAGTGTGGACGCATTGCAGGAAAAAATCCGAATGTGTAAAAACTCCCTGCAATTTCGTCACCGTTTCTATCATCAAAGATATAAGTTCTTTAGTTTGTTTTCTACGCTTTGGAAACTGTAAATATCTTCGTTAACCAATTTGGTAGGCAGGACTTCTCAAACACAATTCTGTACTTTGTAATACCCACCAAACCACCTACGTCTGACTTCTGCTTGCGTGTATCCACCATTTTAATATGATTTTATAAGTATGTAGAAGCCCATCAGAGTCAAGTGCCTTAGCTGTCGCTTTGTTATATCCATGCATATCCGTCATATTATAGTGACTTCATAAATTTTCTCATCGACAAACAGTTCACATTGCTGTGCTCTGGCGCTGAACCCCACACCGTTTCTAGCCCCCCCCCCCATGCGCCTCCAATAAGACTTTTCAGTTCCATTAATTTTGCACTGATTGCCTCAATTTTTCTGGCGGTATATAGACAGACACATGTGCTTCGCTCCCTCCGAACGAGTGTGCAACGCACTCACATATTTTTCCACTGGCTACTATACAGGGTGTATCATTATTAATGACGTAAACGCATACAGTTGAAAATCACACGATACGACCCAAAGAAGTGTCAGTAAACACAGGGTTGAAAATGTATACCTTAACAGCTACGAGCAATTTTCCATCTTCGATAATGTGAAGCAAATCTCTTCTACTACAAGCTCTTTGCTTGCCACATTTTGGGAAGTAGTAGTATGGACCAAAACAAGAAAAGATGTTCTGTAAACATATGCTCCAAAATGCATACCTTAAAAGTTATGTGCAATTGTTCATTAGAGGAGTTGTGTTTCCAAGTAGTGAAGATGAGCAGGTGCTCATAGCTCTTAAGGTATGTTTCTTAAAGCTCATGTTTACTGTACGTTTTGTTCTTGTTTTGGTCCACATTACCATATCCCAAAATATGGAAAGCAAAGAGCTTGCAGTAGATAAGATTTGCTTCACAGTATTGAAGATGAAAAATTGCTCGTAGCTCTTAAGATGTGCACTTTCGATCCTAGACTTTTTTGCTTCTAATATCGTTTACTTTCAACTGTATGCTTTTACGTCATTAATTATGATACACCCTGTACATTTTAGTAGCCTGCTTTTTATGCAGAAGCGCATTGAAGTTTTGTGTATATTAGCTGGCATTCAATGTGCTAGTTTTATTAATAACCAAAACACAGAACTCCAAATCATTTCAGCAATCCCACATATGATACAAATTCACTAACTAACATGTCAGTTTCTACATGTGCTTGATAAATTTCCAATATGTTCAGATTGCTTTTTTTGAAAGCGGTATTAAGGTTCACATTACCTCTTGCTGCTTTTGGATCCTTTAGTATGTCTGGCTCAGAAAAAAAAAAAAACTGTAGACTTGCATGTGGCCGCAGAGCAAAAAATCTCTAGATCAAATCAAATGAAATTATATGGTTGCAGAACCTTTCCAAGTCTCAAACATCTATGATGTATAGATGCAGACTGAAGAAACGAATGAAAATTAGTGCAAAGGATGAGACTGGAACCCTATGACTGAATTTTAGGCAGGATTCCCTGTTGCCTGCGATTTTGAGGTGCTATTCTAATTAAGTTGGAGAACCTTTGCAATGCTGTTCGAGTTTAGGGAGAATACCGAGTGGGGTGAGTCGTGAATGGGGATTTCAATAGAGGAGAGAGCGTGTTAGAGAAGTCTCTGCAGTTGTGCAAAGTCACGGTGTCAAGATGGCATAGTAGTTAGCGCATCTGCCTCGTGAGTGTGAGAACCAGGTTTTAATTCCAGCATGATACAAATTTACATTTGTCACTTCACTCTGCATATATACATCTCCAGATATGATCCTGATATTCCACTGCGATGTCATCAAGTATGAATGCAGTGTTTAGTATTACATCTTCAGAACGTAGAATACTGCTGCTTTTGATGAGCGTCTGGTACGTGGCTCCCCTGAATGCCGTACAAAATTTCCTGCAATAACTGATATTTTGGCTTAAACAGCGTTTCCGAGAAAAAAATGAAATGTATATGATCGAAGTGGGCTCCATCAGGATATGTTAGCAGTGTTAGAACAAGATTAGCCTTCCCAAAATAGGAAGGTCGAATAATTGAGCCACGTATGTTATTAGGAAGTAATGATCCATGCTTCTTCTTCCAGTTTCTGGAATTATCATTGCAAGACCATTCGCTTACTACAGGATGCTTGTGGTGAAATTGTTTCGCCCATTCGATCGTGGTGGTAACTGTTAATTTACGTTACGATGGGAGGATTTTGTAGGGAATTAACAAAAGCGCATATAGCTCTTAAGCTTTAATTTTAATTTATAAACCCTTACATATAGTTGCGGACAGAAACAGACGTAAATAAGACTGAAGTTTAGTGCCCTCATCTGAGAAAGCTGAATTATCCATTTCGAGCTCCATCAATGCGCACCACATGTAGGGTAGGGCTATGCTTTCTTCTGATGAGCAGGATGTTTCGCCATACATTTTAAATGTTTCAAGGAAGCCCCTGCAGAGATTGTATGGTCGATCAGTGTCACTGACGGAAAATGAATGTTGCCATGGTTTATGGGTGAAATCTGCATTGATACAGAATATAGTCAACACTATTCATCCACGGTTATTGTTACTTAGATGTCATTAAATCAAGAGTTATCAACAGCCGATTCGGTATCATACCTACAGTGACTTGCTTAGAGCTACTGATGTCCAAACAATACGTTTGACTGAACAGAACTATTTCCACGTCATGTGGCTGTTGCTGGAATGGCTTCACCTCACCTGCAGGCAAAGAAATTATTAATTACGTCTTTTCCCTACATTCGTATTCATCGCCATCGTAGTTAATTCTGACATTCTCGCAGCAGGGAGTGTTGATATACATATCGTCAGCTTTATCCCTTGATGGATGGCACACAACTGGGTGCACTAGTTATTGATCACTGTAAATATATATACCATTTGCGACTTCTGCTGCTAGTTCATCAATATTATTATTACCATAATTATTAGTTTTGATGCTCGATTCAGGATGATGATGCTCGTTGTCAATATTTTTCAATGCAGGTACTCATGTCTGTGCAATGGTGGTTAAAATATTTAAGAAAGACTGATTTTGTAAAAAAAGTCCGCCTTTTGCTTGATTCTATGTATTTTCTTTATTCCAGAAGCGTTTCTAATTTTCTGCTTTAAGGCATTTTCAGTTGAATGATACTGTTTCGTGCTGGTATGTGATATTTTTGAACTTGATATAATTTCTTGTTTTTCACGTCACACGTTGGAGATTGCACTATAGCTTAACTTACGAAAGATTCCTTTGGAGAAATTTCTGTGGAGTACTATTATTCTTCTGCCAGTAGTTGTAGATATTTTACCGAAAACTGTGATGTAAAGTCATAAGTAATGTGTGTCACTTTATGTGTTTTCCTATTTGGTTTGTTTCCATACATATTGCCAACCTAACGAAGCATATGCAAAAAAGTAATGTGTGTTAATTTTTGCTCTCTTTATGTGTGTGTGTATGTATGTGTGTGTAGGTGTGTGTGTGTGTGTGTGTGTGTGTGTGTGTGTGTGAGAGAGAGAGAGAGAGAGAGAGAGAGAGAGAGTATGAATAGATACTTAGTCAGGGCAGGTTGTTAGTTGAAAGTGGAGTGCGAATGTTTTAGTTTAAATGGAGTGGGTGTTGTTGTTATGATAATGATCCTATGTAAGAGTGTTACTCTATTCTTTTGTCTGTTAACGTAAACAGCAAGTTGTTTGTCATGTGTACTTGATCATTTAACAAGGTTGTCTTTCCTGCTTTTGTTATGCGTAAGCGGTAATTTTCTTAAAAAGGTAAGGCGATATTTCTTATTGTTGTTACTAATCATTTTCATGTCTTCTTCTTTAGAGATTGGCTTGTGATTGTGTTTACTTACGTATTCTGCAAACGTGAAGTGGTTTGTGCCATACTTCCAGGCTTCCACATGTTCGTTGTATATTATATCACACGTTCTGCTGTTTGTCCTAAGAAACTGCCGTCAATGTCGTCACTCTGTAATTAATATGTACCTTTTTTCAGGTGTATGTCTACGTCTTAAGTCCGTTTTGAGGCGTAGTTTAGGACAGAACTGTCTGTTGTGTATGGTAGTTTCAAGCCCTGTCTTTTGAAAACGTTGATGATTTTAAGTATGAGTTGGTGTTTGTATTTCTTTGGGCACCTCTTACGTCTTCGCCTATATTTTCGTGATTATTTTGTGTAGTTATTGTGGTACTGAGTATCTGTGATTGTGTTAAGTTCACGTATGTTGGTTGTCTGTTTTTTGTGTTCTTCTTTTTCTTTTAATTTCGTTGTTTGGCTTTGTGACTATGTTACTTTTGTACCACAAATGTAAGGAAGGGATAGACTTACCATACACATGACATGTTTATTTGCAGAGAGGCACAACGAAAAGACTCTTACCCATCATCTTTCGCCCACAGCGTTCGTTAGAAAACGAAACAGAAAAGGAAGCATACACAGGAAATAAGCACAGGAGAGAGCGGACAGGTGGAAATAGTACACTGAAGGCCTTTATAAAGGGGAATGCTTGTCTGATGAAGTGAAAGAAGAAGAAACAGAAGTCGATAAAAAATGGAATACAGTATTAGAGTCAGAATTTAACACAACTTTGAAAGACAAGATCAATAACGCAGGAGGGTAGATAATATTCCATCAGAATTTCTAAAATCAATGCGGGAACTGGCAACAAAACAACTATTTACGTTAGTGTGTAGAATATGAGTCAGGGGACAAAATTAAATGAAAACATTTTGAACATAGCTACATAACTGCATAGGCTACGGAACAGAAGATGTAATGGACAGCCGACCAGTGGCAATAAATGATGGTTTTCAAATAACCTTTCCCATCGTATCGACAGATTTAAGGCCGTTTTCCTCATAAGGACAACAAAATTCACATTAGTAATCAGTCAGTAAAGCTATCTCCACATGACATCTATTGATGATGATCTGTATGATCAGCTAAGTATGTAAGTATGATCTGTATTAGATTAGAGATTAGATTAGTACTTGTTCCATAGATCATGAATATGCCACTTCGTAATGATGTGGAACATGTCAGGTTAATAAATGGTGTCTATAGAAGATATTACATCAGACAAAATATTAGATAACACTCAATATTTTCAATTTTTTTTTAGGTTGGGAAATTACCCACTTACTATATCCAAAAATTCATCTAATGAGTAGAAGGATTTGCCATGAAGAAATTCTTTTAATTTCCTTTTAAATGCTATATGGCTATCTGTCAGACTTTTGATGGTATTAGGTAAGTGACCAAAGACTTTTTTGGTAGCGTAATTTACCCCCTTCTGAGCCAAAGTTAGATTTAACCTTGAGTAGTGAAGATCGTCCTTTCTCCTAGTGTTGTAGCCATGTACATTGCTATTACTTTCGAATTCTATCGGATTGTTAATAACAAATTTCATAAGTGAATATATATATTGTGAGGCTACAGTGAAGATTTCTAGCTCTTTAAATAAGTGTCTGCAGGATGATCTTGGATGAGCTCCAGCAATTATTCTGATTACACGCTTTTGTGCAATGAACACTCTTTTACTGAATGATGAGTTACCCCAGAATATGATGCCATGCGAAAGCAGAGAATGAAAATAGGGGTGGTAAGCTAATTTACTCAGATGTATATCGCCAAAATTTGCAATCACCCTAATAGCATTAGTAGCTGAACTCAAACGTTTCAGCAAATCCTCAGTGTGTTTTTTCCAGTTCAACCCCTCATCAATGCATACACCTAGAAATTTTGAATATTCTACCTTAGCTACCGATTTCTGATCAAAGTCTATATTTATTAATGGGGTCATTCCATTTACTGTGTGGAACTGTATATACTGTGTTTTGTCAAAGTTTAATGAGAGCCCATTTGCAGAGAAACACTTAATGATTTTCTGAAAAACATCATTTACAATTTCACCAGTTAATGCTTGTCTGTCGGGTGTGATAGCTATACTTGTATCATCGGCAAAAAGTAACAGTTTTGCATCTCCATGAATATAGAATGGCAAGTCATTAATATATATTAAGAACAGCAGAGGACCCAAGACCAAACCTTGCGGCACCCCATGCTTGATTGTTCCCCAGTTTGAGAAATCACCAGTTTTTTGCATATCATGTGAACTGTTTATTTCAACTTTCTGCACTCTTACAGTTAAGTATGATTTAATCCATTTGAGCACTGTCCCATTCATACCACAGTACTTGAGCTTACCTAGAAGTATTCCATGATATACACAATCAAAAGCCGTTGATAGCTCACAAAAAATCCCAACGGGTGACTTCCGGTTACTCAGAGCATTTAATATTTCATTAGTGAAAGAATATATAGCATTTTCCATTGAAAAACCCTTCTGGAAACCAAACTGACATTTTGTTAAAACTTTATTTTTACAAAGGTGTGAAGCTACTCTACAATACATTACTTTTTCAAGAATTTTGGATAAGGCAGTCAGAAGAGAGATTGGGCAGTAGTTGTTGACATCAGACGTATCCCCTTTTTTATGGAGTGGTTTAACAATGGCATACTTCAGTCTATCTGGAAAAATACCCTGCTTCAGTGAGCTATTACATATGTGGCTAAGAATCCCACTTATTTCTTGGGAACAAGCTTTTATTATCCTGCTGAAAATGCTGTCAATCCCATGTGAGCCTTTATTCTTGAGAGGGTTTATTATCTTCCTAATTTCAAATGGAGAGGTGGGTGAAATTTCAATTTTATCAAATGGTGTGGGTAAGGCCTTGCTTCTTCTAATGAACATTTAGATCCTATTTTCTCTACAACATTTAAAAATGGTTATTCAAAATGTTTTCTACTTCCGGTTTGTTGTTTATCAAGTTTCCATTCGCTTTGATGGTGATGCCATCATCCTGTAGTCTTAGCTGTCCTGTCTCCCTTGTAATAACAATAACAGACCATGTTATAGCTACACTAGGGTAGTGAAGCAGCCATTGATGTCAAGCATATTCACTCAAGCAAGCACACATCACCCACACGCGACCGCCATCTCAAGCAGCTTGGACCGAAATGTAACAGTCCCATAGTATGGAAGCGGCAGTCTGGAGCGGACAGGAAACGTGAAGGGTGCGGGCTTTCAAAATAAATATGCACCCTCCGAATGAACGTTGCAATATTAAAAGTTTCGGCTGGTTTCGTTGTCTAGAGTCTGGGATACGTAGTTGCCACTTTACAAGCCAAATACTGCTGTGTCTACAGTATACGATAAGAATACGCACATGAATCGAATGGTCGAAGGTTTGTATCACTCGACAATTGCGAATTGTGAATGTAACATATAAATTTATAAATGATAGATTTCCCGAGGACATGCAGCTCTGCTGTATGATTAAATGATGATGGCGTCCTCTTGGGTAAAATATTCCGGAGGTAAAATAGTCCCCCATTCGGATCTCTGGGCGGGGACTACTCAGGAGGACGTCGTTATCAGGAGAAAGAAAACTGGCGTTCTACGGATTGGAGTGTGGAATGTCAGATCCCTTAATCGGGCAGGTAGGTTAGAAAACTGAAAAAGGGAAATGGATAGGTTAAAGTTAGATATAGTGGGAATTAGTGAAGTTCGGTGGCAGGAGGAACAAGACTTTTGGTCAGGTGATTACAGGGTTATAAATACAAAATCAAATAGGGGTAATGCAGGAGTAGGTTTAATAATGAATAAAAAAATAGGAGTGCGGGTTAGCTACTACAAACAGCATAGTGAACGCATTATTGTGGCCAAGATAGACACAAAGCCCATGCCTACTACAGTAGTACAAGTTTATATGCCAACTACCTCTGCAGATGATGAAGAAATAGATGAAATGTATGACGAGATAAAAGAAATTAATCAGGTACTGAAAGGAGACGAAAATTTAATAGTCGTGGGTGACTGTAATTCGTCAGTAGGAAAAGGGAGAGAAGGAAACATAGTAGGTGAATATGGATTGGGGGGAAGGAATGAAAGAGGAAGCCGCCTTGTAGAATTTTGCACAGAGCATAACTTAATCATAGCCAACACTTGGTTCAAGAATCATAAAAGAAGGTTGTATACCTGGAAGAATCCTGGAGATACTAAAAGGTATCAGATAGATTATATAATGTTAAGACAGAGATTTAGGAACCAGGTATTAAATTGTAAGACATTTCCTGGGGCAGTTGTGGATTCTGACCACAATCTATTGGTTATGAACTGCAGATTGAAACTGAAGAAACTGCAAAAAGGTGGGAATTTAAGGAGATGGGACCTGGATAAACTGAAAGAACCAGAGGTTGTAGAGAGTTTCAGGGAGAGCATAAGGGAACAATTGACAGGAATGGGAGAAAGAAATACAGTAGAAGAAGAATGGGTAGGTCTTAAGTATGAAGTAGTGAAGGCAGCATAGGATCAAGTAGGTAAAAAGACGAGGGCTAATAGAAATCCATGGGTAACAGAAGAAATATTGAATTTAATTGATGAAAGGAGAAAATATAAAAATGCAGTAAATGAAGCAGGCAAAAAGGAATACAAACGTCTCAAAAATGATATCGACAGGAAGTGCAAAATGACTAAGCAGGGATGGCTAGAGGACAAATGTAAGGATGTAGAGGCTTGTCTCACTAGGGGTAAGACAGATACTGCCTACAGGAAAATTAAAGAGACCTTTGGAGAGAAGAGAACCACTTGTATGAATATCAAGAGCTCAGATGGCAAACCAGTTCTAAGCAAAGAAGGGAAGGCAGAAAGGTGGAAGGAGTATATAGAGAGTTTATACAAGGGCGATGTACTTGAGGACAATATTATGGAAATGGAAGAGGATGTAGATGAAGACGAAATGGGAGATAAGATACTGCGTGAAGAGTTTGACAGAGCACTGAAAGACCTGAGTCGAAACAAGGCCCTGGGAGTAGACAACATTCCATTTGAACTACTGATGGCCTCGGGAGAGCCAGTCATGACAAAACTCTACCATCTGGTGAGCACGATGTATGAGACAGGCGAAATACCCTCAGACTTCAAGAAGAATATAATAATTCCAATCCCAAAGAAAGCAGGTGTTGACAGATGCGAAAATTACCGAACTATCAGTTTAATAAGTCACAGCTGCAAAATACTAACGCGAATTCTTTACAGACGAATGGAAAAACTGGTAGAAGCCGACCTCGGGGACGATCAGTTTGGATTCCATAGAAATGTTGGAACACGTGAGGCAATACTGACCTACGACTTATTTTAGAAGAAAGATTAAGAAAAGGCAAACCTACGTTTCTAGCATTTGTAGACTTAGAGAAAGCTTTTGACAATGTTAACTGGAATACTCTCGATCAATTTCTGAAGGTGGCAGGGGTAAAATACAGGGAGCGAAAGGCTATTTACAGTTTGTACAGAAACCAGATGGCAGTTATAAGAGTCGAGGGGCATGAAAGGGAAGCAGTGGTTGGGAAAGGAGTAAGACAGGGTTGTAGCCTCTCCCCGATGTTATTCAATCTGTATATTGAGCAAGCAGTAAAGGAAACAAAAGAAAAATTCGGAGTAGGTATTAAAATTCATGGAGAAGAAGTAAAAACTTTGAGGTTTGCCGATGATATTGTAATTCTGTCAGAGACAGCAAAGGACTTGGAAGAGCAGTTGAACGGAATGGACAGTGTCTTGAAAGGAAGATATAAGATGAACATCAACAAAAGCAAAACGAGGATAATGGAATGTAGTCAAATTAAGTCGGGTGATGCTGAGGGAATTAGATTAGGAAATGAGACACTTAAAGTAGTAAAGGAGTTTTGCTATTTAGGGAGTAAAATAACCGATGATGGTCGAAGTAGAGAGGATATAAAATGTAGACTGGCAATGGCAAGGAAAGCGTTTCTCAAGAAGAGGAATTTGTTAACATCGAGTATAGATTTAAGTGTCAGGAAGTCGTTTCTGAAAGTATTTGTATGGAGTGTAGCCATGTATGGAAGTGAAACATGGACGATAACTAGTTCGGACAAGAAGAGAATAGAAGCTTTCGAAATGTGGTGCTACAGAAGAATGCTAAAGATAAGGTGGGTAGATCACGTAACTAATGAGGAGGTATTGAATAGGATTGGGGAGAAGAGAAGTTTGTGGCACAACTTGACTAGAAGAAGGGATCGGTTGGTAGGACATGTTTTGAGGCATCAAGGGATCACAAATTTAGCATTGGAGGTTAAGTGTGGAGGGTAAAAATCGTAGAGGGAGACCAAGAGATGAATACACTAAGCAGATTCAGAAGGATGTAGGTTGCAGTAGATACTGGGAGATGAAGAAGCTTGCACAGGATAGAGTAGCATGGAGAGCTGCATCAAACCAGTCTCAGGACTGAAGACCACAACAACAGATTGCAATTAAATAAAATCTACTGGTACTATCTTAACGACTTTAAATGATGAGTACGATAGTGGAAGTACTTTTGAGAAAGCAAAACACTTATTGGTGTCGATGGTCCAGCAATGAAATAAAATTTAAGTTGAATAACTGGGAAAGAATAGATTCCTACTGCAGGTAATTAGTTACGATCAACAACATAGTTCGCAAGATATTCACTTCTAAACGTATAGTACGTCTGCACTGTAGAAGTCACGGAAATCACACAACAGCACAAGTTGGCACTATCAAAGATTTCAATCTCGCGTGCAAACTGCTCCAAGTCTTACCTGCGACTCTGCGCCCGTCGCGCCGTCGCGTCCAGCATGTCCCCGACCCTCGCGCCGCACCCTCTACGACTCCCTGTCCTACCTCCAAACGGTGCTCTTCTCCCGCTTCCATACAGTCTGCCCATTCACGAGCGCTGCGATTGGCTAGAGCGCTCGCTCCATGTCTTCAACCTAACGCACCCACACAAACGTAATGAAGCACATTCAAAATACTGGATTTACAATTAAACAACTTGAAATAATATAACTATTCCTACGGCTGGACCATAAACACGCTCTAACACATACACACAGATACACAAACAAATTAAATAAACCTATATCAAAGGAATAGAACAAAAGGTAGGCCAGTAGCCTAATGTCACTGTGCTTCCTAAAACACAGCAAATATTTAACCTATTTCTTCATGAATAGTATATATCGGATATAAACAAAGACATAGATGAATCAGTATATTTATAAGCATGCTGCTACCGTTTCTTCGTGTAACTGCGGAGTACTTATGGCCTGACGCGATCGATAGTAATCGGCCACTTTGACCTCCTATAACTCATGTACTATTCAAGTTAAATGCCTGTAATGTATACCAATTTAGGTTTACACTAACAGCTTTCTAAAGACACGTCGATCGACGAAATCGGATGAAGCGTTTACATTTCGGAAATTGGTTGCTGGGTGGTACTTGTCTAATTTACAGTCAGATATTAAACTTTAAATTAATAAAGATATTGAAAATCAGATTACACCATCGGAATCGTCTCGCAAATAATGGTAATGTGCATGTTTCTCTTTGAGTTATCATGATTCTTCTGACAGCTATTAATTTCTAAACTCCTGGAAATAGGAAAAAGAACACATTGACACCGGTGTGTCAGACCCACCATACTTGCTCCGGACACTGCGAGAGGGCTGTACAAGCAATGATCACACGCACGGCACAGCGGACACACCAGGAACCGCGGTGTTGGCCGTCGAATGGCGCTAGCTGCGCAGCATTTGTGCACCGCTGCCGTCAGTGTCAGCCAGTTTGCCGTGGCATACGGAGCACCATCGCAGTCTTTAACACTGGTAGCATGCCGCGACAGCGTGGACGTGAACCGTATGTGCAGTTGACGGACTTTGAGCGAGGGCGTATAGTGGGCATGCGGGAGGCCGGGTGGACGTACCGCCGAATTGCTCAACACGTGGGGCGTGAGGTCTCCACAGTACATCGATGTTGTCGCCAGTGGTCGGCGGAAGGTGCACGTGCCCGTCGACCTGGGACCGGACCGCAGCGACGCACGGATGCACGCCAAGACCGTAAGATCCTACGCAGTGCCGTAGGGGACCGCACCGGCACTTCCCAGCAAATTAGGGACACTGTTGCTCCTGGGGTATCGGCGAGGACCATTCGCAACCGTCTCCATGAAGCTGGGCTACGGTCCCGCACACCGTTAGGCCGTCTTCCGCTCACGCCCCAACATCGTGCAGCCCGCCTCCAGTGGTGTCGCGACAGGCGTGAATGGAGGGACGAATGGAGACGTGTCGTCTTCAGCGATGAGAGTCGCTTCTGCCTTGGTGCCAATGATGGTCGTATGCGTGTTTGGCGCCGTGCAGGTGAGCGCCACAATCAGGACTGCATACGACCGAGGCACACAGGGCCAACACCCGGCATCATGGTGTGGGGAGCGATCTCCTACACTGGCCGTACACCACTGGTGATCGTCGAGGGGACACTGAATAGTGCACGGTACATCCAAACCGTCATCGAACCCATCGTTCTACCATTCCTAGACCGGAAAGGGAACTTGCTGTTCCAACAGGACAATGCACGTCCGCATGTATCCCGTGCCACCCAACGTGCTCTAGAAGGTGTAAGTCAACTACCCTGGCCAGCAAGATCTCCGGATCTGTCCCCCATTGAGCATGTTTGGGACTGGATGAAGCGTCGTCTCACGCGGTCTGCTCGTGCAGCACGAACGCTGGTCCAACTGAGGCGCCAGGTGGAATTGGCATGGCAAGCCGTTCCACAGGACTACAACCAGCATCTCTACGATCGTCTCCATGGGAGAATAGCAGCCTGCATTGCTGCGAAAGGTGGATATACACTGTACTAGTGCCGACATTGTGCATGCTCTGTTGCCTGTGTCTATGTGCCTGTGGTTCTGTCAGTGTGATCATGTGATGTATCTGACCCCAGGAATGTGTCAATAAAGTTTCCCCTTCCTGGGACAATGAATTCACGGTGTTCTTATTTCAATTTCCAGGAGTGTATATGAACTGTGAAACGTCCGCCATTAAGGTTTCACAAAGTCCGCCATCTCTTTCACTCCCACAGCATGTCATACTCAATGGAGAGAAGTCTTCCGAAGTGAGAGTGATTTCAGGTGTGCCGCAGGGGAATGTCGTAGGACCGTTGCTATTCACAATATACATAAATGACCTTGTGGATGACATCGGAAGTTCACTGAGGCTTTTTGCGGATAATGCTGTAGTATATCGAGACGTTGTAACAATGGATAATTGTACTGAAATGCAGAAGGATCTGCAGCGAATTGACGCATGGTGCAGGGAATGGCAATTGAATCTCAATGTAGACAAGTGTAATGTGCTGCGAATACATAGAAAGAAAGATCCCTTATCATTTAGCCACAATATAGCAGATCAGCAACTGGAAGCAGCTAATTCCATAAATTATCTGGGAGTACGCATTAGGAGTGATTTAAAATGGAATGATCATATTAAGTTGATCGTCGGTAAAGCAGATGTCAGACTGAGATTCATTGGAAGAATCCTAAGCAAATCCAATCCGAAAACAAAGGAAGTAGGTTACAGTACGCTTGTTCGCCCTCTGCTTGAATACTGCTCAGCAGTGTGGGATCCGTACCAGATAGGGTTGATGGAAGAGATAGAGAAGATCCAACGGAGAGCAGCGCGCTTCGTTACAGGATCATTTAGTAATCGCGAAAGCGTTGCGAAGATGATAGATAAACTCCGGTGGAAGACTCTGCAGGAAAGACGCTCAGTAGCTCGGTACTGGCTTTTGTTGAAGTTTCGAGAACATACCTGCACCGAAGAGTCAAGCAGTGTATTGCTCCCTCCTACGTATATCTCGCGAAGAGACCATGAAGATAAAATCAGAGAGATTAGAACCCACAATCCATCTTTCCACGAACAATACGAGACTGGAATAGAAGGGAGAACCGATAGAGGTACTCAAGTTACCCTCCGCCACACACCGTCAGGTGGCTTGCGGAGTATGGATGTAGATGTAGATGTAAATAGAAATCTACTTCATCGACGCAAAGCACCGTCCTCGTCACAGTGTCAACACGGAATTCCCAGCCACGTGGCCGTTGGACCCCTCTTGCTTCGGTCAACATCCAGCACCACGTGTTCGGCCTGCCGAGAGGCCCCGCGGCCGCCGAGCGTCCTGTGCGGCCGCCCGTACTCCGAACATGTAATATTTCCAGGGCGCGGTGACTCGCCCGTTACTTCACAAGGGGTAGGACTATGTGGGTGGGGAGAGAGAATACCACTGCCTGGTGGAGAGTGTGGGGACTAGACTGTCAACAGGTGCAGAGTTGGGAGGCTGTGGGGCAGGGAAGTGGCGGAAGGGGGAACAGAGAGAGAAAAAGGAGAGGAGCGTGGAGAGATGGACAGGTGCAGTGGTAGTGTGTGGCACACGAAGGAGATGGGAGGCGAGAATAGGGAGGACGTAAGAAGACAGAGGGGCAGTATGTTCCTGGTCAGTTTTAGGAACAGAGAATGTCTAGTAAGGATACTGTCCACCTCTGCAGTTCAGAAAAGCTGATGGGGAAACAAAGGATCCAGATGGCTTGGGGAGTGAAGATCCATTGAAGTCAGGCGTGTTATGTTCAGTTGCATGTGATGCCACAGTGTGGTGTGATTTGCTCTTGGTCTCAGTTTGGCAATGGTCATTCATCCTGGTGGGCTGCTGGTAGGTGGTCATAGCAATATGACAAGCTGTGCAATGATTGCAGCAGAGCTGGTATAAGACATGGCGCCTTTCACAGGTGGCTCATTCCATGATGGGAAGATGTGACGGAGTGGGATAAGCCTGTGAGAGATGTGGAATAGAATACAATTATCGATGGAAAAAATTTGGGCCATCAGATGCTGCATCAACAATCCACATGGTCGTATACCACTGTGTTGTACGCGGACGATAGTTAAAAGAGTGTGTCTCACAAGTGTACGTTGTATGGAAGGCGTGAATAAATACAGGAAAAATGGGAAACAATGGGCACTGAGAAGAGTAACGCTACAGTAGTAAAGGGAAACATCACAGGGTTGTGGGATTGAAGAAAGGCCATTAGCCAAAATCAGTGGGAACTATAGGTTGGAAAATCAAAAACGTAAAGCTGCCTAAACCATAATATAATCCCCAAAGACCTAACAATAAATTTTTCTTTACCTAGATTCCATCCTTCCTTTCATAGTGACCTTCACAGCTTCAGACTCCGCCAGTCCCTGACTCTCACAAGCCCGATATTGCAAAAATATATCTCCATGGCATAGGCATTCCGAAACTACCTCTGCTCCCTCCACAAGATACGTTTACTGTGCTATTCCTACTATATAGTCACATCTCTGAAACTGAATCCCGCTCCCAGCACTGGGAGCAGCAATCCAGACACCACTTTCACCAAGTTATCCAAATTACTGTCATCCTATTGTCGCCTTGAGGCACAACTATCTGACTCCTATCCTACATACAGCGTTCCTCCTCATCAGCCTTCCATAGCACCCAAAACATAGTCTAGCTACTAACACGGTCTGTTATTTTAAGAGACTGGTTTTACTGTTCTGACAAGCCCTTGATTCTAAGGCCCTTAGCTTTTACATATGGACATACAAACCATGACCAACACATGTCATGTGCAGATAACTTTACTGACTGATTGTTAATGTGAATTTTGTTGTCCTTCTGAGGAAGTTGGCCTTAAATCCGTCGAAACCATTGCATCTGATTTGCTGTTTATTAAACCTGCTGTTCTGTAACCTTTGCAGAAGTGTAACTATGTTCAAAATATTTTTATTTAGTCTTGTCGCCTGACTCATACATTCTACACACCAGTGTGAACAGTTGTTTTGTTGCCTCTTCCCACAATGATTTTAGAAATTCTGATGGAATATTATCTATCCTTCTGCGTTATTTGATCTTGTCTTCCAAAGTTGTGTTAAATTCTGATTCTAATATTGGATCAAAATTTCTTCTATATCGACTCCTGTTCCTTCTTCTTTCACTTCATCAGACAAATCTTCCCCTTTTAAAGGCCTTCAGCGTACTCTTTCCAACTATCCACTGTCTCCTCAGCATTTGACAGTGGAACTGTCTTTGCATTCTCAATGTTGCCGACCTTTCAGTTTCACCATACATTGTTTTGCCTCTTGTAAGTGTTGAGTGCATTCTTCCAACAGTCACTTCTTTTTCGATTTCTTCACATTTTTCATGCAGCTATTTCGCTTTAGCTTCCCTGCACTTCCTGTTTATTTCGTTCATAAGTGACTTCTACTTCTGTATTCCTGAATTTCTCTGGACATTTTTATACTTCCTGCTTTCATCGATAAATTTGAATATTTCTTCTGTTACCCATGATTTCCTTGCAGTTCTTTGCACCTACGTCTTTGTTTCCGACTTCTGTGAAACATTCTGAAAAATGTCCATTCCTCTTCAACTGAACTGTCTATGGAGCTACTCATTATCGCAGTATCTATAGCCTCAGAAAACTGCCCAATCCACCCATCCAGGACTTCCTATTCCAGTGCTGTAACTGGCTTATGGGGGACGTCCTACCCAAAATCCTTCCCACCCCTCCAAACATGGCGTTGCCTCACCCACCTAAGCTCCACAACATCCAAGTTATTCGCTATGCCACTCCCAATCCCTGCTACTTGCCACAAGGACCACACCCCGTTGGTAGACCCAGGTGCAAGATGTGGCCAGTCCACCCACCCAGCACTGCCTATTAAAGTCCTGTCACAGGCTTTCCTTACCTCATCAGAGACTGTACCACCTGTAAAAGCAGTCATTTCATATACCAGATCTGGGGCAATCGTTGCACAGCGTTTTAGATTGCTATGACTATCAATCAGTTGACCACTAGGATAAACTGACACTGCCAAACTGTGGTCACGTACAAAGCAGGTCACCCTGTGGCACAAAATGCAGCTGAACATAAAGTGCTTGATTGCAATGGCTACTTCACTACCTGAGCCATCTGATCCTGTCCTGCACCACCAACATTTCTGAACTGTACGGTTGGAAGTTATCCTTAAAAGACATTTCTGCTCCCAAAATTATCCTTACTTCAACGTGCAGTAACATACTGTCCCCTCGCCCTGCACCTTACAGTTTCCATTCTCGTCACCCACCTTATACATCCGTCCATCTTTTTCTGTTCCTCTCCTTTTCGCTCCTTGTTCCCCCCTACCCTATCATCTTGCCCCAAAGCCTCCCAATGCTGTGCCTTTTGGCAGTCCAATCCCTGCACACTCCACCAGACAGTGATCTTCTTTCCTGTACCTGTACACTGCTATCCCTCACCCTCCCCTGTCCCATCGAGATTGCTAAATTCTGGATCCGAGCTACCAGAGGGCGGTGGTCATGTATGGGTCTAGAGTGCTTGCTTATGTGGCGGAATGTGTGTGTGTGTGTCTCATTTCCTGTTTTCTTTTCTGTAGAAGGAAGTGACCGAAACCGTATTTGGAAGTGTCTCTTAGTTATGCCCATCTGCAACTTCATGTATCAACTTTACTATAAATAATGAAGTATCTTTCCCTTACGTCGTTGATAACCTGAACTGGAGTTCCCATTGTCTGCTAGTCAAGTTCCTTTTGCTTTTTTAAAAATGAACATACCATCATTTCACTGTATTGTTGTTTATTTAACTACAACCAATGTTTCAATCTTTTATGCCATTTTCAAGTGATTCAGTTCATGTTATTAATATGTGTTACAGGACAACAAGCCAAAACTTGGCCAGAAATTTAGAAAAATACCAGCTCCCTACGAAATGCCATATATAAATCACCATCTTGTAAAAAGATAATTAAATAATAGTGGGTGTGCGTCATATTTAGTAAAAGCAGGTTTACTTTGATACTTAAAAGATGAACACATGTCCTTGAGTCCTAATAATAGTGGAATCAAAAAGTATGAGTTGTTGTATCACTCCTACTCTTTGATTCCACTATCATTAATGTTTTGATACTGATGCTCTTTGATTCCAATATCATTATGACTGAAGGACATGTTATCATCTCTTACATATCATAGTTAACCAGTTTTTACTAAATATGTCGTGCTCCCACTATTATTTAATGATCTTTTTACAGAGTGGTGATTTTACATCTGGCGTTTCGTTGGGTGTCAATATTTTTCTCAATTTACGGCCAATTTGGAGCTTGATGTTCTGCAACATGTGTTGATGACATAAACTCAATCACTTGAAAATGGCGTACAAGGCCGAAAGCCGTATCATAATTACATAAACATCAATACAAATGGGTGATCAGCAACATCAAAACTGTTCTTTTTGTAGTTCTCTTTTTTGAATGACACTTTGTTGAGTCTACAGAGCAAGTGTTAAAGTGCTGCTTGCTCTTGTGAGTGAGGCTTGCTCGAGGATTGGAGGATGATAATGTCAGTTCCCATGGGTTTACAGTATTTCAGACATGTGCTTAGTGTTTTGTTTTCTGACTTTTATATCTAGAAACTTAATTTGGTTATTCTATTCTCTTTCGATTGCGAATTTCATATTTTTATTAGCGTTTTTGATGTCAGTATGCAGTTTTTGGACAGCTGGAAGGTGCAGTGGGCAGCAACATAGGCTGTGTCACGAGAACATGGTAGGAGAGGGCTGGGGAAAAGAAGAATGTAGGCTCAGGAAGATTTGCAGAATCGAGGGTAAGTGGGGAAGGGGGAGTGTCAGAGCCTTGTGTTGTGCCAGAAGTTTGATCTCAGGAAAGATAAGCGCAGGTGAGAGGCAGTTTCGACCCTGTACTTGATAACAGAAACAAAAGATAAGAAAAAACAACATATGTTCATTGGACTTGTCATAAAAAAATGTTGCAAGATTTTAGAAACGTTTAGGAACATATGTGGCGAATAAATACACAACATGTGTAAAACTTAGAGGGAATAATAAGAGTGGACTACTAAGAAGGAAACAGTTGGATTACAGAGAGTATTCGAGAAGCTGTAGTCTTTGTTACCTAATCGTACTCTTCATTCAATACATCCAAGAAGCAATGAAGGAAATAAAAGAAAGGTTTCAATAATGGGATTATCATTCTGTGCGAAAATAGAGTGGAGAAAGAGGAAAGCAGTGAAGTGCAGCAGAAATGAGAATCATGAGAAACTTAACACCAAAAGCGGTGACCACGATGTTGACAATTTGAAGCATTTGTACCAACGTGGAGCAAAATAACACGTGACTGACCAAGTAAGGACATAGAATAATTAGAACATTACTAGTCCAAAGAAGAGTACTAGTGTCAAACAACGGTTTTAATTTGAGGAATACGTAAATTTCTGAAATGCGCATTTGGAGTACCACATTGAATGGAAATAAATCATGGACTCTTGTAAAACAGGAGCAGAATAGATCTGGTGCTATAGGATAACGATGAGAATCGGGGAAGGTCTCTAGGTAATCGACGTGGAGAGAAACATACGGAAGGTGATGACAAGAGGAAGGGACAGGATAATAGGACATGTATTAAGATATCAAGCAACAGTTTCCACGGTAATTCAGGTAACTACAGAGAGTAAAAACGGTTGGGGAATACACGCTGTATTTTGTTTAAACATCAGACTTCTGACTGGTTTGATGCTGCCTGCGCCAAACTCTTCATCTCAGAGTAACACTTGCACCTTACTTCCTCGATTACTTATGGGATATATTCCAAGATCTGTCTTCCTCTACAGTTGTTACCCTGTACAGCTTCCTCTAGTATCATGGAAGTTGTCTGGTGTTTTAACACATATTCTACCCTCGACTACTCTTCTTTTTGTCAGTGTTTCCATATGATGTTTTCTTGGCTGATCCAGAAAAGAATATCCTCATCCCATATCTTACCAGTACTGATAATTTTCAAATTCATTTAATAAAACTATATCATAAGCGCTTGGATTCTCTTCCTTTTCTGTTTTCCCACAGACCAAAATTCGCTTCCATATAATGGTGTACTCCAAAGCTACACTCACATAAATTTCGTTCTCAAGTTAAGACCTACATTTTACGCAAGTAGGTTTCTTCTAGCCGTGAGTATCTTCTCTGCCTGTCTTAGTACGCATTTTATGTGCTCTTTAGTTTCCATGGTATAAGATTTCCTTAATATCGTCTACTTCCTGTTAAACAATTTTGAGGTTAGAATTTGATGAAGTTCTGCTACTTCTCGATACATTCGTCTTTCTTTGGTTTAATTTCAGTACCTATTGTCTATTCACTATGCTGTTTATTCCATTGAATAGATCGTTTAATTTCTCTGAGGACAACAGTGTCATCAGCGGATCTTATTATTCATATCCTTATACCGTTAATTTTAGTCCCACTCTTTACACTTTTCATTTATTTTACTCATTGCTTTTTCGATCTACAGTCATGCTCAAAAGTATCCGAACGACCTGAATTGCATTTCGCCTGATTCGCATGCAACTCACATAACGCAGCTGTCTAGCAGATCCTCTAATCGCTCCTTGGTACAGTCGTTTGACTGTTGAAAATGTTTCCAACAAGTCACCACTAGAAAACACTGCTCTGTATCGCAATAACTTAAGATGTAAATTAATACCACGATACTAGAAATCTCAGGGAACACCTTATCACAGGTAAGACTGCCCTTAAGTCTTGTAAGCTCACATTTACTGCAATAAATGACATACCTGCAATTTTACCACTCTCATTATTACGTCAGATAGGGAAGGCACGTATTACGTTCGTCGTATTCATTATTTCCTCTTCAAAGTAACATACCGTACTTGTTATTTAACACAAAATGACATTAAAAATTTAAGTTATTCACGAGCAGCTAGTTGAGAATATGCATTAACTTCAAATGATACGACGAACCGTCTCGTTCTGCATATGGACTCAAACAGAGGTCATGCAGACTAAGATTTCGTGACTGACGGATACTAACAGTTATTCCTGACAAGGCATACCCACAGAGATATAACTCGATTTTAGACAGTATAAGTTAGCAAATATCAACTTTAAATTACATAACGTAAACATTTTTAACGGACGCGAATTACTACCCAGCATCTATTGTCCCTGTTAACGAACTACGAGAGATGTTAAATATTGCTTCTTCACAAGTAACTTACTTGAAATGCCGTGAGGTAAAGCTTTGTGTTGGACAGGGATTCTAACCCAGCATCTAATCGGATTGTTATCGAAGCACAATTAAACATACCGCATTTTCTCGGCGGTAGCTACATGTTTTAACTGAAATGACGAGACGAAACATTAACATTTTCCTTCCCAGGACTCCAACCCCGCACCTATCGCAGTTATATTCTAGAGAAAACTAACGTTAAATTTGGGTTTGTTACACCAGCAGCGACATGTGAGCATGTTTGAACTAGAAATAATATGACGAAGAGTTCAGTGCTGACTGAGAATAGAACCACACATATCGTTTCTACACACAAACAGATGTCACCTACCGAATTTTTCTCCACGAGCCGCTCGGAATAACATCCTTGAACTTACAGTGATCTCGCAAACAGTTATATGTCTCACAGGGGGTCAAAAACGTCAGATATTGTTAGTGTTGCCAAAGAATGGAAATGCATTAAAAATCAAAATTATTATCCACCAGCAGATAGGTGTTCTCATGCTAGAGCTTTATATTTCATAATCTAAACCTTAGTGCCGGGCCAGGATTCTAAACCATTCACACGCAATATGTGGAGATGATGAGGAATCTGAAGTTATGAACAAACAACAAATTGTAGTCGAGCTGTATTGTCACGAAGTGATCAAATTAAGAGTTAAGAGCAGTTTGCGTTGCATTCCCAGTTCAGAACCAATTTTATCGGCACATAGAAGCTCAAATAATAAATGGAATAAGTGTTCTATGACCCTACATACTATTTGTTTCGTCACTAGAAATAAATAACTAGTATAAGAAAGGTTACTGGTGATAGAGTTTCTACATGTCGCCACTCCTGACATTATTGAGGTTCAACCTAACGTCTACTTGGTAGAGACGTAATATCATGTTTAATGTGAACTTCAGACCATAATGCTGTTATACCTTCTTCACTTGGCGTAGCCACAAAAGAATAGCATCTGTCTCTCCCTATCAAAAACCATGGGCAGAAGATGGAATTGAATCCAGACCATAAGAATACGAACCTGTCATGAAAGCAACAGACCACGAAATCCTCTTCTCTGTGACTCATTTTCCTATCATAGCGCCGGTGCGCCACACTAGGAAGAGACGTCTGACACACAGGCTCCCTGTTGTGGTTTGCTGTATGTTCAGTACATTTAATTACTTGGTTGACCGAATCGCCATCAACTAGCTGCCTCGGCTACCCATCCAATGCATATATTCGACTGTGTTTTGTAATCACCGAAATAACATCACGTAACTGCCAGCTACACAGAACTTCCGACAGTGTAGGATGCAGAATTTCAATAGGAAGTGTTCCACTCCACTTGAGCTATTCCATTGCCATATCTGTTTGTTGAAAACCTCGTGCAGTGCAAAGAAAAGCTGTAACTTTCTGTCTCTCAGAAGTCTAGATCCGGCCGTATGCATTATCTCACAGCACTGTGGAAAGTGTAATTTCTAGAGGGTTTGTTACTGACTGCTGGAGGTGCTGTGACTATGTGTTAGCCGGTAGCGTGATGGGAAGCGTTGTGCACTGTAGATAAGATGTCGTGAGATCGTGTACGTTGGCTGCTACATTTTTTAAAACGCAATTCTGCTGTCTGCTGAAGTTATCAATCTAATGGAACTTTGAACATAAATCCCTTCACTTCTCAACCCAAAATAGTCGCATGTGGAAAAAGGGCTAACTTCTTTGTCATTTTGTTCTTTTCAGGTTTAATAGACGGCCGAGCAGCAGCGAAGCTTTTGTATTATGTATGCGGGGAGCGCATAGTTCCAAAATAGTTAGAAAAGTATTTTTTTACATTAACTGTCGTGTGGTAGTGGCATTTTATTCTTCTTCAAACCTTGTTTGACAGTTTTAACTTAGAACAAATATTCTACATGCATGTAATCAATAAACTGCGTGTGCATTGTCAGACTGTTATAGATAACATCAGAGAATTCGCATATATCATTGATGAATAATTCCTCTCTCATGTTTAGTATTGTTTTAACAACACTAAATGAAACCTTACGAAAATTGTGCACTGTATTATAAGAAGTGAAATAAAACCTTACGACGAAAGTCTATTTTAATAAAACTGAGTATCTGATCACAAGCGTGCCTCTATCGGTACGAATTTGTAAAATATTACTCACTTAGATTTCGATTAGGTCTGTGTTCAGAGTTCTCTGATGTTATCTATAACAGTCTGACAATGCACACGCAGTTTATTGATTATGTTCAAAGTTCCATTAGATTGATAACTTCAGCAGACAGCAGAATTGCGTTTTAAAAAATGTTGCAGCCAACGTACACGATCTCACGACATCTTATCTACAGTGCACAACGCTTCCCATCACGCTACCGGCTAACACATAGTCACAGCACCTCCAGCAGTCAGTAACAAACCCTCTAGAAATTACACTTTCCACAGTGCTGTGAGATAATGCATACGGCCGGATCTAGAGTTCTGAGAGACAGAAAGTTACAGCTTTTCTTTGCACTGCACGAGGTTTTCAACAAACAGATATGGCAATGGAATAGCTCAAGTGGAATGGAACACTTCCTATTGAAATTCTGCATCCTACACTGTCGGAAGTTCTGTGTAGCTGGCAGTTACGTGATGTTATTTCGGTGATTACAAAACACAGTCGAATATATGCATTGGATGGGTAGCCGAGGCAGCTAGTTGATGGCGATTCGGTCAACCAAGTAATTAAATGTACTGAACATACAGCAAACCACAACAGGGAGCCTGTGTGTCAGACGTCTCTTCCTAGTGTGGCGCACCGGCGCTATGATGGGAAAATGAGTCACAGAGAAGAGGATTTCGTGGTCTGTTGCTTTCATGATAGGTTCGTATTCTTATGGTCTGGGTTCAATTCCATCTTCTGCCCATGGTTTTTGATAGGGAGAGACATATGCTATTCTTTTGTGGCTACGCCAAGTGAAGAAGGTATAACAGCATTATGGTCTGAAGTTCACATTAAACATGATATTACGTCTCTACCAAGTAGACGTTAGGTTGCACCTCAATAATGTCAGGAGTGTCGACATGTAGAAACTCTATCACCAGTAATCTTTCTTATACTAATTGGTTCAAATGGCTTTGAGCACTATTCGACTTAACAACTATGGTAATCAGTCCCTAGAACTTAGAACTACTTAAACCTAACTAACCTAAGGACATCACACAACACCGAGCCATCATGAGGCAGAGAAAATCCCTGACACCGCCGGGAATCGATCCCGGGAACCCGGGCGTGGTCTTATACCAGTTATTTATTTCTAGTGAAGAAACAAATGCTATATAGGGTCATAGAACACTTATTCCATTTATTATTTGAGCTTCTGTATGTCGATAAAATTGGTTCTGAACTGGGAACGCAACTCAGACTGCTCTTAACTCGGAATTTGATCCCTTCGTGACAATACAGCTCGACTACGATTTGTTGTTTGTTCAGAGCTGCAGATTCCTCAACATCTCCACATATTGCGCGTGAACGGTTTAGAATCCTGGCCCGGCACTAAGGTTTACATTATGACATATAAAGCTCTAGAATGAGAACACCTATCTGCTGGTGGATAATAATTTTGATTTTTAATGCATTTTCATTCTTTGGCACACTAATGACATCTGACGTTTTTGACCCCCTGTGAGACATATAAATGTTTGCGAGATCACTGTAAGTTCAAGGATGTTATTCCGAGCGGCTCGTGGAGAAAAATTCGTTAGCTGACATCTGTTTGTGTGTAGAAACGATATGTGTGGTTCGATTCTCAGTCAGCACTGAACTCTTCGTCATATTATCTCTAGTTCAAACATGCTCACATGTCGCTGCTGGTGTAACAAACCCAAATTTAACGTTAGTTTTCTCTAGAATATAACTGCGATAGATGCGGGGTTGGAGTCCTGGGAAGGAAAATGTTAATGTTTCGTCTCGCCATTTCAGTTAAAACATCTAGCTACTGCCGAGAAAATCCGGTATGTTTGATTGTGCTTCGATAACAATCCGATTAGGTTCTGAGTTCGAAACCCTGTCCAACACAAAGCTTTACCTCACGGCATTTCAAGTAAGTTACTTGTGAAGAAGCAATATTTAACATCTCTCGTAGTTCGTTAACAGGGACAATAGATGCTGGGTAGTAATTCGCGTCCGTTAAAAATGTTTACGTTATGTAATTTAAAGTTGATATTTGCTAACTGATACTGTCTAAAATCGAGTTATATCTCTGTGGGTATGCCTTGTCAGGAATAACTGTTAGTATCCGTCAGTCACGAAATCTTAGTCTGCATGACCTCTGTTTGAGTCCATATGCAGAACGAGACGGTTCGTCGTATCATTTGAAGTTAATGCATATTCTCAACTAGCTGCTCGTGAATAACTTAAATTTTTAATGTCATTTTGTGTTAAATAACAAGTACGGTATGTTACTTTGAAGAGGAAATCATGAATACGACTAACTTACTAAGCGCCTTACCTATCTGACGTAATAATGAGAGTGGTAAAATTTCAGGTATGTCATTTATTGCAATAAATGTGAGCTTACAAGCCTTAAGGACAGTCTTATCTGTGATAAGGCGTTCTCTGAGATTTCTAGAATCGTGGTATTACTTTACATCTTGAGTTATTGCGATACAGAGCAGTGTTTTCTAGTGGTGACTTGTTGGAACCATTACAATAGTCAAACGACTGTATCATGAAGCGATTAGAGGATCTGCTAGACAACTGCGTTATGTGGTTTGCTTGTGAATCAGGCGAAATGCAATTCAGGTCGTTCGGATACTTTTGAGTATGACTGTACATATTGAACAGTAGCTGGGAAATACTGCGTCCTAATATTACAATCTTTTTAATCCCTGCTCTTCGATTTCTTTCCATTCTTACCATTTCCTCTTGGTTCTTGTACCCAATTGTCCATTACATGTCTTTCTCTATATATTACTCATATTTTTCTCAGAATTTAGATCATCTTGCACGATTTTCACTGTGTAAAGCTTTTTCTACGACGGCAAATCCCATGAGAGTTCTTCGATTTTCCTTAATTCTGGGATTCATTACCAATGGCAACATCTGAACTGTTTCTCTGATAACTTTACCTCTCCGAAAACAAAATTGATAGTT
This sequence comes from Schistocerca cancellata, assembly GCF_023864275.1. Lineage (NCBI taxonomy): Eukaryota > Metazoa > Arthropoda > Insecta > Orthoptera > Acrididae > Schistocerca > Schistocerca cancellata. Next base: position 137,461,269 of record NC_064628.1, read on the forward strand.
ATTTTACAGATCCTCCATTCCTTTTTCTATGCTTCTGTGTATTATATTTATCAACTACTTGTATGCATGAGATGACACGCTGATTGTGCAACGGTTCTGTCACTTATCTGATCTTGCTGTCTTTGGGACTGTATGGATGATAATTTTCCGAAAGTCTGATAGTATGTCTCCAGTGTCACAGGAGTTAGATACCATTTTCAACACGCTCGTGATTGATTACCCCCAACGATTTCGGATATTTCACAAATTCCAAACGAAACCTAACTATCCAATATGTCTCATTTGATACTAAGTCTTCAAAATTGGATCCGATATATCTTCCTTTCGACTTCTTCCATCACATTATAGGTAAACTCCTCTCCCTTGTACAGGCCTTGAATTTCGATTCCGTTACTAATATTGACAACCTTGCTTTTAATTTCACCAAAGACTTCTTTGAATTTTCTATACGCTACATCAGTCCTTCGACGGGCATTTAGTTTTTGCTTCGTTTCACTTCTTATTAATTTCATTCCTAAGTTATTTATATTGGTTAACTCCTGTCTTGCGATGAAGTTTTTGTATTTCCTTCTATTGTCTATCCACTGAACTATTTCTTCTATTACCCAATGCATCTTCGCAGCAATTCTCCTTAAAGCATTGCTGTCTTGTCCACCTTCCGTGATTGTCCTTCTAAGAGATGTCCATTCCTCTTCATCTGGTTTTCTTACTGTGGTATTCGCTATGTTCCGCACCTCGTAATTCCTCATTACTTCAGCACGCCTTGCACTCCAATTCCTTGCTCTCGGAAACTCTTCCTGACCGCGATGCAGTCCAGGTGGAATCTTCCTGTGTTACTGGCCCTTTCGAGGTGTATCTCCACCTCGTAATTATTGAACAATACATTCGCTGTTACTAGCTGAAATTTATTTCAGAGCTCTGTTAGTCTTTCTCTTCTTCCATTCCTACTACCGAAGCCATATTTTCTTGCAAATCTGTTGTCTATTCTGCGGCGCGGCGGGTTAGAAATGCCTCGTCTGTGTTCGTTCACTGTCTCTCGTCGTACTGTCCACTACAAAAGTTCCACCTACCTCAGTAAGACGTCAGATCACCAGCCCGTTTCTCTGCACAGGTAGATACTATTGAGGCGATGTTAAAAGCAGCGTTGAAGAAAAACACCGTAAATACTTACGTTTGAAAAGCCCGCGTAAACTCTGGCGAAAAGCTATTCTGTAATAGCTTATAACACAATTTTCGGGTGGAGGATGTTTGCTTCATCTCTTTAGAAAAATGACAAAATTTCGCAGCGAGTTCTTTTATTTCTTTAGGTTCAAAATTAAACACTTGCCGTCAGCCCGTACGTAATTAAAAGGCCGAAAGTTCTCTTATCTTTCCAACAGATCACTTCACAAAGCTCAGATTTTCACAATATGTCTGTAAATGCAACTGCTTTCACAGCAATACGATCCGGACTCGAGAAACCAGTAACTTCTTCATTTTACTCATAATGTAGACGGACACGTCTAACATGACCTGTACGTCCGATAGCTAGCCAATGACTGACTCACTGCCGTTCCTTCCAGGGCCTATAACTACTTGCAATGCGCGGGAAATGCTTAACGTTGATTGGTTGTTCAAAATGACCAACCAATCAAAACTATCTTCCGAGTTCTTTCTCGCGCTAAAACTGTCTTATGCCAATCAACATTCACAGATGCATTTACGTCACTTCATTATGCAAGTATTAATAAAATGTTTAACAAAACCAAACGAAAAGAAAACTAATCTTGAAGTAACTTTAGAAAACTATTACTCTGTAGACGGCTCTTCTGACTGCCTTCTGACAAAAGCGAGTACCCTTAGACATACGTCATTAGCAAGGTGGGGAAATTACATTTTCAGTTGCATCTTGCTTGCTTAACACTTTCCCATGATACAGTTATGTAATGTTTAACCTGAGATAATGAATTTTTTCGTATGTCCCACATACACACTCTCACTCATTCTCATTTACTCACACAACACGTTAAATAAATACTGATCTTTTCTGAATTTTATATAACGAAAATGAGAAACAGTTAATGTTTTTTAATTATGAAAATTCAAGCAAACTGACCTAACATTTTGTGAACTTCAGTAATAATTCCAAATGGTACTACAAAACAAACAGTTATCAATCCCAACTGACTTTAATCATACAAGTGTCGGTTTGGGGGGTTTTAGGTAATTTTCTCTAACTCTGAAAGCATGCTAGCTAGAAAGCTGAGATTTTCACACAATCTTCTTTTTAATAACAAAGGGCAGCATATTGGCTTTTAACTAAATTGAATGATATTTAATATAGTTTATTTAGATTCTTAGGGGCTTGAATATTCTCTCGCTCGAATTGACAGAGGTACCGCTTCCCATGGCTAGGCTAGCGACAGGTGCAAATGAGTCACGCTAAGATACAACCGGCTGGTCCTATCACCGACAATGGCTCCAAAGCTACGAGCCATACTGCAGAGTAGTGTAATAAATGCTATTGCGCCTTGACTCGTGATGTTAAAATTCCTTCATCTGCTACAGCGTTCCAGTACTCCCGCTTTATTAGCAGTTCATCTCTTCATATACTTTACCTAACTGTTTATCTTTGTTTGTGACATCGCCATTTACATCTCTTGTAGTCAACGCTGGTTTTCTGTCAGTTTTAAAGAGAATTTTTTTGCTGTTTATTGTGATGAGAATTATGCTGTCAATAAACTTTTCACAGTAACTCACTCTCTGCGCTTCCATCCTATTGAAAATGAATGCTACATCTTTATGCCATTTTCTCTTCTGTAGATACGACAAAACACTCGTCTAATGAGAAAACCCTATTTCCAGTTCACTTCACTGACCCCAGCTAAATGTTAACTGAGCATTTGATTTCTCTTTTCTGAGTTATATAGCTTCTTAACCACAGTTAAACTTCTGACATGTCATGCTACAACTAGTAGAATGTTACACTTTCATTGGATCAGTCATTTTTTCGTGATAACCTTGAGAGATCATCATGAAAATTTTTCAATTAAAGCTCACATGGTCAGTGGATAAAAATGTTATGCCTTTAATGCAATGATTTCCACTGCTTTCTGCATCCTCATCTCACTGATTTTTCCATATCTAATGTGGCAGTTTTCCATCTGAAGAGAAGGAGATTTCCATAAAACTAAATCAGCTCCTCTGCCCTCGTTGACATGGCCGTTTGCAGAACAAGGATGAATACTTATACTGGAAGTTTTGAGCCGTCATTAACTATGAATTTTATTCAAAGTTTGAGCAAAGGCTGGGTTAGAACGCGAGAACTGGGAAGAATATCATCCCTATAGAAAGATGCAACCACTTGTGACTAGACAATGAGTGTAGATTTGAATGTATTCTACAAATATTTGAGACTTTGATCGATATTCTGGGAAGAAGAGGCTAGCACAGCAGACACATTCGTGACGAGATGAATGGTCCGATGCTGCAATTCATTTTTCTTAATGTCACGTTAGTACGAGGGTTGGAACTTTAATAGTGACAACTATTTATTTACAGCTCGTTCAAAATAGATACGTGTTTCAAAGTTCTACTGACTTCTTTCTGTATGCTGTTCATTTTTGAAACACAATGTAAGACTAGCTTAGAGACAGAAGTGATGACACTTTCTGCACGAACTGGCCATCATTTTGCAACACAATGCTCAAGCACGTACAGTGCAAGCTGTTCAAAAATGGTTCAAATGGCTCTGAGCACTATGGGACTTAACTGCTGAGGTCATCAGTCCCCTATAACTTAGAACTACTTAAACCTAACTAACCTAAGGACATCACGCACATACATGCCCGAGGCAGGATTCGAACCTGCGACCGTAGCGGTCGCGCGGTTCCAGACTATAGCGCCTAGAACCGCTCGACCATATCGGCTGGTTGCAAGCTGTTACTGATTTGTTTGACTGTTGGGGCTGCTAAATGTTATACCACCTACTGCACTCCCCTGACTTAAGCCTTCGTGAGTTCAACTTGATTTCTAAACTGAAGGAAACACTTCATGGCATTCGCTTCAGAACTGCTACAAATACGTCGGGCAATAGGCCGCGCCGCTCGAACTGTCAACACAAATGGCACTGCTAAGAGTATCCTACGACTTCCACATCGCTGGCTGTGGTGTCACCGCCAGACACCACACTTGCTAGGTGGTAGCCTTGCAGACCGAGCGCCGACACACGGCAAGTCTAGAGACACTTCCTAGCACTCGCCCCAGTTGTACAGCCGACTTTGCTAGAGATAGTTCACTGACAAATTACGCTCTCATTTGCCGAGACGATAGTTAGCATAGCCTTCAGCTACGTCATTTGCTACGACCTAGCAAAGCGCCATTATCATTTGCTATTTATCTTGTGATGCATGTGCGCAATAAATAAAGGGATTGGGAACGCCAACCACAAGAACGTAATTAAATTCTCACAAACATTTGTATTGGCAAAAAATAGTGTTCTGGACCAAGGCAACAAATACTTAACAAATCTCTTGAGTTTTTCCCTTTACTAACATCCACACATACACTCCTGGAAATTGAAATAAGAACACCGTGAATTCATTGTCCCAGGAAGGGGAAACTTTATTGACACATTCCTGGGGTCAGATACATCACATGATCACACTGACAGAACCACAGGCACATAGACACAGGCAACAGAGCATGCACAATGTCGGCACTAGTACAGTGTATATCCATCTTTCGCAGCAATGCAGGCTGCTATTCTCCCATGGAGACGATCGTAGAGATGCTGGATGTAGTCCTGTGGAACGGCTTGCCATGCCATTTCCAACTGGCGCCTCAGTTGGACCAGCGTTCGTGCTGGACGTGCAGACCGCGTGAGACGACGCTTCATCCAGTCCCAAACATGCTCAATGGGGGACAGATCCGGAGATCTTGCTGGCCAGGGTAGTTGACTTACACCTTCTAGAGCACGTTGGGTGGCACGGGATACATACGGACGTGCATTGTCCTGTTGGAACAGCAAGTTCCCTTGCGGGTCTAGGAATGGTAGAACGATGGGTTCGATGACGGTTTGGATGTACCGTGCACTCTTCAGTGTCCCCTCGACGATCACCAGTGGTGACGGCCAGTGTAGGAGATCGCTCCCCACACCATGATGCCGGATGTTGGCTCTGTGTGCCTCGGTCGTATGCAGTCCTGATTGTGGCGCTCACCTGCACGGCGCCAAACACGCATACGACCATCATTGACACCAAGGCAGAAGCGACTCTCATCACTGTAGACGACACGTCTCCATTCGTCCCTCCATTCACGCCTGTCGCGACACCACTGGAGGCGGGCTGCACGATGTTGGGGCGTGAGCGGAAGACGGCTTAACGGTGTGCGGGACCATAGCCCAGCTTCATGGAGACGGTTGCGAATGGTCCTCGCCGATACCCCAGGAGCAACAGTGTCCCTAATTTGCTGGGAAGTGGCGGTGCGGTCCCCTACGGCACTGCGTAGGATCCTACGGTCTTGGCGTGCATCCGTGCGTCGCTGCGGTCCGGTCCCAGGTCGACGGGCACGTGCACCTTCCGCCGACCACTGGCGACAACATCGATGTACTGTGGAGACCTCACGCTCCACGTGTTGAGCAAGTCTTCGGTACGTCCACCCGGCCTCCCGCATGCCCACTATACGCCCTCGCTCAAAGTCCGTCAACTGCACATACGGTTCACGTCCACGCTGTCGCGGCATGCTACCAGTGTTAAAGACTGCGATGAAGCTCCGTATGTCACGGCAAACTGGCTGACACTGACGGCGGCGGTGCACAAATGCTGCGCAGCTAGCGCCATTCGACGGCCAACACCGCGGTTCCTGGTGTGTCCGCTGTGCCGTGCGTGTGATCATTGCTTGTACAGCCCTCTCGCAGTGTCCGGAGCGAGTATGGTGGGTCTGACACACCGGTGTCAATGTGTTCTTTTTTCCATTTCCAGGAGTGTATTATAAAACGTGTACGTGTATGTATACTTGCAACAAACCTTACACATAATTTGAGACGTTTAAACAACTTTTTATCGCTGTCAGACTTCACAAAGAGAAGTTGGGTAGAGGAGACAGGTACACGGTGAGGGAGAAACGGCAGATGAACACAGAGGGAGGAAGAGATGGACAAAGAAATGAAAGAGGAGAAGATGGACAGAGATGGAGTGTGGAAGAGATGGATAGAGATAGGATAGAGGAGGAGGTGGACAGGGAAAAGAAAGAGTGACAGGAAGTGGTGGGAGGAGGATGTGGGAAAAGAGACAAGGTGTGAGAAAAGATAGAATCTGAGGGGAAGGATGAGATTCACGGACGGGGAGGAGCAGAGGGACAGATGTAAGGGGGAGGCGGACATAGACAAACAAGAAGAGAGACTGAAAGTGGGATGGATGGAGGACTAATAGAAGACAGGAGTAAATACATAACTGGGCAATGCCGACTACTCGTCTAGCTTGCAACAAAAGAGCTCTCAGGGTCCTTACCAGCGTTTTAAATCGTGGTAAGTGAGAGACAGATTGAACTGGAAGGCGGACTTTGATGGGAGCGCTATGGTGCAAGTCATTTACTGAGCGATGGTCGGGCTGCTACTGGCGTGACTCGATGTGCGGTGTAGTCAGCTCGCAGCAGCTCCCATCAGCGGCTTAGGATCAATGGTCGGTGAGCGTCTTTGTGCAGCGGTCGGAGCTGAATTCCCGGCACCTCAGAGCGTCGCTGATGCCCCTACTCTGGTATCTCAAAGTGAAGTCTCTACTAACTAGCCTCATCGCAAGTATCTCCTGTGATGTCTCGAAGCCTCCATTCGGACAGTCTCTAACTTTATTCTTTTATTGGCCTACAAATTTGTCAACTGTTGTGTGCCGTCTACCGTTCCCACGGTAAAAATATCACGCATAAGCGCCAAGGAAGTGCTTTCTAGAAGGAATTACCGCACTTGCCCAGCGTGTCTTCCAAAACCGCCTTTAATTTGAAAAAGGTCTGATTATAATACACTTTAATAAGATATTTGGAATCTATGTCCAGTCGGTTGTAAATGGGACAGTCAATGGAGGCTTCGGGAGCAGCCTGCGACTCCGAACTAGGCATGTGCTGGCAATACCGGCGCCAGGTGTTTTGTATGGTCTAGATATATACTACTATATAATGATATATTGTTGCCTTACGTTATTACCGAAAATCTCGAAAAGCACGCTGCCCATTTACTTCTATCGAACAACAGGGAGAGAGAGATAGAGGGGGGTGGGGTGGAGAGGGAGAGAGATAGAGAGAGAAGAGAGAGACAGAGAGAGAGAGAGGGAGAGAGCGAGAGAGAGAGGTAGGACAGAGGGTGGGCGCTTGGGGACAATAGTGCTATCAAAAATCTCGAAAATTTTCCTTGAAAAATGGTTCAGATGGCTCTGAGCATTATGGGACTTAACTTCTCAGGTCATCAGTCCCCTAGAACTTAGAATTACTTAAACCTAACTAACCTAAGGACATCACACGCATCCATGCCGGAGGCAGGATTCGAACGTGCGACCGAAGCGGTCGCGCAGTTCCAGACTGTAGCGCCCAGAACCGCTCGGCCACTCCGGCCGACTTTTCCTTGAAATTTTTGCGCGATTCTCTTATATTCAGTTGGGCAAAAGCTGTATTCAGAAAGGCTATAATTTGTTAAGTATATAATATTTAATATCGAAATGGGAAACGGTGTCAGCAAAAATCTCGAAAACATTTGCATGATATAGTGGTAAACACAGGTACTAGAATAGGGTATATACATTCTTTTTAACGTAGGTATACAGGTTTTCTTTTAAAACCGACTCCGAGAACGAAATGTTGTGATGTGCTGTGAAAATGAATGATTTTGTTTTCTTTCTTACAGTTAGTTCCAACTACGGTCCCAAGTCATGTAAACCAATGTCACGAATTTTTCCCACATATATATTCCTCCACCTCATTTAGATTTTCAAACATAAATTGTAAACATAACAATGTGCTGTTTTGTATTCTTCCTTGCCGTGGATTTTACAGGAAACGGGAAATGCTAAGCTTATTGGCTAATGTTTGGAAAATTACCACGGATCTGAAGCTTCCGAAACTTTGTTATACTACGCATTCGCAAATTAAAATTATGTGAAATACTGTCATTGAAGATACTATCTCACAGATCGAGCAACTGGGAGTTCTCTCTCGTACCCATTCTACTAATGATCCTAACCGATTTATCCACTCATTTTAAGCGACTTAACTTTCGAATGCTACAGACGAATTCTGAAAATTTGGTGGATTGATAAGGTAAGGGATGAGGGGGCTCTGCGCAGAATAGGAGAGGAAGGGAATATGTGGAAAACCCTGATTAGGAGAAGGGACAGGATGAAAGGATATCTGTTAAGACATGAGGGAATGACTTCCATGGTACTAGAGGGAGCTGCAGATGGCAAAAACTGTAGAGAAAGACAGAGGTTGGAATACATCCAGCAAATAATTGAGGATGTAGGTTGCAAGTGCTACTCTGAGATGAAGAGGTTGGCATAGGAGAGGAATTCGTGGCTGGCTGCATCAGTCTAGTCGGAAGACAGATGACACGAAAAAATAGGAAAAAATAGAAAATAAAAGTTCCCAATGAATGTTTTGTTTTCAGTAACAATAAAGAAGCCTCAAGGTCAGGCAAAAGGTGAGAGGACGACAGAGAAAGCGGGTGGGACACAGAGAGGAGGAGGGGGGAGGGGATGAGGGGATGGAGAAAGAGAGGAGTGTGGAGGTGGTGCACAGATAGAGAGAGCGAGAGCAAAAGGAGGAGATATACGAAGAGAGGGGGGAGTATGAGACGTGTAGAGGGACTGAGTTCTGGATGTACATCAATTTCCCATACACATTTAGCAATTGCGGACCATTCACGCGTTAAAAATAAACAAAACAAATAGTCCCATACCGTTGAAATTTGTTCGATTGTGGATATATTTTCATTACAGATACACTGATGAAAGGGGTTAGATATCAAGGGAAATTTAATTACTGTGACGCCCTTCATTGGAGACCAAGGACTCCTGTAGCCAAAATCCTCGGAAAATGTCCCTAAATAACCTGCGATATTTTATCGCTGGAGGTACGTTCACTCTGTACAACGAGTCAGTAATTTATCAACCTTCAAATACGTTACCTCGAGCTACTTTTTTTTATAGCTAGTCGCCTGCGTTCAGCAACAGTGTTGTTGGCTCAGGAAACGGTGTAGGTGTCCGCCATTAATTCGGCGTGATGGCGGCAATGAGCAGGCGGCAGATTGCTGAACTCCCCTCAAGACGAGCCGGCAGTTCTTTCGGGAGCCGCCAGACGCCGGGGCGCATCTGTAGCAAGGAGACCTCCTTCTCCACCACCTGCTAATGACGTCATTACCGGCATCTGCAGCTGCGGTCCCGCCCGCTGACGGCAGCTCCTAATGGTCAGGACCTGCACGTCAGTACCGCCGCCGATATTCGGCTTTCTCGTCTCTGTTACTACTGCCTCATTAACTTAGTTGTTCCACTTTGTAAATCATTAAGTCTTTCCCGAAAGGACTTCTAGAATATCGTGGGTTCGTAAAAATGTTGCTGTCAGTAATACAGCTTTAGACTGCGAAATACTTTTTATGATCTGACGATAGTCGTCGAAGGTTAGATGTGGTGAAGATGTGCGCACCAGTCATTGTGCTATTTGTTGATGGTGTACAGCAACCAGCCACAAACTGGTTTTAGGCTCCTTTATTCAAAAATGCCGTTACCGGTTTCGAATGTATACAACGCATCATCAGGCGGCGTTCGGGCTATCGTCAGAAAATAGCATGCATCGATTTACCTGGCGTGTTGCACTAGGATAATCAGTAACTCACAGCTACAAATGTGCAACAAAGATGGTTGCGCTGCAGATTTGTGTTGCAGCGCAACTTAGTGAAATGTCCATCTTGAACATCTATTTCAATCGTTTTTCTCCACAAAATCATGTTAGTACCATTGGCTGAATTTTCATGGTCACTCACGCCTGTCTGCACTACTAAACACTTACGGTCGGTCGTAAAACGATTTTACTATGTGCACAATACATTTTGAGACATTTACAACACATGAAAACAAAAAAAGGTATGTTTACAAAGAACATGAATGTGAAAGATGCTTTGATGCAATGATGTATTTCAAAGACATGGCAATTTAGGAAAGGATGCCGAAATTATTATTATGTTAAACTGAAATACATCTTACGTTAATGTAGGGTGTTAACTACAGATGGAGAAATGGTATTTTGTAAATTAAAAAATTAATTGAAAATTGCTTTTTAAACAGTGTTGATGTTGCTACTTTAATTTTTTTTCATATTTATTTCCATTAAAATTGTAGATACATGCGATATTACAAGTCTTGTTACTGTATCTGCAGGTAAGTATAGAAACATTACTTACATTGGAGTGTAGAAAGTACTTTTTGGAAGTTTTGCAGGTGAGGATTATTAGCCAACTCACTTTGTTCATTTAGGATATTGTCAGAGGAGCTGTTTTGTGTGTGTGTGTGTGTGTGTGTGTGTGTGTGTGTGTGTGTATTTCTATTAGTTCTAACAGATTCACAGAGGCTATTTTTTCTGCTAAGTGTAAACCAATGCATCACATGTTTTGACGAAAGCTGGTAACGTGAATTTTTGTATAGATTAATACAAAACTAATTTGTGGATAGTTACTGCACATCATCAACAGTTTAATTCACCTAACATCCAAGGTTTCCAACCATGTCTTTATTTCACAAAATTGCGTTGTGCTATTGATAAGTAAAGCTAGTCAACGAAAATTGCTACCTCCAGTACCTTGCGGGTTCTTTCCCAGTGTGAGGGAAGATTTCAAATGAACACGTTATACCCTCGAAGGATATCTTACACATTTTTAGAGGGAAGGGGCCTTCTTCCTCATAACTGAATAAGCGACAACTTTATAGCACTTTTGCCTGTGGAGAAATTGGAGTGCCACAAAATACTCTTTTGCACCGTATCACTTGACATACATCTCCAAAACACGAAAGGGTAAGTAGAGAATGTAACAATATACAACACTGTACTGGACGTGTCATTATGGCATACATTAAACAACACTTACGAGGAAAAATCGAACAGAGAATAGGAGACTTCCTTTCAAGGATGTCAGTCACCTTAAACAACTAGATGTGTCAATAAATATGACTCTCCCGAATTCACTACCTCGTAACCTCTTTTTATACACACCTAAAACGAAACTGTAAAAGGATGGTGCATAACCTGAAATTCAGTCACATCTTAGTTCTTCAAATTACAGAAAACATAAACATGCCAGAGCTTCAAAATTTTAGACTAAACCGAATATCCTCACTGTATTGCCTAACATGACTATTCACGCCACAACTTCACATTGGAAACATGATGTACTTCCTTTAATCATAAGGATCTCAGTGTTTCTACTTTTCTCACTTTCGGGTGTGCCACACGTCACACCCTTATTAGACTAAAATTAAATGGAAGGAACTTCCCCCCAATGCATGTCTCTTATGAGACAGTTTCTGCAATTCTATTAAGCATCTTGCGGTTGAAGCTCTTTTCTTACGTGTTTACTTTAACAATACGTATGATTTTGGATAGGGTCCGCCTTTAGCAAAACACAATTTTGTTTTTTAACCCAAACATGTTTCACTGCAGTTGCTGCATCTTCAGTGGGCTTTTATTTTTCATTTGTTAAAGAGTGTTCTTTGCTGTTTGTATACATGTAGCTATTAGTTTTTTAATCGTAATTACAGATATTTGAAAAAAACACGTAAATTACGAATTCATACCTTTTTGCAACATGATGTGGTTTTCTGATGTGCTGTGTTTCTACAGTGACCGTTTTGTCGCATAGTTTGTCATCCGCAACCACTTATACCTTGAAGTATGTAAATTGTTTAAGCCAAAATTACGATTTGAAAACTTATTATTTCTATGCCTGAAATTATTTAATTCTAAGTGTGTGTCTATTTACATTATGTTTCACTTACAGTTATATAAATTGACACACACACACACACACATAGAATTAAATACACTCCCGGAAATTGAAATAAGAACACCGTGAATTCATTGTCCCAGGAAGGGGAAACTTTATTGACACATTCCTGGGATCAGATACATCACATGATCACACTGACAGAACCACAGGCACATAGACACAGGCAACAGAGCATGCACAATGTCGGCACTAGTACAGTGTATATCCACCTTTCGCAGCAATGCAGGCTGCTATTCTCACATGGAGACGATCGTAGAGATGCTGGATGTAGTCGTGTGGAACGGCTTGCCATGCCATTTCCACCTGGCGCCTCAGTTGGACCAGCGTTCGTGCTGGACGTGCAGACCGCGTGAGACGACGCTTCATCCAGTCCCAAACATGCTCAATGGGGTACAGATCCGGAGATCTTGCTGACCAGGGTAGTTGACTTACACCATCTAGAGCACGTTGGGTGGCACGGGATACACGCGGACGTGCATTGTCCTGTTGGAACAGCAAGTTCCCTTGCCGGTCTAGGAATGGTAGAACGATGGGTTCGATGACGGTTTGGATGTACCGTGCACTATTCAGTGTCCCCTCGATGATAACCAGTGGTGTACGGCCAGTGTAGGAGATCGCTCCCCACACCATGATGCCGGGTGTTGGCCCTGTGTGCCTCGTCGTATGCAGTCCTGATTGTGGCGCTCACCTGCACGGCGCCAAACACGCATACGACCATCATTGGCACCAAGGCAGAAGCGACTCTCATCGCTGAAGACGACACGTCTCCATTCGTCCCTCCATTCACGCCTGTCGCGACACCACTGGAGGCGGGCTGCACGATGTTGGGGCGTGAGCGGAAGATGGCCTAACGGTGTGCGGGACCGTAGCCCAGCTTCATGGAAACGGTTGCGAATGGTCCTCGCCGATACCCCAGGAGCAACAGTGTCCCTAATTTGCTGGGAAGTGGCGGTGCGGTCCCCTACGGCACTGCGTAGGATCCTACGGTCTTGGCGTGCATCCGTGCGTCGCTGCGGTCCGGTCCCAGGTCGACGGGCACGTGCACCTTCCGCCGACCACTGGCGACAACATCGATGTACTGTGGAGACCTCACGCCCCACGTGTTGAGCAATTCGGCGGTACGTCCACCCGGCCTCCCGCATGCCCACTATACGCCCTCGCTCAAAGTCCGTCAACTGCACATACGGTTCACGTCCACGCTGTCGCGGCATGCTACCAGTATTAAAGACTGCGATGGAGCTCCGTATGCCACGGCAAACTGGCTGACACTGACAGCGGCGGTGCACAAATGCTGCGCAGCTAGCGCCATTCGACGGCCAACACCGCGGTTCCTGGTGTGTCCGCTGTGCCGTGCGTGTGATCATTGCTTGTACAGCCCTCTCGCAGTGTCCGGAGCAAGTATGGTGGGTCTGACGCACGGGTGTCAATGTGCTCTTTTTTCCATTTCCAGGAGTGTAATTTCAGGCATAGAAATAACAAGTTTTCAAATCGTAATTTTGGCTTAAACAATTTATCTACTTCAAGGTATAAGTGGTTACAGATGACAAACTGTGAGACAAAACGGTCACTGTAGAAACACAACAGATCAGAAAAAGCACACCATGTGGTGGAAAGGTATGAATTTGTAATTTATGTGTTTTTTTTCAAATATCTGTAATTACGATTTAAAAACTAATAGTCACATTTATACAAACAGAAAAGAACACTCTTTATCTTTAACAGAGGTAAAATAAAAGCTCACTTAAGATGCTGCAACTGCTGTGAAACATGTTTGGGTTAAAAAACAAAATTGTGTTTTGCTAAAGGCGGACCCTATCCAAAAACTTATGAATTGTATTATGAACCTCTGCCTACCATGAACGGTTCAGCTCATGGTTTGTGTCTGTCATATACTTGACGCCTTGAAAGATAACGACGTTATCGTTTCCTAGAATACATACAACTTTGGAACTGAACTCTTGTGGATACAAACCCCACCTGGCCGGACGAGTATGAATAAACCTTGTACTCGTTAAAACTGTAATGTGCATAAACCTTTGTGACCCTGATAAACACGTAATGCTTGATCTTCACGAAACTCCCCATGACGTTCACACTTAATGACAACCTACAGTTAAACTAAAAATATGTCACTTCATACACCATCCGTTCCATATTCTTCGAAGAGTTCAGCACCAAGACCCATCTTAGAGCTGTGTGGCCTTAGACTAAAATCTTTAAGTTTGGGTGTAATGGAGTGCTCTCAGAAAAACCCACTTAACACACTCCAGTTCTACCTATGCTTTGGTATCTGACTCCCGGGGAGTCTTCTTTCCTATCAGTGCACAGAATTGTGGTATAGTCAAAATATTAATTTTTATAAATCTCTTGAAAATTTGAATTAAGTGAAGAATCGCTCTGTCTCATTGTGTTAGGACAAGAAACTTACTAATCGCTTCGATCTTTCAGGGTCAGGTAAATCCCTTTTTTTTTGGTCATCAGTCTACTGACTGGTTTGATCAGTAGCACTTGCAATCTACGTCCTCAATTATTTGCTTGACGTATTCCAATCTCTGTCTTCCTCTACAGCTTTTGTCCTCTACAGCTTTTGCCCTCTACAGCTCCCTCTAGTACCATGGAAGTCACTCCCTCATGTCTTAGCAGATGTCCTATCATTTTCTCCCTTCTCTTTATCAGTGTTTTCCACATATTCCTTTCCTCTCCGATTCTGCGTAGAACCTCCTTATTCCTTACCTTATCAGTCCATCTGATTTTCAACTTTCGTCTATAGCACCACATCTCAAATGCTTCGATTGTCTTCTGTTCCGGTTTTCCCACAGTCCATGTTTCACTACCATACAATGTACTCCAGACGTACATCCTCAGAAATGTCTTCCTTAAATTAAGGCCGGTATTTGATATTAGTAGACTTCTCTTGGCGAGAAATGCCTTTTTTTCCAGAGCGAGTCTGCTTTTGATGTCCTCCTTGCTCCGTCCGTCATTGGTTATTTTACTGCCTAGGTAGCAGAATTCCTTAACTTCATTGACTTCGTGACCATCAATCCTGATGTTAATTTTCTCGCTGTTCTCATTTCTACTACTTCTCATTACCTTCGTCTTTCTCCGATTTATTCTCAAACCATACTGTGTACTCATTAGACTGTTCATTCCGTTCAGCAGATCATTTAATTCTTCTTCACTTTCACTCAGGATAACAATGTCATCAGCGAATCATATCATTGATATCCTTTCACCTTGTATTTTAATTCCACTCCTGAACCTTTCTTTTATTTCCATCATTGCTTCCTCGATGTACAGATTGAAGAGAAGGGGCGAAAGGCTACAGCCTTGTCTTACACCCTTCTTAATACGAGCACTTCGTTCTTGATCGTCCACTCTTATTATTCCCTCTTGGTTGTTGTACATATTGTATATGACCCGTCTCTCCCTATAGCTTACCCCATTTTTTTCAGAATCTCGAACAGCTTGCACCATTTTATATTGTCGAACGCTTTTTCCAGGTCGACAAATCCTATGAAAGTGTCTTGATTTTTCTTTAGCCTTGCTTCCATTATTAGCCGTAACGTCAGAATTGCCTCTCTCGTCCCTTTACGTTTCCTAAAGCCAAACTGATCGTCACCTAGCGCATTCTCAATTTTCTTATCCATTCTTCTGTATATTATTCTTGTAAGCAGCTTCGATGCATGAGCTGTTAAGCTGATTGTGCGATAATTCTCGCACATGTCAGCCCTTGCCGTCTTCGGAATTGTGTGAAAGATGCTTTTCCGAAAGTCAGATGGTATATCGCCAGACTCATATATTCTACACACCAACGTGAATAGTCGTTTTGTTGCCACTTCCCCCAATGATTTTAGAAATTCTGATGGAATTTTATCTATCCCTTCTGCCTTATTTGACCGTAAGTCCTCCAAAGCTCTTTTAAATTCCGATTCTAATACTGGATCCCCTATCTCTTCTAAATCGACTCCTGTTTCTTCTTCTATCACATCAGACAAATCTTCACCCTCATAGAGGCTTTCAATGTATTCTTTCCACCTATCTGCTCTCTCCTCTGCATTTAACAGTGGAATTCCCGTTGCACTCTTAATGTTACCACCGTTGCTTTTAATGTCACCAACGGTTGTTTGACTTTCCTGTATGCTGAGTCTGTCCTTCCGACAATCATATCTTTTTCGATGTCTTCACATTTTTCCTGCAGCCATTTCGTCTTAGCTTCCCTGCACTTCCTATTTGTTTCATTCCTCAGCGACTTGTATTTCTGTATTCCTGATTTTCCCGGAACATGTTTGTACATCCTCCTTTCATCAATCAACTGAAGTATTTCTTCTGTTACCCATGGTTTCTTCGCAGCTACCTTCTTTGTACCTATGTTTTCCTTCCCAGCTTCTGTGATAGCCCTTTTTAGAGATGGCCATTCCTCTTCAACTGTACAGCCTACTGCGCTATTCCTTATTGCTGTATCTATAGCGTTAGAGAACTTCAAACGTATCTCGTCATTCCTTAGTACTTCCGTATCCCACTTCTTTGCGTATTGATTCTTCCTGACTAACGTCTTGAACTTCAGCCTACTCTTCATCACTACTATATTGTGATCTGAGTCTATATCTGCTCCTGGGTACACCTTACAATCCAGTATCTGATTTCGGAATCTCTGTCTGACCATGATGTAATCTAATTGAAATATTCCCGTATCTCCCGGCCTTTTCCAAGTATACCTCCTCCTCTTGTGATTCTTATGCAGTGACAATATTTTCAATTAACATCACATGACACCTACCAACTTCACATTTTTCTAAAGTAACAGTGAGACCATACCCTTTGAAAATGCTCAGCCAACGATCCAAATCCTCATTAGGTTTTTCCCTAATCTCTAATGCAATCAACACATTGTCAATATATTTAATAAACTACTTTCCCAAATAAACTGGAAAAATACTATTAGGACCTTTGATAAATGCAGCAGAAACGACATTCAGCCTGGAGGGTAACTTGCGAAATCCATAGCAGCAGCAATACTAAAGTTGCTGTGAACTTACAACATGAGGGATGTAGCTCAAACTGCTAGTAATATTCTCAATACTCAGTACCTTAATCCCGTGTAGCAACTCATATAACGTTTGTGGTCCATCTGTTTCTGGTTTAATTATCATTTTCATTTGTTCTTTAGGCACCACTAACAGTGCTTGTCACAATAAGAATACATAGCAGTTTCAGTCACCCCTAACTGTAGCTGCAGCATACATTCAATCTTTACGTCAACTCTATTTTTATAAATCATTGGGAAATGATATTGACTGATACAGAATATTCTATGCTCCTTCACCTTAAAATGACAATAAAAAACTTTTATTGCACTAGTATGGTCAGAAATACAGATTCACAGTACTCCAGACAACTTCCTTTCCACTACTTCACCTGCCTCCTCAACACAGTTATCTGATTCCATATCTCTTGCAAGGTACGAAAACTTCTTCGGCCCACTAATAACAGAAATGTATTAGCATTACTCTCAGTCAAACTAAGTTCCACCTCAAGGAACATCGTAGTTCCAGTACGGAATGTAAGACAGGGGTTCGAAATCCTCTCCCTAAATCACACATCAAACCTTAACTCCATCATCGACAGATTGCGCTTCAACAACACTTACTACGACCCAAGCCCATCACAACTAGGTGGCTTGACGAAAAAATCAAACCCCTCAATAGCATCAGTCGTCAATTTAGACATTGTCACGGCAGTTGCAGAAGCACTCCTACCTTGAAAATAAATGCCATACCCACAAGTCTCTTCACCTTATACTTTTTCTGAAAATTGCTCCTTTTACCCCAAACCGTTGCAAACGGAGAGTGGGTCACGAACCTATACCTTCACATCCCTGAAATGCTATCTCATTCAACACAAACACCTGGCAACTTGTATCAAGGCTACAACACAAAATAACTCCATTAATATCTATTTGAAGCACTGTAGTCACCAATGAATATACACTCCTGGAAATTGAAATAAGAACACCGTGAATTCATTGTCCCAGGAAGGGGAAACTTTATTGACACATTCCTGGGGTCAGATACATCACATTATCACACTGACAGAAACACAGGCACATAGACACAGGCAACAGAGCATGCACAATGTCGGCACTAGTACAGTGTATATCCACCTTTCGCAGCAATGCAGGCTGCTATTCTCCCATGGAGACGATCGTAGAGATGCTGGATGTAGTCCTGTGGAACGGCTTGCCATGCCATTTCCACCTGGCGCCTCAGTTGGACCAGCGTTCGTGCTGGACGTGCAGACCGCGTGAGACGACGCTTCATCCAGTCCCAAACATGCTCAATGGGGGACAGATCCGGAGATCTTGCTGGCCAGGGTAGTTGACTTACACCTTCTAGAGCACGTTGGGTGGCACGGGATACATGCGGACGTGCATTGTCCTGTTGGAACAGCAAGTTCCCTTGCCGGTCTAGGAATGGTAGAACGATGGGTTCGATGACGGTTTGGATGTACCGTGCACTATTCAGTGTCCCCTCGACGATCACCAGTGGTGTACGGTCAGTGTAGGAGATCGCCCCCCACACCATGATGCCGGGTGTTGGCCCTGTGTGCCTCGGTCGTATGCAGTCCTGATTGTGGCGCTCACCTGCACGGCGCCAAACACGCATACGACCATCATTGGCACCAAGGCAGAAGCGACTCTCATCGCTGAAGACGACACGTCTCCATTCGTCCCTCCATTCACGCCTGTCGCGACACCACTGGAGGCGGACTGCACGATGTTGGGGCGTGAGCGGAAGACGGCCTAACGGTGTGCGGGACCGTAGCCCAGCTTCATGGAGACGGTTGCGAATGGTCCTCGCCGATACCCCAGGAGCAACAGTGTTCCTAATTTGCTGGGAAGTGGCGGTGTGGTCCCCTACGGCACTGCGTAGGATCCTACGGTCTTGGCGTGCATCCGTGCGTCGCTGCGGTCCGGTCCCAGGTTGACGGGCACGTGCACCTTCCGCCGACCACTGGCGACAACATCGATGTACTGTGGAGACCTCACGCCCCACGTGTTGAGCAATTCGGCGGTCCGTCCACCCGGCCTCCCGCATGCCCACTATACGCCCTCGCTCAAAGTCCGTCAACTGCACATACGGTTCACGCCCACGCTGTCGCGGCATGCTACCAGTGTTAAAGACTGCGATGGAGCTCCGTATGCCACGGCAAACTGGCTGACACTGACGGCGGCGGTGCACAAATGCTGCGCAGCTAGCGCCATTCGACGGCCAACACCGCGGTTCCTGGTGTGTCCGCTGTGCCGTGCGTGTGATCATTGCTTGTACAGCCCTCTCGCAGTGTCCGGAGCAAGTATGGTGGGTCTGACACACCGGTGTCAATGTGTTCTTTTTTCAATTTCCAGGAGTGTACGTTTTTCTCGCGCTCGTGAAGCAAAAGCTCCATCACATGCACTTATTCATATCTAATATTCCTCATATTTGCAACACCCGATTCGGCTGCCGTCAGGTGGGTGCAGCTTCTCCACACAATTAGTATCCAGTGGATCAGCTGATGCCACCTCAAAAATATGTGAAATATGAGTCTCTATCGTTCCAGTGACAACTTTTGCCTTTCTTTATGCTGTCTTGGTAATTACCAAATTGCAAACAATACCAACTGTTTCTAACTCTCTCGTAATCACCATTTTCATTCCAATCAGGTCTTTCAACCCGATGCCTCCACTGACCATTACCATATCTGTTAATCGCAAATCATATCATCTTGTATCATGGTTTTTACTTCTTTGTGGCCTAGGGCCAGGATAAACGAACTCTGACCGTATCTCTTATCACCATTAGTATCACACTCCAACTTCTGTAGCAAGCTTCGAAGACAAGTCATTCCTCACTCGACCAGTGAGAATGATTTGACACAAATGTGAAGGATCTCCCTTAGAGAAATTTTATGCATCAGAGCTGGACTGTAAGGAACATATGAGGATTGAGCGAACAGTCCACGGGTGTACTGCTATAGTGTCCAACGGGCAAAATATTTCAATGGTCAGATTGGTCGCTTTCGTCAGGTGCATTGACGACCAGCCACCTGAGCGCGTGACCAATTTGTATCCCCTCCCACCACAGGCCGTTCCCTCCGTGCCTCCACTCGAGGGTGGGCATCGGCAGCTTCGGAGATGCTTGCGCCGGCATCTTGGTAGCGTCGATGTAGTTGCTTCGTTTGCCCTGGTCGCCAGATCGTTGTGTTTGCGTATAAGGCGCGAATGGCGTCCTATGTTATAGGCTTCCACGCTGCATTCACTTGGTTTCAAAGTTCATGTGTGGTGTTTGGCAATTTGGTCACAGCGCTGCCACTGTCGTTTCATCATACCTCACAAATTTTCGATTGGTGACAAGTCTGGTGATCTGGCAGGCCAGGGCGAACGGCTGACAAGAAATGGTTCAAATGGCTCTGAGCACTATGGGACTCAACTGCTGTGGTCATTAGTCCCCTAGAACTTAGAACTACTTAAACCTAACTAACATAAGGACATCACACACACTCATGCCCGATGCAGGATTCGAACCTGCGACCGTAGCAGCAGCGCGGCTCCGGTCTGGAGCGCCTAGAACCGCACGGCCACCGCGGCCGGCAAAGGCTGACATCCGCTGACACTAAGAAAGCATGTATTCGTGCAGCACTATTTGGTCGTGCATTGTATTGCTGAAAAATAGCATCTGTGGTGTTGTGCAGAAAGGGTATGGGTACAGGTCACAAGATGCCATTCACTTGTGTCACAATGATCACAGTGCCCTGTGGTGTGTGGTTGTACCCAATAGCACCCTACACCATAGTGCCTTGAGTTGGCGCTGTATGTTTTGTGCGAATGCAGTCACTGTGATGCCACTCCCACTGTCTGCTGTGAACCAATATGTGGCCATCATTTACAAACAAACAGAACCTGGATTCATCGTCTGATGCCATTCTTATGACCAGTGACATCGTTCCATACACTAATTGCCGTCTATCAAGTTTCTGCACATTCGTCAAAGGTAGGCTGAGAAGTGGAGGAAGCGTATGTAGCCCATGCCATAATAAACGGCGACGGACTGTCAGCCCTGATAGTGTACGATGTGTTACATTGGTACATTGTTGCGCCAGAGCCGAGGAGGCCGTAGATCTGTCTTGCAATGCCGTTCGGATGAGGTGTCAGTCTTCTCGTGGGGTGGTCTGGGTGGTGCGACCTGACCCATTTCGACGTGTTCTAAGATCTTCCGTGAACCATTCTGTACACACCCGTTGCACTGCCGAAACACTTCGTCCCACAAGAGCAGAAATTTTTCGGTTGAATGTATCACATTCTCTCATGCCAATAATGCGCCCTCTTTCAAACTTACTGATTTGACAGTACGGTTCGCGCATACGTCTGCGAGGCATCCTGGACGTCTGCTCAAATAACACTGCTCCATTACCTTCAGTTTATAACGACAGTGAGACACGCAGGCACATTTAACCGGTACGTGGTGTTCCACCAAGATACTAATGTTGACCTTGAATCCGCAGGCGAGGCGGTTCAAAACCTAACCATTTCTGTAGAGTGTACTAATGTAGATGTCCTGTTAATACAAGCGTCCTCCTCTAGTTGTTCAAGGTGTTCTGCTTTTTCTGAACATGTAGGTATGTAATACCATAATAACACAAAAGCTGATATACTCCGGTATTCCGCATACCGAGGTCATCTTCGTCACTACCCCCATTCTACCCATGTTTTAATGGACGGGAGAAAGTCTTTATGCGGTGCTTTTTCAGTACGTGCCCGACTTTCCCGATAGCGCCTCGAAAGAGGTAGGCTATAGCTACCCCTTCCTCCGCGATTTCTTACGTCTCCATGGGTTATTCTGTAGTAGTATGGCAAGGAATGCGCTCAATCTATCATTCTGAATGTTTCTTCGGAACACAGTTCTGAGGTGTTCCACTTTCTGGAGCAGATTCTCTGCGCCTGAAATGGTGTGGGCCCTGTGTACTAGTGATTTTAGTACTCTATTTCTCTGCCAGAGTGACCGCAGCTATTTGCATAGAAGTAGGGGTCAGTGTGAGTATTCTTCTGATACACACCGCGGCCCAGCATGTCGTCAGCTATTCTCTTGACCATGACATCCATCGGTCTCTATAGTGAATATGATGTTGCGATGGATGGAGTTTAGTTGTACAAGGAACTGATGGTTTTCACTTTTATGTGCCAGATGACGAACATGTCATCCGCATAACGTTAAAAGCAGGTGACGTCAGGGCCTCTTCCTTGAAGATATCCAGATTAAAAATCCGTAACCACTGGCGAGAGTTGGCTGCCTAGTGTGACTACCTCCGTTTGCTTGTAGTATTCTCCGCTAAATAGAAAGTACATAGAGGTTAGGGCATGCTTGAATAGGTCGGTGGTCTTCTGGCCAAAAATTTGACCAATGTGCTCTAGTGACTCACGTAGGGGCACCCTGGTGAATAACGATCCGACGTCAAAACTCACCACGATATATTGAGAACCAGCACTGGATCTAATTAAGAAGGCGCTCAACATACAGAACGATCTGGTGTTAAGGGGCGGACAGAGCAACTACATCGGCGCTACTACAGACAACGACGTGCATCCTCCAGTGCCACTGTGATGAAAGTAGTCTTAGAATGTCAAAACCTGTTTAATGTGATTTTTAAAAAACTTGTGTGTAACCGGTTGGGTGACATTTTATATAATTTTCTTATATCAATCATAAAAGTAGGTGACAAATAAATTTAAACGAAACATTAATCGTTGTATTTACTTATACGTACCTGAGGAAGAAGAAAATTTTGCATTATATTTGATGAAAACCATTACAGAGTACATCAAAAATATTGAAGTATGGGTATGAAATAAGAACACATACCATTGTACCTTGCATATTTACTATTGTTCACTATTTAGGTACTGCTGTTATCTACTGGTCAATTAAAACACAATTTTAGAGCCACGTAGTCAAAGTAGACATCGTCTGTTACTTAAGGGTTGTATCAACCCCATTCACCCCTACTTCCCCCGTGGTCTGAGTTTCACATATCTGCGCCATGGTTTGCCCATGCAGCAACTGAGATATTAACTTTTGCCCAAGGTCCAGTTATCACATCAACAGGCACTTACCTTTCGTAGTCTAAGCAGACAATTTAAGGTACAGATCTGAATATTCTCAGGATTATATCATCTGTTACTTGAGATCTATATTTTGTGCCACCTGTCACCTGAGGTCTAGGTTTAAGTTTTATGCCATCTGATTATTGTGATTCACAGAACCCACTACTTAAGGTAAACGTTAAACGTTAAAAGTCAGAGCCTATGATTTACGTTACTTGGGATTACATTTATTTGTGGACCTTTTACAGAAACACACTATTAAACACTTATTGATGAATATGCCCCCCCCCCCCCCCCATGAACCATAAACCTTGCCGTTGGTGGGGAGGCTTGCGTGCCTCAGCGATACAGATAGCCGTACCGTAGGTGCAACCACAACGGAGGGGTATCTGTTGAGAGGCCAGACAAACGTATGGTTCCAGAAGAGGGGCAGCAGGCTTTTCAGTAGTTGCAGGGGCAACAGTCTGGATGATTGACTGATCTGGCCTTGTAACACGGCCTTGCTGTGCTGGTACTGCGAATGGCTGAAAGCAAGGGGAAACTACGGCCGTAATTTTTCCCGAAGGCATGCAGCGTTACTGTATGGATAAATGATGATGGCGTCCTCTTAAGTAAAATATTCCGGAGGTAGAATAGAGCCCCCATTCGGATCTCCGGGCGGAGATTACTCAGTAGGATGTCGTTATCAGGAGAAAGAAAACTGGCGTTCTACAGATCGGAGCGTGGAATGTCAAATCCCTTAATCGAGCAGGTACGTTAGAAAATTTAAAAAGGGAAATAGATAAGTTAAAGTTGGATATAGTGGGAATTAGTGAAGTTCGGTGGCAGGAGTAACAAGACTATTGGTCAGGTAAATACGGCGTTATAAATACAAAATCAAATAGGAGTAATGCAGGATTAGGTTTAATAATGAATAAAACAATAGAAATGCGGGTAAGCTACTACAAACAGCACAGCGAACGCAATGATGTGGCCAAGATAGACATTAAGCCCACGCCAACGACAGTAGTACAAGTCTATATACTAACTAGCTCTGCAGATGACAAAGAAATTGAAGAAATGTATGATGAGACGAAAGAAATTATTCAGATAGTGAAGGGAGACGAAAATTTAATAGTCATGGATGACTGGAATTCGATTGTAGGAAAAGGAAGAGAAGGAAATGTAGTAGGTGAATATGGATTGGGGGTAAGAAATGAAAGATGAAGGCGCCTGGTGGAATTTTGCACAGAGCACAACTTAATCATAGCTAACACTTGGTTCAAGAATCATAAAAGAAGGGTGTATACATGAAAGAAGCCTGGAGATAATGACAGGTTTCAGATTGATTATATAATCGTAGGACAGAGATTTAGTAACCAGGTTTTAAATTGCAAGACATTTCTAGGGGCAGTTGTGGACTCTGACCACAGTCTATTGGTTTAAAACTGAAGAAATTGCAAAAGGGTGCGAATTTAAGGCGATGGTACCTCGATAAACTGACTAACCCAGAGGTTGTACAGAGTTTCAGGGAGAGCATAAGGGAACAATTGACAAGAATGGGGGAAAGAAATACAGTACAAGAAGAATGGATAGCTTTGAGGGACGAAGTAGTGAAAGCAGCATAGGATCAAGTAGGTAAAAAGACGAGAGCTAATAGAAATCCTTGGGTGACAGAAGAAATATTGAATTTAATTGACGAAAGAAGAAAATATAAAAATGCAGTAAATGAAGCAGGCAAAAAGGAATAGAAACGTCTCACAAATGAGATCGACAGGAAGTGGAAAATGGCTAAGCAGGGATGGCTAGAGGACAAATGTAAGGATGTAGAGGCTTATCTCACTAGGGGTAAGATAGATACTGCGTACAGGAAATTTAAAGAGACCTTTGGAGAAAAGAGAACCACTTGTATGAATATCAAGAGCTCAGATGGAAACCCAGTTCTAAGCAAGGAAGGGAAAGCAGAAAGGTGGAAGGAGTATATACAGGGTCTATACAAGGGCGATGTAATTGAGGACAATGTTATAGAAATGGACGAGGATGTAAGTGAAGATGAAATGTTAGATATGATACCGCGTGGAGAGTTTGATAGAGCACTGAAAGAAGTCGAAACAAGGCCCCGGGAGTAGACAACATTCCATTAGAACTACTGACAGCCTTGGGAGAGCCAGTCCTGACGAAACTCTACTATCTGGTGAGCAAAATGTATGAGACAAGAAGAATAAAATAATTCCAATCTCAAAGAAAACAGTCCTTGACAGATGTGAAAATTACTGAACTATCAGTTTAAATAGTCACGGCTGCAAAATACTAACCCGAATTCTTTACAGACGAATGGAAAAACTGGTAGAAGCCGACCTCGAGGAAGATCAGTTTGGATTCCGTAGAAATATGGGAACACGTGAGGCAGTACTGAGTCTACGACTTGTTTTAGAAGGTAGATTAAGAAAAGGCAAACCTACGTTTCTAGCATTTGTAGACTTAGAGAAAGCCTTTGACAATGTTGATTGGAATACTCTCTTTCAAATTCTGAAGGTGGCAGGGGTAAAATACAGGGAGCGAAAGGCTACTTACAATTTGTACAGAAACCAGATGGCAGTTATAAGAGTTGATGGGTGTGAAAGGGAAGCAGTGGTTGGGAAGGGAGTGAGACATGTTTGTAGCCTGTCTCCGATGTTATTCAATCTGTATATTGAGCAAGCAATAAAGGAAACAAAAGAAAAGTTCGGAATAGGTATTAAAATCCATGGAGAAGAAATGAAAACTTTGAGGTTCGCCGATGAAATTGTAATTCTGTCAGAGACAGCAAAGGACTTGGAAGAGAATTTGAACGGAATGGACAGTGATTTGAAAGGAGGCTATAAGACGAACATCAACCAAAGCAAAACGAGGATAATGGAATGTAGTCGAATTGAGTCGAATGATGCTGTGGGAATTAGATTAGGAAATGAGACACTTAAGTAGTAAAAGAGTTTCACTATTTGCGGAGCAAAATAACTCATGATGGTCGAAGTAGAGAGGATATAAAATGTAGACTGGCAATGGCAAAGAAAGCGTTTCTGAACAAGAGAAGTTTGTTAACATCTAGTATAGATTTAAGTGTCAGGATGTCGTTTCTGAAAGTATTTGTATGAAATATAGCTATGTGTGGAACTGAAACATGGACGATAAATAGTTTGTCCAAGAAGAGAATAGAAGCTTTCGAAATGTGGTGCTACAGATGAATGCTGGAGATTAGATGGGTAGATCACATAACTAATAAGGAGGTACTGAACAGGACCGGGGAGAAGAGAAGTTTGTGGCACAACTTGACTAGAAGAAGGGCTCGGTTGGTAAGACATGTTCTGAGACATCAAGGGATCACCAATTTAGTATTGGAGGGCAACATGGCGGGTAAAAATCGTAGAGGGAGACCAAGAGATGAATACATCTACATCTACATCCACATGATTACCCTGCAATTCACACTTAAGTGCTTGGCAGAGAGTGCATCGAACCACAATCATACTATCTCTCTACCATTCCACTTCCGAACAGCGCGCGGGAAAAACGAACTCCTAAACCTCTCTGTTGGAGCTCTGATTTCTCTTATTTTATTTCGATGATCATTCCTACCTATGTAGGTTGGGCTCAACAAAATATTTTCGCATTCGGAAGAGAAAGTTGGTGACCGAAATTTCGTAAATAGATCTCGCCGCGACGGAAAACATCTTTGCTTTAATGACTTCCATCCCAACTCGCGTATCATATCTGCCACACTCTATCCCCTATTACGTGATAATA
This sequence comes from Schistocerca cancellata, assembly GCF_023864275.1. Classification (NCBI taxonomy): domain Eukaryota; kingdom Metazoa; phylum Arthropoda; class Insecta; order Orthoptera; family Acrididae; genus Schistocerca; species Schistocerca cancellata. The sequence goes on from NC_064628.1 coordinate 137,488,178, forward strand.
CAAAACGAGCTGCCCTTTTTTGCACCCTTTCGATGTCCTCCGTCAATCCCACCTGGTAAGGAGCAGATTCAGAAGGATGTAGGCTGCAGTACGTACTGGGAGATGAAGAAGCTTGCACAAGATAGAGTAGCATGGAGAGCTGCATCAAACCAGTCTTAGGACTGAAGGACACAACAACAACAACAGATGAATGTGATGTCTTCATTGCCTATATGTAAACTGGTGCCTGTAACATCTTGATAGACAGTCCGACGGAATAATCACGTGCCTGCAGGTGCTAATCTGAGATCATTCTGTCGAGCTTTTACTGTCAATTAATAGTTCCCATGAGAGCCAAATAGTATTTTAACAAGATTTGGTTTCACTTTTTGAGGTTGGACAAGTTGAATGGTTGTTTGCTACCCCTGACTCCAATGCTTCATATACGTTTATCCAATTTTTCGACCTACATAAATAATAACTTGATCTGCAATTACCACATAGTATAACATGTTTTAATGTTCTGCTCTGTACAGTCCTTCGAAGTGACATCTTTCACAATGTTTAGGGCAAATAAATACTTTCTTTTTAATTTCTGTGACATTAACGTTCATATACCACGTTATAATAGGTTCTATCTTTATACTGTTGTTCAGGGAAAGTGTACCTTGTTGTTTCTGTATTCCTGTTGCTGTAATGTTTGGCTGGACCAAAGAACATTTGTAACGTTTTACATATTCATAATGTGTATGTATTTTGTCTTGATTTCCTTGACGATTACATAGTATTTATACCTTCGACAGTTACAACGTCTCACTTAGTAATTGTGGAGTTATCACCAAATGTGTTGTACTGTACTATGCCAAGGCACAGCTTGTTAGTATTGAGACAGTATATTACTGCATTTACATATGTTTTGCATTTGAATGGTTTATATATGACGGAAATGTATGGTTGATTCACTGATATTCAACCATTTTGTATTACAGTTTCAAAAGAGCTCTTTATTGTTCCTTCATTTGATTTGATACTTGTGCATATTCTATAACCGTGTTTTTGTATCTTACAGTTCCTGTTGTAACAAACAGAACCGGTGGAGAACAAATGTAAAATTCTGCAGCTAATGGCAGAAATATATTTTTCTCCTAATTATTTAACAGCTGTAGAAAATCACCTACGAAAATCTCTATGTAGGTAATGTTCTTTTTAAAAATGTGCATTATTAAAAGGTTGCACTTAACTTTATCTTGTCTGACTTTAGATCAATAAGCAGACTTCAAAAGGTGTCTTAAATTCCGCCGGCCGCGGTGGCCGAGCGGTTCTAGGTGCTTCAATCCGGAACCGCGCGACTACTACGGTCGCATGCCGCGGGAATGGATGTGTGTGATGTCCTTAGTTTAGTTGGTTTGAGTAGTTCTAAGTTGTAGGGGACTGATGACCTCAGATGTTAAGTCCCCTAGTGCTCAGAGCCATTTGAACCATTTTCTTAAATTCCTCATGAGATTCAGTATCAAATTAATGTGCACATGCATGTCGGAGGATGAGGTTGCAAATAACTAGACACAAATTCAGTCACGTAAATAGCAGGCCAAGTAGATGGACGTGAGAAATGAGATTGCTCTAACCATACATGAGGTGACTGACATTGGGTGAATTTTTAAATACTTGATATTTTTTGATAGATAAGAATTTATTGTAACCAAGCTACACATGCCATTTCAGTGTACAATGTCACTTTGAAAATTTTGATGAAGACTTCAATGAGTCCTCCTCGTCTCAAAATAAATGATAGGAACTGGCTCATCTTCAGGATGTGAACCCATATCGTCATCATCAGGCACACAACCTCAACTACAACTGCTTAATCAAAACCTTCATCTGTCTTCTCCTCAATCTTTTCTAATCTCTCATTTAGCTTCTGTGTTAACTCATTTCTCCTCGTGTTAACGTCCATCTCACACTCTCTGGATCTTAATAATGATATTACTTCCTCTGAATATCGAACACCAACAGGAATAATACAACTGTAACTCTGCTCAGCCTCATTTACCAATTGTTTAACACAAGAACCTAATACATCAACTTCCTAGAATGAAGCTTCAACTCCTAAAAATTCTTTTCCAAATGTAGCGTTACCGGAAAAATTTGCCTTTAATTTGAGGAACAACTTCTTGATCTGGTACCCTCTCAAACTTCTGTGACAATTCTGTTCCATCTTTATCACTTTCATCCCTGAAATTTTGAAATTCGGTTGGCAGCCACTTAGTCTGTTCACCAATTACCAACTACACTCCTGGAAATGGAAAAAAGAACACATTGACACCGGTGTGTCAGATCCACCATACTTGCTCCGGACACTGCGAGAGGGCTGTACAAGCAATGATCACACGCACGGCACAGCGGACGCACCAGGAACCGCGGTGTTGGCCGTCGAATGGCGCTAGCTGCGCAGCATTTGTGCACCGCCGCCGTCAGTGTCAGCCAGTTTCCCGTGGCATACGGAGCTCCATCGCAGTCTTTAACACTGGTAGCATGCCGCGACAGCGTGGACGTGAACCGTATGTGCAGTTGACGGACTTTGAGCGAGGGCGTATAGTGGGCATGCGGGAGGCCGGGTGGACGGACCGCCGAATTGCTCAACACGTGGGGCGTGAGGTCTCCACAGTACATCGATGTTGTCGCCAGTGGTCGGCGGAAGGTGCACGTGCCCGTCGACCTGGGACCGGACCGCAGCGGCGCATGGATGCACGCCAAGACCGTAGGATCCTACGCAGTGCCGTAGGGGACCGCACCGCCACTTCCCAGCAAATTAGGGACACTGTTGCTCCTGGGGTATCGGCGAGGACCATTCGCAACCGTCTCCATGAAGCTGGGCTACGGTCCCGCACACCGTTAGGCCGTCTTCCGCTCACGCCCCAACATCGTGCAGCCCGCCTCCAGTGGTGTCGCGACAGGCGTGAATGGAGGGACGAATGGAGACGTGTCGTCTTCAGCGATGAGAGTCGCTTCTGCCTTGGTGCCAATGATGGTCGTATGCGTGTTTGACGCCGTGCAGGTGAGCGCCACAATCAGGACTGCATACGACCGAGGCACACAGGGCCAACACCCGGCATCATGGTGTGGGGAGCGATCTCCTACACTGGCCGTACACCACTGGTGATCGTCGAGGGGACACTGAATAGTGCACGGTACATCCAAACCGTCATCGAACCCATCGTTCTACCATTCCTAGACCGGCAAGGGAACTTGCTGTTCCAACAGGACAATGCATGTCCGCATGTATCCTGTGCCACCCAACGTGCTCTAGAAGGTGTAAGTCAACTACCCTGGCCAGCAAGATCTCCGGATCTGTCCCCCATTGAGCATGTTTGGGACTGGATGAAGCGTCGTCTCACGCGGTCTGCACGTCCAGCACGAACGCTGGTCCAACTGAGGCGCCAGGTGGAAATGGCATGGCAAGCCGTTCCACAGGACTACATCCAGCATCTCTACGATCGTCTCCATGGGAGAATAGCAGCCTGCATTGCTGCGAAAGGTGGATATACACTGTACTAGTGCCGACATTGTGCATGCTCTGTTGCCTGTGTCTATGTGCCTGTGGTTCTGTCAGTGTGATCATGTGATGTATCTGACCCCAGGAATGTGTCAATAAAGTTTCCCCTTCCTGGGACAATGAATTCACGGTGTTCTTATTTCAATTTTCAGGAGTGTATAGTTAACACAACCTTGTTCAGCTGTAGCAAGTTTACCCTAAAATTAGAAATTATACTATCAAATTTCTTGCGTAATACTTCTTTTAGTTGCAAGTCCAATTCAGTAAGATTCCCTTTAAAGCCTTCACTAATGGATTCAGGTTTTGGCTCTAGAATCTGTATTTGTACCTGTTTTTCATTAACATTGGCTTGTTGTTCTCTTGAAATACTCTCAACCTGCTTCATTAACTTACCTGTACTCTCTTTCTTTTCTTTAGCACTATCACTTATTTTCCTTGATAACTCCTTGCTAAGTTCTTTATTGTTGTTCATTCTGGAAACATTCTTCAAGATGTGGCTAAGCCACGTCTCATCAATATGTTTTCTTCAAGGAGTGATAGTTCTGCATGTTTCAAGGGGGAGCTTCTGTTAAGTCTGGAAGGTACGAGACGAGAAAACTATGAGGACGGGACGTACATGAGTCATGCTTGGGTAGCTCAGCTGGTGCTTATTAACGGCCACTTTGCAGTGGGTTATTGTGTCTTCAGGTAGTGATTGCCTATGTAATAGCTAGGTAACTGTCTAGGCACGCTTTAGTTATTTCGGCAGTTAGCTGGCTAGTTAGTGTATACAAGCTACAGCTCTCGTGTCTTTAATTATTTTCTTAATTCGAAGGCATTAACTAGATGTTTTCTCAACGGTGAACATTCGTTCTCATTGATGAGAATGATTAATAAATCAACTTCAGTGCACGATACTGATCAGTTAACTTCGATTTAGAGAAAATTAAATTCAAGTTCAAAGTATACAGAAGGAAGCAACTAAGGGCTATTAGACTTAGTTTCACAATGATGAGAATTATTAGAACTCACGTGAGCCTTTTGAGACTTCCAGTCATATGGACTCATAAAACTAATTCCAGAGTTGACCCGTTTTATGTTTGAATATTGATTAATAGAAATGAAAGTAGGGCCTTTAGAACCTAATAGCCTGGCATCCATCAAGTGTAACCCATGCCTCTTTATCTTATTTCATGGCTGAAAATAACTACCATGTAGTGATAATGTATGGCGGTTAGCACTGAAACAACTGGGCTTCGGTTAACTTCAGAGTTAAAACCGCTGAAAATAACCAGTTTCAGAAATAAACGGTTTTCGGTTTTTTATTCCTATTATTTTCTGTAGTAGACGTAGAAATCAAATAAAAACTGAAAAAATTTGACTCCCTCAGTTTGAAGATGTGTAGAATCAAAATATTAAATTAAATAGGCAAATAAAGGAAAATTTAGATCATCCCCAATTCCCTGCTTTTTTCGAAAAATGATAAGTTGTTACCTGCTACAAAAAACCGCCGGAATTCTCCTATTGATTGGAATTTTTTCAAACGCTGCACAAATGTCATTTTGCAATTGGGTATAGTACTACTACATGGGCAATAGGAATAATCAGTGCTAAATAATGGAAAGCAAGGTTAATGAACTCTGTTTTCCGTGTTAACTTGTCCGCTTTCAAGGGCTAAAAGCAGAAAAAGGCACATTCTGTTGAGAAAGGCATCACATCAGCTACTTTCTATTTTTGTTCTATACTATGAATGAATAGTTGTAAAGTTTTAATTTATTACTATTAGCATAATTCCTTCCTCATTTTTATTTCACAGAAACGGCAGACAAATCCTTACTTTTCTAAGTAAATGAAGCATTGTACTTCACTGCTACGTCACTTCGTAAAAATATTTCGAGACTACGGTTGGTACCATTCTACACTACAACGAATGTCCGACGACAGCGAGAAACCACCGCTTACAATAACTGGGGGCCAGTGTTGCATACTGTCCGTTCAAGCATACATTAACACGTGACGAACAGCAACAATAATGTAGGAAATTATTATGAATTTTCATCTAGCATTGAAAGCGTAGCTTGCCGTGGATCAGGGAGGAGAGAAGATTTTCGTTCTCATGCTCGCACAGCTGCCGCTGGCTACTGGGCCGGGAGAGCCGTTTACTTGCTTAACGCTGCGTGCAATACGTTATATACACTCTCTAAGTATCTGAAGATATACTATTAAATTTTAATAGACGTTTTTCATGCATTGTATACCAAACTCCATGGATAACACAACCATACGGTTAAAATTTCAAATCAATGACTTCCATACTTCAGAAGAGATAAATTTTTACGTAAAACACATAAGAACCATGCTCGCTCGCACTGTCAAACTGATTAGGCACTGTAAGGTGTTCGTCTATAGTATCACTTAAAACTACAATTATGACGATAGGTTCGTGTACCATAAATTTTCTGATATTTTCTTTAGATTCATTAGCACATATTTCTGACGTAATATGATGTAGTTTGGAAAATTATTATTTCATTGTGTTTAGGTTGTGTGAGTGTTTCGGAGAGAGTGAGAGAGTGAATGGAGGACATACTTAAAGTGAGAATGTTATATTGTGTGAAAACTGTGTAATGATATGTGTGAGGAAATTGTAGTGACGTAATAGGATGTAGTTTGGAAAATTATTATTTCATTGTGTTTTGGTTGTGTGAGTGTTTCGGAGAGAATGAGAGAGTGAATGGAGGACACACTTAAAGTGAGAATGTTATATTGTGTGAAAACTGTCTAAAGATATGTGTGAGGAAATTGTAGTGCAATAGGGGAATTTGTGACGTATGTGCGAAAAGGAATAGTTTTTTGTTTTCATTAAACTTTATTCAGTTACAGAATTACGAGATTTCTAGTCCAAATTACTTATGGTAATTTGATTGGCTGACATTAGAAAAATCTCGAATATGGAAGTGCTCGAGATGATCTGATTGGCTCCTTAACACAATAGCAAATAGGAATTCAGCTTTTCCCGCGCGTTGGAGTAGGGATTTGTGCTTCGTACCTATGAGTCGAGGTAATCGCTTGGGAGGCGTCTTCTGGTAAACACCTTTGTTAAATTGTGCTGATAAAATTTGTGATAAAGGAAAGGGATTCGCTCGTTTGATCGGTTCTCGTGTATTTGACAAAGAGCGACTACAGTGTTGAGTATTTTGTGAAAGTTTGAGTCGTGTGAGTGGCTTATTTTAGGAGATACTCGCGAGTGAACATTACATGTCATACACAATCTCTGTGTGGCGTGTTTCGTGTGTTCTACGAGACACTATGGTGAGCGCTTCTTTACAAGGAGCCTACGGAACGAGTGAATGTGTCAACCCGCAAGTATTCGTGGGTCAGTGACTGTTTAGGACGTTCAAAGTATCGGGTCGGACTAAATATTTGCTGTCTGTTTTTCGGTGTGAACTTGTACAGAGACAGTCAGTAATACTGCATAATTAACGTCGGGATATTAAATACGGAATTGATAGCTATTTTCCTTGTTTTAAAGAGCAACTTAAATTAAATGTTACACTTTTTTTTCCAGCGAGTTGTGCAAGAATCCCGAACGGTGGATGATTTGACTAACTTTCAGGTACTGCCTATGGCGATTGCGTAGAATATATTTAGTCGACTTTTCGTCAACGCTGCCTTTGTCAGCTAAACCAATATCTACCATCGCAGAGTAAAGGGGCAGATAATCTGAAGCCTATCTAGGTAGGTGGACTGATTGTTTAAAGGATAGTGAGAGCACAATACTCCCCACCGCAGAGCGTAATTGTCTCAGCAATGCTGTACCAATTATTATGTCATGTGTTTGTCGCTCTTTTTTTGTCAGCATTGTTATAAAAGTAGCACTGATAGCTTTTACCATTTTCTGTAATAAAGCAACATTTTAAACCAATGCAAATTTTACGAATAAAATTTATTAGAAACAGAAAGTTTCAGCACTGCTGCTATGGCTAATTTATGTTTCCTTTCTTTCTGTTATTAGTAAAAATAAAAAAAAGAACTATTATAACCGAGACCTAACAAATACCGAAAAATGTCGGTTATTCTGAACTAAAATACCGTTATCGGTTTTAACTGGTCTGTTTTCCCACTTCTAGTTGAACGTGTTCTGTCCACAACGTGGAATAATAGCACATAAAAAAATAATTTTCTTCTCGGCCACTACTCATCTGACCTTACGTTGCTAAGATGGCGGCACTCTATGTTCGCTTTATTTACAAATACGCTGCTCTTCAAAAACATAAATTACAAATTTACTACGAGAATCGTGATCCGATATCACTGTGCAAGTCCACCTTCTCTTTCTCGAAGAACTTAGCGTGGAGGAACTGAATACAAAATGGAATTAAATGACGATAGGAGTGATGCAGTAACTAGCTTCTCAATATTTAATAAATTCACACCTTATATCAGCTTACACAACTGCGTATGAATACGGGAGTGAAGACCAATGCGCAGAGGAATTCAGACTCAAGACATAACGCACTCCATATGGTATGACAGAATTCAGCACAATAAAGTAGCTTGGAAAAGTCTTACAATTATTTAACACCATAGGTTTCCGTCAGAAAAAAAGTCATTTCGTCAGAATAATACGCTCCATTAAATGAAACCTCAAAACCAACCATGTCATAACATTTCAAGCAGTGTGCTCGAAACGTGACGCAGCTGCCAGAGAATGGAGGAAGGAATGACTGACTTCGTTTGAACAGGGAAGGGACATGGCATCCCCAACCTCCAAATCACGCTGTTGGATGATGCTCAACAGCTCACTGAAGAAGAGCTTTCCAATGCAGTGGGTATGCAAAGAGTTCACAAAATTATCAGAATAACTTTGTTAATAAAAAAGACCATCTCAGAATTGGTCTTAAAATAAATATAATAGAACTTGATAAAACAGATGGTAAGAAAATGAAAGAGCAAATAATAAAAACTCTTCAGTCTTTTTTCTTTTCCCAAAAATAATGGAAACCATACGGAATAGTAGTAAGAAGTATAGATGACACTAAAACATCATCGGTGCGTGAATGAAAAGCTATCCCAACGACAAAATTCCATAAATTTCCTGGGATTGAAAGCAGTGTTCTCACATGAGTATAATATGTAATGGAGACTATTTTTATTGGTATATTATTGATGTAGACGAATAAATAAATTTCATTAAAATACGAGGATTATTCGGAAAATAAGGAACGGTTGGTCGCGAAATGGAAACCACAGTGAAAATCCGATGACATTTTGCACAGATGTGTTGGCCAGTGTCTCTAGTATGCCCGTCGATCGCATAACGTCGTTCTTCTTAGTTCTAAGTACACGGGGAACACACAAAGACACCGAGAACAATAGTGTCTCCCGCCAAGTACGAGGGCGTAGTGAGAAATTTCACCTGAAGCTATGCAGCCAACATTACATAACTGCCGTGCGTTTTCTTCTTCAAGACAATTCTCAGAAGCATTCTGCAGGGGCAATGAAGACGCTCCTGCATCGTTTTGAAATGGAAATGTTCGATTACCCACAATACAGACCGTAATTATCTCCCTCTGAGTTTCATCTCTGCTCACATGAACCGCTGGCTATGAAGACAACATTTTGGCCCAGACAACGAGCTGTAGGCCAGCGTAGAGAATTGGCACTGGTAGAAGCCTTCTATAATGAATGTATTGGAAAGATGGTGCAACGCTGCGACAAATGTCTAAGTCGAATTGGCGACTATGGAGATAAGTAGCTGCACGTTGTACCTAACTGTTGCAAATAAAACAGTTTTGATTTTCACTGTGGTTTCCATTTCGCGACATATCGTTCATTACTTTCAGAATAGCCTTCGTAATTCCGATATTTTTTGAACATATTTCCTATAGTTATCATAATCTCATTCCATGCAGGAATGGAGTAGGCAGTAAATCACTGGCACTGGTTTGAGTACTTTCCGCCACGTTCAGTACAATAGCTTGCAGAGTGTTTAGTTGTATCTAGGTGCAGAGATGGTGTTCCCTATGGAGCATAGACTTAGAATTTGGGCATGATCAGTCACTACAACCAGTTCTGTCGGAATCCTGTTGGTTCACTGTATCGACTACTTTAGTGTGGGAAACGGACTTAGTACAGGACGAAAACACCTTGAATGTTGTCAGGAATATGAAGTGTAGTACGCTATTGGCTAGGAGATATAGGATACATAAGATACCAGACGAAATTAATAGAAAGTACGTTAAAAGAAAGGGGACAAATATATGTTGGGTTTACCGCTTTCATAACTGAAGCTTGGTCGTGTAAACGTCGTGATAAGCAATCTAGCTAGGACAGCTCTGTCGAGGCACGCCAGAAAAAGAAGGCATGGAAGAAAGGAGGCGGCGAGGAGTCGGCAGCAGCGCGCAATATCGCGCAAATTGTTATGCGGGTGGTGCCGTCACGCGGGACGAAAATCGGAAGCCGCCACTGGGGGCGGCATGCGCCTCACGTAGCCGAGCACAATGACGGAGCGGTCCGTCGGCTGCCGAGGCGCCTGGCGAGCAGGCAACGCGCCGCACAGGCGTGCCCAAAGGTTTGCCATAATCCTGCAGCCCGTTGAAATAACACAGCGTTATCTTGTGCACCCGACTCACATTAACCAATTTCTGTGGCTTATCTGGATGTAATATACGTATTTTGTTTAGAACAGAGTAGCTTACTGTATTTCATACTCTGGAAGTGATAACACCAACAGTATACGACGAGAAGCATTAAATTTCAGCTGTCCGCCATATACTGACATGTCAGCAAGTTTATACTGAACTGTGCAGTATTGTATTGTCCTTGTTTGTTGGAGGTAAAGTGATACCGAAAAGAATTAAAACAGTAATGTCTATCTATAAAGAGTTAGATGGATTGCATACAAATGAACGAGGATAATTGTTGATTAACAATGCTACTGAGTGTCGCGTTGTAGTATTGGTATTGTTTCTAGAATTCTCACATACAGTTCTTAAATATTACTGGCTGAGAAATTAGAATAACGCTTACTACAGTATGATTCATAATTAAGAAATTATCACCTCTTTGTTCATCTTGCAGACAATCAATACTCGTGGTGGATTAGCTGACGAAATGAGTTATCGTCGGAAGACATTATGACTTAAACAGAGAGCATAACGTTCTAAGGTTGAAAGTTAACCCTTTGGGGACTATATAAATGATTGAGAATGCTGGAATAATTTATTTTTTCTTTAAAAACACACACAAATTATGCTAAACAAGTTATTCATTGAATACCGTATACAACTAACATGTGATTCAAGACTACACTGCACAAGGACCCTGGGTGGCAGTTTAACTAGTGGAGTGAGTCAAGTATTCTGGCCCTAAAAATGTGGGAAATGCGATCTGAATATATCTGATGCTGAGCAGAATTTGATTAGTCAAATCTACCATAGTTTCTCTACATTGGTGCAGCTGAGAGCGAGTGTCGAATGAGGTCCGTAACCCCGGACAATGCCGGAGCGGCAGTAGATTACCCTCTTTGCTTCGTATGGCGATGTAGCTTGATGCTGGCGAGATGTGTGCGGCGGAGGTGAGACGTTGAGGCGACACCTGTGAATCAATCGCGGCCACAAAAATAATGCAAAAATCTCATCGTCTAGCGATCAGGCAGTGGGATCGCAATTTATTCTTTACCAGAGCCCTGAAAACGCGGTAGGTTGCAGTGTGTGACTCACCCATTCGTTTGTCGTACCAAGGACCAATTTGGCTGAGTTATACGACAGGGTGCATAAGGGTACCAAACGTCAAGACTGGTAAACCAAAAAAGAATAGGTGTGCCCTCGGCAAACGAGTAGTCTGAGGCGTTTGAAGTCATACCGTCGGCTCAGTAAGAATTTCACCACAGGCTCCCCAGTCTAAACTACTCGCAAGTGAAGTCAGTCTTGGGACAGGTCACAAGTACCAAACACACATGCCAGAGCTTCGATCAGAAGTCCTCTTACCAAGCCCAAGTCCAGCACCTGAGGGCCTCGCATCTCTTCAGAAAAAAAATCCGTTTTCCTGCAAAGTACACAAACGACACCGCCTTCACCCCGTCTTGAGCCAATCATAGGGACCTAGAAGGGCTAAATCTTCCATCCCACATAACAGCAGAAACTGATGTTGGATGAGGGCAAGAGTTCAGAAACCAACATCTCTGAAAAAAAAGAAACCGCTAATTACTGGCTTTTTTAAATTTTTGCAGGGGGGGAACATACGATTTTCTTCGAAGTCGTGTCGCTTCCCACAGCAACAAGCGAACAGATACAATATTAAAGCTCTCTATCTAAGTTAGATGTGCCTTGGAGCTTGTTAGTCGTAGCTATGAGGTGTAATAAGGATCTCCAACCGTTTATCAGACGACGGATTTTCTTATACAACCGAGGCGGCTGGGGAAGTGGTTCACTGGCCAATTTGCACTTTCGGTGGACACGAAAACATGTGAAATTTTATTACGCATGGCTCTGCACATAGTGCCCAGTTTACGACTCCACTGTGTAGACGCGTTCCTTTATGTCCTCGCCCAAGCCCAGGCCTTCCGCTAGCGCCACGGCAGATATCGCGGCATTATTATGCTGGATACCTATCTCGACGAGGGGCTGCCCTGTCTGCCCTGCACGGCTGGGGGCCTGTCCAGCAGGATTTACTGAGGGATGGACTCGCCGCCAATCGCTTTTATTTCCCAACATGCCGTTTCTACGAGCAAAGAACCATAAAAATAACTCATGCCTGTAGCGCCCTACCAGGTTCCATCAACGTCTGCTCAGGCTGTTAACTTTCTAGAGTCTCTCTCAAGGTGCATCAGATTGTAACAAAATCTTTAATAATTTTCCGTATGTGGAAAATAGGTGAGACAGTTACTTGTCCTCTCTCAAGTTGGCTGCTATATTTCTAATTGAACTACTAGTGTGATTATAAATATGAAGTCCTCAAACTGAATCGTGTTATTAACAAATTCTTGACTCGAATAATCAAGTAATGAATGCTAATGGACTTTAATAACTCAACGATGAAGCTTTCATAATCAGGTAACATAATAATGGGAAGGCATAGTATAAATAATGCAACATGAGTTAACATGAAATTCAATGATAAGACCCCATCAGAATCTGTAAGTGTAGTGGAGAACGACTTGTAGTCAATCACTGCACGGTGGGACCCCTTAATTTACTCACAACAGTCAAATATGAAAAGCGAATAACTGCTAGGAATTTGACTTAGAGTTACTGAATGATGTTGCAGTTCGAAAGACTGGAGTATTCATGACTTATCAGGAAATGCTAGATACATCGACATTATAGTCCATGTATTTTGGTTTTGTGAAACATGGAAGATTGTGCTTTACAGAATCAGAGATAGCGTCCTAGCAACCAGTGACTTTCGTCAGGACTTAACTTCTTAACAAAAAATAGTGTCGATAAGAAGGTCATCCGTATTGTTATAAAGAAGGGGAACTACAAGAGATATGAAATGCTTAGTGAAATTTACCAGAGGTAGGAGTTAACAGAGGCAAAGGTGGACTGTTGTTACACGTGATCAGTAAATGGCGATAGGCAAACAGCAAACAAATACGTTGTCAAATATTCAGTACATGAATCGGGTAAGCGAATAAAATAATTAATGTTTGAATTTAGATTACACAATTGCTCCAGATGATTTGAACACTGTGCAAAGTCCGATTGACATACGAAAGGCATGTCATGTACCAGCTGACACGAAACTCAGTTCTATACGCAGCTTCAAGAAAGTCATAGGATATACTGAACTGCAGTGGATGGGACTGAGTTGACTGCATAATGATACAGATTAAATGACAAAAATATGATTCTGCAACCAGACTTAAGCTTATTGATTCCACACGAACACGGAGCGTTTACAACACCTCGCGGTTGGATACCCGTTCACTTCCGCAATTCACAGAAAATGGAGCAAACGAATTAGTGAAATATTGAGCCGTGGAATGCGGGAACCACAGAAATGATTGACAGAAAATTTTGCATCGAAGCTGTTTCGAATAATTGCAATAAATGGAACTACCTCAGTTCAGAGTTACGAAGGAGTCCTGAAGAGTAACATGCTCCCGAATTTTTTATGTGGAATCTCTTCAAGCTTTTAAAATAAAACAAGGATTATTAACATTTTACACTTGTATTATTCATGTCGACATATCTGCAGCTCTGCAGCAACAGAGCTCTGAATTGTAACGTGTAATAATGCGGTGTGTGACGTAAATACACTACTGGCCATTACAATTGCTACACCAAGAAGAAATGCAGATGAGAAACGGGTATTCACTGGACAAATATACTATACTAGAACTGACATGTGATTACATTTTCACGCAATTTGGGTGCATAGATCCTGAGAAATCAGTACCCAGAACAACCACCTCTGGCCATAATAACGGGCTTGAAACACCTGGGCATTGAGTCAAACAGAGCTTGGATGGTGTGTACAGGTACAGCTGCCCATGCAGCTTCAACACGATACCACAGTTCATCAAGAGTAGTGACTGGCGTATTGTGACGAGCCAGTTGCTCGGCCACCATTGACCAGACGTTTTCAGTTGGTGAGAGATCTGGAGAACGTGTTGGCCAGGGCAGCAGTCGAACATTTTACGTATCCAGAAAGGCCCGTACAGGACCTGCAACATGCGGTCGTGCAATACCCTTCTGAAATGTAGGGTTTCGCAGGAATCGAATGAAGTGTAGAGCCGCAGGTCGTAACACATCTGAAATGTAACGTCCACTGCTCAAAGTGCAGTCTATGCGAACAATAGGTGACCGAGACGTAACCAATGGCGCCCCATACCATCACGCCGGGTGATACGCCAGGATGGCGATGACGAATACACGCTTCCAATGTGCGTTCACCGCGATGTTGCCAAACACGGATGCGACCATCATGACACTGTAAACGGAACCTGGATTCATCCGAAAAAAATAACGTTTTGCCATTGGTGCACCCAGGTTCGTCGTTGAGTACACCATCGCAGGCACTCCTGTCTGTGATGCGGCGTCAAGGGTAACCGCAGCCATGGTCTCCAAGCTGATAGTCCACGCTGCTGCAAACGTCGTCGAACTGTTTGTTGCAGATGGTTGTTGTCTTGCAAACGTCCCCATCTGTTGACCCAGAGATCGAGACGTGGCTTCACGATCCGTTACAGCCATGCGGATAAAATGTCTGTCATATGGATTGCTAGTGATACGAGGCCGTTGGGATCCAGCACGGCGTTCCGTATTACCTTCCTGAAGCACCGATTCCATATTATGCTAACAGTCATTGGATTTCGACCAACGCGAGCAGCAATGTCGCGATACGACGAACTGCAATCGTGATAGGCTACTATCCGACCTTTATCAGAGTCGGAAACGTTATGGTTCGCATTTCTCCTCCTTACACGAGGCATCACAACAACGTTTCACCAGGTAACGCCGGTCAACTGCTGTTTGTGTATGAGAAATCGGTTGAAAACTTTCCTCATGTCAGCAGGTTGTAGGTGTCGCCACCGGCCCCAGCCTTGTGTGAATGTTCTGAAAAGCTAATCATTTGCATATCACAGCATCTTCTTCCTGTCGGTTAAATTTCGCGTCTGTAGCACGTCATCTTCGTGGTGCAGCAATTTTAATGGCCAGTAGTGTACGTCGGGGCCTGAGAAACAGCGTCCTGTTATCGAATTCTGAGTTCGAAGAGTTCGTGCACACAAGGTGCGTCGTCTCCTTCAGCATGACAATGACAGACCACACACGAGCGCGGGGAATTCTACAATAAACGGACTCGTAGGATTCACTGTCGGAGATCGTCGTCCACACAATCAGAAAATGAAACCATCCACTTTTTACCTGTTTCCACAACATAAAGAACACCTTCGACTAGATCAATTTGATAGTGCTGAAGTTGTGCAAGGGGAAATGGGGCTGCAGCTCCATGAATAAAGTCAAACATGCTACACTGACGGCAGCAACAAACTGGTATCTGGTTGAGAGAAATGTATTAGTCGTCAGGGTAACTACGTTGATAAACAATTACGTAGACAGGAAGAATAAAGATGTGGAATGTTAACAGCGTTTGTCTCATCTATGAAACTTGAGGAATCTTCACTTTACAAAAATCGGAGGCTTCACTTTTGAGAATGCCGTCGTATACTCTAAGACTACATAAATGGCGCATCAGGAAGGACTTATCCGAGTGGGGAGGAAATCAGTAAATGTAATGTGCATGTACACCCAAAGAGACGATGAAAGTATCAGGAAAACTGTATAATTTTTTCAAGTAAAAAAGAGCACAAACTGAGAGGGTCAATAATAACACGTTGATCCACCTCTGGCCCTTAAGCAAGCGAGCAGTTAATCGTCATGGTGTTGACTGAAGTAGTTGTTGGAGGTCTTTCTGAGAAATATCGTGCCGAATTCTGTCCGTTTCAATCTCTGTCGGTCCACTATGGCCAGGGGACATCGGCTTGTATGTTTTTTCCAATTCAATAAACTTTACCATCAGGCTTACACTAAAAGATATTTTATATTACGTCGAAAGCAACCACATTCGGTAATCCATTTTGTCATCTCCAGGTCCCAAAGTTTTTTTTCGAATCAACGAGCTTATCGTAAACCGTCATAAAACTGTATATCATGAATCTCAATTGTTGTGCAGCTGATTCATACGAAAGCGTGACAGTTACTATGGCAGGCGACAGTCAAGTTGGTATTCCACCTAAGCCCGGGGCGTGTAGAGAGACGTCTTCGGCGTCGAATCTCATTGATTTGAGTGCAATTGTCTTCGCTGATGAGTCCCGCTTCGAACTGTGTTCCGATGGCCCGCGGAGACTTATCTGGAGACGCCCCGCACAGCTACGGGATACCAACTTGGACATCTACATCTACGTGATTATCTGCTATTCACAATTAAGTGCCTGGCAGAGGGTTCAATGAACCTCCTTCAAGCTGTCTCTCTACGGTTCCACTCTCATACGGCGCGTGGAAAAAAATTTTCTGTGCAAGCCCTGATTTCTCTTATTTTATCGTGTTGATTATTTCTCCCTATGTAGGTGGGTACCAACAGAATGTTTTCGCAATAGGAGGATAAAATTGGTGATTGAAATTTCATGAGAAGATCCCATATACCAACGGAAAACGCCTTTGTTTTAATGACTGCCACTCCAATTCACGTATCATGTCTGTGACACAATCTCCCATATTTCACGATAATACAAAACAAGCTGCCCTTCTTTGAACTTTTCCAATATCTTGCGTCAGTCCCACCTGATACGGATCCCACACTGCATAGCAATAGTACAGAATAGGGCGGAAAGTGTAGTGTAAGCAGTCTCTTTAGTAGATCTGTTGCACCTTCTAAGTGTTCTGCCAATGAATTGCGGTCTTTGGTTTGCTCCACTCACAACATTATCTATGAGAACGTTCGAATTTAGGTTATTTGTAATTGTATTTCCTAGGTATTTAGTTGAATTTACAGCCTTCAGATTAGTGTGACTTATCGCGTAATCGAAATTTAGCTGATTTCTTTTAGTGCTCATGCGAATAACTTCGCACTTTTCTTTATTCAGGGTCAATTGCGACTTTTCTCAACACACAAATATCTTATTTAAATCTTTTTGCAATTCATTGTGGTCATCTGACGACTTTACAAGACGGTAAATGACAAAACCGTCTGCAAATAATCTAAGAGGGCTACTACGTTTCTCTCCTATGTCGTTAACATAGATCAGGGACAGTAGAGGGCCCATAACACTTACTTGGGGAACGCCGGATATTACTTCTGTTTCACTCGATGACTTTCCGTAGGTCAACATGCGACCCGACAACCGGAAATGATTGTCAGGCTACCAGTTATTTTCACAGCAATGCCCCTTTGCTTGTCAAATGTGGTAACAGCGGTAGGTCGAAGACATTTCACGCCCCGTTTAGTTGCTCTTGGTTCAAATGGCTCTGAGCACTATGATACTTAACATCTCAGGTCATCAGTCCCCTAGAACTTAGAACTAAATAAACCTAACTAACCTAAGGACATCACACACATCCATGCCCGAGGAAGGATTCGAACCTGCGACCGTAGCGGTCGCGCGGTTCCAGACTGAAGCGCCTAGAACCGCTCGGCCACCAGAGGCCGGCAGTTACTCTTCATGGCAAGAGTTTCTACTGCTTATCTCCGTGTTAACAAACCCTACTTTGGCCAGCAAGGTCACCGGATCTCTCCTGAAACGCTACTTTGGGTCTTCTGGTCGATACCACAATGCCAAGTCTTGTAGGCGATGACATCTCTATCGGCGAAAGATTGAAGTCCAGGAAGGGAAGCGTATCCACAACGAACTATTACTAGCGTAAACCAACCACTACCGG
Organism: Schistocerca cancellata; assembly: GCF_023864275.1. Classification (NCBI taxonomy): domain Eukaryota; kingdom Metazoa; phylum Arthropoda; class Insecta; order Orthoptera; family Acrididae; genus Schistocerca; species Schistocerca cancellata. The sequence goes on from NC_064628.1 coordinate 137,506,070, forward strand.
CTTGCGTCACCGACTCGCTGGCCGATCAGCGGCCAGTGCGGCACTGTGCTTTCGAATTTTTTCAAACTGTTGCATCCTTGAGCCCCCGGTTCGCGATGTACGTTTAGCGGTTACAGGGATCAAGGATCACACTTTATTAATAATTATAATAGAAAGTAATATCTCCAGTTACAGTCACATTTTTCTCTGGACGTCGCTACTGGAAATTCTGGTAGTGGTTGGCTTACGCTAGCAATAGTTCGTTGTGAAAACGCTTCACTTCCTGGACTTGGCCCACAAGACTTGGCTTTGTGGTATCGACCAGAAGACCCAAAGTAGACCTAGTTATGTGTATAGTAATATGCAATTTACATTGTATACACATTCATGTAGACGTGGCAGGGCCCTACAGCCAGCTCGGGATTTTAACGATCTGAACGGAATTTGTCATGATATCCCTTAGTAGTACATCCATCAACTACAACAACCAATGTCAAACAGAATAACTGGTTACATAAGTACCAGACGTAGGCCATCGCGTTATTGACTTGCTCAGTTGGTGAAGCTCTGACTCTTGAATAACTCATCCAGTTTTTTTCCGAAATTGTAAGAATTTGTTTGCCTGCACAAGTCCATCACATCCACCAATTGTGTCCAAGTCGGATAATTCCTTCATGGTGCTTCTTTTTCTGATCTTAGAGTGTATTTGCTCGCGAAGTTGCTAACCAGATGCGGCCTGATTTCCCAGCCACCCGGAAAGTCGTGACAGAAAGATTCTGCGGGACATCTCAGATACCTCAAATATCTACACTGAATGTATCGGTACTGTTTACAGAAAAAAAGTTATAATCATCAGCAAAGACAACATCACTGAAAACGCCGATTAAGAGGCAATTTTCATTGCATCTGAACAAAGTCAGTTTTCTTGATATAATTTTTTATTTGCATAAAGAGAAGTGAAAAATTTCTCGTGTAAAGGAAGGAAGTTCACGAAGGATGACCCAACCACCGAAGATTTCAGGAAGGCAAAGGCGATGAATGCTTTCTTCAGGGAAAGAGCACTGCTGGTATCAGAAACTGCAAAAGAAATTCCTGCAAAGTCTAGTGCACAGCACTGTAGGGAAAGGATCCGTGGATCATTGAAAACAGCATACAGGAGAAGCTTCCAGAGGAAGCTGGAAGCGTTATAAATGTTAAACAGTAAGTAGACAGATAAATTACTAAATGAATAAATATTGAAAAAGAGCAGCTGAGGATAGAAGTCACCCTTACCAGAAAGAGGGACTCATTAGTGGAATATCTGTTACGGCACGAAGGAATGGTTAATTTTGCTGGTAAGACGTAGGGGATGACAAACTTTACAATCTTCAAAATGGATTACAATAGATGTTGAGTTACTAGTTACGTGGGAATGAAAAGTTTAAAATATAAACATTAGCAATGCCTCGTGTGCGACCGACACCACAAGGGGAACTTCATGCATTTAGCTTGTGCCTATTCGGTTTTAGGCACGGTGGGTTGGTAGATGGCATAAATGAGTCCCACGATATAACAGACAAAATCTATATGAAATATAAAATGGCCGTTACAATGACGGTCTTTGATGACTTGTTTTGATCAGACACCTTAACGTAGCTTCCGTTATTCCTGTAGGGGACGAGTAGTGGGGTAACATGCGAGGAAGTGGACTGCGATTACACGTATCACAAAGTGACGCCCGCAGGGGCGTTTGTCTTTTCTGGAATTTACTATTGAACCCTACCTCGATGCAATGAGATAGGGCTGTGATGTAGACAGGATACCAGCGTTTGCTGTGTATTTTCTAGTAGTAATTTCTGCGAACTCAAGAGTCAGTTTGAGAACAAAGATTGTAGTGCGTTGCAGCGTTGTAGGATGTGGCAACTGCAGCTAATAGAACATCCAACTTAAAGGCAGATTACCAACAGTTAGGAGTACAAGTTCTAAATTAAATAACACCTTCATAGGTATAAAGATGACTGTAGATACCTTGGGGCACAGATAATTGAAATCTTACTTACACTAACCACTTGTCAGTAATAATAGTCAAGTCTTCAAAAATTATTCGCAACTTAACAAATACATGTAAAACAAATTTCACACTCCCACCATCTGCTCTGAAATAATACAATGCCACACTCACACCAATAACTTTGTAGGCAATGTACGAGAGTTCACCGCTCTGCTTGGAGCCATCTGGAATAGTTGACCGTCGTGGGCATAGGGTGTGCTAGGGTTTCTTGAGTGGTTCTCGGACCACTATTAGGTACAATGTTGATGAATTCTGGCTAAGAAAATGATATCCAGAAAATGCCTGTAAGATAACTGGTATTAGGATTACCAGTAAATTTCATTTACAAGTTGTCGATGGATACCTGGTAGGGTCAATGGGAAAGACACTAATAAGGGGCCAACGAATTTTTTCTCTCTTCCCGAACATTAGCAAAAGGCGAACAATGCACCAAATCCCAGTCAGGACATTATGGGTGTGTTGACAGAATACAGTCCATATGCAACTTATCTTGAATGCCTCTGGAGCTCCTGTGAATGAGTAGATGAAGAAATTCCACAATATCTTTTTCTGTATTGTATGTTATTTAACTTCTCTCGAATATTCTGTTTGCGATGATTAAAGACCTAGAATGTCAGGGAAGTTGTCGTGGGGACTTCCGGGGTTCCTGTAGATTTAACATAGGGAGTAAGACTCTACAGTGAGTGTGAGTGAAGGAACTCCAAGAGCTCACTCTGCCAGTATTACGTTCAAATCATTTCCAGTACTCGTTTACAACGACATATACGAGAAAAGGTGTTCTCATGTCTGGCTTATGCCAAACACGTAAGTGTTGATAATTACTAACACAATACTAGTAATGGATGTAATACATATTCAATGCAAATACTATTGTGGCATAATATCGTTTAGTTTGTACCAACAACGACCCGTAAAAGTTGGCAAAAGCTATAAATCTACCGAGCCGCTCACACCTCCTGGGCCGCATAGAAATAGCATACATACTGCCTGTAGGAATTCAGCTGCAGGGTGTAGATTCGATGTATTTTCCAAGACCACACTCCCAGGCAGCTGTGATGTAAACGTAATTCATATTATCTTTTACATTAACTTAATAATTTTGTGCATTGTTTGTACAGTTATTTAGGAAGAAGTTGTATGCTGAACATACGATTAGTGTAACTGTTATTCTTCAAGTTATTATTGTGCATCCGAACCATATGAACGTACCAATTACGGCTCAATGCTGTAACTTTATCTAACTTTATTGGTAGTAATGGAATTCGTTTTGTGTCGTAGGACCTAGTCGGCAGACAATAAAGTTGTTGCAGCAAACAAACTGTGTATCGGGAGAATGACTCATGCGTGCATAGTGACAGATGGTCTGAAGTGGGTTCATCCGAGTACATAGTTCTAATTTTCATCCCCCAGAATGCAGTATCGGAGAGACATTCAAGTAACAGCTCAAGAGACTGTTTTTGTGAATTGTTCTGTTTATTTCTTGAAAACTTCCTTATTTACTTATCTTTGTACAGTTTTGCATATTCTTTCTGAATGATGCGTGAATGTGATCTAAAGTAAATATGTAGATCATTGTTATACTGACAAACGCTGTACGAACTAGCGTGAGAAGTTTTAAGACAATGTGCATGCAGACGATGTGGAATTTTGTATTATAATATATTAAGTATGTTTGTGGTAAAAGGAAAGCTAATTCAAGTGCAAATAAAAATATTTAATAGCGTAAAGTATAAATGAAATGTCAGAATGTTATATATTTACTTTGGGAAAAAGTACAATTCTAAAGTGTGTCATTTGTTGATTGCCTAGTCATGAAAAGTGCGGACTAAAACGGGAAAATAATATTTTTCTATTGGCCTTATAGGAAATTGACCAATCAGAACGAAGTACTCTTCGTGCGTCTTTCCTCTTGGAGCTTGAGAATGCTTATAGCAGCCTAAGGAGTCGGAGCCGAGCATGTCAGTGGTACGGTCGTGTGTAGTATGAGCTTTTCAAAATGGTTCAAATGGCTCTGAGCATTATGTGACTCAACAGCTGAGGACATCAGGCCATTAGAACTTAGAACTACTTGAACCTAACTAACCTAAGGACATCACACACATCCATGCCCAAGTCAGGATTCGGACCTGCGACCGTAGCGGTCGTGCGGTTCCAGGCTGAAGCGCCTAGAACCGCTCGGCCACCACGGCCGGCAGTATGAGCTCTGAAGGAAGTTATAGTTTACTGGTTTTAGTTGTGATACATGCCTCAAAAGTGCTTTAAAGTGAAGGTATATTTATTCCGGTGTGTGCGTGTTTTTTTCTTTTTTTTTTTTTTCTTTTTGAAAGTGCTGATTTTTTAAGTAATTTTGTGTATGAGAAAATACAGTAATTCCGCGTGGCATATTGAGCATATCGATGACCAAAAACTTGAGTGCAATGATATTGTTTGTGCATGACTGTGTTAGGATTAGCACGGGCTTGGCAGTGAACTTGTAATTTTAAACTTCAGACAGACCGAAGTTTTTCCACTATTTCCACCTTCAATTCAAAATTAAGATCTTTTCCCGATTTTTAGAATAGTTACGTTGTATGCAGTCTGGAGCGAGTCGCAGTGCGGTAGGTTACTTGTCGGCTTTCATACCGTCGATGTGCTGCGACGAGTTCACAAGTGGGTGCTGGTTTAATTCCAGAAAGGAACCGCGCCGCTGAACGTCACCTTGCAAATTTTAATATTTTCCACCAATCCGACATCTTTAATTTTTAAATTTCTTACCATCTATCATCATTAATATTTAAATCTCACGCCTTAAACCTTCTAGATAATGTCATTGCACCTGGAACGTAGGAAGGCCCTCCTCTTGCATGGAGCCAACCGAATGGATAAAGGTCAAAGTCGTGTGGAGTCTGCATAAACGTATTTTTTATTTGAAAAGGTTTTCAAATTTGTCCATTTCCAAATCTGCCTGAGACAGAGTAAGATGGAATCCCTAAAACACAATCATCTAATTACATCCAAAGGAGTTTTTCAGAACTATCAATATATTTGGTTGCAGATGTTTGTATGTCATCGAAGCATTCACTTTCTTCTGGTAGGGATCTGAGCTACTCTATCTACAATATACATGGGTTGATCCAGTAGTATATTAAGAAATATACTTCAAGGAATACCTGTTAAGCACTAGGTGGGAATGATAAGGATTTAATTGATTCACACGGTCAACTGAATTTAAATTATCATTTTTTGGTAATTAGAGCTGTGTCGAGAGGCAGCAGCTGTCCGACGATTGTGTTGTCAGCTAATTATCAGTTCACCTGATATATATCGACATATTGCAGAACACCCACAGTCGAAACCAAACAAAAACAACAACAGAAGAAAGAAACAGCATGGTATTTAAGAAACATATGAATCATAATGCAATTGTAAATATGATAGTAACAATATTTAAGTAAATCCCGCAAGTTTTGAAAATGTATACAGAAAGCATATGCCAGTACTAAAAGGTATTTGTCCCAGTCTACTAATACAGAACAATCAGTGCAAGAGGACACATACAAAATTTGAAACAAAATAGAGTTGTCAATTCTTTACAAAAATAACAATGAAACAATGCATATTTCTCTTCAAAAGTCGTATTTAATAGAGTGGGTCATACACGAAAGAGAAGCTACATTCAAAGACTGAAAGAACAGAAATGGGAAACTATCGATTAAGTAAGGAAAACAAGAAAAGAACGTCCTCCCTTCCCACCTCTCTCCATCTCCTTACCGGCCCCCTCCCCGTGCCCCCTTATATCTCGTGTAAGATACTCACACTGGGAGAGAAAGAGAGATAGAGAGAGAGAGAGAGAGAGGTTAAATACGAGGCGTGTTTTATGAGTAAGTACAGTTTTGAAATTAAAACAAGACGTGCTAAGGTATCTCAATAATTTTGTTTTTACTTGAAAGTCTGTACATTAATCTACACGCTGACGCCATTACACTCTGATTCTTCGTTGTTTACATGGTGTACTGAGTGTTTAAGAAGCCTCCGATAATCGTGAGTCCAGCCGACTGTGAAGTACGGGCTGTTATACGATTTCTTAGTGCAAAAGGCCTAAAAGCGTTCGATATTCATCGTGAGATCTGTGCAGTTTACAGAGAAAACATTATGAGTGATGTAATGGTAAGAAAGAGGGTGAAAGCATTTAAAGATGGCCCTACAAATGTGCAGAATGAACAACGGAGTGGGCGTCCTTCGGTCGTTAATGACAGTTTGGTGCAGGAAGTGGACAATAAGGTGAGAGAAAACAGACCCTTCACGATTTCCTGCGTCCTGGATGACTTTCCTAATGTTTCTCGTAGTGTTTTGTATTTCATTGTGACCGAGCACTTGAATTACCAAAAATTTTGCGCACGTTGGGTACCGACAATGTTGACGAATGTGCACAGAAACAAACGTTTAGACAGTGCATTGACTTTCCTTCAGCGGTACCACAACGACGGTGATGATTTATTATGCCTAACTGTTACGGGCGATGAAACATGGGTGGCCTATGTCACACCAGAACCAAAGCAACAGTCCATGGCAGTTGAGCAATGGCATCGTTTTGCTGCAAGACAATGCCCGGCCGCATGTGGCGAATCAGACCAAAGATCTCATCACATCTTTTCGGTGGGAAACTCTAGATCATCCTTCGTACAGCCCCGATCCTGCGCCCAGTGACTACCATCCGTTCCTGCACTTGAAGAAACACCTGGGCGGTCAGCGTCTTCAAGACGATGACGAAGTCAAAACAGCGGTGATGCAGTGGTTAAGAAGTCAGGCGGCAGACTTCTATGAGGAGGGTATTCAAAAACTGGTACAACGTTATGACAAGTACCTCTTTATTGATGGAAATTATGTAGAGAAGTAGATAAAGGTACAGACTTTCATGTAAAAATAAAATTATTGACATATCTTAGCACGTCTTTTTTTTAATTTCAAAACGGTACTTACTTAAAATACGCGCCTCGTAATATTATTAACTCAGTACCTACCTACATTTTTACATTTTTATTCTCTCAAAGAATAATAGTCGAAATGCTTAGCGGCGTCCTAAAAAGACAGTATACAGCACTGATGAAAATATTTAGCAACATTTCCTGAACTATCTGTCTATCCGTTGATCGAATTTGGCAACCTTCAAGCCTGATATTTCGTTGGGTAACACTGTTATTTTGTCGAAGTGCTACTAATGATAGACAGCTTCTTGCCTGAGATGTATGAAGCACAAAAAAATTGCTCTGCAAGAGATTCTTGTAAGAATTCTACGTTTCTGCCTTACGTCTTAGTTTATTTTTCATTCTCTGTGAGTGTGCCTTCCCCTCGTGTTATATTTCTAAATACACGGCGGTAGGGAGTCGTTCGGGAACAGAGTTCTCTGTTCCAAAGCTGGTCCAGTGGGCTCCTCACGCCACTTGCAGACAGATGCAACTATTATGGTTATCGGTCTGCACGTGCGCTAGCCACCTCCTCATACCTAAGAGCGAGCTCAAAAAATGGAACGCTATAGAGACAGGAACTATTGTTAACATTGTTATCAGGTAAATTTCAAATACCAGCATAAAAATAATGTTTGCAGCATGATTTAATTTGCACAAACTTTACCAAAAACCAAAAATATTTAGAAGGAAAAATCCCGGCATCGATGTAATATCCTACAAAATTAAATTTTGCAACTTACAAAGCAAGGGTATATTGTAAGTTATTACTTCCGCGCCGTTCATTTTTTCACTCGTAATGTGTAACATTTCTACCTAGAACCAACGACAAATTCAGTAAATTCTAAAAAACGCGTCTTAACCATCGAATATGTTATTAAGAATTGCATTGTAAAATTTACAGTTATGCTACTATTTTTACTGAAGACCGTCGATTTCGGTCCAGCTTCGGGTCTCGAAAAGCAACTAAGGTATACATTGTCACAGCTGCAATGCCAAATGTAAATTACAGAATATTCCATTACTATTGTTAGCTCTCAATGGGAAACCCGCCAAAATCGGAGACCGTTGCGTCCACAATATTCTTATATTTTCTTCAAACTGTGACAATGCATAGCTGAATTGCTTTTTGAGACCCGGAGATGGTTTGATGTTGATCGAAATCGAATCTCTTCAATAAAAATAGTAGTACAGCTATGTATTTTGCAATGCAATTCTTATCCATCTTCAAGGCTTTTAGCACCACCTACTCAAAATATTTTTGAATACGTTATTGTCGTTGCTTTTTCAGCATGAGGTGGACTTTCAGTTTAACCAACAGTTCGTGACGTAACACAATTCTTAGTCGTATGAATTATAACTACCGGTCATTGGTAACTGCGCTTTATCCGTCGTTAAAACAACGCTAAATTTAACATTTAATCCAATGTGAAAACAATCATGAGGCGTCGAGTAAATTATTCAGTCAATATTTCTTAAACAATACAAAAAGAAATTTCTATACTTATGGAAATTGCATTGCACTACTAGCAGTTCTTGTCGAATTTGTGATTTATGTTTGTTTCTATAAAGTCTGTGTCTGCGAACATACCTAGCGCCCTGCAACATGTATCCATATTCCACACGCGTGTCACTGTGGACACAACCCGTTCCAAAGCGTTTATACCGAATAAACAGGTTCCTACATATTGGTCATTTCGTTCTGTTACAGTTTTTCATCACTCTACAGCTTGGAAGAGTTTTCTATTTAGCGTTAACGAACACCGACAGTATCGTGTAAGTAATGTAATGCACCTGAAAACGACACGCGAAATAAGATGAATAACCTTCCCACATTTACTTTACGTTTATTTTATGTATAAATAAAGAATTTTGTGTTGCTGGATACCAGTATCAGATTAACGTAAATCACATCTGATATAGCAAAGCAGATTAATATTGAGCATACACAACGCAGCCAATGTGGCAGCGGTACACACAAACATAATTGAAAGTAGCGCTTGATGAACATACAGAACGATGTAGAAAATACTGTTGATTATTTTCAGTTCATAACGTTACACTAACTTTTGAATTACAGACTGGGGGAACGCTGAGGACCCTGCTCGGAACAAAATATTCCATCTTTCGCCTGCTTTAGACACACAGACTTGCAGGTTCATTCATGTTTCATCTAACAGACAGAAATGAGGTTACGTCCACAGCTTGCTAATTAGTGGATTACTTGGGTCCTCTCACACACAAACGGCTTTATCTTTCGTCATGTCCTACAAAGCTCGCATGTTTTGCTTTGAGTTAATGAAATGTCCTGTTTGATCGTTTTTGTGTACACACACGCGTTATAACGCTCTGTATAGAAACATACGTAGGTGTTAATCAAGAAGAGGACCAAAAACAGTGTACACACGTCGCTGAAAGAGATTTACTCGTAAGTTATAACGTATTTGAGTTTATCTGACAGCTAAATCCTTTTGACGCCCTGCGAGATGATCACATGAAAGTTAACGGAATACATGGGCAGTGGCTGGTCATATGAAAAGAAATGCGAATGGCATGTGTCGTTTCAATGATCTGGTTGAGTTCTTGGTTATGAACTACGAGTAAAATAGGCAGCTTCAAGTTTATAGTTCCTGGCCTTGATTCATATTACACAATAACTTACGTCTTTCGTGTTTAGATCCATTTATATTTATTCACCCAGGTCTACAGCCCCACATACTCATCAGTGCACAATCTCTTTCCATGACAATTGCTTTCGACATTAGTTACAACCCTACATTTTCGCTTCCGTGGTGTTTCTCAAATGATTTTAAATGTTTTGTGTGTTTTTCTCTGCAGTCTGACTAAATGTTACTACAGTTTAGGAGAAAATGCGTCGTGTTGTATGTGATACAATGGCTGACCGTCGCGCCGACCACATCTACTTTTCGGCGGCATACGTCACGGGCTGGTTCTTAGGTCAAAGCTGTAGGCCATATATATATCTAATATGTGTGGTGCAATAGTTCTGCGTCTCATCGGACACATCAACTTTTCGCCAGCATACGTCCAGGACTGGTTCCTTAGAACAGAGATGTAGGCTATATGTATGATGTATGTGGTGCAAAAGCTCTACGTCACACCAGGCATCTACATTTCTCTGGCATACATCATGCACTGGTTCTTAAGACGGAGATGTAGGCTATATAAGTAATATACGTGGTGCAATAGCACTGTGTCGCAAAGGACACATCAACATTTCGCCGGCATACGTCACGGGCGATGTACTTGAGGTCAATATTGTGGAAATGGAAGAGGCTGTAGATGAAGATGAAATGGGAGATACGATACTGCGTGAAGAGTTTGACAGAGCACTGAAAGACCTAAGTCGAAACAAGGACCCCGGAGTAGACAACATTCCATTGGAACTACTGACGGCCTTGGGAGAGCCAGTCCTGACAAAACTCTACCATCTGGTGAGCAAGATGTATGAAACAAGCGAAATACCCTCAGACTTCAAGAAGAATATAATAATTCCAATCCCAAAGAAAGCAGGTGTTGACAGATGTGAGAATTACCGAACAATCAGTTTAATAAGCCACAGTTGCAAAATACTAACACGAATTCTTTACAGACGAATGGAAAAGTCGACCTCGGGGAAGATATGTTTGGATTCCGCAGAAATACTGGAACACGTGAGGCAATACTGACCTTACGACTTATCTTAGAAGAAAGATTAAGGAAAGACAAACCAACGTTTCTAGCATTTGTAGACTTAGAGAAAGCTTTTGACAATGTTGACTGGAATACTCTCTTTCAAATTCTAAAGGTGGCAGGGGTAAAATACAGGGAGCGAAAGGCTATTTACAATTTGTACAGAAACCAGATGGCAGTTATAAGAGTTGAGGGACATGAAAGGGAAGCAGTGGTTGGGAAGGGAGTAAGACAGGGTTGTAGCCTCTCCCCGATGTTATTCAATCTGTATATTGAGCAAGCAGCAAAGGAAACAAAAGAAAAAATCGGAGTAGGTATTAAAATCCATGGAGAAGAAATAAAAACTTTGAGGTTCGCCGATGACATTGTAATTCTGTCAGAGACAGCAAAGGATTTGGAAGAACAGTTGAATGGAATGGACAGTGTCTTGAAAGGAGGATATAAGATGAACATCAACAAAAGCAAAACAAGGATAATGGAATGTAGTCGAATTATGTCGGGTGATGCTGAGGGAATTAGATTAGGAAATGAGACACTTAAAGTAGTAAAGGAGTTTTGCTATTTGGGGAGCAAAATAACTGATGTTGGTCGAAGTAGAGAGGATATAAAATGTAGACTGGCAATGGCAAGGAAAGCGTTTCTGAAGAAGAGAAATTTGTTAACATCGAGTATAGATTTAAGTGTCAGGAAGGCATTTCTGGAAGTATTTGTATGGAGTGTAGCCATGTATGGAAGTGAAACATGGACGGTAAATAGTTTGGACAAGAAGAGAATAGAAGCTTTCGAAATGTGGTGCTACAGAAGAATGCTGAAGATCAGATGGGTGATCATATAACTAATGAGGAAGTATTGAATAGGATTGGGGAGAAGAGAAGTTTGTGGCACAATTTGACCAGAAGAAGGGATCGGTTGGTAGGACATGTTCTGAGGCATCAAGGGATCACCAATTTAGTATTGGAGGGCAGTGTGGAGGGTAAAAATCGTAGGGGGAGACCAAGAGATGAATACACTAAGCAGATTCAGAAGGATGTAGATTGCAGTAGGTACTGGGAGATGAAGAAGCTTGCACAGGATAGAGTAGCTTGGAGAGCTGCATCAAACCAGTCTCAGGACTGAAGACCACAACAACAACGTCACGGACTGGTTATTAGAATAGAGATGTAGGCTATATATATGATATGTGTGGTGCAATGGCTCTGCGTCGCGCCGGACACGTCTACTTTTCACTGGCATATATCACGGACTGGTTCCTAGAACAGAGATGTAGGCTTGCGTGTAACCCAGGATTTATTTTAGTGGTTGAATTTTTCTACTCTTTTTTGGATAATACGGTCTGTTGATCATAGACGGCAAATAACAGTTGTTTATATGGGGGTGTGTACCATCAACCAGGTTTTGCGTAAGGGATTCAGCTTTCTCGTGAGGAATTTTCGCAATATATTTCTATAGGCACCAACAGCTAGTGTCACATGATTAGTGCATACTCTTTGAAATACAAAAGTGTTGCGTAAAGCGTGAATCTTTTGAAAAAGGAGCAGTGAGAATAGAACAAGCAATATAAACATATATAATAGAATTATCATCACTGCAGCAACAACAAGCACATAAATAGAGGACTAAGATGTTGCCACTAAAAACATTAAGAGTAGATGGCTGCCTTATAATAACAGACGCAACAACCATCAAAATGATCATCTTTGGCAAAGCTGGACGTATTCTCACGTGGCGAGAGGTGGGAACACGTTATACACCCATAGACATTGTCTCACGTTATAGTTCTGTGGACCAGGTGTCATGGTGCGGGTAATGCATAATGTTGCATGGGCATACTGACCTCCAAATCCTTGAATAACGTACGCACACAGGCCAAAGTTATTTTGACACGGTACAACTTTCCCACGTGCTTCTTTTCAGGGTGCATCAAGCCACGACTTCATTTTTGTGGATGACATCAGACGACCGAATCGAACAGCACATGTGAACAAGCTGTTGGACCCAGAGGATAGTCAGCAAATGGACTGGCCTGCCCATTAGCCAGACTTAAAATACCATTATCACGTGCAGATTGCGTTGCGACGATATACCTCGGCAGTCCCACATGCGCCATCCAGAAGTTGCCAACAGCGCTGGTGACATTTTTAATGCAATTTTGCAGATTCCTGATGTTCTGCATTTACCATATTTACTAATAATTTGTATAGTTAAGTGGGGGTACTTAAATTATATGTCAACTGTTTTGCTAATGACGCATTCTCAGCAGCAATAAAGTGAATCTTCGTAAGGTATTAAATTCTGAGTAGAAACTTGTGTACGCTCTTTGACATAAAACTTGGCCAGCAGGCGACAGCTGTGATTCTAGGTCTGTGTCAATCACAACTTGTGATAAATACTGGTCACGCAGATAGTACTCTAAAAATTAACTGCCCACGCTGATAGTACTCTAAGTCACACTCTTTGCACAATCTTACAATACTGTAGGTAGCAGCCATTACTGGATAATGTCTTGCTTGTGTTAGAGTTATTACACTATGTCTGTGCCTTTGGTCTTGTGGTTCACAGCACACTGTCTGAAGACTACTTCTCGTTGTCGAAACTGCTTTCGCACAAATTGTTTGAATTATGAAGTCGTGTGTGAACATTATTTGATCAAAAGTATCCGGACACCAGGATCAAAATGACTTACAAGTTGTTGGCGCCCTCTATCAATAATGCCGGAATTCAGTATGGTGATGGCTCACACTTAGCCTTGATGACAGCTTCCACTCTCGCAGGCATACATACAGTAAGCTGTACAGTATCCGGACACCAGGATCAAAATGACTTACAAGTTGGTGGCGCCCTCTATCAATAATGCTGGAATTCAGTATGGTGATGGCTCACACTTAGCCTTGATGACAGCTTCCACTATCGCAGGCATACGTACAGTAAACTGCTGGAAGGTTTCTTGGGAAATGGCAGCCCATTCTTCACGGGATACTACACTGAGGAGAGGTTTCGATGTTGGTCGGTCAGGCCTGGAACGAAGTCGGAGTTCCAAAACATCCCAGAGGTGTTCTATAGGGTTCAGGTCATGACTCTGTGGAGAACAGTCCATTACAGGGATGTTATTGACGTGTAATCACTCCGCCACGGGGAGTGCATTATGAACTGGTGCTCGATCGTGTTGAAAAATACATTCGATATCCCCCAATTGCTCTTCAACAGTGGGAAGCAAGAAGGTGCTTAAAACATCAATGTAGGCCTGTGCTGTGATAGTGCCACGAAAAATAACAAGGGGTGCAAGCCCCCTCCATGAAAAACATGAGCAAACCATAACACCATTACTTCCTAATTTTACTGTTGGCTCTACACACGCTGGCAGATAACGTTCACCGGGCATTCGCCATACCCACACCCTGCCATCGGATCGCCCCATTGTGTACCCTGATTCGTCACTCCACACAACGTTTTTACACTCCTCAATCGTCCAATTTTTAAGCTCCTTACACTAAGAGAGGCGCAGTTTGGCATTTACCAGCGTGATGTGTGGCTTATGAGCAGCCGCTCGACCGTGTAATCCAAGTTATCTCATTTCCCTCCTAACTGTCGTAGTGCTTGCTGTGGATCCTGATGCAGTTTGGGATTCCAACATGATGGTCTGGACAGATGTCTGCCTATTACACGTTACGTCCCTCTTCGACTGTCGGCGGTCTCTGTCAGTCAAAAGACGAGGTCGGCCTATACCCTTTTGTGCTGTAGGTTACCCTTCACGTTTCCACTTTACTACCACATCGGAAACAGTGGACCTAGGGATGTTTAGTTGGGTGCAAATCTCGCACACAGACGTATGACACAAGTGTCACCCAATCACCTGACCACGTTCGAAGTCAGTGAGTTCCGCGGAGGGCTCGATGTCTATGACTACTGACGTCACTGATATGGGGGTACATGGCAGTAGGAGGCAGAACAATTCACATAATATGAAAAAGTATGTTTTGGGGGTGTGCGGATACTTTTGTTCACATAGTGTAATTGAAACACAGTGATGTTGTATTTCACTTTATGACAAACTGCAAACAACAGCTCCTGCCGGTTACATATTTGCGAGATATTTCTGGGCAGATTGCCTGTGAACTCCACGTGAGTGAGACCTCCCTAGCACCCAATTGTTGGCTCCCTCGCTCTAAAGCGTCAGCTACCTCACATAACTTTGGAGAATATAACATTCTTTGCTTTTGTCGAGTGACGTTGCACAAATGGATCTACGAATTGCTTTCACTCCCGATTGCAACGGAGGCAGAAGGCCCAGTTTTATATGGTGAGTACTGCATTACACTGCACGTAAGACATGCGTGTGGCTCATTAATTGAGTAGTTTGTGATCCAATGTGCCTCACTACGTTGTTTGATGTTATTATTAATGCTTTATATCTCGATATTATCCTGTTAGAAGCTATTCTTTATGGAATGTTTGCGTCATGGATTCGTATGTTTTCATCAGGCCACCATGAGGAACTGTGGTGTTATGAGTTATACTGTCTTTGATTTCTTACAGTAAACGTATGCAATAAAATATGTTAGTACTTTCCAATGCATGCTCTGTTGCAATACAGGCACACTGCGCATTTTGAGGTCCTCAGATGGATTCATGGAGAACTTAGAGGTAATAGAAAGTGGTATTTGAGGTATTGAGTTGCATTTAAATCAACAGACTAACCCATCTTTTAAGGTACATAGTGGAAGGAAGTTGCTAACACCAGTGTCAGAAAACGTCTGCAGAGGTGTCTAATTACTACTACACAGTTTTAGCACTGAGGAAATATTCCCTTGTCATATGAGTCCTACATGACGAACAAAACTCAAATTCATATCTTTGACGATGAAGTCGAAGTTCTTAACAGATGTTCTTTTAGTGAATGTGCTTCGTTTTCAAAAAGCAGACAACTGACACAGCTTACTGAATCGAGCTTGCGAGGGGACTTTATGTGGAAAAATTTCCTTCAGCTTTTTTTAAGGAATTTCTTGTATCAATTTGCAGATCTATCAAATAAGACAGAATCTAAGAACCCAGAGTCCACTGGTTTGCACGGCTATTAGAACTAACAACTCACGCCACCCTTGCATCACAATTCAAGTGCAGAACCACGTAGCTAAGGCGACACTGCTGGTAGCTGGTCTGTCTCATCGCAATATTCGTCGCTGAGCCAGTTAACGCAACGTTGAAAATAAGAAAAGTTGTTACTTACGTGAAGTACGGCATTCCCGGAGTCCAAAACTTAAGCTTTCTGTCTCCCTGTCTCATCTTATTCGGGAATTATGTAGTATAAGTCATCGAAGTTGGAAAATAACGGCATGTCAATTTAGCGGAACTGTTCAGGACCACATTTGAATGTAAATGCGCTGTCACAGGGCTTCCAAATGTTTGCAGCCATGTTACCAAGATATAGCTGTGCTAGTGGCAGTTATGTAGCGAAATGCTTTCCGTGCTCGTATTATACGGACTATCAGAGGGGAGGCACTAGCGCCAATCCAACCTTGCTTTTAAGGCTACCTATATCTAAGGCATTCAAGTATATTTAATTTAGAATTCCTCATCCTTGAAGCTTTCCGTTGAGAAAGGGGGTGTTAACACTATTGTTACATGACTTCAGCGCTGTGGTAGCAAAGCAAGTGTTACTAGTTCCGCTCACGCAGCATATGGCATGTGAAATATTGAGGTGTAATTTTCCATCACAATTGTAGTTTCCCCAAAATACAAATGAATAAAACACTTACTTTCACCGTTTCCAACGGGAACTTACTTGAATATAATTAAAAATAATTGGAAACAACCTTCTCCTACGCCTCACAGAGCAGTAAGATAGCAAATTTATATGCATTCTTGTGCCACATACAAACAGAATTTCACAACTGCAACGAGAATGCAGAAGAATGTCGGTGGAAATGGAAGCAAGCAGAAACGCAGTTAAATAATTATTCTATGCCATGCAGTAATCAATTCGTCTGAGGACCCAGAAGAGAAGAAACTGAAAATTATGTTCATTAACACAGAAAGTAAACTGTAAGTTTGGGGATTGTGGAATTCTGCGACTTCATATGTTTCCACCTTGAGATATATACGTAAAATACCTAATGACTAGCCTGTTCATTGCCCTCATAATGTTCCTTTCTTCTGCTACTTCAGATGTTTCCACCTTGAGATATATACGTAAAATGCCTAATGACTAGCCTGTTCATTGCCCTCATAATTTTCCTTTCTTGTCTGGTCCCTAAATGATGAAAAGAATCAAAATCGTCACTGAGTGTGGCTTTTTTGTTGTTGCTTGGTACTCATAAAGCAGACCACTATCCCTGTTCCCACGAGGCACTGGACCGGGGTTGCCAGAAAGCATACGAATTGTTGTCGGAATCGACTGTAACAAGTGGAACACCAGAATTTCGTTGCCTGTAAATAAACCAACGCAACTACATCTCTGAAGTAAACAACATTTTCTCCTGACACTTCCGCATCTAGCAGTGTTGCCAGATCGTGCAGATGGCCCGACTTAGCGTTGTCAGGGGCGGTCGGTTTTATTGGCCACCTTAAATGATCGACTCGGACTTAGGCTCTGTGGCGGCCGGCCGGTGGTCGGTTTTTATGTCTAAGACTGTACATCCAGACCATCGGGCTAAAACATCGTTTATTACGCCTACAGTTGTGTACAAGTATAATCATCTTCCTTTCGGTCTACGGAATGCGCCAGCAGCCTTTCAACGTCTGATGCATACAGTCCTCAGAGGACTAACCCCCACACAATGTCTGATTTACCTCGACGATGTTACTATCTTCAGTCAGGACATGCAACAACACGCTGAAGGATTGACAGCTGTTCTTGAGAGACTATGCAGACCCAATCTTTCCTTGTCTATGTCAAAGTGTCATTTTGCTGTATCTGAAGTGGAGTATTTGGTACACAGGATATCCGTAGAAGGAGTAAAACCTAATTTTAAATTGATGGAAGCTGTGAAGAACTATCCTGATCCGATGAATGTGAAAGATCTACAGTCTTTGTTAGGCACAGCGACCTACTACAGACGATTTATTAAAGGGTACGCTGACATAGCACGGCCAATGACTCAATTACTGAAAAAAGGAGCAGTTTTCAAGTGGAGTTCCGAATGTTCACAAGCGATGGAAGCACTGAAAACAGCTTTGACAACAGCTTCAGTATACGCTTATCCAGATTTATCGAAACCTTTCGTCCTAGCAAATGATGCTAGTAATTTCTCTATCGAAGCGGTACTTTCGCAGGAAATTGACGGAGAAGAGGATCCAATTTCATTTGCTTCTCGTCTTTTAAACAAGGCAGAGTGCAATTATTCGCCAAAAGAAAAGGAGTTATGTGCACTTGTCTATGGCATAAATTACAACCGATGTTTTTTATTGGGCCGAGAATTCACGGTAGTGACGGATCATGCAGCACTGAAGTGGCTACTCAACCTAAAAGACCCCAGAAGTCGATTTCCTCGATGGGCTTTACGGTTAAGTGAGAATCAATTCAGGGTAGTCCATCGCCCCGGGGAACTGCACAGCAATGCGGACGGATTAAGTAGGAAAGTCAGAACATGTTTCACCATCGGCCGGGAAGAGGAATTAATAAATGCGCAAGATGCTGACACGCAGTTTCAATCATGGAAACATGATCCTAAATTTGAAGTTGTTGATGGGATACTGTACAAGATGACTGAAAAAGGGTACCGCATTGTCGTACCTGAAGCACTACGGGAACAAGTGTTAAAATAGTGTCATGACAGCCCATTGCCAGGACATAGTGGCAAAAGGGCAACTAACCTACGAATAGCACAACTCTATTGGTGGCCAAATCGTAAAACTGATGCAAACAGCTACATTTCGCGTTGTGACTCATGCAATAAACGGAATGATGTGGGCAAAACGAAAGCACCTGAGCAAGAACTTCCAGAAACGAGCACTCCTTTTGAACGAGTAGGGCTCGACATCGTAGGACCCCTACCGAAAACAAAGGATGGGAATCGCTATATTTTGACTATTTTCGATCATTTCTCGAGATATCTATTAATGACACCAATTCCGGACCAAAGTGCTGAGACTGTGGCGCGAGTATTTGTCAAGGAGTGGATATTGAAATATGGCTCACCCTCATCCATAATAACTGATCAAGGTTCCAATTTTACTTCCGATTTACTACAGCAAGTCTGCAAATTACTGAAGATTGACAAACTAAGGACAACGCCAGCTCATCCAGAGGGGAATGGCCGAGTGGAACGAGTTCATCGAACACTCATGAAAATGGTAAGTCATTACGTGGGCAGCAAACATGATTTGTGGGACACCTACATTCCATTCGTAATGAGTGCTTACAACACGAAGGTGCATACCAGCACGCAGATCAGCCCTTACGAAATCGTCTATGGCAGGCGAATGACCTCGCCGTTCGACTTCGCAGCATCAGCAAGAGGCAGCAGCAATGAACATGTCAGGGACCTAGCCATCAAAATGCAGGAAGTATGGAAGCATGTAAAGGCTCAGAACCATCACTCCTTTTTGCAGCAGGCTGCACAACACGATCGCGGAGCAGTCGTACCTAAGTATTGCGTTGGAGACTTAGTCTATTTGAGTAACCCCGTGTTGAAGAAGGGTCACGTTAAGAAATTTAAATTGCATTGGTAAGGGCCATATAAGGTCCTTGAAATTATCTCCCCGGTCACATTAAAAGTCCAATTGCCGTTTCGATCATCATAGTGCACGTGAACTGTGTAAAGCAATATTTGAGCAATCCAGCGCCGGAACTGATGAACCGGAAGAACGACCCTGAGGCAGATCCCGGAAGCAGCTGAGACATCCGCAGAGCACTCCCGACGGTAACCAGCCGTTGTGCCGTCGACGCCGAGATCCACAGTTCGATGCTGAGGAGCCAGGTCGCCGCCGAACGTGCCCCGGTGCGGCCCCAAGCTCCCCCTCGTCAAGGTATCTGCTACGGCCGAGACAACGCTATGCGTGTGCTAAGTGCGTATACGTCGTTTACAGCAGTGTGCAGTGTCTAATTGCGTATGTGCAGAAGTGGAAGTCGTTATTCTGGTAACAACCAACTGAGTCAGTGTTAACATTGTTCTTATTCCAGAAGACTAACTTCTTGCCTTCATTATGTTAAATTTAAGAATAATGATTGTTTTTTCTTTGATAACTTGCTTTTATTTTAGGTTTTGTTTGTCTTTTAGAATCCTTCCGCATCAATCTGGTGTTGTTTTCGAACCAAAAACTAGTATTGTAGTAGCTAGTGGTAATTTTAAGATTATTTTGAAGTATAAGCTAAGTGAGGTAGAAGAGCAGTTTCAGAACATAAGTGAACTCATGAACCTTATTGAGGCAATTCCAGTCAACCATACGATATGGGATCCAGCACCTTCATGGTATCATATTTGGGTTACGGCTAAAAACCAAGCCAAGGTAGCCTTTACCGCGTATAGAAGGGAAATTGATTGCTTTTTAAATCTTTTACCCCACAATAATCTTGTTAGACGTAAGCGGGCTTGGTTTGAATTTGGTGGCAATATACTCAGAACTGTCTTCGGAACATTAACTAACAAGGACTTGACTTGAGTAACAAGTTAGAGCAGCTAGGGGAAGAAGTACATTCCAATGCTAAAGAACTCTCTGAAAATTTAGTGATACTACGCGAATGCAGCAGACAATTTCTAATAATACCGTGTTCATTGGTAAGGTTGTTAAGCAGTTCATAGTTCATTTTAGGGATCTGTACAATGAGACTACAAGAGTCCAAATGGAATTACGGAACGAAGTCAATATGTTGAATGCCCATGTAGGATTAAATACTTTGTTCCTTAGGATTACCGATAGTTTGTCAAATGCACGACTAGATGCTTCTAATCTGAGGCGGGCCATTGAAAATAACTCAGTTAATCATTTGAGCAGTGTTTTGCTGCATCCTAAAGATTTTTGGCATTGCTAATAGCTACGAGAAGGAAAGTAACTAATCCTGCGACTATGATCCTACCTGTCAATATGCAAAATTTGTATTTCTACTACCAATTGAGTGATGCAGATGCAATCATGATGGACAATGAATTGGCTCCAATTGTCACCATTCCTTTAGCAGACTCCAGACATCACTTTGAAGTTTACCGCGTGTATACCTATGCAGTATTTTGGGCGCCCCTCCATACCTATGTTCAGTACAATCTGCGGGGAGTAGTTTTTAATTAGTCAGGACTGAAGAAATTTCTTAGCTTTAGCTCAGAGCACTTTCCGCGAATGTGAGCAAACAAAAAAACATGTTTGTCCTTCGAATATCATATTTTTCGACAGTCGTGTATACAGCTGTGAGAGAGATCTTTTCATGAATGTTCAACCCCGGAACTACTGTCCCAGGAACCTGAAAACACTCACTCAACCCTTCCTACAACGGTTCGCAGAAGGTATCACCTCCTCTTTCAACTCAACAATTGACCTGACCTTCATGTGTAACAAGTCCTTCTCACCCTTTACCCAAAATATACAAGGTAGTGGTTTTGTGGTAGACATCGAAAACTGTGAGCTGTCAAGTGACTTTTTCCATGTACTCCAAATATCCCAAGGCACCTTCTATGTAGAAGGCAAGTTATCTGTAATTCCCATTTCTACTGTATTCCACAATAATATTTACTTATTTGAGTCAATGAATGCATTCACCTTTAATTTAAGTGGGACAGTCGAACTGTACAACCAATTAGTTCAATCCATAAGTACTAGTGGCAAAGATTTGAATTTGATTCATGCTTTTAACAGTATTAACCAGTATCAAGAAGCTACTCAGAGTACCATTACTTTAAAGCTTTCCATTGGACTAACTACAACTTTTGCAATAATTTTGTTATGTTTGATCACCTTTGGTTTTTATGTGTTAAAGCGGTCAAGGCCCTGTGCACCTGCCGAGCTCAAACGCGTTACTTCCGGTGACATTGTAGTTGAATTGGCACCTATTGTGAATGAAGCCTAAGGTTATTAGAAGTTATTTGGTAGAGGATTGTTAATGAGCCACTAGGTAGCTCAATTTTAATCTGGAGGGTGGTGTAAGGGAACGGGTGAAGAAGGCAAGCGATCGTTTACCCTCCAGCGTGGCACACATATTTCCGTCACCGCTGATTCCGCATTGCCGGGTCGCTGCCCGCGCGAGTCAGCTAGCAACACAGAATAATAGTGGGTCTTTCTGTCGGCCGGGCGGCTGTTGTCATCAGACTCCCTGCTGAGTTGTCAGACACCGGGCTTCCGCGTCGTGTTCGGGTCGGTAGGCTGCGAGGACACTGACCGCTTCTGAGCATGTATGTAACGAGTTTTTCATAAAAGTTACAGTAAATTATTCGACCGTGTTCAAACGCTGATCACCGGCTCGCCCTAACACCCTCACGCCCACCCGCCATCTTCCTGACCAGTCAAATACCTTATACACAATCAGATTCTACATAAAAACTATGTACATTTTGTCTTAAACATTTGTTTTGATTCTTGGTAGTTAGCGCTATAATTCAAGAAAACTAAAACTCTCCCACTTTCCCCATAGGGTGGGGTTTGAGAGAGAGGAATTACAGTTTTACGTACGTTGACCCAAATATTTTTTTCCGCAGATTCGTGTAAGTTTAGTTTGGTTCCTGGTCATGAGGACACACAACTTTTAATTATCAAACAAATCATCTGACTAGCTACCTAACTAACCAAACATTAGTTTTAGCGAATCAAAATTTACGAAGGAAATAAGTACTTTTTATTTATCGGTAACCATTTTCCAGGCAAAAATGAGAACATGGATTTTCTTGAATTACAGTCCCAAATAACAAGAATCTAATGAAATGTATAAGACATCTACATCTACATTTATACTCCGCAAGCCACCCAACGGTGTGTGGCGGAGGGCACTTTACGTACCATTGTCATTACCTCCCTTTTCTGTTCCAGTCGCGTATGGTTCGCGACTGTCTGAAAGCCTCCGTGAGCGCTCGAATCTCTCTAATTTGACATTCGTGATCTCCTCGGGAGGTATAAGTAGGGGGAAGCAATATATTCGATACCTCATCCAGAAACGCACCCTCTCGAAACCTGGCGAGCAAGCTACACCGCGATGCAGAGCGCCTCTCTTGCAGAGTCTGCCACTTGAGTTTGCCAAACATCTCCGTAACGCTATCACGGTTACCAAATAACCCTGTGACGAAACGCGCCGCTCTTATTTGGATCTTCTCTGTCTCTTCCGTCAACCCGATTTGGTATGGATCCCACACTGATGAGCAATACTCAAGTATAGGTCGAACGAGTGTTTTGTAAGCAACCTCCTTTGTTGATGGACTACATTTACTAAGGACTCTCCCAATGAATCTCAACCTGGTACCCGCCTTACTAACAACTAATTTTATATGATCATTCCACTATAAATTGTTCCGCACGCATACTCCCAGATATTTTACAGAAGTAACTGCTACCAGTGTTTGTTCCGCTATCATGTAATCATACAATAAAGGATCCTTCTTTCTATGTATTCGCAATACATTACATTTGTACATAGTTTTTTCTGTAGAATCTGATTCTGCAATAAAAAATTGGGGTCCCATTTGAAATTTTAAAGTTACCTCCCGCCCCACCACCAAGGGGGCTGAGGTGGCGGGCTCGTTTCAGCACCAGAAGATGCCCCACTCGAAAATAATCAACTTTGGATTGTACACATTTTATTGTGTGAAGCTTATTTTTCGAGTTATTCTGGTTTGTCAACTTAAAATGTACACCCTGTATATGTAGATTTAATGTAAATTATTGTGCAGATTTCACAAATGTCTCATAGACCCAGTTGGCAATATGTCAGTTTAAGAAAAACGAAGAAAAGAATTTAAAACTGAGAACCTTCAACATGGCAGCGCGTCAGCAGTCGTTGGTTAATATTTTATGGCGGGTGATGGCCCATCGAACATAGATCGGTGTGAGGTGGAGCGTACACCATTGAGTAGTGGTTTTGACTTTGTACATGTTTTCTGTTTGTGTTTCCCTTTCTTCTTCGTTTATAAATGTATAGCTATGGTGTTCTCTTAATCATTGACAAAGGTATTGTTAGGCACTTGTGGGTTTTTATTGTTGTTCCGAAGAAGGTGAAGTTATCTACGCCGAAACCTGAGTTAACACTTAACACTAGGTGCTTTTATCGCAATCGAGGAGGGTGTTTAGTTTTTTAATTTAAAACTAGGTTCCACAAGACGGGAAGTAGGGCATGTGGTGTGGATTAACTTTCCGGCAGTTTTCCCTTGTGCAGCGGGGAGCGTGCAGCGCCTGCGGCCTGCGGCCTGCGGCCTGCGGGCAGACCGCGACCCATTGTAGTGTCTGACACGGACGCCACTCACACGTCGCCGGCCCATTCTGTTCCGCGGCGGAGCCACCGCCAGGAACAAAGCGGCGCTAACGCGCTGCGGCGGGCGTGGCCGGGCCCACCCAGTAGTCAGGGAGACGGACGGCCCTCACTCCCAACACACGGCCGCAGCGCGGAAAATCCCGAGAGCCGCTGCCCTGCAACTACTGAGTGCGTTTTGCGACTTAAACGGACTCCTGAGTACACGGCAGTTAGAGAACACAAGCGACTTACTATTTGAGCCCTACCTTCCCTCAACCACCTCTTAAGCCGTCGGCACACGGACCGTGCATCCGAACGTTGAGCGTTGAGCGTGCCAAGTTTCTGGCGACAGAGCGTGGAATAGCACCTTCGGGAGTCTTTCCGAACGTACAGAGCAATATCTGGCATGTCAGATATTCTGATCGTGCTTCTGAGCGTTGACGAATGAGACGGCACAACGCCACCTACGTCACACGCACCCCGTCCCCCTTCAGTACAGAGTTGTGAGGCGCCATATTGGCGTTCATTTCAAGCTTATATGTATACAGGGTGTTACAAAAAGGTACGGCCAAACTTTCAGGAAACGTTCCTCACACACAAATAAAGAAAAGATGTTATGTGGACGTGTGTCCGGAAACGCTTAATTCCCATTTTAGAGCTCATTTTAGTTTCGTCCACCTACGCTCAACGGAGCACGTTATCATGATTTCATACGGGATACTCTACCTGTGCTACTAGAACATGCGCCTTTGCAAGTACGACACAACATGTGGTTCATGCACGATGGAGCTCCTGCACATTTCAGTCGAAGTGTTCGTACGCTTCTCAACAACAGATTCGGTGACCGATGGATTGGTAGAGGCGGACCAATTCCATGGCCTCCACGCTCTCCTGACCTCAACCCTCTTCACTTTCATTTATGGCGGCATTTGAAAGCTCTTGTCTACGCAACCCAGTTACCAAATGTAGAGACTCTTCGTGCTCGTATTGTGGACGGCTGTGATACAATACGCCATTCTCCAGGGCTGCATCAGCGCATCAGGGATTCCATGCGACGGAGGGTGGATGCACGTATCCTCGCTAACGGAGGACATTTTGAACATTTCCTGTAACAAAGTGTTTGAAGTCACGCTGTTACGTTCTGTTGCTGTGTGTTTCCATTCTATGATTGATGTGATTTGAAGACAAGCAATAAAATGAACTCTAACATGGAAAGTAAGCGTTTACAGACACATGTCCACATAACATATTTTCTTTCTTTGTGTGTGAGGAATGTTTCCTGAAATTTTGGCCGTACCTTTTTGTAACACCCTGTATATGCCGTTTCTGAGCACCAGAAAATTGAGAAATACTGGAAAACCCGTTGTTAGTTGTGTGATTCGTTTCAATAAAATAATGAGAAACATCATATTTGTGGCAAAAGAATTATTGTTACTTGTGTAATATGAGAGTTGGCTATTTGAAGGCAGCGACACAATGAAGATCTACCCAAAACGCATTGTTCTTGGTACAATTTGTTACAATTAAATTTCAATTAGTAACATAATTATCTACGATTAATGTTTTTAGCATGAGGTAACATAATATGATTAAGTACAAGTAGCGTGTTTATGGTTTAGTGGACACCTCGCCGATTCACCCCTGTGTGCCACATGCCAAGTGATTGACACGGATAAACATAGTTTCGAATGCGGGTCGGCAATGGACGTTTGGTATTTGGTGCGTCAGATATTGGCTTTTCTCACACGCAATACTCCCGGCAGGATAACTATCCGATCACTTCTTTTCCCCGATGAGATGTATTTCCCAAGAGCAAAAACGAGCTCTGTGACGTGGATCAGCGGCCACGCTGTTCATTACCTATTTGGTGATGGCGAAAAGACAGTACCCGATTTTTGGTATTACCTCAACGAACGACAATGTGCGTTCGTCAAGAACCCTAAATATAGGCAATATTTTTCTAATTTTCTTTGAAGCGCATTCCGTAATCCGCCTCACAGCAGGATTATCGATGACATGAAAAGAGAAAAAAAAATGGTTCAAATGGCTCTGAGCAGTATGGGACTTAACATCTGAGGTCATCAGTCCCCAAGAACTTAGAACTACTTAAACCTAACTAACCTAAAGACATCACACACACATCCATGCCCGAGGCAGGATTCGACCTTGCACCGTAGCAGTCGCGCGGTTCCGGACTGAAGCGCCTAGAACCGTTCGGCCACCGCTGCCGGCTCGGTGACATGAGAAGATAACCATAGCACCTCTTCCCAGTTCCTTTTTTTCTGAGATTGAACAAACAACGGGAACAACACAGAAACGAGTCGACAGTCATCGAAAAATTCGCAGCGGGCTATAGTATGGAGCATCCTTTGTCGTAACGGGACGACTTCCTATTATTCTGTTTATGTACCCGAAGAGGAACGGCCTTCCTTTTCTCCAAATGGAATGATAAGCGTCTCTGTCTCATAGTAACATTTGCTGGGGCGGTGGTTCGCATCTTAACAATGCAAAAAAAATTTTTCCCTAACATTCGCGTTTTATATATAAGTATATGCTATAGTATTTGAGGTTATGTAAAAGTAGGTTCACCTTTCTTTGACGGGTCACTTTGTTCGATTGGCTTAGTCTAAAGAACAGCTTGCGCTACTTGTATCAAGATATTTTGGTTCAAATGGCTCTGAGCACTATGGGACTTAACATCTCAGGTCATCAATCCCCTAGAACTTAGAACTACTTAAACCTAACTAACCTAAGGACATCACACACATCCATGCCCGAGGCAGGATTCGAACCTGCGACCGTAGTGGTCGCGCGGTTCCAGACTGAAGCGCCTATAACCGCTCGGCCACCAGCGGTCGGCTAAATATATTTTGCTCCTTTTCCTTTTACGCTTCGTAATTCACATTTTGCAAGGATTCTGATACTGGGTAGGAACAGTGATCAAGTAAGACTGACCTTGGGGTTTCACTAAAATTTGGGAATGAACCAATAATGTTTATCTTATGCGGAGAAGTATTCCAAATACGTACAGCACTCTTTGTAATGGAACTTTTATAAGTCTGTGTCCTTATTGACTGGGAATGGTACTTTCTTTTTCGTGGACGATGGAGGAAATGTGGGTTTTAATACAGCTAACGTGGGAATTTTACGCACGCTCGTTGAGTAAACTGTCTGATTTTCGAACTAGAAACATCCCTCAAATGCCGCTGGAGTGCGTTGCGATCGCGTATACCACGTTGGGGCCCTCGCACCGTATGCAGAAGTCACATCGTTCCTGGGAGTTCAGCAGCACGTTGAACTTGGCACGCTCAACGTTAACGTTCGACAGCACAGTCTGTAGGCCAACGGCTTTACCATCCTTCGCATCGCACACGTACACCAGTGTCAGTTTCTGCTACTGATTATGATACAAGCTGTACATACCATATGATACGGGGGCGCCTGTAGCGCTGTTCTAAGCTTGGTTGCCTAAGAGGCCGCTGCGAATTCTCATTCCTCTTGCACAGAAATCTTATACACTCCTGGAAATGGAAAAAATAACACATTGACACCGGTGTGTCAGACCCACCATACTTGCTCCGGACACTGCGAGAGGGCTGTACAAGCAATGATCACACGCACGGCACAGCGGACACACCAGGAACCGCGGTGTTGGCCGTCGAATGGCGCTAGCTGCGCAGCATTTGTGCACCGCCGCCGTCAGCGTCAGCCAGTTTGCCGTGGCATACGGAGCTCCATCGCAGTCTTTAACACTGGTAGCATGCCGCGACAGCGTGGACGTGAACCGTATGTGCAGTTGACGGACTTTGAGCGAGGGCGTATAGTGGGCATGCGGGAGGCCGGGTGGACGTACCGCCGAATTGCTCAACACGTGGGGCGTGAGGTCTCCACAGTACATCGATGTTGTCGCCAGTGGTCGGCGGAAGGTGCACGTGCCCGTCGACCTGGGACCGGACCGCAGCGACGCACGGATGCCCGCCAAGACCGTAGGATCCTACGCAGTGCCGTAGGGGACCGCACCGCCACTTCCCAGCAAATTAGGGACACTGTTGCTCCTGGGGTATCGGCGAGGACCATTCGCAACCGTCTCCATGAAGCTGGGCTACGGTCCCGCACACCGTTAGGCCATCTTCTGCTCACGCCCCAACATCGTGCAGCCCGCCTCCAGTGGTGTCGCGACAGGCGTGAATGGAGGGACGAATGGAGACGTGTCGTCTTCAGCGATGAGAGTCGCTTCTGCCTTGGTGCCAATGATGGTCGTATGCGTGTTTGGCGCCGTGCAGGTGAGCGCCACAATCAGGACTGCATACGACCGAGGCACACAGGGCCAACACCCGGCATCATGGTGTGGGGAGCGATCTCCTACACTGGCCGTACACCACTGGTGATCGTCGAGGGGACACTGAATAGTGCACGGTACATCCAAACCGTCATCGAACCCATCGTTCTACCATTCCTAGACCGGCAAGGGAACTTGATGTTCCAACAGGACAATGCACGTCCGCATGTATTCCGTGCCACCCAACGTGCTCTAGAAGGTGTAAGTCAACTACCCTGGCCAGCAAGATCTCCGGATCTGTCCCCCATTGAGCATGTTTGGGACTGGATGAAGCGTCGTCTCACGCGGTCTGCACGTCCAGCACGAACGCTGGTCCAAATGAGGCGCCAGGTGGAAATGGCATGGCAAGCCGTTCCACAGGACTACATCCAGCATCTCTACGATCGTCTCCATGGGAGAATAGCAGCCTGCATTGCTGTGAAAGGTGGATATACACTATACTAGTGCCGACATTGTGCATGCTCTGTTGCCTGTGTCTATGTGCCTGTGGTTCTGTCAGTGTGATCATGTGATGTATCTGACCCCAGGAATGTGTCAATAAAGTTTCCCCTTCCTGGGACAATGAATTCACGGTGTTCTTATTTCAATTTCCAGGAGAGTAGTTTGAGCGCCTCTCAGCTTCACCCCCAAGTGGCACGGGAGAGTGGACGGGAGAGCGGTGAGCTGACTGCGTGCCTCTTCATATCCGCATCCGGTGACGCGTAAGGGCTGACAATGACGCGCGAACGGTCGGTACCGTTTTGCCTTCAGGGTCTGTTCGAACAGTATTTGTTCGTTTTATATTTCTGAGCACAACTTATCCTGCAACACCGTTACGAGATTTTCAGAGTGTTTCTGACCACCCCGTACGCGTACACACTACTGGCCACTAAAATTAGTGTCACGAAGATGCCATGCAAAAATCCTCAAATTAGCGTTAGGAGTGTTACGTGGTTGGATGTACGATTTATTATTATGTCAGTGCTCTCTCGCGAGCTAAGACGTATCAGCCCTGTCTACAAACACAGTAGCCTAAGAGGGGATTCGTCTTTCAGAAATCGCTTTTGAATGTTACTTGTTCGTGAAAGGATCGTGTTATGCGTCGTGATAGAAGATACGTCTACCAACATCTCTAGGGATCAATGAATGGATCGTAGCTTTCGAGACTGTTGTTCATGATTCCACTACATTGCTGCTGGCGTTGATCCGGATATCAAGACTGTGATGTGAATATGGAATCGATGAGTTGGGGAAGGTCACAATAAACACTAGGCAGGATCTCAACGGCACAGACGCCTAGCTCCGTCCTTTGTGTCAGGAAAACCGCTTGTTAGCAGAAAGACAAGACCTGCAGGGACTGTACGGAGAAATTTGGAGCACCAAGGACTCTCAGCAAGCCGACCTGCTTCGAGGCCTCCCCTGTCGCGGCTACACAGGGGCATGTCAGCATGTCAGCGAAGCGCCCGGCGGCAATACTGGTCCCATGGGTGGCATCAGATCATCATTTCAGACGAGCTCGGAATCTGCATACAGTATGAAATATGTATATGGAGATTCCGTGAAAAACGAACGCTGGTATACTGCGTTCATTGTCGTTATACGGATTAAGCTCTTGAGTTGATTTACTGGACACCATTGGGGACACCACACGACTGCCTCTGGTTCGCCTAGCCGGTTTATTTGCACAGTAGCCGTTACATTTTTGACCTGTTAAGGCCGGTAGCTGAGACACATTTTTGAGGACGTCGTGACATTACCGTTTAACAAGTTTACACAAGGGCGCAACTTGACCATTGTATTCTGCCCTCCTTCGGTACGATTATTTTCTGTTGTTACTCTGGCCAGCAGCTTCTCGAGATAACTTACTCACTAAAAACAATAGTCCGTGGGTCGCCTTGAATGGCATGCCACCAGTCGCCATTCACTACGGTAGACTGATGACTAGCACAGACCTTTAGCATAAAATCGACGCCACCCGTATCTGTAAACTAGGCACATATCGTTCCCTGTCTTATTAGAGCTACTGACAACTGCTGGAGGTGGCATCTACGTGTATTAAATAACACCCCCTGCACATCTACAAATTTTATGATGTATTCTTCTTTCTATACTGTACACAGAGTTAGTATTATTAGGTCGGGGCTACAGTTTTAACGGCCGGTAGTGTATTTCCGAACCGACTCTGTAATTGCATTTGATATGCAATGAGAAATGCATACATCTGCTGTTGAGGACACTCCTGCTGCTAAGTGAAGCACTTTACCCTAACAAGTGAGTAAAAAGCGCAGATAACGGAAAAATATCGTCTCATGCCTTGGATTGTACTGTATAATATATAATTATGTTTCGTATTTGAAACCATTTTTCACTGGATTATATTTCCTCCGTCACGACATTATGTTGTAACTTACTTTGTACTTCTATTGTCTTCGGTTGTATAATTTTTGGCTTGGCGTTGTGACCTTCGATCGTACTTGAATGCTGGAGTGCCAGTATTGCTGTAGCATGAATTCCTGTGTTAAATGTTTCTTGCATTTTGAATTTGACGATTTTGGCATGAATGTCACGTGATGTTGCCACTGTGAAAAAAAAATCGTAAGTATCTGAAATTTTCCTCTGAATTTCGCTTTGTGTTTTGTTGCAGAAATTGATCGCTTTCGGTTGTTTCGTTCTTATGTACAACACCTGGAATAAATTATTTAGAAGACAGCACTGCGTTGATCAAGCATTTTTCCAAATAAATTGGGAATAACTGCATGTATATTGAAACAAAAGACAGTTAGGATCACCCACTACATTTATAATTTTTGTTACTGACTTCGAGTCGATGAACATATCATCTCTATAGTTTGGAACTAGTTCTGCAAGGAGCCGTTTGTCCGATGCTTCGCTGTTGCAACCTCATCCTTGGACAACCTGCAGTATAACATTCATAAAGAGCAATCATCCGAATAATAACGAAAATGCAAACACGAATGAAATATTTGAGATACTTCACATCTTTTCGTTAGTTTTTAATTAAGTGCCAAGTAGTGAGTATTTCTTCACTATTTATTCGCTTAGTGCTGTTTCAGTCTGAAGAGAATCTGGACGGACTTCGTAGAGCTTACTGACTTTTTCACATTCCATCTTGTTTGTATATCTAAAGGGAATATTGGGCGTATTACAGCTCTGAGCACTATGGGACTTAACATCTGAGGTCATCAGTCCCCTAGAACTTAGAACTACTTAAACCTAACCAACCTAAGGACATCACACACATCCATGCCCGAGGCAGGATTCGAATCTGCGACCGTAGCGGTCACGCGATTCCAGACTGAAGCGCCTAGAACCGCTCGGCCACCCCGGCCGGCGGCGTATTACGCCTACCACTTACATGTTGAGACTAAATAATTTCAATTTCAACAAATTTGCAAGGAAGTCCCTTAGAACAAGACTATATTAACATTCACTGCTGTTAAGGATACTTATAAACTGCTCTTCACTGGGTCTGCGTAAATAGAGACTGCGTATAGCACCTACGCTATAGGCATGTTGCTGTACTGAAAATACGAAGGAACCTATGACGTAAAAAGCGAGGTCCCGCTCGCTGGTCCACGTCTAGGATCTGTGACTTGCTTAATTCTGCTCTGCACGCATGTAAGTTCTCCACAACTTTTATATTCCATGTTTTGTGCCGTAAATATTCTCACTCTACACGTCCACCTTTGCACTGATGGTTGTCCTGAGAGATATTTAAGAATGCATCTGCGGACGAGAAATACTGAGGTACACCACAACGTTAGGACTATGTGAGTGAACATGGAAGTATGTCTATGAATTGCCCGAAGCAGACGATAGATGTGAACACGCGTAGCAAGCAAACCCATCCAAGGTCAAAGCGAATACGAAATGTTTGACATTCTGAATAGAACAGTATGGTTCCCCAGGAGAGTAGCTCACTGTGACAGTAAGCAAGTGTTTTATTTTGTTAGGTTCGTAATTAATGTATTCTGCACCTAAAACGTCATTTTGTTTCTCATTTCTTTGTTGCTGTGGACCTCACGTCTGACGATTGGTCTGTTTCGGCTCTCCATTTTAACTTGACCTGTGCTAGTTTGCTCGTGACTGCATAAACACTGCCACAGAGATTTGAACCTTCTCACTATAGGCGATCCTTAGTTTCAGGCTTGTAATTTCACCTCCCACATTTCCTTCCACTAACAAGTTAACTGTTACCTTGTGTACCTTATGAACCTTACCTACATTTTAGTCAAGTACAGAAATTTTTCTTCCTACTCGATTCAGTAAGCCAACTCCTTTATAGGTTGTCCTATGTACTCAGCTTCTCTTAAACATTCTTCTGCAACACCACACCTCAAAAAGTTTTCTATTCGTGCTCTTCTTGTCTGTACTGCTTAATGTCTAGCCAATTACTTTCAGAAAGGACTTTCTGACTTTTGAATTTTTTTCGACAATATGTTTCAGAAAATGGCTAAGCAGGGATGGCTAGAGAACAAATGTAAGGATTTAGAGGCTTATCTCACTAGGGACAAGATAGATACTGCCTACAGGAAAATGAAAGAGACCTTTGGAGAAAAGAGAACCACTTGTATGAATATCTAGAGCTCAGATGGAAACCCAGTTCTAAGCAAAGAAGGGAAAGCAGAAAGATGGAAGGAGTATATAGAGGGTCTATACAAGGGCGATGTACTTGAGGACAATATTATGGAAATGGAAGAGGATGTAGATGAAGATGAAATTGGAGATATGATACTGCCTGAAGAGTTTGACAGAGCACTGAAAGACATGAGCCGAAACAAGGCCCCGGGAGTAGACAACATTCCATTAGAACTACTGACGGCCTTGGGAGAGCCAGTCCTGACAAAATTCTACCATCTGGTGAGCAAGATGTATGAGACAGGCGAAATACCCTCAGACTTCAAGAAGAATATAATAATTCCAATCCCAAGGAAAGCAGGTGTTGACAGATGTGAAAATTACCGCACTATCAGTTTAATAAGTCACAGCTGCAAAATACTAACGCGAAATCTTTACAGACGACTGGAAAAACTGGTAGAAGCCGACCTCGGGGAAAATCAGTTTGGATTCCGTAGAAATGTTGGAACACGTGAGGCAATACTGACCTTACGACTTATCTTGGAAGAAAGATTAAGGAAAGGCAAACCTACTTTTTTAGCATTTATTGACTTAGAGAAAGCTTTTGAAAATTTTGACTGGAATACTCTCTTTCAAATTCTAAAGATGGCAGGCATAAAATACAGGGAGCGAAAGGCTATTTACAATTTGTACAGGAACCAGATGGCAGTTATAAGAGTCGAGGGACATGAAAGGGAAGCAGTGGCTGGAAAGGGGGGGAGACAGGGTTGTAGTCTCACACCGATGTTATTCAATCTGTATATTGAGCAAGCAATAAAGAAAACAAAAGAAAAATTTGCAGTAGGTATTAGAATTCATGGAGAGGAAATAAAAACTTTGAGGTTCGCCGATGACATTGTAATTCTTTCAGAGACAGCAAAGGACTTGGAAGAGCAGTTGAACGGGATGGACAGTGTCTTGAAAGGAGGATATAAGATGAACATCAACAAAAGCAAAACGAGGATAATGGAACGGAGTCGAATAAAGTCGGCTGATGCTGAGGGAATTAGATTAGGAAGTGAGACACTTAATGTAGTAAAGGAGTTTTGCTATTTGGGGAGCAAAATAACTGATGATGGTTGAAGTAGAGAGGATATTAAATGTAGACTGGCAATGGCAAGGAAAAACGTTTGTGAAGAAGAAAAGTTTGTTAACATCGAGTATAGATTTAAGTTTCAGGAAGTCGTTTCTGAAAGTATTTGTATGGAGTGTGGCCATGTATAGAAGTGGAACAGGGACGATAAATAGTTTGGACAATAAAGAATAGAAGCTTTGGAAATGTAGTGCTACAGCAGAATGCTGAAGATTAGATGGGTAGATCACATAACGAATGAGGAGGTATTGAATAGAATTGGGGAGAAGAGGAGTTTGTGGCACAACTTGACAAGAAGAAGGGACCGGTTGGTAGGACATGTTCTGAGGCATCAGGGGATCACAGATTTAGCATTAGAGGATAGCGTGGAGGGTAAAAATCGTAGAGGGAGACCAAGAGATGAATTCACTAAGCATATTCAGAAGGATGTAAGTTGCAGTAGTTACTGGGAGATGAAGAAGCTTGCACAGGATAGAGTAGCATGGAGAGCTGCATCAAACCAGTCTCAGGACTGAAGACCACAACAACAACAACATTTCAGGAAATCTTTCTTTGTTACTGAGAGTCTGCATTTTATATCCTCTCTTCTTTGACCATCATCAGTTATTTTGTCGAAATAGCAGAAAAGTCATCTAAACCCTTAATCTAATTCCATTTCCAACAAGATTACATTCGACCATCCTCTGCAACAAGTGCTTTACTGTTCTACATCTACATCTCCATGGATACTCTGCAAATCACATTTAAGAGCCCGGCAGAGGGTTCATCGAATCACCTTTACAATTCTCTATCATTCCAATCTCGTATAGCGAGCGAAAAGAATGAACATACTGTTGATGATGTTAAACGTATAACCTCGTTTTCAGACACTCTCTATTCCGTTAAAACGGTCTTTTAAGTCTTTACACACACACACACACACACACACACACACACACACACAGAAGCACACACGCACGCACGCACACACACACACCACACACACACACACACACACACACACACACACATGCACCTCAAAATCAGCTGCTAAAACTTTGAAATTTGAAAGTCCAAAGTACATGAAACAGAATGGGGGAGCAGTCGAATAGCTCGTAATACGTGGCTCAGTGAGCGGCGAAACCCGCAAAAAGTAACAAACAACAAATTATCCAACCCGCAGACGCACACACACACAGACTCAGCAAAGACCATCGCAATAACAGGTCCTAAAAACCGTCAAGCAGGAAGATTCTCGACAACAGTTTAGTGACTTTAGGGAACAACCAAGCATTAAACTATAATCATTATAACACGGTTAACAACAGAATGAAACATGTAAGTAACACTCCTACAAAGGTTCCATATATGAGATAAAAGTGGGTGATTCCACATGAATTTTTAATGAGAAATTCCGATCTGACATCGAAATTTCACTATCTTGGATAGCTTTCCAGTAATAGGAACATTTAGATAATAAGAACCATTATTTTCAGTAGATAAAGAAAAAATGCAAATAATATAACCTACGTTGCGTCTGTGTTAATGACAGTTGTTATAGTTTTCTGAGTTTGGTACTCCCGTCTCGATTATGTTCCGCCATAAACATGGATTTCATCAAACCTAGCCAGAATAAGTCTACTAGTATCAAACATAGGCCCTAATACGAGGAAAAGTTTCTCAAAAACTTCGTTTGGAGAACACCATTGTATGGTTATGGAACATGGACTGTGGGAAAGACGGACCGGAAGAGAAGCGAAGAATTTGAGAAGTGGTGCTGGAGAAGAATGTTGAAAATTAGATCGACTGATAAGGTGAGGAATGACGAGGTTCTCTACAGAACCGGCGAGGAATTGAATATCTGGGAATGATTGATGAGAAGAATGGACAGAATGACAGGAGGTCTGTTAAGACATCAGGGAGTTGTAAAGGGTTAAAAATTCTTGGTCAAGACAGAGGCTAGAATAAATCCAGCAAACTACTGATGGCGTATAATGCAGGTGCTTCTCTGTGATGAAAAAGGGAGGAACAGGAGAGGAATTCATAGTGGGTCGCATCAAACCAGTTGTTAGTCGCAATGCGTAAGTAAGCAAGTAATTTAGGAGGAACAGAGTAAACACGAATGTCTTTATATAGCATCATTTGTAGGATATACTGATATTACTTTTTCCAGAAAACGTCTCGTCAGCGCCGGTGTCGAAATACACCAGGTAATTTCAGTTACATTTGTGAGGAATTCACATTTGTAAGAAATGAAAAGAAACTTTACCCTTAATATTGAAGGCTGGTAAAAGTTATTTTGGAATAGCCGTGGAAGTTACTTGTAGTAAATTGTACAACTTGCAGTAAATTTATTAAATTGTGAAAAGGAAAAGGAAACGCTTTGGTATTTGCTGCACATATGATATGGTGGCTTATCACTAAAAGATCTAGCGGTTTGTTATTTCTGTGTGTCGAATATTCGGAGATTTACAAACAATATATCAGAGAAACGTATTGTTTTTCCGGACCTATCTTTCGCTAGAAGATCAGTGCCACACACTGAAAGTATTCCAGTTACTTCAAGGAAATGCTCCAAGAAATCGATAGCGATCGTGATTTCAACGGCAATGAAGAAATGATAACATCTTCTGAAATATATGATCTCCTGTACTAAAAACCATGTAGTCGTTCAACCCCATATTTATTAGCCCGACCAAATGTAAATGATTTAAGATACTAAGGAATTACAGATACTGGCTACGAGCTGTCACTGATTGAAATCTACGGTGAAGGTTGGAAATCTGTGGCCGACCGGGATACCAGCCAGGGTTGGCTGTTTACTAGGAAGTTTGCTCTGAGCACTAAGCCTCGTGGACACAGTGTTCATGGCAACTGCACGGAGTACCCTAGCAAGCTCCCGTCAACCCAAATTGTCAACTTATCCGCACACCACTAATGTAATGCCCCTTGCCTATTACTCCCATTACTTGGGGCATTTCGTCGTTTCCCGTAAGAGTCCAAGCCCGGTGTATATCCGCACTGAAGACATCATTGGCCGTCTCGCCTTAATTGTATATTACTGCGTTACGTAGGAGTAAGTAAGCAACTATGCGCAATCCTTGTTTCAAGGTTACAGGTATGTAACTCTCTCCATCGACGTACTAGCATCAGCGAATTTAGAAGCAGAGGACATATTTTTATTTCCCACTTCCCTAGAGAGGTGGCGCTGAGGTTTTGCAACGATATTGCGGTCTTAGTGAAAGCACTCGACCTCATATACAATCCACAGAAATGGAGACTCTTCATAGATGTGTTGCAAATACTTATCGGGACTGTTTTGTCCCACAATGTAAATAAAATGCATTCTGTCTGAATTGTATATGCCAGTTCATCTAAAGAAAGTAACGACATTGAAAAAAATGTTTTCGAATTGTTAATGTCGGCAAGCATTAATGGAAGATTTGTCG
Source organism: Schistocerca cancellata (assembly GCF_023864275.1). Taxonomy (NCBI): domain Eukaryota; kingdom Metazoa; phylum Arthropoda; class Insecta; order Orthoptera; family Acrididae; genus Schistocerca; species Schistocerca cancellata. Next base: position 137,543,569 of record NC_064628.1, read on the forward strand.
CGACTTCAAAGTAATTGCATTGCTGGGGTCAATGCAACAAGGCTGCACAAACAAAGTTTTTTTGTGCGAGTGGGTTAGTCGTGACAGAAAATCGCACTACATAAAAGGGAAATGGCTCGAACTAAGTTGGAAAGTGAGTTAAAAAATGTTCAGCGTCAAAATCTGATCGCTCTATAAGTAGACCTCTTCTGTTTCTTCACATAAAACTAGATTTAAATCAACATTTCGTAAATGGCTGGATCAAATTGGATGAGAATATGCGTATGAAAAATGGTGACAATGTTCCTCATTGTTCGGTAGCGAAAATAAAACAAGGTGTATTTGTGAACCATCAGATCAGGGAACGTCAGCCAGATAAAAATTTTGAAGAATTTATGTCTGACGCAGAAGAGCAAGCGTGGCAATTTTCCTAGAAGGCAGCAGAAAACTTCCTTGCAAGAAGAACAGCAGCAAATTACAAGAAAGTAGTGAGTCAAATGTTTAACGCTTACCCTCGCTATGGCTGCAATATGTCTTTGAAAGTACACTTCCTGGACTCTCACACTGACTTCTTCCCAGAGTGCTGCATTGATGTAGCGGACCAACATGGCGGTCGATGATGAAATAAAAATTCTGACGTCAGCCGTATTCGGGTGCTGAAATGAATTCAACGGCGACAGATGAAAATTTGTGCCAGACCGGGACTCTAACCGGCATTCCTCGCTTTACACCAGCAACCAGCTTCATCATTTGGACTATCCGGAAATGCTTACCTTCTAGCCCAAATTCCCAACTTGTCGCATACTACTTAAGTAGCGCACCCTATCCATCGTCCGCATTGCTTGCTGCCTCGCGCTGTTTCCCACAAGACTTTGGTAGAGAGGGAGCGTGTGGACGGAAATGATCTTCATGACTGGCGAGACGTATATCTCCGAAAGAAGAGACACCACACGTACATAAATATGGAAAAAAATTCGTAAAGACGTACATGCCAAGCAAAAATGGTACGAAGGAAGTGGATATCTACCGTACTGACCAACAGTCGCTGGGGCATTATTCGAGACAAGAAAAACACTGAATGCAACCGTAAAAAAAGAGGCTTGTCACTTTTTGTTGCAACATTTGTATCATGTGCTCTTTAAATGTTTACCTTCATCTAAAAACCATACTAGAAAGTGAATGCTTTTGTGAATACAGACTCAGACATAATCTTACTAGGGTTTCATAAAATGGTAGATATGATTGCTGAACTGAAATACTTCATCTTATTATTTCTTCAGTTCCGAACGATTAATGTAGTAATGCATTTGGTAAAAATGGAAATTCCTTTCAAACTATCCCTGATGGAGAAAAACTGAGAACCGATTTCGATTCACCCTAGAAGTTGCTAAAAGAATCACAACTTTTTTGCTCCAGAAATGGAAAAAAATTGGATATATAACTTTCACAAATCCAGTAGCTTCATTTTAGGCATAAGTAGGGGCCTGGTTGTTAAGCGGTAAAGGGCGAACTCGGAAGGTTCAAATGGTTCAAATGGCTCTGAGCACTATGCAACTTAACTTCTGAGGTCATCAGTCGCCTAGAACTTAGAACTAATTAAACCTAACTAACCTAAGGACATCACACACATCCATGCCCGAGGCAGGATTCGAACCTGCGACCGTAGCGGCCACGCGGTTCCAGACTGAAGCGCCTTTAACCGCACGGCCACACCGGCCGGCGAACTCGGAAGCAAAAGGTCTCTGAAACGAAAGCCGGTCAAACCATAGAATATTTATCTATAATCTGGTCTCATTCCCAATGACGTGGAGATTCGTCAGGAACGACAAGTGATTCAGACTCCATTGTAAACCATAGGTTTGATTACCGCCGTGGATTGTGTGGGGTAAGTCAGGGCACGCAAGTTGATTATGGATCGCTCAGTTGAAAGACATGCAACAGGCTGTTAATCTACATGGAACTACTTGTATAAGCAACATACTGTGGAGGAAACCTTACTGATTGTACGACGAACTGTACAGAAATATGAGCTGTGCTGCAGACGATAGACAGACACGTGAATATCATTATGTGCTTTCAGAGTGTAGGTTAAAATGTTGTGGATAAAATGGTTCAAATGGCTCTGAGCACTATAGGACTTAACTTCTGAGGTAATCAGTCCCATAGAACGTAGAACTACTTAAACCTAACTAACCTAAGTAAAACACACACATCCATGCCCGAGGCAGTATTCGAACCTGCGACCGTAGTAGCAGCGGGGTTCCGGACTGAAGCGCCTAGAACCGCTCTGCCACAGCGGCCGGCCCCAGCCACCCAGATTCCGTTTTTTCGAGATTTCCCTAAATTGCTTAACGCAAATGCTGAGACGGTTCCTTTGTAAAGGGCACGACCGATTTCCTTCCCCATCATTCTTTAATCTGAGCTTGTGCTCCATCCCCAATGACCTCATTGTCGCCGGAACTCTACCGTACAACATTCGTTTCTTTTTTTATGACGTCAAGATTCATTTGACATTTAATTTTCCTCTCTCTTTGATTACGCTTCCAAAAATCTGCATATGAGCATAAAAGTTTCAAGACAAAAATAAAATGCTTAGTGCCATTAAAATAGCCAACCACGTTTTTTGACAGTGGTATAATTTTCAGTTCGGTAAAGAACTGCACCACTTTCGGTAACGCGACACCGGCGGCGCTTGGAGAGCCACGGAAGCTATTAGCAGGAGCGGATCCGCTTCATCAGCGGCGGCGGTGCCGCCACTTTGCGCTGACGTAGCCCTGCGCCCCGGCCCGCAGGTAAATCACAACGTCGCGTCGAGTCAGCTGCGCGGCTCCGAACTACGGTCGTGCGGGAAGTTCACGGGGCAGGCCTGCGCCGGGAACCGCTCAGCTTTAGGTATGCTCTGTGGGACAAGTGCTCCCACACAACTCTTGTGGCGCTGTGCTCGTTATTGCTGTCTGAAGTCCCTCGCACTCTCTTTGTCTAGATGCTTCGTAAAGAATGTTCCCTTTTGTGCATAGTCGCACTTATGTCCTTTACTAGTACATATGTAGGCTGAGTATGACTCAGTAAACGGTTCCAGATATCGGAACGAGGTTCTCGGCAAATGATAGTACGCAAAGAGGCACGTGCCTCGATATGAGAGAAAGAGTCTTAACTGTTGTACCAATCGAGATACTAAGGCAAGTATGATTTTTTAATATAATGATATACTTCTTAACAGCGTCCGACAGCGCTAGAAAAGACGAGTACAATGATATAACGGTTGTTAATTTGGAGTTTGGAACTCTTAGCAAAAGAACCCGAGAAATATTCTAAAACTGAAAGACAAGTTGGCAGGAATCGGCTATTGCGTTGTAAATATTTTTATGCCAGGCTTCGTTTTCTTTTGTACCAGATGTGTTTTAGATCTATCCAGTGGTTTAGGAGTAGCCTTTTATGTGCGGTTTCACCCATGTATGTGCATATCGCATATGTTCTACATGTATTTAACAAATTTCACACACAATTGCACACATACTTCACCCACACCTCTAGCGAATATCGGCCTGCAGTTCAGTTCTCGGGTAGCTCAATGTTTATGATATCTTCGGAACTACGCGTCGCAAATGTAATTTCGCTTTGACCCTGTGCCCATTACACATGTTGTACAAGTGGAGATGATGTTTTAATTACTGACGACGCCTTTGGCATATTTGTTTTTATTACTCTCCATTGCATGATGTAATTTTAGAAGTTTTACTTCTGATGAAGGTATATTTATATGTACCGAAACCATGGTCAAGAATTTTAATAAATTTTATCCTGCAACTGTTTTTGGCTGTCATCCTTTATTGTGAAGAATTTTAACAGTTGCTGCCGCAGCCATGTTTAAAATCATGTAATTTAGAAAGCACATTGAGCGGTAGAAGTGGTTTCTATTTGTCTGCGAAATGAGTTGGGAATAGAGTCAGTAATTAAGAGGTAATAAATTTAAATGCCCTGCCTGATGCGGCAGTTTTACTGTATGAATAGCGAAAATGTAAACTGTTTTCCTTTCATCATTTTGTGGATGTTGTTAGCAAGAAAAGGTTTTGTAAAGGTTTTAAAGTACGAGCAAAGGCGGTTGCAAGTCTGTTCAAAATATCTCAAATTCAGCCTGAAGTATAAGAAGCCGCAGACTCGCGTTTATGGTGGCCATTGTGACAGAGGATGACTCTCATAGTGTTAATGGCTGAATATGACACCATTTGCATAACTTGAGTAGTTAGTTGTTAACTTCATTTACCCTCTTGCAAGTTACGTCATTTATAATGATGTAACTCTGGTCGTTAAGTATTTTCTGTCTGCTGAATGGCACGTCTTATATCATTACTATTTTCGTCTTTCATAAAAATAGATGAAATGTAGAAATTTTATGTAACTAGAGTCACAGCTAATTATGATTGACGTTGTAGAAACATACTTAGGCCCTAAGTGAATATCTGGTTGTATTGATGGTTCATTAGTTTGCCATGCTGGGCCTTAAGTTCCACTCTGTAAGTGGACACATTAAACTGTTTTACTCTGTTTCTTTTATTTACGTTCCTACAACATAAGTCACTTCAGAATAGGCTGTCATAGCTTTAGTTTGCAAAAGAAAATATAATCTTGAATTTTCAGGTCAGGGGGTTTGAATAGAGTGGTTATTTTATCTAACTGTTTAAGTCAGATTTCTTTAGTGTGCTTTGAATGCAATGAAATCTTTGTCAAAAAGAACCATTTATTTTTAGCCCAGCCATGTACGACGACCTGACTGCTCCATAACTCTACAAAATAATTTATAACTTTGTGTTATGTGTTACTCTGGGATAAAGAGATGGCGTTAAAATAGTCAGGTCGAAGGAAATACGGTTTATAAGCCATGGTGTGTGAAAAAAGATGATAGTAATTTTTCTTCAAATCGAGGTATAAACAGTTTTTGCAACTATTTTGAACTGGGCGCACTTCACATGACATGCAAAACGAAAAATTCACGCTGGCTAGCTTTTAATTTCACTTTTTACAAAATCCACACGTCAATGCATTTCTTTGGTAAACTAACTGCGATTTGCTGCACATTACATTAGTGTCTGTAAAGAGAAATATATTTTTTGTAAATCACATTCTCCAGCAGGACAGTATATTACACCCATCTATATCTAAATGATTCTGTAACTATTTAATCACACTTTTGACGCTTATGCACTCAGATAACATCGCAAATTGCCTGCGAATTTAGTTCATTAGATTTTACGATTTCTCGATGGTAATAAACACGCCATCATTTTTGAGGTGCAGCCGCCCTTCTACTATCTATTCTATCCACACATTGACATTTATCTGCTGTTGGTTTCCGCTCTCAAACAAATCTCTTTTCTAAGTGTTACGTACCTCCCGTTATGTTGAACATTACCCAACATGCAGTGCTGTCAGTTAATATTCTTTCTGTATTCTTCAATGGCGAACACATTATGTTACTCATTTGACTGACAATATGATTAATGGCACCTAATAATAGTCCAGTGTGAGCCAGATATTTGTTGCGTTTTGCTATGATAATCAGTTACAAGTTGAGACGCAATTTTTGCCATTACATTATAGTAATGAAGCTAGGGGCTGTTTTTCTGTTATTGAGATGTTTCCAACAAATACGATTGATGTTGTACAACGTCTTGTTGTTAGCATCTGAGTCACGATTTAATAGCAAGTCACCTTTTCGAGCAAACCTTTGACTGCAAAACGAACAGCAGTTCGGAAGAGATGGTACATTTCTGGATCAACGGATCTTCATTGCGGAAGACTTTTACTGATGCAAATGCACTTCAATTCTGGGGAATTGAAGTAACAGAGACAATTATAATGGGCCTGCAGTATATGAGGGCTGAATAACAATTAAATTAATTAAGAAATTTGAATCGGTGGGACGACAGAGTGTTTAGTACCAACTGATACCACTGTAAATGTTTTTCCTATATTTCATAATATACAAGTGTTGCTAATTTTGAACTGGGCGCACTTCACATGACATTTAATTCAGTGTGTAGAGTAGCCTCATTATTCCTGTTCGTACTGATGTTTTCATGAACTTTTTGCTCATACCATGTTACATTACCTACAAATTGTATTGAAAAAAAAAAAAAAAACAGACACTCCATGAAAGAATTATCCAAATGGGAGGGATATCGGTAGATGTGGATGTGCATGTTCAGACAAACAAATGATAACAATTTCAGAGAAATTCAATGATTTGTTCAAGAGAAGAATGAGCTTTACAGATTGAGCAACTCAATTACCCATCGGTCCGCCTCTGGCTTTTACTCAAGCAGTAACTCACTATGGCGTTTATTGATAGACTTATTTGATATCTTCCTGAGGAATAACGTCCCAAAATCTGCCAAATGGCGTGTTAGATGGTCAAAATCCAGAGCTGGTATGAGGTCTCTGCCGATAATGCTCCAAAACTTCTCAATTCGGCTGAGACGCAGTGACGTTCCTGGCCAAGGTAGCGTCTCGCAAACACGAAGACAAGCAGTAGAAAATCTCGCCGGGTACGGGGGAGCATTATCTTGCTAAAATGTACGGCCACGATGGATTGCCACGAAGGGCAACAAAACGGAGCGCAAAATACACTCCTGGAAATTGAAATAAGAACACCGTGAATTCATTGTCCCAGGAAGGGGAAACTTTATTGACACATTCCTGGGGTCAGATACATCACATGATCACACTGACAGAACCACAGGCACATAGACACAGGCAACAGAGCATGCACAATGTCGGCACTAGTACAGTGTATATCCACCTTTCGCAGCAATGCAGGCTGCTATTCTCCCATGGAGACGATCGTAGAGATGCTGGATGTAGTCCTGTGGAACGGCTTGCCATGCCATTTCCACCTGGCGCCTCAGTTGGACCAGCGTTCGTGCTGGACGTGCAGACCGCGTGAGACGACGCTTCATCCAGTCCCAAACATGCTCAATGGGGGACAGATCCGGAGATCTTGCTGGCCAGGGTAGTTGACTTACACCTTCTAGAGCACGTTGGGTGGCACGGGATACATGCGGACGTGCATTGTCCTGTTGGAACAGCAAGTTCCCTTGCCGGTCTAGGAATGGTAGAACGATGGGTTCGATGACGGTTTGGATGTACCGTGCACTATTCAGTGTTCCCTCGACGATCACCAGTGGTGTACGGCCAGTGTAGGAGATCGCTCCCCACACCATGATGCCGGGTGTTGGCCCTGTGTGCCTCGGTCGTATGCAGTCCTGATTGTGGCGCTCACCTGCACGGCGCCAAACACGCATACGACCATCATTGGCAGCAAGGCAGAAGCGACTCTCATCGCTGAAGACGACACGTCTCCATTCGTCCCTCCATTCACGCCTGTCGCGACACCACTGGAGGCGGGCTGCACGATGTTGGGGCGTGAGCGGAAGACGGCCTAACAGTGTGCGGGACCGTAGCCCAGCTTCATGGAGACGGTTGCGAATGGTCCTCGCCGATACCCCAGGAGCAACAGTGTCTCTAATTTGCTGGGAAGTGGCGGTGCGGTCCCCTACGGCACTGCGTAGGATCCTACGGTCTTGGCGTGCATCCGTGCGTCGCTGCGGTCCGGTCCCAGGTCGACGGGCACGTGCACCTTCCGCCGACCACTGGCGACAACATCGATGTACTGTGGAGACCTCACGCCCCACGTGTTGAGCAATTCGGCGGAACGTCCACCCGGCCTCCCGCATGCCCACTATACGCCCTCGCTCAAAGTCCGTCAACTGCACATACGGTTCACGTCCACGCTGTCGCGGCATGCTACCAGTGTTAAAGACTGCGATGGAGCTCCGTATGCCACGGCAAACTGGCTGACACTGACGGCGGCGGTGCACAAATGCTGCGTAGCTAGCGCCATTCGACGGCCAACACCGCGGTTCCTGGTGTGTCCGCTGTGCCGTGCGTGTGATCATTGCTTGTACAGCCCTCTCGCAGTGTCCGGAGCAAGTATGGTGGGTCTGACACACCGGTGTCAATGTGTTCTTTTTTCCATTTCCAGGAGTGTATATTCGACGCACCGCTATGGTGTAAGTATGCCATAGATGACATCCAAGGGGGTCCCCTATGAAAAGAAATCACCCCCCCCCCCCACTGTAACTCCTGGTTCTAGGTTCTAGGGCTACAACATGGAGGGTGAGAGTCAGATAGGCATCTCACCACCGTCCGGGATGTCTCCAGACATGTCTAGACATGTTTTCGCTGGTCATCATTGGGAGGGGGGGGGGGGGCTCATCACTGAATTCAAGTCTGCCCTAGTCAATGGATATTTCTGGGGACGAGAATTTTCTGTTTCTTCCGGTACTAAAGCCTTACGGAGACTGAAATATTATTATTTATTCTGCTAATCATAGTTACTAATAGTATACCTTCCTACTGTGACTACTTCAAAACAAGTATAATAGTTTGAAAAGATGTATAATATGGAGGAAATAACCTAGACTCTCACATGCAAATGTTATCTACGGGTGAATATAACTTGAAATGTGTGTCACATTCAAGAGTTTGAGCGGCAGCACACTTTCACACTACAGAATTTATCAAGTATTTCTCTCTTAAATTTATGCGCACACAACCATACAGATGAGATCTACAACATTAAATCCTTGTTACATACTACCACGGAGTTTTTCAACACATAGAGCTTCTCTTACTAATATGATAATTACATTGAAGCTCCAAAGAAACTGGTGTGGGTATGCGTAGTCAAATACAGGTACTTGTAAACCGGTAGAATACGGCGCTGCGATCAGCAACGCCTATATAAGACAAGTGTCTGGCGCAGTTGTTAGACAGGTTATTGCTGCTACGATGACAGGTTATCAAGATAAAGTGAATTTGAACGTGGTGTTACAGTCGGCGCATCGTGAATATCAGGAATCTGGTAAAACTTAAAATCTCCGACATCGTTGCGGCCGGGAAAAGATCCTGCAAGAACGGGACCAACGACGACTGAATAGAGTCGTTCAACGTGACAGAAGTGCAACCCTTCCGCAAATTCCTGCAGATTTCAATGCTGGGCCATCAACAAGAGTCAGCGTACGAACCATTCAACGAAACACTGTCGATATGGGCTTCCGGAGGCGAAGGCTCAGTCGTGTACCCTTGACCATTGCACGACAAAATGCTTTACGCCTCACCCGGGCCCTTCAACACCGGCATTGGACTGTTGATAACTGAGAACATGTTGTCGAACGAGTCTCGTTTCAAACTGTATCGAGCGGATTGACACGTACGGCTATGGAGACAACCTCGTGATTACATGGATTGTTCAAGCTGGTGGAGACTGTAATGGTGTGGGGTGTGTGCAGTTGGAGTGGTGTGGGACCCCTGATACGTCTAGATAAGACTCTGACAGGTGACACATACGTAAGCATCCTGGCCGATCACCTGCATCCATTCATATCCATTGTCCATTCCGACGGACTTGCGATACCCCACACGTCCAGAATTGTTAAAGACTGGCTCCAGGAACACTCTTCTGAGTTTAAACACTTCCGATGGCCACCAAACTCCACAGACACGAACATTATTGAGCATATCTGGGATGCCATGCAATGTACTGTTGAAAAGAGATCTCTCACGAATACATGTACTGCTCTGGTGGATTCACGACGTCAGTTCCGTCCAGCACTACTTCAGACATTAGTCGAGGCGTGTTGCGGCACTTCTGCGTGCTCGCGGAAGCCTTGCACGATATTATTCAAGTGTACCAATTGCTTTGGCTCCACAGTGTACAATTAAATAATTAAGGTACTTACCTGTGTAAAGTAAGATTTCCTTTTTCGACGTATTTCGATAATCAACTATAGCATGAAAACCTGCTCCCACTCATGTTGCTTATGTAAGATGCGGCTGAAAAGTTGGCAATGGTCCCAGAAATTAAAGGAAACGAAAATTACAATCAAAGTACTTTTACTGACTTTCAAACAAATCACCAATAATTACAACACACTTTTGAAATCGGTGATGAAGCTGTTGGAAACTGTCAGCAAACACTTCTCATGGAATCACTCGAAGCACAGGCGTCACGCGTTGTGGGCTATCCACAATGACTGCGTGCTCAATTTTCTCGCTCAACACAAGGCGATTGCTCTTCAGCACCCTCCTTATTCTCCAGATTTGGCACCAGCAGTCTTCTTTTATTTCTCCGTCTGAAATGAGCCCTGAAACTCTTAGGGATTCGCAGGCGTTGCGTGTGACTCCAGTGGTTCAAGGGATTCCACAGGAAGCGTTCCCACATCCGTTCGTATGAACTGATCCCGCCAGCATGCTTGGTGAGAGGAGGTTGACCAATCAAGGATATTCTGCTCCAGAGGACTGCGAACTTCGTATGTCTCAAAAACAATTCGCCTAAATATTATGATATACACATATTTGAAACCGTATTTTTAAGCCCATCATGTTACGCTAGAATTTAACATAGGTTTCCATTTTAAAAAAACCAAGATGGCCTCATATCTCTGTAATAAAAAACAGCACAAACATGATATGTAGTGTATTCTAGTAGCCTCTGTGCCTGCAATTCACTGCGCAAACGGCATCTTTGTATCTATTACGATTGGGGAGATACAAGGGGTGTTATGACTTAGCTGCCTCAGCCTGTATATGAGAAATAGTATAAACTAAATGTTTGTATGAGAAGAGATTAGGCTGTGTTTTATGCAAAGCAAAAACATCTCATTCATGGTTTCACTCTGGCTTTAAATTTTGCTTCCAACTTAGTTCACTTACAGTGAGCGATCGGACGCGAAATGGAAAGTACAGTGCAACCCCGATGAACCTTTGCACAGATAAGTTGGGCAATGTCTCCATTATGCCCGTCGACCACGTCTAGTCGCTTTCTTCAGTTCTAAGCGCACAGTGAGCACGTAAGGATGCCTAGAAATTAATATCTCCCGGCAAGTAGAAGGGGCGCATAAGAGATTTCGATTGATGTAATGCAGCCGACATAATATACCTGTCGTGCGTCTCCTTCTTCATGAAAATTGTCCGTTGTACACTGCAAGGGCAATGGAGGTACTCCTGCAACCCTTTCGAAGGGAAGTGTTTGATCAACCACAATTAAACCCGTAATTTGCTCTCCTCGAGTTTCATCTCAGCTCATATGAACCACTGGCTACGATGTCATTTTGGTACAGACTACGACTATATGTGCCTGCAATTCACTGTCCAAACGGCATCTTTGTATCTATTACGGTTGGGGAGATACAAGGGGTGTTATGACTTAGCTGCCTCACCCTGTATAGATGCAGTATTAACCCGATATCGAAAAATTTCTGAGAATTACATTGGTGTCCTCAGGAACAAATTAACAGAGGGATCCCATCTCTGGAAACAACACCTAACGAGAGTTATCGATAGCCACTACGCCAGCTTTTCGACAAGTAAAGTGAATTTTTACGCTGTCGTACAGCAAGCAGTGTTGTGACAGGAGTGGACGCGTTTCGCGTTATCTAACTATCTGAGTGCCACACGGTCCACTGCGAGGAGTTCCAGTTTCTGTCACGTCGTCAGTAACTTTATGTTTACGGCAGATGGAGCGTCCCAGACACACGAATTTGTTATTTCGATACTCCGTAGCGTCGTTAGATGACCCCTCCGCATGTGGTTTCCTCTCATCCATTAGGTCCTCAAAGCATCCGCTTCGTCCCTGGTAGTTTGTTGCTGTTGTTTTGATCCATTTAGGAAAAAAGAGTAAATGAGCCCAAAAGCTACGGTATCAACCAGGCACAGATGTTTCAAACATCCACGTCAACTATTTCATTAGAACTATTTCACCAGGCACGGTTGTATCGTGCAGCAAACACCAGTCTCAACGCGTGCTACGTTACAAATAAAGAATCTGGTCAGTACAGCATCACTGCTCCATAAGCGTTACACGCTGTGCGTCCAAAGTGTTTCACTGATAAGGAAAAGCGATTTGGATACGTACACCACTCTTAAACTACGGCAAACCCCCATGTAACTGTAAAATACTGCCAAAACTGCACCAACGTGTCTTCAGAAATTGAGACTCCTGCCCTTTACCCTGACAACTTCTCATTTATAAGTAACCTGCTCACCCTATTGTTCGTACGCTGGCAAAAGGACTTTTGCAAATATACATTTATGGAATTATGTACTAACTTAAAACAGATTCGTTGGTATGTAGCAGTACATTTGAACATAATTACACTGTTCTCCGTTAGTGTTAGCTTCACTTTTCTACATCATTGACGAAAGTAATGCTAGTTTCAAAGGACCACTTTCGCATATCAACTCTGTTTTAGAGGTAATATTAGTTTTATATTTTTATTTTATTTTCTCATACTGATTCTAAATTATTTCATAAATTGTAAGAGTTAATGTACAGTTGTCATTGACGCACTAACTAAGAGGACATAAATGATTTGCTCTCACGAGGCCGTAACGTCCGGTAAGAGAGCAGAATGACAATTACAGACATGCTCGTTATTTAAGAAAATTGGTGAGGCATTTGGTAGAGAGAAAAACAAAAGTGTATGGTTTTTTAGTGAAATGCTTCTTGATACTCTAGTTTTTATTTCAAGCTGTTGTTTTTCTATACAGTCTGTATATGACGTTATTTCGTCATGTTCTGCAACATGAATGAGTGCATATTATACAGTTCTTGCTGAAATGCTGCTGAAGTAACTCAAAAGCTCAAATGTGTCGATTGTTTCATTTGATTAACAGTTAGACTGTACACTAAACATTATTATCAGACATTAACTACCGGTAATGTGCCTAACCGACATTCAATCCTTATAGTGTACTATATTTTTAAAGTTAAGCCAAACGAATAAAGTGCCAGGGCTAACTCAGAACTTAAAAATATGCCACCTCGTCTGCGTTGTGACAAATTATTTCCACACAGAGATTAAAACAAACAAATTTCGTGGTTATATTAGTCTTGATACCATGGAATGGAGCTGAGGAGATGCTTCACATGAGGGTTAAAGTGAAATATATATCAGTCTCATAAAAAAGAAACAAAACTTTTTTATTTTTTAAAGTTACGTTCATAAATGAATCTCTATTGCCTTAAAAGTAGTAAAAATTTGTGTTGAAGATCGATCCATACAAAATTAGTAATCCAGCCATGAGCATAATACATTTATGTACATATGAAAATTAAATGAATTAACAGGAAACATGTTACATTAAATATTTGTTTATTAGCACAACAGACTAAACATCGATAACCTTTCAGTTACATCGCTAGTATGAATCGAGAAAGGAAAGTATAATGGAACAATTATTGCTCCTTATAGAAAGTACAGGCTACTGAGTTTCATTCTGGAGAGTACAATTGTAAATCAAGTACAGACATCATATATATTTGTTTTTATAATGAATGACGACGCAGATTCGATTCTAATAATGACTGGGAACTTAAATTCCCAGACACATTCCTTGATAGCATTTATTTACATAACCAGTTCTATATTTACTTCCAAAACGTGGTTCAATGACAGTATTAACTTGAATGTGGACCATGTAAATTGGAACCAGCCGTGACTGGTTACTGAATGGAAAACAAATCATTTAATATGAATTATAAATTTTACCGTTGTATGTCCAAGATTGCGTCAGCAGACTGATCTACTGCGTCGAAGATCTGTCTTATGATCGTAATTTAAACTTCACCACACAAGTGGAAATGTAGCAATAAATGTGCCTTGTTGCAGTAGTTGGTTTGTCTTTTCAGTTCTTGGTACATTCTGCAATAACGTGTCTCGTAGCACCACCACTTTGGCATTGGTTTCTATCTTACTTTATAGACAGGCTGCATCAGGATGGTCCCACAAAAGGCATTGCCTTACTGAAAGCAACGAACTATACCTGTTCTCAACAACTTTCTAAATGAAACAAAAATAGTGTTATTCTTATATTATCAATTACAGCACAAAAAATTTAAGAGTTTGCATTCTGGAAATGGTGTTGGAATGCATGTGTCAAATCTCTGTACTTAGCACTCGAAATGGTAGCATTCCATCATATGGCACCGTGACCATAGTTTTCAAATGAACGATACAGTTCTCTGTAGAGCACTCTGTTTCCGAATCAGTCTGCAGCAGGTGGCCCAAATTCCAGCTACTTAACACTTAATAGCGTTTCTCTGCCGTCCATTTGCTGTCAGCACGACAGGTTTTATTAGTTTCTGTTTCAGTTACAAAAATGAACAAGAAAAGTGTTGGCTCGTGCAGCATTTACATTTTGTCCCTTCTTTCTACGAATACTTTATAAATAATGTACAGAACAAAGTTTTGGGAACCCAGTGAACGTAGAGGTATATAATAAATCGCACTTCTTTACATGGTTGTTTTCAATGAAGTCATTTATTTGTTGTAATGATGTATCAGTGCCCTAGATAAAGAATTTACGAAAGGACGAATGGCTTATACTCCCACGCCCATTAAGACACCTGTAAATCGATAGCTTTTACGACATAATCATCAGTGAATGCTGAGGTGTCCGGCACCACTATATGGTCTCCAAATAATTTTTTCCAAACGGCACTATAAGGTACTTGCTCCTAAGCAATATGATGCACACGCCCCCACGATAAACCGTACACCAGTGCAGTTGTAGAATATCTCACATTACTGCAGTGTACAGTACATAACCGAAGTTCTGTCGTTGAACTACCTAGTTCACGATGAAATTATGTTTTTCATGTGTCCAAATTTGTTTTGTACAAATCAGTGTTATAGATGAATAACTCATTAAATTTATGTTTTGAACAGTGAGGAACAAATATTATAATAGTCGTGGTTTTCTCCTGTCATCCATTTGGTCCCGAAATGCTTTTCGTCAAAGCAACTTACGAGCATGAGCTGCAGATCAAATACACCATCAGTGCTATCAGAGTAAAGCGTACAATCACACGCCTAATCTATCATCACAATAACAGTTCAATAAGTACAGTAACTATGACTCTCATGTAAAAGCGTTTTATAGAATGGGTCTGTAATGTATAATTGCTACTTATTTCTTCTCATTTCACAATGCTTGTCATAACATTTTGTAACATCCGAAATCCATCAGCATAAATCAGTTCAAGCAGGTCGTGGTGGGGGTCAAGTCCTGCCTACCATGCAGGTGTTTCACTAATGCTCTGAAGGGGTGGAAGTAACCGAATAACACTAGGAAGAGGGCTGGGGTAGGAGTAGGGGCAGGGATAGGGAACCAGTGAGCCCCGGATGAGGCAGTTTTGATTTTGGAATTAAGACATTGTCCACGCCATGTGTGTTTCATTTTCAGCGAATTCTAATTTGTTATGTACGTTGGTACAGTAACAAAACCCGCATCTGGGTTGCATTTTTCTCCATTCTATATATGGACTTCACATGTATGATAGTTGTGTCCACACTTATTGTAGTCGTGCCTAGCCCTTTTTAGGGGCACGCTACTGATGTGAGGGTCATAAGATTAAGTAAGCGTAGCAACTTTTACCGAGAAGAAGACATAACATGATGTAAGCGTAACAGCATTTACCGAGATGAAGATCGAAATAAAGTGGTTACTTCGAAAAAAAAAGAGCAACGTAAGCACTTCCCCCCCCCCCCCCCGGTAATACGAGCACCTAATACTTTAGGAAAATTTGAGAGAAAAGCAGTGGCATATCGTCTACATTGGGTTGTGCCCAAAGACAGCAGTGCGAAATTTCCGCTACGTCCTCAACCTCGTTTGGCGTATACGTGGCTGTCATTGACGTCTGACATGTTATTAAGATGTGATGAGAGGAATGGTTTATAATAAATCTACAATAATTGAAGACTACAGGAGAAGGTGGAAATCAGTCCACTTTTCTCTGAGACACATTGCAAATGATTCATGTAGTTTAAAGTCTGTATCTGTGGGTGACAAGTGTTTTATGTGTGAAAGAGATTAGTCAGAGATTATTGACAGTTGTCTGATACATACATAGAAGGTAAAGGAAGCAATTCCAGTGCTTACTGAGAGGAATATCGCCTGTTCCTGACAGTGGATATTTTTTCCGCGATTTTCACCAGCCAACCTGCAATGATTTAAACAGACAGCCGTTTTATTCTCTATTTCTATCATAAAATTAAATTACATGCTAATCTTCGTTGTGTCTGCTAGTGTTTGTGGAGAAAATTGTTGTAATGATTGAGTCTCGGTGAGTGGCAGCTGATTTTCCTCTTACTTCTTTTCTCCTGTGACGAGATGGATGATGATATCTCTGATAACAATGTTGAAGTACTGACATAATACTTACATCTACAAATGGTATTTATAGAACATATGGCATACGGGAAGTTAAAAATATATTAGAGAGTCTCAGACATCACGAACAGGGTAAGCCTTGCACTCGCTCATTTACGTGTTTTGCCAATATTCAGGCACTATATGAAGATTTTCATGCTTCTGCTTCCTCGCAAACCACGTCTACTGTTTTTCACTACGTTTGTGACGTATTGCCAGTACCTAAGTATTAAATAATGTTAAGCGGTATACAGTAAACCAATCTGATTCTCCTCGAGTTCCTTTTGCCGCGTTAAGGCACAGAATGAACAAAACGTGTTTTCGTACACATATAATATTACATCTCTTGGCTACTAGGAGTTTCATGTTCACTGTGTTTTTTTTTAATTTATTACAGAATTGTTCACCTAACGATTAAAATATTGCAATTAGAGTCAAAAATAAAGTAATACATGGACAGCAAACAGCAGTT